>NC_140580.1:459043574-460496074 GCF_964204655.1 Triturus cristatus | reverse complement strand
GCTAATATCCACTTCTAGATAGTGACAGAAGGTAGTCGGTTTACTTTGGACTTAGTAAACAGACAAAGGTGTTGGGTAAACCGCACAAGATTTCGCATCAGCCTTTTTGTAGGCAAGGTGAGAAAAGCAATTAAAAATGTTAAACAATTTAATTATGTGGATTCCATACTGTGTATAGGGTAAACATTGACCATTTCTGACACAATGCAAGGTAAGGTGAAACATACGTTCAGTGATGTAATACTTATTAAAAAGGGCTTACAATTGAGTGCTATGAGTTTTTAATTCTGATTTGACAGACCCCTGACCCTACGTGATCTTCAAAATAAGAGTGTTTTGAGATCCTTGAATACAGAATTTGGTTAGGAAGACTTTGCACACTTCCAGTGAACAAAGTGTGCTTATACAGCACTTTTTGAATTCTGAGAAAGCTTATGCTTTACACTGAAGGACTGTGTAATGGTGACCAGCCAATGACAAGGCCATAGACCTCATCTGTGTTACGGTGTTAATTCCTGGTTTGGTTTCTTACGCTACTTCTCGGTCTCGGCGACCCAGTTTTCACGGACTTAGTCTGGTAGAGTTAAGGGTGACCCTTTCCAGTAGTCACGATGCAATTGACACACAAAGGTTCCTAGCAGATAGTGTGTTCCACCACGAGCCTCTAGGAGGAAAAAAGCCCAGTGGGTGAAAAACGCCAGACCACAAAGGCTCTAGAGTAGGGGTGGGCGGAATTTGCAGAATTAACCTTCGCAAATTATCGCGAGAATGTTTAAAATTATCGCAAACAAGCAGAAATATCGCGAAGATGCGGAAGTTTTTTTCCGGCATGTTCGCGAGATTTTCTGCATGGTTGCGGGTCGCCAACTTACCCATGTGGTTGCTTGCGGGCGCGGCCATCTTGTTTTGAGTTGTTCTCGCGGTGCATGATCGCGAGAAGAAAGACGTGATCGCGCGACGCATGACGTCACTGCGGGCGCGAACTGTCGCGAGACAGCGCAAATGGCTAAAAACAATACAACATCTCATGGAGAACGCGACCGGATCAAGAAAACTTGTCGGCGAACGCAGGGATTCAGGTAAGGCGATCGCGCGCGCGCGAGAATGTATCATTTTACAGCGCGAGCAAGCAACAAATTATCGCCAAGCTGCGGAAACCGGAATTTTTGACATTTTCGCGCTCTCCGCGGAACGCAAAAATGTCAAATTATCGCAATTTCCGCGAACGGAACGAAATTTTTGCCCAGGCCTACTCTAGAGGGCTGACATGACTCAACTCCAGTAAATGCCAAGTGGTGAGCTGGAGATAAGTTGTACAGATGGAAGCTGGAGTCGCAGTGTTGAACAATGATAAAGAAAACTTGGGGTTGAAGACTACTGAAGTGGAGAGGAATATGAGAAAGAAAAAAGACAAAGGTTCAGGAAGAAATCCAGCATGAAGGAATCCGATGAAACAATTACTGAAAGCATTATGACCCAAAGAGTTGAGTTAATTCAATTTTTAGATCAGGAAACAGCAAGTTGTGACATCTTCATACTGATTTGGGAAATACTGTTAGTAACTTGCAGGGCAATGGCTATCTCAGGTTGTGACAGATATTAACTCTTCCAAGGACCTTATCAAGAGTCCCTGGGAGGCAAATGTCGAAGCAGGCTCAAGGCGTAGAACGTGTTGTCTGCAAGGAGGACTTCACAGAGAAGAATGCTGGACAGGAGGACTGCACCAGTGGGTCAGCTGTTGCAAGGTAAATCATGAACGGAAATGCAGGTACCTGCCATATGGGGAAAAAAAGAAAGGTGTCTCTTCTGCCTAAGGCACACCCTGAGTAGAATGGCAGACAGAACGATGGCTGAACTGGGCATTTCCTCAGTGGCATTACAATCTAGTTATCATGGACAATTACAATAAAGGAGGAGGCCTGCCATATTGATTGTGACAATCATATGCTATTCTCTAATAAATCCTGTAAAGAGGTGTTTAGTGACACAGAAACTTACAGATTATCATAATAATGACGTTTGGGTTTGGTTGCCCCTCTGGGTAGAGAAGATCTGTACTGTGATGGTCCTTGCTAGGCCCTATTCATAGAACTTATATTGTGTTTTGCAAACTGTAACTTTGTGTATATATTTATTTTTATGACTGCATGTCTGAAGGGCATTGAAGCTCACTAAAGAAGGTTTGTGTAGGTTATGTGAAGAACCTACGATAAAGGCTATTGTTTGAGTACTTGTAAAACAAAGTTATGTTTGAAGCTATGACAAAGGCAGAAGGCCTGCCTTATTTGTTGTGAACATAATTTGTTAGAGTCAGTAGGTGGTTAACAGTGGTTTGGCATTGCACTGCTATAGGTTCTAGACAGATGTTTTATTAAATAAAACTCACAGAGTACTAGAGTATTAGAGCAGGCAAAAGTAGATCAAATGCCATAGATCTGATCTGTTGGGATGTCCCATTGACTCAAGAATATCATTGGTGAGGGATATCATTGGAGAAGTATTGCGATGTCAAGAACACATGTTAACATAGAGAAATAAATGTGTAAATGTTGACGGTAAGAATACAGTTTTTTTACTTAGTATATAATATTAGTGTCAGTAATATCAATTGTTTTAATGTCGTTGTATATAAGATCTAGTTTTCTAATTGGAATTGTGTTCATATTTGGTTTATCTATAGTGCATTAATGTTTTAACATTTTACTGTTAATTGTTTATTCATACTTAATAATTATAGGTTGCTTAATTATGAACATTTTTTGTGTGGGTTGTTGGCTTTGTAGGGTAGTATTGTGGAACATATATTTTAATATATTTATTTAGATTTCTGGGGGAGAAAATATTGATTGTTAATTGATTTATAATGTCAAAAAATGATTGAATTATTCAATTTATACTATATTAATTTTTGGACTTTTTGAGTATTTAGATATTATAACATATTTATTATTTATTTCGTAATAATGTGTTTGAAATTAATTCTATTTTTCATGTAACGCACTATTTAAATAATTTGTGTTCTTTTTTTTAATGGACAGATTGGGTTTGTAAAGAAGTAGCTTGGGAAGTCTTGTGTGTGTATATATATATATGTATATATATATATACATATATATATATATATATATATATATATATTATCTACTGGCGGTCGCCAGTAGATAGTTATAGTTAGGACCGTGTTTCCATAGGAAATCTGCAACATTCTATTTGGAATAACTTTGGCGCCGATTGACGAATCCTCACGGAATTCTCAAAATCGGTGGGGCGCTCCGCTCCGCTCCTTCCCTGAAAGTCTCGGGGGGATTCGTCAAGCGGGGGCTGAGAAAAAGGGGGGGTCCCAAAACACGTTTTCCCCATGCATTTTTCCATAGGACCTTTAGTCCGAGCTACAGCCCGAACGGCTGAACAGAATTACTTGAAATTTGGCAGAGAGGTAGCCCTCAGGTCAGGGATGTGCCTTTTGAAGGTCTCGTGTAAATCTGTTCAGTATTTCCTGAGAAAATAGCATTTAAATTAATATATATATCTATAGGCGCGCTCCGAGCGCGTACCGTAAGCTTACCGTACACGTACGGTGCCGGCCGCGAGCTTAATTCTGATTGGTTGTTAGATCTTAGTAAACATTCGAATCGGTCGAAACCAGGAAGTGTCGGCCGCCATTTTGTCTCTCGCAGTCTGAGGGGGTGAAAAACAAAGGTGGAGAACGTGAAAAGGGGGCCAGGTGGACAGTTCCTGACCCCCTAGCCTTTGTCAGGGGGTCCCAGAAGGACCCCCAAGGGCAAAAATTAATTTTAATTTTTTTTTCGAAAAATCGCGGAATGCGCGTAGCGTACGCGCACGGCGTAAACGGAAAAATTCTGCGAACTTCGCGTAACGATTCCGCGACTACGCGTACTGTACGCGCACGGCAAAAAATTTTTTTCAAAAAGGAGAGATTAAAAAAAAAGAAAAAAAATTGTGAGGTAAGGTTGGCTCTTAAAAGAGCCATTGTGTTAATACAGGGATAGAGGAAGGAGAGAATGGGAATATTATGAAGGTCTACAAACGTGCTAGTCTATCTTATTGTTAATAAGGGAAACACTGGTCTCCCCAAAAACAATAAGACCACAACACGTTGTACACCTCATTGCAACCCTCCCAAATCGAGGGTTAATGTCCAGAGGAGCAGAGGAAGGTGATGCTCCCACCTCAGAGGAAGGGCTCAGCTGAGCTGCCGATAATGTACTCGGCTGAGCTTCTGAGGTTGGGCTCCGGTGACTTACTGAAGAGTTTTCTTCCGTATGTCGAGCAAAGGTCCTGGGATGTTTATCCCTAAGGTGTCTCATCATAGAGTGATTTCCAAAGGAATACTTCTTCCTTGGATTTCCTCTAGATAAAACACGGTCACAAAGTTTGCAAGTGACCAATGGAGCATTGACCTTTTTCTGCCCCTCTGGAAAAGTAAAATACTCCCACACAAAAGAATCCTTTTGTTTCCTCCTTCTCTGTATGATGATGGTGCTGCTAGGCTCACTCTCAGAAGAGGACTGCTGCTCTGCCATTGTATCTCAATGTCAATTCAGCTCCTTCTCCTAGGGGATCTCAAGCAGTAATGAGGGGAATGGGTGTGGTGTTGAAGTTTCTGGAACTGAAAGTAGTTTCAACCAATGAAAAGTGTTCTTTGTGGATCACATGACCAACCGTGCGCGCTCCGTACGCTACGCGCTCGTAAACAAGTACGCATGCGCAAACTTGACGTTTACGGAGCGCTTACGGAGCGCGTACCTAGGACGCACTCGCGCATGCGCATTACACACACTCGCGTAACCGCGACGTTGGTTCCTCGCAACGCGCATGCGTGTACGCGTACGTCACGTACGTATCACGTAAGCGCACCGTACTTATGACGTACGGAGCGCGTAGCATCAGCTTACCGTACGCGCACGGCAAAAAAACCATAAAAAAAAAAAAAGTTTCAAGGGTTGTAGAAGATAATAACTGTGATGTACAACTGTATGTAAACATTAATTTTTAAAAAATTAACCATTCCATAATGCAGGATATAGTACATATATTATTTTATACATAGGTTGGATATTATTTTTTAACAAAAATCTAAAAAAAAAATTTGCATTTAAAAAAACGTTGAAATTCACTGAAAAAACCATAGGTTTCACACACGTTATAGTTAGGAATTAGCATTTAAAAAACCTTGCAAATTCACTGAAAAAACCATAGGTTTCACACATGTTATAGTTAGCAGGACATTTCACTCGTGAAAAACCAATGAAATTCCCCCGTTATAGTTAGTGCAGGCAACTATAACTCACGCGACCGCAATCCTCTGCTGATGATGTCAGATATTACATCACTGATGACATATGTGTTTTTCTGAAAAAAAAATATTTGTAATATATGTATAGCTAAAAATTAATGGAAGAAGACATGGGTAAATAAGTGTCTAAATACAGTGATGTAATATCTGACATCATCAGCAGAGGATTGCGGTCCCGTGAGTTATAGTTGCCTGCACTAACTATAACGGGGGAATTTCATTGGTTTTTCACGAGTGAAATGTCCTGCTAACTATAACATGTGTGAAACCTATGGTTTTTTCAGTGAATTTGCAAGGTTTTTTAAATGCTAATTCCTAACTATAACGTGTGTGAAACCTATGGTTTTTTCAGTGAATATATATATATATATATATATTTCACATTACCTACTTGTGGGTGCCAGTAGGTATGTTAATTCCCATAGTGTTTTGAACATGACTGCAGCCAGAACTGCTGGATGGAATTACACCAAATTTGGCATAAAGCTAGCTCCTGGCCCGGAAAGCATGCTTTTTGTGATTTGGTGTAAATCTGTTCAGTAGTTTTAGAGATATTAACTGAAATCCAAATTTGTATATCTAGGGGCGCGCAAACCTCCGCTGATCCACCCATGCTCCACGTGCCACAGCAGGGATATTATTAGCTGGCCGCAACCTCAGCCACACTTACACCTATACAGATACTCTCACACCCACTCACATACTCGTACAAACACCCTCACACCCACTCATATACCCATACAGACACTCATGTACTCACTCACACACTCACTCTCAAAGATTATCGGTTACACTTAGGAAATAAAATTTCAAAAACCTTAGAAATTCACTGAAAAACCAAAGGTTACAGAGACATTAGAGTTAGGAATTACAAATAAAAAAAAACACTTAGAAATTCACTGTAAAAAAACAAAGGTTACAGAAACATTAGAGTTAGGCTCACATTTCACTCAGCAGCTATAGTTACCTGAGATAACTATAACTTGCGCCCCCGCAATGCACTGCTTACGACCTCACATATTACATGACTCATGACATGGTCAGTGACATCACTTATGACATCACATCTCCCAGCATTAAATGCGCAGTCTTATGCAAAGCAGCCCATAGGGGTCGCGCAATAAAGGAAATGCAGAGAAACAGTGTGCTTGGTTCTTCTCTGAGCTACAAGCCTTTGAGAAAGAATGAACTTCGAAACGCATCAGGCCGAGTTGTGTGGAGCTGTGAAAGGTATCAGTGAAGTAACGTTTCCATACCTGTGAGGAGGGCTTAGCTTGGGGCCCGTTGTCAGCACTAGAGTGCTTCCTGCAAAGGGAATCCAGGCTGGAGCATAATTTACAGGCGGTGTCCTTGCCGCCGGGAGTGCACCACCCCTGAAGGATTGGGGGCCACCAGGGATAGCATTCAGCATCCTTGACATGTGGAGTGTCTGGCACAGGATGAGGGAGCATTTTTTGGACTGATCCTGGACCTCTGTTTTTAGTACTGATATAAATAAACTTCACAGTAATGAGTACAAACACAAATTAAAGAGCCTCAATGCGTAAGCTCACAGTAATCAATACTATACAGAATTTAGTTTTGAGGAAGAAGAAAGTGCAACAACCACATTGTTTATGTCTCACACCCGGTATTTATTATATATATATCACAGGGGGCACAGTTAAATATTCACTGTATCTTGTTTGAAGCAAATTGGGGGAGGATAGGTTGCTCCAATAGGAATGTGCAAAGAGAATAAGTGAGGGGTGCTCAAGAAGTGAAATTGGAATCACAGAAGGGTGAGAGAAAGAATTTAAAAGCATTTACTATTAGACTGGTCATACATCCCAGTCTACTAAAAACCTGGTCACATCAAAAAGTAATCAACACTTTTTACAATACAGTTTGTAAACACAGAAATGTATTATTTGAGTGGCACGTATAGGAGTAGAGCTAGTGATCCAGGCCACTAGTGGGGGTGTCGACGTTTCGACCCGTCTTGGGGCATTAAAGGGGGGGTTTGTGTAGCAGTCTCCAGCCAACTCGAGCGGAAGACGGTCACCGAGCACGGATCGCTTTTAAGCCTAACAGCATTCATTGCCTTGGCTCCAAAAACACTGGGCCTTATGGAAGGAGTCGCCATACGAAATGATCTACATTTAAAGTTTCCTTTTACACAAGGTTGAATAACGATCTACCTTTGCCAGCATAGTGCATCCCTTGCCATGCCATGACCTTCACTCACGGGAGGACGTACCCAATTGTGATTTATTCCATATGATGAATGCGCGTCTCGTAGATACACTGTTGGTGTAGGACTCATCCATCACACCTCTCTAGGTTGCCCATCTAGTCCTGAAAAAGACCCGCAAGGCTGAGGCCACAAACCCCCCCCCTTTTAGCCCCAAGACGGGTCGAAACTTCGATGCCTGCACTAGTGGCCTGGATCACTAGCTCTACTCTAAAACGAGCCACTCGAATAATACATTTCTGTGTCTACAAACTGTATTGTAAAAAGTATTGATTACTTTTTGATGTGACCAGGTTTTTAGTAGACTGGGATGTATGACCAGTCTAATAGTAAATGCTTTTAAGTTCTTTCTCTCACCCTTCTGTGATTCCAATTTCACTTCTTGAGCATCCCTCACTTACTCTCTTTGCACGTTCCTGTTGGAGCAACCTATCCTCCCCCAATTTGCTTCAAACAAGATACAATGAATATTTAACTGTGCACCCTGTGATATAAATATAATAAATACTGGGTGTGAGACATAAACAATGTTGTTGTTGCACTTTCTTCTCCCTCAAAACTAAATTCTGTATAGTATTGATTACTGTCAGCTTTCGCATTGAGGCTCTTGAATTTGTGTTTGTATTCGTTACTGTGAAGTTGATATATATCAGTACTAAAAACAGAGGTCCAGGACCATTGTATTCTGTATCATATTGAACCCAGGTCCATGACCATGATTGGGTAACCCCATTTTGGTTTTTTGGACTGATGCTCATATGTGGGCTACTAACGCTTAGCAGTAAATGGCACGGACCTTACCTGGACTGCATCTCCCGACATTAATTTGCAGTCTTATGCAAAGCAGCCTAGAGGGGGTGCGCAATAAAGTAAATGCCGAGAAACAGCGTGGTGGTGTGCGTGGTTCTTCTCTGCACTACGAGCCTTTGAGAAATAATGAACTTCGAAACGCGTCAGGCCAGAGTTGTGTGGAGCTGTGAAAGGTATCAGTGAAGTAACGTTTCCATACCTGTGAGGAGGGCTTAGCTTGGGGCCCGTTGTCAGCACTAGAGTGCTTCCTGCAAAGGGAATCCAGGCTGGAGCATAATTTACAGGCGGTGTCCTCGCCGCCGGGAGTGCACAACCCCTGAAAGATTGGGGGCCACCGGGGATATCATTCAGCATCCTCGACGTGTGGAGTCTCTGGCACAGGATGAGGGAGCGTTTTTTGGACTGACGCTCATATGTGGGATATTAATATTCTGGGGCTGATTCCGATCTGGGTCGGAAGGGCACCGAACGCGATCCGGCCGGAAAAACTATGAGCCGTACGCGTATTTTCTGCCCGACTCATACAGCTGTACAAGCGAGCAAGTATTTTTTTACATTGCTAGTTAACAACGTTTTTTTTATATTAAAATTCCTAAATGATTGATGAATTATAATTTTGGCAATGGATTATTTAATTCATTAGGAATTTGGGTAGAGATCTTTTTATTTAGAAAAATACTTTAATAAGCATCATATTAGATTATACATTATTTACACATATATATGTGTGTGTGTGTGTGTGTGTGTGTTAATCAATATTCAATTTTGAACTGGCTGTAGATCCCTCATACATTTTGGATATAGTGCTGTTTAAGATATTTCTTTGATGAGCGCCTCCTCTCAAATGCTTGTTAAAATATAAAATTGGTACAGAGGCAACTGAAACTGGGAGAGGGAGAGCACTACTTAGACTAATTGACTCACAGGGTATGTGCGAAGTAATAAAATCATAGTTGCGCTTTTTAGATAATATAAGTAAATAATATCTACATGAGTAGATGACAATATATCAAATTACATCACTGATGAGATCACATATGACATTACCAACTGCATGATGGAGGATGTCACTTTTGTGAATCTTTATTATGTCGACAAATGACACTCTGGTGATGTCAGTAGGGTCAAAGTATTTTGACATTTGGCCTTACCATGAAATATTATAATTCCCACACAAATATTCCTTATTACATTGCAGCTAGGGGGGATTTGGAAATGGAAGAGCAGGATCTCCTGTGTCATTGTTTGAAGACAGGTATTTCCTGCAGACTGGCACATGGAGAACATTTGGAGGTAGGCCCTGCTGTCAGAGTAGCATTGAAACTCACCAGCAATTCTGCTTTTTAATGTGCTGGAGAACTGAAGCAATGCGGTTAACTTTGTCAAAAGCAAATAAACTATTTCCGAAAACAAAAGGAGACAGAGAGGAAGCTGAGTCATGATGTGCAGCTTAGGTGCAGAGCGTCCCTGACACGACACAACGTGTCACTGTGCAACCTGTGTCTTCTTTTTCCTTTGACCATTTGTCATATCTTTAATTCATTTTCAGTCTCTAGTAAAAATGCAGGTAAACACGCTGCTCGCAGACAGCCCCCTCTAGCTTGTCATTTCACATTCAGTTAGTGAGAGACAGAGAAAGGCAGCTGTGCTCTGTTGGGGGGGAGGGGGGTGGTTGACATCACTAGTCGCTTGTCATAGACAATGACAGGTTAGTAGTAACTAGTAATGTCACTTTCTTATTACAGGAGAGCTCTGACTTCAGAACGGGTATGAAATATAAAAAATAAATAGACATAGGACTTAAAAAGTGACTAAATGTTGACATACATTATACTACTGCTAGAATTGATAAGACCGGAACTAACATAATTGTTAACTTTAGTACTAATTTAACTTAATGAAGGTATTCTGCATTGTTTAATTGCATAAAACAATCTTTTATTTATGTCAGTATTTGGCGACACTATGCCCTGAAATCACTTTCATTTATCAGCATGACGTTCAGGGGCCTGCCAGCCGATCACTTTCTATTTTGGAATATTGGCATATTGGCACCAAAAGAGCATAATGGTTTGCAAGTATTATGGAGAGGCCTCGATGGAATTTCCTCATGCGATGCATCATATTCAAAGAGTGCATCTTGTTCATTTTGCTAAGGGAACAAACAGGGTGTACTCTCTCTGATTCCCCAGAGGATTCCTACCAAGGAATTGGGTCATGGGAGAATCCATTAGGCAGGCCTGAGTGGTATTCGTAATGGAGGGAGGGCAACCCGCTAGCAGAGGAACAACCTTTTAGGGGCAATACTTTGGACATGTTTCCTTTTCCCGAAGGGGAATATCAACTAGGTCTCTCGGCCAACAGAATGCGGCCCACACCCAAGGAGGGCCTAATGCCACCCTGTGGGCAAGTAGAAATCCAACCACTGAAATGCAGGGGTTTTTGTTTTTGTGATGGGCGAACCCCTTTGCAAACAGACCACTCGCATACTACCACAATGGTAAGAGGCAGAGGTAGGCAGAGCGAAGGGGGGCTCTTGGAATGTGGGGCCCTGAGCAATTGCCCACTTTGCCCATGCCTCAATACGTCTCTGCCACCTCCTCCCACCTCCTAGCCTTGGTGTCTGATTGGCAATAAGTATGTACACAATGTAATAGATTCATATATGCGTTTTGTTGTTTGCTTTTTTCACTCTTGTTTCACTCCTATCCAATTCGCGCCACTGCTTGTAAATATATCCCTTCGAACCAACGCTGGTTTTATGCACCATGTGTAATTCATAAATGGTGCTTCTGTATTACAGGCTTTTAAATTAGTCAAAATAAAAATTCAAGCTATCGTCATGCTTTCACGGTTGGAAGAGTGGAGAGAAATCCCAGTTGTATTTAGGATTTGCAATTTCCTTTCGGTTTCACGTGCAGCAACCTCAACCACAGGTGAGCAGCCTCTTCACAACAAGCGGCGCAGTTTCTGAGTCACTCCTTTGCTGCCGATAGCTGTGGTTATCTCAGTTACTAATATTTAGGGT
Source organism: Triturus cristatus (assembly GCF_964204655.1). Classification (NCBI taxonomy): domain Eukaryota; kingdom Metazoa; phylum Chordata; class Amphibia; order Caudata; family Salamandridae; genus Triturus; species Triturus cristatus. Next base: position 460,484,686 of record NC_140580.1, on the reverse strand, counting down.
GTCTAATCAAACCAAAGTAAAACCGAGGGAACATAAACAACGTGTTCACAGCTCCATTCTTGGCAAAGGGAACTGTTTCTGCAGGTAATCAATCAAAATATAAAAAACTCTTTCAAGGGACTCGGCACCAAGCAGTTGACAAAGTATCCAAAACAAATCTTAGTCATAAAAAGAAGGAGCGAATGTTTATTTTGGGCCCCGATATATGCCCATTCCCTTTCTAACTAGTGTGAAACATTTCGACCACTTTATACATTTAAAATTACATTATTACAATATGGAGCAACTCAAACAGTTACCAGCTACTTCAATAGTTATCAGAAGTACTTTTATGGTGGTAGGTTAATGGAACGATTCATGTGCGCCACCTTCAGGCCTGTGGAAGAAGATCTCCATATAATGGCCATAATGACACATCTACCATTCAATCTAGTTCGTTTAAAAAAAAAAAAATCTTTCATTTCAAGTTAAGGGCTAAGGGCCAGATGTACGACGTAAAATTGCATGCGTAAACAGGTTTGCAACCCGTTTTAGTCTGGGCCATGTACTTACACTATTTTGCGACTCGCAATTAATTTGCGACTCGCAAAATAGTGTATTGCGACTCGCTATTAGGAAGGGGCGTTCCCTTCCTAATAGAAACTGCAGAGCCATGTATGAATTTTGTGCAACCGCAATTGTGGTCGCAAAACGCTCGCAAACTACCGCCCTCTTCAAGAGGGTGGTAATGAAGTCACAAACGGGAAGGGGTGGGAGACCCCTTCCCCTTTGTGACTGGCTCCAAAAATATTTTTAAGGGCAGGCAGTGGTCCCAGGGACCACTGCCTGCCCTTAAAAAATGAAACAAAAACGTTTCATTTTTTTTAAAAATGCATCCCGTTTTCCTTTAAAGAAAACAGGCTGCATTTTTAAAAAAAATCTGGCTTATTTAAAAGCAATCCCAGACATGGTGGTCTGCTCTTGCCAGCAGGCCACCATACCTGGGAGGGCCTGTCATTTCCAACGGGGTCACAAATTGCAAGAGGCTCATTAATATTCACGAGCCTCGCAATTTGCGACTCCATTGGGAATCGCAAACAGTGTTGAACACACTGTTGTACATGCAAATATAGCGCCTCTCAAATTGCGAGTCGCAAAAGACTTGCAATTTGTGAGGCGCTATTTTGCGCGTCGCACATCTGGCCTTAAATTCTTTGCCCAGGGATCAGATTACAAGGTCTCTCAGAGTTTTCGTCTGATAGATTCAGTCATGTTAAATCTGTCGAATTTATCAGGGGTTGGGGGAGATAGTGGCCTGGGGAAAAAGGAAACAGAGAAATTAAGGGACATATTTCAAAGCCTCTATTGTCACTTTTAGTGACTTTTCTCTGGCATTATGGGCTTTGCCTTATTTACAAGCAGCGTTAAGCCACTTAACCTGGCTTAACACTGCTTTGTGAATAAGGCACCCTTTAACGCTATACTTAGCGTGAAAGAGGCAGGCAAGGAGGTGTTGTGGTGGGCGTTCCACTGCAATATCCATTGATTTTGATGCTGCACCATATTTACAAGGGTGGCGTAAATATGGGGCATTGCCAAAATTAAGACCAGGGAAAACCTGGTCTAACCCTGATGAAATGAGGAGAAATGTTTTATTTCTCCTCGTTTCTGCTGTTTCTATGTGCACTGTGTTGAGCAGCACACATAGAAAGAGCAAAATGGTGTTCCTTCATGCATATAAACAATCATTTAAAAAAATTACGATTTGCAACTTCTATTTGTGCTATAGAAAGCAGCACATATACAAGTTACAAACAGATAGTTTATGTGCAGGAATGGACACCATCTTGCAGATACTCAATACTTCTCCTCAACGCAGGCACACTTGCACTATGATGCAAGGGTGCCTGCGTTGGCGCTAGGCTGCTAGCTAGGCTGCTAAATTTAATGCCAGCGCAGGGAGAAATGCAGCTCTGCACCGTTTTCTTGTAAATACCGTGCAGCCCTGCATTTTCAGAAGTGGCAGAGCGTGGTTTTAAGCCAACAAGGCTAAAGCTGTGCTCCTTCACTTCTTATGCAAATATGCCCCAACGTGCGTTAAAAAACAATTCTGTGCTATATCTCATGTTCAAGTTGAAAACTCAATGTAGGTGGTATTTACCACGAGATAACTACCTGACCCTAGAGTAATGGTATTTACCTCATGCATTAAATACCCCACCCTATTCCACTTTGTTATAAAGATCCTCATAAAAACCAGCACCGCGGGGCAAGGTATACATAAGGTGTGGTCAGTACTTCCTAATGCAAGTTTTCGATTTGCAGGGTAGGCATAACATGCAGAATCGGTTGCATATTTTGTCTTTTTTACAGGCCTTTTTCAGCAATATGTGTCAGCATGTTTGACTTGCCAGAATATGTCAGGGGGGTGTGATAATTTAGCAAACAACTCATTCTTCTTATTTACTGTGTGTGAAGTGGTAGGTTATAGGTGAGTGGCGCTCCAAGGAATTCCGTATATTTAATTTTAGGTCAAATGAAAACAGGTGCAGAGCACTGGGGCAGGGAAAGACCACCAAATTCCTGGCCGAATGACCACAAGCAATTTAGAACATTGGACACATGCACACGCTGAAATCATAAACACAAAATACAGTGGAAAATACAATAGTCGTCTTCTTCTAAATTTGGTGTCACTTTATTTTCCTAAATCTTTGGGATGGATGGTGTTGTTATACATCCCAGTCTTTCCATCCTAGCCAACATGTGTTTCATCGCTCACAGGGATGAACCCACGACTTCTTCAGGGCTAAGAGAATATACAAATATGGGTATTGTTGATTATATCATAGTGTGAAGTATGTACAAGTGCACCCTAGTGGAAACGTGCCAACATAGTTGCTTTGACAGACAAATAATGTGGAACTTTGTGGAAACCCATGCGTGCTTTTAATAGATAATTTCATTATTGTATGTGAGTAAACTTTTACAAAGCGAGGAATCTAGTATATTTTTCATAGTGGATACAATTAACTGCTTTTCCTGGTTGAGCTAATTCTATGGTAGTATTAATCGTGCTGATATCATTTCAAATGTGATCCTTACCAATGGGTAATCATGGTTATTTATGTCAATAGACATAGTGCCTCCCATGCTGCCAAAATCTGTGGTTTTAGCACATACATGTAAACTGTGCTTCCCAGTGAACAAAATAGACATATAGGTATCAAGAGGGGATACGATACCTATTTTGTCGATATTTGAATCCCTACAAGTGAAGAGGGATATAAGTGAGAATATAGTAAAGAGACCAGTCCCAATTGTAGTATTATTGATAACCGAGTCGATTACACATACCTTGGTCCCGGTGATGATTCCAAACCGTAAACGGAGGCTAAGGGGCCTATTAGGATGGCGGTCGAAATTCTCCCCGACCGCCATGGTAGCGGGAAAAGACAGCCCGCAAGGACCGTGGCATAACTGCCGGTCCAATTCGGATGCTCCGCGGTCAAAATCTGACACTTAACATTGCGGCAGTTGCTGGCCAGCAGCACTGCCACGGTGTGAAGAGGAGCATGTCATGCATGTCACTGCACTGCGTGGCAGTCACTGCACAGTGCCTGCCACCTGGTACAGGGACATGTAGGTGCACCAACAACCCCCCAACACATTGGGGGCCCGCAATGGACCCCCGGAGACATTCTCCGCACGCCTTTCCATGGTGGTTCCACCGCCGCGGAAAGGCTGGGTACTGCAGCATCTTAATCATGCCGGCAGGGCCTGGCCCTGCACCGGCATCATTGTAGCGGTCCAGTTACACCCGCTAGGCATGTGTGCAGACTGGTACCGATGGAAAAGTGGTGGGCGGAGATTCTCAACGCCGCGGTCGTCACCGCCATGCTAATGGGACCGGCGGTTTTCAGAGTTTGCGATCGCGGGTGGATGTGCACTGCCGATCCGGCGGTAGCCACCGCTGGCCCAGTGGCGGCCATCCGTCCGCCATCCTAATAGACCCCTTAGATTCCAATATGTTCTTGTGAGATTGCAATCATAAAAAACACCCAAAAGAGAGCATCAAAGAATCCTAATGCTACTAAATTTAGTGGAGCTATAGCGATGTGCCCTGCCTCTAGAGTGAATTGAAAGTGGGTGAAGTGATTAGGTCCTACACATCACTTGTGTAGACACAGGATTATCAAGAAATGCCCCACTTACCGGCACAATTTTCGTTTGGGATATCGTTCTTCCAAACAACGAGTATGTTGAGTGCACGTCGTTGTAGATCCCGCCGTTACTTATCAGGATAAAGCAGGACAACGAAATCAACAATGAACTGCAGGAAAACCATGAAGTAAAGATCCCTGCAGGCGCCACATTTTAGAGGTTAAGAAGTGCCGTTTTCCTACCTTAACTCTGGGGATACGAAGCCTACCTATTATCTGTACGGTTATTGTCATGGTATGATGGTCAAATCCCAAATATGGATCAATATCGTTTGGGACAAAAGGGTCGCTATGGAAGAACGGGATTGCCAATATCCCATTTCAGTCACTAAATCCTTAACGTGCTTACAGGTTCTATAGTGTTTGGCAGCATGAGGGTAGATTGATGGGTATGTGTAGTGTAAAAGGAATAGTAGTACCTTTTCTTTCGGATAGTTACACTCAGAAAGACATGTGGCAATCCTGGTCATATTTTGATAGTATAGGATTAATATATATACACATTATAATATACAAATATTAAAATCTAGAGACATGCTGCATGAATGTGGATCAGTATACATTGTGAATACGGTAGGTCAGTAATATTGATTGTGGTCATCTTGGTCACATCCGATGAGTATATAGATAGTACATAAAAACATGATCATAAGTAAATGTTTTTAAGTAAAGACATATCACATGCGTGAAAATCAGCAAAAATTGATACTTCCACAAGCAACATTACTGATGGTGCATGTGAACAAAAATGGGGGTGGGCAATCGTGTGATACACGCGTAGTCGAGTGGTTGCAAGTAAGCGCTCATGCTCCCCCTGGTCATATCAAACAAGTCATATTCATTTTGGGAAGAGGAGAGATCGGGGGCAAAATGGTAGGACTCGTGTAGTTCAGCTTCATTCAAACACAAAAGGGAAATGCATAAACTATGATACAGGTGTATCTGAGCTCAAGCATGTTACGAATAACATTTACACTGAAAAGCCTACAGGGGTTTCATATTTAATTTGAGAGTACTGAAACGTATGAATACCACATATTTTATACTTCAATATTTTAAGTAATAGAAAGGCCTATGCATATCATGCTAATCTGAAAATGTATCTGTCTGTGAATAGATGACATACATTGGTTACAAAATGGCTCCAGTCTACATGGTTATTCAGTGCCCGAGATGTTGTGGTGTACGAGATTGCAACAAATCCCTCCCCCAGGAAATATTGGAGTTTGTGATTGATGTTCAAACCCAGTTTGACACCCCTCAGTCTCATAATCCATAGTGCCTCACTCCTTCTAAGTGTCAATTCCCTGTCGGCCCATCTGGGTGCCTGGGTATAACATCAAAGCCATAGGATTGAAAAAGTTCTGTGGGTATCCTGAACTGTGCATTCAGCTATGTGTGTTGCCACCGGATATCTAGTGTCCCCCTGCTTAACAGCCTGCATATGTTCGCCAATTCTGTCCGTCAGACTCCTGATGGTACTGCCAATGTATCTTTGTTGACATTTGCATTCAATGGCGTAGATTACGTATTTTATGTTACAAGTGATGTTGTCCTCAATATTGTATGTCTTATTATTAAGTCCAGTAAATTGTTTCTTTTTGTCCATGGCCCATCTGCACATCGTGCAGTAGCCACAATTGAAAAAGCCTTTGGTATGTGGTGTAAGCCAGTTGTCCTGTTGCTCCCTTCTTGGGTAACTGGGGCTAAGAATACTTTTTAGGCACCTGCCCTTACTGTATGTTATCTCTGGCCTGTTTGATGTGAAACCTTGTAGTGATTTGTTTGCTAGTAATAGATGCCAATGGTTATGCATGCTTTGTGTGAGACTTGCTGCATGTCTGTTGTAATCTGTGATTAGACGGACGGTTTCAGTGTCCCTCTTCTTTGGCTTGTCTTTGAGTGTGTCTGTTCTGCAGATTTTGGAGATCCTGTTGAGAGAGTTACTAATCGTATTGCGGTTGTAACCTATACGTGTGAATCTGGATGCCATATTTTGTGTACATTCCTTGAAGTCTGCTTCAATACTGCAATTATGCCTTGCCCGCATAAATTCCCTATGGGGAATGGCATTAACCTGATGCCTGAAGAAGTTGAGTAATTTCTCTGTAGATCCCGTCCATATCATTAGGCAGTCATCTATGTATCTGCCCCAAAATAGGACCTTTTTTGTCTCTCAAAGCAACTCTGTTGACACGTTTCCACTAGGGTGCACTTGCACATACTTCACACTATGATATATACTACAATACCTATATTTGTATATTCTCTTAGCCCTGAAGAAGTCGCGGGTTCACCCCGGTGAGCGACGAAACACCAGGAATGAAAGACTGGGATGCATAACAACACCATCCCAAAGAAATAAGAAAATTAAGTGACACCAAATTTAGAAGAAGACGACTATTGTATTTTATATTGTATTTTGTGTTTATGATTTCAGCGTGTGCATGGGTCTAATGTTCTAACTCATACTTCTTATGCGAGTATAAATTCCTCTTTCCACAGGGTTTGGAATTTTGTCCTGAACTTGTAATAAAGGTTTCCTAGTCTCCACTTTCTCATTACTTAAAAAGTGAGGGACCTCTGGTGCCTCACCAAGAGAGTCATGAAGCACCTAGTTTCATGCATGGAGATCTTTTCTTTTATTCTTTAGCACTCCTCCGTAGCTTATATTGACTCATCCCATAACCGCTAAGAAGAGATGCATTTCCTGTAACATATCACAAAAAACACCTGCCACAATCACTTCTGGCAGGAGGGAAGTCTGTCAGCAATGGAACAAGGATTGGGAGACAAAGCCCTTGGCTATAAGTTAGGGGCTAAATTCTGATCTCTTAGCATGTTATTTTGTGCACAGGGATTGGAACTACACATTGTATGATAATTAACACAGTCTTGCAGTTTCCCTCTGAGAGATAAAGACAAACAAAACTTGCCAAAATATATCAAGGGAAAAGGCCAAGAAAAAGGAAAAACATGTAGAATTTGGGGTGTTAAAAACTGATTCTGCATATTATGCCCAATTACCATCTGATTGTCAGAATAGAAGGTTCTTACCATATGTTGCAAATACATCCCTCTGGGGTTTTAGTTTGCTTTGTGGTAAAAATTGTACCCTATTCCGCCCAGCTTGTATTATGGACTTAGGTGTAGTGAGGATTACACTAACAGGGCTGTCATCCCAATAGCAAAACCTAGGTCACACTAAATAGGAAAAGGATGCCATGGCTACCAGAAAGCCAAACTCACTAAACAGAAAGTCTATTCAAAATCAGGTGAAAGAAATACTGGGTTAATTTATGGTGCTCACTAATTACGAGTTTGTACAACAGACCTCAATGTATGTTGCTGTGCTCAAAGGGAAGGAGGAATCACCCTGCCTCCTTAGATATAGATCTGAATGATCTTTACCATGCAATAACCAAGACGCTGAGCACACACTTGAACCTATCACATTCAAGTAAACAATATAATGCACAAAGGTTCCTTTTCTTTCTTTTTCCCAGCCAACACGTGTTTCGTCATACAGGGAGTTCCCAACAACTTCTTCAGGGCTATAGAATTTAATAAACAACTGGCTATAGTGTGCATCCAACACACCACACCACACCACTGTGCACCCGTGACTGTTGTGATATACAACATGGTTACCAGATTTGTAATGCAGTTATGCTGAGTGGAAACCCAAAATTAATTATCTGGACCAACCTATTGGTCCATGCACAGTGTTTCTACGGCAAGTCAACATATTTACAAAATGCAGTTACTTATTGTATTATCTACTTAGGAGTGAAAAATACATCTCCTGGATTCATCAACTTTTATCAAGTTATCCCAATAGGCTAAGGCAAGTCCATGTACCATTGCCCATATAAATCAGAGATTCCAATAGGGTACCTTTCACTACTTTTATCGAATAGTGCTCTCTGTATGGTGATGGTGTGATCTTATTTAAATAGCTTTGATAATGATCTGATGTCTATGCTCTGAATACCTGGAAGTTTTGCAATCAATTTCCCAGACAGTCCTACATATTTCGCCTACTGCTACTGAAGCATTTCTATAACCATCGTCCAAATTAATATTTGATTGTTCTAATACCTAAAACGCCTTACTTTATATAGAATATACACATACAAATTTGCAGCCCCAGAAATGTTATTGACTTGATTGCTAAGTTAAGACTGCTCTAAAAAATGTCTCCCACACCCTCATCATCTCTGCCAGGAGATTGTAGAACTGTCTGGAAATTCGTTAGGAATTCTTTCTCTGACAGGAGGTTGTCTAACTGTCTGGGAATTTCTAAGGAATTATTTCCAAAATACTATTGGCTTTGACTGGTTATCTCATTCACTATTATTTCCAGAAATTCCTCCTCAAATCTGTTTAGTGGTCGCATGATAACCATATTCAACAGCTAGATTAGAGGTATATGTGGATAACTCTGTGCATATGTGATAGAGACCAGGAAGGTTGCAATATGAAACATTGAAAATGAGTCTACAAATGTATGAAATCATACTCTGGCTCAGTTCAATAGACATTATTACCTTTTATTCACTAGTATTATTTGTATAGAGCAGATTAACTCCCAAGGGTACTTAAGTATCTCAGCCAATGGCAGATGATCTTTAGGTGCTGCAGGCAAAGCTACACCCACTACTGCTTAGACATTAATTATAGTGGATGTAAGAAAGTGAATTATTATATGGAAACAAGTAGCAACATCACAAACCTGTTAGACACAGTTAAATGTATAGGTAATTTAAACCTGAGCTTAACCACGTGTTACTGCGTGTTGGAAATGGCTCCTTTTGCAGGGTTACCTAAAACATTTTGCCTTCCCCCTTCAATTTTTTCTGGCCTTGTGTTTGTTGGCTTTAAGACTCGGGGAACTGTACCACTGATAACCAGTGCTAATAAAATATTCACCCCCAGTCAAGACATCTAGGTTAAATCCATTGATCTTTTGCTCACCATGCCACCCCAGTTTGGACCCATCCATATGCAAATCAGTCTTGACCTTGCTCTTCATGGGAACAGTCCAGCCCGAACTGCCAAGCCAGGTCCTCGCTATACTGGAAATGGAATTGGTTTTGGGGTATCACCCTCATCAGCCACGCAAGCCATGTTTGGGATGTTTAGAATGGCATTGATAAATCCTCGTTACTGGTTGTATTTCACGTCACCCTTTGTACCTGACAGCTTGTCTCCAATACATGTCTGGGCTGGGTTATAGCCTTCCGGAGCAGGAGGGGGTAGAGGTGGTCCACCCTTATATAGGAATAGGTTGTGTCCTGTCCTTACACAAAGGGCTGATTTACCCACTGGTGGTAGTCTAGAGCCAGAGCTGGGCTGAAAGGGATCCTTGTGCACTTCAGAGAGTACCTTTGAGCCACCCCCTACATCAAAAGCACTTTTGGGTTTAAGTACTTGGGCTCTGGCTCTACGAAAGGAGTACACTCCTGGACATGGGAATAACTCTGCTGGAGTAAAGGCTGCTGTGCTAAAGGATTGCCACTCTGCTGTGATTGACTGTTCTGAGGAACTGCTTCTCTGCTTTACTGAGGTGCCCTGCTGCCTGCTGACCTCTGCTCTGTTGAGGACCAGGACTGAATCCAGAGTGATTCCAAAGGATTGCTGGCCTCCTGTTCTTCTGATGTCACAGGGCCATCATAAACGTCACGCATTAGCCCCTGCCATGGGACTTCGCACACCATGCATCTGGTAGTGGGCCCTTGACAATGAACAGATTTCTCCTAATCCCCTGCTCGTAGTGTAAGCAGGGCTAGTGCTTCACCCTGCTGCATAGTGAGGGATTGAGCGCTCTTTGCTATCCTTCTGATTCACACTCCTTGAAGGAGTTTGCCCAAGGTAGCCACCGTGCCTTTACCAAGAAAAGCTCTATCCTGCCTTCATTGAAGATACTGCAGTGCATGAGTACAACTTAGCGCAGCTGGTCCATGTAGCCCTGCCCACCCTAAAAGAAGATCACAGTGTGGGTCCTGATATGGAGAGGTCGCCGTGTCTGCCCACTTTGCCTAAAACCACCACGGCTGTTTAAGAGCCGCAACACTCCGCATCTGGCCTATGCAACAGGTACTGTGCAGCATGAGACCCACAAGGTCTCAGGAGTTGTTCTATATGACTTCACGGGCAGCTGGGCTTACCTGAAGGTCCCGGACATAAGAGCATGGCCACAATCCTACCTGTAACAAGTTTATTTTGAAAGTACTGCAAAACTATTGGTTCCCAGCAGCGATTATTGCCGACTCCCAAGCGTGACCTTAAATATCTGAATCGAAGTCCAAGTGTGCTTCCAACATTGTAAATATCTACAAACTTAAAAAACTGCATAGCTTATGAAATGTGATTTTTATTGTTTTGGTCTTTATTTGTTCAGAATATACTAAGCTATATTTTTCTAAACCTGTGTGTAGTCTTTTTGTGGTGTATTCATTGTTTTACTGTGTGTGTGTGTGTGTGTGTGTTGCACAAATACTTTACACATCGCATCTCTTGATCAGCCTGCCTGCTCCTTGCCAGCTACCGGAGGGTGAGCACAGTTTATCTGAGTTGTGTAACTAGCTTACCCTGACTAGAGTGATGGGTTCTGTCTGCCTTAGGTGTATACCTTAGCCAACAAGAAACCCAATTTCTAACACTGTGGCACAGAGCAGATAGGTTCAAAGAAAATGTGTAGCGCATTTAGAAATACCAAAACACTCAACAAGTCAAAAACACAACACAATAAAGATCCCATCTCAATTCAGAAAAATTGAGTAAATGTAGAAAAATACAGTAAAATTCAATAAACAGAAGGATACCAAAATGAAAAATGTCCAATAAGAAGAACCAGAGATATGAATTTTAGATAATTCAAGGAAAAATAGCTATCAAATACAGCAAGTCCCAATGATAGTCTTTGGTTGCATTAGATCAGAAAATAGGCATGATTTTAGGCCAATGCTGATGAAGAGCTGGTTGCATACACCAAACAGGTTCATCCCTGGTGGAGATTTTACCTCGGGAGATGGGGCCTGATTTAGAGTGTGTAGGACTGTGTACTTCTTCACAAACGCAATGTGATCCCGTCTGCCATATTAGATGTACCATTAAATTTAATGCACTTGTAACACAGCAGACAAAATATCTGTCACATTTGTGATGGACTAGCTTCATCCACCAAATTGTTAATCAGGCCCTTAGTCTTTGAAATGGATGCTGAAATTCTCCATTGGGCAGGTTGCAGGCTGTATCCAAGAAGACGTCTACAGGGGCCAGCTAGTCATTTTATGAAGAAGCCATTAATTTGGGGAGAAAAAGCGCTGAGTTTAAAAGTTCAAATTTTGCACCGAAAAAGGCCCTTTAGTTCGCCGGGCACTTTTTACCCCTTCAGGTGGTCAACATTTCTATGTTCGGACTTAGTCCCATTTTCAGAGCTCAGAATCCTCCATTGACAAGTGGGACAAGGCTGGAGATTGTATCTGATGATGATTCCCATTCCCCCTCACCAAGGGCCCGTTGAAAATAATTTTCTGAGTCAGAGAAGTTCCAAGTGGGAGAAACCTATTTCTTTAGCCCAGCGAAGTCAAGCCTTGGGTGGATTGGCTTGAGTGGTTGGTCCTGGTCCTCTAGAAGTCTGGAAGTCCAAAAACACTATTACTCATGCCCTAAAGTAACTATAACTCATACCCCTACCATGCACAGCGATGCTATCAATGATGTCATAGAACATATCATGAGTTATGTAATAAGGAAGGTAATTAGCAGTGTATGGCAAGGGTGAGACTTATAGTTACCTTAGGGAATTAATTATATTACCTTGAAATAACTATATCTGGTGAGCATCTATATTTGAGGAGTTTCACTTTTTAAGGCTGTACGGGCACACAAACAACAGACCAAGAAAGGGACAAAACCAACAGAAAGCAGCAGGAAACAAAGAAGATTTGGTGAAGGCAGGAGGAAGTAGAGTGAAGCAGCCTGTGAGAGTAACAAAGAATACAAGAAAATAATGGTGGAAGCAAACAGTGTAAAAAATAAGACAAAGTAAATGTTAACATCAGAACAGATTGAAATACTGTCTTTTAGCCTCCCACATTTTCCCAGGTCAGATTTCAACTATGTACAGTCTATAATTGATCTGTTCAAATCCCCAAGGAAGTTAACATTGATGAAAGTTTTTAAGGGTAAACATCTGGCTCACAAAAAGCAAATGGTTGACAAAGAAAGCATACATGGTAATCTGCATAGAATTGATGATAGAGTTGGTTAAGCTAGAAAGAGAATATCAAGGCAATGAAATTAAAGTGAGTGAGTGAGTGAGTGAGTGAGTGAAAAGGATGTGGTTGGAGACATGAATATCAATGCATATGAGAAGGGGTGATATCGATTAGACCTAAATGTATATTAATACCTCCCATGGTACAGGACAACTCCGATTGGCTCTCAGAAATGATATCAATGGAATTACGTATTTTACGAAGAACAGTAAGTAAAAACTAAAGAGAGTGTGTACAAAGAGATCATAAATGGAGCCAGAAAGACAAAGACAGGAATGTTGTACTGCAGCTTAAGGACATGTGATGAGGAACGTTATCAGAGGATAGGTCAATCTGAATATCTGAAAGTAAAAAAAGAGTTTCTAAGGCGTAATTGGATTGAAGAAAGAAGGTCATCTCAATGGTGATGAATACAATTGTCTTAAGAATGACCATCCTATGCTACCCATTTTTAGCCTTATACTTAAAGTACATAAAAATATCAAAAAGACCCATGATAGTTGCTATAGACAGTTTGTCTATTAGTAGCTAATTTGCACCTTTATATTAAAGATACAGCTGTGTTTTAAAGAGGATATTTGAATAAGAAAGGAATGACTGAGGGCCTGATTACAACCTTGACGAAAGGGTTACTCAATCTCAATGGTGAGGGATATCCCGTCCGTCAAAATATGAATCCCATTATTTCCAATGGTATTTATATTTTGGCAGATGGGATATCCATCACTATTGTGACAGAGTAACCCATCCGCCAATATCTAAATCAGGCCCTAAATGTTGATAGTGAGTTTGGATGCATCCTCCTTGTGCACCAGTATTCTACATGAGGACGACATGAATGCAGTGGCATACTTTCTGAGGGCCAGGCCCATTATATTTCACAAACACAATTCTATGCACTTGAAAATGGTGAGGCGATGCTTCACTAAGAGCATTTTGATGTTCAATGGGGATGTCTTTGAACAACAGTGAGGAATGGTCCCTGCTTCACCCCTACTGTGCTAATTTTCATATGGGCTGGTGGGAGAAGCAGGGGCTAAACAGCCTGGATTTGGAATTTTACACAAGGAATCTCATTTTATAGGTACATTACATAGATAAGTTTTCTGTGATTTATAGAGGCACCAAGGAGCAAGAAATTTGTCTTTCACTAGTAACATCAGTAGAGTGGAGTTGAATTTCTGGATTTGAAGCTGAAGGTGTCAGGTGGGAAACCGGTGATGACTGCATACTGAAATCCAATGAAAGGAAATACCACTCTACATGCTGGGAGTTTCCATTCATAAGCACTAAAGAGTAGCATTCCATATGGGTAGCTAATGAGAGCTAGAAGAATCTGAAACACTCAAGAAGGCTCTGAATGATCCCAAAATTGAATGTTATTGAGGCTCAAAGACAGAGGTTATCCGGTAAGGATAATAAATACAACTAAGGTCAGTGTTAGCACATGTTGTAGGGGAGATCTTTTATTTGGGTTGAAGGACAGGATAAAAAAGTGCATATTTATTACCTCATATCATAACCAACATGATAGTGTTAGATGGATTATAAATAAGCACTGGCACTTTAACAGAGATGACCCTGATATAAAGAAGGAAGTTGCACATAGACCAGAAATTACTTACAGAAAAACATAGTCTATGAGGGACAAGTTAGTAAAATGTGATGTCAAAGTGGAGAAGGCAGGTTGGTTAAAAGCAAAGGAGGGCTTCACCAAATGTAGCTGGTGTAAGGCCTGTGGGAATGGAGTTAATGCGAAAGAGATTAGTACACCTTTGAATAAGGATAAAAAGGATTAAGACTGATCCAATTGTAAAACTGAGTTTGTCGTGTACTTATTGATGTGTCCTTTCCCTAGAAATTACATAGGGAGTGCTATTCTGCCAGTGCACAAATATATTCTGCAGCATGTAAGGGCAATACAAAATGTGGATACCAGCTATCAAGTTGGAAGGCATGTTCAAAAACATCTTGGGGGAGATGCGAATTTGCTTAAATACAATGTGATTGACAGTGTACCCAAAAACATGCAAGGGATTAATAGAGAAAAAGAAATTAGGAAAGGAATCCAGAGACCCAATGTTTAAACATGGATGAAGCGATGTATATACACTTATAATCATTTATCAACTGACAAAGCTTAAGCTGTATTGAAAATCAAACTGAAATACTCCTGTTTTTTAAATATTTGTAATAATTTTTTACTGTGTGTTTTTTTACAGAGAGCAGTTACAGAAAAATATATATTAGGAGGTCTTGAGTAGATTTTTTGTAGAATGCATGGAATTATGATCAAGCTACTAAAGTGAAAACCAAAGTAGTGAGCTAAATGGGGCGAAATGTATGAAAATATATCACATAAGAAATTAAATATTAGTGTTATATTGGTGTACTTTGTTTTAGTGATAATGGTATTAAATTGGTATTGTGGATGTATTCACTCTTTTAATGTGTTTCCTTTAAGATATTAGAATGTAAAGATTATGGGTGGGCTTTATTGAGAAAAAGAGTGATATATAATTTGGTCTAATTCTAAAACCATAAAAGGAAGATTATGGGTGGGCTTTATTGAGAAAAAGAGTGATATATAATTTGGTCTAATTCTAAAACCATGAAAGGATGAATTATGCGAGTCCTGCGGGAGTGAGCGCTCTGATTAGCTGGCTGTTGGAGGTTTAAAGATGAAATGGCAGCCATTACTGTTAACTGAGAAAAATTGCAGGTGTTTTGGAAATTAAATAGAAAGCTATAAAAGGCGCAAGAGAAAGGCATTCTGACCCCATAGATTTTGACAAGAGGTCTCTAAGGTATAAGTACTGTGATGAAAGTAAATGTACACTGTTTTAAAAAAAATTATGATCTTGCGTGACTCCCACGAGATTGTAAAAGGAGTAGGTGAGTTGTCAATACCCTCTACTAGGAGAAATGCATATTGTGCCCTCTGTTATTTAGAGGAGGTGTGTAAAACATAAGTACTGTGATGATTAGAATGCTTATTCTTTTTTTAAAGAATTTGTGATCTCATGGGATTCTCGCGGCATTGTGAAAAACATAAAGGGGTAGGCGATCTTTGAACACACTCTGGTGTGCATACTTTTTAATATAGCAAGGAGTCTTACTATTTACACCCATCAGCTTGGGAAGAGTTTTGAGTGGAGAGTTAAGGCTGGGTCCACACCCTACTATGCACACCCATCATTCAAGAGAGGACTCTCAGCTGAGTGGAGAGTTCCTCCCCACTCCCTAGTATGTGCACCTGTCATCTGAGAAAGGGGTCTCAGTGGTGAGGGCAGTCCCTCACATACCCTCCTATGCACACTTGTCATCCAAAAGAGGGGTCTAAGCAAAGAAGCTACTTTCTGCCATCACTCTCCGACGCACACCTGTCATTCCAGAGAGAGGTCTCAGCAGAGAGGCCAAACCCACCACAAACCCTACTGTGCATATTCATCATCCAGCCAAGAGTTTTCAGTGGGGAGGCCAGTACCTCCCCACACCCTACTGTGCACACCTGTCATCTAAGAGAGAGATCTCAGCGGAAGGGCCAGTCCCTACCCACACCCTACTATGCACACCTGTCACCTCAGAGAGAGATATCAGCAGAGGGGCCAGTCCCTCCCCACACCCTACTATGCACACCCATCATCTGACAGAGAGGTCTCAGCAGAGAGGCCAGTACTTCTCCACACCCTACTATGCAGAGAAGTCATCCAAGAGAGAGGTCTCAGCAGATAGGACAGTCCCTTCCTACACCCTACTATGTACACTCATCATCCAAGATAGGGGTTTCAGCAGAGAGAGTGCACACCCTACCGCACACCCATCATCGGAGACCGAGGTCTCGAAGAAGAGGCCAGACCCTCAACACCATACTATGCAAGCCCGCCATCCAACAGAGGGTGAACAAGCTACTCTCTCCCCTCACCCTACTATGCACACCCGTCTTCGCAATAAGAAGTGTCAGTGGAGAGTCCAGCCCCTCCACACAACCAACTATGTATATCCATCATCTGACAAAGAGGTCTCAGTGGAGAGACCAGCACCTTCACACATCCTACTATGCAGACCCATCATCCAAGAGAGGGATCTCAGGAGAGCGGCCAGTCCTTCCAAACACCCTACAATGCTCATCTGTCATCTGAGAGAAACGCCTCAAGGGAGAGGCCAGTCCCTCTCCACACCCTACTATGCACATCCATCATCCAAGAGAGAGGTGTCAGGGGAGAGGCCAGTTCCTCCCCCACCCTCTACACACAAGGGCAGGGGTTTGGCTTTATGTATGTTAATAAAATATTACTTTATGTTTAAAAAGAACCTAGAAATTTTCTGTAAAAAAACAAAGGTTAAAGTAAATTTATAGTTAAGTGTGATAAAGAAAATCTGGTTTTTGGTTTTTTTAGAAACCTTAGAAATTAAATGAAAATGACTAAAGTTAAGAGTCAAAGTAATGTTATATTTAGGTGCATTCGTCAGTGACAACATCAATATTTTGAACTAGAAAAAACACAGAAATTCAACAGTTATAGTTAACAGAGCTAACTATAACTTGCGCCCCGCCATGCACTGCTTATGATCTCACTCACAACATGTTAATGTCCTAATACAGACAGCTTTTATCTGTATCAAACGCCTCACATTCACCAAACCTACATTGAGAAATAATGTTGATATGAGTAGAAGAGTGGGTACAGTAAACATTGTTTGCTCAATGGGGGGAGATTACTCTGTACCACCTGTTTTTTTGAGATAATGAAACTCTCATAAAAAATACACCACAGAATATTAAGAAGTATCTACTAAGAATAGTGTACATTCTATACAACTCACACACTATTAGCTTAAAATAAACAAGGCTTGAAGATACTAAAGAAAGTACGACCTTCAACCTTCATACTGTGGTGACAACCTTATAAATAACCTACCTACTGACCACATACCTGGTGCACACAGTCTTCTATGTCATGTAGATATTGTCATGCTGAACAGGTTCTGTCTAATAATACAAGGCTGCTTACAAAACTTAGTATCTACTACATAGAATCTTTGCCCTGCTGGAAACATTTTCTGCAGAACTAAGAAACTTCACCTAAATATAATGTAACTTTAACCTTAGTTTTTTTACAGTGAATCTGTGATTTTCTTTAATGCAAAATACTATTTCATTCCTGTATGTAACTATGCCAAAATCCCCCGCCAGGCTCAGCTTGCAACCAGGCCCTGAACCAAACCTCTCAAGGGAAGCCACCATGCGTGGCCGTGCGCAGCCCAACACAGACAATCAGGCCTAAATGTTTTTTTTATGATTTTCCAATCCCGCAAAACTCTCACAGGACGCAGTTTTGCCCTGCAAGTCCTTTGGTACTCTGGGGGGAGCAGATTGCTCCCACAGGATCATGCCATCCCACAAGGTCCAGGGGGGCAGGGTACCCCTACCTTGCCCACCTATACCTTACATTTTTCTATTTTTTCAGGACAAAGGGTAAAAAGTCCCTATGTCCTGAAATGGTGACTGCAATATTTCTCCTCATGTTGCGGCTAGCCAATCACAGTGCAAGCTCCTGCAGGACTTGCAAGAGCCTTTTTATCTCATTGGAGCAAGGCTACCGATGGGGGGAAAATCCCCCTTGGCAAATTAGATCGCATTATTATATGAAGTTTCATGCCCGTAGGACTCCTGTAAGAGTCCCTTGAACCCAACAGTTCAAACATACATAATTTTAATCCCTTAACCTCTACCCACCCCTACGCCCTAAAATCATAACAACGTACCTGATGTGGGTCTTCTACTTCCATGACAGTATACGTTCAACTAAGAGTGGTCTAGCTAACTTTAATATTTTCAAGATGTATGTATTATGCCACAGATACATAAGTACTGAGAGGTGCTACTCTGTACCCCATGCATTGTTGATCATTAGGTACCTCATATCTAAGCCTTTATTGCTGACATTATGAACACTCTGGGTCCTTGTGTATATCAACTGTTGCTCCTTTAATAAATAGACATTTTTTTCTAAATGGATGAGATTTCCTCCTCGATGTTGTCATGTTTAAGAATGTGAAGTATTTTCCGATATGTTCCATCCCCGGGATGCAACAGAAGGTGTTTTACATAAGGACTCCCTTGGTTTTCTACATCGAAAAGACTGCATCTGCAATGCACCGCATATGGATCTAAAACAGAAGAGGACTATGGGAAGCTTTTGACATAATGAGATCAGACCCTTTCTCAAGTCTTAATAGGAAGATGGTTGTGCTCTGGGGACGATCCTTCAAGCTATGTGAAAAGGTGTTTTATCACTTTACCAGCTCTGAGCAACACTTGTGCCCTTGGTGCCTTCTACCACAGAGAACCACTGAAACTACTTTTATTTTGTGTGCCTGAGGGCAGTCTCTAACTGTTTCCCCCAGAAGTCGTAACAAAATGATAGGTAGATAAAAACTGCTCTTTCCGAAAAAAAGTACCCTTTTTCATTCCAGGAAGCGAGCCCATGTTTGTTGGCACACTGTACACTCAATAAATGAAAATTGGTAACCTCTTCAATTTTCACTACTTCACTGCTGTTTACTTTCCCTTGGATAAGAATGCATTCATTTACAATTTGCTTGTCTTGACAAAAGTCACAAGAATTCCAGCAGCAGTTTAGGTTCTAGATATCCTAGGTATTTGAATCATACCTAGGGGTGGGCGGAATTTGCGAAATTCACTTTCGCAAATTATCGCGAAAATGTAAAAAATCTCCGCAAACACGCGGAAATATCGCGAAGATGCGGATGTTTTCTTCCAGCCTGTTCGCGGTATTTTCTGCGTGGACGCGGCGCGCCAACTTACCCATGCGGTTGCTCGCGGGCACAGCCACCTTGTTTTCACTTGTCTCGCGGTGCATGATCGCGAGAAGAAAGACGTGATCGCGCGACGAATGATGTTACTGCGGGCGCGAACTGTCGCGAGTCAGCGCAAATGGCTACCAACAATCCAACATCTCGTGGAGAACGCGACCGGATCGGGAAAACTTGTCGGCGAACGCGGGGATTCAGGTAAGGCGATCGCGCGCACGCGAGAATGTATTATTTTACAGCGCGAGCAAGCAAAATATTTCCGGTAAAATGCGGATTACGGAAATTGTGACATTTTCGCGCTCTCCGCGGAACGCGAAAATGTCAAATTATCGCAATTTCCGCGAGCGGAATGGATTTTTAGCCCAGGCCTAATCATACGTCAACATTAGTGAAGATCCTGTAAGGTATGTGACTCCCCCAAATACAAGGTGATCTCACACAATGTCAAAAAGAAAGAATAGGGTGAAGTGCCGTCACTCTGGCTTATCCTTTGGGCATCTATAATTTGTGTGTTCACATCTTCGCTGAGTACTAACATTCTATAGCCTTGTTTATTCGCGCTGTCTTGTGCTAGTGACTTAATTATAGCCATGTCAATGCGTGATCATCCATAGATTTCGACAATAATTGCCTGCCTGCTCTTTCACTTGCATGCTGCAGGGTCAACAAGCATAAAACCAGAATCAAAAGATCTGATCTTTTTCAATTCAACATATTTTGGGATTAATACATTAATAACACTTGTTGATGGAAAATGATTTGCTTCCATCACGATATTCATAATATCATAATATCATTTGTAATGTTTGGGATTTAAAGGTTTTCTTAAGTTTTGAACACATCTATCGGAATAATGCCCACCCTGGTGCACAGCTGTTCTGCTGACTACAGTAGCAGTTTGGACCTCAACATCTGCTAATAAAGTTGCTTTCAAATGGATGTGTAATCCCAACCCACTTATTTTCTTTGGTCCCTTCACACCCGTTTACAAAGAAGAAAAGAAATGTAGCCATCAATTAGGTATAACATCTGCCATAATCTGTGAGACTGGATATTTACTACCTACTGTGAACACTTTTATATTGCTTCAACTAGGTCATAACATTGTTTGTCTTCCTTATTATGTTTTTTATTTGAAATGTAGTTGCTTCTTATAATTTCTTTTGGTCATAACTGTTAGACCTGGTACCATTGGCGTGAGTCTCCGTTCCATTTTTTCTGATTGCCTCCTCTGTTTTTGATATATTTTGCTGGTTTAGATGCTTTGGGCACTGTGCCACTGCCATTCAGTGCCACAGTGCAAGTGCTCCCTATGTTAAATTGATGTATTGATTAGTGACTCCATGATTGGGTTATTTGGTTTACTTGTCAGACCCAAGTACAGTGCACCATGTGTGCCCAGGGCTTGTAAATCAAATGCCGCTGGTGGGCTTGCAGCACTGGCTGTGCCACCCACAGAAGTAGCTTGTAAAGTGTGTCTCAGGTCTGCCATTGCAGAGCCTATGTGCAGTTTGGTTCTGCCATGCTGACTGACCAAGTGCACTTGCCAGTCTCTAAACCTTCCCTTATCTTCATATCAGACACCCCTATGATAGGCCCAAGGGCAGGGTGCATTGTAAGTATAAGGTAGGACATGCCCTGGTGTGTGTGGAATGTCCTAATAGTGAATTACAGCCATTTTCGTTTGTCACTATTGCAAGACTACCTGTTCCCCATAGGCCAGAACGGGCAGTTTGATTATTACATATTATAATCCTAACTGACTCAGGGAACATGGTATAAATTCAAGTTTAGTATGCCTGAACTCAAAATGATAAAATACATCTTTTAGTGAAGTTGGTTTTAACATTCTGTGTTTGAAAATACCACTTTTAGAAAGTAGGTATTTTCTTGCTTAACTGTCCAAGCCTGCCTCTGCTAGGTTGTATATTGTGTGTCTGGTACTGTGAGTGACAGGGGCTGGGGGATTCCAGGGGAGAGGGTGAGTCAGCACAGGGCTGAATAGGAAGATCTGCATGTAGATAGGTGGATGGAGTGCACCTGGGACCTGAATAGGGCTGTGCCTTCCTTCCACAATGCTGGCTCCAACTCCTGTTGTGTGTCAGATGTCTCTGGCCTACACTCTGAAAGGAAAGAAGGAGTCACATAAAAAAAATGTGCTGCAGGACTGACCAGAACAGGTTTGGACTAGGCAAAGGCCTCTCTGCCTTCAAAGAACAAAGAGAAAAGTAGTGTAAATATGGGGACCCAGACCCCAAGACTTTAGATCACTCCTGGAACAACAAGAAGAAACCTCTGCCAAGGAGAAGAACCAAAGGAAGCTGTAGGAGTGGACTGCCGCCCTGCCAGTGTGCTGTGTTGCTGGGTTGGCCTACAGTGGTATCTTCAGTTCCAAGGAGAGGAGAAGGAACTTTGTGTGTACTTCATCATCTTGCAGAATATTTCTCCAAGGGCTTGAACTTGTGCTTGCCTCCTGCTGAAGTCTCAGGGACAATGGACTTCACCACCAGCTCCCCTCTGAATTTACTTGCTGGGAATTCTATCTGCAGAAGCCTGCGTGTCGCTCAGAGCTGGAAGCGTGACGCAACGAGAAGAAGCGTGTCGCCGCCGCAGCTGTAGTCATCGCATCGCCGGAGAAGCATGCCGCCTCCGCATCTCCCGGAAGCGTGTCTTCATTGCAGTCTGCTGTTGCATCACCGGAGAAGCGTGTCACAACCGTAAGGGTTGCCGCCGCATCATCGGAGAAGCGTGTCGCAGGGCCTGTCGCAGCTCCAAAGTACAGAGTCACCGCAAGGCTTCCAGGGTATGCCGCATCGTCTCAACATCGTCGCATCAAGGGCACCAACTTATCGCACCGGATTGTCGCATCGCATCGAGGCGCCATCTTTCCGGATCGCAACCGGGCTGCAGCACAAGAATCTATGCATCACCTCCTCTTCGGTAAGGATCAAGACACATCCCCTACTCTGCGCAAGCATTGAGGTGCGATGCATCGTCTCCCCCGAAGCAAGGAACCAACGCATCTCCAACGCTTCGAGCCTTTTGTTTATTTTGCGTTACGCATCCAGGTACTTTCGTGAGAACTGTGTCGCATTTACCAACAACTTGAACTAAGCTAATTCTACCATCTTTAAGTCAATTTTGAGTGCAGTATTTGTGGTCTTGTGTTAAGTCTATATAAAGAATACTTATTTGTATAAAACCTGTGTGGTGTCCCTCTGTAGTGTTTTCACTGTATTATCGTATGTGTTCACAAATGCTTAACACACTGCCCCTGAGATAAGCCTGTCTGCTCATGCCAAGCTACCAAGGGGGTGAGCAGGGGTTATCCAGTAGTGTAATGCCCTTTCCCTGACTTAGAAACAAGGGTCCCTATTTGGTCAAAGGTACCTTCCTCTGCCAACTAGAGACCCCCAATTCTAAGAATAACTAAGTTTGCTCTGTATTTATAAATGATTTCCTTTGAACAAATGGACTAGTTTATTTATGAGTGATCCCCTATCTGGCACTCATGCTCAAAACAGAAAGAAGGAAGGGTAAGGGTTGATCTCTTTGGGTGTGGTTTGATTAATTTAGGACACACTTACATGAATATAAACTTATGAGATTGGTTGTATGTTACAAAGTCAAATACAACAATATTGACATGCACTAATATAGACCGCAAGCTATCAACTTGCCCAACATCAACAGTACAAGCATGCACAGGTGAATATGGATTTACTACTCTAACCCCACATCTACCTTGATAGTATTGCACCGAGTTGATATTGTGTTGCCTAAATTGCTTTAATGCCATATCCAAAAGTTAACATTGCCGCATGACAACAAAAGATGATTGGCAGGGCTACCGGATACCATAAGTATTCAATAAGGTTCAGGTTAATATGCACATGATAAGATATTAAAATCTGATATTTCACACATAAGAAATAATTCTACCAAGAATGCTTGCAGATTGAAATTTCACTCAAGGAACTATGTGCAACAAGATCTGTTGTAGTCACGAGCCAACATAATACAAGATCACTTGCGCACATTGGATTCTGAGATATGTCTCTATTAGTTAATATGTAGATCACTGGAATCTATTGGTCTGATTTAGTCTTTGAGGGATGAATTTAGTACCATCCCCATAGTGGAGTACTTTACTCCTGCCATGGTGAGGGAAGTCTGCACACCAAATTTAGTGATGTCCAGCAGATAGCTCTTGCATTTCCAGGAACCGTGTGTCAGAGTCGTTTCTGTAAATGCATTTAGACGTTTGACAGACATTTCTGTCGACATGATGGAGCTGTATATCAAATTTACAATGCCTTTTTTTATTTTCAAAAACAAAATCCGAAGGGGATATAGTTTTTTAAATGAAAAAAACACAATGACCGTCCCACCACAGGAGCTTTCTCCCATGGCGTAGGAGTCATTTTACAGGTTTTTCTGTCTCTTACCTCCAGGTTGACCTGGCGGTGACAGACAGTGAAAACTTGCCATTTGCCCACCCACTCTTAGTAAGGTGCGCGGACAAATGGCTAAACATCGGATGACCATTACTCTGTCTGGGCCTTCGGAAGTGTATGTAGGTGGATGAGACAGAGTAGTCTGTATACTGAAGTTCTGCCTGACTCTAAATGAAGGGAGTGGAACTTCACTTAGTGGATGGGGTATTCTGCCACCATTGCAATGGAGTACCCTCTTGTCAAAGTCTAAATCAGGCTCGATGTCTTCTAGGCATTATATGACTTGAGGTTCAACAGTGTCCTAACTTCTATGAGTAACATTATGTTAAGTCTTCTTTTTTGAAATGCTGAGAGAAAGGATTTACTCCTGTGTAAAATGTGCCAGATCTCTGCATCATCTGAGATTGCTGGGTGCAGCTTGTGGTGGCATTAGGCATTTGCTGGGGCCTATAGAATGAAACATTTTACTCAACCTGTCTGACCGAAATGCAGGCGGTTACAGCTAATAAGATTGGTCAAAACAATAATAAGCAAAAGCAAATCACAGTCCATTCCACTCTTTCTGTGGTTCCTGCCTTTTTGAGGAGGTCAGGCAGTATTCCTCTGCTCCTATCTGTGGGACAGAACGAGACGATAGACCCTTATAATGTGAGTTATGAGGTTCACCCACAACGCTATATAATGTTCAGATGACAACTATAATATATATAATCCCAGAACGGTTTGTATCACGTATACTAAATAAATGTTTACAGCTATTCGTAATTGTGTTTAAAATACAAAGGGATCGTGCATTCCAACACTGATGCATTTGTTATAGGATTTAAAACACAACTATAATCTCATTGCGGATTGCACCACAGATTGTTATCTGTTTAAGATTTGTGTTCACTGTTCTGAGAAAGGCCATATTTTACCTACAAGATTTACTTTAGGAAGTGTGAGGTGTTTAAAACGTAGGAAAATCAATTTCCAGTTACAACAAGGGACCCACAGGTCTGGGCCTAAATCCATCGTTTTTCTGCTCACCATGCCATTTCAGTTTGTATCCAGCCATATGCAAATCAGTCTTGATGGTTTCATGCCTGCCGTTGTAGCCTGACTGCTTCAATGTAAATCCTGTAGTGTGACTGGTCTAATTAACCCTTTCTGTCAGGCAAAGACCTACCTTTGAAATATTAAAAAGTCGCCCCTAGGTAGGCCTTGTAGCCCAAAAGGTAGGGTGCATGGTATTTAAAATTGGGGCATAGAAAATTACTTTCACCCTGTCCCTACAGTGACAAGGCCGCAAAGGCTATTTTCAGTATGGCAGGCCTGGATGTCCAACAACTAAAGTAAAGATTAAACTATTAATATTGATATTTCAGGTTTGGGACCAGTCAGAAAAATAATAAAACCACTATTTCCAATACTTGGGGAGAGGATGTAGCCTTACGGCTAGAGCGGTCGACCTCAAAGCTGGGGAACCGGGTTTGAATCTCGGCAACGATGCTCAACATCCTGTGATTCGGGGCAAATCACTTAATCTCCCGGCGCCTAACTAAAATGAATGTGTCCTTCTGTAACGAAACTGGTGCTCATATAAAGCGCTCTGATACCCCATTCGTATCTAGTTAGTGCTATTTAAACTCTATAAAAAATAAAAAATAAAACTTATTTCAAGTCAAATGGAATGGTTTTTAATAGGTTTTTAGGAAAAGTAACTTTTAGAAAGTTTGCATTAGCTCTCCAGCAGTTCATAGTCTGTACTAAGCCCTTAATAAGGTGTGAAATTCCTTCCAGGACCCACTCGATTGACCTCTTTGATTGACAGATCAACCTGACTGGGCCGGGATGACTCCTCTGAGCTCCAATGGACATTCAGTGTGGGGGCTGCTGTCCCTCTTGTTGGCACAACAGTGTCAAATTCCACCTGAAAAGCCTCTCTGAGGCACATGTAAAATATTTGCATCCTTGAAAGGGATCTGTTAGAAATCAGGTCTCTAGATGGCAGAGATTTGCAACCTGTCCAAGTAGGGACCACCACCCTAGTTAGGGTAAGTCATATACACACCCTAAATAAACCTGCACTCACCTTCTGTAGCTTGGCACAGAGCAGTCAGGCTTAACTTAAGAGGCAATGTATAAAGTATCTGTGCAACACGTAATTCACAGTAACTCAATGAAAACACCTCCAAAAAAATCCACACAGGTTTAGAAAACTATAGAGTATTTCTCTGAATAAAATACGACCAAAACAACACATATATATATGTGATCAAGGCCTCTAGGGGCTGAAACGCATCATGGCGGCAGAGCACGATTGAAAATAAATAATTGCACGAAATAAGCGGTGTCCATTACCTTTTTGATTCCAGAGGCAAGGATCGGTGGAGAAAAGGAGTTGTGAATATATATAAATATATATATATATTACCTACTGGCGGTCGCCAGTAGGTAGTTATAGTTAGGACCCGGTTTCCATAGGAAATCCGCAACATTCTATTTGGAATAACTTTGGCGCCGGTCGACGAATCCTCACGAAATTTTCAAAACAGGTGGGGCGCTACGCTCCGCTCCTACCCTGAAAGTCTCGGGGGGATTCGTCAAGCGGGGGCTGAGAAAAAAGGGGGGTCCCAAAACGCGTTTTTCCCATGCATTTTTCCATAGGACCTTTAGACACAGCTACAGCCCGAACGGCTGAACAGAGTTACTTGAAATTTGGCAGAGAGGTAGTCCTCAGGTCAAGGAAGTGCCTTTTGTAGGTCTGGTGTAAATCTGTTCAGTAGTTCCTGAGAAAATAGCATTTAACTCAATATATATATCTGTGGCAGCTTACGGTGCGCTTACCGTGCGCTTACGGTAAGCTTACCGTACGCGTACGGTGACGTGCGCGAGCGCGATTCTGATTGGCTGTTAGATCTTAGTAAACATTCGAATCGGTCGAAACCAGGAAGCGGCGGCCGCCATTTTCTCTCTCGCACTCTGAGGGGGGGAGTAAAAACAAAGGGAAAAAACATATAAAGGAGCTGTATAGACTGCTCCTAACCACCTAGATTTGATGTAGGTGTCCCCAAAGAACCCCCAATGCCAAAAACTCAATATTTATTCTTTTCGAAAAATCAGCGATAACGCTTACCGTACGCGTACGTTAAAAAAGTGTTAAAAAAACAAAAATTAACAATATTCTCACCACCCCGTGTGCAAATGGAACCCGAAGGGCACCATTTGTGGATGGCATATTCAATGCAAAGAAAATGTAAATGTTTAAAAAAAAAAAAATTAACCATACTCTCCCCACCCCGTGTGCAAATGGTGGCCGAAGGGCACCATGTGTGCACGGCATATGTATGCAATGAAAATGTAAAAGTTTACCTTGCACAACGAAGCGCGTAATATTCCCTCCATGTGCGCACGGTGCGCGAAGCGCATCGTGCGTACATGGCCCATCCAGCGTAACATTGGCACGCGGTACGCGTAGCGCACCGCGTGCCCACCGTGCGTGCACGGCACTAACTGCGTAATGTGGGCGCGCGGTGCGCGAAGCGCAACGCGTGCTCACTGTGCGCGCATGGTGCGCGAAGCGCACCGTGCGCGCACGGAACGATCTGCGTTAAGTGGGCGCGCACGCCACGAATGGCGTAAAGTAACTTAGCATTTAAAAAAACGTACAAATTCACTGAAAAAACCATAGGTTTCACACACGTTATAGTTAGGAATTAGCATTTAAAAAACCTTGCAAATTCACAGAAAAAACCATAGGTTTCACACATGTTATAGTTAGCTGGAAATTTTACTGATAAAAAACCTATGAAATTCCCCCGTTATAGTTAGTGCAGGCAACTATAACTCACGCGACCGCAATCCTCTGCTGATGACATATGTGTCTTTATGAAAAAAAAATAATTGTAATATATGTAGAGCTAAAATTTAATGGAAGAAGACATGGGCAAATAAGTGTCTCAATACAGTATTAGCATCAGCAGAGGATTGCGGTCGCGTGAGTTATAGTTGCCTGCACTAACTATAACGGGGGAATTTCATAGGTTTTTTATCAGTAGAATTTCCAGCTAACTATAACATGGGTGAAACCTATGGCTTTTTCAGTGAATATATATATATATATATATATATATATATCAAGGATCGGTGGAGAAAAGGAGTTGTGAATATATATAAATATATATATATATATATATATATATATCTAAGAGTGTATACCAAAGAGGGCAGATTAGAGACCGAACTGTTCAAAAAGCCCACGGCGGGCAACTCAATTTTGCACGCTGATAGTTGCCATCCACCGCAACTGATTAATAGTATACCCTACGGTGAACTCCTGCGCTTAAAACGGAACTGTTCCTGTAACGAAGATTTTGAGAGAGCAGCTAGTAGCTGCATAGCGAGATTCAGCATGAGAGGCTATGATCTAGGTCGGTTACAGACTACATACAGGAAAGTACAAAGAATTCCCCGCAAAGAGCTCCTGAAAAACAAGGAACAAAAACTAGGCATGCAATGTGAGAATACAGATCAGACACAGGCACCTTCCGTATGATCACCACATACTCTGAGGATGCAAATTCACTTAGAAAAATGCTTAAAAAGAACTGGCACATTCTTCAAACGGACCTAGTCATAGGTAAAGATATTCCATCTGGACCTCTGATTACTTTTCGAAAAGCGAGATCGCTCAAGGACAGACTAGTCCAGAGCCACCTTTCACCCATCACAGCCAAGACAGGAACTCTTAAAGAGATGAAAGGTTTCTTTCCATGTGGTAAAAATGCATGGCCTGTGCCAACAGCAAAAGGGTCCTCACATATGATATCCCAGGCACCATACAACAAAAAATTATTAAAAAATTCATTACATGTTCTACATCACATGTAGTGTATTGTTTAGTCTGTCCTTGCGGACTCAGATACATCGGAAGTACCATCAATAATGTAAAGCTACGCATCCTTGAACATCAAAGAGCCATAGTAAACAAGGATGCTAATTATCCTGTTGCCAGGCATTTTGCACTTAAACATCAAAGCAACAGGGAATTATTGTAATACTATGGGGTAGACCATGTTCCGATATTCGCAAGAGGGGGTGACAGGGTTCTTAAACTGCACAGACTAGAATCCCGTTATATCATTGACCTACAGACTAAGGCACCCACAGGACTCAATAGCGGGGAAGAACTCACAGTACACTTAGGAAATTGATGTATCTTGCCGTTTCCTGTTTCTGCAGTTTTGTTCCTTCTGTTCTTTATATATTTTTTGTACATATTTTTGATATATTGATGTAAGTTGGCATTCAACATGAAAAGATATTGAGATGTAAGAGGTATATACTCAAACCCTTTAGGCAATTATCGTGGTTGCTACCGTTGATTTATATTGGGCAAGTCTTCAATGTGAATGTATAACGACAGCTTATACATTATGTAATGTTTACCGATACACGGTATGATACTGTTGATAATTTCGATCAATGTAGATTGGGGATTGCCGATTTGTAATTGATCCCGCATAAGCATAACTGATTATAACGGCACATGCACTATTTAGTATTTAATGATGTTTTTACCGATACACGGTATCATAGATGTTGGAGACTGTGCTCAGATCAATTGGGGGTATGATAAAATGGATCAGTAGCCCATAACTGAGGTAGCATGTCTGTTAATATACAGTCTGGATACAGTGACATTTTCCTGTTAATTTGCCGTTCTTGATCGTTTGAGGGTCGCTCTACGTAAACTTTCATGTATTTATGTATACCAATACACCATGTTAAGGTGGCCGCCACTTTTACTGATTAACCTGAGGTCGTAATCACAGAAGTCTTTTGTTTAATCACATGTACGTTTATTTAAAATGCTGCCGCACCGCGAGAACTGTAAACACTGACGAAGGTATTCCCGAAACGCGTCTGTTTTCTCGAACAGTTGATTAAAGCATCTTTGGAGCAAAACTTCCCGAGTGCTGGACTTTCACTATATGGTGTGTTGTCTTGGAGCTTTGATTTTTCGTGGAGCACTGCCACGACGAGCACCCGTCCCTGAGTGCCCTGGTTTTCGGTACAACGAGGAGCAGGATATATATGTATATATATATATTCACTGCAAAAACCATAGGTTTCACACATGTTATAGTTAGCGGAAATTTTACTGATAAAAAACCAATGAAATTCCCCCGTTATAGTTAGTGCAGGCAACTATAACTCACGCGACCGCAATCCTCTGCTGATGCTAATACTGTATTTAGACACTTATTTGCCCATGTCTTCTTCCATACATTTTTAGCTATACATATATTACAAATATTTTTTTTTCATAAAGACACATATGTCATCAGCAGAAGATTGCGGTCGCGTGAGTTATAGTTGCCTGCACTAACTATAACGGGGGAATTTCATTGGTTTTTTATCAGTAAAATTTCCGCTAACTATAACATGTGTGAAACCTATGGTTTTTTCAGTGAATTTGCAAGGTTTTTTAAATGCTAATTCCTAACTATAACGTGTGTGAAACCTATGGTTTTTTCAGTGAATTTGTACGGTTTTTTAAATGCTAAGTTACTTTACGCCATTCGTGGCGTGCGCGCCCACTTAACGCAGTTCGTTCCGTGCGCGCACGGTGAGCACGCGGTGCGCTTCGCGCACCGCGCGCCCACTTTACGCAGTGCGCCCACTTTACGCAGTTAGTGCCCACGTTACGCTAGATGGGCCATGTACGCACGATGCGCTTCGCGCACCGTGCGCACATGGAGGACATATGATGCACTTCGTTTTGAAAGGTAATATTTTAATTTTTCGTATATGTTATAAGACATGCACAAATGGTGCCCTTCGGGCACCATTTGCACACGGGGTGGAGAGAGTGTGGATAATTTTTTTTTTTAATATTTTTTTTAAAAAATATTTTAGTTTAACTTGTCGTTAATAAGCCATGCACAATTGGTTGCACACGGGGTGGGGGGAGTGTGGATAATTTTTTTTTGTTTATAATTTTTTACCGTACGCGTACGGTAAGCGTAATCGGCGAAATTAGCGAAAAAATAAAAATTCCGTTTTTGGCCTTGGGGGATCTTTGGGGACTCCCTCAACATTGCTATGTGTGTGGGAGCTGTCTAAACAGCCCCTTTACATGTTTTTGTGCTTTATATTTTAAACATCACTCTCAGTGCAAGAGAGAAAATGGCGGCCGCCGCTTCCTGGTTTCATCCGATTCGAATGTTTACTAAGATCTAAGAGCCAATCAGAATCGCGCTCGCGCACGCCACCGTACGCGTACGGTAAGCGTACCGTAAGCTGGCTCAGATATATATATTGATTTAAAGGCTATTTTCTCAGAATCTACTGAACAGATTTACACCAAACCTACAAAAGGCACTTCCTTGACCTGAGGACTACCTCTCTGCCAAATTTCTAGTAATTCTGTTTAGCCGTTCGGGCTGTAGCCCTGTCTAAAGGTCCTATGGAAAAATGCATGGGAAAAACGCGTTTTGGGACCCCCCTTTTATCTCAGCCCCCGCTTGACGAATCCCCCCGAGACTTTCAGGGTAGGAGCGGAGCATAGCGCCCCACCTATTTTGAAAAATTCGCGAGGATTCGTCGACCGGCGCCAAAGTTATTCAAAATAAAATGTTGCGGATTTCCTATGGAAACGTGGTCCTAACTATAACTACCTACTGGCGACCGCCAGTAGGTAATACATATATATATATATATATATATATATATATTGGACCCACCCAGTATAATTTGTGAGGGGGGGCTCAACGGCCCCCCCAAGCCCCGAGGACCACCACTCCCTGGGGAATTATGTATTGAGGGAGGAGTGCTGAATGGCCCCCCTCCTGGAGCCCTCGGGTGCCCTGGGGACCACCATCCCGCAGGGCCGACTCCTGCAGTGCCCTGGGGTGCCCACCCCCAGGACACTGTTGTTTGCTATGAGAGAGCGGGAGTCTCCTGCCCTCCCATAGCAAACTTGGTTTGGATTTTGAAAGAGAGAGCAGGGAAACCTGCTCTCTCTTTCAAAATCCAAACCATATTGCTTTTCCACACGGGGAGCTGCATGTCAGCAGCTCCCCATGTGGAAAAGCAATGCCGGCTCCCGAAGGACGCGGGGAGCCGACTGGGACCGTGGGGGCGTTGGGGCTCCCTCCACGGTCCCCAAAGTTTTTTATAAGGCCCGGGGGATGGGGTCCCCGGGGATAATAAAAATTAGTGATAGGGGCTATTTTTTTTTACGGTAAAATTAGGAGTCGTGCATCCAGCGCGGCCCCCTGGTGTGCACGCGTTGGATGCACGACTACTAACCTGTAGGGTGCGTGACTCCAGCGCATTTGGTGCACGACTTCGACGCATCGGATGCACGATTCTAACGCGTTGGGTGCGCGACTCCAAGCAAAAAAAAAATAATATAAGTATATTTTAAAGAATATAAAATAACAAAAAATATATATATTTATTTTTTAAAACAATATATTTTTAAAATATGTGCAGTGTCATTTAAAAAAATATATAAAAATAAGTAGATAAATAAATGTAGTTAAAGAATATTTAAAAAATTAGAACAAAAAATAAATTTTACAGATATCATTTAAAAAAAACTTTGAAATTCACTGAAAAAACCATAAGTTTCAGACATGTTATACTTAAGAATTAGCATTTAAAAAACCTTTGAAATTCACTGAAAAAAACATAGGTTTCAAACATGGTATAGTTAGGAATTAGCATTTTAAAAAACCTTAGAAATTCACTGAAAAAAACATAGGTTTTAGGGGTGTTATAGTTAGTTAACAGAGTAATTTCAATGGTTTTGTACAAGTGAAATGTCCAGCTAACTATATCTCCCCTAAAACCTATGGTTTTTTCAGTGGCGGTTGCCAGTAGATAGTTATAGTTAGGACCTATTTTCCATAGGAAATCCGCAACATTCTATTCCCAATAAGTCTGGTGCCGGTTGACGAACCCTCGCGAAATTTTCCAAACTTTTGGCCAGCTCCGCTCCGCTCCTACCCTGAAAGTTTTGTGGTGATTCGTCAAGCGGGGGCCGAGAAAAAAGGGGGTCCCAAAACACGTTTTCCCCATGCAATTTCCCATAGGATCTGTTGTCGCAGCTACAGCCCGAACCGCTGAACGGAATGACACCAAATTTGGCAAAGAGGTAGTCCTCAGTTCAGACTCGTGCCTTTTGCATAAATGGCGTGAATCTGTTCAGTAGTTCCTGAGAAAATTAGAGTTAAACGTACATAAATATCAATGGCCGCAGAGGATCCACGGACCGTACATGCACCGTACGCGCACCCTCCCCGAACCGAGCGCGCACCCTCCCGATCGCGAACTGAATGCTAATTGCCTGTCGAGTGTCTTTCTACATTCGAAACCAGGAACTGTTGGCGGCCATTTTCTGCCTCGGTAGAAGCGAGGCTGAAAAAGCAAGGGGAAAAAGTGTGTAAATGGGGCAGAGTGGAAATACTCTGACCCTCTAGAGGTGCTTAGGGGGTCCCAGAAGGACCCCCTGGGGCCCCCCTTTTAAAAAAAAAAAAAACGGCGAAATGCGCGCACGGTGCGCGCATCCTATCGCGTTGGATGCACGGATTCTCTCGCGGTGGGTTCGCGGATCCAAGGGAAAAAAATGAAATTGTTGGGAGATAAGGATTAAGCTTAAGTGTTTTGTTCTTGAGTGGCTCTAAAAAGAGCTGTTGTGTTCATTGAGAGTTTTTGGTACTTATAAGGAAGTACCTATACAGAGTCTAAAGTTGTTGAGGAAGACTCTGTTTCCTTCATCAGTAAAGTGTACTCCATCTCTCCTATACAACTCTTGCATATGAAAGCGCAGATTGGTTTTGTAAATGGACCCCATTCTGTAGTCTCGGAGAAAAGCAGAAACAGATTTATTCACATGTTTCCTAGCTTTCTCAATCTGTGGACAAAAATGATCGGACCAGTTCCATTTCTGCCTTTGGCATATGTTAGAATACAAAAAGGCAGTTTTAGGGAAAAGTGAAATCAGTTCTGCAAAGGTGTCCTTCATAAGCATTTCCAGACCTACCCCAGTCAAAGTGCCTAGGTCATTACCACCACAGTGCACTATTATGAGGTCAGGGTGTTGGATTTGCATGAAGGATTTCACCAATGGCATCAATTGGTGCCACTTTAACCCTCTCTGTCCAATCCATTTAATGTCTGCATTTGGCAAACCTAGGTCTTTGTGAATGCCTTTGTTTTCTGCATACCTTTGGCTCCAGAAAATGTAGCTGTGTCTCACAATCCACACTGTAAGCATCTTGTAAGGAGGTCTGGATGCACTCAGATGGTCTCTGTAAATGAAATGGCAGTTTGGAAAGTAAGATGTTTCTAAAATGGTGGCTAAGATGCAATTTTGAAAAAAGACAAGAAATCATTGGTTGTTTGACAACCTTCTACACTGAAAGGTAGGGTGCATATTTCTGTTTTTTAAACACATGATTCTTATTGGTTAACAAAAACTGATTGTAAGGAACATTATATGTGATAAGCTGATATGTTGAGAAGTCAAGCGCACTTGCTGTTTTGATTAGCAACATTGTGTGTGCTGAACTTGTGACCTGTGTGTTCAGTACAGTGTTCCATGACCCGTTTCTATGGTAACGGGCAGAAGGCAGATTGGGGGAAGGGTTGAAGTTTATGTCATTTGGAAAGGGTTGAAATGTTTAACCAATAGAAATGTGTGTTTGCTTTTGAATTTATGTGGGAAGGAATGTGATTTGATGTTTACATGTATATGTGTGGAAAATGAGAGGGAAACTTTGCCATTCCTTGGTTCTGCTGACAGGTGCACAGTGCAGAGATTCTGTATAAGAAAATCTGGTGTGTCACTGATATCTGGTGTGTGACTGATATACTTCATAATCTACAAAACATCTTGAAAGGTGAGTTATTTATTTGTGAGGGGATGTATGTAGACTATTTTTATTTTAATCAGACTAATGTATTTCTTCTGCTGAAGTGTAGGGAGTACTTTTGTTTCTCTACAATCTTATTGACAGTGTGTGTGCATGTAGAAACCATTCTGTGATAAGGATTTGTTTTTTTCATGTGTTTGTAGACAGATAACTATGCAGTTTTTATATTTTGGTAGAATTAGAAACCAGTCATTGTTTATGACTTGGTGAAATGAGTTATGTTTCTGCAGTAAAATGTAGTACTCCTTGTAGATGAAGAAATGTGTTTTGGTATAGTGCAAGGGATAGTGTTGTTTGTCTAGAATCACACAGAAAGCCTATGTGCATTTGGGAACCACTGTGAGAGAAGCATTTAGTAACATCTTGTATTTGCTGACAGATAAATCTTTTAAAACCTGTCATGTTGTCAAGTTTTAGTAGCATTAGAAGCCAGTCTTTGCTTATGCGTTGATTAAATGAGTCAGGCATTGACACTAAAGTGCAGTCGTGAAAAATGTAGATTGTGTGCAGTTCCCTTACCACTTCCACTGTAGTGAATGAGTTTTGGTAAACTCCTAGGGATAGTGGTGCTTGTCTAGAATCACACTGTGAGTCTGTGTGCATTTGGGAACCACTGTGAGAGAAGCGTTTAGCAACATCGTGTATTTGCTGACAGATAACTGTTTTAAAACCTGTCATGTTGTCAAGTTTTAGTAGCATTAGAAGCCAGTCTTTGCTTATGCGTTGATTAAATGAGTCAGGCATAGACACTAAAGTGCAGTCGTGAAATATGTAGATTGTGTGCAGTTCCATTACCACTTCCACTGTAGTGAATGAGTTTTGGTAAACTCCTAGGGATAGTGGTGCTTGTCTAGAATCACACTGTGAGTCTGTGTGCATTTGGGAACCACTGTGAGAGAAGCATTTGGTAACATTGTGCATTTGCGGACAGATAACTGTTTTAAAACATGTCATGTTGTCAAGTTTTAGTAGCATTAGAAGATAGTTATGGCTTATGCTTTCATTAAATGAGTCAGGTATTGACACTAAAGTGTAGTTGTGAAATATGTAGATTGTGTGCAGTTCCCTTACCACTTCCACTGTAGTGAATGAGTTTTGGGAAACTCCTAGGGATAGTGGTGCTTGTCTAGAATCACACTGTGAGTCTGTGTGCATTTGGGAACCACTGTGAGAGAAGTGTTTGGTAACATCGTGTATTTGCTGACAGATAACTTTTTAAAAACCTGTCATGTTGTGAAGTTTTAGTAGCATTAGAATCCAGTCTTTGCTTATGCGTTGATTAAATGAGTCATGCTTTGACACTGATGTGCTGTACTTAAATATGTAGATTGTGTTCAGTTCCATTAACTTTTCTAGACTAGTGAATGAGTTTTGGTAAACTCCTAGGATAGTGTTGATTGTCTAAAATCACACTGTGAGTCTGTGTGCATTTGGGTAAGGATTGTGAGAGAAGCATTTAGTAACATCGTGTAGTTGCTGACAGATAACTGTTTTAAAACCGGTCATGTTGTCACGTTTTAGTAGCATTAGAAGCCAGTCTTTGCTTATGCTTTGATTAAATGAGTCAGGCTTTGACACAAAAGTGCAGTCCTGAAATATGAAGATTGTGTGCAGTTCCCTTACCACTTCCACAGTAGTGAATGATTTTTGGTAAACTCCTAGGTATAGTGGTTGTTGTCTAGAGTCACACTGCGAGTCTGTGTGCATTTGGGAACCACTGTGAGAGAAGCATTTGGTAACATTGTGTATTTTTTAGCAGATAACTCTTTTAAAACCTGTCATGTTGTCAAGTTTTAGTAGCACTAGAAGCTAGTCTTTGCTTATGCATTGATAAAATGAGTCAGGGTTTGACACTAAGGTGCAGTACCATGTACTATTCTGTTCACTGTGGCAGAACTGAAAATTTAAAAGTTTTACCTAAGAACTGTCCTAGAAGTAGTCTGATTATTTAGTCAGTTTCTAAGTACCAAATAGATTGCTTCAAATGTCTATGCAGTATGCATGTAGTGTTCTAACATACTATACAGTTGTCTTTTACACCTTCAATTCCCTAGTCAGTATCCATACACTTCCAGGAAACACCCTGTCACTCCCTTTGCAGTCCTCTAGTGACCCATTCAACACCATGTACTAATCCATTCACTGTACCAAAACCCAAACACTTATAAATTCACCAAGACACTCTCTTTCCAGTACTCTAATGATTCAGTCACTGCCTAAGTATTCATGCACTGAGCCAGGCATTAGCACATGGACTTCTTCAAACCCCTATCCACTATGCATGCAGTCCTCTAACCACCTACACACTTGTGTTTCACACCTTCAATTCCCCGGTCAGTATCCATACACTTCCAGCAAACAGCCTGTCACTCCCCTTGCACTCCTCTAGTGACCTTATTAAGCATCATGTACTAATCCATTCACTGCGCCAAACCCTAATAAATTCACCCAGGCACTCTCCTTGCAGTACTCTAATCATTCAGTCAGTACCCAAGTACTCATCCAGTGACCCAGGCCTTAGCACATGGACTGCTTTAAACCCCTATCCACTATGCATGCAGTCTTCTAACCACCCAGACACTTGTCTTTCACACTTTCAATTTCCTAGTCAGTATCCATACAGTCCAGCAAACATCTTGTCACTGCCTTTGCACTCCTCTAGTGACCCATTCAGTACCAAGTACTAATCCATTCCCTGTGCGAAAAGCCTAGCACTTATAAATTCACCTAGGCACTCTCCTTGCTGTACTCTAATCATTCAGTCAGTACCCAAGTAGTCATGCAGTGAGCCAGGCCTTAGCACATGGACTGCTTTAAATGCCTATGCAGTATGGATGCAGTCCTCTAATCACCTACACAGTTGTGTTTCACACCTTCAATTCCCTAGTTAGTATTCATACACTTCTAGCAAACACCCTGTCACTCACCCAGTGTGTCTCCTTATAGTACTGTAATCATTTAGTCAGTTAGCATGTAGAGTTTTAGTGAGGTAGGCTTTAGTGCATGAACTGCTTCAAAGTAGTATGCACTATGCATGTAGTGTTTCAACCATCGTCACACTTGTGGTTCAGGGACATAGTTTCTCAGTCAGTATTTATATAAAATGTGTTTGTACAGTAATGGAATAGTATAATTTTGAAAGTTATTAATATACATTTATTTGTGATTCTTTTTCACAGATACAGAACAGGAGTGATTCTCATCTGTTTGCACTCTTCTCGTGCAAGATTGTTTGGCTGAAGGGTCCTTAGGTGTTTCATCATACTTGCTGTGCCGCATGAGTATTTTTTGTTAGGATCCCCTCGTAACAGAACTCTTTTGAAAATCTTGTGCATGAGAAAGGTGGTATTGATCTTTGTTTGCCCCTCGAGAAAAGTAGAAAATTTCCACATCACTGAAGGAAAACGTTGTGGGCATGGTGCATCCTCCAAAAATTCAACTTTAGATTTGGTGAATATTTTATAGCGACATCATTTACAGTTTTTGTAAGTTAAAGTTAAAAAATTTTTTTAGCTGTGTGCATTTTATATTTCTGTGATTTGTATTTTGAGAATGGCATGTTGTTTTTTTTAAACAAAGAAGACTAGCTTAAGTTGACCAAAGTGATGCAGTACTCAAAGTAGTTCTGTCACAGACACCTTGTATGTGTATTCATGAAGCCCTCACCCACCAACCTAGTTGGTGGCATGCTTCATCATCGGGCCCACCCAGTGACACCTAGTATGTCCCGGGTGTGCTACGACGCCTGATTACAGCGGAGCGGCTATATTGCTGAGAGTGCAGTGAGGTTGGGTGAATTGTGATTTAAAACGGCTTGGTGGTGGTCCCAGTACCCGAGGGTAAATTAAATTTTAATAACTGGGCCGACACCAGCGGTTAAAAGTAAGGCTACAGGACATGTAAGGGTGGAGAGTTACTGCCCCCTGCGTCCTTCAGATGGTCGACATGTTTCAGCCAGTGCCTTAGAGTATTCTGGCTTTCCTCAGGACCGTTTTTAAAAGGGTGTGGTGAAAATAAAACAGACTTAGTGTTGTGGTACAGACTATGTGATACACTCACTAAGGCGTTTTTCTATGTGTGAGAGGGGGATTCCCTTCTCATGCATACCTGTACAAACAAACATTAAAAACAAGGACAAAACATTTGTAGAGAGAGTCAGTAGTCAATTTAGACATCCGGTCAACAATGCTTAGGTGGCCGGCACTATAGTGCATGGTGAGAGGACTATAGTCGGCTAGGTGTGATGGTACTGGTGGTGCCATCAGAGTGAAAGTATGCAGCTAATTAAGAGCGTGGGGTGGCTAAAACACGGAAATCACACTGAAGGCACGTGACTTAGTGTGGCAGGGCGCAAGGAAAATGTTCTTACGCGTTGGGTTATTAGCCAAAGCTTCCTGGAGGGAAGCGGTAAGGGGATGACCCAATGAGAGAAAAAGAGATAGGCTGTGGGAGTTAGGGACCTGTGAGGGAAAAAGCGCTTACCCAGTTTGTTGTTTGGAGGCTTGTCAGGATTGTCATACTCACAGTCTTTCTGGTCAGTGCCTGCCTTGTACCTGTTGTCCCGCCGTCGTCCTCCGGTAGAAAGAGCCTCTCGGCGTGAGGGCTTTTTATACTGAGGTTAACGAGGTAGCACCGCCCCTTGATGTAGTTGCTGCTCATGCTCGTAGTTTTCACACTAGTCTCTCGTGCATGCTCAGTGTATCAGCGGGTTGTTGCTCATGTTCATGAATTGCACACTAGTTTCTCGCACATGCTCAGTGTGAGTGCATGATTTACAATGTAGGAGATTTGTACTCCTGCCTTTGGCATACGCTCAGTTTGATAGTGCGATTGCGTGAAGGTATATGTAAAAACTAGATTATGAAAAAACTACAATATGCCGCCAATGATACGGGGTAGGGAGCAACACCAGTGTTAGGTGTGGTGTGGTCTTATATGCGAAGGCGCTAAGGGTTCAGTGTTGGTTATGTGTGCGTTAATGCTGGGAAAACAGGCCTGCGGGACGCGCCGCCTCCCAGAGTGGTTTGGCCCATGAATTACTGTTAAGTGCGCGCAGCGCGCTAAGGTTGATATGGCAGAATGGGTTGGGTTGAAGCATGTGCCCAAGAAGTTGGCAGTTTGGTGGTACACACAAGAGGGAGCATGATCAATAATTGTGTCCAGGGGGACTATGGCACGGGGGCAACTGCGCACAGGCCAGGTGATGTGTGGGTCTAGGGTGTGACTGAGTTCCACGGTATGGCATCGTTGAGGCCATTGGTTTGGGTGGAAAGACGATATATCCAACGTTGTTCCTTGCTGAGTAATTTCTTCTCATTATCCACTGCCAGTTCCGGTAGTTGTTCAATGATGGTCCAGGTCAGGTCATTGGGAGTGTGTCCCTGGGTGATGAAATGACTGGTCAGTTTGCTAATGTTCTTCTTGCACCTGATTGTGCTCCTGTGTTCTGTTATTCTAGTTCTTATTTTTCGGGCGGTCATCCCAATGTATTGGAGGCCGCAGCTGCATGTAAGTAGGTAGATCACGTTACGTGAATTACAGTTTGTGTGGCTGCGTTGAGTCCACACTTTGTCTGGTTCTAATATCAGTGTTTTCGTATGGCTGGTGAGATGGCACACGCTACAATCATTGCATGGATAATGTCCAGAGATCTTAGGTAGGCCCCACGCATTCAGGATAGTATTGGGTTATCCGTTGGTCAGGGGTCTGGGGCGGGTGCTCACAAGTTGGTCTTTCAGGTTGTTGCACCTTTTGTAGGCAAACCTGGCCCAGACCCCTGACCAACAGAGAACCCAATACTATCCTGAATGCGTGGGGCCTACCTAAGATCTCTGGACATTATCCATGCAATGATTGTAGCGTGTGCCATCTCACCAGCCATACGAAAACACTGATATTAGAACCAGACAAAGTGTGGACTCAACGCAGCCACACAAACTGTAATTCACGTAACGTGATCTACCTACTTACATGCAGCTGCGGCCTCCGATACATTGGGATGACCGCCCGAAAAATAAGAACTAGAATAACAGAACACAGGAGCACAATCAGGTGCAAGAAGAACATTAGCAAACTGACCAGTCATTTCATCACCCAGGGACACACTCCCAATGACCTGACCTGGACCATCATTGAACAACTACCGGAACTGGCAGTGGATAATGAGAAGAAATTACTCAGCAAGGAACAACGTTGGATATATCGTCTTTCCACCCAAACCAATGCCCTCAACGATGCCATACCGTGGAACTCAGTCACACCCTAGACCCACACATCACCTGGCCTGTGCGCAGTTGCCCCCCGTGCCATAGTCCCCCTGGACACAATTATTGATCATGCTCCCTCTTGTGTGTACCACCAAACTGCCAACTTCTTGGGCACATGCTTCAACCCCACCCATTCTGCCATGTCAACCTTAGCGCGCTGCGCGCACTTAACAGTAATTCATGGGCCAAACCACTCTGGGAGGCGGTGCGTCCCGCAGGCATGTTTTCCCAGCATTAACGCACACATCACCAACACTGAACCCTTAGCGCCTGCGCATATAAGACCACGCCACACCTAACACTGGTGTTGCCCCCCACCCCGTATCATTGGCGGCATATTGTAGTTTTTTCATAATCTAGTTTTTACATATACCTTCACGCAATCGCGCTATCAAACTGAGCGTATGCCAAAGGCAGGAGTACAAATCTCCTACATTGTAAATCATGCACTCACACTGAGCATGTGC
This sequence comes from Triturus cristatus, assembly GCF_964204655.1. Taxonomy (NCBI): domain Eukaryota; kingdom Metazoa; phylum Chordata; class Amphibia; order Caudata; family Salamandridae; genus Triturus; species Triturus cristatus. The sequence goes on along the minus strand of NC_140580.1, from coordinate 460,443,241 downwards.
GAGAAACTAGTGTGCAATTCATGAACATGAGCAACAACCCGCTGATACACTGAGCATGCATGAGAGACTAGTGTGCAAATCTCCTACATTGTAAATCAAGCACTCACACTGAGCATGTGCGAGGAACTAGTGTGCAATTCATGAGCATGAGCAACAACCCGCTGATACACTGAGCATGCACGAGAGACTAGTGTGCAAACTACGAGCATGAGCAGCAACTACATCAAGGGGCGGTGCTACCTCGTTAACCTCAGTATAAAAAGCCCTCACGCGGGTAAGCGCTTTTTCCCTCACAGGTCCCTAACTCCCACAGCCTATCTCTTTTTCTCTCATAGGGTCATCCCCTTACCGCTTCCCTCCAGGAAGCCTTGGCTAATAAGCCAACGCGTAAGAACATTTTCCTTGCGCCCTGCCACACTAAGTCACGTGCCTTCAGTGTGATTTCCGTGTTTTAGCCACACCACGCTCTTAATCAGCTGCGTACTTTCACTCTGATGGCACCACCAGTACCATCACACCTAGCCGACTATAGTCCTCTCACCATGCACTATAGTGCCGGCCACCTAAGCATTGTTGACCGGATGTCTAAATTGACTGCTGACTCTCTCTACAAATGTTTTGTCCTTGTTTTTAATGTTTGTTTGTACAGGTATGCATGAGAAGGGAATCCCCCTCTCACACATAGAAAAACGCCTTAGTGAGTGTATCACATAGTCTGTACCAAAACACTAAGTCTGTTTTATTTTCACCACACCCTTTTAAAAACGGTCCTGAGGAAAGCCAGAATACTCTAAGGCACTGGCTGAAACATGTCGACCATCTGAAGGACGCAGGGGGCAGTAACTCTCCACCCTTACACGTCCTGTAGCCTTACTTTTAACCGCTGGTGTCGGCCCAGTTATTAAAATTTAATTTACCCTTGGGTACTGGGACCACCACCAAGCCGTTTTAAATCACAATTCACCCAACCTCACTGCACTCTCAGCAATATACCAGCTCCGCTGTAATCAGGTGTCGTAGCACACCCGGGACATACTAGGTGTCACTGGGTGGGCCCGATGATGAAGCATGCCACCAACTAGGTTGGTGGGTGAGGGCTTCATGAATACACCTAGAAGGTGTCTGTGACAGAACTACTTTGAGTACTGCATCACTTTGGTCAACTTAAGCTAGTCTTCTTTGTTTAATCACATATAATCCCTCGGGGACATGGACTAGCTTTCTAGTCCTCTCTCTCCCTCTTGTTACACGCATATATAGGCAGCGCACAGCTGCGAGAGTTTAACCACATCACCATGGCTGAGAACCATGGCCTTACCTTTACGGAGGAGGAGGTCAACGACATTCTCGCAGACCCCTCTTTTCAAGTTGATTTCAACATCGCTAATTCCATAGCCCAAACAACTGACTGGGAGACCCTCACTGAGAAAAAGAGAAACAGGATCCGCACCATCCTCCATGGAGTGATCCTAGCCCAATATGTCAAAACCAACACGGCCCCAAGAGGTCTGATTGTCACCAACGCACCCAGGATCTTCTTAGATGACCCCACCTTCAGGAAGGATTGGGCCCAGATCGCCTGGCATTGCACCAGGGACTGGATGATACTAATTATAAAAACTGCCAAACGTCTTTCAGAAGCTATTGTAATTGAAATCCAACTATCAGAAAGCCACTTCAAAACAACCCTGACAGCTTACAAAAAGAAATTAGACGAGCAAAATAAAGAAATTAATGAGTACAAGGAGTACCTGACTCAAGCTAAAATCAAGAAATTTGAGAAAGACCTCAAAAAATTCAGCTATGCCAAAGTCTTTCCATACTCTGAAGAAGACTTCACCCCACCAGCCAATAATTCCAGTGCCTCAGACTCCTCAGCAGATGACAGTTCCGCATCTAGTGACTCTAGCAATAGCTCACACAAACGGGGTGGCAGAGGCCGCCGCGGACAAAGCTGGCAAAACAACTGGCAGGGAGGACCACCTGGATATTACTTCGGGCCTCCAACTAACTTTGGCCCAATGCAAAACCCCTACTTCGGATACCAGCAAGCGTATACACCTGGCCCCATGCCCCTATTCCCAGGAAACCATGGACCCCACAGGTCTCCTTTTTTAGGACAGGGCAGAAGAACACGCGGAAGGAGAAGACCCAACCCACAACCACAAGTACACTGGGCCGAAGACGGCAACCCAGTGAGCGCGAACACTCGCCAGAAGGCACCCAGCCAACCGGGAACCAGCAAACCATGAATCAAGCAACCCATGAGTCCATGGTGTTTAACCTTTCAAGCATCTCACTGACACCTAAACAGGTCTCAGTACTAGAAAAGGGACTTTCCTTCGAACCCACGACTAGATTGGACAAATTTAAATTGCACGTGGAACTGGCGGAGTTCATGAGGAAACTAAAACTCAAGGCCTTCTTCGAGAAATCCTCGAGGGATGATTCAATCCCCACGGAAAACCCCAACATCACAGGCCTGAGGACCAAATCCACCTTCACCCCGCCACCATCCATAGTGCCCCCTGAGATCACCACTTTTGAACTGGCTGTTTACAATGATGTCGAGAATCTAGAACCAACTAACCATTTCAACAACCTGTCAAAGGAAGACAGAGAAACCATCCAGGAACTCAAAAACAATCCCTCTATCATAATAAAGCCTGCCGACAAGGGAGGAGGCATTGTGCTCTTAGACAAGCAGGACTATGACACCGAATGCCGCCGACTACTGAGCGACCAAAGAAACTACAAGAAACGAGAACATGACCCAACCAACTCACTACAAGGCACTATTCAGGCCCTAGTGAATACCGCCCACCAGGCGGAACATATCTCCAAACAAGAAGCAGAGTACCTCTGCCGTCAAAAGATAAAAGTACCATACTTTTACACTGTACCAAAAATACACAAAGGCATTCTTCCCCCCCCGGGCAGACCTATAGTGTCTGGCATCAACTCCCTTTTGGAACCTCTCTCTCGCTCCTGCGATTTCTTTCTTAACCCACTGGTCCAGCAAACACCTAGTTACATCCAGGACACGAAACACTTACTACAAGTCATCAACAACATCGAATTCAACCCTGAAACCCAACTCCTGGTGGGCCTGGACATCGAAAGTCTTTACACCAGTATCCCCCAGGACGCCACCATCCAAGTCCTGAGACAGGTACTTATGGAGTCCCCATGGCCGCACCGCACACCTAGAGAATTCATCCTCCAATGTGCCACAATAGCACTAAAGGAAAACTACTTCGAGTATGAGGGAAGCCTGTACCTCCAAACCAACGGAACATCTATGGGCAGCGTTTTCGCTCCTAGCATGGCAGGACTCTATGTCCACCTCTTTGAGCAGACCCACATCACTCCCAATACCAATCCCTATACCAGGAATATTCTCACCTGGCGTCGATATATAGACGACATCCTTATGATCTGGCAGGGATCAGAAACAACTCTACAACTTTTCCTCACTTGGCTCAATGAAAGAGACCCATACCTGAAATTCACAAGCACCTCGAGTGCAAGCCACCTGGCATTCCTTGATCTGAACATATGGGCCAAAGATGGCCAACTGATCACTACGACCTATTACAAGCCTACCTCAAGGAACTCACTCCTTCATTACACAAGTTTCCATCCCCGCCCTCTAAGGGAAAACCTACCATTTGGGCAATTCCTGCGTATACGCAGAAATTGCACTCAAGTAACTGACTACAAAAATCAGTCGGCAGACTTGTCTAAGAAACTGGAGGAAAGAGGCTACCCCCGTGCCATCATCAACAAAACCAAGAAAAGAGCCAGGAACCAAAATAGGGAGGCTCTCCTGGAAACGGTACCCAAGGACAAAAGTGACCAACCCATCACGTGTGTCACCACATTCAACACAGCTTCCAATGAGGTGGCGAAACTCATACGCAAAAACTGGAAAATCCTAAACTCTGGACAACGACAATGGGAAACCCCCAGGTTTGCCTACAAAAGGTGCAACAACCTGAAAGACCAACTTGTGAGCACCCGCCCCAGACCCCTGACCAACAGAGAACCCAATACTATCCTGAATGCATGGGGCCTACCTAAGATCTCTGGACATTATCCATGCAATGATTGTAGCGTGTGCCATCTCACCAGCCATACGAAAACACTGATATTAGAACCAGACAAAGTGTGGACTCAACGCAGCCACACAAACTGTAATTCACGTAACGTGATCTACCTACTTACATGCAGCTGCGGCCTCCGATACATTGGGATGACCGCCCGAAAAATAAGAACTAGAATAACAGAACACAGGAGCACAATCAGGTGCAAGAAGAACATTAGCAAACTGACCAGTCATTTCATCACCCAGGGACACACTCCCAATGACCTGACCTGGACCATCATTGAACAACTACCGGAACTGGCAGTGGATAATGAGAAGAAATTACTCAGCAAGGAACAACGTTGGATATTTCGTCTTTCCACCCAAACCAATGGCCTCAACGATGCCATACCGTGGAACTCAGCCACACCCTAGACCCACACATCACCTGGCCTGTGCGCAGTTGCCCCCCGTGCCATAGTCCCCCTGGACACAATTATTGATCATGCTCCCTCTTGTGTGTACCACCAAACTGCCAACTTCTTGGGCACATGCTTCAACCCCACCCATTCTGCCATGTCAACCTTAGCGCGCTGCGCGCACTTAACAGTAATTCATGGGCCAAACCACTCTGGGAGGCGGCGCGTCCCGCAGGCATGTTTTCCCAGCATTAACGCACACATAACCAACACTGAACCCTTAGCGCCTGCGCATATAAGACCACGCCACACCTAACACTGGTGTTGCCCCCTACCCCGTATCATTGGCGGCATATTGTAGTTTTTTCATAATCTAGTTTTTACATATACCTTCACGCAATCGCGCTATCAAACTGAGCGTATGCCAAAGGCAGGAGTACAAATCTCCTACATTGTAAATCATGCACTCACACTGAGCATGTGCGAGAAACTAGTGTGCAATTCATGAACATGAGCAGCAACCTGCTGATACACTGAGCATGCATGAGAGACTAGTGTGCAAATCTCCTACATTGTAAATCAAGCACTCACACTGAGCATGTGCGAGGAACTAGTGTGCAATTCATGAGCATGAGCAACAACCCGCTGATACACTGAGCATGCACGAGAGACTAGTGTGCAAACTACGAGCATGAGCAGCAACTACATCAAGGGGCGGTGCTACCTCGTTAACCTCAGTATAAAAAGCCCTTACGCCGAGAGGCTCTTTCTACCGGAGGACGGCGGCGGGACAACAGGTACAAGGCAGGCACTGACCAGAAAGACTGTGAGTATGACAATCCTGACAAGCCTCCAAACAACAAACTGGGTAATCGCTTTTTCCCTCACAGGTCCCTAACTCCCACAGCCTATCTCTTTTTCTCTCATAGGGTCATCCCCTTACCGCTTCCCTCCAGGAAGCCTTGGCTAATAACCCCACGCGTAAGAACATTTTCCTTGCGCCCTGCCACACTAAGTCACGTGCCTTCAGTGTGATTTCCGTGTTTTAGCCACACCACGCTCTTAATTAGCTGCGTACTTTCACTCTGATGGCACCACCAGTACCATCACACCTAGCCGACTATAGTCCTCTCACCATGCACTATAGTGCCGGCCACCTAAGCATTGTTGACCGGATGTCTAAATTGACTACTGACTCTCTCTACAAATGTTTTGTCCTTGTTTGTAATGTTTGTTTGTACAGGTATGCATGAGAAGGGAATCCCCCTCTCACACATAGAAAAACGCCTTAGTGAGTGTATCACATAGTCTGTACCACAACACTAAGTCTGTTTTATTTTCACCACACCCTTTTAAAAACGGTCCTGAGGAAAGCCAGAATACTCTAAGGCACTGGCTGAAACATGTCGACCATCTGAAGGACGCAGGGGGCAGTAACTCTCCACCCTTACACGTCCTGTAGCCTTACTTTTAACCGCTGGTGTCGGCCCAGTTATTAAAATTTAATTTACCCTCGGGTACTGGGACCACCACCAAGCCGTTTTAAATCACAATTCACCCAACCTCACTGCACTCTCAGCAATATACCAGCTTCGCTGTAATCAGGCGTCGTAGCACACCCAGGACATACTAGGTGTCACTGGGTGGGCCCGATGATGAAGCATGCCACCAACTAGGTTGGTGGGTAAGGGCTTCATGAATACACCTACAAGGTGTCTGTGACAGAACTACTTTGAGTACTGCATCACTTTGGTCAACTTAAGCTAGTCTTCTTTGTTTAATCACATATAATCCCTCGGGGACATGGACTAGCTTTCTAGTCCTCTCTCTCCCTCTTGTTACACGCATGTTGTTTTTTTTAACAATCTTTGAGATTGTGTTTTTTTTGCCCGCTGTTAAGTGATGAGTGCGATTGAAATCACTATTTTTAGTGAAATTTAATATATTCTGAGAACAGCAAAAAAGGCAAAAAAAATACTTTGTGGAAATTATGCTGTGTTGTATATAAAATGTATTATTACATGTTATAAGTTTTTTTTCCTTTTCTTTCACAGATCCAAATTTTAAAATAAGCAATTTATATGAATTTATATTTGACTGAAAAACAGAAAAAAATGTATACCATTTTTTATTCCTATTACTGTGAAGGTAAGTTTAACTAAGTCTCAATATGTATAATGAAGAGGCCTGCAAGAAGCTACAAAGTTGAAACACGTTTCTAAAAACACTGTTTATGTAGTTTTGAAATCTGACCATAATCAGATATCATGTGACCTGCAAAAATAGAGATTTGAGGGGTTCATAATATTTCACCTTTTTAGCTGTTGAAGGACCGCAATCATTTCAATCATTCTTCTTTGAACATCTTTGCAGACAAAACTCTGTGCTTACCTTCTATCATTCGCAAGGAAATTTAAAAACAGAAATATGTCACTTTTTGTATCATAGTTATTGTGCAAGATACTCTTTTATATTTACAAAGAGAGGAAAAGGCACTCTGTGCACTTTTTATACTCCATGTAAATATAACCTTATCATGCACACCACTTTGTGTTGAAAGGGTGTTCTATAAGTGTTGTTGTACATGATTGCGCTTAATACTCATAGAACAAGACACATGTCTAGATTTTTCAGAAATCATAAATCTCGATATGTGTGTGAATGCTGCACCATTCTAAAATTGGTGTAGGAAAGCACAACAAGGAAAATTGTTTTAATTTCTCCACATTTTTATATCTTCAATGCATGTTAAAATGTTCAGCATACATTGAAGAAGAAAAATGCATTTTCTCATTGTTTTTGTGCAGGAAGGTGTGTCTTCCTGCAGAAAAACAAACAGCACATGACACAGATATCCTTGCACTATGGTGCAAGGGTGCCTGTGTCACCACATGGCTGCAGTTTAAGCAGCCGTGCAGAGAGAAGCATAGATTTGCAACATATTTATGTACATATGTTGCATCCCTGTGCTTCGGAAGTACCACAGCACACTGCAGTTAAAGAGGTTACTGTGTGATGCTGCAGCACTTCCTCATAGTTCTGCACTTAAACATTCACCATACGCTACTAATGCATTCATTCAGTCAATTACATACTACACATACATTCATCTAAACTAACACTAACAAAGAAATTTAGCTTTTTTTTAGACCAGGAAAGTTAGTTCTTACAAGAACTTTTCTTTTCTTCTTTCTTCTTTTATAATTTTTTTGGGGTTTTCTGAACAATTTTTAATATTTTTTGTTTTTTCTGCAAAAAACAAAACAAAAACCAAAACAGGAGAAGCGAAACAATGAACTTCAGGGAATAATAAAAAATAAAAAAAAAACTAGCAAATGTGACTTTCTTGCCGGCGGCAGATCAGGTCGATCGTCTGCTCACCATAGCACAAAGTCTTATTGCACTTAGTGCAAAGCACTTTTAAAAATTGAAATTGAGGACGGATGTCCAAGGTTTGGGCTGATGGATGCACTCTTGATGTACTCGGCTGCGATGAGGTGGATGGCGCAGGAGTGTTTCTCATCCGTCAGCACTCTTGTTCAGATGAAGGGTCCTCATGTGCTTCATCATACTTGCCGTGCCTCAATAGTATTTCTTGTTAGGATCCCCTCTCGATAGGACTCTTTTGCAAATCTTGCACGTGACCAAGGTGGCATTGGTCTTATTCTGCCCCTCGGGAAAAGTAAAAAATTTTCACACCACTGAAGAAAAACGTTTTTTGGGTGGTGCCCCCGGCAAAAATTCATCCTCAGAAGTATGAGGTGATGCAGGTGATGCCTGCTGCCCTGAAGCCATTTTTGGTTGAAAAAAGTTAGAGTTAAGTGTAAACTTAGTCTAAAAAATCTTCTTCTCTCCAAAGAGATGGTAATCTAAAGAAGGTCAAAGAAGAATGATTGAAATGGGTGGGGTCTTTCAATAGTTAGAAGAGGAAGTGTAATGAACCAATCAAATCTCTTTTTTTGCAGGTCACATGGGATCCACGCACCCTGCGCGTACGCAGCACGCACCCAGCGCGCATTCGCGAAATTGAATTAAAAAGAAATATAGGATTAGATGTAAAAATATATTACTTTTAAGACTAGTTTAGAGTTTGTCTTCAATTAATATTCACATGAAATACATATATATATGTTTTTTTAAATGTTAAATATTTCGCGGGATCTGCGCCCCCACAGTGTCATAGACGCAGATGACGCATCGCAGAAGCGCGTAAACATCGCGTTACGTACATCGAACGCGTCGCGTATAGGCTGGGAGTCGCGTACCTGTCGCATTGCGATCGCGCACTAAACACGTACCCAAATCGTACCATGCGCGGATGCTATCACGTAGGGATCGAGAACGGTGCACATAGGGTGCACGGATCCAAAAACTTTGAAAAAATATATAAAATACAGTTTTGAACATATAGTTAAAAAAATATTTTGAAAAATGTAAAAAAATATGTTTGTAAAACCCATTAAGTTCAAATAATTTTTTTTAATTTTTAAAAGAATTAATTGAAAAAATAAGTTTAAAAAATGGTGATAAAAAGTATTTTAAAAAAAAGATAATTAATGAAATTGACACACTGAATTTGAAAAATATAGAAATCCAATCAAAATCATTAAACCTGATATCTTCAGAGATAAGTTATAGATAGGAATTAGCATTTAAAAAACCTTAGAAATTCACTGAAAAAAACATAGGTTTCAGGGGCGTTATAGTTAGCTGGACATTTCCCTCGTAGAAAACCCTAGAAATTCCCCTGTTATAGTTAGTTCAGCTAACTATAATTCGCGGCCCCGCAATGCACTGCTGATGACGTCACATATTACATCACTCATGACATGGTCAGTGACATCACTGATGACATCTCTGATGACATCTCAAATGACATCACTGATGACATCACTGATAACGTCATCCATGTGACAAATTAGTGCACCTTCTCACACCCAAATATAACCTTTGATTTACTGACTCAAAATTTCAGACGGCCATTTTGACAACCATAGATGCTCCAATACCAATAACTACACACCCACTCATTGACTTTTAGGTCTACATACATGTCCACTCACTCACCTGTACAGTCACTCATACTTACAGTCACTCTGTGCATTTATACACCTATATAGACACTCACACACCGCCAATCATCCATTGAGGTACTGACACATCTAGTCAGTCATGCAAATAATTAATCACAGTCCAATTTACTCACCTATACAGTGAAACACACTCAAGTTCACTTACTCATAAAAATACTAACAAATTCTGTGTCTTCCTGCAGAAAAACAAACAGCACATGACACAGATATCCTTGCACTATGGCGCATACAGCCACTCCCAAAATCACACACTCTCACATATAGATAGTTATATACTCTTACACACATATACACTGCGTTTCACATATGTAGTTACTGACACATGTACAACTGAGATATACATTTAATCACTAACAAACCCTTACATACAGTCACCCAACCATACAGTCCATCACAAATGCACTCTTAAAACCATGCACCCACTGAATCACCCACTCATACATCTAGTCACAGAGTCACACACACCCTACCCACACAAATACTCAGGCACCCATACAGATACTCAGACAACAAATCAATAACCCATATAGACACTCATATAGCTATTCACAAAACCATGAAGCCACTTATACACCAACACACAGACACATACAGACATTCACACAGTTTAGTCACTAGTCTGCAGTAAGATACATTTAATTACTCACTTATAGAGTCAGTTACGCACCTAGAAAATCATCCATTCACACACTTGTACACCAACTTATTCTTCAACAGGCCTTTCCCTATATATATTAAACATATTAAAATTGTTCAGAAACACATACTCAATGGATTATGTTATCAGTGATGTCATTTGAGATGTCATCAGTGATGTCATCAGTGATGTCACTGTCATGAGTGATGTAATATGTGATGTCATCAGCAGTGCATTGCGGGGGCACGAGTTATAGTTTTTTCAGTGAATTTCTAAGGTTTTTTAAATGCTAATTCCTACCTATAACGTGCCTGAACCTTATGCATTTTTCAGTGAAGATATATATATATATATATATATATATATATATATATATATATATATATATTACCTACTGGCGTTCGCCAGTAGGTAGTTATAGTTAGGACCTAGTTTCCATAAGAAAAACATTTTTGTTTTCCCATTAACTTTGGCGCTGGTTAAGGAATCTTCGTGAAATTTTCAAAACTTGTGGAGCGGTCCGGTCAGCTCCTATCTTGAAAGTTTCGGGGTGATTCAGAAAGCGGAGGCCAAGAAAAAAGGGAGGTCCCAAAACATGTTTTCGACATGTTATTTCCCATAGGAAACTTTAGACACGACTATAGCCCGAACTGATGAACAGAATTACACCAAATTTGGCAAAAAGGTAGCCCTTGGTTCAGAAAGAGACCTTTATTTAAATGGTGTAAATCCATTCAGTAGTTCCTGAGAAATTCAAAAAATAGAGGTCAAAAAATCAATTTTCCATAGGAAACTTTAGACACGGTTACAGCTGAAACTGCTGAACGGAATTACACCAAATTTGGCAAAAACTTAGCCCTTGGTACAGAAAGAGAATTTTTTTTTAAATGGTGTAAATCCATTGAGTAGTTGCTGAAAAAAATCAAAAAATAAAAGTTTCGATATCTATGGCCGCGGTGGATCCGCGTACCCTCCTGACCATGAGCTTCATGCTAATTGGCTGTCAACACTTCAAACCTGGAAGTGTTGGCAGCCATCTTGTGCCTCGGTAGAACCGAGCCACAAGAAAACAGGCCATGCCAAGCCCCTTTTTACACCTCTCTGCAACGCAGCTCTGTGGCGCTTACTGGAGGTACCTGGTGGGGTAGTTGGACCCAAGGGACCCTCTGGATTCAAGGGGACTTAATCCCCCACCTTAAAACGTGCCACAGGTCGCATTTGCAGATTGTTGCTGGGGGGTCCGGGCCCCCGGCACGATCGCGGCTTCTTTCTTTTTTTTTATAAAGAAGGGGGGCTGTGTGGCCCCCTTCCTTTTCCATTTTATGGGCCCTGGGGACCCCATCCCCCAGGGCTTGACCACAATTTTTTTTTAAACTGGAAGGGGGCCGTGTGGCCCCCTCCAGAGGCCATATTCAGCCCCGGAGACCCTATCCCGCGGGGCATGGCCAGTTGTTTTTTTTATAATATATTTGGAGGGGGCTGTGTGGCCCCCCTCCTCAGGCCATTTATGGCCCCGGGGACCCCATCTCCCGGGGCCGGCCAACATAAAACACTCTACGGGGCAAGTTTGCACAGTGGTGAAGGGAGGGGGTGGGGCCTGAGGTGACATGTGTGCAAACACACCCTGTGGCGTGTTTTAAGTTGGGGAATTCATTCCTCTTCAATCCTGAGGGTCCCTGGGGTCCAACTAGCCCACCACGTACCTCCAGTAAGTGCAACAGAGAAGTGGTGTAAAAAGGGGCATGGCCTTGGCCACCTCTCTGCAACGGAGCGCAGTGGGACTTACTGGAGGTAACTGGTGGTTAAGTTGGCCCCCAGGGACCCTCAGGATTGAAGAAGGAATTAATTCCCCAACTTAAAACGCACCACAGGGTGTGTTTGCACATATGTCACCTCCCTTCACCACTGTGCAAACGCAACCCCTGGCGCAGTGTAAGTTGGGGAATTAATTCCCCTTGAATACTGAGGGTCCCTGGGGGCCAACTAGCCCACCAGGTACCACCAGTATGCCCCAGGGAGCTGCCTTGCAGAGAAGTGTTCAGAGGCCACACCCCTTTTTACACCTCTCTGCAACGCAGCTCTGTGGCACTTACTGGAGGTACCTCATGGGCTAGTTGCACCCCAGGGACCCTCAGGATTCAAGGGGACTTAATCTCCCAACTTAAAACACGCCACGGGGTGCATTTGCACAGTGGTGAAGGGAGGGGGCGGGGCCTGAGGTGACATTAGTGCAAACACACCCTGTGGTGCATTTAAAGTCTGGGAATTAATTCCCTTTCAATCCTGAGGGCCCCTGGGGGTCAACTAGCCCACCAGGTGCTTCCAGTAAGTGCCACTGTGCTGCGTTTTGCTTAGAGGTGGTCCAGGGCATGCCCCATTTTACACCTCTCTGCAACGCAGCTCTGTGGCGCTTACTGGAGGTACCTGGTAGGCTAGTTGGCCCCCAGGGGCCCTCAGGATTGAAGGGGACTTTATCCCTCAACTTAAAACGCTCCACGGGGCGTGTTTGCACATTGGTGATGGGAGGTGGTGGGGCCTGAGGGGCCATGTGTGCAAACACACCCTGTGGTGTGTTTAAAGTTGGGGAATTCATTTCCTTTCAATCCTGAGGGCCCCTGCGGGCCAACTAGCCCACCAGGTGCTTCCAGTAAGCACCACTGCGCTGCGTTGCAGAGAGGTGGTCCAGGTCATGCCTCTTTTTACACCTCTCTGCAACGCAGCTCTGTGGCGCTTACTGGAGGTACCTGGTGGTCTAGTTGGACCCCAGGGACCCTCAGGAATCAAGGGGACTTAATCCCCCAACTTAAAATGCACCACGGGGCACATTTGCACAGCGGTGAAGGGAGGGGGCGGGGCCTGAGGTGACGTGTGCAAACACACCCTGTGGTGTGTTTAAAGTTGGGGAATTCATTTCCTTGCAATCCTGATGGCCCCTGCGGGCCAACTAGCCCACCAGGTGCTTCCAGTAAGCACCACTGTGCTGCGTTGCAGAGAGGTGGGCCAGGCCACACCCCTTTTTACACCTCTCTGCAACGCAGCTCTGTGGTGCTTACTGGAGGTATCTGGTTGGCTAGTTGAACCCCAGGGACCATCAGGATTCAAGGGGACTTAATCTCCCAACTTAAAATGGCCACAGGGCGTGTTTGCACACATGTCACCTCAGGGCCCCCCCTCCCTTCACCACTGTGCAAACGCGTCCCGTAGCGTGTTTTAAGGTGTAGTTTTAATCCCTCTGGCCTATTATGTACTAGGGCCTTACAGAGGAGGTCATGCTAATCACAGGGGTACCCCAACGCATAGTGTTCCCTAGTGTATGTAGGTGTTTTCACTGTATTCTAAGTGTCTTTTAGCATAGCACTGGCTCTAGGCCTGGTTAGTCAGAGTCAGTTACCACCAGTACCCTTCTGAAAAAGTTGTGGGCACAGGATGATTTTGCAACAGGGCCTCTTTCTGATCCACTGTTGGTTCTTTCTGCACATGTCTTGCTTTTTCCTGCACTTTTCTTCGTCTTTGTGGACTTCTGTAGCTTCTTTCTGCATTTCTTTTGCTTCTTTCTGTGCGTTTTTTCTTCTTTCTTCACATGTCCTACCTCTGTAGGCATAGTTAGAAACTAGCATTTGAAAAACCTTTGAAATTCACTGAAAAAACCATAGGTTTCAGGCACATTATAGTTAGAAATTAGCATTTAAAAAACCTTTGGAATTCACTGAAAAAACCATAGGTTTCAGGCACGTTATAGTTAGAAATTAGCATTTAAAAAACCTTAGAAATTCACTGAAACAACCATAGGTTTTAGGGAAAGTTATAGTTAGTTGGACTTTTCACTCGTACAAAACCAGAGAAATTCCAAAGTTATAGTTAGTTCATCTAACTATAGCTCGTGCCCCCGCAATGCACTGCTGATGACGTCACATATTACATCACTCATGACATGGTCAGTGACATCACTGATGACATCACTGATGACATCACTCATGTAATAATTTGATGCATCTTCTCACACCCTAATATAACCTTTGATACACCCACTCTAAATTACAGACTGCCATTCTCAAAACCATTGACACTCCAACACCAATAACTACATACACACTCACTGATTCTTAGGTTCACACACACACACATCCACTCACTCACCCGTACAGTCACTCATACTTATGGTCACTCAGTACAGGACTATCATATGCACTCATATACCTATATAGACACTCACACACCGCTACTCATCCATAGAGATACACACCTAGTCAGTCATGCAAATAATTAATCACACTGCAATTTACTCACCTATACAGGTATACACACACCAGCTCAATCACCCATACAAATACTAGCACATTCTTACGCTCTTATACAATCACTGATACAAGCACACACTCATCCTTACAGCTACTCTCACAATCACACACTCTCACTTATAGCCATTTATATACTCCAACACACATATATACTGCCTTTCACATATGTATGCACAGTCACACATACCCCACCCACACAAACACCCAGCCACCAATACAGATACTCAGACAACCAATCAATAACCCATATAGACACTCATGTAGCTATTCGCAAACCCATGTAGCCACTTACACACCAACAGACAGACGGATACAGACATTCACACAGATACGTTTAATCACTCAGTTATAGAGTCGGAAAACCAATGAAATTCCCCCGTTATAGTTAGTGCAGGCAACTATAACTCACACGACCGCAATCCTCTGCTGATGACGTCAGATATTACATCACTGTATTTAGACACCTATTTACCCATGTCTTCTTCCATTAATCTTTAGCTATACATATATTACAAATATTTATTTTTCAGAAAGACACATATGTAATCAGTGGTGTAATATCTGACGTCATCAGCAGAGGATTGCAGTCGCGTGAGTTATAGTTGCCTGCACTAACTATAACGGGGGAATTTCATTGGTTTTTTACGAGGGAAATGTCCAGCTAACTATAACATGTGTGATACCTATGGTTTTTTAAGTGAATTTGCAAGGTTTTTTAAATGCTAATTCCTAACTATAACGTGTGTGAAACCTATGGTTTTTTTAAGTGAATTTGTCCGTTTTTTTAAATGCTAAGTTATGTACTTATTAATATATATTTTTTTTCAGGTTTTTCACCGTGCGCGCGCTGTGGGTGCTCGGTGCGCTTCGCGCACCGAGCGCCCACGATGCGTTGAACGTGCCGTACGCGCACAGTGCGCGCACCCCGCGCATTTTCGATAAAAAATATATAAGGTTTTTTTCACCCTTGGGGGTCCTTCAGTGACCCCCTGACAAAGGCTAGGGGGTAAGGAACTGTCCACCCTGCCCCCTTTTCACGTTCTCCACCTTTGTTTTTCATTGCCTCAGACTGCGAGAGACAAAATGGCGGCCGACACTTCCTGATTTCGACCGATTCGAATGTTTACTGGGATCTAACAACCAATCAGAATTGCGCTCGCGCACGTCACCGTGCGCGCCTATAGATATGTATGTACTTTTAACTGCAATTTTCTCAGGAACTAATGAACAGATTGACTCCAGATATGCAAAAAGCACATCCCTGACCTGAGGACTACCTCTTTGCCAAATTTAAAGTAATACTGTTCAGCCGTTTGGGCTGTACCTTGGACTAAAGGTCCCTATGGAAAATTGCATGGGAAAAACGTGTTTTGGGACCCCCCTTTTTTCTCAGCCCCCGCTTGACGAATCCCCCTGAGACTTTCAGGGTAGGAGCGGAGCGGAGCTCCCCACCTATTTTGAAATTTTTGCGAGGATTCATCAATCGGCGCCAAAGTTATTCCAAATAGAATGTTGCGGATTTCCTATGGAAACAAGGTCCTAACTATAACTATCTACTGGCGACCTCCAGTAGATAATATATATCTATATATATAGATATATATCTAGATACATAAGGAAGAATTGGCCTTTGATCCTTGGTGACCCAATTATAGGCCACACATTAACCAACAGGGCAGCCATCACCTATAGTAGGGCACCTTCTATGAATGACACTCTAGTCCATAGTCCAGAGAGCCAGGCTAAAGGCACGTGGCTTTCCCAGAGAAAGGGTTTCCATAGATGCAAGGTGTGCAAGGCATGTCAACATGGAGTCAGTAAAACATCTTAAAAAACACCTTTCGGGGATCAGGAATGATCTATCGATAAGGTGTTGACATGCAAATTAGAGTATGTGGTCTATGTGCTTGAGTGTCCTTGTGGCCTGCGTTATGTAGGCAGTACAATTCTGCAAGGGTACCAGAGGATACTCCAGCACATCAGGGCAATTAAAAACCAAGACCACACATACCCAGTGGCCCGGCATTTCAGTGAAGAACATAATGCAGATCCAAATGATCTTAAGTACTTTCTGAAATAGTTTTTTACAGCCAGGAGGTAAACTTTAATCTGGCAGCAACCTCCTTCGAAAAAGCAATAATGGCAGCATTAGACCAAATTGCCCCTCCTACCAAGGTCAAAGTTAAATCTAGGACCGCCCCCTGGTTCACAAAGACTCAATCAATCGCGAATCATATAAAAACATCCACCCCAACGCAGCTATATTGAGGACATCAGACAAGCAAATAAACTGTTTCTCCTAAACAGAATAGATAAGGTGTCAAATTCGTGTAAGGAGCTCTACTAAATTCTAAAAGAACTTACAACACCTCCCATTCAGCCACTGACCTCCACTCCCAAGAATGGACCGACTCTCTCTCTACATTTTTTGATGATAAAATTACCACCATCCATAACTCCTTCCCGCAACAAGTAAATAACAACCACCCTAGAGAAAATGCCCAATGTGTCTCCAGCTCCCCTTCACATCTTGGCTGATTTTTCTGAGTGTAACATCGGAGTGGGAAAAGTTATGCAGAAAATAAAATCAGGATCACCTACTGATTCTGTGCCGCCAAAAGTTTTCCCAACCATCACACGGGCACTGCTGGACAGTCTAACTAACCTATTTAACAGATCACTATCGCAAGCTAAGTTCCCGAAAATATGGAAGGCCGCTAGGGTCAGGCCAATTCTGAAAAAACCTTCAGCCGACCCCAAACTCCTCCTAAACTATCGTCCCATCTCATTGCTCCCCTATTTTGGGAAGATGCTAGAGTCTCTAGTAAATCAACAGCTTGTTATCCACCACGAGAGCCATGGGCTACTGGATCCCTCACAGTCGGGTTTCAGGGCTGCCCACAGTACGGAGACAGCACTGGTTGAGGTAACAGATAATGTCAGGCTAGCCCCAGACAGAGGTCAGTCATCAATCCTGGTCCTGCTTGACCTATCCACCGCCTTTGACACCATCTCCCACAGCATTCTAGAACATCGACTCTGGGAGATTGGTGTCAGGGGGAACACCCTGAAATGGCTTAAGAGCTACCTGACAGACTGAACCACAACAGTACAAGTGGGAAATACTGTATCCTGTAACAGACCAGTAAAGATGGGAGTGCCACAGGGTTCCATTCTCAGCCCTACTCTTTTTCATCTTTACGTAACACCACTGGCCAAGGTGATCAGATCTTACAGCTTTGATGGTATATCATACGCCGATGATACACAGATCTTGGTCACTCTTGGCCAAGACCCAGCAGAAACAAAGCTGCGTTTCAAAGAATGCATGTCCCATGTAGACAGATGGATGAGCACAAATCATCTTCAAATAAATGGAGGAAAATCCCAAATTATGCTTTTTGGCAAGGTCCATAAACACTGGTCCTATGACTGGTGGCCCTCCATCCTGGGCCCCTGCCCTACTGCAAAAAAAAACGGTTCGGAACCTGGGGTTCCCCATGGACAACAAACTATCAATGCAAAATCAGATCAACCATCTAGTAGGTTCCTGTTTTGAAACAATGCGTAGCCTGCGAAAGGTTTATAAATGGATTCCCATCGAGGCTAGGAAACCATAGGTCTAGGGACTGATAATAAATCGCCTGGACAATGGCAACGCCTTGCTTTCCTCAATTAATGAAGGCCTTCTTACAAGATTTCAGATTTTGCAGAATACAGCAGCTAGGCTGGTTCTCAATCTTCCGCCCAGACCCCCTTCAGCCCCTAGCTTAAGATCCCTGCACTGGCTTCCAATGAGAAAGCGGATTCAATTCAAAATCTTACGTCTAGTACACAAAAACATGTACGGAACCGGCCGGCTTACTGGTCCAAAAAACTAAGTTGGTACCAGCCTGGTAGGTCCCTAAGATCCAGTAATGAATCATTACTCTCACCTCTTAGAATCCGCACCGCCAGAAGCGGAGGAAGGTCCTTTTCTTTTCTTGCCCCCACTCTTTGGAACAAACTATCAATAATCTTACACACAATCACAGAACACAATGGCTTTCACAAGGAGCTAAAAACGTGGCTATTTGACAACTAATCAAGCAATCTCTCAGAGCTGTGTGCAAGCGCCATGAGACTTCCGAGTGATATGTGTGCTGAACAAATGTCCCTGATTTGATTTGATTTGATGTGGTTTTACGGTTTTAACGATGTTTGATTTTAAGTATTAACCTTTTTTTGCATCATTTTGGTATTTATACCCAAATTGAATTACAAACCATTAACCAGAATCCACATAGACCAGGAATCTGTTGTTCATATCCATGAATAGCTTACATACGGGTGGTTGCAGTCAGTTTAAAAGTAAAAAACATTTTTCAAAAATGGTATATAAGTGAACCTGTTACCGTGAATCACGTCATGTGATCAAGACCCTCCAGGGTCGAAACGCGTCATGGCTGTTGGTGTTGTTTGACGCGCTAAAGAAAACTTTGAATTGCACTGTGGTTACAGCCAAGTGAAGGACGGAGTGCTTCTGGATATATATATATATATATATTCAGTGAAAAAACCATAGGTTTCACACATGTTATAGTTAGCTGGACATTTTACTCGTAAAAAACCAATGAAATTCCCCCGTTATAGTTAGTTCAGCTAACTATAACTCGCGCGCCCGCAATGCACTGCTGATGACGTCACATATTACATCACTCATGACATGGTCAGTGACATCACTCATGACATCACTGATGACATCTCAAATGACATCACTGATGACCTCACTGATGACATCATCCAGTGAATGTGTATTTTTCTGAAAATTAAATATGTTTTATATATGTATATCTCAAGGTCGATGGAAGAATAAATGGGTATATTACTGTCTAAATGGATGATTTCTTTTTTAAAAATTGATTGTGTAACTGACTGATTAAGTGTATCATAGTGAATACATGGCTTAGTGAGTAATGTTTAAATATATAAATATCTGTATCAGTCTCTCACTTTGTGTATAAGTGGCTGCATGGGTTGGAGAGCAGCTACATGGGTGTCTATATAGGTTATTAGTTGGTTTTTTGAGTATCAGTATGAGTGTCTGCATGGTTCGGTGGGGGGTATGACATAGTGCATAGGTGCATGAATGAGTGACTCACTGTTTGTATGTGTTGAACAGAGCATGTGTGCAGGACTGCATGGGTGGATGAGTGTGTGCATGGGTGTGTTAGTGAGTGAATGACTGTCTCAATAGTGTCTTTATGAGTAACTACATATGTTTAAAACTAGTATATGTGACTATTGGTTTATATATGTGAGTATATGTGAGAGTGAGAGATTGAAAGAGTTCCTGTATGAATAAGTATGTGTTTCTATACGTGATTGTTAAAAAGACTAAGTATGTGTAAGTTTCCGTAGAAGTAAGTGTGGTGGTGTGTGTTTAACTGTATATGCAAGTAAATGGATGTTTGATTCTTTATTGGCATGAGTGACTATGTGTGTGAGTAGCTCTATGGATGAGTGGCGTTGTGTAATAGGATGTATAGGTGTATGAGTACATATGATAAGTGAGTACATGTATGAGTGACTGTATTGGACTGTTGGTGAATGAGTGGATGTGTATGTGGATCTTAGAATTACTGAAGAGGTTGTTGTAACTGTTATTGGTCTGTCCATTGTTTTGTAAATTTTAGTCTCTATTTTTGATTGTGTGTATCAAAGGTTTTATTAGGGGAAGAGGAGGTCTGCCACTCTATCACAAGGATGATGTCATCAGTGAGGTCATCAGTGATGTCATTTGAGATGTCATCAGTGATGTCATGAGTGATGTCACTGACCATGTCATGAGTGATGTAATATGTGACGTCATCAGCAGTGCATTGCGGGCGCGCGAGTTATAGTTAGCTGAACTAACTATAACGGGGGAATTTCATTGGTTTTTTACGAGTAAAATGTCCAGCTAACTATAACATGTGTGAAACCTATGGTTTTTTCACTGAATTTCTAAGGTTTTTTAAATGCTAATTCCTAACTATAACGTGTGTGAAACCTATGGTTTTTTCACTGAATTTCTATGGTTTTTTAAATGCTAAGTCCTAACTATAACGTGTGTGAAACCCATGGTTTTTTCAGTGAATTTGCAAGGTTTTTTAAATGCTAATTGTTTTTTTTTTCTTCTATTTTTTTTAACATATTTTTATTTTATTTTTCTTACCTTTTATAAAGACTATGGTTAAATTTTTAAAATTCTTTAATATGTTTTTTTTTTATATTTTTTTTAAAATAAACATGTAAAATTTATTTGCAGTACTTTTTTTCTATTTTTTTATTATTTTTTTAGTACGCGTACCGTAAGCTTACGGTAAGCGTACGGTTTACGCTACGTCCGTAATTTATCCACGCAGCTTGCGTATAGTTACGCAATTTGCGTAGCCGCGCGTACTCCGCGTAGGACGCGTACGCGTGTGCGCTACACGCGCACGTTACGCGGAAGTGTCGGGGAGTGACTGTTAAGCGCATGCGCGCAAGCGCGTGTCTTTTTTACGCGCATGCGCACTTTTGCCGTAAGCGTACCGTAAGCGTACCGTAAGCGTACGGTAGGTCATGTGATCATGAAACACAACTTTTGATTGGTTGAAACTACTTTCAGTTCTAGAACTCTCCTACACCACACCCATTCCCCTCATTTCTGCTTGTGATCCCTTAGGAGAAGGAGCTGGTTTGTCTTTGGGATACGATGGCAGAACAGCAGAGCTCTTCTGAGAGTGAGGCTAGCACTAGCAGCACTGTCTTGAGGCAGAGATCGAGGAAACAAAAGCCCTCTTATGTATGGGATTATTTTACTTTTCCTGAAGGCCAGCAAAAGGTGAATGCACCCTTAGTAACTTGCAGGCTGTGTCAGCGTGTACTTTCTAGAGGTAATCCTGACAGGAAGTATTCCTTTGGGAATCACACCATGAAGAGACACCTCAAGGATGTACACAAAAGGACACATGGTCATCTTTTTGGAGGTAACTCTTCAGAAAGACAAGCAAGTACATCCACAGCAGCTCAGCCTGGACCATCATCTGCAGAGCTGACACCTTCTTCTGCAGGTCAGGTGAGCCCTTCATCTGTGGGGGGAGCATCTCCTTTTGCTGGCCCTCTGGAAATTAACCCTCGGTTTGCGAGGGTTGAAGTACGGTGCGCCACTTGTCACGATCTAATTACTTATAGGGAGACCAGTGTTTCCCTAGTGAACAGTAAAATAGATCAGCACACTTGTCGTACCGTCTAATATTCCCAATCTTTCTTTCCTCTGTCCCTGCATGAACACAACGGCTCTTTTAAGAGCCAACCTTACCTTTCATCTATTTTTTATATATGTTTTTAAAAACTTTTTTTTTTTTTTTTTTACCGTACGCGTACGGTGCGCGTACTTTTTTTTTATTTTTTAAAAAAACCCACTAAAAATCAATTATCACATTACAAGGTCCTTGAGAGACTACAATTATTATTATTGACTTACCATACTCACTCAAAAAAATATTTATTCATTTGTTTTTTTAAAAAATAGCTTTAAAAATGGTTCTAGTTTTCAAAAAATTTCTATATGAATCTGAAAAAAAAGAAAAAAGTATTAATATTTTTAAAACATTTTATAATACAGTACACATATTTACATTTTTTTCCCAAAAATATTTTTGCCTTATTTTTGCTGTTTTCAGAATATATTGCATTTCACTATAAATTGTGAAAGCAATTGCATTCATCATTTTACAGCGGGCAAAAAAAAATAACAATCACAAAGATTGTAATAAAAAAGCCCAGAATCTCTTTTTACTTAAACTTAACATTATAGAAATGCATAATATTCTAAAAAAATATCATCTAATACCAATAGTTATTTCTTTAAAATACCGTCTGATATGTTTGTTTCAGAAGTATAATCACAATATTATATCTCAAATAACTCCACAATACATCTGATTCCATTTCCTTTAGGGCAAATAGTAATTTTAAAATTTTGTTTGGAATAAATTTCCAACAGTAATCAAATAAAATTCTAAAGTTTAATTTGTCCAGATCTCACTGATTCTCTGTTACATTTTGGTTCACGAAAATTTTTGGAATAATTTATTAAGTCCACAATAGAATTGGTTACTTTTCCGCATGGCCAAATAGTAATTTTTTAAATCATTTTTGAAAAAAATTCCAATGGCAGTCCAATAACATTCCAAAATTTAAATTGTGCAGATGTTACCGATTATCTCTAAATTATTGGTTTTTCAAAGTTTCATAAAAAATTAAAAAAGTCCACATTACAATTGGTTATCTTTCCATTAGGCCAAATGATAATTTAAAAAATCATTTTTCTACAAAATTGTAATGGTAATGCAGTAAAATGGTAAAATTATTTTGTCCAGATCTTGCCAAATCTGTCTAAAATTTAGGTTTCAGGAAGATTAGATAGGAATTTGCTAAATCAAAAGGCAAACGTTGTTTGAAAATCAATTGGGAATCATTACACAGTGTCCAGCCTTTTTCACATTTAAGATAAACTGTGTAATGTCCAGAAGTAACAGTAGGTCCATCATGGAAAATTATTGCAACAGTTACAAAAGTTTTTCCTGAAATTGATAATTGCTGTCCTGTAAACTTCTTTATTAAAGTATCCAATTTTGAACCATCAGCTCTACATCGTTGCATCATTAAAATTACATACTGTCCGTATTCCTTTAAAATTAATGTTGAAAACATGTCAGATTTACACTCACCACATTTCATGCTATGATTAGCATCTTTAACTAATTTTGCAAAAGTAACTGTTTTACTTTCTGGCAATGTCAAATAAATAAACCTTTCATTATCAACATTAGAACCACATATATTATAACAATTATCACAACTATGTTCCCATTTATAAGAGAGACCAAAAAAAATGTCAATGGGAACTCCTTCTTCTTCCACTACCTGAAGAAAATACATCAAAAATTCGTGTGCATCTTGCTGTTCATTTTGAGAAAACTGTGTTCGTCCTGAACATATATCTAAAAGTTTTCTAATTTCAGTAGCACTTTCTATTTGAGTTTTATCTTTACTCAGCTTAAGAAAAAGGAGACTCAGCTCTGAACAGAATCTTTTTCCCTGATTTACTATTATCTGCTCTTGCAAACTTTCCAGATAAAATGCAACATTCAGCACTACATTTGCGTAGCAGTTGACACCAGAGCTATTTTCAAAATGACATCCTACAACCTGTTCTTCATTTTCCTTTTTCTTTTTGCTTGCAATTACATCACTCCTCTTTTTTTTCCTCTTCTCTACATCTTCATTACAGATATTGTCATTTTTTCTTTTACGAGAAACTACACGTTTCTCTAACACAGGATACTGACCTAAATGAGGAGCATAGCTTCTTCTTAATCTATTATACTCCTTTACACAGTTTGTATCAGCACTAACTTTTGAGTCATCAAAGTCTATCATGAATAAACCTGATAATGTTTTCACTCGTGACAAAGCAACATATGCCATACCTTCTTTGAACACAGTTGAACCAATGTTCACAAATGCACAATCTACAGTCAATCCTTGAGACTTGTGAATAGTTACAGCATATGCTAGAGAAAACGGAAACTGCTTCCTACGTACATATAAGTCTTTCACAAGCATGAAACGAACTGTACAACGACAAATGTCTTTAACTTCTTCTATCTGATCAAATTTTATTTTTAAACATTCAATTCCATCTTTTTTCTGATAATTAATAAAACCCACAACTCTCCCCATAGCTCCATTAACTAAACCTTTTTCAACATCCAAATTTCTCCTTAAAAATACTCTACAGTTCATGCAAACATATAGATTTTTTTCTAATCCAGCTGTTTTGGAGATGTTCTTCTCTAGTGAGTCCAATTTATTTTTCAGTTTGCCTGTTACTGTGACAGTAATTCTTCCATCCTCAATTTTGTCCACTGCTTCCAATTTCCTGATCTCTTCCTTTTCCAATTTCAAAAGCTCCTCATTGAATATTGAGCCTTCACGTAGAGTTGGCATTAAGCAGATGACACTTTTGTTTTCTGCAATGTTCTTGTATATCTTCTCTGCAACTATTTCTTCCTTTGGAAATAAATTATGTAGCAGCCGACTCTGTAATGCTTTTTTGCCAACTTCTGTGAGTAGTCCAATTCTGATATCCTTCAGAATACTTCCATATTCTTCATCGCTTGCTTGCCTCATATTAGTAGTAAGTTCCTTGTACTCAAAGAAGGACCAAATATTTGTATTTCCGATGCTTCCCAATGACTTCTTTGTGTCTTCATGTGTGACAGTACTAAACACTGGTTGTCCTTTAACTGGAGTAAGTTGCAAAAGATCTCCAAAAACTATGACGTGTTTTCCACCAAATAACATGTCATAGTCTGTCTTCAAAATTTGCTGCATTCTTAAATGCACAAAGGCAAGCATTAAGTTTGATACCATGCTCACCTCATCAATAATGAGAACTTGCATCTTCTTCAATACTCTTGAAACTTCCATGGATGCTTCTCCAGTTAGCTTGTTGAATTGTATTTTGTTCTCATGCTCCACTGGTAACATTAGCAAACGATGTAAAGTGATTCCTTTTATGTTATATGCTGCTAACCCAGTTGGAGCAGTAACCACACAAGACAAAGTAGAATCCGTTTTTTGCTTTAGGTAGCTTCTGATGACTTTTATTAGGAAACTTTTTCCAGTTCCAGCTTGTCCGCTTACATACATCCTGATTGGATGAAATGATGTGCATGAGCACTCTTTTTTTTCATGTAGAAATCCGTGATCAATTTTGTTTTTGATCTCTTCATAAATTTGTTGCTGCTCTTGATTCAGTTGTCTTTCCAAATTTTCTAAGTCTATAAATTCTTCTTGAGCTTGATTCATAGCCGTTTCCACTTCATTCATGGCTATTGATGCTTCATTTTCAACGATTGGTTGTCCTAGGGGATCTTGACTGAGTGTTCCTGAACTTTGGCTGTCCTGAGATCTGTCTCTAGCTATTTCTGCTGCAATTGTAGTTTCCTGTTCAATTTCTTCATTTAACATTTGCAGATAAGTTGAGAATGTACTGCATTGTATGCTGTCTTTGCAAGCATTAAAAGAATCTTCATAGCTTTGAAATTCTCCCAGTAGTTCATCCTCTGTACGCCATGGTTTAAACAGCTGTAAAAGAGCCAAGTAGTAAAATTCCTTCTTGTCAGTAGTGTCGCAACTCAGCTTCCTGTGATTTATCAAACTTCCTTTTGTTTGCTTCACCAAACATCCTTCCTCACCAATGACTTTATATTTTCCATTGTTGATGTCTTCTGTGGCTTTCCGTGAATAAATGTAGTTCTGCAACACTTCATAGAGACACATGTTCTCCAGATGATGACTTCTCTTGGGATAAT
Source organism: Triturus cristatus (assembly GCF_964204655.1). Lineage (NCBI taxonomy): Eukaryota > Metazoa > Chordata > Amphibia > Caudata > Salamandridae > Triturus > Triturus cristatus. Next base: position 460,417,317 of record NC_140580.1, on the reverse strand, counting down.
AAGTGTCCAACATGTTTGATTTCAAAATATCTGTACTTTCTGGGTCATTCTCGGCCAAATATTCAATTTCTCCTACAGATTTCAGTACCCGATTTCTCATTGCTGCAAGGCCTAAACTTGCCCAAATTATTCTTCTTGACTTCGAGTAGAGACTTGCAGAAGATAACCTATCTGAACATTCGTAGGATCCAATTTCTCGATGCGATAACATTTTCAAACTGAAACTGTACAGCTTCTTACTGACAGTCTTCTCGTGAGAAATCTCTTCCCACATTTCCTTCAATTCTGTTTTTTCTGATTTCGTAATGTAAGACGTTACATATCGAGCAACAGCAATGGAATTGTCAGCAACATACTGTATATCCATGTTAGCGTTCCACATGGATAAAATGACTGGGTTGTAGTCATTTATATTTTTTGATTCTTCTTTTCTTTTAAGGTTGTAGGTATTCTTTGGTGATTTTCTTGTGATAGTATGTCTCACAGCTGACATAAAACTGTTTACTCTTCCATTTGAAAGAACAGGTCTAGGAAATCCAAATCGACATTTAGTGTAGTATTTTTCTTTGCTCTTGTATTTCCGTCAACAGTATTTTCCACACCGATGACTTTGGAAACGTAAAACTTGCTCCTTTAACTTTTTCTCTTCTGTGCTTTTTGGTATAGCACATGTTGCATATTCTTCAATGTAAGATAACACTGCTTCATCAGTATCTGTTCCAAACTTTGGGGCATCCTTGATCCACAACAGCATATGAATATGAGGAGCACCTCTTGCCTGGTACTCTTTTCTCCAAAAGAAATCCACTACTTCTCCAAGAGGTGGATTTTTTTTATTGCAGATGAAGGACATCATAGCCTCAAATCTATGATTGAAATATCTGCAAACATTAACCGGATCCAATGAGCACAGTTCTCCTGCTGTCTTGTATTCGATGTTTTTAATGTTTGAATTTGCCTCTCGTAGAAAATCCAGTAAATCATCCCAAGCGTACTCGGCACAGCTTAGGGTAAGGAACCATGTTGGTGTTCCTAAATTCCGTAACATGCATTTTAGTTCACCATGGCGTCGGTACCAATATTCATTTGTCCCACGCTGACAAGCCATCAGATTGATCAGTTGTGTTTCCAAATGATCATCTCGGTGCTGCACTTTCTCCATAAAATCCTTAGCAGACACATTTTGTAAATGTACTCCACTTTTTAAAATGTGATTTACTGCATAAGACAGTGCAGACAAGTCGCTTTCAAATAAAAGATGGAACAAATAAGGAATACTTTGTCGAAATCTGGGATCTTCAGCATATAGTCTTGTAGTCCGATACTCAGAAGCTGGAATCTGTTCTGGACGTTCATCGTATCGTCCTCCTTTTCCTTTAGGAAACAGCTGGGGAAAACATCGAGCTTCCAAGCTCTCCTCCCATACACTCACGGGAGTTCCTTTTGCTTTCTTCATCTGAAAGAGATCAATATTGTCTCCCATAACTTCTTTTGAATGAAGAGGATGTATGCTAAAATGTTCATAAATTTCTTCTTCCTTTGACTTGTCCACTTTTTCAATTTGTCCAGTTGGTGTTTCTGTGTCTTCTTGTAAATCTTCTTCTTCTTCTTCTTCTATATAAATTGATTCATACCATTTGTTATTCCTTTTCAAATACAAATTTGCTTTTTGTACTTTCCGTACATCTACCAGCTCCTGCCAAATCTTCTTATTCTTTGTAGGTACCCCATTAACCAGAATAATTAATGGTTCAGTTTCCAAAGTATCCGCATCAATAGTTTCCATATTTTTTTTCAAATCCAAGGGCAAATACACCACTCTACCTTTTAAACCTCTCAGTAAATCTGAAGGAGGTAATTTACCAGTTTTGGGCTCCATACGTACTATGGTCTGGAACGGATGAACACATTGAATGAGTATAGACTCATATGTATTTAATTCAGAAAGTTCAGCAGGAATAGCATCCAATTCTAAATTATTATGTACAGCTCTGGTCGGCATTCTATTTTCCTCTAACTTGTTGTAACAGTATTTACAAATACGCTGATCTTCACCCAATTCAAAACAATTTTCTAGAAATATATATGTGGCAAAATCCTTCCACTTATAATTATCTTCATTTTCACTCTTTCTGTAGAGATCAACATTCCTAGTTTGTTTTCTATAATGAGTTCTGCGGCAACAAATACAAGTAAAATTTGGTCTTTCATTAGAGACTATTGCAAATTTTGTTATGTGATCATTAAATGTGTTACTTACAGAGGGTTCTACATTCTCTTCCACTTCTTCCTCATTTACTGTGTCCTTCTCTGCACTGTTTTGTTCAGGACCAAAGTAACAAAACTGAATTTCATCAACAACCTTCTCTACATCTGATACCGTTCCTCGGAACAGAGCCCTATTCAATTCGTTTAACTTTATTGCTGGACTTTTGGCAAAATACAACCGTCTCACAAACTTTCTCATTTCAGTATGATGAACAGCCAGCATCCTAAAATGATGGAAAACACTATTGCACACTTTTCTAGATAGACAAGCCAGAGAATGACCCTGCAAACCAGTATTCTCTCTCACTCTGCATGGATCCAGACTTTGAAGCACCTTAATCTTCTGTTTTATACTTTTTTTACTATATTCTCTTAGAAACTCTCGAAATTTGTCAATAGATTCCTGACGCACAGTGCAAATACTACTACAATTCCAAGTGTACACTGGGGCTTTAGGACGTCTCCCCATTGCCTCATCTGCCATCACTTGTACCTCATCTCTTGGAACCATTATCTCCTTCTCCATTATGCAACCATTTTTTACTTCGTATGAACGACCTCTGGTGTCAACTGCATGCAGCAAACTATTACTTTGAAAATAGCTCTCTTCATTAAAAAAAGGTTCACTACTTGAACTATGCATCCACTTTCCTAAAAACACTTTACAAAAGTTTGTTCTGTTCACTACTCTTTTCCTTTTGCTATGTGATTTCAGTACATTAACCATTTTGTCTAATGTACGCATCCTATTCAAAATTAATATGAATAGTTTCCTTTTTAATTCTAATGCCTTTGCTGCAATGGCTTCAATTTCTTTTTTTCTCTTGTAATATTTTGCCTTTTGCTTATATTTCTTCACATCCTTTATCAAATTGGACATAACTCTTCTCTGAAACATTTTTCTACGTATCTCTTTAAACGCTGTTTTTCTGTTTAAGTTTAACTTTTTAGTTGCAGAAGGTATATTTGCATTAACTAAATTCTCAATTTTTTCTTGTCCTTTTTGTTTGAAATCATTCTTTCCTGTACAGACATTTTGTACATTTTTCCTTTTTTTGAATATATTCCTTAGAAAATCTTTTTTTTGCTTACCAGAAGATTTTTTCTTCCTCCCAACATCAGCATCTTCTACTAACTTTGATCCTCTAGTTGTCTTCAAATATAGTTTTTTTTTTTAGCGTTTTTTGAACTCTGGATTTTGTAGGCATCTTAAATTTTGTTCACTGCTCTTCAGCAATACCTGAAAAAAACTAAAAAAAAAATTCCTTTATTTTATTTAAATATATTACTACATTTCTTTTCACAATACTCACAAAACGAAATTTCTTTGCCAATTTGAATGCACACTTACTGCTCTTCTTTTTTTTTTTGGCAAGTGAAAATCACTTTTACAGACTGACACATTATGAAACCACTTTTCAGATTTTTTAAAAAGCCCATGTCCAGACTGCTACACTCCAGCAAGGGCAACCAGCCTTAGTGATGCTGAATGTTTTTGCATTACAGACTGAAACCTGAAAACCCCACTCGCTTGTAAATACTGTGCATGATTATACATGGCAAGCAGATGGGTGTGTGCTAAGAGTCTGCTTCTTCCCCCAAAAAATCGCTCCCCCTTTCCATCTAATGCAACTGTGAAATCACCAGAAAAAAACGCAATAAATCTCTGCCTATAATTCCTCTTTGCACACAGAGTCATGTTTTCACATTAGTCCCAAAACGAAATTTCTTTGCCAATTTGAATGCACACTTACTGCTCTTTTTTTTTTGGCAAGTGAAAATCACTTTTACAGACTGACACATTATGAAACCACTTTTTTGATTTTCTTAAATGCACATGCCCAAACTTCTTTTTCAGACCACCACCATGTGTAACCTGGGTGGCTGCCTACACTCCAGCAAGGGCAACCAGCCTTAGTGATGCTGAATGTATTTGCATTACAGACTGAAACCTGAAAACCCCACTCGCTTGTAAATACTGTGCATGATTATACATGGCAAGCACATGGGTGTGTGCTAAGAGTCTGCTTCTTCCCCCAAAAAATCGCTCCCCCTTTTTCCTACTAATGCAACTGTGAAATAACCAGAAAAAAACGCAATAAATCTCTGCCTATAATTCCTCTTTGCACACAGAGTCATGTTTTCACATTAGTCCCAAAACGAAATTTCTTTGCCAATTTGAAAGCACACTTACTGCTCTTTTTTTTTGGGCAAGTGAAAATCACTTTTACAGACTGACACATTATGAAACCACTTTTTTGATTTTCTTAAATGCACATGTCCAAACTTCTTTTTCAGACCACCACCATGTGTAACCTGGGTGGCTGCCTACACTCCAGCAAGGGCAACCAGCCTTAGTGATGCTGAATGTATTTGCATTACAGACTGAAACCTGAAAACCCCACTCGCTTGTAAATACTGTGCATGATTATACATGGCAAGCACATGGGTGTGTGCTAAGAGTCTACTTCTTCCCCCAAAAAATCGCTCCCCCTTTCCATCTAATGCAACTGTGAAATCACCAGAGCAAAACGCAATAAATCTCTGCCTATAATTCCTCTTTGCACACAGAGTCATGTTTTCACATTAGTCCCAAAACGAAATTTCTTTGCCAATTTGAAACCACACTTACTGCTCTTTTTTTTTGGGCAAGTGAAAATCACTTTTACAGACTGACAAATTATGAAACCACTTTTTGGATTTTCTTAAATGCACATGTCCAAACTGCTTTTTCAGACCACCACCATGTGTAACCTGGGTGGCTGCCTACACTCCAGCAAGGGCAACCAGCCTTAGTGATGCTGAATGTATTTGCATTACAGACTGAAACCTGAAAACCCCACTCGCTTGTAAATACTGTGCATGATTATACATGGCAAGCACATGGGTGTGTGCTAAGAGTCTGCTTCTTCCCCCAAAAAATCGCTCCCCCTTTCCATCTAATGCAACTGTGAAATCACCAGAGCAAAACGCAATAAATCTCTGCCTATAATTCCTCTTTGCACACAGAGTCATGTTTTCACATTAGGCACAAAACAACATTTCTTTGCCAATTTGATAGCACACTTACTGCTCTTTTTTTTTGGCAAGTGAAAATCACTTTTACAGACTGACACATTATGAAACCACTTTTTTGATTTTCTTAAATGCACATGTCCAAACTTCTTTTTCAGACTACCACCATGTGTAACCTGGGTGGCTGCCTACACTCCAGCAAGGGCAACCAGCCTTAGTGATGCTGAATGTATTTGCATTACAGACTGAAACCTGAAAACCCCACTCGCTTGTAAATACTGTGCATGATTATACATGGCAAGCACATGGGTGTGTGCTAAGAGTCTGCTTCTTCCCCCAAAAAATCGCTCCCCCTTTCCATCTAATGCAACTGTGAAATCACCAAATAAAAACGCAATAAATCTCTGCCTATAATTCCTCTTTGCACAGAGTCATGTTTTCACATTAGTCCCAAAACGAAATTTCTTTGCCAATTTGATAGCACACTTACTGCTCTTTTTTTTTGACAAGTGAAAATCACTTTTACAGACTGACACATTATGAAACCACTTTTTTGATTTTCTTAAATGCACATGTCCAAACTTCTTTTTCAGACTACCACCATGTGTAACCTGGGTGGCTGCCTACACTCCAGCAAGGGCAACCAGCCTTAGTGATGCTGAATGTATTTGCATTACAGACTGAAATCTGAAAACCCCACTCGCTTGTAAATACTGTGCATGATTATACATGGCAAGCACATGGGTGTGTGCTAAGAGTCTGCTTCTTCCCCCCAAAAATCGCTCCCCCTTTCCATCTAATGCAACTGTGAAATCACCAGAGCAAAACGCAATAAATCTCTGCCTATAATTCCTCTTTGCACACAGAGTCATGTTTTCACATTAGGCACAAAACAAAATTTCTTTGCCAATTTGATAGCACACTTACTGCTCTTTTTTTTTGGCAAGTGAAAATCACTTTTACAGACTGACACATTATGAAACCACTTTTTTGATTTTCTTAAATGCACATGTCCAAACTTCTTTTTCAGACTACCACCATGTGTAACCTGGGTGGCTGCCTACACTCCAGCAAGGGCAACCAGCCTTAGTGATGCTGAATGTATTTGCATTACAGACTGAAACCTGAAAACCCCACTCGCTTGTAAATACTGTGCATGATTATACATGGCAAGCACATGGGTGTGTGCTAAGAGTCTGCTTCTTCCCCCAAAAAATCGCTCCCCCTTTCCATCTAATGCAACTGTGAAATCACCAAATAAAAACGCAATAAATCTCTGCCTATAATTCCTCTTTGCACAGAGTCATGTTTTCACATTAGTCCCAAAACGAAATTTCTTTGCCAATTTGATAGCACACTTACTGCTCTTTTTTTTTGACAAGTGAAAATCACTTTTACAGACTGACACATTATGAAACCACTTTTTTGATTTTCTTAAATGCACATGTCCAAACTTCTTTTTCAGACTACCACCATGTGTAACCTGGGTGGCTGCCTACACTCCAGCAAGGGCAACCAGCCTTAGTGATGCTGAATGTATTTGCATTACAGACTGAAATCTGAAAACCCCACTCGCTTGTAAATACTGTGCATGATTATACATGGCAAGCACATGGGTGTGTGCTAAGAGTCTGCTTCTTCCCCCCAAAAATCGCTCCCCCTTTCCATCTAATGCAACTGTGAAATCACCAGAGCAAAACGCAATAAATCTCTGCCTATAATTCCTCTTTGCACACAGAGTCATGTTTTCACATTAGGCACAAAACAAAATTTCTTTGCCAATTTGATAGCACACTTACTGCTCTTTTTTTTTGGCAAGTGAAAATCACTTTTACAGACTGACACATTATGAAACCACTTTTTTGATTTTCTTAAATGCACATGTCCAAACTTCTTTTTCAGACTACCACCATGTGTAACCTGGGTGGCTGCCTACACTCCAGCAAGGGCAACCAGCCTTAGTGATGCTGAATGTATTTGGATTACAGACTGAAACCTGAAAACCCCACTCGCTTGTAAATACTGTGCATGATTATACATGGCAAGCACATGGGTGTGTGCTAAGAGTCTGCTTCTTCCCCCAAAAAATCGCTCCCCCTTTCCATCTAATGCAACTGTGAAATCACCAAATAAAAACGCAATAAATCTCTGCCTATAATTCCTCTTTGCACAGAGTCATGTTTTCACATTAGTCCCAAAACGAAATTTCTTTGCCAATTTGATAGCATACTTACTGCTCTTTTTTTTTGGCAAGTGAAAATCACTTTCACAGACTGACACATTATGAAACCACTTTTTTGATTTTCTTAAATGCACATGTCCAAACTTCTTTTTCAGACTACCACCATGTGTAACCTGGGTGGCTGCCTACACTCCAGCAAGGGCAACCAGCCTTAGTGATGCTGAATGTATTTGCATTACAGACTGAAACCTGAAAACCCCACTCGCTTGTAAATACTGTGCATGATTATACATGGCAAGCACATGGGTGTGTGCTAAGAGTCTGCTTCTTCCCCCAAAAAATCGCTCCCCCTTTTTCCTACTAATGCAACTGTGAAATCACCAGAAAAAAACGCAATAAATCTCTGCCTATAATTCCTCTTTACACACAGAGTCATGTTTTCACATTAGTCCCAAAACGAAATTTCTTTGCCAATTTGAAAGCACACTTACTGCTCTTTTTTTTTGGGCAAGTGAAAATCACTTTTACAGACTGACACATTATGAAACCACTTTTAAGATTTTCTTAAATGCACATGTCCAAACTGCTTTTTCAGACCACCACCATGTGTAACCTGGGTGGCTGCCTACATTCCAGCAAGGGCAACCAGCCTTAGTGATGCTGAATGTATTTGCATTACTGAGTCCAACCTCAAACCCTTAAACTATTCTTTTTTTTTCCAGTACACCTTAATTTATTGTGAAAACATAGTCCATATTATTTTACATGTTCCTCACATTTAAATTTCTCCCAAAACAGAAAATGATAAACGCAACTTCAACAAAAAGAATTTCCATTTCTATTATTCATTTCTTAATTTACCATATACATCTCCTCTCAAACTCTATCCTCACCTTTAAAATTAGTTAGTTGTGAAAAAAATGTGGCACTCAAACAGCAGATTATCAGAGCCAGGATCTCTGTTGTGTTCACCTCTCTCCTCTCAGCAGAACCAGATAATGGCAAACTTTCCCTCTATTTTTCCACACATATACATGTAAGTTTCAAATCTCAGTGCTTCCCCCTTTTTTTCAAATGTAATCACACATTTCTATTGGTTGAAAACCAACCCTTTTCCAAAAGTACCCTGCCCCCAACTTGACTTCTGCCTAGTACCCTTCCCCCTTCTTGACTTCTGCCTGCTACCATAGCAACAGCTCATGGAACACTGCTGTGTGGAGTTAGGTCAGAAGTTCGCCACTCAATGTTTCAATTCCACAGAGCAAGAGTGCTTGACTTTTCAAACCTAACAGCAAATCCATAGTACTGTTCTTTGGTAACACATTTTTCTGTACCAATACAAAACATGCTTCTATTATTTTACACATACAGCCTAGTTTTTATTCTAGAATGGTATGAAACAGCCAATCAGTTCTTTTTGTTTTGAAAAAAATATGTATGCCTCCATTTCCAAACTGTCTTTCTTATCATATTGCCATTCTACTGAAAGACACCTCCTGAGTGCATCCAGTTCTCCTTTGAAGATGTTCACAGTGTGGATTGTAGGGCACAGCTATGTCTTCTGGAGTGAAAAGTTTGCAGAGAAAACAGATATGGTGAGAGACCTTGCTTTGCCAAATGTAGACATTAAATGGATTGGTCAGAGAGGGTTAAAGTGGCACCAGTTGATGCCATTGGTGAAATCCTTCATGCAAATCCAACACCCTGACCTCATAATAGTGCACTGTGGTGGCAATGACCTAGGCACTTTGACTGGGGTAGGTCTGGAAATGCTTATGAAGGACACCTTTGCACAACTGTTTTCACTTTTCCCTAAAACTGCCTTTGTGTTTTCCAACATATGCCAAAGGCAAAAATGGAACTGGTCCAATCATTTCTGTCCGCAGATTGACAAAGCAAGAAAGCACGTCAACAAATCTGTTTCTGCTTTCCTCCGTGACTATGGTATGGGTGCCATTTACCACAACAACTTGCGTTATGACATGCAAGACATTTATAGAGGAGATGGTGTGCACTTCAATGATGAAGGGAACAGAGTCTTCCTTTTGAACCTTAGACTCTGCATCGGTACTTACTTGTAGGTACCACTAAAAAATCACTTCAAAAACACAACGGCTCTTTTTAGAGCCCCCTAATATCTAAACACTTAAATCTGAATTTTATTTCTTTTTATTTTTTTTTTCTACCATACGCGTACGGTTAGCTTACCGTACGCGTACCCCGCGATTTTTTTAAAAATCAATAAATGTTTTTTTTGTACTTTTCTGTCCTGCTTTGACCCCCTTACAAATGTTAGGGGGTCTGTAACTCTCCTCATTGCCCCCTTTTCTTGTTTTCACTCTTTTTTTTCAGAGTGAAATACACAAAATGGCGGCCGCCGCTTCCTGGTTTCGGCCGATTCGAATGTTTACTAAGATCTAAGAGCCAATCAGAATCGCGCTCGCGCACGCCACCGTACGCATACGGTAAGCTTACGGTAAGCGTACCGTAAGCGGGCTCAGATATATATATTGATTTAAAGGCTATTTTCTCAGAATCTACTGAACAGATTTACACCAAACCTACAAAAGGCACTTCCTTGACCTGAGGACTACCTCTCTGCCAAATTTCTAGTAATTCTGTTCAGCCGTTCGGGCTGTAGCTCGTTCTAAAGGTCCTATGGAAAAATGCATGGGGAAAACGCGTTTTGGGACCCCCCTTTTATCTCAGCCCCCGCTTGACGAATCCCCCCGAGACTTTCAGGGTAGGAGCGGAGCGTAGCGCCCCACCTATTTTGAGAAATTCGCGAGGATTCGTCAACCGGCGCCAAAGTTAATCAAAATAGAATGTTGCGGTTTTCCTATGGAAAAGGGGTCCTAACTATAACTACCTACTGGCCACCGCCAGTAGGTAATATATATATATATATATATATTCACCAAAAGTTCCCACGTTACTGGAGCCCAGGATCCTACAGAGCGGCCTCACAAAGAATGGGCACGGGGCAGCCCATCAATACATCACTGTCACCAAAGAGTAGTGAGGCCCTTTGCTGCAAATGCCGTTTATTTCTCAAGTACAGCAGCGCCATTTACATCTTCCATCCCATCATCTAACGTTTCGGCTAACTGCCTTGCTCACAGAAGGAAATGAAATAATCTGCAGGTGTGCTGAGGCGCGCTTTTTCAAAGATGCATCACGTGACTGAAATAATACTACTGCAAGTCCCAAAGTGCATTGTGTTAATGTCTCAAAGTTCAAACTGGAAGTCTCCGATAATTTTTACCTTGGTGGTGCTTTTCTTTTCAACACAGGCACTGATCTTGATTCGGGAAATACTGAAGTCAGTCAGGTGAGTAGAAACAGTGTTTGAATGCTGTTAAAATACGGACTTGAAAAACACACCACTCGCAGCATGATCATGGCAGGAAATAATCCTGAATGAATCTCTTCCTCGCGCCTTCCTTTTTGCACCATTGGCATCACCTCAGTAGGTTAGGTGCGCGAGTGGATCAGGCACCTCAATTAATATTCACCAAAAGTTCCCACGTTACTGGAGCCCAGGATCCTACAGAGCGGCCTCACAAAGAATGGGCACGGGGCAGCCCATCAATACATCACTGTCACCAAAGAGTAGTGAGGCCCTTTGCTGCAAATGCCGTTTATTTCTCAAGTACAGCAGCGCCATTTACATCTTCCATCCCATCATCTAACGTTTCGGCTAACTATATATATATATATATATTCACTGAAAAAACCATAGGTTTCACACACGTTATAGTTAGGAATTAGCATTTAAAAAACCTTAGAAATTTAATGAAAAAACCAAAGGTTTCACACATGTTATAGTTAGCTGGACATTTCACTCGTAAAAAACCAATGAAATTTCCCCGTTATAGTTAGTTCAGATAACTATAACTCGCGCGCCCGCAATGCACTACTGATGACGTCACATATTACATCACTCATGACATGGTCACTGACATCACTCATGACATCACTGATGACATCTCAAATGACATCACTGATGACATCACTGATGACATCATCCTTGTGATTGTGTGTTTTTCTGAAAATTAAATATGTTTTATATTTATATATAACTCAAGGTCAATGGAAGAATAAATTGGTATTTTTAGTGTAACTGACTGATTAAGTGTATCATAGTGAATACATGGCTTACTGAGTAATCTTTAAATATGAAAATATCTGTATCAGTTTCTTACTTTGTGTATAAGTGGCTGCATGGTTTGGTGAGTATCTACATGAGTGTCTATATAGGTTTTTAGTAGGTTTTTTGTCAGTTTGAGTGTCTGAGTGTCTGTATGGTTCGGTGGGAGGTATTACGTAGTGCATAGGTGCATGAATGAGTGACTCACTGTTTGTATGTGTTGAAGACAGCATGTGTGCAGGACTGTATGGGTGGATGACTGTGTGCATGGGTGTGTTAGTGAGTGAATGACTGTCTCAATAGTGTCTCCATGAGTAACTACATATGTTTTTAACTAGTATATGTGACTATTGGTGTATATAAGTGAGTATATGTGAGAGTGAGAGATTGAAAGAGTTCCTGTATGAATAAGTATGTGTTTCTTTAAGTGATTGTTTAAAAGACTAAGTATGTGTAAGTTTCTGTAGAACTAGGTGTGGTGGTGTGTGTATAACTGTATATGCAAGTAAATGGATGTTTGATTCTTTATTAGCATGAGTGACTATGTGTGTGAGTAACTCTATGGATGAGTGGCATTGTGTAACAGGATGTATAGGTGTATGAATACATATGATGAGTGAGTACATGTATGAGTGACTGTAGAGGACTGTTGGTGAATGAGTGGATGTGTATGTGGTTTTTAGAATTATTGAAGATGTTGTTGTAATTGGTATTGGTATGTCCATTTTTTTGAAAATTTCAGTCTCTATTTTTGAATGTGTGTATCAAAGGTTATATTAGGGTGAGAGGAGGTCTGCTACTCTTTCACAAGGATGATGTCATCAGTGATGTCATCAGTGATGTCATTTGAGATGTCATCAGTGATGTCATGAGTGATGTCAGTGACCATGTCATGAGTGATGTAATATGTGACGTCATCAGTAGTGCATTGCGGGCGCGCGAGTTATAGTTAGCTGAACTAACTATAACGGGGAAATTTCATTGGTTTTTTACGAGTGAAATGTCCAGCTAACTATAACATGTGTGAAACCTTTGGTTTTTTCATTGAATTTCTAAGGTTTTTTAAATGCTAATTCCTAACTATAACGTGTGTGAAACCTATGGTTTTTTCAGTGAATTTGCAAGGTTTTTTAAATGCTAATCCCTAACTATAACATGTTTGAAACCTATGGTTTTTTCAGTGAATTGGCAAGGTTTTTAAAATGCTAATTTTTAACTATAACGTGTGTGAAACCCATGGTTTTTTCAGTGAATTTGTACGGTTTTTTAAATGCAAATTTTTTTTTGTCATTTTTTGTAAACCTTTGTATAAAATAACATATGTACTATATCCTGCATTATGGAAAGGTTTTTTTTTTTTTTATGCTTTTTTTCCCGTGCGCGTACGGTAAGCTGACGGTACGCGCTTCGTAGGATACGCGTACGGTAAGCTGACACTACGCGCTCTCGACGTCATTAGTACAGCGCGCCTACGCGATACGTGCGTGACGTACGCGTACACCCGGAAGCAACGTCGCGGTTACGCAGGGGCGTGTAATGCGCATGCGCGATACGCGATACGTGCGTGCCGTACACGTATACCCGGAAGCAACGTCGCGGTTACGCAGGGGCGTATAATGCGCATGCGCGATGCGCGATACGTGCGTGCCGTACGCGTATACCCGGAAGCAACGTCGCGGTTACGCAGGGGCGTGTAATGCGCATGCGCGAAAGTGACGTACGCGCTTCGTAAGTGCACCGTAAGCGTCACGTGCGCGCACGGCAGGTCATGTGACTTACAAAGAACACTTTTTATTGGTTGAAATTACTTTCACTTCCAGAAACTTCCCATACCACACCCATTCCCCTCATTACTGCTTGAAAGAACACTTTTCATTGGTTGAAACTACTTTCAGTTCCAGATTCTTCCCACACCACACCCATTCCCCTCATTTCTGCTTGTGATTCTGTAGGAGCAGGAGCTGGATTGACATTGGGATACAATGGCAGAACAGCAGACCTCTTCTGACAGTGAGGCTAGCAGCACCACCATGATCCAGAGAAGGAGGAAACAAAAGACTTCTTTTGTATGGGAGTATTTCACTTTTCCAGAGGGGGAGAAAAAGGTTAATGCTCAATTGGTCACTTGCAAACTTTGTGGTCGTGTTTTATCAAGAGGAAATCCAAGGAAGAAATATTCCTTTGGAAATCACTCTATGAAGAGACACCTCCAGGACAGACACCCAAGGACCTTTGCTCGACATACTGGAGAAAACTCTTCAGTAAGTCACCAGAGCCCAGCCTCAGATGCTCAGCCGAGTACATCATCGGCAGCTCAGCTGAGCCCTTCCTCTGTTGTTGGAGCATCACCTTCTTCTTTTCCTGTGGACATCAACCCTCGATTTGGGAGGGTTGAAATGAGGTGTACAAGATGTGGTGGTCTTATTGTTTTTGGGGAGATCAGTCTTCCCCTTATTAACAATAAGATAGACCAGCATGTTTGTAGACGCTCATAATACTCCCATTCTTTCTTTCCTCCATCCCTGTATGAACCCAACGGCTCTTATAAGAGCCAACCTTACCTCTCAACTTTTTTTTATTTTTTCTTTGAAACTTTTTTTTATTTTTTTTACCGTACGCGCACGGTAAGCGTATTTTTTTTTTTTTTTTAAAAACTAAAAATCAATTACCACATCTCAAGATCCTTGAGAAATTAATAACTAATTTTTAAAAATCTTTTTGAGATAAAGTGGAAGAAAGAGACCTTCTAATTTCTCACTTACCTGTCCCACCCACCATTTTATTTTATAATTAAAATGTAATTGTATTAACTTCAAAAAAATGGTTGGTTTTTTCTTGAAAATTTTCTTTCACAATCTGAAAAAAAGAAAAAAGTATTAATATTAAATAAATCAATATATAACACAGTACACATATTTACTTATTTTTCCCCCAAAATTTTTTGCCTTTTTTTTGCTGTTTTCAGAATATATTGCATTTCACTATAAATTGTGAAAGCAATTGCATTCATCATTTTACAGCGGGCAAAAAAAAAATAACAATCTCAAAGATTGTATAAAAAAAGCCCAGAATCACTTTTAACTTAAACATAACTTTAAAGAAATGCATAATATTCTCAAAAAAATATCATCTAATATCAAAACTTATTTCTTTAAAATACCGTCTGACATTTTTGTTTCAGAAGTATAATCACAAAAATATATCTCAAATAACTCCACAATACATCTGGTTCCATTTCCTTTAGGCCAAATAGTAATTTTAAAATTCTTTTTTGATTAAATTTCCAATGGTAATCCAATAAAATTCCATAATTTAAATTGTACAGATCTCACCGATTCTCTGTAACATTTTGGTTTCCGAAAGATTATTTAATAATTAAATAAGTCCACAATACAATTGGTTACCTTTCCTCATGGCCAAATAGTAATTTTAAAAATCTTTTTTGAATAAATTTCCAATGGCAATCCAATAACATTCCAAAATTTAAATTGCGCAGATGTTACCGATTTTTTCTAAATTTTTGGTTTTCCAAAGTTTCATTAAAAATTTAAAAAGTCCACATTACAATTGGTTATCTTTCCATTAGGCCAAATGATAATTTGAAAAATCTTTTTTTTTGAAAATTCCAATGGTAATCCAATAAAATGGTAAAATTGTTTTGTACACATCTTGCCAAGTCTCTCTAGAATTTAGGTTTCAGGAAGATTCGATAGGAATTTGCTAAATCAAAAGGCAAACGTTGCTTGAAAATCAATTGGGAATCATTACACAGTGTCCAGCCTTTTTCACATTTAAGATAAACTGTGTAATGTCCAGAAGTTACAGTAGGTCCTTCATGGAAAATTATTGCAACTGTTACAAAAGTTTTTCCGGAAATTGATAATTGCTGTCCTGTAAACTTCTTTATTAAAGTATCCAGTTTTGAACCATCAGCTCTACATCGTTGCATCATTAAAATTACATACTGTCCATATTCCTTTAAAATTAACGTTGAAAACATGTCAGATTGGCACTCACTGCATTCCATGCTATGATTAGCATCTTTAACTAATTTAGCAAAAGTGACTGTTTTACTTTCTGGCAATGTTAAATAAATAAACCTTTCAGAATCAACATTAGAGCCACATGTATTAAAACAGTTTTCACAACTATGTTCCCATTTATAAGAGACACCAAACATATTTTCAATTGGCACCCCTTCTTCTTCCAGTACCTGAAGAAAATAGATCAAGAATTCCTGTGCGTCTTGCTGTACATTTTGAGAAAACTGTGTTCGTCCTGAACATACATCTAAAAGTTTTCTAATTTCAGTCGCACTTTCTATTTGAGTTGTATCATTACTCAGCTTTTGAAAAAGGAGACTCAACTCAGAACAGAATCTTCTTCCCTGATTTACTATTATCTGCTCTTGCAAACTTTCCATATAAAATGCAACATTCAGCACTACATTAGCGTAGCAGTTGACACCAGAGCTATTTTCAAAATGACATCCTACAACCTCTTCTTCATTTCCCTTTTTCTTTTTGCTTGCAATTACATCACTCCTCTTTTTTTTCCTCCTCTCTACATCTTCATTACAGATATTCTCATTTCTCCTTTTACGAGAAACTACACGTTTCTCCAACACAGGATACTGACCTAAATGAGGAGCATAGCTTCTTCTTAATCTATTATACTCCTTTACACAATTTGTATCAGCACTAACTTTTGAATCATCAAAGTCTATCATGAATAAACCTGATAATGTTTTCACTCGTGACAAAGCAACATATGCCATACCTTCTTTGAACACAGTTGAACCAATGTTCACAAATGCACAATCTACAGTCAATCCTTGAGACTTGTGAATAGTTACAGCATATGCTAGAGAAAACGGAAACTGCTTCCTACGTACATATAAGTCTTTCACAAGCATGAAACGAACTGAACAACGACAAATGTCTTTAACTTCTTCTATCTGATCAAATTTTATTTTTAAACATTCAATTCCATCTTTTTTCTGATAATTAATAAAACCCACAACTCTTCCCATAGCTCCATTAACTAAACCTTTTTCCACATCCAAATTTCTCCTTAAAAATACTCTACAGTTCATGCAAACATATAGATTTTTTTCTAATCCAGCAGTTTTGGAAATGTTCTTCTCTAGTGAATCCAATTTATTTTTCAGTGTGCCTGTTAATCTGATTGTAATTCTTCCATCCTCAATTTTGTCCACTGCTTCCAATTTCCTGATATCTTCCTTTTCCAATTTCAAAAGCTCCTCATTGAATATTGAGCATTCACGTAGAGTTGGCATTAAGCAGATGACACTTTTCTTTTCTGCAATGTTCTTGTATATCTTCTCTGCAACTATTTCTTCCTTTGGAAATAAATTATGTAGCAGCCGACTTTGTAATGCTTTTTCTCCAACTTCTGTGAGTAGTCCAATCCTGATATCTTTCAGAATACTTCCATATTCTTCATCGTTTGCTTGTCTCATATTAGTAGTAAGTTCCTTGTACTCAAAGAAGGACCAAATATTTGCATTACCGATGCTTCCCAATGACTTCTTTGTGTCTTCATGTGTCACAGTATTAAACACTGGTTGTCCTTTAACTGGAGTAAGCTGTAGAAGATCCCCAAAAACTATGACATGTTTTCCACCAAATAACACGTCATAGTCTGTCCTTAGAATTTGCTGCATTCTTAAATGCACAAAGGCAAGCATTAAGTTTGATACCATGCTCACCTCATCAATAATGAGAACTTGCATCTTCTTCAATACTCTTGAAACTTCCAAGCATGCTTCTCCAGTTAGCTTGTTGTATTGTATTTTGTTCTCATGCTCCACTGGTAACATTAGCAAACGATGTAAGGTGATTCCTTTTATGTTATAGGCTGCTAACCCAGTTGGAGCAGTAACCACACAAGACAAAGTAGAATCCGTTTTTTGCTGTAGGTAGCTTCTGATGACTTTTATTAGGAAACTTTTTCCAGTTCCAGCTTGTCCGCTTACATACATCCTGATTGGATGAAATGATGTGCATGAGCACTCTTTTTTTTCATGTAGAAATCCGTGATCAATTTTGCTTCTGATCTCTTCATAAATTTGTTGCTGCTCTTCATTCAGTTGTCTTTCCAAATTTTGTAAGTCTATAAATTCTTCTTGAGCTTGATTCATAGCCGTTTCCACTTCATTCATGGCTATTGATGCTTCATTTTCAACGATTGGTTGTCCTAGGGGAGCTTGACTGAGTGTTCCTGAACTTTGGCTGTCTTGAGAACTGTCTCTAGCTACTTCTGCTGCAATTGTAGTTTCCTGTTCAATTTCTTCATTTAACATTTGCAGATAAGTTGTGAATGTACTGCATTGTATGCTGTCTTTGCAAGCATTAAAGGAATCTTCATAGCTTTGAAATTCTCCCAGTAGTTCATCCTCTGTACGCCATGGTTTAAACAGCTGTAAAAGAGCCAAGTAGTAAAATTCCTTTTTGTCAGTAGTGTCGCAACTCAGCTTCCGGTGATTTATCAAACTTCCTTTTGTTTGCTTCACCAAACATCCTTCCTCACCAATGACTTTATATTTTCCATTGTTGATGTCTTCTGCGGCTTTCCGTGAATAAATGTAGTTCTGCAGCACTTCATAGAGACACATGTTCTCCAGATGATGACTTCTCTTGGGATAATATGTGTCCAACATGTTTGATTTCAAAATATCTGTACTTTCTGGGTCATTCTCGGCCAAATATTCAATTTCACCAACAGATTTCAGTACCCGATTTCTCATTGCTGCAAGGCCTAAACTTGCCCAAATTATTCTTCTTGATTTCGAGTAGAGACTTGCAGAAGATAACCTATCTGAACATTCGTAGGATCCAATTTCTCGATGCGATAACATCTTTAAACTGAAACTGTACAGCTTCTTACTGACAGTCTTCTCGTGAGAAATCTCTTCCCACATTTCCTTCAATTCTGTTTTTTCTGATTTCGTAATGTAAGACGTTACATATCGAGCAACAGCAATGGAATTGTCAGCTACATACTGTATATCCATGTTAGCATTCCACATGGATAAAATGACTGGGTTGTAGTCATTTATATTTTTTGATTCTTCTTTTCTTTTAAGGTTGTAGGTATTCTTAGGTGATTTTCTTGTGATAGTATGTCTCACAGATGACATAAAACTGTTTACTCTTCCATTTGAAAGAACAGGTCTAGGAAATCCAAATCGACATTTAGTGTAGTATTTATCTTTGCTCTTGTATTTCCGTCGACAGTATTTTCCACACCGATGACTTTGGAAACGTAAAACTTGCTCCTTTAACTTTTTCTCTTCTGTGCTTTTTGGTATAGCACATGTTGCATATTCTTCAATGTAAGATAACACTGCTTCATCAGCATCTGTTCCAAACTTTGGGACATCCTTGATCCACAACAGCATATGAATATGAGGAGCACCTCTTGCCTGGTACTCTTTTCTCCAAAAGAAATCCACTACTTCTCCAAGGGGTGGATTTTTTTTATTGCAGATGAAGGACATCATAGCCTCAAATCTATGATTGAAATAGCTGCAAACATTAACCGGATCCAATGAGCACAGTTCTCCTGCTGTCTTGTATTCGATGTTTTTAATGTTTGAATTGGCCTCTCGTAGAAAATCCAGTAAATCTTCCCAAGCGTACTCGGCACAGCTTAGGGTAAGGAACCATGTTGGTGTTCCTAAATTCCGTAACATGCATTTTAGTTCACCATGGCGTCGGTACCAATATTCATTAGTCCCACGCTGACAAGCCATCAGATTGATCAGTTGTGTTTCCAAATGATCATCTCGGTGCTGCACTTTGTCCATAAAATCCTTAGCAGACACATTTTGTAAATGTACTCCACTTTTTAAAATGTGATTTACTGCATAAGACAATGCAGACAAGTCGCTTTCAAATAAAAGATGGAACAAATAAGGAATACTTTGTCGAAATCTGGGATCTTCAGCATATAGTCTTGTAGTCCGATACTCAGAAGCTGGAATCTGTTCCGGACGTTCATCGTATCGTCCTCCTTTTCCTTTAGGAAACAGCTGGGGAAAACATCGAGCTTCCAAGCTCTCCTCCCATACACTCACGGGAGTTCCTTTTGCTTTCTTCATCTGAAACAGATCAATATTGTCTCCCATAACTTCTTTTGAATGAAGAGGATGTATGCTAAAATGTTCATAAATTTCTTCTTCCTTTGACTTGTCCACTTTTTCAATTTGTCCAGTTGGTGTTTCTGTGTCTTCTTGTAAATCTTCTTCTTCTTCTTCTATATAAATTGATTCATACCATTTGTTATTCCTTTTCAAATACAAATTTGCTCTTTGTACTTTCCGTACATCTACCAGCTCCTGCCAAATCTTCTTATTCTTTGTAGGTACACCATTAACCAGAATAATTAATGGTTCAGTTTCCAAAGTATCCGCATCAATAGTTTCCATATTTTTTTTCAAATCCAAGGGCAAATACACCACTCTACCTTTTAAACCTCTCAGTAAATCTGAAGGAGGTAATTTACCAGTTTTGGGCTCCATACGTACTATGGTCTGGAACGGATGAACACATTGAATGAGTATAGACTCATATGTATTTAATTCAGAAAGTTCAGCAGGAATTGCATCCAATTCTAAATTATTATGTACAGCTCTGGTCGGCATTCTATTTTCTTCTAACTTATTATAACAGTATTTACAAATACGCTGAACTTCACCCAATTCAAAACAATTTTCAAGAAATATATATGTGGCAAAATCCTTCCACTTATAATTATCTTCATTTTCACTTTTTCTATAGAGATCAACATACCTGGTTTGTTTTCTATAATGAGTTCTGCGGCAACAAATACAAGTAATATTTGGTCTTTCATTAGAGATTAATGCAAATTTTGTTATGTGATCATTAAATGTCTTACTTACAGAGGGTTCTACATTCTCTTCCACTTCTTCCTCATTTACTGTGTCCTTTTCTGCACTGTTTTGTTCAGGACCAAAGTAACAAAACTGAATTTCATCAACAACCTTCTCTACATCTGATACCGATCCACGGAACAGAGCCCTATTCAATTCATCTAACTTTATTGCTGGACTTTTAGCAAAATACAACCGTCTCACAAACTTTCTCATTTCAGTATGATGAACAGCCAGCATCCTAAAATGATGGAAAACACTATTACACACTTTTCTAGATAGACAAGCCAGAGAATGACCCTGCAAACCAGTAATCTCTGCCTGTAATTCCTATTTGCACACAGAGTCATGTTTTCACATTAGTCACAAAACGAAATTTCTTTGCCAATTTGAAAGCACACTTACTGCTCTTTTTTTTGACTAGTGATAATCACTTTTACAGACTGACACATTATGAATCCACTTTTCAGATTTTTTAAAAAGCCCATGTCCAAACTGCTTTTTCAGACCACCACCATGTGTAACCTGGGTGACTGCCTACATTCCAGCAAGGGCAACCAGCCTTAGTGATGCTGAAAGTATTTGCATTACTGACTGAAACCTCAAACCCCACTCGCTTGTAAATACTGTGCATGATTCCACATGGTTAGCAGCTGGGTGTGTGCTAAGAGTCTGCTTCTGCACCAAAAAATGACTCCCCCTTTCCATCTAATGCAACGTCAAACCCTTAAACTATTTTTTTTTTATACCAGTACACCTTAATTTATGGTGAAAACATAGTCCATATTATTGTACATGTTCCTCACATTTAAATTTCTCCCAAAACAGAAAATGATAAACACAACTTCAACAAAAGGAATTCCATTTCTATTATTCATTTCTTAATTTACCATATACATCCCCTCTCAAACTCTAAACTCACCTTTAAAATTAGTTAGCTGTGAAAGAAATGTGGCACTCAAACAGCAGATTATCAGAGCCAGGATCTCTTTTCTTTACACCTCTCTCCTCTCAGCAGAACCAGATAATGGCAAACTTTCCCTCTCTTTTTCCACACATATACATGTTAATTTCAAATCTCAGTGCTTCCCCCTTTTTTTCAAATGTAATCACACATTTCTATTGGTTGAAAACCAACCCTTTTCCAAAAGTACCCTTCCCCCAACTTGACTTCTGCCTAGTACCCTTCCCCCAACTTGACTTCTGCCTGCTACCATAGCAACAGCTCATGGAACACTGCTGTGTGGAGTTAGGTCAGAAGTTCGCCACACAATGTTTCAATTCCACAGAGCAAGAGTGCTTGACTTTTCAAACCTAACAGCAAATCCATAGTACTGTTCTTTGGTAACACATTTTTCTGTACCAATACAAAACATGCTTCTATTAATTTACACATGCAGCCTAGTTTTTATTCTAGAATGGTATGAAACAGCCAATCAGTTCTTTTTTTTATAAAAAAAATATGTATGCCTCCATTTCCAAACTGTCTTTCATTTCATTTTCCCATTCTACTGAATTACACCTCCTGAGTGCATCCAGATCTCCTTGGAAGATGTTCACAGTGTGGATTGTAGGGCACAGCTATGTCTTCTGGAGTGAAAAGTATGCAGAGAAAACAGATATGGTGAGAGACCTTGCTTTGCCAAATGTAGACATTAAATGGATTGGTCAGAGAGGGTTAAAGTGGCACCAATTGATGCCATTGGTGAAATCCTTCATGCAAATCCAACACCCTGACCTCATAATAGTGCACTGTGGTGGCAATGACATAGGCACTTTGACTGGGGTAGGTCTGGAAATGCTTATGAAGGAGACCTTTGCACAACTGTTTTCACTTGTCCCTAAAACTGCCTTTGTTTTTTCTAACATATGCCAAAGGCAAAAATGGAACTGGTCCAATCATTTCTGTCCGCAGATTGACAAAGCAAGAAAGCACGTCAACAAATCTGTTTCTGCTTTCCTCCGTGACTATGGTATGGGTTCCATTTACCACAACTTGCGTTACGACATGCAAGACATTTATAGAGGAGATGGTGTGCACTTCAATGATGAAGGGAACAGA
This sequence comes from Triturus cristatus, assembly GCF_964204655.1. Lineage (NCBI taxonomy): Eukaryota > Metazoa > Chordata > Amphibia > Caudata > Salamandridae > Triturus > Triturus cristatus. The sequence goes on along the minus strand of NC_140580.1, from coordinate 460,394,723 downwards.
GTCTTCCTCTTGAACCTTAGACTCTGCATCGGTACTTACTTGTAGGTACCAATAAAAAATCACTTCATAAACACAACGGCTCTTTTTAGAGCCCCCTAATATCTAAACTCTTAAATCTGGATTTTATTTCTCTTTTTATTTTTTTTTTCTACCGTACGCGTACGGTAAGCTTACCGTAAGCTTACCGTACGCGTACCCCGTGATTTTTTTTTTAAATCAATAAATGTTTTCTTTGAACTTTTCTGTCCTTCTTTGTCCCCCTTACAAATGTTAGGGGGTCTGTAACTCTCCTCCTTGCCCCCTTTTCAAGATATCACTCTTTTTTTTCAGAGTGAAACACACGAAATGGCGGCCGCCGCTTCCTGGTTTCGACCGATTCGAATGTTTACTAAGATCTAACAGCCAATCAGAATCGCGCTCGCGCACGCCACCGTGCGCGTACGGTAAGCGCACCGTAAGCGCACGGTAAGCTGCCACAGATATATATATTGATTTAAAGGCTATTTTCTCAGATTCTACTGAACAGATTTACACCAAACCTACAAAAGGCACTTCCTTGACCTGGGGACTACCTCTCATTTCATTAAATTCTGTTCAGCCGTTCGGGCTGTAGCCCTGTCTAAAGGTCCTATGGAAAAATGCATGGGAAAAACGCGTTTTGGGAACCCCCTTTTATCTCAGCCCCCGCTTGACAAATCCGCCCGAGACTTTCAGGGTAGGAGCGGAGCGGAGCGCCCCACCTATTTTGAAAAATTCGCGAGGATTCGTCGACCGGCGCCAAAGTTATTCAAAATAGAATGTTGCGGATTTCCTATGGAAACGTGGTCCTAACTATAGCTACCTACTGGCGACCGCCAGTAGGTAATATATAATATATATATATATATATATATATATATATATATATATATATAATATATATATCTATCCAAGTTACAAACGCATTGCTAACTTGTGGCATAAGGTAGACACAACTTCCTAACACAAGCAAGTGCTGTACATTGATAATGGTAGTGTCTCAGTCAATGCGAACATAACGCAAAGATAACTATGCTTATTGTCAATGCAGTATGTGGCTCAGCAGGACCTGAATATGTGATCGCTGCGCTCGCTGAACAAGGTACACAGGCAAAGAGAGGTCATAACAAAAATTATATGTGTACATAGGTGCAGGCATAGTGCTCATAATGTTCATTGTGACCTGTCTACTGAAAAAACAATTATTAGAAGATCATCGGAACAAATGTAAAATCAATATGTCCTTGACCAATGAATAACCAAAACACACTTATCCTGTTATTCTCTGTGCCAATCTTAGAGGTGTCCAGTCGCATTAGAAGTGCCCAATTCTCTCTTAAAAGTGATAAAGTGAAGTCGAAGAAAAGGTTAGGCGACCTGTGTAGTGGGTAGGTACCTTCCTTCTCTCCTGAAAGAAAACATAAAATGCAAAATTTAAAATTAGAAATTACATGATTGGAAGTCAACAGTGCGACTAATGATAGAAAAAAGAGAGAGAGACGAAAGACTTTGTAACATCAGAAAAAAAGGCTTTGTAACATCAAGAAAAACATGAGAGAGTAAATCCAGGGTCACAATACAAAGACTCCGAACAAAATGGTTGGAATCTAGGTTAGCAGACCTGTAGAAAGGCGAGGAAATGAATAATAAAAGATTATTCTTTTTTCAAATGTATCGAGAGTTCCTCGTCTTGATTCATACCCCCAGGAGCCTTAGTTTGGAGATCAACAATATATTTGGACTCTCTCTGTCTTAGTTTGAGTGTCCTATTGCCACCTCTGTGATCTATCCGGACTTGTTCCAAGATGAAATATTTGAGTAAAGAGGAGTCTGAGTAGTGCTTTTCTTGGAAATGTCGTGCCACAGGATACTTGGGGTCTCTGTTGGTAATAGCCCGCTTATGTTCTAATATCCTTTTCTTGGCCATAAGGGTGGTACTACCTAAGTAATATAGGCCACATGGACATTCTATTGCATATATGGCGAATGTGGTACTGCATGTGAGAAATTGGGTTATTTCTCTACGGTTAAAGCCTTGTTCGTATTCCTTGCGAAAGGTGCTGGCAGAGCACGCTTTGCAGTGACCGCATGGAAAAAACCCTTTGAGGTTCTGGATACCTCTGTCTTGTGTCAATGTAATATCACTATGTACCAGATATATACAATCCAAGTTGGGTCTTTACTGAGATCTATCCTGTTGCCAGTTGGCGCGTGTAATGCCGGTAACCCAAAACCAGACGGTTTTAATTCACACTTTCCAAAAGTCAATAATTACGCGCTCTCAGGGGTCCAGATAATACCAGGAGTTTATTCCAACCGTTACGCGTTTCAACACTCGAGGTGTCTTGATCACACGACATGGTCGCTTCAAACAAACGTGCATATGTATACAAAGCTAATAGACATAGACGTTTCTACCCATGTGGATATCACAATGTGAGAAAAGCCGCGACCATTTTGTAGTGGGAGTGTTTATAAATATAAACATTACATCCTGTGCTTTTATTAAAATGGTAAAAAGATATATTATTTGCATTTTTAAACCATCAATAATTTTACCCATTGTTATTGCAAAAAGATATACATCATTACAAGTACAATGCGTGATAATGAAATTATGAGAATTGCACGTTTCAAATCTGCCAGTGCCTAAATCGTGCAATATACTAACGCTTAGTCAACATATAAAGGAACCCATGTTATGCCACACTATTTACAAAACTCAGTTCCCGGCCAATTGTTTTTAAGCGATTAATCACATAGGTGTACCACAAAGGAATACAGGCATGCTCAACATGAGGACATGTGATTAGGGGTGGGCGGAATTTGCGAAAGCGACTTTCGCAAATTATCGCGAAAATGTTAAAAATCTACGCAAACAAGCGGAAATATCGCGAAGATGCAGAAGTTTTTTTGCCGCCCGTTCGCGATATTTTCTGCATGGTTGCGGGTCGCTAACTTACCCCTGCGGTTGCTCGTGGGCACGGCCATCTTGATTCAGTTGTCTCGCGGTGCATGATCGCGAGAAGAAAGACGTGATCACGCGACGCATGACGTCACTGCAGACACGAACTGTCGCGAGACAGCGCAAATGGCTAAAACAATACAACATCTCATGGAGAACGCGACCGGATCGGGAAAACTTGTCGGCGAACGCAGGGATTCAGGTAAGGCGATCGCGCGTGCGCGAGAATGTATTATTTTACAGCGCGAGCAAGAACCAAATTATCGCAAAGCCACGGAATGCGGAAATGTTGACATTTCCGCGCTCTCCGCGGAACGCGGAAATGCCAAATTATCGCAAATTCCGCAAACGGAACGGAAATTTTGCCCAGGCCTACTTGTGATGTACGTATATTCTATTTCAGGCGGGCTAGTGCCTTTTCAGATAAAAGAAAAAACCACAAGAGTGTAAAATGGCATGCCATGCTTAGTCATAGATGTATATGATTGCATAATAAAAATATATCTAATAAGTCCAGTGGCATTTTGGTCCGCTAATATCTAACTGGCCATAGTTTTTTCAAAGCAAAGTGAAAATACAAACTGAACTTATAAAGAGTCTCCAGTGATACAAGTGCAATAATATAGAAAACAAGAATCTCTTAGCTTGCGATGAGTGCAGAACATAATCTTTGGCGAAGAAAAGGGTAGGGAGCCCGTGATGTGACAGTGATGGTTCCCTTCCTTTCCTCCTATGAAAAAAATATAACAAAAACACAACATAAGAGAAAGAGTTAAAATCTACATCATACATCTCAAATAAATACATGTTAAACTGTACTCAAATTCTTATCATACAATAAAGAAATCACGGAATACTGAAAAAAGTTTTTGGATTCCAATAGAACATTTCAGTCTTCATGCAAGTGAGTTGCTAACTCCTCATCGAGGTTATGGCCCCCAGGGAATATGGTTTCTAACTCTAATATCCATTTGGACTCCTTCTTTCTTAGTGCTAATTCCCTGTTGCCACCTCTGTTTCCCATACTGATTTGTTCAATGGCAAAAAAGCGTAAGAGAGAGTTTTTAGACTGATGCTTCTCTTGAAAATGCCGTGCAACTGGATAGTAAGGATCCATGTTGGTAATGGCTCTAAGGTGTTCTTGGATACGTTTCTTGACCATAAAGGTCGTACTACCCACGTATGAATTTTAGGTAAGAGGTATAGTATGGGTAATTTCGGATAGTCTTTTTTCAAAAAAACAATACTCATACCACGTAATCAACCCTGATTGTTGCCACTCTGATAGTTTTTCCAAGGTAGTAGTGATACTGCTATTGTATATGATAGTATTACATTTACAGTAAAAGTCAGCATCATTCACTTGTCTCCTAGCCTCATCGACATACATTTGTTTACCCCATAGTACAACATTACCACCTTTGTCCGATGGTCTTATAACTATGCTTTTGTCCTGGGCCAAAGAGTGAATAATTTCCCTTTGATGGAATGATAAGTTGAACCTCATCTTGTTACTAGTCGCTATTTTATGTTTTTGTCTAGTTAGTTCCTTGGTAACCACATCGTGAAATGTGTCAATAGAGTCATGTGGAAGTAAAGAAAAGAAGATTGATTTAGGTTTAAAATTGGTGCATGCTGCTTTGTCAGTAGCGATGTCTTCCTGATCTTCCAATGTTCCCCAAATAGAACTTGTCATATTATCAAGTTTATACATCGTTTGTAATGTATTGGCATCCCCCACTTTCAAAACTGGTTGGCCCATGTCCTCTGATGTACGAGTGTTGTTGTCAGGAGGCTTATTACTCTTCAACAAATGCCACTTTTTTAATTTCAATTTACGTATGAATTTAAAAATGTCCACCCATGTGTTGGCATAGTTGAACAGTTCAGTAGGGCAAAATGTAAGGCCTAAACAGAGAGTAGTTTTCTCTAGATGGGATAGAGACCGTGATGAAAGATTCACAATAGTTTTGTTTACCATAATTCTATCCATGGTTATTGTGTTTTCTTGTGGCCCCCTCTTCTGGTTCCCATTGGCTCTTTGTTTCTTTCTCCTCCTTTGTTTATGCTTGAGTCGCCTTTGTTTGGCGTGCCCCTGCCTCTTCCTCTTCCTCGACCACGACCCCGTCCTCGTCCTCTCTGCGATATGGGTGGTGTTGGTGTCACTCTCTCCCCTTGTTGTCTAGTTCGCAGGACGCGAAATTCGTCTAAAAAAGTCGCTGGTTTCATTATAATTTCCATCTCAGAGGAAGTAATAGCAGTGTGCACAGAGTTATCCGTATCTGAGTCAGTAACTGGTATAGTGTGTGACAGATCATCTGTTGTAGTTGAAACATATGGCCTCTCCTGCTGAGCTGTTTGTTGGTCATACAAATGGTCATACTTACGACTATATGTTAAGATGCGGCCATTCTCATAATCGGTACAGTCCCTATGTAACTTCCTCTGTTTTCGTTGTTTAATATCTTCTTCATGTTTCATTAGTCTTTCTTTGAGTTCTGCTTTGAATTTCACAATATTTTTTTGCTCGTTGCTCTTTTTTAATTCATTTTCAATTTCTTCCAGCTCTTTAATGATTGTCTCCCTATCTTCCCATGCATACTTAATTAGTATGTCAAACATATTTTTGGAGCTCGCTGCTGAGTTCGCTGCCCATTCCTCTAGCATCAATGGGTTGGGAGATTCATGTGACGGGGTTATATAAATTCTCAGGCCCCTTGGCACCATTTGTTTATCCACATAATCCTGGAGGGAGATAGCCTCCCACCATTTAGATGTTTCTTGTTTCTTTAGTTTTTCATATCGTCTCAGTTTGGTATTCAAAGAATTGTCTATTTCCTTGTCGCGTGTTATTCCCGGTGGCCCCACTTTTCCAGGTGCTCTTGCGAAAAGGGCTTGCGCTACCAAACGTCGCTCACTTTCTTCTTCCATGATAAAGTAATTATATGAGATGTAGTTCTTACTTTCCAAAACTCCACGCCTTAATTGCGGGAGAATAACATGGCATACACTTTGTCAGTTCCTTGAAGCACCCCTGGTATATCTTCACCCCCCCCCGCCTTTATGTAGGCGGTTCCTGATGCCACTAATTTTATCGCTGTTCGTCCATGAGGTTTGCACGAAAGTTAGAGAAGTGCACAATTCCGAGGCACAATGCCGCTTGAAAACCCAATGATTTCAGCGCTCCTCTTTTATTTGACAGTGAAAAGAGGCAAGTACCTGAACCCCCCGGGGAGATGCCTGAAGCAAGAGAGCCCACCTGAGCACGAATGCACGCTTGCCCCCCTGCAACAAGCGCCGTAGGGGCCAAGCTTACCTCCACATATCACAACGAGCGTCCTCAATGGGATGAAGTCTTGTAATCTTTTCCATAGTAGAAGACGGAGGCCGGCATCCGATCTCTCCGTAAATATACAATCCAAGTCTGGACTTTACTGAGATCTATCCCGTTGCTAGTTGGCGCGTGTAATGCCGGTAACCCAAAACCGGACGGTTTTAATTTACACTTTCCAAAAGTCAATAATCATGTGCTCTCAGGGGTTCAGATAATACCAGGAGTTTATTCCAACCGTTACGCGTTTCAACACTCGAGGTTTCTTGATCACACGATATGGTCGCTTCAAACAAACGTGCATATGTATACAAAGATAATAGACATAGACGTTTCTACCCATGTGGATATCACAATGTGAGAAAAGCAGCGGCCATTTTGTAGTGAGAATGTTTATAAATGTAAACATTACATCCTGTGCTTTTACTAAAACGGTTAAAGATATATTATTTGCATTTTTAAACAAACAATAATTTTACCCATTGTTATTGCAAAAAGATATACATCATTACAAGTACAATGCGTGATAATGAAATTATGAGAATTGCACGTTTCAAATCTGCCAGTGCCTAAATTGTGCAATATACTAACGCATAATCAACATATAACGGAACTCATGTTATGCCACAGTATTTACAAAACTCAGTTCCCGGCCAATTGTTTTTAAGCGATTAATCACATAGGTGGTACCACAAAGGAATACAGGCATGCTCTACATGAGGACTCGTGATGTACGTATATTCTATTTCAGGAAAAATGGCCGCTGCTTTTCTCACATTGTGATATCCACATGGGTAGAAACGTCTATGTCTATTAGCTTTGTATACATATGCACGTTTGTTTGAAGCGACCATATCGTGTGATCAAGACACCTCGAGTGTTGAAACGCATAACGGTTGGAATAATCTCCTGGTATTATCTGGACCCCTGAGAGCGCGCGATTATGGACTTTTGGAAAGTGTTATATATATATATATATATATATATATATATATATATATCCAAAGCACTCCTTCGCCTACGCCTTGGAAAGCGCCTGTCGTGTCAACAGAAAGGAGCACGGACCACAATTCAGTGCATCCGTGGAGCCTTGATCACATGTCACGCCATGAAGTCACCTGATTGTTTAAATGCATTTTTTTCTCTTTGCTTTTTTTCACATTGTCATTGTTTTTTTCTTCTTTTTCCCACCTTTCGGTCTGAGTTAAAGTGACAGTGCTCAAAGTGTATAGTTACATGTTACATTAGGGGTTTGTTTTGTATTGTTACATCTCGGTAAAATACCTCGGCCACAAATTCAGGATCATAAATACAACACAGTATATATATACATGCAGAAATTAATTACATGTTTGTTGAGCATCTCAATGTTGATAAATCTTAATCAAACATTTGATCAATTCTAATAAATATATAAATACATAAATAAATGAATAAATATGTTAAAATAACATTTATCACACATGTAAATACTTATAAAAACTATGATTCCAGTTTTGGTAAAAATAGATAGATAAAAGTAGATAAAAAATTCAAGGCATTTTTGAAAAATTAAAGTGCGAATACTATTGGACTCACAATTGTGATTTAAATACCATGTCTATATCATTTTATCCCTACATGTATTGGTTTGATGATAATAAGTAGTGCTCATGTGTTGTATCATTGACTTGAAATAGAACCCCTAGTAAACAGTTATTGTGTTTGATATATAGTGCAAAATTATGTGCAAATAAGTGCAAATCATCTGAATTATTGAAAAAAGCCGTTGACAATAATTTTATGATTTTTAAAAGACACCTAAAAAGACCATAAAAAAATGTGTATATAGTAAAAGATTTTTAGTTAAAATCCTTATTTAAAGGAGACTTCTTTGGACTGTGAGGCTTTCAGTTGCTACCTAATCTTGATTAAATTTTTCATCATAGTATCTATGTATGGCAAGACTACGATAGACAAAAAAACAACAGGATGTATCTGTTGTGAGCCAATAATGGTTTGTCATAGGGAGATTTCTGAAAGGCGGTGAAGTCATGTGGTATTGGGGTACTAGAAAAGATTTTAATTAATAGTAACTAATTTATAAATAAGTGTACATATCTTCAGTTGCTTTTAGGCCATTGGGACTTTTAGAATCTAGTTCTAAAATAAAGCGGGTCTCCAATTGTCTTAAAATTCTCTCTCTGTTGCCACCACGTTTGTTGAATGGCACACAATCAATTATAAAATATTTGAGAAGTTTAGGATCTGATTGGTGATGTTCAGCAAAATGACGAGCCACTGGATACGTGGGGTCTTTTTAGATATTGCTCGAATGTGTTCTAATATCCTTTTGTGCCCCTGCAGCTTGGTGCTTCCCACGAATCTGAGCCTGCAAGGGCACTCAAGAATATACACTACAAATTCTGTTTTGCAGGAAGGGCCTTTGTTGATAATTCGATCTTGATCATTAAATGCAGTCTTATATGTCAAAGTATTAATACCACATTGGCAAGCTTTACAACTACTGCATTTGAAAAAGCCCTTTCGCTGGCTAAGCCAGTTTCCTTTAGGTTTTGCAATCGGATTGTCCTGTACTAGTTTATCTAGTGGGACCTAAGATAGGGTCATTTCTTATCAAAGGCCAACTTCTTTGTACTATCCGATTCATTTCAAGGCTTTGTTTGCTAAAACCCAATACCATCCGGAATTCATCCTTTTTGGGGCTGGTTGTTGTGTTGGATAGTTGGCTAGACGATTCTTTGGTGTGTGTTTTTAGGAGAGTGTCTCTGTCTATCGTGTCACACTTTGAAATAGCTGCTTCAATGCATTTTTTGGAATACCCACGTTGGAGGAATCTTAACCGGCTATTGTGTTGGGCTTTAAGTAGTTCATCATTTGAACTACAAATCCTCTTTAGCCGGATCATTTCCCCGTACGGGATACTTTGTACCAAATGTTTGGGATGTAGACTAGTTGCGTGCAGTACTGAGTTAACTGCCGTGGGCTTTCGGTGGACTTTGGTTTCAATCCTCTCATTGTGTATGTAAATTTCAACATCTAAAAAAGTGACTTTTGAAGCACTAATCTCATATGTAAAATTCAAATTGATGTCATTTATATTGAGTTTGTCAACAAATGTTTTAGCCTCCAACTCAGTGCCATCCCATATTAGAAACAGGTCGTCTATATAACGCCACCAACATTTTACTTTGTTGTCCAAGATGCCAGAAAAATTTCTGTGTAGGACCAGTTCCTCCCACCATCCCATATGGAGGCAGGCGTAACTTGGTGAGAAACTGGCCCCCATCGCCACACCTCGTAATTGTTGATAGACATTGTTCTGAAATAAAAATAGATTGTTGTGAAGACAAAAATCAATCATGTCAACGAGCATCTTGTTATGGGCTTGGTGTATAGATGCCCTTTTGCAGAGATAATATTGCACTGCTTTGAGGCCATCAATGTGGTTGATGCTCGTATACAATGCTGTGATGTCCATAGTTATTAATAGATATCCTACTTTTCACTCAAAGTCATGAATTTTGGTTAAAAAGTCCCCAGTGTCTCTTAAATATGAAGGGAGTGCATGTACAAACTCCTGAAGGAAATAGTCAATGTATTGGGACATATTTTCAGTCAAACTATTTCTTGCCGAAATAATGGGGCGCCCAGGTGGTTTGATAGGGTTTTTGTGCAGTTTAGGTAGGAAATAGATTTCCGGAGTTGTAGGTGTGTTGTTTTGCAGGAAACCATATTCATCTTTGTTTAAAAGCCCCAAACTTCTCCCTGCCATGAGTTTGCTGTAGTAGCTGTCATATGTCGATTTTAATCTTAATGAATCACTTCTCCGGTAACATTGTATATCCGTGAGTTGGCTAAGGGCTTCTGCGTTGTAATCTTCCTTTGACCAGATTACTAGATTACCGCCCTTATCGGCATTTCTTATGACAATGTCCTGATTGCTTGACAACTTCTTCATGAGATGGTGATATTTGATGTTGTGTTTTTTCATATTTGTTTTGTGGGTCTCTTTACTTCTTTTATTGATCTTTAAATTCAGATTTTTTAATCCCATGATTATTTGTTCGTGGTATACATCTATGGCATCTCTTGGCATAATAGGTACGTGGTTTAAACTTTGATGTTGGCTTTGAATGTTCAGTAACCGATGTCATTGATGTTGCTGTTTCATCTTGGGCATTTGTGGATAGTGCCAATGATTGTAAGTCTTTTAATAGTGGCATGTCCTCTTTTGTTAGGCCGTATATTGAAGGGGACCCACTGAGAGGAGGTGATAATGCTGCCGTATCTTTGGGATTTGTCCCTTTCATTAGGTGATATTTCCGGAGTTTTAATTTTCGAATGGCTTTATATATATCGACCCTAGTGGCAGCTTAATTAAATGAACTTTCCGGACAGAAAGATAGTCCTAGTGACAACAGTTGTAGTTCAGCTGTATTTAGCGCCAAGGATGTTAAATTGGTCACCGTGATGTTGTTGCTTTTTATTTGTTCATCATCTATTTTCGGTTCCACCGGCGAGTCTGATACCGCCTGGTTGAATCTCCTTTGTTGTGCCCTTCTCCTTTCTCTTCGTGTGACTGTTTTTTTGTTGATGTTTGCTGTTGCGATTTTTTTGGTCGAAGTGTTTGTTTTCTCTCTTCGACTAAAAAATCAAGTTCTTCTAAGAGAGATATTGCCACTGGAATTCTTTTATCTTGGTTGTCTGCCTCTGTTTCGCTTTCGATTGCTGAACTCAGTTCGGAGGTGGATGACTTCGCATGTTTTGATCCCTTGTTGTTTATGGATTCTATTTGGGAACTTGCGCTGAATTTGGATATTTTCATATTTTCATATTTCTTTGCGAAAGTAAAAATGCGTCAGCATTCATAATCTGCTTTGTCACGATGGTATTTGTATGTTTTGCGTTCTCTAATTTTGTCCTCCTCTTTTTTTAACCATAGTAGCATTTCCTCTTTTAGTTTTTTTGTTTCCTTTTATTGATCCATACCTTCTATTTCGACATTCAGAATGTCTATTTGTCCTTGTAACTTGAGGCGGTCTGACTCTGCGTATTAGACTAGCAACATCACCTATCTTTTTGAAGATTCCAAATTCGTTTCTGCCCACTCTTTAAGCATCTGTGGATCTGGTGTCTCGTAACTGGGGGCGATTAGTATGCATAGCCCCCGGGGAATTCTTCCCACATCCAGATATCGCTGAAGGGAGCGGCCCTCCCACCACTTGCTTTGTTCGCCTTTCATTAACTTCTCTAAGCTCCGGTATTTGTCTCGGAGACTTGCATTTTTGGTTGTTGCTCGTGCATTTTGGACTATGTAGTTTGTGTTTGGTGTATTTGAATCATCAAACATCGCCGAAGCCGCAGCCTCACGATCTCTAAGCGTGTCTGCTGACATGTCCTTGAGTTGAAATGAATATATACTATAAATATAGACTTTAGTTCCGTGGGATTTCTATCTTGTTAGATATTCCGTGTTGGTCTCACAGTCTAAGTCCCAAGCACACCCCTCTACCCAGTGTGAATACGTTATGGGATACAGCTCCTACCTCCTGGCTGCTGTCGGCACTCCTCGGGTCCTCTGGCTCGAGTCAGTGCTGTCTTGATTCGCCTTGCTTCGTAGGTTGTGCTGTCCACTTGTTGTCCGTTACTGGGGGGCTGAACCGACGATAATCCTCCTGGATTGGCTTCTTGTTGTCCGTTGCCAGACGGCGTCTTCCTTGTGTACTGTCAGCCCAAAAGCGAGGGGGGGTCCGTGTGAAACCGGAGAAGGCAAAAACGGTTTGAAATATCCAAAGCACTCCTTCGCCTACGCCTTGGAAAGCGCCTGTCGTGTCAACAGAAAGGAGCACGGACCACAATTCAGTGCATACGTAGTTTATTTACTCAAGGTATGCCAGCCATGACGCGTTTCGACTCCGTGGAGCCTTGATCACATGACACGCCATGAAGTCACCTGATTGTTTAAATGCATTTTTTTCTCTTTGCTTTTTTTCACATTGTCAGTGTTTTTTTCTTCTTTTTCCCACCTTTCGGTCTGAGTTAAAGTGACAGTGCTCAAAGTGTATAGTTACATGTTACATTAGGGGTTTGTTTTGTATTGTTACATCTCGGTAAAATACCTCGGCCACAAATTATATATATATGATCGTATGTACTGTATTAATTTTAAGCCTGAATGCACTTTACAGAATAGAAATTTGAAAGAAGCACTTGCACTTTTTCATATACACTTTTCATATACACTATCTCTGCTAGAAAGACACTACTGTCATTATTGAGCAGTTCTCTACTTACGCAACACCCATATGGACTATATCTAAGAGTGAGGATATCGGTTTACGAAGCACTGGCACTTTATTCGAACTGAACTGAGCTGCCAAAGAATTCTTAGTGGAGGTTTAAATTTTGGAGATATATGAAATGAATAGCATATTAATATGTATTTTTATGTTTTTATAATTGTAAACTCTTTTAGAATATGTATGCACATTTTAGTTATTTATATGATGCGAAAATCAAATGATGTGGGATGAATCAGGCACTTGCCTAGAATCCTCAGCTTTGAAGAACTTCCAACAACAAAATAAAATAAAAATAAAAATAAAAAATAAAAATAATTAAAAAAAGGAACAAAATCTCTGTTATGGATTGCAGTTTGCGTTGAAGAGAAATGAGACACTCCTAAATTATTGTCACCATGGGGCCGATTCCGATCCTGTATTTTTTTGTTCCTGTACGACTCGTATCCGTATTTTTCTACGTACGAATCGTACAAGTACCGTACAAACGGTGAAGTACGATTTGTACGGGAAAAATACATACGAATCGCCTCGGGAAAAGTCTATGAGACATCCCCGGAAATTTTTATGTATGAGTCGTAAAACTGAAGTCCGAGCGCACAAGTCCGATCCGTACCGGCGTTCCGAATGCACAAGCATATGGAAAACGTCCCGTACGGAGTGAACTGTGTACGACCCCTATCTCGGGTACACTTGTGCCCGGGGTACGAGTCATACGGCCCCCCCACCCCAGCCCCGTATGTACGTGCCGTACCCCCAGCCCCGTATGTATGCGCCGTACCCCCATCCCAGCCCTGTATGTATGCGCCGTACCCCCAGCCCCGTATGTACGTGCCGTACCCCCAGCCCTGAATGTACGCGCTCTACCCCCAGCCCTGTATGTACGTGCCGTACCCCCACCCCAGCCCCATATGTACGTGCCGTAACCCCAGCGCTATGTGCTGGGGATACGGTGCATACATATGGGGCTGGGGTGGGGGTATGGTGCGTACATACGGGGCATGGGGTACGGCGCATACATACGGGGCTGGGGGTACGCCGCATACATACGGGGCTGGGGTGGAGGTACGGTGCGTACATACGGGGCTGGGGGTACAGCGCGTACATACAGGGCTGGGGTGGGGGTATGGCGCATACATACGGGGCTGGGGGTACGGCGCGTACATACGGGGCTGGGGGTATGGCGCGTACATACGGGGCTGGGGTGGGGGTACGGTGCGTACATACGGGGCTGGGGGTACGGCACGTACATACGGGGCTGGGGGTACGGTGCGTACATACGGGGCTGGGGTGGGGGTATGGCGTGTACATACGGGGCTGGGGCGGGGGTACAGCGCGTACTTACAGGGCTGGGGGTATGGTGCATATATACGGGCTGAGGGTATGGCACGTACATACGGGGCTGGTGTGGGGGTACGGTGCATACATACGGGGCTGGGGTACGGCGCATACATACGGGACTGGGGGTATGGCGCGTACATATGGGGCTGGGGTGGGGGTACGGTGCGTACATACGCGGATGGGGGTACGCCTGGGGTACGGTGTGTACATACGCGGGTGGGGGGTACGCCTGGGGTACAGTGCATACATATGCGGTTGGGGTGGGGGTACGGTCCGTACATATGCAATGTTGGGGTACGCATCGTAAATGATGACACGTACGATGTGGGTGATGGTGTGTACGTCACGTAGCGGGGCCCCTTTTCCTCATGCATTGCGGCGTACTTAGCTTTTCCGGCACTTTTTGGCTCCCGTAAAAATATAGCCATGCGGAGTGCTGTGGGTACGAATCGTACTAGCTGGTCCGTAAAACACTGCCTGACTCAGTGCGGACGTCGCGTACGCGCTGTCCAGGATCGGAATTGTATGTATTTTTTAGCCGTGCGGTGTTTTTTCCGATTCGGACGGAAATGGTATTCCTGTACGAATCGTACTTGCTGGTTTGTACGGTGGAATTCCCGGGTACGAGTCGTATGGAGAAAACGCTCCGTACGACCATTTGTACCCGGGTTTTACAGGATCGGAATCGGCACCCTAATGTATCAGCATTACAATGAATTATAAGTGCAAAACATGAATGTAAGATGTTCGAAAATAAGGATTGACACATTGACCAATGTAAGGTTGTTTTGATCATGAACTGTGAGAAAGTCTGTCTTCCACTGCCATGTAAGTAGAGGACCACGTGATCAGGGAGCTTGTGATTTTTAAATGCTGACATGGCAGCGGCATTTGTTGTGTGAGAAAGCCTGCTGAAAGAGGCGAAATGCGTCACCAGAATGAAAATAAATTCAAGAGCCCTTTAAAGCACAACCTGAGTCCGTGTGTCAGTATCCAGAAACAGAGTTGGTGTTTACATATAGACAAGCATTTCTCAGACACTCCAAACTTAAGGGTACTAGACCCATGAGATAGTGTTCAGGAGCATAAGATAATACAAAAATGCTGCTGTATGAATTATAAATTGCTCACTACAATGTGTAAAAAAGTCTACATTTATACATACGTATATATATTTTTTTCAAATGCATTTGTGACATCAACAATGTTTTATTTAATTTAAATAACACTAGAACTCACCTAAGTATTTTCTTTATGTCTCACTGCACGCTGCGTCATGCATGTCACTATGCCTTTAAATATACGTGGAACTGGCAAGAGGTCATGTGACCAAGATCTCGTTGGAGATCAAAATGCATTGTCTTTGTTGGCAAAAATAAACCTGTAACATTTTGCAACGTTAAAACTAGTAGTGGCTCGTTTTTGCTGCCAGGATTGCAGGGATCGGATTTGCATATTTCAGTGGTGGCGTCCGCTAACGAGCCCCGACTCAGAAGGAAGGGCAGTGTTTTCCTGTCAGCTTGTCATTTGGAAGCCTAATGAACACGCCCACCGGCTGTGACCTGTAAGGAGCTGGAGCTCTACACACCAGCACGCCAGCACTGGGATTGAGAAAACAAACGTAAGCACCCGACAAGCGCTCACATAAAAACTCGCTTTCCCAGCTTAATTGACCGCCCGTGCCACAGAACTGTACACGAGTGTGGTCCCGGGCCCCCCAGAGTCCACTGGTAAATTGTTTACAATAGCGCGGTTTTGAAGGTTAATGACTGTGTGACTCAGAGTTTTGATAATAGCAGCAGAATGGTTGAAAGGACGGGAAGCGTCCGCTAATCTTATTTTCAAGAGGAATACCGAGACAGTGGGGAATGCCGGCAGTCAACAAGCAGCGGCGTGAAACATGTCGACCATTGAACAAAAGGGTAACCAACTGGAAAGGCTACGTAAAAAGGAAACAAGCAGATGGTAGGAGGCCACCTCTCTTAAAAACTACCTTGAAGTAAACACAATCCCGAGAGGGTTAAGGATCTTCATCATACCCACAGTAAGTAGCCTGAAACCACAGTTACTTAAAGACTGGAGAGACTGCTCCAGCGCTTAATACCACAAATTCCCTCGCTACACACCGGACCACATTTCATGCCAATGTCAATGCCTCAAACTTCGTTGGTCTAGGTCTTGGTTCTAAGTTCATCATCTTGTCTCGGAGGTTTCTCAAGACAGCCAAATTAAAGGAACCATGTTCTGGAAATGCCAGGACTCCATCGTCCTTGGTGTATTTTACCCAATTATCTAACCAAATACAAGTATGATACCCATATTTCGCAATCATTGCAGATGCGGGGGTTTTCGGTGGAGGAAGTAACTGTCCTTCCCTAGTCTCAACTACTTTATCTTTCTTGAACCATCTTTTAATTTTCCCAAACCACGATTTCTTCTTTTCTGGTGGTTGGTAAAACATTTTCTCGTTTTACGTATACCGTTTAGTCTTCTTACAAGGGTACCACTATTCTGTCCACTTACAGCGCGACTCTTACTAACGCACCAATCAGGAGTGTCTACGTCACTAGCACAATCCTCCAGTCTCAGTGCGACTCACACTAACGCACCAATCAGGGAGCGTTTACGTCACATTATACTTCTTCCACTCCTAGCGCGGCTTTACACTAACGCACCAATCCGGAGCGTTTTACGTCTCTGACCTACTATCCAATCCCAGCGCGGTCATTCTGACGTCAGCAGTCGCTGTGACAACTCGCTCTGCTCTGCTCTCGTCTACCCCTCCTTTACAAGACCGCTCGTGAACTCTCACTGTAACTTTTTTCGATTCGATTAGTAACAACACTAAAACATCTCCATTGTCTGCTTTGCTAACCAAAGAACAGCAAAGGACCTTTCTCACAAGAATTCCGTCTGTCCAGAGAGCAGCGCTTACCTCTGCCCTACTACGGAATCGTTACTTCCGTTGATAAAGTAGCACATCCCTCTACTTCACCCTTCTAGCAAGCATTAGCTAATTGTTCCTCTGGTATTTTTTAAATAACCTAGAGGTTCGCAATCAACCCAAATGCCTTTTCATTCACACTCGTTCATACATGAAAATGTAGTACATACGCACAGAATCCTGTCTTTCCCGAGAACAGCGAACAGTCTGTCCTACTACAGAATTATGACACTTGTTAACAAAGCAGCGATTCCCTCTACTTTGTCCTTCTACCAAGCTCAGAGAACACCTGCTACCTTTTCAGTGATAAGCGTTACCGGTATGCCAATTGGTTTCCTAGTACTTAAAGACCAAAATTTCACAGGTAACCTTCGCTATCATACGCACTTCTCTCACACAGAAAATGTCTCTATTGGCAACACACGACGATGTCACCGAATCGAACCCAGACAATGCGCCGTGCAACTTCACTTGTCACACGTTTCCCCCTGTGTGCCTACAGGGCTATAACAATCCCGTCTTTTCCGAGAGCAGCATCTGCCTCTGCTTTACTACGGAACTGCTAAACTTCCGACTTCCTACATCCAAGAAATCGTGCAAACAACATATAAACTCGACGCGACTCAACATAGAGTGTGAGTACATAAATCAATACCAATCAATAATCAATAAGCTATTTACAAGCATTCATCGCTAAACCCAAAACAATAGCTAACCATCATTCTGCTACCAAGAAAACTGCTCCAGCGCTTAATACCACAAATTCCCTTGCTACAGACCGGACCACATTTCATTCACTCATTCACTGGTGGGGCCCATAACACCAATCATTCATCAATGGTCCTCGAGAGAGGGGAGTCTTTTCTTTATTCCATGCGCTGGAAATGGGAGGAAGAGTGCACCAATCACCTGATGAGTATCGACAAGTTTACCTATACCTCCCTACCTCACCAGGATCTCAATACACGATAACCTAGCAGTTCCTCCCATACTATTGGCCATGGATCAGCCAGTTGCTGGGAATAGCAACCCTTAATTCTTCTGAACAATATACATTGAAATACTTCAAATAATAACCTGACACAGTTCTTTAAATGCAAACAATATGTTTATATAATTTAAGCATAAGGAAATCATATAGCATTCAATATTTTTGGTTCGCATATTTACCTAATCTGGCTAAATGTCGTCCTCTATGTCAATTTCAGATCTTTCGTCTCTATGCCCATAAATCAAGGAATCAGTTCGTAAATTAATTGGGCATCTGATCAGTCCATCAGAGTCTCTGGCAGCAGCTGTCCAGCAGTGTCACCGTCCTTTCCGTCAGCATAACGTCAGGCTATCTGGTAAAGTGATGGGGTGCGAAGAAGTAAGCTAAGCTCCTACCCTCTCTAGTCTACTTTTAAAATAAATTTTTATCGGCAAATGTTTCAATACATGTTACAAAACAATTTTAATTGGTTAACCAGGACCATTCTTCCTGCTTCTCATACATCAAATGTTGCATTAGATGCAGCTTCTCAATTTTTGATTACATTTGTAACAGTTTCTAGTCCATTCAGGGCATGTTTTATTCCCATGCAGGGTTGTGTCCTTTGTGTCATCAAGTATAATAGTTCATAGTTTAAGTAAATCCTTTGTTTGATGCTTGGCACTCCTCCCAGGATGACCTTCACGGATACAGTCTGCCTGGGGTCAGGACGAGGTTATTGTTGCTCAACTTTTAGCGCAGGAGCACTTCACTCAGTGACTTCTCTGTCTTGTCGGGGCGTCAGAATAGGGATGGCAGCCATTTTGTGGCCACTCCAGAAAGGTCAACTTAAGCAAAGAAACATAAAACGTAATTAATACATGGAAATGACTATCAAAATGTTATTCCCTCACTAAACCCACTATGTGTGTGTATTTATCTAGCAAAAGCAACAAGCATTGCAGTTTATACTCACAATTTAAAGCACGATTCGCAAATCACATCACAAAAGCAACATTAAACATGCAAATTCTAAATATCTGATATTAGTATGCGTACGAAATTAGTTTACGTATCAATCAAGCCATGCAAATGCGATTCCCACGTATGTTTTCTAATTAGTAATGTTGATTAATCACCCACTGCAAACAATTAATACTATTAATGTTAATCAGTTATTCATGTTAATTCAAAATGATGAAATGGAGGAAGTATACGTTTCTTAAGGAAAACCTCGCTCCAGCAATCCCCCCTTTGGTGATTTTATCACCACAAAACACCCAAATTTAGTATCCTTTCACGAAGATTTGAAATGACTTCTTACTCATAGCTCAAAATTCAGTTTCTTCATATTCATCTCTTTTTACCTTCTTATACATTTTGTCTTTCCACTCATCTAAGGCTATCTCTTCAAAATCTTTTTCTGGATCCTTTCCTTTTCTCTTAAGTTTATCTCTTTTTATTTTATTATTTGTTTTCTTTTTCCTGCAACACATACACCCTAATCTTATCACTAATACTGCAACTATCACACATGTTAATGGAAACAGAATTTTACCTATAACGGTACTACCTATTTTAGCTAAGAAATTTTTAATAGCAGCTATTTTCTTTCCCATTCTTGTCCATACATCTTCAACCTCCAGTGGTACAAGTTCATCGTGCAATTCAGTAATATTTTTAATGTAAACTTTTAGATCTTTACTTTCATCTGGAATGTAAGTGCAACAATGTTGAACTTTCAGCATTCCACAGACTCCACCCTCTTTTGCCAAAAGAATGTGAAGGGCAAGTCGATTTTGCATTACCATAGCACGCATGGCAACCATTTCAGTATTTACCAATAAGAATCCATGAGCAGTGCTTGTTGACAAGCGATCCACTACTGTAGATAATCTTCTAATTTTATTTGCATTCAGAGTTATTCCCACTGCCGGTATCAATGCACAAAAGATGTCACCCACAATTTCTGCCCAAGATTCTCTCTTTGCGCTAAATGACTATTTAAACTATTTACACCTTCTTCTCTGTCCATGTGAAAGATTTTTGGAAATACCAGGCCTACATAACATGTGCCATACCAATGGTCTGGCAAATGATAATATGCCCTGTTCCCACAGATAAAATATATTCCAGGAAATACTGGATCTCTTCCACCTTTGAATCCCCATCCACCCATGATTCGGTATGTATCATGGCACTCACTGTTACCTACAAACAAGTTATCATATGCAGTTTGATTCCTTCTTATACAAAGTTTTCCTTTCTGAGGCCTGTCTAAAGCTATCATTGGTGTTGACTCTCCTTTTGTCAGGTTTTTCTCCATTTCTATGTCCCAAGCTGTTTTCTCAACCTTTCCTTCTGTTGCCTTTTTGTGCATCTTATGTCTTCTTTCCTCAACCATATTCAAAAATGTCTTTTCTTCTTTCTGCAAACTGCATATCAAATTATATCTAAACACAGCTTCTAATGTTAGTTCACTAGTCTCTAGGAAAAATTCACCTAAAACCTTTGCAGGTCTTACCTTATTCAACTTATTATTAGCAGGCACTAATGCAAAAATGTTATCTACATCTGAAAAATAATACTCTAATTTCCCAATCTCATAAAACAAACTAGCTATTACACTACATGTTATTCCATAAGTGCTGGAAGGTGATGATAAGTCACTCTCTCTGCCACAGAAGCAGGTAACTGCATGCAGACGTAGCAGTCCCTTACATCCATAGTCTTTACATATTCATACAATAATTTTGAAAATACATTATTAGAGAAATCATTAATAGACCTATCTTTATGCAAATGAATATTTGTTGCTACAGTCGGTACTACCTTTGAAATGTTACCTATGTTAGTTTTGTTTTGACCATTTCCTTCTATTGTATCTATTGTGACTTTAAATGATATCACAAGAGCTAGGATGCTTCATAAAAGCATTAATAATCCTGTACAACAGCAACATGTTTGACACCATCTTTTCATGAATGTACATCTACTTTTACTACCATCTGTGTTAGCCATTTTCTAAAATAGACTGTGTTTTTTGACTTAGCCTCTTCTACTTTGTGACCAGTTTCTACCCCAAAGCTTCTAAGCTTCTACTTGGTTCTATTAGTTTTCTACTTTTTTCTTTTATTATCGTTCTCCACATCAACAGCTTCTTTGATTAATCAGTTTGGCATCTCATCGTCCTTTCCCTCTTTCACCCAATCAGGATACAGAATTTCCTGAATTTCCGCTTCTTCTTCTCCAATGTCGGACAAGAGAACTCTCAGGATTTCTGATTCTTCTTCTTCTTTAACCTCTTTCAGTAAAGCCTCCTCTGGATTTCCTTGACTATCTGCCTCTTGAGATTCTTCAGGCAGGGCCACATACGTACATTCCGGTGACTGATACTTCTGGTTAGGTTTTCTTGTTCTTCCAGATTCTTTTGTTACAACTGTTTCTTTTTCCTTGATTTTTCCTGACTTGTGACTTCATTCACCTGTTCAGCTCTGGGTGATTTCACTCGAGACAGTCGATATCTTAGTCTTTTTATTTTGTTCGGCCAAACTTCTGGTTTTACAGTTTTTCTCACTTTACTTTCTTTGACATTCTTTTCATTCTTTTCTTCTCTCCAAGCTCTCTTTCTCAGAACTCGACCTTCAGGTATTTCGTTCCCACTCTCTTCTGATTCTGTCCCAACTTTCTTTTCCTTTTCACCAGTTTCTTTATCCACCACTTGTTCTGGTTTCCCTATTTATTTCCCTCCTCGAATCTCCGGCATGCAATCTTCTTGCTGACTACTTGTCCCTTCACCTAGCTGGATGTTGCAGTTCCCTACACCTCCTCGGAGGTCTTCCGCAATCTGTCCCTCTCTCTCTGTAACTGTCCCTTCTTCATTCAAATCTATTAGTTCAGGTGGAATTTCTCTCAAAATTTCATCTGGGATCTGTTCCCTTTGACTTTCTTTTACTGCTTCTTCTGTGTCTTTTCCTTCTTTCTTTATAGGTTCTTTACTGGGACCTTTCTTTCTCTGCTCGTCTTCAGAATCTGAGCTTTCAGAAATCTGCAATCTTCTTCTCAGAGAGACACTTCTGGGGACCAGAATCTGCTTTGGTTCGTTTCCCCCCCCTTTCAGGATTTTCACGTGTCTTTGGTTCTTCGTGATCTGATTCAGTACTTGACTCTGATTCGTCATAGTACTCTTTCTCCTTGCAATCCACTGGATTTGGTATTCTCAGGGTGTGGCTGGCATGGATCCAGTTTTTCAATCCAGCACACTTCACAGCTGTCGTCGTAGTCAGAATGACTTGTCTTGGTTTTCCCTACCTGGGAACCAAACAGTTTCTTCTTCTGTGGACCTTTATCCTTACCCAATCTCCTGGGCTTAAATCATGGGCTTGCTTCTTTTCAAGGGTGGTGGCATCCGCTCCAACCTGATGAAACACAGAATGAACTGCATCAGCCAGGCCTTTACTGTACTCCAACACCATGTCATCAGAAATTGTCATCAGCTTGTTGACTGGTATGTATGCATGCCTCATCGCACGTCCCATGATTATTTCATGAGGACTAACCCTGTAGTTCTATCTGGGGTTGCACGTATGGTCATCAAAACTAGAGGCAAGACATCAGGCCATTTCATTCCTGTGGCCAAACACAATTTCCCAATTCTGTTCTTGATTGTACCATTCATTTGCTCAACCACCCCAGAAGCCTCTGGTCGGTAGGCACAGTGCAGTTTCTGTTGTACATTCAATGCCTCACTGACCAATTTTACAATCTCATTATAGAAATGCCCTCCTCTGTCTGATTCAAGAGTCACTGGGAACCCAAACCTGAGGATGAATTCCCTCAAAAGCAGCTTTGCTACTGTCAATCCATCATTTCTCCTTGTTGGGTATGCTTCCACCCACCTAGAGAATAGGCAGACTATGACCAGAACGTACCTCAATCTGTTACATGTTGGCATCTCAATGAAATCTCTTTGCATTCTGGTAAAAGGCCCTTCTTCTCAACCTATAGTTCCCAGGCTCACCACTGTCTTTCTCCCAGGATTGTACTGCTGACAAATTAAACACCTCTGACATAGACTCTCTGATATGATTCTGAATTTTGGGTTGTACCAGGTCTGCTTAAATGACCTGATCATAGCATCTCTCCCTATGTGTCCCTGGCCATGATACATCCGTGCCATGGTAGACAACATGCTATCAGGCATGACTGGTCTTCCATCTCGATAGACCCACACATGATCCTTTTCCCTTGGTGCACATCCTGCTTTTACCCACTGCCTTGTTTCCTCATCTCCTGCTTCCTCCTACAATTGCCTCACTTCTTCCCATGTCCCTACAACGTTAGTAAACATTAAGGAATAGGAAGTCATTTCTTTCTCCTTTGCCCGATTGACTGAATAATGATTTCTAGCACAATACTGTGCCATGTCATTGGCATAAAGATTGCCGACAGTAACATAATCCTCCCCTTGGTTATGAGCAGCACATTTCACCACAGCCAATTGCTGTATCGCCTCAATCAACTTTCCAACCACTTCAGCATTCTTTATAGGAGTTCCACTTGAGGTCAGGAAACCTCTTTGCAGCCACAACTGGCCAAAATCGTGGACAACCCTGAAGCCATACTGGCTGTCAGTTATCACAGTCACTCTCACACCTTTCCCAATTTTGCATGCTCGAGTCAGAGCCACTAACTCTGCTACTTGGGCAGATTTCACTCCTTTCAGATAGGATGCTTCCATCACTGTGGAAACCGTACATACTGCATATGCTGCACTCAACACTCCTTCTTCTGTTCTCAAACATGACCCATCAACAAACATTACATACTCATTTTCAGCCAAAGGTATATCTTTTATGTCTGGTCGTGGTTTCGTACAATACTCAAGCACATCCAAACAATCATGATCTGCTTCATCTCTGACTTCCACATTCTCACCATCAGGTAACAACGTTGCTGGATTCACATTCACACATCTTGCAAGGCTCACATTCGTTGCACCTAATATGACTTTCTCATACTTAGTCAGCTGACTATGTGTCATTTACTGCGTACGACTCCTTGTTAAAAGAATCGCCACATCATGAGGTACAAATACTTTCAAAGGATATCCCATCATGATTCCTTCACTCTGCTCCAAACTTCGACATGTTGCAGCCACTGCTTTCAGACATCCAGGTAAGCCTACAGCTACTGGGTCAAGCATCGATGAGTAATATGCAATCGGTCTCCTCAATCTTCCATGCTTCTGGATTAACACAGAAAGTGCACATCCATTTCTTTCACTGCAATATAGCTCAAATTCTTTTTCATAATCAGGCATACCCAAAGCTGGGGCTCCAAACAATCCATCTTTCAATCGTTTGAATGCTGCCAATTCTTCCTTGTTTAATTCAAGGGGATCTTTTACATCACTCCTTGTTAGCCGTACCAGAGGTTTTGCAATCAGCGAAAAGTTGCTGATCCACTGGCAGCAGTACCCTACCATTCCCAGAAACATTCTCACTTCTCTTTGAGTCATGGGGGCTCTCATTCCTTTTATGATTCTAATTCTGTCTATTGTTATTTTCCTCAATCCTTTTTCAATGTTATGTCCCAAATACTGTACTTCCTTCTTACAATACTGCAGTTTGGCTGGGGACACTTTTAATCCTCCATCTGCCAGGTGATTTAGTAAGGCTATAGTGTCTACCTCACAAGCTTCACAAGTTTTCGACGCCACAAGGAGGTCGTCGATATACCGCACTAGTACTGAACTCTCGGGCATTTGCAGACTTTTTAATGACTTTTTCAACAATTGATTAAATATTGAGGGGCTTTCTGTATACCCCTGTGGGATTCGGCACCATTCCAAAATGCGGTCTCCAAACCGAAATGCAAAAATTTGTTGACTGTCGTGATGCAATGGAATGGAAAAGAACGCATGGCACAAATCAATTACTGTATACCATTCTGCTTCATGGGGAATCTGATACAAAATCACTGATGGATTTGGCACAATATGACAGCATGGTACAACGATCTTGTTTACCTTTCTCAGGTCTTGCACTATTCTGAATTTCCCATTTGGCTTTTTCAGGCCCATTATGGGTGAATTACATGGACTGCTCAATATTTCTCTCAGAATTCCTTGCTTGATCATTTTCTCATTTATTGGAGTTACTCCTTCAATTATTTCAGGTGTCAATCTGTACTGAGGAATGTTTGGATTACTAACTCCATCTTTGACAGTAATTTTTTCTGGGTCTACGTTTCTCATTAGCCCTACATCTTCTCCGGTAAAATCCCAAACCTCTGCTTTTACAGACAGTTTCAATTCTCTGGGCAATTCATCTGGATTAAATACTGCATATGTTCCAATTGTTTCACATTCTCTGTTAGCTATGGTCATTTTGTACAATATATCCTCGTCTGGTGGTTCAAAAGCTGTTCCATCTGGAGTACAAAATATAGTGCAGTTCATCTTGCACAGCAGGTCCCTACCTAGCAAGTTCACAGGGCTGGTGATCTAACAGTAGATCGAGTAGCGCCAGTTTCCACTAGGAAAATAATGTTATCATCATTAATCTTCCCATCTACAAATGGTCCTGTCTGGTCTACTTCTAGAGTTGCGCCAAGTACGCACTCTTCTTCCTCCCTTCGGCACCGTCAATAATCCTTTTCCGAATCACTCTCATCATGTTGCAGCCAATACTGCGAAACAGTGCGAGCACGTGATGGTTTATTTACCTGTTCTTCATTGTAGAATTCTGATTCTTTACTATACTTCTGTGAGTTTCTGTTCTGTGGAAAAGGTGGTTTTGGCACCTGGTTCTGGGAAGTAACCACCTGCTGCTGTTGCTGCAGTTGACCACCCACCTCTTTCCGCACCTGTGGATTCAACGATCGATTTTCAATATTAGTATTTGGAGGGTTCTTACACTCGGATTTCCAATGCCCTAACTCACCGCAATTGTGACATGGGAATTTCTTTTTGGCTTCTTCTATATTACTTTTCCCTTTCCCTGTACCAAATCGGGGTCTCACTCCTGGATTGTTTGCTTGTTCTACCAATTGAGCTTCCTATCATTCAGCTACCTTTACTTGTGCCCACATCGCCTTTTCTTTCGGCTTTCGTTGTTTTGCCTCAATATCATCACTGAAATATTTTGCATGTCTCAAAACTTCATCTATTTTCTTATTTTGCCAATCAACTGTATGCTGCTTTCTCATATCACCAATTTCTGGGTGTAAACCATATACAAACCTGTATACGAAATGGCTCAAGTCTTTATCACTCAGGTTCTCGTCTCCGCTGAACTGTTTAAAAGCCTGAATTAGTCTCTCATAATATGCATGTACTGACTCCTTGCTTTCCTGTTGGGTCCTGTCAATTTTTACCCAATCGGTTTCTTTAGGGGGTACCTTATATTTCAGGAATGCCATAACCTGCTCATATTTCTTCATTAACTCTGGATCGGGAGCTCCTGTCTTAGGGTCCCTAGGATACTCTTGAGTGGGCCAATTTATCATTAGCTTGCACTCTGTCCACAAATCTGCTGGTACTATTATATCGAATAGACTATTCAAATCTATCCATAATACCTTTGTCAATTTTACAAATCTGTCTACCTGCCGGTACCACTTGATGGGCTTTTCTCGTAGTCGAGGGAAATCATTTGTGAAAGACAAAATGTCCTGCCTTGTCCATGGAACATGGACATACCCTCCCCCTGGAATCTCTCTCATGGGGTATTCTGTCGTCACTTTTTCTTTCTCTCTAAAAGGACATGCTGGAAATGTCTTTTCTGTGATATTATCACGTTTTTTACACCACTTGCTTCTCCATCTGTCAACATCTCCCCATTTTCTCAACAAACCAATTATGTCTTTAATTTGACCTATCCTACCTGCGGTATTCATGGTCTCTATATCCTTCTCAGTGAAATCAACTCGATAGGATTTTTGCAGTGCTTTTACTTTGTCAAAATCTATTCCCATCTCATTTGCTATTTCCTCTAATCTTTCATGCAGGTTTTTCGCTCTTCAGGTTGCACTCTTGCAAAGGAACAACAATTCCTCATCCTGGTAATTTTTAAATTTTTCAGTAGGGATGGTTCCTACTATTAAT
This sequence comes from Triturus cristatus, assembly GCF_964204655.1. Taxonomy (NCBI): domain Eukaryota; kingdom Metazoa; phylum Chordata; class Amphibia; order Caudata; family Salamandridae; genus Triturus; species Triturus cristatus. The sequence continues at coordinate 460,367,743 of NC_140580.1, read as the reverse complement.
TCTTCCAATACCATTCGTAAATTTGCCACATCTATTGACTGGGATTCTTGATCCTTTTTCTGTAATTCTCTGATCCATTTATTTAACTCATCTACGGAATTATTTACATTATTTTGTTCTGGGGCCTTTTGTGGTTCTAATAATGTTTCCATTGTCATTCTGCTCTTTTCAGCGTAAATCTGATTTACAAATGGATTAGTTTATACATTCGGTTCAAACATATTCATTGTCGGTCCCCATGGATTGTCAATTTTACTCCGTTCAGTATTTTCAATTGTATTTTGGCTTCTGTATGGCACGGTCAAACAATGTTCAGTATCTTTTTGTTTCTCAAATATGGGCATTACCGGACCTATCGTTACTGGAACGGTTACAGCTTCTAGATTCTTGGTCAATTCTCTTATTTTCTCAGTTAATTCTAGGGTAGTTTTGGCTAGTTCTACTGAATTCTCATCATTTACCCTACTTCCTGCCTGTTTTTCTGTCTCTCTTGCAGAGTTACTTTTCCCTAGTTCTGGTGACATGGTCTCTGTTTTAATTATTCGTAAAGTTTCTCTCATTGGGGCACTTGGTGTCAATGCCTCTGGTTCTGGTCGATACGGTGGTGGGTTTTTGTAAAACACTTCATCAAGAACATCATCTTCTGATTCATTCACTTCATACCCACTCGAATCCGTATTGCGCCTTTTCTCAGTATATTTTCTCTCTTCATTTTCTCCTATCATTCTCACAGGATACAGACCATCAGTCATACTTGCATTCCGCCACCTTTTCATCCTATCGTCATGTGTCTCATGTCCGTATGATCTACCAAACATATATCTGTAACCCCTACCACTTCTCTGTTTCTCTCGTTCATGCATTTCGTCTTCCCATTCCGTCAATGCCTCAAACTTCGTCGGTCTAGGTCTTGGTTCTAAGTTCATCATCTTGTCTCGGAGGTTTCTCAAGACAGCCAAATTAAATGAACCATGTTCTGGGAATGCAAGGACTCCATCGTCCTTGGTGTATTTTACTCAATTATCTAACCAAATACAAGTATGATACCCATATTTCGCAATCATTGCAGATGCAGGGGTTTTCGGTGGAGGAAGTAACTGTCCTTCCCTAGTCTCAACTACTTTATCTTTCTTGAACCATCTTTTAATTTTCCCAAACCAAGATTTCTTCTTTTCTGGTGGTTGGTAAAACATTTTCTCGTTTTACGTCTACCGTTTAGTCTTCTTACAAGGGTACCACTATTCTGTCCACTTACAGCGCGACTCTTACTAACGCACCAATCAGGAGTGTCTACGTCACTAGCACAATCCTCCAGTCTCAGCGCGACTCACACTAACGCACCAATCAGGGAGCGTTTACGTCACATTATATTTCTTCCACTCCTAGCGTGGCTTTACACTAACGCACCAATCTAGAGCGTTTTACGCCTCTGACCTACTATCCAATCCCAGCGCGGTCGTTCTGACATCAGCAGTCGCTGAGGCAACTCGCTCTGCTCTGCTCTTGTCTACCCCTCCTTTACAAGACCGCTCGTGAACTGTCACTGTAACTTTTTACGATTCGATTAGTAACAACACTAAAACATCTCCATTGTCTGCTTCGCTAACCAAAGAACAGCAAAGGACCTTTCTCACAAGAATTCCGTCTGTCCCGAGAGCAGCGCTTACCTCTGCCCTACTACGGAATCGTTACTTCCGTTGATAAAGTAGCACATCCCTCTACTTCACCCTTCTAGCAAGCATTAGCTAATTGTTCCTCTGGTATTTTTTAAATAACCTAGAGGTTCGCAATCAACCCAAATGCCTTTTCATTCACACTCTTTCATACATGAAAATGTAGTACATACGCACAGAATCCTGTCTTTCCCAAGAACAGCGAACAGTCTGTCCTACTACAGAATTATGACACTTGTTAACAAAGCAGCGCTTCCCTCTACTTTGTCCTTCTACCAAGCTCAGAGAACACCTGCTACCTTTTCAGTGATAAGCGTTATCGGTATGCCAATTGGTTTCCTAGTACTTAAAGACCAAAATTTCTCAGGTAACCTTCGCTATCATACGCACTTCTCTCACACAGAAAATGGCAACACACGACGATGTCACCGAATCGAACCCAGACAATGCGCCGTGCAACTTCACTTGTCACACATTTCCCCTGTGTGCCTACAGGGCTATAACAATCCCGTCTTTTCAGAGAGCAGCATCTGCCTCTGCTTTACTACGGAACTGCTAAACTTCCGACTTCCTACATCCCAGAAATCGTGCAAACAACATATAACTCGACGCGACTCAACATAGAGTGTTAGTACATAAATCAATACCAATCAATAATCAATAAGCTATTTACAAGCATTCATCGCTAAACCCAAAACAATAGCTAACCATCATTCTGCTACCAAGAAAACTGCTCCAGTGCTTAATACCACAAATTCCCTCGCTAAAGACCGGACCACATTTCATTCACTCATTCACTGGTGGGGCCCATAACACCAATCATTCATCAATGGTCCTCGAGAGAGGGGAGTCTTTTCTTTATTCCATGCGCTGGAAATGGGAGGAAGAGTGCACCAATCACCTGATGAGTATCGACAAGTTTACCTATACCTCCCTACCTCACCAGGATCTCAATACAATGATAACCTAGCAGTTCCTCCCATACTATTGGCCATGGAGCAGCCAGTTGCTGGGAATAGTAACCCTTAATTCTTCTAAACAATATACATTGAAATACTTCAAATAATAACCCGACACAGTTCTTCAAATGCAAACAATATGTTTATCTAATTTAAGCATAAGGAAATCATATAGCATTCAATATTTTTGGTTCGCATATTTACCTAATCTGGCTAAATGTCGTCACTATGTCAATTTCAGATCTTTCGTCTCTATGCCAATAAATCAAGGAATCAGTTTGTAAATTAATTGGGCATCTGATCAGTCCATCAGAGTCTCTGGCAGCAGCTGTCCAGCAGTGCCACCGTCCTCTCCGTCAGCATAACGTCAGGCTATCTGGTAAAGTGATGGGGTGCGATGAAGTAAGCTAATCTCCTACCATCTCTAGTCTACTTTTATAATAATTTTTTATCAGCAAATGTTTCAATACATGTTACAAAACAATTTTAATTGGTTACCCAGGACCATTCTTCTTGCTTCTCATACATCAAATGTTGCATTAGATGCAGCTTCTCAATTTTTGAGTACATTTGTAACAGTTTCTAGTCCATTCAGGGCATGATTTATTCCCATGCAGGGTCGTGTCCTTTGTGTCGTCAAGTATAATAGTTCATAGTTTAAGTAAATCCTTTGTTTGGTGCTTGGCGCTCCTCCCAGGATGACCTTCACGGATACAGTCTGCCTGGGGTCAGGACGAGGTTATTGTTGCTCATCTTTTAGCGCAGGCGCACTTCACTCAGTGACTTCTCTGTCTTGTCGGGGCATCAGAATAGGGATGGCAGCCATTTTGTGGCCACTCCAGAAAGGTCAACTTAAGCAAAGAAACATAAAACGTAATTAATACATGGAAATGACTATAAAAATGTTATTCCCTCACTAAACCCACTATGTGTGTGTATTTATCTAGCAAAAGCAACACGCATTGCAGTTTATACTCACAATTTAAAGCACGATTCACAAATCACATCACAAAAGCAACATTAAACATGCAAATTCTAAATATCTGATATTAGTATGCGTACGAAATTAGTTTACGTATCAATCAAGCCATGCAAATACGATTCCCACGTATGTTTTCTAATTAGTAATGTTGATTAATCACCCACTGCAAACAATTAACAGTATTAATGTTAATCAGTTATTCATGTTAATTCAAAATGATGAAATGGAGGAGGTATACGTTTCTTAAGGAAAACTTCGCTCCAGCTCACCAACACGCGCTCCAAGAACATGCTTCACATGCAGATCAAGAACGCATGGGACGAGCAGAAGGAGCTGACCCAACAGATTCAAGCACTCATGGATGATCTTGAGAAAAATTCAGACCAGAATGAGGTCAAGAATGTACTGATGGCTGTTGATGAAAGGATTAAATCATTTGAAAAAGGAGTGGTCGAGAGGAAAGAAAATTCCAACGTGATGAAATACCGGGCGAGTACGAACTTTCGCCAGGAAATTCGACAAAACAAGAGCTGATATGGCGGAAGACAGAGCCTTGGGCATAGCGGACAAAGGCACAGATGCTCCATCACGGATCTAAGCTCAGAGCAAGAATCTGTGGACAGCGGTGCATCGAATCAGGGGGAATTGTAGTTATTTTCCGAGGAACTATGCCTCATACAACGAAATCAGGGACAGTCGTTCAGGGGAAAACCCGGTGGAAGAGGAAGAGGCCCCAACATGAGAGCCAAAAAAGACGCTGCAGGAGAAGAAAAGAACAGCAACACTGGTGTGGGAACAAGTAGCCAGAACACCAAGAGGAAGTATTTTTAGTGAGGCACTTTAAATTAGTCACTTAGACAGTCAATCACAGTGCTACTAAATCCTCCATCCAGATATTTATATATCTACTCATTCTTCAATGCAGATTGCTATATATATAATACATATTTAACTAACGAACCAAACCAAATTCAATGGATGATGTCATCAGTAATGTCATCAGTGATTTAATTTGAGATGTCATCAGTGATGTCATCAGTGATGTCACTGACCATGTCATGAATGATGTAATATGTGACATCATCAGCAGTGGATTGCGGGCGCGCGAGTTATAGTGAGTACAACTAACTACAACAGAGAAATTTCAATGGTTTTGTACAAGTGAAATGTCCAGCTAACTATAACAGCCATAAAACCTATGGTTTTTTCAGTGAATTTCGGAGGTTTTTTTAAATGCTAATTCCAAACTATAACATGTCTGAAACCTATGGTTTTTTCAGTGAATTTCGAAGGTTTTTAAATGATCATTTTTAAATGTAATAGTAGTTATATGTATTTTTTTATACTGATTTTCTACAGTTTTTTAACTGTTTATTTTTACATATTTTATTTTTTAAATTACATTATATATTTTTAATATAAATGGAAATAAAAATGTTTTCTAAAATATTGAAACTGAAATATTGTTTTTTTTGTTGAATGTATAAGTGCAGAACTATAAGTGTGTTGGTTAGTTAGGGGACTGCATGCATAGTGGATAGGGGTTTGAGGCAGTCCATGTGCTAATGCCTGGCTCGCTGCATGAGTACTTGGATACTGACTGACTGACTGATTAGAGTACTGCAAGGAGAGTGACTGGGTGAATTTATAAGTGTTAGAATTACTTTTCAGGATCAGTACTGGGCTCAAAGATGCTGCACTGAGGTCTCTCCTGATAACAGGTGAGTAAATCGGAATTTGTAGTACAGCTGATTTTAGAGGAATATTTTAAAGTTACAAAAGTCCACACTTAGAAGAATTTCCAAGTGAAACCAGTCAATGTTAACCTATGGAAGGAAATTCAAGTTACTGGTAAGTACGGTGAGAATTACTTTCCAGGATCAGTACTGGGCTCAAAGATGCAGCACTGAGGTCTCTCCATGTGCACGGGAGTACTATTAAACAGGAACAGGGGTGGGAGCACACCGCTTCACCTCCCAGCAAGGTTCGCCCCTGGCATTGTGGTAAATACAGTTACAGTTACTTGCTTGCTTCAAGAGTGTTTGAGTGTTTCACCAGAGTTGGCGCAGATAGTGCTGATCTCTAGACACGTGTTTCTGGTTCTTTAACCGTCATCAGTAGAGATTACAGTCTTTCAAATTTGGGGTTTGCTGAGTAGGCTACCAACATATTTCTCAGGTCAGGAACCTCTCACAGGCATGCGGGTGCTTCATCCATGAGCTCGTTAGCTCAATGACTCAAGGGAGTACTTTTAAACAGGAACAGGGGTGGCAGGACACTGCTTCACCTCCCAGCAAGGTTTGCCCCTGGCATTGTGGTAAATGCAGTTTCAGTTACTTGCTTGCTTCAAGAGTGTTCGAGTGTTTCTCCACAGTTGGCGCAGATAGTGCTGATCTCTAGACACGTATTTCTGGTTCTTTAACCATCATCAGTAGAGATTACAGTCTTTCAAATTTGGGGTTTTCTGAGTAGGCTACCAACATCTTTCTCAGATCAGGTACCTCTCACAGGCATGTGGGTGGTTCTTCCGCCAGATCGTCAGCTCAATGACTAACAGGAGTACTATTAAACTATTAAACAGGAACAGGGGTGGGAGGCAATGATATCCTATGGAAGGAAATTCAAGTTACGGGTAAGTGTGGTTAGAATTACTTTTCAGGATCAGTACTGGGCTCAAAGATGCAGCACTGAGGTCTGTCCTGATGACATCTGAGTAAATTGGAATTCATAGTTTGTCTGATTTTAGAGGAATATTTGTAAGTTCCAAAACTCCACACTTGGAAGAATTTCCAAGTGAAACTAGTCAATGTTAGCCTATGGAAGGAAATTCAAGTTACTGTTAGGTACGGTTAGAATTACTTTTCAGGATCAGTCCTGGGCTCAAAGATTCAGCACTGAGGTCTCTCCTGATAACAGGTGAGTAAATCGGAATTCGCAGTTCGGCCGATTTGAGAGGAATATTTGTAAATTCCAAAACTCCACACTTGGAAGAATTTCCAAGTGAAACCAGTCAATGTGAGCCTATGGAAGGAAATTCAAGTTACTGGCAAGTATGGTTAGAATTACTTTTCAAGATCAGTACTGGGCTCAAAGATGCAGCACTGAGGTCTCTCCTGATAACAGGTGAGTAAATCGGAATTCGTAGTTCGTCTGATTTTACTTCGGTCCAGTATATATAGAGCCACTTTCCTACTCCATCCCCTCTCTTCACCACTTTGCAAACACGCCCTGTGGCGCGTTTTAAGTTGAGGAAATAATTCCCCTTCAATTCTGACGGTCCGTAGAGTCCAACTAGCACATTAGGTACATCCAGTAAGCGCCACAGAGCTGCGTAGCAGAGATATGTAAAAAGGCGCACGGCCTGCACCACCTCTCTGCAACGCAGCGAAGTGGCACTTCCTGGAAGCACCTGGTGGGCTACTTGGCCCCCAGGGTCCCTCAGGATTGAAGAGGAATTTTTTCCCCACTTAAAACGCGCCACAGGGTGTGTTTGCACACATCACCTCAGGCCCCGTCCCCTCCCTTCACCAGTGTGTAAACGCGCCCCATGGCGCGTTTTAAGTTGAGAGATTAAGTCCCCTTGAATCCTGAGGGTCCCTTGGGTCAAACTAGCCCACTAGGTACCTCCAATAAGTGCCACAGATCTGCATTGCAGACAGGTGTAAAAAGGGGCGTGGCCTCTGAACACCTCTCTGCAACGCAGCTCCCTGGCGCACACTGGAGGTACCTGATGGGATAGTTGGCCCCCAGGGACCCTCAAGATTGAAGAGGAATTAATGCCTAAACTTAAAACGCAGCACAGGGCGGGGTCTGAGGTGACATGTCTGCAAAGACTCCCTGTGGCGCGTTTTAAGTTGGGGAATTAATTCTTCTTCAATCCTGAGGTTCCCTGGGGCCAACTAGCCCACCAGGTACCTCCAGTATGCGCCAGGGAGCTGCATTGCAGAGAGGTGTTCAGAGGCCACGCCCCTTTTTACAACACTCTGCAACGCAGCTCCGTGGCGCTTACTGGAGGTACCTGGTGAGCTAGTTGGCCCCCAGGGGACCTCAAGATTGAAGAAGAATTAATTCCCCAACTTAAAATGCCACAGGGCGTGTTTGCACACATATCACCTCAGGCCCCTCCCCCTACCTTCACCACTGTGCAAACGCGCCCCTTGGCGCATTTTAAGTTGGGGGATTTAGTTCCTTTGAATCCTGACGGTCCCTGGGGTACAACTAGCCCACCAGGTACCTCCAGTAAGCGCCACAAGGCTGCATTGCAGAGAGGTGTAAAAAGGGGGGTGGCCTGGAGCACCTCTCTGCAACGCAGCCCTGTGGTGCTTACTGGAGGTACCTGGTGGGCTAGTTGGCCCCCAGGGACCCCCAGTATTGAAGGGGAAGTAATTCCCCAATTTAAAACGCGCCACAGGACGCGTTTGCAGAGTGTGTTTCTGAGGGGGCGGGGCCTAGGGGCAATCGCATCTTTTAAAAAAAAAAGAATTTGAAAGGGGGTTGTATAGCCCACCCTTCCTTTTACTTTTTTGGGGCCCTGGGGACCCCATCCCCCAGAGCCTCACCCACAAATTGATATTTTCAAAAATTATTTACGGGAAGGGGGCCGTGTGGCCCCCCTCCTCAGACAACTTAAGGCCCCGGGGACCCCATCCCCTGGGGACGGCCATTGTTTTATTTTATTTTTTCTTAATGGGGGAGGGGGTCCCCGAGGTCCCCCTCCAGGGCCACTTCTGGCCCCGGGGACCCCATCCCCCGGGGCCTGGCCACCTCGTTGGGGACCGTGGGCGGGTCCCCAATCCCCCCACAGTCCCAGCTGGCTCCCCGCCTCCTGTGGGAGCCGGCATTGCTTTTCCACATGGGGAGCAGCTAACATGCTGCTCCCCATATGGAAAAGCTATCTGCTTTGCTTCATTGATGCGAGAGCAGGTTTCCCTGCTCTCGCTTCAATGAAGCAAAGCAGTTTGCAATGACAGGGTGGGAGCCGCGAGGCTCCCGTCCTGTCATTGCAAACAGCAGTGTCCGGGGGGTGGGCACCCCGGGACACTGCAGGAGCCAGCCCTGGGGGGGTGGCGGTCCACAGGGCCATCGAGGGCTCCGGGGTGTGGTGGTCTCTGGGGCTGGGGGGCCCCTCTGGGCCCCCATTATAATATACATATTGCCCCGGGGCGAAATAAAAACGAAGCCGCGCTTACTTATTTTTTTCGGCAGCGGGATGCGCGGATCCTAAGCGCATCCCGCAATTTAATTTTTTTGGGGGGGGGCCTTGGGGTCCTTGTGGGACTCCCTGAGCAGGCCTAGGGTGTCAGGTTACCGCGGCACAAGATGGCTGCCAACACTTCCTAGTTTGAAGTGTTGACAGCCAATTAGCATAAAGCTCGTGCACGGGAGGATCCGCGGCCCTAGATATATATGTACTTTTAATTGTGAGATTCTCAGCAACTACTGAACGGATGCACACCATTTAAGCAAAAGGCACGAGTCTGAACTAAGGACTACTTCTTTGCCAAATTTGGTGTAATTCCGTTCAGCAGTTCGGGCTGTAGCTGCGGCTAAATATCCTATGGGGAAATTGCATGGGGAAAACACGTTTGGGACCCCCCTTTTTCTCGGCCCCCGCTACATGAATCATCCTGGACTTTCAGGATAGGAGCGGACCGGAGCTGGCCAAAAGTTTTGCAAATTTCACGAAGATTCGTCACACGGCGCCAAAGTTATTCCAAATAGAATGTTGCGGATTTCCTATGGAAAATAAGTCCTAACTATAACTATCTACTGGCGACTGCCAGTAGATTATATATATATATATATATAGTTAGGGCCTATTTTCCATAGGAAATCCGCAACATTCTATTTGGAATAACTTTGGCGCCGTATGACGAATCTTCGTGAAATTTGCAAAACTTTTGGTTTCGCGGCGGTGTGACCCAAGATGGGCAAGACTGACAAATCCCAGTCCAGATTGATTTTCGAGCAGAGGTGCCCCAAAACCCAGACACCGCCGGATGGGGGCGGCAGGGGGCGCGTCGTGCCCCCGGAGGACGAACAGGATATTCGGGGACTGCTGCTGTCCATGGAAAGAGGATTGCAGAGTGGTATTACATCCCTCGGTGCCAAAATAGACACCCTCTCGTATAGGATGGATCGTATGGGAGAGCGCATAGATAAACATGCGGAGCGACTGGACCAGTCTGACCGACGCCTTTCGGAAGTGGAAGGAGCTCAGACTTCGCTGGATGTGGACCAGAGGAAACTTGAGCGCCTTGTGCAGGTACTACAAGACAAAACGGAGGACCTTGAGGCGCGTACCCGTCGGTGCAATTTGCGCATAACAGGCCTGCCGGAGACGACGTCGACAGACCGGATGGAGTGCTTTGTAGAGTCGCTACTTGTAGAACGGTTGGGTAAAGAGGTGTTTTCAGGGATGTTCGTAGTGGAGAGAGCGCACAGGTCCCTGGGCCCCAGGCCCCCACCGGGAGCGCCGCCTCGACCGATCATTGCGAAACTATTGAACTACCGGGACAGGGAAGCGGCCCTACGGGTGGCCCGTCAGAAGAAGACTTTGGTAAACGAGGGGTCGACTATTTCACTGTTCCCGGACTTCACCGCCAGAGTACAGGAGGCTAGACGTCAGTTCGCCCCAGCTAAAAAATAGCTCCGGGAGTTAGGCTTGGACTACGCGATGCTGTATCCGGCCAAGCTACGAGTCAACAGACAGGGTAAATCACACCTTTTTCTGGATCCTAAGACACTGCAGAAGGCGCTGAAGGACTGGCATAAGGAGCAGAGACGGAGTCCAGAGAAGCAGTTGCAGGAGGGTGTAACGGATGGCGGAATGGACGAACAGGACTGACCCTGGAAGGCAGGCAAGAAAGGGTCGCATTTACTGACTTCAGAGAAGCTTTGAGTATGTGGTTTTGGGTGGGATTGAAAGGATATGGCACGCAGTGAATGGGAAGAGTGGTTTTCCGCATACTTCTTGCCTGTGGCAGTTAAATCCCCGTTGAGTGCTCATGGACGGGGTCTGGCGAGCTGAGCCCGTGCACGGTGCCCACTCCCTGATGGGTATAACTATCCTGTTTTTATATAATGGAGGAGGCGCGGGAAACAACTGGTTGTCTGCGATTCGAGGAATGGTGGAGTGTTACGGCCTTACGCGGCCAAGGTATGGCGTAAGGGAAGATATTAGCTTGCCGGGCCGGAGGGTTGCCGTTAGGTACTAGGTGCTTACCCGTTAGAGTCTAGGCACTGAGCGACCTCCGCCCGCGAGTGCATTTCACAACTTTAAGGGGGTAAATTTGTTGGGGGTAGGGTGGTGGGAGGTGTAGGGTGTCCCTATATGGGAGTCTGCAAGGCCAAGTTGGGGGGGGGTCTGCTGTGGGTGGAGGGGGGGTTCGGTTTCTTTTTGCAAAGTTATGAGGTTCGACTGTCAGTATGCATTGATCTGTACACTTCGGAGCACCTGCTTCTTGCGGCACATAGTTGCAGGCGATTTGCGTTTCAGAAAGAATGGTAACTCCTGATTGCACAGGCACGCCCGGACGCCTTGGCTCTATCAGAGTGCTGACCTGGAACATAAGGGGCCTGAATGACCATCGGAAGCTGCGTAAAGTTATGCACTACCTTAAAAGGCACGAAATAGACATAGCTTTCCTATAGGAAACGCATCTTCCCAACCACAGTCCTATGCTGCGAACTAGGGGGCAGTGCGAGACCGCGCATGCGGTGGGCTTCACTACTCACTCTAGAGGGGTTTTGACCTGGGTCAACCCCAGGGTAGACTATAGAGCGCAATTACTGGCTACGGACAGCGCAGGCAGGTTTGTACTATCGCGTTTCCAGGGCAGAGGACTGGATTTATTGTTGGTGAACAGCTATGGGCCGAACTATGATTGCCCGGAATTCTATACTGCGCTGGCTGGCACGGTTAGGGACTGCGGGGCGCAGCATGAGCTGTGGGGAGGAGACTTTAACGTGGTCCTAAACCCAGGGATGGACAGATCTGGTGGCCCGGCGAGGGCGCAGTCTTCTGCAGCGAAAGCGATAGTACGGGAAATGCTTGGCTTGGGGCTTGCGGATGTATGGAGAACTCTTAATCCTGATAAGGGGGGCTTCACGCACTATTCAGCTTATCACAGCTTGCATACGCGTATAGATTATTGGTTGGCGTCGTTGTCTCTCCTGCCTCTAGTGCGAGCAAATCAGGTGTTACCACGCATGCTCTCTGATCACTCTCCGGTACTGTTGCTATTGGCTGCGCCCAGAAAGAAGGCTCCACCGTTTCTGTGACGATTCCCCCATACTCGCTGCTGGACCCCCTTTTTAAGGAAGAACTAGCGGAGGCTATTGAGCTGTTCTTTGATACCAATGTGGGCTCCGTTGACAGCTTTCAGACGATCTGGGAGACGTTCAAGGTCTATATCAGAGGGGTGGCAATGGCCAAACACTCGGGGGTGTTGTGCGATATCCAGCAGAGACTTACGACACTGGAGTGCAAACTGGGGGAATTGGAATCTAAACAGCGCTTAGAAGAGTCGGCGGGTGTTGCGGAGGAGATGAAGGTTCTCCTGGCGGAATATCGTGAGGCTGCGAATGCAGAGGTGCTGCACTTAGGGAAGTACGCCACAGCCAGAGTATATGGGGAGAGTGATAGACCCGGATCGGTACTAGCTTATATACTAAAAGCTCGTAGGCATAGAACTGCCATCACCCAGATCAGATCGAAGTAGGGCACGCTCTTAACGGAAGAGACGGATATTATGGCGTGCTTTCAGTCGTATTACACTAATTTGTATTCTTCCCACCAGACCGATATGGAAGAGAGCATTGGGGGCTACCTGGATTATATTAAGATGCCTTTTCTCATGAATGAACATAGGGAATTTCTGGCCCTTCTTATTGAGAAAGATGAAATTCTGGAGGCACTTGCGGGCATGAAGGCGCACAGTGCCCCGGGGGCAGACGGCCTCACTGTGGCTTTTTACAGAGCCTTCATTGATCAGCTCCTCCCATACATATCGACATTGTTTGATGATATGTGCGTTAAGGGACACATGCCACAATCCATGCGGGAGGCTATTTTGGTAGCGATTCCCAAACCGGGTAAACCGCCGGAGGAATGTAGTTCTTATAGGCCGTTATCGCTGTTAAACGTTGACACCAAACTATACGCGAAAGTCTTAGCTACACGTTTGGCCCTACTCACCTCGGAGCTGGTGGCCCCGGAACAGGCGGGGTTCGTGCCAGGCAGGAACCTCACGTATAATCTGAGGACGGTGTTCGGTACCATGCAACATGTACGCCGGGACACGCGTGTGCTGGCAGTCTTCCTGGATATGGAGAAGGCTTTTGATTCGGTAGAATGGCCGTTTATGAGACAGGTCCTGACACGAATCGGGTGGGGCCCGGTCTTCTTACAGCTGATCGGGGTGCTATATAGCGGACCCACTGCGAGGATACGGCTGGGAGACCAGGTTACTGATGCGATACCCATCTCGAGAGGGACACGACAGGGCTGCCTCCTGTCACCTATACTATATGTCCTGGTGACGGAGCCTCTGGCGTGCGCCCTACGAGAATATCACAGTCTCAGGGGAATCAACTTCCCTACTTATAAGATAGTGGTCTCCACATACGCGGATGATACACTGTTATACGTCAGGGACCCGGAGAATAACTTGGCCCCTGTGCTGCGGGAGGTGGTTCATTTCGGTGCGCTCTCTGGTCTGAGAGTGAACTGGACCAAATCTATTGCTTTCCCGCTGACCCCGGTCACTACTCCTTTCGAGATGGAATATCCACTGCAGTGGTCGGACGACTCGGTCCGATACCTGGAGATCCAGCTGCATATGGACTTGGAGGTAGTACTATCCGAGAACTATGGCAGGGCAATTAGCAAACTTGAAGATGGTGTTGAGACTTGGATTAAGCTGCCGCTCTCGCTGATGGGACGAATATCTATCATGAAGATGGTAGTACTTCCTAGGTTTTTATTCTTGTTTGTAAACATCGCCATAGTCCTGTTGCGCGCATTCTTTGCTAGGCTGATGGGGTCCTTGTTGCAGCTGGCATGGGCTGGTAAGCAGGCTCGTGTCAGCTGGCGAGTCTTGACTTTGCCCTACCACCTGGGCGGCTCCTGATCTGGAACTGTATTACAGGGTTGGGCAGGGAGCTCAGGCGCTTAGCTGGATACATGGGGATGGGGCTGTTCCATACCTAAAATTGGAGAACTTGTTTGCTGCCCCGCTCCCAGCTGTTATTTTTGAGCCGCCGGACTGCCGAACAGGGTTTTTAGACTCATTGAACTCTACTCGACATGCATGGAATAACATATTACAGCAAACGTCGGGGGCGCTGCTATACTCTCCAGCGATGCCGCTTGACTGGGCGATCTGGCTGTCCTCCTGCAGGGATGAGGGGGTGGTATGGTCCCTTCGTGCGCTGGGTATACACAGGATGGGGGACCTGTTCGCAGATGGCGTAGCTAAGACATGGGATGAGGTGGCTGCCACAGCAGATAACGGCACGCAGTTGCAACGATTCCAATTCCACAGTGTTCGACATGCATGGCGGCAGCTCCTAGGGGACGACATGGCTGAACCACCGGAGGTCCCGGAGTTGTCCTTTATGATTAAGAACAAAAGTCCCCATAAGTTAATCTCTAAGTTATATTGTACGGCGCTGTCGCAGAGATCACAGGAGTATACTAAGGCTAGGTTAGCCTGGCAGAGAGACCTTGAAATTGCAATTGACGACGCCATGTGGGCATACTGCTGTTCGGGGATTCAACGCATATCTTTGCACGGCAGACACAGGTTGGTCCATTTCAAGTTTATAAACAGGGTTTATTACACTCCGGAGCGGCTGCATCGGTATGGCCTGCGAGATGGGTCGTCATGTGAAAGATGCAACCACCCAGTGGCTGACTTTATGCACCTGGCATGGCACTGCCCGGGTATACGTAACTTTTGGGAAGCGATCTATCAGCAGATAGTGAGAGTGGTAGATATGGATCTGGCTGCAGATCCAGCGGTGGCCCTGTTGGGGCAATCCAGGGTAGTGCCCAAGGCTGCGCGACGGTTGGTTGATATGGGCATGCTCATTGCGAAACGAAGAGTGGCGCTATGCTGGATGCGGGGCCCCTTGCCTACAGTGGCGCAGTGGAAGCGAGATGTACTTTACTGCTGTACACAGACGGAGAGGTTTAGTGAACTGCTCCCGCCGCGCAGTCGGCCAAAAAACTTTTGGGAGCTATATGTCGATTATATTGGGAGGGGTGGCAAGGATGCGGAGAATGAGACGGGGATGAACAGTTTGGAAGGCATCGGGAGTGGGGATGCTGGAGAGAGCGTAGGCGGGGAGGATGTATAAATTCCGTATAGGAGCACTTTGGTCAGAAGCAGTGAAGGGCATCTGTGACGCTTCACGATCCCGGGACGCGGGTGGGTACTGAGCGCAATAATAACTATAAGGTGGTAACTGGTAGGAGACCTCAACTGTTCGGAGTGGGTGGGTGGGATGGGTGTTCTGTTCTATTTGGGGGTTGGGTTTTTGTGCTCTCTATCTTTTTTTTTAGGGTGAGGAACAGAAGGAAACAAAAGGGAAAAATAATTAAAATTATGCCCCTGCAAGGGGGTAATTCTAAAGATAATGACAGACTGTACTGACAACTTGGAAGGCAGTGGGCGCCGTAACAGCTGCACACAGTGATGCCCAGCCCCCGGGATGTGGGATAAACTGCGATGATGTGTGAATATTTGAAACATGGTAGCCGGCCTCAGGGTTGTAGGCGCACAGCTATGTATGTCGAAATGTTTTTCTCTTTCAATAAAACCAATTAAAACAAAGAAAGTTTTGGGGTGATCCGGCAAGCAGGGGCTGAGAAAAAAGGGGGGTCCCAAAACGTATTTTCCCCATGCAATTTTCCATAGGAGACTTTAGACACGGCTACAGCCCGAACTGCTGAACGGAATTACACCAAATTTGGCAAAGAAGTAGTTCTTGGTTCAGAAAGAACCCTTTTTCCAAATGGTGTAAATCCGTTCAATAGTTGATGAGAAAATCAAAAGTAAAAACATATATATATCTATGGTCACGGAGGATCCGTGTACCCTACATATTAGGATTCGCGCACCCTACAGGTTAGGTCCACGCACCCTGCCGATCACGAGCTGCATTGTAATTGGTTGCGACCACTCTAAACCAGGAACTGTTGGCAGCCATCTTGTGCCTCGGTAGAAGCGAGGCACAAGATGGCAGTAAAATGAAGGTGTAAAACAAGAGGGGGCAGGGTTGAAACTCCCTGACCCCGTAGGTCTGCTTAGGGGGTTCTAGAAGGACTTCGACGGCTAAAAAAATCATTATTTTTTAAAACCGCCGCGATACGCGCAGGGTGCACGGATCCAGCTGCAAAAATGAAAAAAGGAAGCGCAGGCTCCCACACTTCAATTAAAGCCCCCGGGTGGGCGAGGTCCCAGGGGCATGTGAAAATAAAGTGTGGGGGGGCCCTAATCCCCCCACACTGCCCCGGGGACCGCCACCCCCGGGGCAAAGTATAAATATTTGCGGGGGCACACGGGCCCTCCCGCAGCCCCGGGGACCGCCACCCCCCAGGCTTGATAGTTTAAATTTGGGGGTCTCTAAGGCCCTCCCAAGCCCCAGGGACCGCCACCCCCCGGGGCTCTAATTAATAATTATTGCGGGGGACACTCTGCCCCCCCACAGCCCCGGGGACCACCACCCCCAGGGCTTTTAAAAAAAATTAATTTAACCTGTGTGGGGGGCTCGAGCACCCCCACAAGGCCCGGGACCAACACCTCCCCAGGGCACTAAATATTTAAAATAGGGGGTCCATTATAGACCCCAAAGCCCCGGGGTCCACCAGCCCCTGGGGCTTTGCATTAAGTGGGAGGGGGGCCCCATGGCTCCCCTCCTGGAGCCAATGATGGCTCTGTGGACCGCCACCCTCCAGAGCCAGCTCCTGCAGGGTCTCAGGGAGCTCATCCCAGGACACTGCTGTTTGCTATGACATGGCGGGAGCCTGGCAGCTCCTGTCCTGCCGTAGCAAACTTGGTTTGGATTTTGGAAGAGAGAGCAGGGAAACCTGCTCTCCCTTCCAAAATGCAAACCCGATTGCTTTTCCACATGGGGAGCTGCATGTTAGCAGCTCCTCATGTGGGAAAGCAATGCCGGCTCCCGAAGGACACGGGGAGCTGGCGTGACCGTGGGGCATTGGGGTTCCCCCCACGGTCCCCAACATTGTATATAGAACCCGGGGGATGGGGTCCCCGGGGAGAATATAAATTAGTGATAGGAGCTAAATTTTCTTACAGGAAAATTTGGAGTGGCGACTCAGCGTGGCCCCCTGGTGTGAATGCATTGGGAGCGTGACTCCCAGCGTGGCCCTCTGGTGTGAACACGTTGGGTGCCCGACTCCCAGCACTGCCCTCTGGTGTGAACGCTTTGGGTGCGCGACTCCCAGCGTGGCCCTCTGGTGTGAACGCGTTGGGTGCGCAACTCCCAGCACGGCCCTCTGGTGTGAACGCGTTGGGTGCACGACTCCAATACGCGCTGAGTGCGTGACCCCAAACAAAAAAAAAGATATTTTTTTTTAATATACATCAAGTTTA
This sequence comes from Triturus cristatus, assembly GCF_964204655.1. NCBI lineage: Eukaryota > Metazoa > Chordata > Amphibia > Caudata > Salamandridae > Triturus > Triturus cristatus. The sequence continues at coordinate 460,350,507 of NC_140580.1, read as the reverse complement.
TATGTTTAGATCTTGGGTGGCTCTAAAAAGAGCCCTTGTGTTTATTGGGGGATTTTGGTACCTACAAGTAAGTACCTATGCAGAGTCTAAAGTTGTTGAGAAAGACTCTGTTACCCTCATCTGTGAATTGTACACCATCTCTCCTATAGATGCCATCCATATTAAAATGCAGATTGTTGTTGTAAATGGACCCATCCTATAATCTCTGAGATAAGCAGAAACAGCTTTATTGACATGTTTCCTAGCTTTCTCAATCTGTGGACAAAATTGATTGGACCAGTTCCATTTCTGTCTTTGGCATATGTTAGAAAAGACAAAGGCAGTTTGGGGGAAAAGTAACATCAATTCTGCAAAGGTGTCCTTTATAAGCATTTCCAGACCTACCCCAGTCAAAGTGCCTAGGTCATTGCCACCACAGTGCACAATCATGAGGTCAGGGTGTTGGAGATGCAAAAAGGATTTAACCAATGGCATCAATTGATGCCACTTTAATCCTCTCTGTCCAATCCATTTAATGTCTACATTTTGCAAAGCTAGGTCTTTGTCAATACCTCTGCTTTCAGCATACCTTTTGCACCAGAAAACATAGCTGTGTCCAATAATCCACACAGAAAGCATATTGAAGGGATTTCTGTAGGTAATCAGAAGATGTCTGCAGCTGAGGTAGGCAGGTGGAAGAATACAATCTAGCTAAAATGGTGGACAAGATGCTGTTTTTACGAAAGTAGAGATTGGATTGGCTGTTTAATAACACTCTACATTCAAATATAGGGTGCATTTTACTTTGTTTTCAAAGTATGTTTCTTATTGGTTATTAACATATGCTGGAAAGGTACAGTATAAAGGATAAGGTCAAGCATTGCAAAGCCAACCACACCTGCTTTTGTCATTTGAAACATTGTGTGGTGAACTTGTGACCTGGCAGCTAAGTTGAATGTTGCATGACCTGTTGCTATGGAAACTGATATTAAGGACAAGCGGTGAAGATGTCAGTTGAGAAGTATTGTTCTCTGTGACCAATGGAAAACCATTTTTCAATTTGAAAAAACACTGGGAAGCAATGCCATTTGTTGCTTATGTCTATATGTGTTGAAAAATTGAGGGAAAGTTTGCCAATACTGGTTAAACCTTGCAGAGTCTGTTGATCTACATTCTCTGTGTGAAAAAGAAAATCCTGACTGAGTGTGTGAGATTCAGATACTTCTTAATCTACAAATCAATTTGAAAGGTGCGTTATTAATTTGTGAGGTTTGTATGTGGTACCTTTGTTTTTAATTAGAATACTGTGTTTCTCCTGCTAAAGTCCAGGGAATAGTCTTGCTTGTCTAGAATAACACTGTCAGTCTGTGTGCACTTGTGCAACCATTGTGACAGAAGCATGTGGTAACTTCATGTCTTTGCTGACACATAACTGCTTAAAAACCTATCCTGTTGTCAAGTTTCAGTAGTATTAGAACCCAGTCATTGCTTATGCATTCGGAGAATGAGTCAGGCATTCACACTAGAGTGCAGTGGTGAAATGTGTAGAATGTATGCAGTCACCTTACTCCTTCCAGTCTAGTGAGTTTCTCCTGCTAAAATCCAGGGAATAGTCTTGCTTGTCTAGAATCACACTGTGAGTCGGTGTGCACTTGCACAACCATTGTGACAGAAGCATGTGGTTACTTCATGTCTTTGCTGACACATAACTGCTTAAAAACCTATCCTGTTGTCAAATTTTAATAGTATTAGAAGCCAGTCATTGCTTATGGATTCACAGAATGAGTCACTCATGCACACTAGAGTGCAGTTGTGAAATGTGTAAAATGTATGCAGTCACCTTACCCCTTCCAGACTACTGAGTTTCTCCTGCTAAATTCCAGGGAATAGTCTTGCTTGTCTAGCATCAGACTGTGAGTCTGTGTGCACTTGTGCAACCATTGTGACAGAAGCATGTGGTAACTTCATGTCTTTGCTGACAAATAACTGCTTAAAAACCAATCCTGTTGTCAAGTTTCAGTAGTATTAGAACCCCGTCTTTGCTTATGCATTCACTGAATGAGTCAGGCATTCACACTAGAGTGCAGTACTGAAATGTGTAGAATATATGCAGTCACCTTACCCCTTCCTGACTATTGAGTTTCTCCTGCTAAAGTCCAGGGAATAGTCTTGCTTGTTTAGAATCACACTGTGAGTCCCTGTGCACTTGTGCAATAATTCTAACAGAGGCATGTGGTTACTTCATCTCTTTCCTGACACATAACTGCTTAAACACCTACTCCCCTTGCACTCCTCTAGTGACCCATTCAGCACCATGTACTAATCCATTCACTGCGCCAAAACCCAACCACTTATAAATTCACCCAGGCACTCTCCTTGCAGTACTCTAATCATTCAGTCAGTACCCAAGTACTCATGCAGTGACCTAGGCCTTAGCACATAGACTGCTTTAAACTCCTATCCACTATGCCTGCAGTCCTCTAACCACCTACACACTTGTCTTTCACACCTTCAATTCCCAAGTCAGTATCCATATACTCCAGCAAACACTCTGTCACTCCCCTTGCACTCCTCAAGTGACCCATTCACCACTATGTACTAATCCATTCACTGCGCCAAAACCCAACCACTTAAAAACTCAAGCAGGCACTCTCCTTGCAGTACTCTAATCATTCAGTCAGTACCCAAGTACTCATGCAGTGACCAAGGCCTTAGCACATAGACTGCTTCAAACCCCTATCCACTATGCATGCAGTCCTCTAACCACCTACACACTTGTCTTTCACACCTTCAATTCCCCAGTCAGTATCCATACACTCTAGCAAACACTCTGTCACTCCCCTTGAACCCTCTAGTGACCCATTCAGCACCATGTACTAATCCATTCACTGCGCCAAAACCTAACCACTTATAAATTCATTCAGGCACTCTCCTTGTAGTACTCTAATCATTGAGTCAGTACCCAGGTACTTATGCAGTGACCCAAGCCTTAACTCATGGACTGCTACAAACCCCTATCCACTATGCATGCAGTCCTCTAACCAGCTACACACTTGTCTTTGACACCTTCAATTCCCCAGTTAGTATCCATACACTCCAGCAAACATCCTGTCACTCCCTTTGCACTCCTCTAGTGACCCATTCAGTACCAAATACTAATCCATTTCCTGCGCCAAAAGCCAACCACTTATACATTCACCCAGGCACTCTCCTTGCTGTACTCTAATCATTCAGTCAGTACCCAAGTACTCATGCAGTGAGCCATGCCTTAGCACATGGACTGCTTCATATGCCTATCCAGTATGCATGCAGTCCTCTAAACACCTACACAGTTGTCTTTCACACCTTCAATTCCCCAGTTAGTATTCATACACTTCTAGCAAACACCCTGTTACTCACCCAGTGTGTCTCCTTATAGTACTGTAATCATTCATTCAGTTAGCATGTAGTCTTTTAGTGAGGTAGGCTTTAGGGCATGAACTGCTTCAAAGTAGTATGCACTATGCATGTAGTGTTTTAAGCATCATCACACTTGTGGTTCAGGGCTATAGTTTCTTAGACAGTAATGGAATAGTATAAATTTGAAAGTTATTAATATACATTTATTTGTGATTCTTTTTTACAGATACTGTTTTTCAACGTTAAAATAGAGAAATCATGCCAGAAAAAAAGAAAAAGAAAAGAACAGAGACAGGAGGATTATTTGAAGAAACATCAACCACTAGTATTGAATGTACAAGATAATGTGGCTAAAAGGAAAAAATCTTCTGGTAAGATCACAAAGCAATTTATTAAAAATGTTTGTAGGAGCAAACAGAATGTGGATAATGTTGGAACTACTGAGAATTCTTCAAGTAAGAAAAAAATTCAAAATAAGAGGAAAAGTAAAAAAGCAAATGGTCAGTCAAAGGAGATAAAGTATGGTAAAAGAAGGCAAAATCAGTATAAGGAATTGCGCAAAAAAATATTTTACAAGAGAGTAGTGCATAATTTGCTGAAAGATGTGAAGAAATATAAAAAGGGAGCTTTATTTTATAAAAAGAAGAAGCATATTGAAAACATTGTGGAAAAGGCTTTTGAAGTAAAAAGGAAACTGTTTGTTATAGTGTTAAACAGAATTCAATCACTAGATAAACCAATCCATGTAATGAAGGCCAAAAGTAGGAGGAAAAGAGTTACTAATAAAAAAAAAAATTGTGATTTTTTTTTGGGTGAATGGAAACACAGTTCCAGTTCAGAGCCTTTTTTTAACGCAGAGAGTTATTCACTGAGCGAAAAAAGATTGTATGCAGTTGACACCAGTGGTAGAGGTTATGAGGTTAGCGACGGTTGTCCAATTGAGAAAGAGAAAATGGTTGAAAGAAATGCAGAAGAAGTGATAGCTGATTAAGTTTTAGGGAGACGTGCTAAAAATCCTGTTTACACTTGGGATTGCAGTAGTGTTTGCAGTGTACGACAGGAATCTATTGAAAAATGATATAGTTTTTTACGAGCCTATACTAAAAAAAGTGTAAAACAAAAGATTAAGGTGCCGATTCCGATCCGGTAAAACCCGGGTACAAATGGTCGTACGGAGCGTTTTCTCCGTCCGACTCGTACCTGGGAAAAACACCTTACAAACTCGCAAGTACGATTCGCACAGAAACACCATTTCCGTACGAGTCGTAAAAAACACCGACCGGCAAAAAAATACATACAAATCTGATTCTGGACGGCGCATATGCGACGTCCAGGCGGAGTCAGGCAGCGTTTTACGGACCAGCAAGTACTAATCGTGCCGATGTCACTCCGCACGTAGCATTTTTTACGGGAGCCAAAAACTGCCGGGAAATTGAGGACGACGCCCCCAGAGCATGGGTACGGGCCGTACACGCGTACCCCTACATCACCACTACAATGGTGGTACGGACCGTACACACACCCCCCAGAGCGTGGGTACGGTCCGTACACGTGTACCCCTACATCACCACTACAATGGTGGTAAGGACCGTACCCACGCCCCCCAGAGCGTGGGTACGGTCCGTACACACGTACCCCTACATCACCACTCCAATGGTGGTACAGCCCGTACCCACGCTCTGGGGGGCGTGGGTACGGTCCGTACCACCATTGGAGTGGTGATGTAGGGGTATGCGTGTACGGACCGTACCCACACCCCCAGAGCATGGGTACGGGCCGTACCACCATTGGAGTGGTGATGTAGGGGTACGCGTGTGCGGCCCGTACCCACGCTCTGGGGGCGTGGGTCACGCATATGAAACATTGAGACATGTTGACAGGTGTAGTGAGTGCCAATGGACATTTTCTCTGAATAACAACTTGAATAATGTCATTTGTCACATGGCTATCCGTCACCTGATCACACAGTTGGCAACACATATGACCTACTGACTGTCATCTGGAGTGGCACACATGTCCACACCCAGGACAATGCATAAGCTAATGGGCCTGCAATTGTTTAGCAAAAAAGCCTAGCTGTACTGTGGGTTCCCCCTCATGGCAAGCCAGAATGTACCCACAGATGTCAGCACACAAAGTCACAACTGTGTAGCATCTGAACCACACACAGGTGCCAAAAATGTACAACCAGGATACATGATTGTCAAAAACTGACACTGGCAATGACGCAAGAACATTAAGCACTGGCCAACATCACGGGGGCACTGCATGATGACTTTCTGTACTGCGACTCATCACACACAATGATTAGAGCGGCAGACCCTGATGCAGAGGTCTAGCCCGGGACCAGGGTTCAATTCCCCGCCTCGGCGGGTCTTGGGCTCAAAAATTCCACGGACCTGATAATTCTCGCCTCGGTGCCATTCCAATCATGGAGTCCCACTCTGCAACTCTGGGCAATAGCTTGCTTAATCTCCACAACGGCCCCCACAACGCTAAGGATGCCTGGCCTCCACCTTGGGGGTGCCCAGGAGTGGACGCCTCACAGGGAAAGCCAGGATGGGTTCCACAGCGGTATTCGTACAAGCGCCTTGAGACCCTTGCGGGTGAGTAGTGCGCTATACAAGTATCAATTTACATTTACACAAGTCAGACCTGGCAATGAAACATCAGGGTTGAACATGTACACCCCTCCCGCACACACCCACCCATACCTGAGTCAATGTGACTGATACCGATCAAGAAGTTAAACCTCTTATTCAGGGTTACAATAACTGTGCTTGAAAACTAGCTTCATTAACACGACATCACCTTGTAGGGCTGACATATTGGTCACAAACAAACATCAACAGATTGTTGTGAATAGCCACACAGGCACTGCCCAGTGTGAGTATGCACAAGCAAACTGGTGTATCCCTGTACAGTGGACAAATGTATCACACATGTGAAAAATACTACCTAGGCTAGGGAACAATGCCACAGAGGCAGAGCCATGATGTACCCACAGTGAATGTGCACAGTGTTGGATGACACACATGAGTAGGCGGGCAGGCTGTGTCAGGGGACTGTAGTGTGCACACTGCTCCATGGTCCTGGAATGAGCTGACTATCACAGGAGCAACCGTCCCGGCACTAAGCATATGTCCCACTCATGCACATCATGTCTGAGGCCACAACATTGGTAATGCATGTCGTAAGTCTGTTCATTTGAACCCTCACGCTCCTATGTTGAGACTCCGCATCAGTGCCAACAATTAAGCACCCCCAAAAGACCGAACAGGACAGGGCACAGGCAGACCACCCCCACACATGATGCTGAAAGCAGTGTGCACCTTGATAAACTGGCAGCCTAGATGACCATGTGCAATAGTTATGGCACACAGACCAGGTAACACATGTCAAGGAGGGGAAGGGAGGAAGAACAGCACAGGTTGACTTTGGGGAAGAGGATATGCACTGCACATATATAGCCTGGCAGTGTATCCAGGCGACTGAGCAGATCCAAAAGCTGGCGACACACAACAAACACACATGTACCTGCCCCCTTCCTGCTGCTGTAACTCCCGTATCCGCCCATCCAGGTCAGGGAAGACCACCGCCAGCACACGCCGCATCTGGTGGGTCAGGCGCCGGCGCCCGCCATGCTTGCGAGGCTCCTCCTCCTTCAGCATGACCCGGGCGATCTTCCGGGTCCAGCACCGGATGTCCTGCCATCTCTTCCTCACTTGTGGCAGGCGCCGACTGGGACCCTCCACCGATTGCACGGCCTTGACGGCATCCTTCCAGATCTTCCCCTTGTGGTAGGGGGATACCTGTGTGTATGACAAAGTGGGACAACATCACTACACCTGCACCATGTCACAGAGACAAACATTTGGACATCTTTGATCTGTTGAACAGGGCATAGTATGCTGGCAAGTAATAGCACCTTAGTCATATGGAGTTTTTCCACTGTGGGCGCACCAATGCACAACATGGCATAGTAAGTGCACAGGTGGCATGAGGGGTGCGAAAGAATCACTGATCATGGCACACACTGTGCATCCCAAGCAACACAAGGCTGATGGACAGCACCGAAAATCAGTCACATGCCCCAGGCCACTGACAAAACCTCAGCAGAGTACACAGACACACACTGGCACACATCAATCACCTGCCATTGCCAACTGCGGATGCACACCTCACTCTGCACATGTGCCACTTGCCAGGGGGGGTCACAGGTGTGGGGCTAGCTCAGCAAGTCAGACACACAGCACGGCTTAATTCACACATCAGATGAATTGAGCAGTTGCATCCTCCATGCAGCTGTGGTGCAACACTCCACATAGACACTCACCCACATGACAAGAAACATTCACACACATCAATGTCCAGGGGGCGTACACATCATTTGGACACACTCACCACTCTCACCACAGCTCCACTCAACTCTCACACGCATCTGTGGGTGCAGTCACCTGTCACACCGGGGTGACCACTGAATCACCGCAGGACAATAGAACAAGAATGCCCAAGAGGATTAGGCTGGCGGAATGTGCCATGCACTATGCAGTGAATGTCACAGTAAGCACAATACAAGTGAGGCGTGCACACATGAATTACATCAAGCCCTGCATGAGAGACATAAGCCAGGCAAAGGTAGTGGAGTCAGCACTCACCTGCTCCCCTGGTCGACCATACAGCATGGGGTACTGTGGGAGGATCACATCCAGCAGGGCCTGGTTCTCCTCCTGGGTGAAAGGCTGGGCCCTCCCCACAGTCCTTGACATGGTGCCAGAGGGAGACAATACAGCAGCAGTGGTATCGACTGACATGTTGTGCAGGCAAGTGCCCTCTCATGGGTTCTGCCTGCCTTATATCTGCCTTGCTGGCTTATTTCATTTACAGGAGGACAGAGTGATTGTTCAAACTCATTTGCATCCTACGTTTCCTCCAATCCCTTTAAACATACACCAGTGACAGCCTTTGCATCTTTCGATTTTGCAGCATCATGTCAAGTCAACAACCAGTTTGCAACAATGTTAAATGTGGCCAACTGATTTTTCCAGACCACATGATGTTAAATTTTGAATGTGAAACTCGGTATCCATGACAACCAGCATGCATTTAGGCCCTAATACTTGTCCCTCATGTGTCCCCATTGTAATTCTTAAATCCCCACACAGGTACAGCGTGTTTCACATGTACCCCTAGAGCACCATCACTACAGTGATACGGGCCGTACTCACGCGTGTACAGGCCGTACATGCGTGAGTAGGGCCCGTATCAGTAGGACCTACAGTACCCCCAACTATAGTGATACGGGCCGTACTCACGCGTGTACGGGCCATACACGCGTGAGTACATGCCGATCACTATAGTTGGGGGTACCGTAGGTACTAGTGATACGGGTCGTACTCACTCGTGTACGGGCCGTACACGCGTGAGTACGTGCCGATCACTATAGTTGGGGGTACCGTAGGTCCTAGTGATACGGGCCCTACTCACATGTGTACGGGCCGTACACGCGTGAGTACGGGCCCTACACACGCACTCAGAGCGTGTGTACTGCCTTTCCCAGCTTACACTGGTGATAGGAGGCACACACGAAAGGAATGGAGGCGTCAGACTCGCACAAGGCTGTACATCAAGTCATTGTCAGTGCAGTCCTTCATGTGCAGGGCCTAGGTGTGTCAGGCAGTGATGTGGCACATGTCTCCTCATGTTGTGGCACAATAGATGTGTGATGAGCTGTGTACACATGTCATGTGTGATGGGGCACTACGTGGAACACTTCCCATTCACACTTTGCACACGTGTGCATGTATGACACACGTGTCAAGCACTGCATCACTGGTATGGCACAGTCAGCAACACCCGCAACTGTCCCCTGATGCCAGGTACATGGATAATTACACCTAACATGTGACTCCCAGCGTGCCACGATGTGACTATGTTAAGTGTGTGTCATGTGTTCCCATGAGCTTTGCGTTGGTGTTCCGTCAAATCCATCTGCTGTTGCAGCATCCAACATGTGTCTGTGTGCATATGTGCATGACACACATATACGCACACCATGCCACATGTGGACTGACACGTTACATGTGTCATGATGGTTCGAAGATGACTTCCTGACATGAGGCAATATCTGCGTTCTCTCAATGTCTGTGTCATCAGTTTTTGACATGTACCCCTTCATGGAAATGTGTGTTATCTGTCCTTTTCCAGATTACATGTGAACTGTGCGTCTAGACTCCCGCCAGCTGTCTGTCTGAGATGACATCCTTCAAATGCTGATATGTGGATGTCTGTCACTCATGTAATGTGTCTGGCTTATCACTTACACTGGCCCACAGCTATTTTAATGGCATGTCACGTCAAGATTGCCATGCAACTATTGTGGCTGCCTCTTCGTAGGAGTATCACCTGGCTGGCCTACGTGTCCTGGATGTATTGCACAGCACAGACTCTGTATTAAGCAGATGTGTATTAGCTGTTGAACATGTGCTCACCTCAGTCAAATTGGTGTGGTAATGTACTCACTCTTCGTTATTCCTTCCAAATCTCTGCAGGGCACCGCCTCTCCCCAGACGAATGCCAGACCTGGATGCCATGCCTGAACATGACTGCATACGCAGATACCCCTTCTCCCAAGAGTTGATAGAGGACTTCACCAGTCGGCTTGCACCACACCTCCAACCACAACACAGGTATCCTACAGCTCTGACCCCCAAGATGAAGGTGATGGCAGCCCTACATTTTTTGCCACCGGCACGTTTCAATTGTCCATAGCTGATGTCGGTGGCATGTCCCAGACAATGTTCAGCCATGTCCTGCATGATGTTATAGAAGCCATGTTGGTGCACCTGGATGACTTCATCCATTTCCCCACTTGTGAGCAGTTGACAGGTGTCAAGGGTGAGTTCTATGCCCTGGGAGGGATGCCTCATGTAATTGGGGCCATTGATGGGACACATGTGGCTTTGGTACCACCACAGGCACAGGAGGTAGCCTATAGAAACAGAAAACATTACCATTCCATTAATGCCCTTGTGGTGTGTCTTGCTAACATGCTGATTTCCCATGTCTGTGCCCGTTTTCCTGGGTCCGCACACGATGCATACATCATGAGGCATAGCAGGGTGCCAGAAATGATGCTGCAGCTGCACGGGAACGAGCATGTCTTGTTGGTGGGTATACTCTGTTGGTCCTGTGTTCAGCGCTATCTTTGTGTCTTACGGCATCTCCTGACCCACTTCTTCACATGATGTTTCCATGTAGGGGACTCTGGCTATCCAAACATGCCATGGCTGATGATGCCTCTCCGCAACCCCAGAACAGCCGCAGAACACCGGTACAACGACACCCATGGGCATACGAGGCGTGTGATTGAGAGGACGTTTGGACTCCTGAAGAGCAGATTCCGGTGACAAGACTGGCGGCGCCCTCCCACATGCCCGGGTGAAGGTCTGCAAAATCTTCATTGTGTGCTGCATGCTGCACAACATGGCAGTGGAGAAGGCTGTGCCACTCATCCTTGATCCGGATGAGCAGGATCATCCACCCATGGAGGATGAAGAGCTCGGGCACGGGGCAAGTGAGGATGAGGATGAGGATGAGGACATCCGGAGTCAGCTTATCCGCAACTTCTTCCCATGATGGTGAGTCCCTGTGTCTGAGTGTGCACGCTTTGAGCCTTGTGTGGCATGTGTTGCAATGTGTGTGTCGAGCTGACTGTGTGCTAAGTGACTTGGAGGTGTGTTATGATGTGTCATTCAAGTGATGATGTAAGTCCACACATTTTAGCTGGGACACTAATTTTATTAAGGGCATGGTGACAACATCATTCCTGTAGAGTACATGTACATATCTGCAGATTACTAGCTCTTCGCTGACTTGTTGTGTGTCTGTCCTCCCCAGGTTCTTGTGGCTGTCATCTGCTCATGTCATCATTGCCCTCCTGCTATTCCTCATGAGTATTGCAACGTGTGCTGGATCGGAGTTACATGCACAGACATATTGAAAAGTCATTTGGGGTAAGGAGTACAGCAAGGCATTTTGTGGGTGGTACGTGTTTGTGATATGTGGGAACTGCTCCTGTGCATGTAGTGTTACCATGCATACATGTCGACTCACCATGGGCCACATGACGTGTTGCATGGCTCCCATGAATTGATAGTCACCCTTCCTGACAGTCATCTGTCATGGTTTGTGGATTCTGATGAAGGCATCAATGTGTGTATAATGTCCCTTAGGCACATACTGGATGCTAATGGTGGACATAGTGTGGGACATCCCCATATGAGGCTCAATGGGGAACTGCAGACTCTCCGTGTGCAGCAAGGGGTGTTAGGCTCAACCCCTTCACTTGTGTGCCAGCTCAGTAGGATTTACCACATCTGTGTGTTGAAGGGGGTGTCCAGTGTAGGTCACACATGGTCAGCCAAATGACCTGTGAGTCTGTTCCAATGGATGCATTTGCATTAGTGTGAGGCTGTGTAATAAAGGTGTTAGTCACACTCCAAGGTGCCTCATCTCTGTCAATGCAGGTCTCTTGCCATTTTGCATGCGGCATATCTGGCATAGTTGGGGAAGATTATGCATAGGAGTCCATGTGTAGTTTCGCAACATGCATGCAGTAGCTCATGGATTAGGCTCACTATTGGGCATGAAGTACATGGTAGTGTATGTATTTCGGCATGTTGGTCCACACAATGGGCCATCAACAGCTGCTGAGGGTGTGTCTCCTGTGCGCAGGTCGGCCTTCTGTTTCCTGATCCGGTGTAATGCTTCTTTGGTGATTGTGCATGCATTGTCTCTGGGTTTGCCATGTGACAATGGACACTCCTTACTTTCCGCATGCGCCTGTTGCAGTTGTCCTTCTGACATCCTAGTCTTTATGTGCAAACTCTGTCATTTTTCAAGGAGATGCCGCCTGCTGCTGCGGCCCCTGCAGCAAGGGCCCACGGAGTATACGGATTTGGCAACAGACACGCCTCCAAGATGCTCCTCACTTCTTCCCTCCACCCATTAATTTGGCTGTCCTCAGCTTGTCTATGCCACTGTTGCCGCAACGTGGTGCCGAAGGCTGAACCATCAGCACATGCAAGGTGCACATTGCACCACCATCCTGTCCTTGCATAACCCACATCACACTACAGTCTGATGTATCAGCCACACTCCGAGCTATGTCCATCCGCACATCTAACGCCTGCTGTCAGACATACCCTGGGCACACACACGACACCTTTGCATGCTGAGTGTGCAACTCCAACTGCCTACACTGCGCTGCCCCGCCTTCCAGGCCCTGTCACACCAACCAGGTCACGTCCCTAATACTCGCCACAGGCTCTGTACCCCAGCAAGAGCATGGGAGTGGGACTCAAGGCTTCAGCATGTAGTGTGGTGTCATCGTCTGGGACATGGCACAGGTATCATCTCTCAGCATGTCAATCTACAGAGTGTCCAGGACCCCCCTCTCCACCATCACATGCGCACAGCACCTCATCATCAGCTCGTATGCCATTGACAGCCAGGTGCTCCTCACCCTCAACAAAGACACAGACATTGGCAGTTCCATCATTCAAGTATGCATGAGATCCATGGATGAATGGCTGAACACGAGCCACCTGAGGCTGGACTTGGACAGGGCTGAGGTGAGCATCTGAGGATTGTCCCCTTCCAGCTGGGTCAAGCGCCTGTGTCCCACCCGCAAGAGCCCTGCACAAGCACCCAGTGGCCACACACACACATGATGGTGTGCATCATGTTTGGCTCGCTCACATATGCCATGCTAGTCCACAGCATCTGTACCTCATGCTGCAATGCTCTCTGCATTATGCACATGATTCACAGATAGATCCACTCCAAGTAAAGACAGACCATCCCCCAGGTCCATGACAACATTCATGTCAAATACTGCCCTGCCCTCTACGGAGCAAGTACATCCAAACTCCCAGGAAACTGGTCCACTCCCAGGGGGCGTCTGCACACCTCAGCTTCAACACCCTGCGCCCCAGCCACCTCACCGTCCACCATAGATAGCAGCAATGGATCACTGTGTGCTGCAGGATGACCTCCACACTCCCCACCCACACTCAGGAGGCAGTCCACAAACCCGACCCCACACCAACCTTGTACGTCTGTGATCCTAGTTCCCGTTGGGCCATCTCCGTGCATCCAACCTTGCCCTGGCCACCGTTCTTCACATCCACCATACTGCAGCATACAGGACATTGTTCTCCCACCTCGCCACACATACCTGGGACTCCCTCCCCGGGTACCTCCACATGAGCCATGACCTCTCCGCCTTGATGATAATCTCCCAAATAGGTCTCTCTGCACAGTTTAGCAGGCACCCCCTCAGCAGCCAGAGGCCATCACAGGTGAATGTTGTGCTCCATGCCTACATTGTATGATACCTTGTGACCCATGTGTGTCGTGTACCAGACTCTGATCCCAGGGTATGGATGGGTGGAGTTAGTTCAACACTCAGGCATAGTTAGACATTTCCACACACATATGTCGTTGAATAATGCCAAATGACAGCAACATCTCATGTGAAGAAAAATAAGATTTTATTTTTGGTGGGGTGAGTCTTTTGGTAGATATGCTAAGGTGCTCTACCGGGGGAATAGAATCCAAAGTTCACAGGGGGAGATGGTATCCTTGGCATTGGAAGTAATCAGAGTCCAGGGCACAGTGTTGGTCATCATTGGTCAGACTGTGACCAGCAAGTTCATGTGACAGAGAATGTCATTGGATGAGGTGCTGCTGTTGCGCCAGAGGGCCAGGTGCCAGGCCAGGTGACCTGGGAGATGTGGATGGTCCGCTGACTCTCACGGTCTTTTCCGTGGACGACCCACCTTCCTCCGGGGACCCTCAGATGCAGGCCTTGACGATGTTTGGGACGCTCCGTCAGACGAATCCTCCTCCCCCTCCTCCTCCCTCCCTGTGTCTGGTGCTGGTCTACGCCTGGTGGCACAGGGAGGGTTGGCCATGCTTTGGGCGATCTGACGGAGTGATTGGCTCACGTCCCTGTGCACCGCCAGGTGCTCAGCCAGTCTTGCCTCCATCCGTCCTTGGTGTTGTTGATGACTGGCATGATGCTCGACCTGCAGGTTCTTAATCTCATCGAGGGTCCCCTGCATCTCGGAGAGTCTTGACACAACCTGGTTGATGCCTCTGGTGTCACGCCGGTATGAGTCCAGGATGTTGCGTATGTGTGACATACCAGTGTCCTGAGCTGGCTGGTCAGGTTCGCGCCTCCGCCTGCCTCCACTCCCACCACCCCTGCCCACTTGAGCCTGACCTGCCCTTGTGGGCACATCGGGTGTACTGGACCCCTGAGGGATGGCATTTGCAGGGTTGCCTGCCTCCTCCTGGGTGCCCGGAGAACCTTGTCCCTCCTGGTCAGACTGGCTCTGTTGTTCAGTGTGAGCAGGGCTCCTGGGTGTGTCCTGGGATGTGGCAGGAATGGGGGTGGTGGTTGGCACAGATGTACCTGACGCAGGTGCTGCAGGGGCTTGGGCACCAGAGGGTCCAGGTTGGTCGGGGTCATCCACGGAGTGGTGAGAGTCATTGCTGCCGGTGGGATCGTCTTCACGCGGAGCCTGGGACTGTGATTCTTCCCCCCCAGTGTTGGGGGGAGATCGACGACGTTGCCCTGTGTGTGAGAGAGAGACAATGTTAATGGTGTTTCATGCTACATCTATGTTTCATACATATTCAAGTTGACACAGTTCCTCCAGGTAGTTGGATGTCCCTAGCATTCCTCTCAATGTCCACTTGGGGATGGGTATGTTGCAGGGGACAGATTGGGATGTTCTCCTGAGTGTTTGACCTGTAGATTGTTGGCTCTGATGCTTATTTGGCTCTGGATTGGTCTTGTTGTGTCACATGTCCATTGTGGGAGTGTGTAAATCCGTTGCCTGCCCCGGGGGTGTGTGCTTGTGTTAGGGGGGGTGTGACCGGGCGTGCTGTTATGTGTAGTGTGAGTTGTCATTGGGTCTCCCAGGTGATGTGTCTGTCCCCTCATGGTGCATGCTGGCATGACAGTGAGTGTGAGTTCCTGTCCTAGATACCTGTGCTTGTGGAGTTGGTGTTTGAGTGTACAGTGGTCCCAGGAGGGCCTTGTGCTGCATACAGCAGGGCCCAGTGTCAGCTACCTTGTCAGTAGTTTGCCAGTCCCTGTGCATTGTGCATGGGTATGTACCTATGCCATATGGGCTGAGGGCATTGTTGTCTGCGTCTCATTTCCACAATGTGTTGTGTGGGGCCCACCCTCCCAGCCTCCCGGACATCCAGTCTTGTGTTTGTGGTTGTTGTAGCCTTGGACATGGCCTTGCCTTGATTTGTGAAGGGTGCATGGAGACGTTAGTGGCATGAGCGTGGTTTTTGAGTGTGGTTGTGTGCGGTGAATGCTTGGGGGAAGTTGCGTGCATTTGGTGTATATGTGGTGTGGACCCCATTGCCCCCATGTTACCTAAGTTGTTTGTGTACTCACCAGGCTCTGCGACTCCTTCGACTCCCACCGGCGGTAGCAGGGCCATCACCTGCTCCTCCCAGGGATGGTAGTGTACGGGTCTGCGGGGCGGCCCACCTCCAGTGATGTTACTCTGGGCATATTCTTCATTCATTTTCCTCTTGACCACCCGGCGCAGATCGTACCACCTGGCTTGGCATTCATGCCTGGTCCTTTGGATGGGCGCAACAGCATTCACCTTATCGACAATCCTCTGCCACATGGCAGATTTTTCAGATATGCTGGTCTGTCTGACCAATGTTCCAAACAGCTGTGGCTCGACTCTGATGACTTCGTTGACAAGGAGGTCCAGCTCCGCCGTAGTGAACTTTGGATTCTTGTCTGTGGGCATGGTGTAGGGTGTGGGTGTGGGTGTGGATGGTTGTGGGTGTGTGGGTGTGAATGTGAGTGTGTGTGTGTGTGTGAATGTGAAGAGGGGGATGTTTGTGGAGGAGGTTGTGTGAAGGTGTGTGAGTGAAGGTGTAGTGAAGGTATGAGTAATGTGGAGTTGTTTCTCTGTGGGGTCTGGCAGCAGTGGGTCTGTTGCAAAGGCTCATGGGTTGTGTGTGTGGGCCCTTTTTATTGGTCCATTTTTGGGTGTGGCTGTGTTTGAATTTTGGTGGGTGTGTTATAAGAGGTGGTTGTGATTTGGGGCCTCTGTTTGCGTGTTTGGATGTGCCAGGTCAGTCATTGAGATGTATTTTGTCATGTAGATGTGTTTTGTGGTGTTGTGCGAGTTGAATTGACCCTCCTTGTGCTGTTTTACAGTGTCCTGGTTCTGTATGAGTCTTTTTCTCGTAGGTAAGACCCGTACATACGCGATGCTGGGTGAGGGTGCTGGGGTACGGTGTTGGAGTGCAGCGCGTACATGCGGTGAGGGTACGGTGTGTACACGTGCGGCCCTGAGGTACGGCACGTACATGCGGAGGTACAGCGCGTACGGGGGGACGGCGCGTACATGGGGGCAGGGGGTTCGGTGCGTACATGCGGTGCTGGGGTACATTGCGTACATGCGGTGCTGGGGTACGGTGCGTACATGCGGTGCTGTGGTACGGT
Source organism: Triturus cristatus (assembly GCF_964204655.1). Lineage (NCBI taxonomy): Eukaryota > Metazoa > Chordata > Amphibia > Caudata > Salamandridae > Triturus > Triturus cristatus. Next base: position 460,333,571 of record NC_140580.1, on the reverse strand, counting down.
GCGTACATGCGGTGGGGGGTAGGGGTTACGGTGCGTACATGAGGTGGGGGTAGGGGGTACGGTGCGTACATGCGGTGGGGGGCAGGGGGTACGGTGTGTACATGCGGTGGGGGGGCAGGGGGTACGGTGCGTACATGCGGTGCTGGGGTACGGTGCGTACATGCGGTGGGGGAAAGGGGGTACGGTGCATACATGAGGTGGGGGTAGGGGGTACGGTACGTACATGCGGTGGGGGGGCAGGGGATATGGTGCATACATGCGGTGGGGGGGCAGGGGGTGGGGTGCGTACATGCGGTGCTGGAGTACGGTGCGTACATGCGGTGGGGGTACGGTGGGTACACGTGTGGCCCTAGGGTATGGCGCGTAAATCCGCGGGGGAATGCGCGTACATGGGGGGGACGGCGCGTACAGTTGCGGGGCTGGGGTCCAGTGCGGACAGGGTGGTGTACGGTTATGAAGTGGGTCGCACACCGCTCGTCATACTAGCAAGTAGCCCCATAGGATTCTGGAGAATGAAGTAGCAGCGGCGAGTACACCTATGCCATGAGTGTAAAGTAAAATGCCATCCCTGGACACGTGTTTCGAGGTAGTTGCCTCTCGTCAGCAGGGAGCAGGTCTGTATGCGGGGTGCCAAGTAGACTGCCAAATATATAAGGTTTAGTACCTTTCACGGCGCGCGGGTGCGGGATCCTGACTCGTCAGCCAATCGCTCGAGGGAGCATTTAAATACAACTATGAAGTGGGTCGCACACCGCTCGTCATACTAGCAAGTAGCCCCATAAGATTCTGGAGAATGAAGTAGCAGCGGCGAGTACACCTATGCCACGAGTGTAAAGTAAAATGCCATCCCTGGACACGTGTTTCGAGGTAGTTGCCTCTCGTCAGCAGGGAGCAGGTCTGTATGCGGGGTGCCAAGTAGACTGCCAAATATTTAAGGTTTAGTACCTTTCACGGCGCGCGGGTGCGGGATCCTGACTCGTCAGCCAATCGCTCGAGGGAGCATTTAAATACAACTATGAAGTGGGTCGCACACCGCTCGTCATACTAGCAAGTAGCCCCATAGGATTCTGGAGAATGAAGTAGCAGCGGCGAGTACACCTATGCCACGAGTGTAAAGTAAAATGCCATCCCTGGACACGTGTTTCGAGGTAGTTGCCTCTCGTCAGCAGGGAGCAGGTCTGTATGCGGGGTGCCAAGTAGACTGCCAAATATATAAGGTTTAGTACCTTTCACGGCGCGCGGGTGCGGGATCCTGACTCGTCAGCCAATCGCTCGAGGGAGCATTTAAATACAACTATGAAGTGGGTCGCACACCGCTCGTCATACTAGCAAGTAGCCCCATAGGATTCTGGAGAATGAAGTAGCAGCGGCGAGTACACCTATGCCACGAGTGTAAAGTAAAATGCCATCCCTGGACACGTGTTTCGAGGTAGTTGCCTCTCGTCAGCAGGGAGCAGGTCTGTATGCGGGGTGCCAAGTAGACTGCCAAATATATAAGGTTTAGTACCTTTCACGGCGCGCGGGTGCGGGATCCTGACTCGTCAGCCAATCGCTCGAGGGAGCATTTAAATACAACTATGAAGTGGGTCGCACACCGCTCGTCATACTAGCAAGTAGCCCCATAGGATTCTGGAGAATGAAGTAGCAGCGGCGAGTACACCTATGCCACGAGTGTAAAGTAAAATGCCATCCCTGGACACGTGTTTCGAGGTAGTTGCCTCTCGTCAGCAGGGAGCAGGTCTGTATGCGGGGTGCCAAGTAGACTGCCAAATATATAAGGTTTAGTACCTTTCACGGCGCGCGGGTGCGGGATCCTGACTCGTCAGCCAATCGCTCGAGGGAGCATTTAAATACAACTATGAAGTGGGTCGCACACCGCTCGTCATACTAGCAAGTAGCCCCATAGGATTCTGGAGAATGAAGTAGCAGCGGCGAGTACACCTATGCCGCGAGTGTAAAGTAAAATGCCATCCCTGGACACGTGTTTCGAGGTAGTTGCCTCTCGTCAGCAGGGAGCAGGTCTGTATGCGAAGTGCCAAGTAGACTGCCAAATATATAAGGTTTAGTACCTTTCACGGCGCGCGGGTGCGGGATCCTGACTCGTCAGCCAATCGCTCGAGGGAGCATTTAAATCCAACTATGAAGTGGGTCGCACACCGCTCTTCATACTAGCAAGTAGCCCCATAGGATTCTGGAGAATGAAGTAGCAGCGGCGAGTACACCTATGCCACGAGTGTAAAGTAAAATGCCATCCCTGGACACGTGTTTCGAGGTAGTTGCCTCTCGTCAGCAGGGAGCAGGTCTGTATGCGGGGTGCCAAGTAGACTGCCAAATATATAAGGTTTAGTACCTTTCACGGCGCGCGCGTGCGGGATCCTGACTCGTCAGCCAATCGCTCGAGGGAGCATTTAAATACAACTATGAAGTGGGTCGCACACCGCTCGTCATACTAGCAAGTAGCCCCATAGGATTCTGGAGAATGAAGTAGCAGCGGCGAGTACACCTATGCCACGAGTGTAAAGTAAAATGCCATTCCTGGACATGTGTTTCGAGGTAGTTGCCTCTCGTCAGCAGGGAGCAGGTCTGTATGCGGGGTGTCAAGTAGACTGCCAAATATATAAGGTTTAGTACCTTTCACGGCGCGCGGGTGCGGGATCCTGACTCGTCAGCCAATCGCTCGAGGGAGCATTTAAATACAACTATGAAGTGGGTCGCACACCGCTCGTCATACTAGCAAGTAGCCCCATAGGATTCTGGAGAATGAAGTAGCAGCGGCGAGTACACCTATGCCACGAGTGTAAAGTAAAATGCCATCCCTGGACACGTGTTTCGAGGTAGTTGCCTCTCGTCAGCAGGGAGCAGGTCTGTATGCGGGGTGCCAAGTAGACTGCCAAATATATAAGGTTTAGTACCTTTCACGGCGCGCAGGTGCGGGATCCTGACTCGTCAGCCAATCGCTCGAGGGAGCATTTAAATACAACTATGAAGTGGGTCGCACACCGCTCGTCATACTAGCAAGTAGCCCCATAGGATTCTGGAGAATGAAGTAGCAGCGGCGAGTACACCTATGCCACGAGTGTAAAGTAAAATGCCATCCCTGGACACGTGTTTCGAGGTTGTTGCCTCTCGTCAGCAGGGAGCAGGTCTGTATGCGGGGTGCCAAGTAGACTGCCAAATATATAAGGTTTAGTACCTTTCACGGCGCGCGGGTGTGGGATCCTGACTCGTCAGCCAATCGCTCGAGGGAGCATTTAAATACAACTATGAAGTGGGTCGCTCACCGCTCGTCATACTAGCAAGTAGCCCCATAGGATTCTGGAGAATGAAGTAGCAGCGGCGAGTACACCTATGCCACGAGTGTAAAGTAAAATGCCATCCCTGGACACGTGTTTCGAGGTAGTTGCCTCTCGTCAGCAGGGAGCAGGTCTGTATGCGGGGTGCCAAGTAGACTGCCAAATATATAAGGTTTAGTACCTTTCACGGCGCGCGGGTGCGGGATCCTGACTCGTCAGCCAATCGCTCGAGGGAGCATTTAAATACAACTATGAAGTGGGTCGCACACCGCTCGTCATACTAGCAAGTAGCCCCATAGGATTCTGGAGAATGAAGTAGCAGCGGCGAGTACACCTATCCCACGAGTGTAAAGTAAAATGCCATCCCTGGACACGTGTTTCGAGGTAGTTGCCTCTCGTCAGCAGGGAGCAGGTCTGTATGCGGGGTGCCAAGTAGACTGCCAAATATATAAGGTTTAGTACCTTTCACGGCGCGCGGGTGCGGGATCCTGACTCGTCAGCCAATCGCTCGAGGGAGCATTTAAATACAACTATGAAGTGGGTCGCACACCGCTCGTCATACTAGCAAGTAGCCCCATAGGATTCTGGAGAATGAAGTAGCAGCGGCGAGTACACCGATGCCACGAGTGTAAAGTAAAATACCATCCCTGGACACGAGTTTCGAGGTAGTTGCCTCTCGTCAGCAGGGAGCAGGTCTGTATGCGGGGTGCCAAGTAGACTGCCAAATATATAAGGTTTAGTACCTTTCACGGCGCGCAGGTGCGGGATCCTGACTCGTCAGCCAATCGCTCGAGGGAGCATTTAAATACAACTATGAAGTGGGTCGCACACCGCTCGTCATACTAGCAAGTAGCCCCATAGGATTCTGGAGAATGAAGTAGCAGCGGCGAGTACACCTATGCCACGAGTGTAAAGTAAAATGCCATCCCTGGACACGTGTTTCGAGGTAGTTGCCTCTCGTCAGCAGGGAGCAGGTCTGTATGCGGGGTGCCAAGTAGACTGCCAAATATATAAGGTTTAGTACCTTTCACGGCGCGCGGGTGTGGGATCCTGACTCGTCAGCCAATCGCTCGAGGGAGCATTTAAATACAACTATGAAGTGGGTCGCACACCGCTCGTCATACTAGCAAGTAGCCCCATAGGATTCTGGAGAATGAAGTAGCAGCGGCGAGTACACCTATGCCACGAGTGTAAAGTAAAATGCCATCCCTGGACACGTGTTTCGAGGTAGTTGCCTCTCGTCAGCAGGGAGCAGGTCTGTATGCGGGGTGCCAAGTAGACTGCCAAATATATAAGGTTTAGTACCTTTCACGGCGCGCGGGTGCGGGATCCTGACTCGTCAGCCAATCGCTCGAGGGAGCATTTAAATACAACTATGAAGTGGGTCGCACACCGCTCGTCATACTAGCAAGTAGCCCCATAGGATTCTGGAGAATGAAGTAGCAGCGGCGAGTACACCTATGCCACGAGTGTAAAGTAAAATGCCATCCCTGGACACGTGTTTCAAGGTAGTTGCCTCTCGTCAGCAGGGAGCAGGTCTGTATGCGGGGTGCCAAGTAGACTGCCAAATATATAAGGTTTAGTACCTTTCACGACGTGCGGGTGCGGGATCCTGATTCGTCAGCCAATCGCTCGAGGGAGCATTTAAATCCAACTATGAAGTGGGTCGCACACCGCTCGTCATACTAGCAAGTAGCCCCATAGGATTCTGGAGAATGAAGTAGCAGCGGCGAGTACACCTATCCCACGAGTGTAAAGTAAAATGCCATCCCTGGACACGTGTTTCGAGGTAGTTGCCTCTCGTCAGCAGGGAGCAGGTCTGTATGCGGGGTGCCAAGTAGACTGCCAAATATATAAGGTTTAGTACCTTTCACAGCGCGCGGGTGCGGGATCCTGACTCGTCAGCCAATCGCTCGAGGGAGCATTTAAATACAACTATGAAGTGGGTCGCACACCGCTCGTCATACTAGCAAGTAGCCCCATAGGATTCTGGAGAATGAAGTAGCAGCGGCGAGTACACCTATGCCACGAGTGTAAAGTAAAATGCCATCCCTGGACACGTGTTTCGAGGTAGTTGCCTCTCGTCAGCAGGGAGCAGGTCTGTATGCGGGGTGCCAAGTAGACTGCCAAATATATAAGGTTTAGTACCTTTCACGGCGCGCGGGTGCGGGATCCTGACTCGTCAGCCAATCGCTCGAGGGAGCATTTAAATACAACTATGAAGTGGGTCGCACACCGCTCGTCATACTAGCAAGTAGCCCCATAGGATTCTGGAGAATGAAGTAGCAGCGGCGAGTACACCTATGCCACGAGTGTAAAGTAAAATGCCATCCCTGGACACGTGTTTCGAGGTAGTTGCCTCTCGTCAGCAGGGAGCAGGTCTGTATGCGGGGTGCCAAGTAGACTGCCAAATATATAAGGTTTAGTACCTTTCACGGCGCGCGGGTGCGGGATCCTGACTCGTCAGCCAATCGCTCGAGGGAGCATTTACATACAACTATGAAGTGGGTCGCACACCGCTCGTCATACTAGCAAGTAGCCCCATAGGATTCTGGAGAATGAAGTAGCAGCGGCGAGTACACCTATGCCGCGAGTGTAAAGTAAAATGCCATCCCTGGGCACGTGTTTCGAGGTAGTTGCCTCTCGTCAGCAGGGAGCAGGTCTGTATGCGAAGTGCCAAGTAGACTGCCAAATATATAAGGTTTAGTACCTTTCACGGCGCGCGGGTGCGGGATCCTGACTCGTCAGCCAATCGCTCGAGGGAGCATTTAAATCCAACTATGAAGTGGGTCGCACACCGCTCGTCATACTAGCAAGTAGCCCCATAGGATTCTGGAGAATGAAGTAGCAGCGGCGAGTACACCTATGCCACGAGTGTAAAGTAAAATGCCATCCCTGGACACGTGTTTCGAGGTAGTTGCCTCTCGTCAGCAGGGAGCAGGTCTGTATGCGGGGGGCCAAGTAGACTGCCAAATATATAAGGTTTAGTACCTTTCACGGCGCGCGGGTGCGGGATCCTGACTCGTCAGCCAATCGCTCGAGGGAGCATTTAAATACAACTATGAAGTGGGTCGCACACCGCTCGTCATACTAGCAAGTAGCCCCATAGGATTCTGGAGAATGAAGTAGCAGCGGCGAGTACACCTATGCCACGAGTGTAAAGTAAAATGCCATCCCTGGACACGTGTTTCGAGGTAGTTGCCTCTCGTCAGCAGGGAGCAGGTCTGTATGCGGGGTGCCAAGTAGACTGCCAAATATATAAGGTTTAGTACCTTTCACGGCGCGTGGGTGCGGGATCCTGACTCGTCAGCCAATCGCTCGAGGGAGCATTTAAATACAACTATGAAGTGGGTCGCACACCGCTCGTCATACTAGCAAGTAGCCCCATAGGATTCTGGAGAATGAAGTAGCAGCGGCGAGTACACCTATGCCACGAGTGTAAAGTAAAATACCATCCCTGGACACGTGTTTCGAGGTAGTTGCCTCTCGTCAGCAGGGAGCAGGTCTGTATGCGGGGTGCCAAGTAGACTGCCAAATATATAAGGTTTAGTACCTTTCACGGCGCGCGGGTGCGGGATCCTGACTCGTCAGCCAATCGCTCGAGGGAGCATTTAAATACAACTATGAAGTGGGTCGCACACCTCTCGTCATACTAGCAAGTAGCCCCATAGGATTCTGGAGAATGAAGTAGCAGCGGCGAGTACACCTATGCCACGAGTGTAAAGTAAAATGCCATCCCTGGACACGTGTTTCGAGGTAGTTGCCTCTCGTCAGCAGGGAGCAGGTCTGTATGCGGGGTGCCAAGTAGACTGCCAAATATATAAGGTTTAGTACCTTTCACGGCGCGCGGGTGCGGGATCCTGACTCGTCAGCCAATCGCTCGAGGGAGCATTTAAATACAACTATGAAGTGGGTCGCACACCGCTCGTCATACTAGCAAGTAGCCCCATAGGATTCTGGAGAATGAAGTAGCAGCGGCGAGTACACCTATGCCACGAGTGTAAAGTAAAATGCCATCCCTGGACACGTGTTTCGAGGTAGTTGCCTCTCGTCAGCAGGGAGCAGGTCTGTATGCGGGGTGCCAAGTAGACTGCCAAATATATAAGGTTTAGTACCTTTCACGGCGCGCGGGTGCGGGATCCTGACTCGTCAGCCAATCGCTCGAGGGAGCATTTAAATACAACTATGAAGTGGGTCGCACACCGCTCGTCATACTAGCAAGTAGCCCCATAGGATTCTGGAGAATGTAGTAGCAGCGGCGAGTACACCTATGCCACGAGTGTAAAGTAAAATACCATCCCTGGACACGTGTTTCGAGGTAGTTGCCTCTCGTCAGCAGGGAGCAGGTCTGTATGCGGGGTGCCAAGTAGACTGCCAAATATATAAGGTTTAGTACCTTTCACGGCGCGCGGGTGCGGGATCCTGACTCGTCAGCCAATCGCTCGAGGGAGCATTTAAATACAACTATGAAGTGGGTCGCACACCGCTCGTCATACTAGCAAGTAGCCCCATAGGATTCTGGAGAATGAAGTAGCAGCGGCGAGTACACCTATGCCACGAGTGTGCCATCCCTGGACACGTGTTTCGAGGTAGTTGCCTATCGTCAGCAGGGAGCAGGTCTGTATGCGGGGTGCCAAGTAGACTGCCAAATATATAAGGTTTAGTACCTTTCACGGCGCGCGGGTGCGGGATCCTGACTCGTCAGCCAATCGCTCGAGGGAGCATTTAAATACAACTATGAAGTGGGTCGCACACCGCTCGTCATACTAGCAAGTAGCCCCATAGGATTCTGGAGAATGAAGTAGCAGCGGCGAGTACACCTATGCCACGAGTGTAAAGTAAAATGCCATCCCTGGACACGTGTTTCGAGGTAGTTGCCTCTCGTCAGCAGGGAGCAGGTCTGTATGCGGGGTGCCAAGTAGACTGCCAAATATATAAGGTTTAGTACCTTTCACGGCGCGCGGGTGCGGGATCCTGACTCGTCAGCCAATCGCTCGAGGGAGCATTTAAATACAACTATGAAGTGGGTCGCACACCGCTCGTCATACTAGCAAGTAGCCCCATAGGATTCTGGAGAATGAAGTAGCAGCGGCGAGTACACCTATGCCACGAGTGTAAAGTAAAATGCCATCCCTGGACACGTGTTTCGAGGTAGTTGCCTCTCGTCAGCAGGGAGCAGGTCTGTATGCGGGGTGCCAAGTAGACTGCCAAATATATAAGGTTTAGTACCTTTCACGGCGCGCGGGTGCGGGATCCTGACTCGTCAGCCAATCGCTCGAGGGAGCATTTAAATACAACTATGAAGTGGGTCGCACACCGCTCGTCATACTAGCAAGTAGCCCCATAGGATTCTGGAGAATGAAGTAGCAGCGGCGAGTACACCTATGCCACGAGTGTAAAGTAAAATGCCATCCCAGGACACGTGTTTCGAGGTAGTTGCCTCTCGTCAGCAGGGAGCAGGTCTGTATGCGGGGTGCCAAGTAGACTGCCAAATATATAAGGTTTAGTACCTTTCACGGCGCGCGGGTGCGGGATCCTGACTCGTCAGCCAATCGCTCGAGGGAGCATTTAAATACAACTATGAAGTGGGTCGCACACCGCTCGTCATACTAGCAAGTAGCCCCATAGGATTCTGGAGAATGAAGTAGCAGCGGCGAGTACACCTATGCCACGAGTGTAAAGTAAAATGCCATCCCTGGACACGTGTTTCGAGGTAGTTGCCTCTCGTCAGCAGGGAGCAGGTCTGTATGCGGGGTGTCAAGTAGACTGCCAAATATATAAGGTTTAGTACCTTTCACGGCGCGCGGGTGCGGGATCCTGACTCGTCAGCCAATCGCTCGAGGGAGCATTTAAATACAACTATGAAGTGGGTCGCACACCGCTCGTCATACTAGCAAGTAGCCCCATAGGATTCTGGAGAATGAAGTAGCAGCGGCGAGTACACCTATGCCACGAGTGTAAAGTAAAATGCCATCCCTGGACACGTGTTTCGAGGTAGTTGCCTCTCGTCAGCAGGGAGCAGGTCTGTATGCGGGGTGCCAAGTAGACTGCCAAATATATAAGGTTAGGTACCTTTCACGGCGCGCAGGTGCGGGATCCTGACTCGTCAGCCAATCGCTCGAGGGAGCATTTAAATACAACTATGAAGTGGGTCGCACACCGCTCGTCATACTAGCAAGTAGCCCCATAGGATTCTGGAGAATGAAGTAGCAGCGGCGAGTACACCTATGCCACGAGTGTAAAGTAAAATGCCATCCCTGGACACGTGTTTCGAGGTAGTTGCCTCTCGTCAGCAGGGAGCAGGTCTGTATGCGGGGTGCCAAGTAGACTGCCAAATATATAAGGTTTAGTACCTTTCACGGCGCGCGGGTGTGGGATCCTGACTCGTCAGCCAATCGCTCGAGGGAGCATTTAAATACAACTATGAAGTGGGTCGCACACCGCTCGTCATACTAGCAAGTAGCCCCATAGGATTCTGGAGAATGAAGTAGCAGCGGCGAGTACACCTATGCCACGAGTGTAAAGTAAAATGCCATCCCTGGACACGTGTTTCGAGGTAGTTGCCTCTCGTCAGCAGGGAGCAGGTCTGTATGCGGGGTGCCAAGTAGACTGCTAAATATATAAGGTTTAGTACCTTTCATGGCGCGCGGGTGCGGGATCCTGACTCGTCAGCCAATCGCTCGAGGGAGCATTTAAATACAACTATGAAGTGGGTCGCACACCGCTCGTCATACTAGCAAGTAGCCCCATAGGATTCTGGAGAATGAAGTAGCAGCGGCGAGTACACCTATGCCACGAGTGTAAAGTAAAATGCCATCCCTGGACACGTGTTTCGAGGTAGTTGCCTCTCGTCAGCAGGGAGCAGGTCTGTATGCGGGGTGCCAAGTAGACTGCCAAATATATAAGGTTTAGTACCTTTCACGGTGCGCGGGTGCGGGATCCTGACTCGTCAGCCAATCGCTCGAGGGAGCATTTAAATACAACTATGAAGTGGGTCGCACACCGCTCGTCATACTAGCAAGTAGCCCCATAGGATTCTGGAGAATGAAGTAGCAGCAGCGAGTACACCTATGCCACGAGATTAAAGTAAAATGCCATCCCTGGACATGTGTTTCGAGGTAGTTGCCTCTCGTCAGCAGGGAGCAGGTCTGTATGCGGGGTGCCAAGTAGACTGCCAAATATATAAGGTTTAGTACCTTTCACGGCGCGCGGGTGCGGGATCCTGACTCGTCAGCCAATCGCTCGAGGGAGCATTTAAATACAACTATGAAGTGAGTCGCACACCGCTCGTCATACTAGCAAGTAGCCCCATAGGATTCTGGAGAATGAAGTAGCAGCGGCGAGTACACCTATGCCACGAGTGTAAAGTAAAATGCCATCCCTGGACACGTGTTTCGAGGTAGTTGCCTCTCGTCAGCAGGGAGCAGGTCTGTATGCGGGGTGCCAAGTAGACTGCCAAATATATAAGATTTAGTACCTTTCACGGCGCGCGGGTGCCGGATCCTGACTCGTCAGCCAATCGCTTGAGGGAGCATTTAAATACAACTATGAAGTGGGTCGCACACCGCTCGTCATACTAGCAAGTAGCCCCATAGGATTCTGGAGAATGAAGTAGCAGCGGCGAGTACACCTATGCCACGAGTGTAAAGTAAAATGCCATCCCTGGGTGGTGTACGATGCTGACAGATTTGGGGGTAGGGGGGCTGTACGGCTCGTACACGGGCATGGGTTTACCCGTGTACATGTGTGCTACTGCGTTCGTTCCGTACGGGCCATTTTCCGTGCGATTGTGTATTCGGACGGGCGGTCGGGATCGTACTTGCGCGCTCGGACTTGTGGTTTACGATTTGCACGTAAAAATATCCGGCTCACTTTTCCCGACGATATTCGGACGTAAAAACTTTCCGACGCACTCTTGTAGACTTTTCCCGATGCTATTCGTAGATATTTTTCACGTACGAATCCTACTTGGCCGTTTGTACGGGACTTGTACGACTCGTAGGTAAAAAAATACGGATACGAGTCGTACGGTAATTTTTTTTAACGGATCGGAATCGGCACCTAAGCTGTTGCAAGGACTAGACCCTTGCAGAGTGAGAAAACATACTGGGTTGCAAGGTCATTCTCTGGCTTGTCTTTCTAGGAAAACTTGTCAAAGTGTTTTTCACCATTTCAGAATGCTGGCAGTACATCATACTCAAATGCGGAAGTTAGTGAGAAGGTTGTATTATGCAAAAAGTCCAGCACTAAAGTTAAGTGAGTTGAACAGTGCTCTTTTGCGTGGGTCAGTATCAGATGTGAAGCAGGTCTGTGATATTGAGTTTTGTTACTTTGGTCCTCAGCAAGAGAGTGAAGAAACTGACACATTAGTAGAACAAAATGTTGAAGACAATGTACAACCCGTACGGAGATTATGGTGGTTGGTAAACAGGTGGCTTTGTGGGATGACAAATGGTGGCCTTCGGAGTTGGGTGTGACTCCCCTCCCAGTGGCAGAGATAAAAAACTTGGGGGTGTGGCTTGATCCTTCTCTGAGTTTCATCTGTCATACCAAGAAGGTGGCGGCTTCTTGCTATGGCATCATCAGAGAACTTCGACCCATCCTCAAATTCTTTGATGCACCCACAAGACAGCTGGTGGTCCAAGCATCAGTGCTGTCCAGGCTGGACTATGCCAGCTCCCTACTGGCGGGGATAAACCAGTCAGAATTTCTGCGGCTCCAGCGGGTTCAAAACGCTGCGGCCCGACTGGTGACAGGTCTGCCTAGGCGATGCTCGGTGTCCAATACTCTGCGCTCTCTCCACTGGCTCCCTGTGCAGCAGAGGATTAGATTTAAGGTTCTCTGCTTTGCATTTAAAATCCTAAAGGGCGCTCCCCCACAAATCTTGGAGAAATTGCTGATCCCCTATGTCCTCTCTCGCACTCTTAGATCGCTAGGCCAGAACTTAGCAGTGGTCCCGCGTTTTAAGTTGAGCAGAATTGGTGGCCGATCCTTTCGAGTCCTGAGAGCGAGTTGGTGGAATTCTCTTCCTCCACAAATCCGGGCCATCGATGAGCTCCTTCAGTTTAGACGGGCTATCAAGACCTTTTTATTTGTTTAGCTTATCTGTTGTGTCTCGTCTCCTTTTGTCCGCTTTTAGTGCTGTGTTGTGTTCACCTTCTCAAAGCGCCAGGACGCCCCTTTGCTGGCGCAGCTGTGCGCGGTACAAATAAAAATAACATAACATAACATAACAATTACAGAAAAATTTGATGATGAAATCACAAAGTTTAAGGTCATTTCAGGTGAAAGACCAAATGTTTCTTGTATTTGTTGTCGGCGAAGTCACTATAAAAATCAGACTATGGGTGTCAATCTGTATTTAAAAAGTGAAATAGAAGATAATGATAAGTGGATGGAATTTGCAACTTATTTGCTGGTAGAGGATTGTTTTGATTTGGGATGTGAGCAGCGTATTTGCAAATATTGTTATAACAAATTAGATGAGAATAAAATGCCTGCTAGAGCTCTTCATACTAATCTAGAGTTGGTTGCTATCCCTCCAGAGCTGATAGATTTAAATACGTATGAGTCTATTCTCATACAATGTGTTCACCCGTTTCAGGCTATTGTTCGTATGGAGCCCAAAACAAGTAAATTACCTCCATCAGAGTTGCAAAGAGGATTGAAAGGAAGAGTTGTGTATTTACTATTAGATTTAAGGAAAAATATTGAAACTATTGGTGTAGACCATGCAGAAAATGAGCCACTAGTCATTCTAGTTAATGGTGTTCCTACTAAGAATAAGAAAATTTGGCAAGAGTTAGTGGATTTTAGAAAAGTGCAAAAAGCATCATTGTATCTGTTAAAAAATAATGAGTACTATAGAAATGTGTTTGTAGGAGAAGAAGAAATAGATTTAGCAGAAGATACTGAAACATTAAGTGGACAAATAGAAAAAGTGGACATGTCCAGATGTGAAGAAATCTATGAACATTACGGTGTACATCCACTTCATTCCAAAGAGGTGATGGGGAATACAATTGAGTTGTTTCAAATGAAAAAAGCAACAGGAAGTCCCATGAGTGTATGGAAAGAGAGCTTGGAAGCTCGTTGTTTCCCGTAGTTGTTTCCAACAGGAAAAGGTGGACGATATGATGAACGTCCTGTGCAGATTCCTGCATCTGAATATCGGACAACAAGATTATATGCAGAAGATCCAAGATTTCGACAATGTATCCCTTATATGTTTCATCTTCTGCTTGAAAGTGACTTGTCTGGACTTTCATATGCAGTAAATCACATTTTAAAAACTGGAATGCATCTTCAAAATGTAACTGCAAAGGAATTTTTGGCTAAAGTGCATCAGAGAGATGATCATTTAGAATCTCAGTTGATTAATCTGATGGCATGTCAGCGTGGGACTAATGAATATTGGTACCGTCGACATGAAGAACTGAAATGTATGCTACGGAACTTGGGAACTCCTACATGGTTTGTTACACTAAGCTGTGCTGAGTATGCTTGGGATGATTTACTTGAATTTCTTCAAAATGCAAATTCCAATATAAAAAATATTGAATACAAGACACCTGGAGAATTGTGCTCTTTGGATCCTGTCAATGTATGCAGATATTTCAATCATAGATTTGAAGCTATGATGTCTTTCATCTGCAATAAAAAGAATACTCCTCTTGGAGAAGTTGTGGATTTCTTTTGGAGAAAGGAGTATCAAGCAAGAGGTGCTCCTCACATACATATGTTGTTATGGGTCAAGGACGCCGCCAAATTTGGAACAGATTCAGATGAAACTGTTTTGTCTTTCATTAAAGATTATGCTACATGTGCTCTTCCAAAAAGCAGAGAAGATAAAAACTTAAAACAACAAGTCTTACAATTTCAAAGCCACAGGTGTGGAAAATACTGTCGACGAAAGTACAAGTCAAAGGATAAGTTCTATACCAAATGTCGTTTTGGATTTCCCCGTCCTGTATTATCCACAGGAAGAGTGAACAGTTTTATGTCAGCTATGCGACATACCATCACAAGAAAGTCTCCGAAAAACACCTACAACTTAAGAAGAAGCGAAGAATCAAAATACATAAATGACTACAATCCAGTTATTTTATCCATGTGCAACGCTAACATGGATATTCAGTATGTTGCAGACTATTCCATTGCTGTTGCTCGATATGTAACGTCTTACATTACTAAACCAGAAAAGACCGAATTGAAAGAAATGTGGGAAGAGATTTCTCACGAGAAGACTCTAAGTAAGAAATTATACAGTTTCAGTTTGAATATGTTATCGCATCGTGAAATTGGAGCATATGAATGTTCAGATTGGTTACCATCTGCAAGTCTATATTCCAAAAGTAGAAGAATCATTTGGGTGAGTCTAGGTCTTGCAGGAATGTGAAATCGAGTACTGAAATCTGTTCAAGAAATTGAATATTTAGCAGAAAATGAACCAGAAAGTACAGATATTCTGAAAACGAATATGTTGGACACATACTATCCAAATAGAAGTCATCATCTTGAGAACATGTGTCTCTATGAAGTGCTGCAAAACTACACTTTTAAACAGAATACTACAGAGAACATCAACGATGGAAAATATGGAGTGATTGGTTCCGAAGGATGTCTGGTGAAACAAAGGATAGGAAATTTAATTAATCACAGGAAACTGAGTTGCGACCCTGCTGACAAAAGGGAATTTTACTATTTAGCCCTTTTGCAAAAGTTCAAACCATGGCGTTCAGAACTGGAATTACTTGGAGATTTTCCCAGCTGTGAAGATTCATCTAATGCTTCTAAAGATAGCATAAAATGCAGTGCTTTCGCAAATTATGTCAAAATGTTGAATGATGAAATTGATCAAGAAGCTACAATTGCAGCTGAGATTGCTAGAGACAGTTCTCAAGACAGTCAAAGTTGTGCTGCACTGAGTCAAGATCCACTAGGACAACCAATTGTTGAAAATGAAGCAGCGATTGCAATGAATGAGGTGGAAAGAGCAATGTATCAAGCTCAAGAAGATGCAATACAGTTAGGAAACTTGGAAGAGCAACTAAATGTTGAACAGAAACAAATATATCAGCAAGTGATAGAGCAGATTGACCATGGATTACTTCATGAAAAGAGAGGGTTCTCATGTACATCATTTCAACCTATCCAAATGTATGTGAGTGGCCAAGCTGGAACAGGAAAAAGTTTTTTAATTAAAGTATTTACAAGTTATCTGCAGAAAACCACTGATTCGCATTTGTCTTGTGTTGTCACTACTCCAACTGGGTTGGCAGCACATAACATTAAAGGAATTACTTTACATTGTTTACTAATGCTGCCAGTAGAGCATGAGAACAAATTGGAATACCACAAGCTATCTGGAGAAGCTTGTTGTGAAGTTGCAAGAGTCCAGAAGAAAATGAAACTTCTCATTATTGAAGAGGTGAGCATGGTCTCAAACTAGATGCTTGGCTTTGTGCATTTAAGAATGCAGCAAATTCTTAAAACAGAGTATGACATGTTATTTGGAGGAAAACACGTCATAGTTTTTGGAGATCTACTGCAACTGACTCCGGTAAAAGGACAACCGGTATTTAAAACACTTGCCCATGAAGATACCAGAAAGTCTCTTGGCAGTGTTGGTAATGTGAACATTTGGAGTTATTTTGAATACAAAGAACTGACAACAAATATGCAAGTATTCTTCAAGATATAAAAATTCGAATTCTTTCAAAACAAGGCAAAGAAGCTTTGGAGAGTCGATTACTTTGCAATGTCTTTCCAAATGAAAATGCAGTTCCTGCAAAAGTGTACATGGAAATTGCTAAAAATAAGTCAGTGATTTGATTAATGCCAACACTGCGCGAGTGTTCCATATTCAACGAAGAATTATTGAAACTGGAAAATGAAGAAATTGTAAAAATGGAAGCCATCGATAAAATACTGCATGAAGGAATCACTATTATTTTGACGGGAAAGTTGAGATCAAAACTGGATTGTTTAGAAAAAAATATCTAAAACTGCTGGTTTAGAAAAGACACTATATGCGTGTGTAAACTGTCGGGTAATTTTAAGGCGTAATTTGGATGTAGAGAAAGGTTTAGTTAATGGTGCAATAGGCAAAGTGGTGGATTTTGTGAATTATCAGAAAAAAGAAGGAATTGAATTTTTAAAAATTAAACTTGATCAGATTGATGAAGTTAAAGAAATTGGTCATTGTTCAGTTCGTTTTTTTGCTTGTTAAAGATTTATATGTCCGTAGGAAACAATTTCCATTTTCTCTGGCATATGCAGTGACTATTCATAAATCTCAAGGATTAAGTGTAGACAGTGCATTGGTGAACATTGGATCTACCGTATTTAAAGAGGGTATGGCATATGTTGCTTTGTCGCGAGTCAGAACATTATCTGGTTTGTTTTTGATTGATTTTGATGAGACAAAGGTTACTGCAGATGCAAACTGTGTAAAAGAGTATAATAGGTTAAGAAGGGTGTATGCTCCAAATTTAGGTCAATATCCTGTATTTGAAAAGCGTGTGGTTGGTCGAAAAAGAAGGTTAGAGAATATCTGTTCTGAAGGTGTCAAGAAGGGAAAAGAACAAGATAATGTTGTCATTGCATGTAAAAAGAAATTGGACACTGTTGGAGAGATTGTTGGTTATCATTTTGAAAATAGTTCTGGTGTCAACTGCTATGCTAATGTAGTGGTCAATGTTGTTTTTTATCTTGAAGGTTTGCAAGAACAAATTATGCAGAATCGGCAAAAAAGATTTTGTTCTCTGTTCCATTCTGTTTATGAAAAATTGACAACAGATAGAAGTAAAATACAATCTGTTTCAGATGTTCGTAGTCTTTTGGATGTGTGTTCTGTTCTACACAATTTACACAAAATATCCAACAAGATGCTCAGGAATTTTTAATGTATATGCTTACCATTTTTGAAAATGAAGGTGTAGAAATAGAAAATATTTTTGGCCTTTCTTACAAATGGGAACATTATTGTGAAAATTGCATGTATACATGTAGCACCAATGTAGACACTGAGAGATTTCTGTATTTGACATTACCAGACTGTAAATCAGTGTCTTTCAATAAATTAGTTAAAGGTGCAATTCACAGTGTAGCCAATGTAAATCAGAAATGTTATCCACATTATTCTTAACAAAATATGGAAAGTAAATCATTTTAATGATGCAACGTTGTACAACTGACGGAAGGAGATTGGATACTTAATTAGGGGTGGGCGGAATTTGCGGAATCGCGGTACGCAAATCTCCGCGAAATGGTAAAAAATCTCCGCGAACACGCAGAAATTCCGCGAACACGCGGAATTGCTTGTTCGCGATACTTTTTTCCTGTTCGCGATCGCTGTTTGCGTGCTCGGGGTGAAATATCTCGCGAACACGCATATTGAGAACGCAAACAAGCAAAAAATTTCGCGAAGTCGCGGAACGCAGATTTTTGGGCAATTTCGCGTTCTCCGCGGAACGCGAAATTACCCAAATTCCGCGAACGGAACGGAATTTACCGCCCAGGCCTATACTTAATAAAGCAATTTGTAGCAGCACAACTATCAATATCAGGAAGGACTTTTGTAGCAATTGCAATAATTTTCCATGATGGTCCTTCCACAACATCTGGACATTACACTGCCTATCTAAAATGTGACAAAGGCTGGACACGTTGTAATGATGCCCAGTTGGTTTTCAAACAACGTTTGCTTAGCGAATTACCAAATTCCTACCTAATATTTTTAAAGCCAAAGTTTTAGGAAGATAATTCACTCTCTGAGGAATTTATTATTATAATTTAGTAGGACTACCATTGGACAATTTACATAAAGAAAGAGTGCAAAAATACCATTTGGCCTCAAGGAAAGGTATATTTTTGAATTATGGACTTTTTCGTGCTCATTGACTCGGTGAATATTTTTAAGCGACAACATTTACAGTTTTTATAAGTTAAAGTTATAAAATGTTGTAAGCTGTAAGCATTTCATATATGTGTGATTTGTATTTTCCGGTATTTTACTGAGATTAGTATGTTGTTTTTTTTTTAACAATCTTTCTGATTGTTTTTTTTTTTGCCCGCTGTTAAGTGATGAGTACGATTGAAATCACTATTTCTAGTGAAATTCAATATATGCTGAGAACAACAAAAAAGGCAAACAAATTACTTTGTGGAAATTATGCTGTGTTGTAAAAAATGTATTATTACATGTTATAATTTTTTTTTCTTTTCTTTCACAGATCCAAATTTTAAAATGAGCAATTTATATGAATTTAGATTGCAATGAAAATCTGAAAAAAATGTATACCATTTTTTATTCCTATTATTGTTAAGGTAAGTTTAACTAAGTCTCAATATGCAGAATGAGGAGGTCTGCAAGAAGCTACAAAGTTGAAACACGTTTCTAAAAACACTCTGTTTATACCTATGTAGTTTTGAAATCTGACCATAATCAGATATCATGTGACCTGCAAAAAAAGAGATTTGAGGGGTTCATAATATTTCCCATTGTACCTATTGAAGGACCACAATCATTTCAATCATTCTTCTTTGAACATCTTTGCAGACAAAACTCTGTGCTTACCTTCTATCATTCGCAAGGAATTTTAAACCGGAAATATGTCATTTTTTGTAACATAGTTATTGCGCAAGACACTCTTTCATATTTACAAAGAGAGGAAAAGGCACTCTGTGTACTTTTTCTACTCCATGTAAATACAACCTCATCATACACACCACTTTGCGTTGAAAGGGTGTTCTATAAGTGTTGTTGTGCATGATTGCACTGAATACTCATAGAACAAGATACATCTCTAGATTTATCAGAAATCATAAATCTCGATATGTATGTGAATGCTGCACCATTTTAAAATTGGTGTAGGAAAGCACAATAAGGAGAATTATTTTTATTTCTCCACATTTTTATATCTTCAATGCATGCTCAAATGTTCAGCATACATTGAAGGAGAAAAATGCATTTTCTCATTGTTTTTGTGCAGGAAGGTGTGTCTTCCTGCAGAAAAACAAACAGCACATGACACAGATATCCTTGCACTATGGTGCAAGGGTGCCTGTGTCACCACATGGTTGCAGTTTAAGCAGCCGTGCAGAGAGAAGCATAGATTTGCAACATATTTATGTACATATGTTGCTTCCCTGTGCTTCGGAAGTACTACAGCACACTGCAGTTAAAGAGGTTACTGTGTGATGCTGCAGCACTTCCTCATAGTTCTGCACTTATACATTCACCATACGCTACTGATGCATTTATTCAGTCAATTACGTACTACACATACATTTATCTAAACTTTCACACACTTAGAAAGAAATGTAGCTATTTTTTTAAACCAGGAAAGTTAGTTCTTAGAAGAACTTTTTTTTTCTTCTTTCTTCTTTTATATTTTTTTGGGGGGTTTTCTAACAATTTTGTGATTTGTTTGGTTTTTCTGGGAAAAAAAAAAAACAGGAGGAACCAAACAATGAACTTCAGGGAACAAAAAAATAATTTAAAAAAACCCCTAGCAAATGTGACTTTCTTGCCGGCAGCAGATCAGATCGATCGACTGCTCACCGTAGCACAAAGTCGCATTACACTTAGTGCAGAGCACTTTTAAATATTGAAATTGAGGACGGATGTCCAAGTTTTGGGCTGATGGATGCACTCTTGAAGTGCTCGGCTGCGATGAGGTGGAAGGCGCAGGAGCAGGAGTGTTTCTCATCCGTCGGCACTCTTCTCGTGCAAGATTGTTCGGATGAAGGGTCCTCAGGTGCTTCATCATACTTGCCGTGCCGCACGAGTATTTCTTGTTAGGATCCCCTCTCGACAGCACTCTTTTGCAATTCGTGCACGTGACCAAGGTCGCATTGGTCTTATTTTGCCCCTCTGGAAAAGTAAAAAATTTCCACACCGCTGAAGAAAACATTCTTTGCGTGGTGCCTCCTCCAAAAATTCATCCTCAGATGTATGAGGAGATGCAGGTGATGCCTGCTGCCCTGAAGCCATTTTTAGTTGAAAAAAGTTAGAGCTAAGTGTAAACTTAGTCTAAAAGATCTTCTTCTCTGCAAAGAGATGCTCCTCCAAAGAAGGTCAAAGAAGAATGATTGAATTGGGTGGGGTCTTTCAATAGTTAGAACAGGAAGTGTAATGAACCAATCAAATCTCTTTTTTTGCAGGTCACATGGGATCCGCGCACCCTGCGCATATGCAGGAAGCACCCAGCGCGCATCGGCGAAATTGAATTAAAAAGAAATATAGGATTAGATGTAAAAATATATTACTTTTAAGACTAGTTTAGAGTTTGTCTTCAATTAATATTCACATGAAATACATGTATATATGTTTTTTTAAATGTTAAATATTTTGCGGGATCCGCGCACCTACCGCGGCATAGACGCACATGACGCATCGAGGAAGCGCGTAAACGTCGCGTTACGTACATCGAACGTGTCGCGTATAGGCTGGGAGTCGCGTACCAGTCGCATTGCGATCGTGCACTAAACACGTACACAACTCGTACCATGCGCGGATGCTAACGCGTCGGGATCGAGAACGGTGCGCATAGGGTGCGCGGATCCAAAAACATGGAAATAAAATACATAAAATAAAGTTTTGAACATATAGCTAAAAAATATTTTGAAAAATATAAAAAAATATGTTTGAAAAACCCATTAAATTCAAATAATATTTTTTAATTTTTAAAAGAATTAATTGAAAAAGTAAGTTTAAAAAATGGTGATAAAAAAGTATTTAAAAAAACATAATTAATGAAATTGACACACTGAATTGGAAAAATATAGAAATCCAATCAAAATCATTAAACTTAATATCTTTAGAGATAAGTTATAGATAGGAATTAGCATTTAAAAAACCTTTGAATTTCACTGAAAAAACCATAGGTTTCATGCACATTATAGTTAGGAATTGGCATTTAAAAAACCTTTGAAATTCACTGAAAAAACCAAAGGTTTCACAGGCGTTATAGTTAGGAATTGGCATTTAAAAAACCTTAGAAATTCACTGAAAAAACCATAGGTTTCAGGGGCGTTATAGCTAGCTGGACATTTCCCTCGTACAAAACCCTAGAAATTCCCCTGTTATAGTTAGTTCAGCTAACTACAACTCGCGCCCCCGCAATGCACTGCTGATGACGTCACATATTACATCACTCATGACATGGTCAGTGACATCACTGATGACATCACTGATGACATCTCAAATGACATAACTGATGACGTCATCCATGTGATAAATGAGTGCATCTTCTCACACCCTAATATAACCTTTGATGCACCGACTCAAAATTTCAGACGGCCATTTTGACAACCATAGATACTCCAATACCAATAACTACACACCCACTCATTGACTTTTAGGTCTACATACATCTCCACTCACTCACCTGTACAGTCACTCATACTTACAGTCACTCCGTACAGGACTATCATATGCATTTATACACCTATATAGACACTCACACACCGCCAATCATCCATAGAGGTACTGACACACCTAGTCAGTCATGCAAATAATTAATCACAGTCCAATTTACTCACCTATACAGTTAAACACACTCAAGTTCACTTACTCATAAAAATACTAACAAATTGTGACACTCTTACACAATTACTGATACAAGCACACACTCATCCATACAGCCACTCCCGCAATCACACACTCTCACATATAGATAGTTATATACTCTTACACACATATACACTGCGTTTCACATATGTAGTTACTGACACATGCACAACTGAGATATACATCCAATCACTAACACATCCATACATACACTCACTCAACCATACAGTCCATCACAGTTGCACTCTTAAAACCATGCACCCATAGAAACACCCACTCACACATCTATGCACGGAGTCACACACACCCTACCCGCACAAACACTCAGGCACCCATACAGATACTCAAACAACCAATCAATAACCCATATAGACACTCATATAGCTATTCACAAAACCATGCAGCCACTTATACACCAACACACAGACACATACAGACATTCACACAGTTTAGTCACTAGTCTGCAGTAAGATACATTTAATGACTCACTTATAGAGTCAGTTACGCACCTAGAAAATCATCCATTCACACACTTGTACACCCACTTATTCTTCAACAGGCCTTTTCCTATATATAAACATATTAAAACTGTACAGAAACACAGACTCACTGGATGGTGTCATCAGTGATGTCATCAGTGATGTCATTTGAGATGTCATCAGTGATGTCATCAGTGATGTCACTGACCATGTCATGAGTGATGTAATATGTGACGTCATCAGCAGTGCATTGCGGGGGCGTGAGTTATAGTTAGCTGAACTAACTATAACAGGGGAATTTCTAGGGTTTTGTACGAGGGAAATGTCCAGCTAACTATAAAGCCCCTGAAACCTATGGTTTTTTCAGTGAATTTCTAAGGTTTTTTAAATGCCAATTCCTAACTATAATGCCTCTGAAACGTTTGTTTTTTTCAGTGAATATATATACACATATATATGCAACCACAGTGCTTATAAAAGTAACTAATGATTTTGTTTGGATTATCGGTGTTACTACAGTGATCACAAACTCACTAAGATGGTTGTTTAAATTATTAAGTATTCAAAACAAGCTACTGCTGAGTTAAAATGCAGAGCTGGTCATTGGACTGATATGAATTGGCAAGCACAGCTGGGTGTAAGGATGTGCGGGCCAGTAGCAATAACCCAATGGGCCCTACTACACTCAGTACCTTTTGGGTGGAGATAATGATATCGGGTACTGGGACTCCATGGCACGGCAATGGACTCCGGTTGCACTGGTGGGTCCCATGTTGCCAAATCTGCTTGGACAAGGAGAGAGCTGCCGCCGGGGCAACAAGAAATGGGCTGAGATGGCTCGGGAAATAATGCAGCACTTCTCTCAGCCGCTGGGTGCTCCAAAAGTGCAGAGGCTAGAGGCTGTGCAAAAGTTTAATCAAATGTGTTGAATCCCTGGTACTTCCTGACAGAGGTGGCAAGCAAACAAGCCCTTGGGTTCACTATGGGGTCCAGTGAGATTAGTTCAGCTTCTGTCCTCAGCAGGGCAGATAGCAGCAGGCAGCAGGGCAGCCCTGCAAAGTAAAGTAGGAGTTCCTCAGAACAGACAGTCACAGCAGAGTGGCAATCCTTTCATCACAGCAGTCTTTACTCCAACAGAATTCCTCCCAGTTCCAGTAGTGTACTGATGTGGTAGGGCCTTTGGTAGTACTTTTACCCAAAGGTGCCTTTGATTTAGGGGGTGATTTCAAAGGAACTCTCTGAAATGCTCAAGGATTCCTTTGAGCCCAGACTACCATTAGAGCGTAAATCAGTCCTTTGTGTGAGTGCAGGACACAACCTATTCAGATGTAAGTGTGAGCCACCTCTGCCCAATACTGCCCAGGAAGGCTATCAATATGTAGATGAATGTAGATGAATCTCCTGTGACACCCAGCCCCTCCTGCATTGTGGCTGTTTAGAGGTAATGACCAAATAGTAGCTGTTACCTATCCCAGAGATGTATTGAAGACAGGCTGCAAGGCACACAGAGCAGTAAGAGCAGAGAAATATCCACTTTCTATAAGTGGCATTTCTGAAATGGTAATGTTAAGTCAAGCCTTTTAGTTACACAGCACCTTGCCCTTGGGGTCATTTAGGGCCTACCATAGGGGTGACTTATGTGTAATAAAAGGGAAGATTAAGGCTTGGCAAGTGCATTTAACTGCCAAGTCGAAGTGGCAGTAAACTGCACACACGGGCCCTGCAATGGCAGGCCTGAGACAGGTTTGAAAGGCTACATGTGTGAGTGGCACAACTAGTGCTGCAGGACCACTAGCAACAAATAGATGACAGGCCCTGGGAATGGTGTACTACTTTACAAGGGACTTACTAGTAAACTAAATATGCCAATCAGGTATACACAAATGTCAACATGTTCTGGAGAGAAGCACATGCACGTTAGCACTTGTTAGCAGCGGTAAAGTGATCAGACTCCTAAAGGCAACACATATATTCAGAAAAATAGGAATGTCTAGGGTAACTGTGCACAAAGGGACATTTCCAACAGGATCACACAAGACCAGATCACAATTTTGTTGTGTCCATGGTCTGGTTGCTGAAAGACCCTGATTTGTCTCAACAGACTTCTGTTTCCTCTTCTGTTGTGGGTCCAGGGCCTGCTTCAAACTAGATTTAGTGTTAGATATGAGAAGACATAGTCATTTTGATAGTATACAACCATGCACGTCCCCAGCTCTCAGAGCCTGAGTTTAGTGTGGCGGAAGGCAATAGTCATCTTGAAATTGCCATTAGGCATTGTATTTTGTGTCTTTTTGAGTGAGGCAAACATGAATTACTGAAAGAGTAGGTATGACAGGGTCTGGTAACTTTTACCCCATTGGTTAGGGTGTGTCCAGGGGTCACCCACACCCACTAGCTTGCGCTATCCATAAATGTGGCACACCAAGGCACCCTTCTCAGAACACTCTCTGGATCTACAGAAGATCAGAACAGGACTGGGCCTGCTGGTTGTGACATGAGATGAGCTGTGAAGGACTGGACCTGCTATCTACTGTGTCCAAGACCAAAAGTGGGTCAATGGGTTCAGTTGGTTGACCTTCTCTCTGACTACAGGGATACAACAACCTGCAAGAGGCTTTTCCCTTGAAATGCTAAGCTGACCAGTGACAGCTGGATGTGGACTAGACTTGGTTTCTGTCTGATAACCAGAGAGTCTCTATGTGCCTACCTCTGGGGTCCTGGGGTCTTAGAAGTGTACTCCTGTTATTTTTAGGGACCAGAGCAAAGTTTGAAAACTTCTGAAAACTTTTCCTGCAGAGCTCCAGAGCTTCAGTGGGACCCACCGGGACTAGTAACCGACCTACAGTTCTGCAGCATTAGATTGAATTTCTGCTTTGTCAAACAGTGACCTCTGCACCTCTAAAAAACAACAAAGTCCCATTGTGCAACCTGCTACAGGTCTACAGCCTTGGTTCCACTGCAGCAGCTACAGTTTTCAATGACGTCCCACACAAGGAGGCTTATTCTTCTCAAAAAGTGACAAAGTCCCGCCATGAAATGGGACCTATAAACTCTTTAATTTCCAGACTTTCACTGTAATTAATACTCTTGGTGCATCCAACCCACATGCCATTGCAGCCAAACTCAAGTTGCGTCTAGGTCCTAGTATACCACGACCATTGACTACTATTGGTGCTTTGTATTTTTTGGTCATTTTCTTTTAAAATTATAAAAACTCAGGTCTCTGGTTCCCCTTGTTTGATTTTGTAGCTTTTTGTGTCCTTTTGTTATTACATTTTTGTTTGGTGTTTTTACTTCATCACTGTTTTAGTACTGCATGAATACTTTACAGATTATCTTAAGTTGAGGATATTTGCTCTGTGCCATAGCTATCAGGGGGTTGAACTCAGGGTAATATTGCAACTTTGAGGGATCACCCTGAGAAGAGGTGTTGTTATTCCTTGGGGTGGGCAATCGCTCACCCCAAATAAAAATTAACTTTCTTACACCCAGGCTGTAGTATTGGCCTGGGGCTGGAGGAAAGACAGTACTTTGTTCACATAGCCATAGGTCTCGGGCTGTTCCTTCTTGGGGGAGGGGATACACACAGCCCTAGGCTCTAGAATTGGCCCAGAGCTGGTGTTCCTCGTGGGAGGAGGAGAAGGAGGGGTTAACACAGGTTTATGCACTGGCCTGTGCTGCTTTTTCTGGGATTGAGAGTGGAGAGTCCTTGGCCTTGTTAGAAATGAATTGTACCCCGCTGTCGGTAATAACAAGGATGGGTAAACCTTCCACTGTGAAAGTTTAATCAAGAAACAGCAGCGCAGTATCAGTGTTCACTCTCTCTACAATTTTTATAACAGGCCACATAGAGAATATATCGATTGCAGCTATAATGAATTTGTTCATTGGACCTATGAAGCCCATAATATCCATTGCATTAGTCTCCCAGGGAACAGCGGGAACGCAGTGTTTTCTCATGTTGGGTTTGAGTGTTTTTAAAGACTTGTCTTTATTAGCACAGGTGACACAATCATGACAATGAACTCCAGGAAGATGTCTAATGCTGGCAACCAAAATCATTTTTTGACTGATTGTTTGGTTCTCACAATGCCGTTGTGGCCCTCATGACCATGAAGGACAACAGTTATTGTCTCATACCAGTAGGAGGTTCAGCTCAGTCTCCCTCCAAATGGTACCATCAGTGAATGATAATTCATTGCTCACCTCCCAAAAACGTTTACGTTCGTGAGTGAAATCTTTGTTAGAGGGCCAGCCTTCAAGGATACATTTCTGAACCTTTTGCAAAGTGTGGTCATCATATACTAGAGCAATTTGAAAATCGTCCCAAGGATTATGGATTGCTCCTTAGGGGGTAAGGGAAGTCTGGATAAAAAGTCAGCAGTGACATTCTCTTTGTCAGGGATATACACCATTTTGTAAATAAAATCTTGCAGTCTCATGAACATTCTGGCAATTCTTGCAGAGGCATTCATCATACCGTCAGTAGTGAGCAAAAGTACTAAGGGTTTATGATCACTACGGATCTCACATTCCTTGCCCCAGACAAACATCCTAAAATGCTCCAAGGCCCACACCCAGGCCAAAGTTTCCTTTTCAATTGTTGAGTATTTATCTTCAGAAGGTGTCAGAGTTCTAGAGGCATAAGCAATAATAGTTTCTTTACCCTTCTCCAGTTTCTGTGCAAGCACCGCTCCTAAACCTTTTGAGCTAGCATCTGTGGTAATAACACAAGAAAGAAGGGTGTCAAAACTATTGAGAGCTGTGGCATTTTCAATGGCATATTTTACATCTTTGAACTCTTTCTCACACTCCTTACTCCATGTAAATTTTTATATATGTACCCAAGCACACACAAAATTTCAGTTTTACAGTTAGTGAATTAGATTACACATGAAACACAATAAATCAATATTTGGTTTCTTTCTTGTATCTTTCTTCTTTTTAATAATTCCATTTGTACAGAAGTTCCCAAGCCAACACATGTTTCGTCGCCTTCGTATGATCGTACATGCAACTTGTTCACGGCTAGGTAGAGAGTGATATGATATTTTACATTAGTTTGTTGTCATTATGATTCCTCTGAAACATTTGTTATTGTTAAAAACAAATGTGCTCCCAGGGTGATTACAAAGACAATGTGCTAATTGATGTGATAACACCACATAGTTCGGTGTTTGTTCATTCAAAAGGTGCCATCCGTGACATGTAATCAGATGTCGCGTCACACTTTGAGAAAAAGTTATACCGAAATATTCATTAGTGCTGAATGGTGAGAAGTGCGCGGGATAATGGCTGATTATGTGGTAGGAAATATTTTCTATATGGATTGTTCCATTGGTTTCTTCAATTTACGTTCTACAGGGGTCTCCCAGTGACACAACCTTAAACGCAACAATGTGGTCCAAAAGGTAAGTAAGTCAAGATTCCTCTTTACCCTACCCAACTTATTCAATAAGGACCCACTGACCTGAACACTTTCTTCATATTGCGGTCTGTAAATATATATAAGAAGGAGAGAAGGGAGGAAAAGAAACACAAAACCGTGTAAATATAATTCTGTGTTGATCTCTCAGACTTCGAGCTTGAAATAAAAGCTATCAAGTGATGACACTCTTGTTTAGACGAACCGTGAGTATATACGTACTTATAGTGCGACGATATTTCCAAGCCACACTAATCCTGTGGCGTGAGGGGAATTCCTAATGAGGGCTGCACTTCGATATCACGAAGACTTCAAAATATTTTAACTTGTGGTCCCAATCTAATTTTAGAGAAAGACAAATATAGCATGTCTTTGCTTTAGTGGATTGTAGCATTGGAGTTGGAGTGAGATTAATTTTTTATTTTTGGAGATCTTCTATTACACGTTCTAACGTGTACAAGTCAGAATATGCTATGTTTCCTTACCTCTGGACTGTATAAAAAGCGCTGCCGAAGGACGCAGCTTCCTCCTCACGCCGGACTCCAAATGCGAGTACCGTCATAACGTCAATACGCGACTTTCTAGTCCTGAGGTGCCACGTGATCACAGCGTCAGCAGCGTGATCACGTGTTTTAGTGTGAAACGGCAGGCTCCATGTTGAAATAGTCAAAAAGTCGCCGAGTGCGGGTAAAATAAAAGCGTAAAAGGAGATTCAGCGTTCGATTTAGTAGTGTTCGCATGATCTGTATTTGTAAAGAACAATTACCCCGTGTGTTAAGTGAGAAGAATTGCAAGAATTACTATGTTATCAAAACTTGATAATATTGTCCGAGAAGACCCTGTATAAAGTGGTCAAGGCTTCAATATACAACGGGGCGGAAAAAAAAAATGTTAACAGAACCATAAGAAGTGACGGTGTTCCCTAAGTGTGTTAATCCAAACTTAGTGGCGGCCATCATGAAGTGGGACAAAGACATGCTTGAGAAAAGTATTATGTAAATTATAATACGAGCGCGCGTTAGAGGTGATGAGCGTTCTTCATGATTAGGGAATGCTAGTCTGATATCTAGCTGTTCTATGTTAGCTTCATGCACAATTATTACAAATATTGTGTTATTCTTCACGTACTGTAACCAATCTATGAATCTTCTGTTCCTATTGTAGCTCTCTAGGTTTGTACTTCCCCAACGAATCTCAGCATTATTAAGGGAGCGAAAAGAACATTTTTTTCACTTCTAATTTAAAACACTACCAAAAAAGCCTATTCCCATAGCGATACTTATGGACCAGTAGAAAACATAGAATCTGGTCTATGTGTTTGTAAAAATTATACTCATCAGATATTGTCATCAATGACTATTGTGTATAAGTGACAGAGCTGCTCATAAGACATAATAACATACATTGAAAAAAGAAATGAAAGAAAACATCACTTTTTTTGGGTAAGATCCCTATTATACCATTTAAATTCATATGCATCAGATCGCTTCAAGAAATAACAATTCAATGTGCTTTTGATTATAAGCATCAAGTAAGTGATTCTCAATTTCCTAATAAGTAATGCATCTCATCATCAACATTCATCCCAATGTCAGTCGTCTGCAATTTTAGAATCCAGGAACCTTCATTTCTGCGTAACGTGAGTTCCCTGTTGCCACCCCTCGGGTTCCTCATGGTCTGCTCTATTCCGTAAAATATGAAGTCCTTGTGTTGACCCTGTGAATGGCATTCGGAGATATGTGTCGCAATAGGGTATCTGAGGTCGCCCTGTTTGACTGCCCTCATGTGTTCACCTATCCTTTCACGTAATGGGCGGATCGTGCTCCCCACATATTTTTCGGTGCATCGACATTCAATGATGTACACTACAAAGTTAGTGCTACAGTTAATGTTTGTAGTGATTTTATAGCGTTTATTGTTCGGACCTGTGAAGTCCAATTTTTTACTGTTAGCCAATTTACAGGCTGAGCAGTGTCCACATCCGTAATAACCCACCATACGTGTTGATAGCCAATTTTAATTGGTTGTTGTTGTAGGATAACTGGGGCTTAAAAGATCTCTGAGACAAATTCCTCTTCTGTAAGTTATCTCAGGTCTGTCATTAATAAATCCCATTATTGTCTCGTCCTTTCTCAGAATGTGCCAATGTCTATGAAGACTTTTGGTTAAAACGGTAGAGAGATTGTTATAGTTTGTAACAAATCTAATTTTGTTGTCATTCTTCTTTTTACTCGTGGTGTCCCTTAGAGTGGTTTCTCTCTTGATCTTACTAATCCTTGATTCAGCTTTTTCTAGGGTGTGTGTATTGTAACCCCTTAATTTGAAACGTTTGGTCATTGCTTCGGTACATGTTTTGAAGTCAGATTCCAGACTGCAGTTGCGTCTAGCTCTAGCAAATTCCCCATAAGGGATGGCGTTAATCTGGTGCGAGGGGTGTGCGCTTGATGCATGTAGAATTGCATTACAGGCTGTATCCTTCCGATACAGCCTACTGTGGATCTGATTATCTTTGACATATAGTTCTGTGTCAAGAAATGTTATTTTGTCTCTACTATATTCATATGTGAATCTGATGTTCCTGGTGTTGTTGTTAAGATGTTCTACTAATTCAATCAGTTTGTCAGTATCTCCTGTCCAAATCATGAGACAGTCATCAATATATCTGCCCCAAAATAATAAACTCAGTCCAATTTGAGCCTGCAGGGCCCCAGACCCAGTCCTCCTCTAGCCAACCCATGAAAAGGTTGGCATACGAGGGAGAGAATCTGGAACCCATGGCAACTCCCTGTTTTTGGCGGTATCATTTTTCTTTAAATAAAAAAACATTATTGTCCAGGATCAGCTCAATCATAGTGATAAGCATCTCTGTGTGTTCCCATGTACTGGCTGACCTCGTGCTTAAGATCTTCCTAATCGCTTTGAGTCCACATTCTCTCTTGATGCTTGTGTAGAGAGCGGTAACATCTAGTGTTACTAGTGTCCTGTCATGTTCCCATGTTATGTCTGATATAAGCCCCAAAGTCAGAATATGCTATGTTTCCTTACCTCTGGAGGACTGTATAAAAAGCGCTGCTGTAGGACGCAGCTTCCTCCTCACGCCGGACTCCAAATGCGAGTACCGGCATAACGTCAATACGCGACATTCTAGTCCTGAGGTGCCACGTGATCACAGCGTCAGCAGTGTGATCACGTGTTTTAGTGTGAAACGGCAGGCTCCATGTTGAAATAGTCAAATAGTCAAAGGGCATTCTTTTGAATTGGTAACACCCAAAGGGTGTAACAAATGAAGTGTATTTTTTACAATTCTCATCAAGGACAATTTGATGGTAGGCGGCAGAAAGATCAATACAGGAAAAGAACTTTGCCTTACCAAGTAGCGCCAACATTTCAGAAATCCGAGGTAGGGAAATTGGTCAACTACAATATTGCTATTAAGGTGGTGCAAATCAATGCAAAGTCTGATGTTACCATTGGCCCATCTTGCAGCGACAATGGGGGAAACCCATTCAGAAGACTCAATCTTCTCAATAATATTACTCTCCACCAATTTGTCAAGTTCCTTTTCTGCTTCCTTTCTCACTGATATGAGAATATTCCTTGCCTTAAAGATTTTGGGACAAGCATTATCCTTCAAAATTATCTTGTGTCTAAAGTTTGTCAATTCACCAATGTCATCTATGAAAACCTCGGGAAATTTGTTCAACAAAATTTGACTGTATTCTTCTGACTCTCCCATAGCCATGACAGGATCAGGGTTATTAGGGTTAAGGATAATATCAAGTTTTCCTTGCTCGAACCATCCTAAGACAGACGGTCCTTGTTTAGAAACATACAACCTTGCAACACATTCACGGTCTTTGAACCTGAAAACAAGTAAACGAGATCCAATAATTTCTATTCTTTTTCCTGAGTACCATTCAGGATGGATGTCAGGGGGATCTAAATTGGACCCAAGCTTTTCTACAAATTTAGATTTCCAAATATTTTCATTTACTATAGAATATGGAGAGCCAGAATCGGCATAAATTTGTATCTCTATACCCCCAATAGTCATATTGCAAATGGGTTTCTTTTTGACCACAGAATTGTCAATGTTCAAAATGACAGGGGAGGAGTCTGTAATATTTAATAAGTATGATCTTTCAAAGTCTGTATCCCTATCATCACTGTCACGTTCAGCTGGTTCATTCTCATCTACGCACTTAAACTTTCGCTTTTCTGCACATCTTAGAAAAATGTCGTAGAGCACTACGGAAGTTGTCGACCAGTGCCTGAGCCCATTCCTTGTCGTCTAACACCCGTCCTATGTCGTCCTCCCACTTGGTGTGGGGGGGCCAGTGAAATACCAGTGTGACTGTGGATTGCTTTGTAGAGTCATGTGATCGAGCGTCTGCCATCACCCATGGAAAGTATTGTTTGTATCAGAGCATTGATGAGGCGTTCTTCTTCGCTGCTCTTCCACAATCTGTAGTAGGTGTTATGAAGTTGGCACCGCACTAGGCAAGCAATTAACTAGCTGGAAGATCAAAGTCTGCCTGTAGCTGGTGAAAAGAGAGCAGGTGACCATCAGAAAACATGTCAGCAAGCCCTGATGAGTGAGCTTTTTTGCCAGCTACTCAATGCCATGGTAGAGTATGAGCCTTGGTAGTGGGAAAGGCCTAGCAAGAGTAATCACAGAGCATATGGGAGGATGTGTCTCGTAAGAGTGCCAATCCTACAGATACATTTGGAGGCAACCTCTACTTGAAGTGAGCGCAGAGGGACAGGCATTGACCGCAAGAGCAAAAGGCCTCTTATAGTGGTGGGAGTGAGCGGAGTGATGTCACGTTTTACTGAGGTTTCGACTGGCCAGCCATCTGTCTATCCACAGTTGTTTAGCTGCCAGGAAGTACATTTCGAAGGAGGGGGAGCCCTGCCTGCCCTCATCAGATGGGAACTGTACCTTCTGCAGAGCAATCCTGAGGCGGCCGCATCCCAGATCAATTCATTCAGCACGGATTCAAGGTCTCTAAAAAAGTCCCAGGGAGGAATTACTGTAAGATTGGTGAAGTAGTACAAAAGAAAAGGCAGGATCACCAACTTTGATAGCTCAGTCCTCCCTGTGGAAGCCAACAGCAGTTTTGTCCAGGAGGATATTAAGGGTTTTAGTGATATTAGTACCGAACACAGACTAAAAAGGTAACATGGAGTGTGATCAATTCGGACTCTCAAATAATGGACTGCAGAATTGTGCCAGGTGAGGGGGCCCATCCATGGTGATTTCATGGGGGGGAGGTTGTCATGTAGTGGCCAAATGGAGGATTTGCTCCAGTTGACCCGTAGTCCAGATACCCTAGCGAATGACTGCAACACAGTGTGGATGGGAGTAGTGTCTGTCCAGACGTCCCAGAGGAACAGGAGAAAGTCACCTGCATACAGTGACACCACATGTGTCCTATCCACTAGGGGAATCCCCCATTGTATACCATCAACAGAGCTGGATAGCCAAAGGCTTCATGGCCATTGTGCAAAGCAGAGGTCATAGTGGGCACCCGTACTTTGTACCGCGTTCCACAGTGAATGCCGCCGGTAAAAGGCACACATCCAAATCAGTGAGAGTGATTTCACATACAGGAATAACATGTAGGCAAGGAGGTGAGCGCCTATGCCCGTCCACATGAGGATATGAAAGAGGTAAGACCAGTCTAGGGAGTGGAATGCCTTCTCCAGGTCCAGCATCAGGCACACTGAGAAAGGATAGTGATCCTGCACCTGGTCCTGAACATGGAAAACATGCCAAAGATGGTGGAAAGTGCTGCACCCATGGACAAATCCATTTTCATCTGGGTGGATGAGATATGGCAGGATTTGGTTGCATCAGGCAGATAATGTATTTCCCAAGATCTTATAGTCCACCCTCAAGATCGCAGTTGGGTGGTAGGATGCTATGCTGGTAGGGTCTTGGTGGGGTTTGGGAATGGAGACGAGTATAGACTCCGGGTGCAAGGATGGCAGTTCACCCAGCCTGGATGGCCTCAATGTACATACTGGCCAGATGACGTGTAAGGAATTAGGTGTACGTACTGTAATATTATATGGGTAGGACGTCAAGGCCAGGGGTTTTATTCCCGGCCAAGTCTTGAACTGCTTATTTGACATCCACTGGAGTAATAACTGCATGGAGGGCATTCTGCACAGGCAAGTCGATATTAGGAATATGGAGATGTTCAAGAAAGGAGTCAATAGTGCCCCTATAGCCACACCTGACGTTTTGTACATGTGGGAATAATAACCGTGGAATGCTGTAAGCATGTTGTGTTGTGTATGTTGAGAAACACTTGAGGGGGAGCGTAATTCTAGGATGGGGGTTTCTCTGTGTTCTTGGTGAATCAGCCAAGTGAGGGGGTGCCCCGATTTGCTGCGTTTCACGGGTGATTTGTCTGCATATGCAATGAGGTTGAAGCAGCGCAAGTGCTCCAAGAGAGAGGCATGCTTACATTTAGCCTCTTCCAGCACAGAGTGACAAGAAAAGTCCTGTTCGGCTTGTTGTTCCAACAAGGATAGGTGTTGCTCTGCTTAAGTGATTTCTTTTTCCAGTGTACGGGGACTCTGACCACTTCCTGAAGGCAAATGCCACGGCAACTATCTTGAATGCATCCCTCTCAAGGAGGTTGTTTGAGGCAGTACCATCATTTTCAGTAAAGAAGTAGTGCATATGGGTATTCTGGGAGTCCCAAAATACTGGGTCCTCCAAGCATCTACAGGGCAGGCGCCAGGTGGCGGTGAGGGTTCATCTATACCCCATTGCAAGTCCACAGTGTGGGCATCATGGTCGGGAACTGCATGGCCCAGATATTTCTCTGCGTGTAGGGAGTGTGAAAGTGTGTGGGAGGATAGTATATGATCTCATCGGGTTTATAAATCATGGGGTGAGGAATAAAAGTAATATATACGAGTCGTAAGATTGAGGGCTCTCCAAGAGTCTACCAATGACCAGTGTTGCACCCAATCTGTGAACTGGCCTTCCTGAGTACTAAGGGGAGAGCGTTGTAGCGGCAGGTGGGAGCGGTCAAGTTTTATATTGAAGACACAGTTGCAGTCACCTCCCAAGATCCAAGAGAGGTGAGTCTTATGGGATAAAATACAAGATAGTGTCAACCAGAAGACGTCTTGGTCAATGTTGGGAACGTATATGCTCCGAAGTACAATGGGGATGCAGTTGAGGCATCCCTCTAGAAGAACATATTGTCCGTCTTTATCAATTACAGTATCAATTACTTGAAATAGAGTCCCCGGGAGTATCCTTATCAATGTGCCCCAGGCATTTCCGGAGTATGTGGTGGCATAGATGGAAGCTCACCATAATTTTCGGAGTCGGGCAGTTCTGTTAGGGTAGTGTGCATCTCCTGGAGAAAAGCTATATGGGGCGGTGCTGTTTGAGATATGAACAAATGGAATAGAGTTTAAAGGATAAAAGGTAAACATGTAACTGTGAACAGAGAGAGCCTCCCGCAACAGGAGAAATGCCCAAACTTGGTGTTGGTAAGAATGAGTCGTACTGCATGGGGGCGACCATGTTGCACAATAAGAGGCATGCAGCAGTGTGCGGCGTGCAGCAGTGTGCGGTGTGCAGCAGTGTGTGACGTGCAGCAGTGTGTGGCGTGCAGCAGTGTGCGGCGTGCAGCAGCGTGTGGCGTGCAGCAGTGTTTCGTGTAGCAGTGTGAGGCATGCAGCACTGTGTGGCGTGCAGCGGCGTGCAGCAGTGTGCGGCGTGCAGCAGTGTGCTGCGTGCAGCAGTGTTGTGCAGCATGTAGCAGTGAGTAATGCAGCAGTGTGCAGCAGATCGGTAAATATTAACTTGTGCTCTCATTTCGACCCTGTGACCTAAATTTTTACGAGTGCCTAACATTTTCCTTCAGACCCACCAAGCAGCCACCCCTAGCAGACAGGGCTCATTGCCTAAAACTATCCTGGGATTTGAACCCGCGCCGCGGTCAGTAGTCACACACAATGGAAAAGTTAATACATCAAGCCGTTTTGTTTGAGCGAGTCGCGCGCGCCCTCCGCGGGTGATCATGGGTAAAGTGCGCGTGATTACACAGACGCACGCACCTGCTGTCCCTTCTCGCAGACGCTTTTATAAACAGATAAGCTGAGGGGTGTCGTGGGGGAGTGACAGCTGACAGTCTCGATGGGATATAATGCCGGAGAGACAGGGTGACAAGGGGCATGCTCTCCTCATACGTAATCTAGTCCATTGCCTTATTCTACCAGACACTTTCAATTTCTTTCCCTTTTGACAGTCAGTGAAAAAGTTCCGGGGAGCGAGACGTTTTAGAAAAGGAGAGCGGCGGTGATGTGTAGAAGTGGTTAGCACGTGAGAGAAACAGTCTCAGGCACGGATGGGAAAAAAACTGTGTGCATAGGACCAGGTAGGGACAGACGAGAACAGATTGAGCCACAAAAAAAAATAGGTTGTGATATACATAAGAGGAAAGAAGCGATGATTAAGGGACAGAAATTGGGTTAAATCGCCGGGGACAGACGAAGAGATGGCGTAATGAATGGCCAGAACTGCCTGCTTTGGAACTGCGTGTGGGGGAGGGGGCGGCTAGATTCGAGTCTCGGCGTCGGCTCAACATCCTGTGATCCTGGGCAAATCACTTAATCTCCCCGTGCCTGCAAAAAATGAATGTGTCCTTGTGTACTGTAACTGGTGCTCGCGTAAAAGCGCTTTTTATCTTCGACCTTCGTTTGGGTCGAGTTCGCGCTATAAACAAGCCGAGGTGACAAGAAGGGCTGGGCGAGAAGGGAGGGGGGAATGTCAGCAACAGAGGAGCCCGCGAAAGTGAAAGTGATCGTGATTACGATCGCTACGGAGGAAAGACACATGGCGCTGCGCGCGTGCACGTTCACGTGCACTGTAGCTTTAGGCCACGGCAGCACTTTGAGAAGCCCACATATAAAATGTCTCTTCGAGCCTTTGGCTCGCGAGACCTAAAAAGTGAAAAGTTTTGAGACAAACCTGCAAAAAGGGCCGGGACCAACAATGCGTTTATAAAATTCTTGTCTATTTTCCTAAAACAGTGTGGAGTCTTTCTGTGGTGTTTCCATTGTGTTGGGGTGTGTGTGTGTGTGTTGTGTGTTGTGTGGTGTGTGTGTGTGTGTCTGTGTGTGTGCGTGTCTGTGTGTGTGTGTCTGTTGCACAAATACTTTACACATTGCCTCTTTAGATTAGCTTGAACTGCTCTGTGCCAAGCTACTAGAAGGTGATAATAGGTCATCCTTTAATGTGTATCTAGCTTGCCCTGACTAACATAGGGTCAAGGTGATATCCTATGCGAATGACACACAGCTGATGTTCTCCTTTACAGATCATTTGGCTGCAGCTTTCTAATCGTTCAGAATGTCTCAAAAACATAGGTACCTGGATGAATGGAAACTTCCTAAAGCTTACCACCGATAAAACAGAGGTTCTATTTTTTAACCAAGCCTCCTGCAGGCCTATGGTGGTCTGGAGAACTCGGCTCTCCACCGAAGCCTAAGGACCAGGTTAAGAAACTCGGGGCCAGATGTAGGTGGCTAAATACCGGTCGGTAACGGCAAAATTCGGTATTTAGCCATGTGAAATGTAGGTAAGGAATCAGTAAATAGCTCTTGCATTTAAGGAATCGGTAATACCGATTCCTTAAATGCAATGTAGGAAGCACTGAAAACAGTGCACCTCAGCCTTAAGGAATCGCTACTTACCACCTCGCTATTTACCACCAACTTCAAGTTGGTGGTAAGTAGCGATTTCCTTACAAAAAGCACTTTTTTGCTTTTTTTTAATGTGCCATGTGGCACACATCCATGCACTTCGAGCATGTATGTGCGCCACATGTGCACACATGCAAATTTCAGGGGTGCAACAGGGTGTCCTTTGGACACCCTGGCACCCTTAAAATACCTCCCGCTGTTAACGATTCGGTAATACCGAATCGCTAATAGTGAATGTCTTCACATTCATTCCTAAGGGCCGCGAAAGCCCATAAAAATGAATGGGTAGGTATTCCTTATTCCCTGATCTCAATTACCGATTCGGTAATAAGGAATATTAAGGATTCTGTATTTTTTACCGAATCTTTACCTACATAGGAAAAACCAACTTCTTAATACCGAATCGGTAAAATTCGGTATTAAGGAATCGGTATTTCACATTTACCTACATCTGGCCCTTGGTGTCAGATGGGACAAAGATCTGACCCTATAAGCCCAAGTCCGGCAAGTCTCGGCGGCCTGCTTTGGAAAGATGAGAACAATCAGAAAAGTTCTAGGTTTCCTGCTGGACGAAAGCTGAACAACCGCGATTCATGCCCTTGAGATCTTTCACCTTGATTATGCTAACGGCCTTTACCTGGGCTTGCCCAGATGTTAGAAAAGAAGGCTGAAAATAGTGCAGTACGTGGCTGGGAGGCTAGTCTTCAAGGTTTTATTGCGCCATCACATCTCTCCGCATCTCAAACAACTCCATTGGCTCCCAGTTGCCAGAAGAATTTAATTCAAGGCCCTTACAATTGCGTTTCAGGCCTACCATGGCAGGGGCTCTAGCTACCTGAGGAAGAGACTCCACCCATACCATCAGGAACGGTCCTTAATATCCAACCACAGACGCTACCTCACTGTCCCTCGCTTTTCCAAAGCTAGGCTTGGGGGTAGATTGTTCACGGTGGGAACCACTAAAGTATGGAATGACTTGCCTCTCCACCTATGCATGTTAAACTCAGAGCAGGAGTTCAGATACATGCTGAAAACCTGGCTCTTTAAGTTCAGTGTTTAGCGCCCTGGTCCCTTTTCTCTGATGTCCTCCGCGTTAGTGCCGGATCACCTTGTTTGAGGTAGCTGTGCGCTCTATGAATGCTCTTTATTATTATTATTATTATTATTATTATTATTATTATTATTATTATTATTATTATTATTATTATTATTATTATTATTATTGTTGTTGTTGTTTCTGCTTGGAGAGGGTGCATACCTCTGTCCACCAGAAACCCAAATTCTAACATAATATTGTCCTTTTTTATCTTTGTGATCTTGCATTTTATACTTCATTTTAGTTTGTTTTATGTTAAATTTTTCATGAACTATGATATTCAGTATTTTTTTCGATTTGAAATTTTGTGCAATACACTTATTATGTGCATCAACCAACTGCATTATTGCACCATTATTGACACTGAACTGCTGACTAAGAGTTAACTACCATATATAGGGCCATATGTAGGTAGCCTAATACCGGTCGGTAACGGCCGATTTTCGGTAATTATACCGTTACCGATCGGTATTTAGGCTTTTGCTATGTAGGGGGAACATTTCAGGATTCGGTAATTTACCGAATCGGTAAAATTACCGAATCGGTAATTTTACCGATTCGGTAAATACCGAATCCTGAAATGAGATGTAGGTGACACTCGAATGAGTGATGTGTAGGGAAAATAATTCGGTATTTAGCACCAAATATATGTTGGTGCTAAATACCGAATTCATTGCAAAAAGCAATATTTTGCTGGACTAACAGTGCCATGTGGCAGACATATATGCCCTTACGGCATGTATGTGCGCCACATGTGAACACATGCAGGAATCAGGGGTGCAACAGGGTGTCAATGTGACACCCTGCCACCCTTGAATGTGCTCCCCCCATTACCGAATCGGTATTTACCGATTCGGTAATGAGGCATACCTTCCCATTGATTCAATCAATGGGAAGGTATGCCTCATTACCGAATCGGTAAATACCGATTCGGTAATTACCGAATTTCTCCGAATCGGTAATATTTACCGAATGATTACCTACATACGAGTTACCACTTCTTAAATACCGAATCGGTAAAGTTCGGTATTTAAGAAGTGGTAACTTGTATGCTACCTACATATGGCCCATAGTTTCATAAATGTAGCTCATATGGCATAACACAAAGGTCAGATACTGAAAAAAAAAAACAGTATGTTGCAGAACTACTTCTTCCATTCATACTTTGAAATAGGTAACACAGTCTCCCAATAAACACAAACGAGGTCAGCAAAAGCTCTCAATTTCATTAGAAATAAGAAATAACACAGCTTCTAATACAATTATTGCGACAGGCAGTTACATTAACCATTTTTAAGCAGTTTCATTAGGTTTTTCAATAATAAAAGACATTGCCATTTCTCTCGTAGCATTTCTGTACACTAACAAAAAACAATTGTAGTAAATATAGCATAGCTCGCAGACAGTGCATATATGTCCACTACTGTACAACTTTCTAGTCTGGAAGCAGCGTACATCAGATATAGAAATAGATCTTATATTTCTACATTTTTAGACACCAAAATAACCAAAATCTAGGATTCTAGAGATATAGATTTTTAAGTAAATCATTAATCACAGCAAAATTCCAACAAGCATTGGTAACCAATGCTCTCTCCTCATTATACATTACTTATTACGCCCCCTCCTCTCATTCCCACATATACTGCCACCCTCCCCCTACTAGTTCTCTTATAATCACTGCCTACTTCTACATGCTATCTCCTCTCCCTTCACCGCCTCATTTCCCCCCTACCTCAATACTTTCCCCTCCCTCATCCCTAATCGCCCACGCTAGCTCAACTATTTTGTCCATGTATTTATTGTTCTTTGCATTTCCTTTTCCTTTTTGTACTATTGGTGTATTGCAATTTGTTCCACCCCCAACCTTTGTAAAGTGCTCTGATACCTTTGGGTCTAACCAGCGCTATATAAAACCATTTCAATAAAAACCACAAAGTTTGAAAACTTTGCAAAACTTTTAAAGAGTTGTGTTTCGCTACTCTGCCTCAAGTTGGGTGACCATTTTCCAAATGAGGGAAGGTCATGGGGGACTAATAGGGAGTAGCAGGGCAATTGTCTTGTCACCAAAGCAGTCTCAAGTTCAGTTCCAGGCTCTATGGGTGAACTGCAATAGTCTTTATTGGAGTGGTCCTGGTGCAAGGGACACACAATGATGAGGATGCTGTGTGGTTGACAGGGGACTTCCTGGGGTTACTCCTAGGTCCACTGGCTTGATGGGGCAGCTTCTTTGGCCACAGGAGTTGATTTCCCGCAAAAGTCCTCTATGATCAATAAAAAGTCCAGTTACCACTGGACTTATTGGTCTTTGAGCACAGCGAAAACAGCATTTCCCTTTGGTGAAGGCTAGCATCTGTTTCGGATGACCAAACTGCACTCTGACAGCTCTCCCAGATCCAGCAGACTCAGGTACAACTTTTGAGTGCAGGGCTTGGTCGTCAAGGCTATACGTCAGAGGTCAGTTGTGATCAGTCGATTTTCGCTACTGACTTGCAAAAATTAGCTTTTTCAGCTTTTGTGGCACTGGTGCTATAACAGGAAGTCAGCAAACTGACTCTTGGAGTTCACCCCTTCTGTCTGGGGTTCAGGAGTGACTTTGCTAGGAGGCAGGGGCCACAGAGTCCTCTCTTTGATAGCCTAAGTATCTGCAGGTGAGGTCCAGAGGTTGGTGCAGTCTCTTTTGCCATGTCCAGGGAACAGCAGGACAATCCTTCTGCGGTCCTCTCTCCAGTCCAGTTGTGATTGGAGTTCTGAGTGCCATGTCTATGCCCAGAAAGTGTCCTCAGGAGATTTGGTGGTTACTAACCAATGGGCTGCCAGGTCCTTTCCCACCTGATAGCAACTTCCTGCAAAATGTGGCATACAGCTAACCCAGAGTACACTATTCTCCCCACTGCCAAGATGTGAGAACCCCTCAGGGTGTAGAGCTTGGTAGATCACTTAGAGGTGTGGCTACCTGAGGGGTACAAACCCCCAGAAAAACTGCTTTGGCAACTGTTCTCCCCTCCCTGTCCCCGATGCCAACCCGTGCACATAAAGAAAAGAGCAGGCCCTCTCCTGTGTGTCCACCATTTGCCCTTAATTGGTGACTTCCACTTTGAAGCTCGTCTTATGCGCTCACACCTTTTGTGGCTTCCTGCCAGGGAGAGGTGACACCTTTTCCAATGGCAGACTTCTATTATTCCTGCTAATGTGAGTCATTCACACTTCTCCCCAGGGGGGCAGAAGACTGTCTTGTGGCCAGCACCTGTAAATGGCCACTAGAGTGGCAACTTTCTAAATGTTGCATTTATTTAAACATCACATTAAATTTGAATAGAGCATCAAATTAAGTTTAATGTGACTATTAATTTGATATCTTGAAATACCAACTTTAACAGTTCCATTCAGGAGTTAGCACAGCTGAGTTGTCAGTGTGTAACCCTGTACTCTTCAATGGGGCTACTAGCCTTTCCACACTGAAATGACAATTTGGGGTTTCTATTGTTAGGATATATAAACATATGTATTTTCCTTTTCAAAATACAGCACCCTGCCTTAAGACTTGATAGGCCTGTTGTAGAGGTGACTTATGACCATCAAAAAGAAAGGCTTAGGCTTTTCCATTAGTTTAAATGGCAAAGTTGAGTTAGCAGTTCACAACTGCTCTGCCATTCTGCAATGGCAAGCTGGGTGACATGTTGTCACTTTGTCATGTCTAGGGTGGCACAATAAGTGCGGCAGCCATGGTGGGACTCTTTAACTCAGTACCCCTGTTGCCATACACTCCGGACTTATACTTAAGTAAAGTTATGCAAATGGGGTATAAGCCAAACCACCATTACACTTTTAAGGGCAGAACACTGGCACTGAGGTCTGTTTAGCAGGTCTCAGTGCACTCTGAGAGTCGAAAAACCAACAACATCAGTGCAAAACTTTGGGGTTTATCACACAAAAAGAAGCATTTCCTAACAAGGATAAATGAGAGATTTACCACCTCAGCTACAGAGAACTTAGGTTAAGTGTCAACCATCATGGCCGTAGTAGCCGAGCCCCCAACCGTTACATTAAACAATTAACATACATTTGACACAACTCGATAGTAAGATGGAGAAGCATTGTGGGTGACCTGTTGAAGGCAGGGTTCAGCTCACCTTTCCACCTGATGGGTCTAAGTCAACCATGACACTTGCTGGTGCCTACCCTGCTTAGGGCTCAGTAGGGGAAATAAGGAGAGGGAACTTTTCTTCATGTGTTCCAGATGAACGTGCTGTGCCTGGTGACAGCTTTGTCCACATGTTGTTGTGTTATTAACAGATGTTCCAGTTTGCTTCAAAGTTAACAAAACATTATGCTTCCAGAGCCAAGTTTCCAAGTAACAAATCAATGCATTCTGCATGTCGTAGTATTCATTGTCTTTTATAACAGTTATTAGACTTGCGTTCATTGTAAGAATGACTTGATATACTGCCAAGATGGTGTGACCTGGCAACCCTGGTTAAGGAGCATGAGGTGGCTTTTATCACAAAACGCTGCTTGGTAGGAACCGCCTATAGCACATATTTTGGAGTTGAATTAAGTACATATTCCGAGAACTATACAGGCACTGAACAGTACTGTGGCATATTAGTCCATTGAAGTGCAGCAGTATGTGACAGTGCTTCTACTTGGCAAGCAGAACTTCTAATGGCACTACTTGCCTTGTACAATAGGCCTCCTTGTGTCATGTTTTATTTCACAGTAAGATAATATTCTTAATGGTCATTCCAGCTCCCATCACAGTATTTACAACGTAATTATTGGGAATGAGCTCATGTCTAAAATTATTCCTTACTTGACAGGCTGTATTATTATGGAACATTTGATTATCAGTATTTGCAGAGGAGGGCACTGTTGCATACTGGTTACCGCAGGGAATTTCTGACGTAAATGGATTCTTCAAGTCACTGTCAGATTTGTTTTATATTATTGGGGAAACTAGGTGTGCACTGGAGGAGAACTAAACAGTGAGTCCTGAGAACTATAATATCTCTAGAATTATAAAAATATGATTCTGCATTTCTGGTGGATATTCCAAGTGACTCCCCATACCCGCATGCTCCACAGAAATTCCTTATTTGCTTCAAAGACAGGGGAGTGTAAGGATTCCTTTCCAAGTGATAGAGAAGGGAGGGTGGTCTGCCAGCCCTAGTAACCACTGGCCACGTCTGTGAGTCAAAATCAACTAATGTTATGGATGTTCCAAGTTTGAAAGGAGGTTTTTTCAGAGAAACACATCAAACTCCAGATGTCAGGCAGGGATCACCTCAGTCATTTGCATATTTATATTGACTAATCCACAATGGAGTTTGGGACAGCGCTTGGATCGAAAGGGTCAGAGTGCGTTCCAATTTGTGTTACAATGGTGTGCTTCCAGGGTCTGTCTTTAAAACAGGCCACTTCAATTTGTGAAACGAGATTAAAACCTTAATCTTCCTGAATCAAAAATAAGTTGACTAGTAATTTGTTGTCATTAGGGTAGGTCAAACTGGTAATAAAGGTAGAATGTTCTTTTTATTATTGACAATACCCTATCACGTTTCAGCCATTTGTAAATTGTGTAAAAAAAAACAACTAAGGGGCCTATTACGATGCCGCCACCGTAACGGAACACGGGACCGACCGCCAGAGGTGCGGCGGTCCCACAAGCACAATTAGGATGCGCCTGGCGGGCGCATCCTCGACACTGGCGGGCAAATCCTCGACATTAACATTGCTACGAGTGGTACTGTAAGCAGCACCCGCCACAATGTTAAAGCCCATGTTGTGCATTGCCATGCACAATATGACAGGCACTGCTCGGTGCCTGCCACCTTGTGCATGACAATGATGGGGGTATGATAGGTACCCCCCAGTGCAGCCCTACCTCTGGGGGCCTGCAATGGTCCCCCACAGTGATTTCCCACATGCCTATCCATGGTAGAGTCTCCACCATGGAAAGGCATTCCACCGCCAGCATCATAA
Source organism: Triturus cristatus (assembly GCF_964204655.1). NCBI lineage: Eukaryota > Metazoa > Chordata > Amphibia > Caudata > Salamandridae > Triturus > Triturus cristatus. The sequence continues at coordinate 460,288,981 of NC_140580.1, read as the reverse complement.
TATGGATGCCACCATATTGTGTGCCTTTTCCGCCCGGCCGGCAATCCGACCGGCAGAAAAGTGGCAGACGGTGTTTCCGTCTGCCGTGGTGCTCCTCGCCATACTAATATGACAGGGGGTGACACAGGGACACTTGGCGGGCGGCCGGCCCGGCGGTGGCAATCTGCCTGAGATCCTAATAGGCCCCATAGTTTCCGCGTTTACCCCAGGCACCTTTCTCGCTGAGTGGATCAGGAGGTTTAAGTGGCCCTTTGACTTCACATAGCAACTATGAATTTAGTGAGATGACGTCAAGGACCAACGTGTCACCATTCTGAAAACTGTTCAGAATGGGGGTATATAGGTAGTTATAGTAAGGACCTTGTTTCTATTCAAAAAGTGTTTTTTCTTTTGCCAACATCTTTGGGACCATTTGGCAAATTTTCGTGACATTTTCAAAGGTAATGGGGCGCTACAGTCAGCTCGTGTCTTCAAAATTTCAGGGTGATTCGTCAAGCGGGAGCTGAGAAAAAAGTGGGGTTTCAAAACACGTTTTCTCCATGTTCATTTCCATAGGAAATTTTGGCGAAAGCTACAGCCCGAACTGCTAAACGGAATTACACCAAATTTGGCAAAAAGTAGATCTAGGTTCAGAAAGCGACCTTTTTTTTAAGTGTGTGAATCCGTTCAGTAGTTCCTGAAATATTCATATTTAAAAATCTTTATATATCTGGTGACCGCGGTGGATCCGCGAACCCTTCCGAGTACGAGAATGATTCTGATTGCCTGCCAACACTTCAAACCAGAAGTGTTGGCAGCCATCTTGTGACTTGATTAACCCGAGTCACAAGGAAACAGTAAAAAAAAGATTAAAAAAAAGAAAGGGAGCAGGGTAGAAACACCCTGACCCCCAGGCCTGGTCAGGGTGTCCCACAGGCACCCACCAAGGCCCAAAAAAGTATTTTTTTTAAAATAAAATTTGGCGGGATTCATGTATGGTATGCGACTCCCGGCGAATATATTTTTTTTTTAACGAAGCACGGGCTCCTGCGCTTCATTTTTTTAAAGTCCCCACGGGGGGCCCCTGCAGCCCTGGGGACATCCAAATCCCTGGGGATTTCCTAATTATGTGCGGAGGCACACTCTCTGCAGCCCCAGGGACCGCCACATCCCAAGGGTTTTTTTATACAAATGCGTGGGGGGGCTCCTGCCCCCCATGCTGCCCCAGGGACCGCCACCTCCCCAGTGCTTTTATTTATTTTGACTGGGGAGGCCTCACAGACCTGTTAGGGGGGTCACGCTGCCCTCCTCTAGGAGCCCTCCTTTGTCCTAGGGCCCGCCGCCCCCCAAGGACGGCTCCAGCAATGTCCCGGGTTGCCTACCCCCGGGACATTGCCGTTTGCAATGGCAGGGCGGGAGCACTAATCCCGCCCTGTCATTGCAAACTTCTGCTTCGCTTCATGGAAGCGAGAGCAGAAAAACTGCTCTTGCTTGCAAGAAGCAAAGCAGTATTGCCTTTGGGCAAGGGGAGCAGCATGTTTGCACCCCCCCTGTCCAAAAGTTGGTAGGGACCACGGGGGCATTGGAACACCCCCACAGTCCTCATCGTGTGGCCAGGCCCTGGGCGATGGGGTCCCTGGGGCCAAAAGTGGCCCAGGGAAAAGGGGCCACATGGCCCCCTCCTGTAAATAAGTATTTAAAAAAATAAAATAAAATAAGTGGCCACGCCCGAGGGATAGGGTCCCCGGGCTGAAATCGGCCTCGGGATAGGGACCCCTTCCCGTTTCTAAAAATAAAAAAATGTCTCAGGCCCTGTGGGGTGGGGTCCCCAGAGCCCAAAAAATATTAAAAGAAGTGGGGCCACACAGCTCCCCTTCAAAAAAAAGAAAAAAAAGAGAAGCCGGCATCTCGCCGGAGGCCCTGCCTCCTCCCTGCACCACTCTGCAAACGCACCTCCTGGCGTGTTCTGGGTTGGGGGATTAAGTCCCCTTGAATCCTATGGGTCCTCAGGGGCCAGCTAACCCACCAGGTACCTCCAGTAAGCCCCACACAGTGGGATTGCTGAGAGGTGATATGAGGCCAGGCCACTTTATACACCACTCTGCAAACGCGCCTTTTGGCGCACAGCTGGTGGGGTGATGAGATCCTCTTGTGTCCTGAGGACCTCAGGACTGAAGTGGACTTCATCCCCCGAGCAGTAGTGCGCCAAGAGGCATGTTTGTAGAGGAGTGTAAAAAGGGGGCATGGCCTTGGACCCCTCTCAGCAATACAGCTGTGTGGGGCCTACTAGAGATAACAGGAGGGCTAGTTGGCCCCCAGAGACCCTCAGGAGGCTAGGGGACTTCATCCCGCAACCAAGAGCGCACCAGGAGGTGTGTTTGCAGAGTGGTAGAGAAAGGGGGTGTGGCCTGTATCCACCTCTCAGCAATCCCACTGTGTGGGCGTTACTGGAGGTAACATGTAGGCTTGCTGGCCCCTAAGGACCCCCAGCAGTGGAGGGGACTTCAGTCCCCATCTAAAAGTGCTTCAGGGAGAGCATTTGCAGACTGGTGAGCAAAGGGGTCAGAGCTTGCTATGAGAACTTACCAGTGCGGCTGTGTGTGACTTACTGGAGGTAATAGGAGGGGTGGTTGGCCCCCAAGGCTGTCATTGGGGGCCAACTACTTCTCATGTTAGCTCTAGTAAGTCCCACACAGTGGGATTGCTAAGAGGTCTTCGGAGGCCACATTCCCCTTTCTCCACCACTCTGTAAACACACCTCCTGGCACACTACTGGTAGGGTGATGAAGTCCACTTTTAATCCTGAGGGACTTTGGGGGCCAAGAAGCCCTCCTGGTACCTCCTGTGAGTCCTATGCAGTGGAATTCCTTAGCTCTGATCGGAGGCCAACCCCCTTTCTCCACCACTCTGCTAACGCAAGTACCAGTCAAAGAAGCATTTGAATGTATTAGGTCTGGCATTTGCAAGAGTTAGAGATATTGCCATTGCAAATGTAAAAGTTTTTTTACTAATGTTTATTAGAGTGGAGTGGATGTACATTGTGTGTAGTGGAATTAAGTGGTATGGTGTGCAGTGAAATTATGTGAATAGAAGTATGTGGTATTTAGTGTATAGGAATTATATAGAGTAGGATTATGTGTTATGGAGAGTAATTATGTGGTATGGTAGTCTGTGTTGTGGGGTAGTAATCTCAGGTTTAGTCTTCCTCGTTTCCATAGAAGCTAAACTATACACTCAATGAGACAAAAAAAGGAACCATGAGGAGCACTTCTGGATCTAGTTAGAGGTATGAGCAGGGACACTGGAAATATGCGACTGTTTGGCTGCACCAACTTTTGCACAGTTATTCATTTTGCGCATTTGCCACATAATCCATCATCTGCTGCATAATCTGCAGATTTGAACAAAAAAGACCTTGTTCCTAGCTCAAACTGCTCAAACACTACCAAAAATGCATCGACAAGTGTTATAGCATGGTTGAAAGCCCTTTGCAAACCTAGCATGTTCACCTCTTACTTATTGGTAAATGTGGGTATTAAATTGGTACTAATGGTGTGCACACCACTCTTGCGTGTTTCTGTGCCTCTCTTGCCTCTTTATTCATTTGTGTTTCTTCTTTCTGCATCTTTCTTCCTTTTTCTGCATTTCTCTTGCCTTTTTCTGCACAGCTCTTCTGCTTTCTGTACCTCCCTTCTTTCTGCACCGCTCTTTCAACTTTCTGCACCTCTTTTGCTTCTTTCTGCACTTCTCTTGCCTCTTTCTGTACCCTCTTTCTGCACCTCTCCTGCCACCTTGTGTACTTCTCTTGCCTCTTTCTGCACCTCACTTGCTTCTTTCTGCACTTCACTTGCTTCTTTCTGTACCTCTCTTGCTTCTTTATGCCCCCTCTTCCCTCTTTCTGCACACCTCTTCCCTCTTTCTGAACCTCTCTTGCCTCTTTCTGCACTTCTCCTGCCTCTTTCTGCACCCCCATTCCCTCTTTCTGCACCTCTCCTGTCTGTTTCTGCATCTCTGTTACCTCTTTCTGCACTTCTCTTGCCTCTTTTGGCACCTCTGTTGCTTCTTTCTGCACTTCTCTTACCTCTTTCTGCACCCCTCCTGCTTCTTCCTGCACCTCTGTTGCTTCTTTCTGCACTTCTGTTGCTTCTTTCTGTACCTCTCTTGCCTCTTTCTGCACCCCTCTTGCCTCTTTCTGCACCCCTGTTGCTTCATTCTATACTTATCTTGCTTCTTTCTGTGCCTCTCTTGCTTCTTTCTGCACCCGTCTTGCTTCTTCCTGCACCCCTATTCCCTCTTTCTGCACCTCTCTTGCCTCTTTCTGCACTACTCTTGCCTCGATCTGCAGATTCCTTACTCTTTCTGCACCTCTCTTGTTATTTTCTGCAATTCTCTTGCTTCTTTCTGTATTTCTCTTGTCTGTTTCTGTATTCAAATGGGAAGTGCAAGCTGTCAAGTTTAAAGGTCTGCTCTCATGACTAAGGTATATGTCTACTTGTACATTTATTCTCACGTTAAGCATCTCAAGATGGTAGCTTAAAAAGCAGGTAGCTTCCCTTCTAAGTGGTCAAATCTTCTTAATTCTGCTCTGTCATTCGGTTACACATGCAGACATGTTTTATGTATATAGGTGTTATAGAGCCCCTCAAATATACAATTTAATTCCCTTGTGCCCTGTTTTATGAGCAGAAAGAAATACATACTCCCTTTTGTACACAAATCTATAGAGTATGCTATTTGAAACACAGAATTTCAAGTATTTGGATGGTTATTTTTTGTATCATGTTACTAGGTAAAAGCACAGACACATGCATTCATACCTTCACAAACTTGGTGAGACTTACAGAAGTAATATGTTTACAATTGCTGTTTTACATTTGGTACGCCTAACATTCTGAGCAGTTGATGAATAGTGAACCTTCAAGAGAAAAGTGAGGTTTAAGACATCTTGGGAAAAGGATTAGTGATTAGGCTACTTTGTTTGAGTCTGTGGAAAGGAACAGTCAAAGTAGGCCTCTTTCTGCACCTCTGTTGCTTCTTTCTGCACTTCTCGTGCTTCTTTCTCCACCTTTCTTTCTCTTTCTGGAGTTCTGATGCCTATTTCTGCATTTTTCTTGCTTCTTTCTGCACCTTTCTTCCTCTTTCTGTACATGTTCTACCTATGTAGGCATAGTTAGAAATTAGCACTTAAAAAATCATAGAAATTCACTGAAAAAAACACAGTTTTCAGGGACGTTATAGTTAGGGATTTGCATTTGAAAATCCTTAGAAATTCACTGAAAAAAACAGAGGTTTCAGGGACGTTATAGTTAGGGGTTGGCATTTAAAAAAACTTAGGAAATCATTGAAAAAAACACAGGTTTCAGGGACGTTATAGTTAGGCTGCCATTTCACTCATACAAAAACAGAGAAATTCAGTCGTTATAGTTAGCTGAGCTAACTAAAACTCGAGCCCCCATAGTGCACTGCGGATGACATCACATATTACATCACTCATTACATGGTCAGTGACATTGCTGATGACATCACTGATGACATCACTGATGACATTACTAATGACATCATCCAGTAACTGAGTGTTTCTAGCAAGTTTAAGAATGTTCTATATATACACACCAAGGTTTATTGAAGAATGAGTGGGTGTATGAGTGAATGGATGATTTAGTGGGTGAGTGACTGGCTGTATAAGTGAGTGATTAAACATGTTTTAGTGACTGCATGGGTGAATGACTAATCTGTGTGAATGTCTGTATCAGTCTGTCAGTTGGTGTGTAAGTTGCTGCATGGGTTGGTGAGTAGGTATATGACTGTCTATATGGGTTAATGATTGGTTGTCTGATTACCTGTATGGGTGACTGAGTGTATGTGTGGGTGGGTGGGGTGAGTATGTGACTCCCTAAATGGATGTGTGAGTGGGTGTATGAGTTCATGAGTGCATCTGCAAGGGACTGTATGGGTGAGTGAGTATGCATATTGCTGTGTTGGTGAGTGAATGGATGTTTCAGTGGTATATGTGTGAGTAACTACATATGTGAATGTCAGTATATGCGAGTGTTGGAGTGTATAAGTGACTATATGTGAGAGTGAGGGCCCGATTCACAGAACTAATTTAAGATAAAATCCTAAACTTACTACCATTTTCGTATTCACAGAAGGCACCTACTCATTTTGGTATTCACAGAAGACACTTATTCACTTCGGTATTCACAGAAGTTAGGAGTCCTAACTTTAGAACTCCTAAATGCCTTCTGTGAATACCGAAAGTCTTAAAATTAGGATTTTTCTCAGTTTAGGAGTCCTAAAGTTAGGAGTCCTAACTTTACTACTACTAAACTGAGAAAAATCCTAATTTTAAGACTTTTGGTATTCACAGAAGGCATTTAGGAGTCCTAAAGTTAGGAGTCCTAACTATACTACTACTAAACTGGGAAAACCCCCAATTTTAAGGCTTTCGGTATTCACAGAAGGCATTTAGGAGTCCTAAAGTTAGGAGTCCTAACTTTACTACTACTAAAATGAGAAAAATCCTAATTTTAAGACTTTCGGTATTCACAGAAGGCATTTAGGAGTCCTAAAGTTAGGACTCCTAACTTCTGTGAATACCGAAATGAGTAAGTGCCTTCTGTGAATACCAAAATGAGTAAGTGCCTTTTGTGAATACCAAAATGGTAGTAAGTTTAGGATTTTGTCTTAAGTTAGTTCTGTGAATCGGGCCCTGAGTGATTGTGAGAGTGGCTGTATGGATGAATGTGTGCTTGTGTCATGGGAATACTCCAAAAATAGACGCCTTGAATCTAAACTCATTATTCAGTATAGAACTCTCGCACCCATTGGGCATAATTGTGATGAAGAATTAGCTGTACATATAGGGTGATTGTAAAATGGATACAGTTGATATGTTCTAGTGTTTCAGGGAATCCATTGGGTCCGACAGAGGACCAGCTGTTTCGATTTTCAGAATTGCAAGAAAAAAAGTTTTTAATTGTTGTCTAAGTGTACTTAGTCAGGTTGTTCATAGTTAGTGGTTAGTTTAAGTGAATTTCTATTGACATCTTTGTTTTTTTCTCTTAATTTTAGATGCAAAGAATTATGTTAACCATGAAGAAACGCAAAAGAACTAAAGTATCTTTTTTAGCCCATAAGGGCTAAATTTTTGGAGTATTCCCATGAAATTGTGGCTATTGTTTTGATACATACCTGATTTTCGCCCACTAGGGCGTTAGATAAATGTGTTAAAAATTGCAAAAATCACATCACTATTTAGTTTATTGCCACATTTGGTGTTCACCTCAAATGTGCTAATTGTTGGCTTTAACATAGTTTCATGAACATGTATCATAACTAAATGTCATTAATGATATTGTGGCTATTGTTCTGATTTACATCTGATTTTCGCCCACTGGGGCGTTAGATGAACGTGTTAAGATTCATATTATTATTGCGTGTATTGCCATATTTTATGATTACCACAAATGTGTAAATTTTTGGCACAAATATGGTTACACAAATATGCATCATGACTAAATGTCATCAATATGAGATTTAAAGTTTTATTGAAGAAAACAGAGCGATGCAATGTATTATCGCAAAGTATGCTTTCACTTTCCATGATCTTGAAACCACATGATTGTTTTAAAATACTTCCTGGTTTTTGTATACTTTACTCGTGGGCAAAGGATTGCCATCCCGAAACGCGTAGAGTCGGTTGTTTGGCCGATGCTCCAATAAAGGATTGTTTTTGAAGCTCAAGAGTTGTCCGTGGCTGCTGTGTATCTCGAGCATTGAGGAATAACAGCGTTCTGTTTATATATATACACTTTGGTATTAAGCGGCTGAGTCCAGTCGCGAGAGAAGCTCACCGCATGAATGCGGGCCCGTGTTGGAGTCAGGCTGGCTTCATCTACTTATCGGGAGGAGGTGAACGAAATGGCAGGTGTTGAAATGCAGCAGCCTCAGAAACTGAATTGCATCAACCCACAAGGGTAACAAATAGCTTTTATATTTGATTTTGTACACCGAACAGACTCACTAGAGGTTATTTTTCATGCACCACGAAGACCACAAGGCCATGGGTTTGGCACCGCCCACTAGGGCGGGTCTTGAGTACATTATTGCAAGAAACGCTGCTGGGTGTTCATTAACAAGATGCCACTGAGGAAGGAAACTTTGTTCTTGAAACGCTTCTGGGTGTCTTCAATTTTGGATGAATTTCGGTGTCCTGTACCTGCATGCAAGCTGCCATTAAATTAAACGAATATTTAACACGTACCTGTGGCGTCTCTCACTGGGGCAAACTTTTCGGATATTTATATATATATATATCAGCCAACTTTTCTTGCTCGGTTACAATCACCGCACCACCTGAACAAAGGGCGCTTCGTCCGTCCGGATCATCCGGGCTCGATCCGTATGAAATGCTCCAAATTACCAATACTTGAAAGTAAAGGATGACGACGCCGTGTCTTGCATAAATTCAAAATTTAATGCTCAGCTGTTGGACGCGTTTCGCCTGTCCCGCAGGCTTGTTCACCAACCGTTGACAATAAAGTTTGCCACCATTTTAAGACACTCACAGCGTGTCACGTGCACAAGAACTACAAATGCAGTGTATTCAACAACAGACTAGTAGTTTTTTCACATATATACCAATTCGACTTTAACAATATCTTAACTTGATTATTTAAGAATCATTATTCATCCAAAAATTAAAAATAAGTATCAAAAGAACAATGAGCAAGTTAATGCAGGAAGACAAATTACGCGCTGTCATTCATTATGAACCTCGTAATAATCGGTAATGTACCTGTCAAATGCTAATTGCATTTTCACTGCAAAACAATGCCGTTTTCTTTGGTCACATTATCTACAATATTGTTTGATGTTGATCAAGACTGGCGTATTGCCCAAGTGGGTCAAAATTGCCAAATTATTGAATATATCTGCAAATATTACAATTTATAACAGTGCTCCCAAATAAAAATAAAACAACTTAAAAAAGTGATAATATAAAAAGTGGTTAAAAACGGAAGGGAAGTCGGCTACACTTATACATTCAACCTAGGTGGGTATACAGGTCTTCCTCAATATTAAGTCCTGTCGGGGTCTTGCAATTCAATTTGATTATATAAGAAGATTCTAGTCTTCTCAATTGTTTTTCTTTGTTACCCCCTCTTTTGCTGTTCTTGACCGCATCAATTACAAAGTATGACAAGCCTGCTATACTTTTGTTATGAAAGCGTTCAAAATGCCGCGCCACAGGGTACGATTTATCACCATTTTTAATCGCTCTCAAATGCTGCAAAACACGTTTGTGCACAGGCAAGATTGTGCTGCCCACGTATCTCAGGCCACAAGGGCACTGAAGTACATAGACAGCAAAATCTGTCTTACATGTGTAATGTCCTTTGATTTTAAATACCTTATTGGCAAAGCCTGATGTATACCTGGAAGTGTTCGTGCCATGAATACAGGCTTTACATTTCGTACATTTCACAAATCCTTCTTTCTTAGTGAGCCACATGGTGGCAGCTGTCTTAGTGGGCGGAGTTTTCAAAACATTGCTTACTAACATTTGTTTGAAGCTCTTCGCTTTTCTAAATGTTATTAGTGGTTGTTTCGTTACTAATTTACTTAGCGTTGGTTCACTGTAGATCAAATGCCAGTGTTTGGTCAGGATGCTTCTTATTTTCTTATGTTGGATATTGTAAGTTGTTATCATCCTGCACTCATTTTTATTTTTATTGACATTCTCCAGTTCTTTCTTTGTGTTACTTTTGTTAAAAAGAATGTCTTCCCTTGTCCTTCTTTTTGCTTTCATTATGGCCGACCTTATGCTGTATATATATATATATATGTATATATATATATATATATATATATATATATATATATATATATATATATATATATATATATATATTGTGAAGGACTTGGCCCTTTTTGGCTAAAGTTCCCTAAACTTTTTGCCTTTCCCCTAGACCTTTTTCCTGACATGGTGTTGCCAACTTAGATGCTTTGGACACTTTATCACTGCTAAACAGTGTCAAATTGCAAGTGCCCCCTGTATAAAGTGTAATGGTAATTGGTTGCCCATGATTGGTATGTTTGCCTTTCTTGGAAAGTCCCTAGTAAAATGCACTATGTGTGCCAGGGCTGGTAATGCAAATACTACTAGTGGGCCTGCAGCCCTAATTGTGCCACCCACACAAGTAGCCTTAAAAAGGGAACTCAGGCCTGCCATTGCAGTGCCTGTGCGCAGTTTGTTAAACTGCCATGTTGTTCTGACAAGTGCACCCACTTGCCAGACCGTACCCTTCCCTTTCTATGCACACCAGACACCCCTATGGTAGATCCAGGGTACTCCCTAGGCAGGGTGCAGTGCATGTCAAAGGTAGGACATGTACTAAGATGTGTACCATGTCCTGGCAATAAAATAATCTCCATTTCGTTTTTCTCTGTTGAAAGGCCATCTTGCCCATAGGATAGATTGGGAAGGCTGTGTAGTATGTTTTCCAGCCTACCTTCCCAAAGGCTTAAAATGGAGAGGTGAAGTTTAGTGTGCCTGAACTCACAATGTAATAGCACATCTTTTTATGAAGGTGGTTTTGCACTGTGTGTTTAGAAGCCACTCTTTTAGAAGTGGCTGGGTTTTTGTGCTCTTACATTTCTGTGTGTCTGCCTGGTTGTGGATTGACTGTCTGAATTTGAAAGCGATACGATCTGAGGAATGTCCTGATCCAGGGGAGGAGGTGAGACAGCAACAGGCTGACCTGCATCTGGAGTGTAGGGGGAGGAATACCCCCTAGAGGTGAAGAGGTCTGGGTTGCTGCTATAAAACAATTGTCCCATCTCCTGCTGAGTGATTGAGAATCCAGACCCCCACTAATTAAAGGAAGAAGGTGTCACTGGCAGAGAGGCCCCCAGAACTGGTTTGAACAGGGGTCAGTGCCCCCTGAACACAAAGAGGCCCATTAGGATGTAGGGCGGATCGCCTCCGCCCGCATGGCAGAGGCGATCCGCCCTATATCCTTATAAGCACAAAAGTGAGGGTAGAGGCCACCCTACATCCTTCCCTGCCCGCCACCCATTTACCCCCGCCATATTAGTATGGCAGGGGTACCGCGGCAGACAGGAAGACAGTTCGCCGCTCTTCCGCCCCGCTGACAAGTCAACCGGGCGGAAAAGGGTTTAATATGGTGGCGGTGTCTGCTAGATACTGCCATCCATATTAACATGGCGGAAAGGAATGCGGAATTCTCTTCCGGGGGCCCGTTGTGGGCCCCCAGGGTATTGGGGGTGGGGGATGCACAGGGGCATTGGCATGGACATGGTGAGTGGCACCTCGCGGAGCGTGTCACCTTGTGCATGACAAGGCACGCAGTGCATTCCCAGCATTGTGGCGTGCGGTGCTCACAGCACCGCCCTCCACAATGCTGAGAATGGAGGATGCCACCGCCACGGTGGCGGTGGCATCGTAATCCCGGTGCGGGACCGTCGCACCACTGGCGGCCAGTCCCAGCACGGCTAGGGTGGCTGGCGGATGGAAGTCCGCCCGACATCCTAATGGGCCTCAAAGACTTCAAAGCCATTGAGGGGTATAACTATGAGAGCTGAAGCCCCTGAACTTTGGAGAATGGCTTGACCAAGATGGAACAAGACTGGAGCTACTTCGTGGTCAAGAGTAACCTTTGCCAAGGAAGAAACAACTGAAGAGACTTAAGGAAAGGACTGATCCTTGCTGTGTGTTCTGGGGCTGGCCTGCAGTTTGCTGTTTTAACCAAGGAAAGGCTAAAGGGACTTTGCTGTGTGCTGTGTCCCCCTGATTGAAAAGACTTTGCCATGCTGTGTCCTGAAGTAACTTATCCCCAAGGGCCCGAGGTGAGCTGGCTCCCTGTTGCGGACACTCATGAACACAAAAGTTTCCAGTAGGGTCTCAGTGGCGCTTTGTGCGTGTGCTTGTTGCAGCCTGAGACCCTAGTAATTAGTGCCCTGTGATCGTGAGCACCTGGAGTCCAAGCGAAGATCAGCGACGCTGTGTGCGTGTGCTTTTTGCAGCCTGAACCCTTTGTGAGGATTGTCCAGTTAGCATGTGCACCGGAATCCAAGTGAGTCTCATCGACGCTGTGTGCGTGTGTTTTGAGCAGGGTGAGACCTTCATGAGGATTGCCTTGTTATCGTGCACCCGGAGTCCAAGAGAGTCTCATCGACGCTGTGTGCGTGTCTTTGTGCGGCATGAGACCTTTGTGAGGATTGCCTAGTTAACGTGCACCCGGAGTTGAAGTGAGTCTCAGCGACACTGTGCGTGTGTCCTTCATGCAGGCTGAGACCTTCGCGTGGAGTGCCCGGTGATCGTGCACCCAAAGCTCAAAGGAGTCTAAGGGACGCTGTGGGCGTGTGCCCTGAGATCTTCGTAGCAGTAGCAGCCCAGACCGGCAGCACAGGAGGAGCTGAGCCGCCGGCCTGAGCCAGCCATTGCCAATTCACAAAGATTGCATCGGAGGCCCAAGTCACTGGACGAGGAGAGGAGAGTGAGTTTGCGCCCCCCAGGTACCATGTGTAGACTTCTTGGGTGGGGTGCGGGCTTGGAGGGAGACGCTCTTGGCCTCTCTCTCATTTCGAGAGTGCGAGCCTCTGCTTCGGCTCGTATCACGGCCCGTATTGCCAAGGGAGTGGTTGTACCAGGGCCAGAGTGCAGAGCTGCACTTTTTGTTACACCATACCCATGTTGGGGGCATCTGTTGACAGAGACTGACTGCGAGTCAGAAGGAGTGGTGGAGAGACCGCCTAAGACACCATCACGGTGCCGGAGTGTATTACGCAATATCTTTTTTCTGCATAACAGAGTACCTCATTGTCGTATTACACATTGCAAACTCATAGCAGAACTGGTGGTCAAAAAAAGGAAAACTTATGAGAAAAGACAAGAGCCAATGCCTGACTACACAGAGAATCTACTAATTCTAAAAACCTATAGACAAGTGTTAGAGTGTAGATAAAAAGAAGCAGAAAAAGTTTGATAGGATTTCCATCAACTGCCAAAGAGAGGCCAGTGTCATCACGTGGTCATCCTTGAATCTTGCTACTATTCCTCTAAGCCTAGAGGCAAATTGGGTAGCAAAGATCAAAACTGGACAATAAAGATAGAGCCAGAAAGAGAAATCGACCAAGGTCGGCCATTCATGTCTCGTGTGATGAAAATAATAACGCAGTGAAAATGTGTGGAGGTTAAAAAGGGAGTTGGGAGGGAGAAACAAGAACTTTAATATACATCTCTCTGCCAATCCAATTAAAAGTGTGTAGCGGCAACTTTTAACAAATAGGTTGCGTCTCAAGTTGGTCGACTAGTTCCAGCCTGAAGGGATTTTGTTCCCGGCTTTCTTCAGGACCAGAGGTCTCTCCTAAGTTTGTCTCCCACAAACTTAGGAGAGACCGAGACACCGACGGAGAGGGCGGGGTCTCCTATACCTGAGTTGGTTACCGGGTGAGGTGAGGTCAGAATCTCACACAAGTCAGGAGTGAAGTGTACCCTACTTGTCCAGAGATCTTACCACATCAGGTTGTATTGTTTGACAACTTGTTTTACATATTTTGTATTTTCTTTTTGTCACATTTTTGCAGTAGCCTCTGGTCCTGAAGAAAGCCGGGAACAAAATCCCTTCAGGCTGAAACTAGTCGACCAACTTGAGACGCAACCTATTTGTTAAAAGTTGCCGCTACACACTTTTAATTGGATTGGCAGAGAGATGTATATTAAAGTTCTTGTTTCTCCCTCCCAACTCCCTTTTTAACCTTCACACATTTGCACTGCGTTATTATTTTCATCACACGAGACATGAATGGCCGACCTTGGTCGATTTCTCTTTCTGGCTCTATCTTTTTTGTCCAGTTTTGATCTTTGCTACCCAATTTGCCTCTAGGCTTAGAGGAATAGTAGCAAGATTCAAGGATGACCACGTGATGACACTGGCCTCTCTTTGGCAGTTGATGGGAATCCTATCAAACTTTTTCTGCTTCTTTTTATCTACACTCTAACACTTGTCTATAGGTTTTTAGAATTAGTAGATTCTCTGTGTAGTCAGGCATTGGCTTTTGTCTTTTCTCATAAGTTTTCCTTTTTTTGACTACCAGTTCTGCTATGAGCTTTCATTTAATTGCATTGGGGATTTGAACTGTAGCTTGGTCGGTAAACTGTTCCCTTAGACCCTCCTTCTCCCTCCTGGGAGATACCTTTTGATGTATTACACATTGCATCATACCTGCATAACAAACCACCTGATTAGTGTATGACGCATGGCATTATTTCTCCATAACGAACTACCTGATTAGTATATTACGCATTGCCTTATTTCTGCATAACGATGTACCTGGCAGTTGTATTACGCATTGCATTATTTTAACATTGCGACGTGCCTGATTGCTGCGTTACGCATTCAATTATTTTACATTGCAAAGTGCCTGATTGTTGCGTTACGCATTGCATTATTGTTACATTGCAATAGTGCCTGATTCTAGCATTACGAAGTGCATAACATGGTATTAGGATTACAGTGGAATGTTTAGAAGTGCTCATTAATATTGTCAGAATTTACAAGGGGTGGCTGGCCTAACAACCAGCCAGGAGAAATATTACACATACTCATATGTAGGATTTATATTGTGTGGTCTTATCGTATATCTTTTTATATAAAATGTATACTAGTTTTTATAAAACTCGTGTGGAGTCTATTTGTGGTGTCATCATTGGGTTGCAGTGAGCATGGTGGCAAATACTTTACACAATTGCCTTGAAGATTAGCCTGGCTGCTTGTGCCAAGCTACCACATGATGAGCGGGGCTATCTCACAAGGTGACCTTCCTTTCCCTGACGTGGAAACGCGGGTCCCTATTTGGCCTAAGGTACCTACCTCAGCCAACCAGGGATCTCGGGTCTAACAAATATACATATATATATCGCACATTTTTAATTTAATATTTTGTGTATGCATGAAGCAGGCGAGACATATAAGCGTGTCTCTGAGCCTGACCAAGGAGGAGCTGTATTACATACTGTATCATACAACTGCGCCTTGTGAAGTCACAGGCCTCTTCTGTCGCTGTGAATAGTTTCATTATGTGGAGCTGGCAGCGCATTGTTCTTTGTATTGTGCTTACAGAGTGAACCATTATGGCCAGTAGACTGTCGTGACCGCTGGAGCACACAACAAACATCACTTGTGCCGTGTGACCTACGACCTAAGACGGTCCTGGTCCCCAATTGACACCACGACTGACAAGCTGGAGACTTAAGAAAACAGAGAATAAGCAAAATCGATTAATGAATAGCTGTGCGGTGCACCACCCACATTTGATTGTATTTACTTTCAGTTCATTGCATGTTGTACGTGGTACGGTCGCTGTGGTTATTTTTCATCCTCAGTAGGAATGCCCGATTAGTTTAATCCTGATAGACTGGTCACGTGACATGTTGTGCATGCTGATGTCAACTACATGTCAGTAGCTCACATCACGAGAGTTGGTAAAAGCTGGCTTGATTGACATGCAACAATTAATACTTGTTCCACGGTGTTGCTATATACAGGTGCTTCGGACCGTGCCTTGACAGGCGCCGCCCCACGGACAGCACAGGTGGCGGGGAAGGGTGCAGTGCAGACCTGTGCTCCGACACCTCTGCAGTCCCACTGTCGGGACGGCCGCAGTGTGAACAGGAAGGAGGAGCCTGCCGGCGGGGAAAGCTCATGACTGTTCCTTGTTGTGGAGCCTCGGACAGGGCGCCGCGTTGCCATGACGTCGCCGTAAACTTCAGAAACAAAGTCAGAAACTAGAAAAAAACGAAAACAAAAAGAGTGAAATAAGCACGGGTGGGTGGATGGAACATCCAGGAAAAGAAACTAGCCACGGGAACGAGCGCAAGGCGAGGGCACCGCTGCGGGAAAACATGCCCTGATTTGGGGTACGCGGACCGTGATCCCGAAAGGTCATCGGACATCGCCAGTTTCGGGTGTAAACGCCAGTATGGAAAGTCTAGAAGTCCCGAGAACTCATCACGTCGAGGGAGAGCAGGAAGCAGAGCTGGGGGAAGAGGAGCCGGAGTTCTTTGACTTCGAGCCGCTGCCCGCACTGCTGGAAGACGAGGTGAGTGGAAGGTAGTTAAAATAAAAAATACACTTTCCGGATCCGTTCAAACTTCAGAAGTGGCTGATGTGACGTAGATTCTTTCAGATTCAACTAGACTGCAGGCGCATATTTCACCGTACAGAATCGAACACCATTTATTGTATTGAGACAAAGTGGGTTTATTATCAAAGTCATGGAGATGTGAAGTGAACATCTATCTTAGAGGCGCTTTCAATGCCTTTTAGAGTCAGACAATGAGAGCATTAGCACCCTTTAATTTCTAAGTCTTGCCTAGACTGTGCATGCGCTGCCTCTTCAAGACCTTATGGGCCTCATTTATGAAAAGTGACGCATCACTGCGTGAAAACAGTGATGCGTCACTTTTCACTGCACCCTCCCTGCGACTCCAATGATGCGTCATATTTACAGTATGACGCATCATGTCGCAAGGAGTCACAGATACGTCAGTATTTCTGACGTATCTGTAGGCGCAAAAGTGACGCATTGCTGGAGTGTGTCACAAAAGTGACGCAACTCCAGCAATGTGTCCTTTCACATGGGGCAAGCCCCATGTGAAAGGGCCTGCGTCAGTCTTACGCCTGCTGTGAGGCAGGCGCAAGATATTGACGCATTTGCACCCTAGAAGTGGCGCAGTGAAATCTCGTAGATTTCACGGCGTCACTTCTACGATGCATACTTACGTGGGAGCGCCCACCCTGCATACATTATACCTGACGCAGGTATAATGTAGCGCAGGGGTTTACAAAGTGACGCATCTAGGTAGATGCGTCACTTTGTAAATATGGCGCATCATGGCGCATGTTTTACGCCACTGGTGCGTCACAAAAAGTGACGCACCGGTGGCGCAAAAGTGACGCAGGGGCTCATATATGAGCCCCTTTATTTTTAAACAGTATGCTTAAAGGCCCCCATTGCTTACCATTGGTTGGATTCATTGTCAATCTCATTTCCTTGCTCCTTAGAGTCAGCCGTTGTAGGCTTCCTCTCTCTTTGTGTGCATGTCCCTCTCCTGGAGCATGGACTCATTATTTGTGTCCTTCCACTGTTTATTTTTTTATGCGCTACTTTTTTTCTTTGTAAGCACTGTACAAAGGGCAACTTTTTGAGCTGTCTCACTCATGTACTTGCCCCAACTCTGTGCAGTAGCGTAGCGCAAAATTTCTCAGTTGTCTGTGATGCCCCCACATGCCGGCCCTCCCTCCCTCCATGTTGCCTCCTGCCTGCTGCCTCAGGCAATAAAAAAAGCACTACAACACAGCCATCGCTAGCCAGATCATAGCACTTTAAAAACATTTCAACCATGTGCCATGCAGTATAGCAGCAGCGCTGCTATATACAATGTACAACAAGGCTAAAAAAACACTGTCAAAGCCAAACCCTCTCTCATAGACAGAAATTATTGGCTTTGCCAATTCTTGTCCAACTTTTTAGAGGGATTTGTTTGTGTTTCATACACCAGAGTCAATCGTATCCGTTTTTTCGACTTCATCCCATCACCATCTGCAGCTTGCTGGCCTAGCCTACTCCAGAGTATGTAAAATTTCAAAAGTCAAACAATTTCTGAATTGGGAACCTGTACTGTTGACACTTTCCTCACAAAAACATCACCAATAGGAAGACAAGCTACATGCTAGGCTTCTACATAAACTAATACACATTCCTTACATTCCTGTGGTAAAACAGACAGATTTACATTTTAATGGTTTATTTTATTTAGCCACTTTCCGAGATGCAAGCACTTCAACGCACCATCAGAGTAGTAAGCGCTATATAATGGAATTGGTAATTAATTCTATTACATGCTCATTGATTACGAGGAAGAGGTACGGTGCATCTTTTTGCATGTAAATGTTTTTATTGCTGTTTGTGAGTAAAATTGCTTAGAGTGTCTTTGTAATACTTCCCGGAATTGGTTTTTATGTACATTTTATAATTGTATTTATGTATTTTGTGCTTTTAAGACTACTTTAGCTGTAAAAAGATAAATGGACTAATTGACAAATGCAATTACAACACAATTTCACACAAGAAGGAGCTGATGCAATATCTCCTATGGGAAAGCATACTTTTCACAAATCTTAACATAAATATTGCTGTAACCATTAGACTAAATGGCCCTCAACTCTGGAATAGCCTTTGTTACCGTCCAATCAAAACACCATACAATTTAATAAAATGCATATATTGGCGACATAAAACACAATTTGAAAGAAGACAAACCCAACCATTATAAAGTCTTCTAAATAGGGGCAGGTGGCATCTGTTCGTTGTTCGTCTCTTATGGTCATGGATATTCTCTTTCTCCTGCCTGTCCCATTTTTCTCGTGCAAAGGGCTTATCAATTTGAATTCTAATCTCAGTCCACGTAAATGTTCTTGGTACTAATCACGAGCTTCTCCTTGCCCTCCTAGGAACATGGTTGTAGAGTATCACGGATGCAGGCATCGGGTGACAATAATCGTACCCTTAAATTGGGTAATCTTAGTTCTAGTTAGTTCTTGGCTAAGAGAGGAAATAGTTCTCCTCAAAGGTGAACATTATGGGTCCGACATGGGTGTCAAGTTATGTTATGCTATATCATGTTTTTCTATGTGATGCCATGACAACATTGCTAGCTCTCTAATATTAATATAAATTTAAATAGTGAGAAAAAATGCCCCATTTTGCATGGTCACATTTATTGCTGAATTTTATTACTGCTCTTTATATATAATCTGCACACAGGGGCGCTGCTGTCCAGTGCTCAGTGTGTGTGCTCTATCCTCTAAAACATACACATTGGTTAATTTCTGAATGACATATTTAATTCTCCTGGAAGGTCATAATATATAGTGTAGAAAAGACACCCATGGTATGGAAAGTTAGATGTCATCTGTGGACTACAGCACCTATTGTGTCATCCACTAGGGTGATAGGGCAAACATAGCTGTAGGCCTACCATTGTAGCCTGACTGCTGACCTGTCAAAATAACCCTTTTGACAGGGGAAACACCTTCATTTTAAATATGAATAGGTCACCCCTATGTAGTCCTTATAGCCCACATGGTAGAGTACATGGTATTTAAAAGTGGGACATGTTGGAATGTAATGTTACCATGTCCTTGCAATGACAAACCCACAAAAGTTATTTTCAGTGAAAACCCTGGATGTCCTTTGAGAGAACTATAGTACAGATTATAAAACTAATTCTGCTATCTTGAATGTGGGACAAAGTAGAAAAACAATGAAACCACTTTTTGTAATATAAACCCCAATTCAATGGTGAAATTGGAATGTCAATAAATATTTGGGGAAAGCAACTTTTAGAAAGTTACATTTTCGCTGCCTTGAGATCCTGACGACTAATCTAAATTAGCTCTTAAGCAGCTTTTAACCTTAATTAGGTGTGATGTTCCTCCCAGTAGCTAAATAGTACACCACTTTGATTGACAGGTTGGCCTGAATCGGTATGGATGACTACCCTGAGCTCAGCTGGACAGGTCGGGTTTACTGCCTCTACTGTTAACACACAACTGTCAAATCTTGCCTGACAGGTTGTCTGAGGCACATTTAAAACATTTGCAACTTTAAAAGGGATCAAGCAGGAGCAAAACACAATTCTTATGTCAACCAAGTCTGGTTGCTGAAGAACCCTACGTTTGTAATACCAGACATCTGTCTCCTGCTTTGTTGTGGGTTCTAGGTCTGCTTCAAACAGGAGTCTAGTACAGGCTTGGCTCGTGTCATGGAAAAGAGGTGGAGCGGTCGGGGTGGGAGGGGCTGCGGGGGGGGAGCGGTCGGGGTGGGAGGGGTTGCGGGGGGGGGGTTGGAAAGGGGAATGTGAGGAATCAATGTAAAAAAGAAAAAAGAAACTTGCCTGCTGCCATCCGTCGCTTTGTGCTTGACTTCTCCTCTCTTCTTCCGAAGGCACAGGCTCCCAGCCTGCCCTGCGACCAATCCTGAAGCTGCTCTCATATGAGAGCAACTTCAGGATTGGACTGAGCACCCTCAATTTGCATTCCAGGACAGACTGTGAGTCTGTGCCTGTTCTCCCCAACCCAACAGCGTTGCTCGGTTGGAGAGAACTGTCACTACGCATGATGGTTTGGCCGGCCTGAAACGGCCGGTCAAATCGTCATGTGTAGTGAAGTGAGTGCACATACCACTTCCCTCAGTGCCTCTCTTCACTGTGGCCCCGCCCCAAAGACACGGCAAAGGAAAAGGTTTGGTTCACTTGCTTTTCTTGCTTAGTGACCACAGTGCTTTTGTTGAAAGTGGGGCTACTTTAATTTTCTGGCTACTTACTTGCCTGTGAAAACTCCTTTTAGCATGATTTTTACCTGCTTGAACCATTGCCAGCATCGATGAAGCTGGTGAAGTTAATTTCATCCACTCTAGTATAGATCCCTTCTCAGGCGAACTGATTCTAGCTTCCTTTCCTCTGCTTCCCTTCTCCAACCTGACTGCTCCTTCCCAAAAGGGCCTGCTGTAACTCAGACTATGTGGGCTTTTCTGAGCCCCTAATCAACTTCACTCCCAGCTGACTGCAATGTTCCTCCAAGGATAGCAATCTCATCTTAGCCCTCACTCACATGGCATATGGTCAAAGCATGCAACTGGTGGGTGGAAAGGTTAAATGCATCTCCTGTGGCCTCATCCCTTCTTGGGTCAGAATGGACTTTGGACAAGACCCTGCCCTATTAACCCCTCAAAACATTTTTTTGACCATTACCTTGCCGCCATCTTTTGTGTTGTAATATACATACTTGCACTCCTTTTGTAGGATCATTGATTGATACTATCTTTATGTTCCAAAAATGGATCATGACATTGCCTCTGATGGTTGGTCCGGAGAGAGTTACATGCATGTGAGGTCTGCTAATTTCTTAGTTGCTGTAGTGCCACTCTGGTGGAACCCCACAGCCTACATGTCACTAGTTGTATAACACCCATCCCCATGGGCTGCCCCGCTGCCACCACTGGTTGGCCCCCTCGGAAGCACTACTGTGGCTAGCTGCATAACGATCATTTCTACAGTTTGATCCTAGTACGCCTGGGTCGACTGTTAAGGCACATACCATGGCTGTCTGTTATACTAGTTGCTTCAG
This sequence comes from Triturus cristatus, assembly GCF_964204655.1. Lineage (NCBI taxonomy): Eukaryota > Metazoa > Chordata > Amphibia > Caudata > Salamandridae > Triturus > Triturus cristatus. The sequence continues at coordinate 460,267,784 of NC_140580.1, read as the reverse complement.
TCAACCCACAGTTGATAAATCAGGGTATATGCCATGACTGTCCCTACAGTGGCTATTCCTATGTGTTGCTTTCTGTTGCTCCTGTGTGGGCTCCTAAAAGCATGTGCCATGGTTGGCTGTAAAATGGCCATTCCTATCAGTTGCTCCTTTGAGTTTCTTGTTTGTTCTCCTGACCATACTGTATGCTATAATTGATGCAAGATTGTACCACCAAGTATGCCACCCTTCACCTTTAGGTATTTCTTCTGCTCATAAGAAGCTAAAACTTTATCTACGGACCAATTCATAATTGGTATGCATCCACATGCATATACAACCTCTTTTCTCACACAATTCTACACCCAAGCATAGATGGAGATGAACTTTTACTGTAGCACATTTTAAATATCATATCTCTCATTGCCTTTGGCTTCAAAATCATGTTTAGGGGATGGGAGAAAATACAATATTAGCACCACTGAGGTCCTCACATACAACACTAAAACACTTCCCATTTCTGTCACTAGTAATTTTTTATTAGAATATAAATCACTCATGGTGTAACAGCATTTTAACACATAAAAAAATCACAGCATATCTCTGTAGTCTCTGAAGTAACAGTAGAATACATGTTGCAACGTCTACTATAAGCAAGGGATGTAGTACACCCTTAGCATGACAAGTAGTCTGTACATACCAGACACAAAGAGTTTGTTACTAGTAAACTAACCATAAGAACAAAGTGTTTGTGATGTCACTCTAGTGTCACTTACAGCATCCTCTACTGTTGTGTATGAGTTATATCATAAGTCAGTGTTACATATGTGATGTGGTCAATTTTGTGAGCCCTGGTCCAGGGGGGTTTTAGGTATGGGTCCATATGCTGGGTCTGCTATTTTAGGTTTTCATGGTGGCCTGTCTTCTGTCTTTGACTCTGGTCAATCCCAGATAAACCCAGCCTTGCTAGATTCACTCAAAGACAGTTCATTGAAAAAAAAATCATGCCTTCTGTGTGGAGCTCTGTAAAATCAAGGATAGCTGTGAGCAGAAACCAACTCGTTCTTCATTTTTCATTAATGCCAACTGCAACCCTGACACATCCATGAGCAAGGACACTCTTACATTGAAATGATGGATTTGGCATCTCCAAATAAAGCAGTGTAACATGTAACCTAAGGGGAGAGGAGTTGGCCTAATGGCTAGGGCACTTGACCTCGGACCTGGGGAACTGAGTTTGAGTCTCGGTAATGTCACTGAACATCCTGTGATTCTGGGAAAATCACTTAATCTCCCCGTTCCTAACAAAAAATGAATGTGTGTCCTCATGTAACGTAACTGGTGCTATGGAAAGCGCTCTGATACCCAATTGGATTTGGGTCAAATTCGCGCTATATAAAATTCTGCAAAAATCAAAAAAAAGTACTACACTTTCTGAAATGTCACTCATCCACATAGGAAGGCGCTCTGAAAGCTTTTTATTTAGAACTTGATCTTCGGGCAAGAAGATCCACTAGGTTAGACAGTGATAGGCTGTTTATTTGCGCATTACCATCGCTACTTAATAATTACCTCTCTCTCTCCAGTTTCTCCTGAGCCTACTCTAACATTTGTCACAATATGGCTTCATCTCCTAGAAAGGTGTGGGAAGACATTAGAGCATATAGCTGAATTTACTGTGCAGCTGATCTTACAGAAAGCCATAGTATTGCTGTTTGGAAACTTGAGTCTACACATTGATACCCCACAAACAACCAAGCTTTGGATTTTGTTAACTCAATGGAGTCATTTGGGTTACATCAACTAGTACCGGAACCCACTTATCAACAACTTAATACTCTTGATCTGATCCCTGCCCCAATTAATTTGAATGAGATAGGTAACATCTCTCCTAAAGCTTGGACCAATAACTAATTTCTTTTTCTGACATAATCTCTATTGCCAAGTACCAGCATGTTAAAGATATAGCTAAACCGACCTGAGCTTGGGCAAAACTGACTTGTCAATTGCCCTGATGCTACTCAGTATGGTGATTTGTCAATCTTCCAGCACAGAGCAGGAATTAGATGATTTCTGCAGGCTCATTATATCAGAATGGAACAAGAAGGGAACAGCTACCATTTCACCACATGGAAAGCAAATGGTGTAGATCCTATTATAGTGATGATACTTGTGAGAAATTAGATTGTTGGCTGAGTGGTGTGAGAACCCTGCTCAACAACAGCCATAATCCTTGTCAGGGTGAACCACCAAAGTCACTAAATTAACCTGTGCTTAACCCTCTGGTAGTTTTGTACAAAAGCAGTCAGGATTACCTTTAAGGCAATGTGTAAAGTATTTATGCAGCACACAAACATCAATAAATAGCAATAAAGTGAAACACAACAAGAAAGAAATTGCACACCAATTTACACAAATGGATGATGAATCTTTTGACACCAAAATGACGAATGTCCAGGTAGTAGAACAGGAGATATGCACTTTTAAAGGTTTAGGTAAAAATGGTGCTTAAAAGTACAAAGTGCCAACTGTGGTTATCTGGTTGCACCGGACCAGGACAAAGTCATTAGTTTAGGCTGACCGCGATGGAGTGCTGTCTGGATACAGAGACCAATTTAGTCCCAATGTGAAATGTACCTTAAATCCCGGTTGCAGGGCATTGCGCCACGCAGCGGCGGTTCAGAGAAGCTGTGAGGGCTGTGATGCAGGCTTGAGTTGAGGCTGCAGAGGTTCTGATGAGGGGCAGCGAATTATGCAATGAGAATGCATTGTACAGCAGTGGTTGCGATGAACTGTGAGAGCTGCAATGCGGTCGTGCATCTAGGCTACATTGCACACGTCGGGTGTGCATCGTGCTGCGACGGTTCTGATGAGACCACAACTAGCCTGGCAGAGCACCCCATTTCCAAGTGTTAAGGACTGGACGGGCAACAGTTGAGGGGTTAGGACTCACAGAAGGTAGAGTTCAGGTGCATAGTTCAAGATGGTTGGAGCCTTTTCTGTCCCTAAGTCTCTCTTAAGGAGGCCAGCCAACTAGCCCCTGGAGTTAATCTCGTGATGCAGGGTTCAAGTTCCAGGCCCAGTCCTTTTCTCTCAGACAGTAGGACAACAGGGCAGCGGGGCAGTCCTTCTTGCGGCCACATAGCAGTCCTTCTTCTGAGTCTTCTACAGGTCCAGAAGCATTATGAAGAGTGGGGTCTAAAGATCCATTATTTATTCCTGGTACACACTTCGAAGCTTCTAGAGTGCTCCCCATACAGAGGTGTCTGGATTTTCCAGCCTCCTTACTGTGGCCCAGCTTGACTGGGGGCACAAACAACGAGTGTGGTACCCTTTGTACAGGTGCTGAGGCAGAGTCTTTGTGATGTGCAGGTGTTGAGGGTGGCAGCTACTCCCCCTCATCAAATCAAAGATGGCTCATCCTGCCAATACCCATTCCCCTTTTGTCTCACTGTTTGAGAGTAAAACACAATGACCTACATCCAGCTACACTTGTGCCCCAGGATACAGGATGCAGGCAATTCTTTGGACACCAATCTTGACATTCCTACCTCCCCCAATTGAAAGTTATTCCTTATTAAATGTAATAAGGTAAGTCAATTTTATCCTGTAAGAGAGGCAGGCCTTGCAATAGTGAAGAATTAGCTTTAGAGTTTTTCACTACCAGGACATGTAATAGTAGAATGTACATGTTTCACATTTGAATTACTCTGCACCCTGTCCTAGGGGCTGTTTAAGAACTACCCTAGAGGTGATGTGTATGTATTAAAAAGGTAGGTGTAGGCCTGGCTACAGGTTTATTTTGCCAGGTTAACATAACAGTTTAAAACTGTAAACACAGGCTGCCATGGCAAACATGAGGCATGTTTGAAAGAGCTGCTTTAGTGGGTGGCAGAAAAAGTACTGCAAGCCCGCTAGTAGTATCTAATTTACAGGCCCTGGGTATATAGTGTACCACTTTACTATGGACTTAAAAGTAAATTAAATACGCAATTCAGGTGCAAGCCAATGTTACCATGTTTTAGGGAATTAACACAAGCGCTTTAGCACTGGTTAGCAGTAGTAAAGTGCACAGAGTGCTAAGGCCTGCAAAAACAAATTCAGAAAAATAGGAGGGTGAAGGCAAAACATTTGGGAGAAGACCATGCTAAGGCTGATAGGTCTAACAATAATGTGCGTCATAAAAAAACATTGAGATCATACTAATAGGTCTTCTTTCAAACCAAAATCAAGTACCTTAAAACTTAAATTGTCCTAGCTGACAACTTTGCCCAACAGTTGTTCCTTTAGATTAAAATTTTTATTTTATTTCATTGCACCAACTACTAAACTGATTTACAAAATTGATTGTCTTGTGGGGCCAGAATCTATTAAAAATGTTGTAAAATATCATAGAACAAAACAACCGCAAACACATAAGAATGCTATAAGAAAGCTGCAGTCTAGGTAGTTGTCAAAAAGTAACATTTTAAGATCATTCCTGAATGTTAGAAATCTATTCCTATCATAAATATCCATTGGCAGCGAATTATAGATTTGTGCGCCAGCTATGAGAATTTGCAGACTCCCTTTCCTCCTTTTTTCAGCAGTCATAGAGGACAAATCAAATCAAACCAATGCATCACAAGAATTTGGTTACCTGCTTGCTTAGTAATTAATTCCTAAAATACAGACTATCATTCAAGGCATTAGAGACACACAACCAATGATAATCATACCTTTGATCTCTGCTTATATACACTCTGAAGAGGCTTATTGTTCCTTCTTCAATTCCAAAACTGCAGAAGAAGTAGTACGTTGATGCATCAGGTCAAAGTGGACTACTGGATGATACCTATTTAGCCTCTATTTTTAATTTTCTAAGCCAAGCATTTATTTCATTCCTTACTGAGATTGTCACCTTCTCATTATACTCAGACATCATTCTTTATCAGTGGATTGTAAGTGCTGTTAATCAGTTTCTCAAGAAGAAAATGCTGGATAGTTAAGTTGTGAAAAGCTATTGTACAATCGCTCCTCCACTTTATGAGAAAGGTCAGTGATCAAATTGTTGATAAGGAACGTTTGACATGTCTTGAATTGCAGCAGCAAGAAGTGAGAAAGATTCCCTCATAGCCTATTTATAACTCCCAAAATGACTTTGTTCTCACCACTTTAAATTCCCAATTTACTCACAATAGTGACAACAAGGTATCATTTGTATAATTTTATTTTTGCAATTTCTTTAAATAAATTTCATTTCATTTTCCTTAATATATATGTCATATTTTTTACTTTTTTTTGGATAAATGTCAGACTAACAATAACAATTCATATTCAAAAACATAAATACAAACAATAAATACAAATAATTACAAATTCATAATTCCTTTCAAAATTGAAAAACCGTCCCTATGTAATGTTTAAAAAACTACACAGACATACTCCATTTACTCCAACACATTCATATTAACTCACTAAATCACACAAAGGACAACTGAACATAGGATTAGATTGTATTCTGATGAATAACACTTCTTCGACCAAAAAGGTTTTCTATTTAGAGAGCAAACAGCTCAGTATACAAGAGGTGTACGGTCGACGCGCGTTTCGGTGGTATGAAGATACAAATTAGACCACCTTCATCAGGACCTAAACAGTAGCCATTTTCATCCATACCATAGAAATCAAGGGACCTAAAAAAGTACATACAAAAAGTCATCAGCACTGTGAGTTAATGATTATATCAAAACATACTGCAATACTTAATAAGGGCCAAACATGAATATGCAATAGATTGTGTCTGTCAAGTTCCCTCTCAATATCTGAATGAGTCTCACAGTCCAAAAGACTCGGATAGGTTACGGGTTAATATTTGAATCGATTCATACTCTATTCCTTATCACACAATGTGTGACCTAATATCGGAGCCCCAACCCTTATCATTTAGGAAATGAATGCCTCTACTCTTCATTGTTGCCAAGTCTTCAGATGAGTCAGAGAAAGAGCGGGAAAAATCAGAAGAAGCCTCTAGACAAGGAGAAAGTCAGAAGAGGAATATAGACAAAAAGAGGGGAAAATAAAAAGCAAGACCATAAAATAATAGTCAATAGTCTTTTAAATTTTCTCACCCTACTACTAAAGATGTTATAACATTACTCACTCGGTCAATAATTAAATAAAATATCCAAGGTTTGTCCGTCTGTGTTTCCTATGACATCTGTCATACGTATTGTAGTGATGTACTTGACTATGTTCGATCTCAAGAGTCTTTATCTGTTCAAATAACAAAGTTGACAATTTAGAAAGTGGCGTGTTTTGCTCAGTGCGCACATGCATAATATGTAAATCTTGGATTCCCAACTATTCTTACCAGAAAAGAGCTTGTTTCAGGGTTGTACTGCTTTATTTTATTTTCTCTCTGTGGTCCACATTACCAATCAGGCACAGTCCACGTTGATCCCATACACGTCAGGGAGAGATGTACATAACTCTATGAAAGTTCTTGCGCTCTACTAAGATATCATATATATTCTCTGTAAGAAAAAACAATAACAGAAGAATATATAAGACCCATCTCTATATCAAGTGTACACATGTACGTTAACCCATCTGGGAACCAGTGTGTACTCTACTTAGCGAGTTATGCAACAACAAGCGATCAACGCAATGTCCCCGATAGTCACTATCTACCTCAATCTCGCCATATCAGTGACCATAACAAATTAATAGAATGGTCGCACAGTGCATAGGTCAAAACAGTTTCCGATGTTTATTGGCAACCTAAGCTTGCAATCAAAAAAAAACATCGAAGGCTAGCCAAATTACAGTGTATATTGGCATCCCATGATTACAATTCTAAAAACGATCGAGGGGGGGCTCACCACCAACTACTATTATTGCTTACAGGGAGTTAGTTAGCGCAAGATTCTCTCAACATACAGCCCATACTGATCCTAACAAACTATGTCTCCTATCTATACCCCCTGGGTCAAGGCTCTGGGAACATACTCACTTTTTTTGGTCCAGGCGTGTAATCCTATCCACACACCAACATTTCCGTTTCCACTCAGTCAGTGACCTGAAGCTACTGATAGTTAGTACGCGGCTTTAAATACCCCTAATTTACATTTCGAATGGCGCGAAAACCCCGCACAGTTTGTCAAAGGGGATAGAGGTAGGACTAAGTTACTCGTAGCCATCTAAGCCTCGTTCTGGCATTTCGTAGCTGGAAGATAAAAAAAGGACTTTCCTTATTCCTGGATGGTCGCCATGTTTGAATGTATATATAGAAGCGTACGTTAATGTAACATAAATACATCCATAATACACTAACACCTCTATATATACTAGTATGGTATGTCAAGACATGTTGTACTAAGTGGTCCATTATGCCGGATGATAACGCAAAACAAAAGAGAAAAAACCACAGATAAATAATTGAAAAACCGCTCACATTCCGATCTACAAGGACGACCAAGTAATAATAAAGCGTAACCCCAAAGTCGAATGCAAAGCATGCTTCCAGTCCAACAAACAAAGAAATATAATCGATTGTAACTTCTCGGAAACGATTTAAAAAGCTAATTCCATAATAACCAAGAGGTTCCAACCTGCTCCATATATCAACAGGGAAGCACAGAGCCTTTATGTATCACTTATTCCTCTCCATCATTCAGTCTATGTGTTGCCATATATATAGTTCATGAGCATTCTCCGAAGAAGAGTTTCGCACAAGTGTACTTCGTGGGAATTCTCCAAGGAAGAATCTCACACGTCAACGAGGAGATCTACAGAATGATGTGTCCTATGTGGCTACATACCCCCATAGTTGTCACCCAGTAGGGTACTAGAACATCCCTAATTTCGTTTTTATTTTTCATTTTCTTCACTCGAACGCCACGGGACATATCTTATTCTTGCCTGAATAAATCACATAAACCACAGATAATAACTAAGTGCCATGCCACAAATAATGGTTATGTAATATGCCAGGATATATCTTCATTTAGCCCATTACGTATACAATCAAGGTGAAAAATCCAGAAAGTTTCACGTCTTTTACGTGTTAATTCCATAGGTTGACCAGCTTTACTCTGTATCTTTTCTATTATACACCATTTCATTTCCATCTCCGAATGTTGTTTATCTAGAAAATGCTGTACCACGGGCGCAGTAGTCTTCTTATTTCTTATTGCAGACTTATGTTCACTAAATCTAAGACGAAATTCACGTCCTGTTTCGCCCACGTATGCAAGTCCACATGGGCAGAAGAGTATATAGATAATATTACTACTTCTGCAATTCGTGAGATCTTTCAAATTAATCTTAACGTCTTTGTACATGAACGATGTTTTGACTACTGCTGCATCACATGCGTGGCAAGTGCCACATCTGTGGTTGCCCAGAATCATAGGTAAACCTGTGATAGTTGTTTGATGTATAGTTTTACCCGTATTGCTACGAGTATGGACTAAAAGATCTCGTAGATTTCGATTTCTGCGATATGCCACTAGCGGTAGTTGGAGTTGGGCCTCATCTTCGTTCGTGTTTAAAATCCGCCAATTTCTATTGATCACATTCTTAATCTTGAAATTGAGTGCTGATTTATTGATAACGCAGATGATTTGGTCACGAGGGGCACGAGTCGTGCCTTCTAAGAGTGCATCTCGGTTATAATATTTTGCCCTCTTATAGGCATGTCGAACGAGCCGATGTGGATAGCCTCGACACAATAATCTCCTTTTCAATGCATCACCCTTTTTGTGAAAGTCCCCCATGTTCGTGCAATTGCGACGAACACGAAGGAATTCTCCAAAGGGGATAGAATCCTTTTGACAGCTCGGGTGGAAGCTACAGTATTTTAATATGGTATTTTTTGCCGTAGGTTTCCTAAACAGGCTGACCTGTATGTTGCCACTAGAACCATCAATCTTGAGGTCCAAGAATTCCACTTGACCTGTACTGTAATTAGCAGAAAATTTCAAGTTCTTGTCGCTCGCATTGAGCCACAGTATATATTCATGAAGAGTCTCCACATTGCCTCTCTCGTGGCGTACATGGGCGAGTGAGAGTTGAAAAACATTTTTAATGAAGCGGCACCTTTTTTTGAAAATGTTTTTTTGTGGAAACGTTTTATTGATGACATTTTTGATTGATGGTTCTAGTGGCAACATACAGGTCAGCCTGTTTAGGAAACCTACGGCAAAAAATACCATATTAAAGTACTGTAGCTTCCACCCGAGCTGTCAAAAGGATTCTATCCCCTTTGGAGAATTCCTTCGTGTTCGTCGCAATTGCACGAACATGGGGGACTTTCACAAACAGGGTGATGCATTGAAAAGGAGATTATTGTGTCGAGGCTATCCACATCGGCTCGTTCGACATGCCTATAAGAGGGCAAAATATTATAACCGAGATGCACTCTTAGAAGGCACGACTCGTGCCCCTCGTGACCAAATCATCTGCGTTATCAATCATTCAGCACTCAATTTCAAGATTAAGAATGTGATCAATAGAAATTGGCGGATTTTAAACACGAACGAAGATGAGGCCCAACTCCAACTACCGCTAGTGGCATATCGCAGAAATCGAAATCTACGAGATCTTTTAGTCCATACTCGTAGCAATACGGGTAAAACTATACATCAAGCAACTATCACAGGTTTACCTATGATTCTGGGCAACCACAGATGTGGCTCTTGCCACGCATGTGATGCAGCAGAAGTCACAACATCGATCATGTACAAAGACGTTAAGATTAATTTGAAAGATCTCACGAATTGCAGAAGTAGTAATATTATCTATATACTCTTCTGCCCATGTGGACTTGCATACGTGGGCGAAACAGGACGTGAATTTCGTCTTAGATTTAGTGAACATAAGTCTGCAATAAGAAATAAGAAGACTACTGCGCCCGTGGTACAGCATTTTCTAGATAAACAACATTCGGAGATGGAAATGAAATGGTGTATAATAGAAAAGATACAGAGTAAAGCTGGTCAACCTATGAAATTAACACGTAAAAGACGTGAAACTTTCTGGATTTTTCACCTTGATTGTATACGTAATGGGCTAAATGAAGATATATCCTGCCATATTACATAACCATTATTTGTGGCATGGCACTTAGTTATTATCTGTGGTTTATGTGATTTATTCAGGCAAGAATAAGATATGTCCCGTGGCGTTCGCGTGAAGAAAATGAAAAATAAGAACGAAATTAGGGATGTTCTAGTACCCTACTGGGTGACAACTATGGGGGTATGTAGCCACATAGGACACATCATTCTGTAGATCTCCTCGTTGACGTGTGAGATTCTTCCTTGGAGAATTCCCACGAAGTACACTTGTGCAAAACTCTTCTTGGGAGAATGCTCATGAACTATATATATGGCAACACATAGACTGAATGATGGAGAGGAATAAGTGATACATAAAGGCTCTGTGCTTCCCTGTTTATATATGGAGCAGGTTGGAACCTCTTGGTTATTATGGAATTAGCTTTTTAAATCCTTTCCGAGAAGTTACAATCGATTATATTTCTTTGTTTGTTGGACTGGAAGCATGCTTTGCATTCGACTTTGGGGTTACGCTTTATTATTACTTGGTCGTCCTTGTAGATCGGAATGTGAGCGGTTTTTCAATTATTTATCTGTGGTTTTTTCTCTTTTGTTTTGCGTTATCATCCGGTATAATGGACCACTTAGTACAACATGTCTTGACATACCATACTAATATATATAGAGGTGTTAGTGTATTATGGATGTATTTATGTTACATTAACGTACGCTTCTATATATACATTCAAACATGGCGACCATCCAGGAATAAGGAAAGTCCTTTTTCTATCTTCCAGCTACGAAATGCCAGAACGAGGCTTAGATGGCTACGAGTAACTTAGTCCTACCTCTATCCCCTTTGACAAACTGTGCGGGGTTTTCGCGCCATTCGAAATGTAAATTAGGGGTATTTAAAGCCGCGTACTAACTATCAGTAGCTTCAGGTCACTGACTGAGTGGAAACGGAAATGTTGGTGTGTGGATAGGATTACACGCCTGGACCAAAAAAAGTGAGTATGTTCCCAGAGCCTTGACCCAGGGGGTATAGATAGGAGACATAGTTTGTTAGGATCAGTATGGGCTGTATGTTGAGAGAATCTTGCGCTAACTAACTCCCTGTAAGCAATAATAGTAGTTGGTGGTGAGCCCCCCCTCGATCGTTTTTAGAATTGTAATCATGGGATGCCAATATACACCGTAATTTGGCTAGCCTTCGATGGGTTTTTTTGATTGCAAGCTTAGGTTGCCAATAAACATCGGAAACTGTTTTGACCTATGCACTATGCGACCATTCTATTAATTTGTTATGGTCACTGATATGGCGAGATTGAGGTAGATAGTGACTATCGGGGACATTGCGTTGATCGCTTGTTGTTGCATAACTCGCTAAGTAGAGTACACACTGGTTCCCAGATGGGTTAACGTACATGTGTACACTGGATATAGAGATGGGTCTTATATATTCTTCTGTTATTGTTTTTTCTTACAGAGAATATATATGATATCTTAGTAGAGCGCAAGAACTTTCATAGAGTTATGTACATCTCTCCCTGACGTATACGGGATCAACGTGGACTGTGCCTGATTGGTAATGTGGACCACAGAGAGAAAATAAAATAAAGCAGTACAACCCTGAAACAAGCTCTTTTCTGGTAAGAATAGTTGGGAATCCAAGATTTACATATTATGCATGTGCGCACTGAGCAAAACACGCCACTTTCTAAATTGTCAACTTTGTTATTTGAACAGATAAAGACTCTTGAGATCGAACATAGTGAAGTACATCACTACAATACGTATGACAGATGTCATAGGAAACACAGACGGACAAACCTTGGATATTTTATTTAATTAATGACCGAGTGAGTAATGTTATAACATCTTTAGTAGTAGGGTGAGAAAATTTAAAAGACTATTATTTTATGGTCTTGCTTTTTATTTTCCCCTCTTTTTGTCTATATTCCTCTTCTGACTTTCTCCTTGTCTAGAGTCTTCTTCTGATTTTTCCCGCTCTTTCTCTGACTCATCTGAAGACTTGGCAACAATGAAGAGTAGAGGCATTCATTTCCTAAATGATAAGGGTTGGGGCTCCGATATTAGGTCACACATTGTGTGATAAGGAATAGAGTATGAATCGATTCAAATATTAACCCGTAACCTATCCGAGTCTTTTGGACTGTGAGACTCATTCAGATATTGGGAGGGAACTTGACCGACACAATCTATTGCATATTCATGTTTGGCCCTTATTAAGTATTGGAGTATGTTTTGATATAATAATTAACTCACAGTGCTGATGACTTTTTGTATGTACTTTTTTAGGTCCCTTGATTTCTATGGTAGAGATGAAAATGGCTACTGTTTAGGTCCTGATGAAGGTGGTCTAATTTGTATCTTCATACCACCGAAACGCGCGTCGACCGTACACCTCTTGTATACTGAGCTGTTTGCTCTCTAAATAGAAAACCTTTTTGGTTGAAGAAGTGTTATTCATCAGAATACAATCTAATCCTATGTTCAGTTGTCCTTTGTGTGAATTAGTGAGTTAGTATGAATGTGTTGGAGTAAATGGAGTGTGTCTGTGTAGTTTTTTAAACATTACATAGGGACGGTTTTTCAATTTTGAAAGGAATTATGAATTTGTAATTATTTGTATTTATTGTTTGTATTTATGTTTTTGAATATGAATTGTTATTGTTAGTCTGACATTTATCCAAAAAAAAGGGGAAAAAAAGTAAAAAATATGACATATATTAAGGAAAATGAAATGAAATTTATTTAAAGAAATTGCAAAAATAAAATTATACAAATGATACCTTGTTGTCACTATTGTGAGTAAATTGGGAATTTAAAATGGTGAGAACAAAGTCATTTTGGGAGTTATAAATAGGCTATGAGGGAATCTTTCTCACTTCTTGCTAATTTTTTTCCCCTTTCTTCCCTAGCCTGAAAATTAGTATATAAAGGGGGTCCCTTCATTTTGCTATTGAATTGCAGCAGCAGCTGGACCCCTGGCAACTGGGATTTTATTCTGGCAGAGGCGCAGAAACAGCCGTCTTAAATTTTAGAAAAGTGTAAAAATGTCATAGATTCTAGGGGCTCTGCAGCTGTGATCCTTTTCAAACTACATGCAACTTTTCTTACGCTGGACCACACCATTCTCAAAACCAGTCTCAGATGGGGATATTCCGATTGGAGTAACCAAGTGCTTTATAAACTCCTAACATAACATAACATTATCGAATGCAATGTGGTGTCCCTCAGGGCTCCTCATTATCTCCAAAACTTATCAACCTCTAAGTTAAACCTTTGACACAGGTAATCACATCCTTGTAAGCTCTGCTTTGTCTTGTGCAGATGCCACTGAATCCAGGAGGCATCAGACTTTCTATCCACTCTTGGGAAAGGTCTTATGCCATTCATTAAAGGATGAGTGCCAACTTCAAAACAATTAACTGAAGAAATACAGGTCTATAGCTTGCGGGAAAAAATAAACAGCTATACGGAGGTTCAATCTGCCTGCCATTGTCTGCTCTTTCCCAATCCTCGCAGTGCAGGCGACTAAACTCTTTGGTCACTGCCAAACCCAAGTCTCTCTCGGAAAGTACAAATTACTGAAGTGTTTACATCGTGTTTTAACAGATCACACCTGATTGGAAACTATTCCTCTTTTTCTGTTCGGATGTAATCAAATCAAAGCTATCCCATCTTTCATCTTATAAGTGATTGACTATTGCACTATTCTGTTCCCAGGCATTCCCAAATCATCAATGACAATTCTGTAGCAAATTCAGATTTTCACTGTGAGGAAGGCAGCAGACTGAAAAATCTGATCATTTGACTGTCGCTAGGGAAAGGCTTCAATGACAGGCAATAAAAGGGTACATTCATAACACTATGCTTATATTTTTTTTAAAAATCATGATTTTTAAAGGGAGATTTATAAGGATTATTCATTACAGATCCTTTCAATCCAATACCTGATTTCTATTTCATGTTCCCCACATTAGGCTGTGTAGGGCTTAGGGTACGTCACTCAGCTATCTTGGCCCTAGACGTGGAATGATTTACTCAACCATTTGAGTAAATATCAGAATTACCTTCTATTAAAAAAACTCCTGAACATGTTTTTTATTGCTGTTTCCTTTCTTTCCCTTCCACCTGATTCTTTCTTTAGGAAATATTTATCAAAGTATCCTGCTGTAATCTCTTTTTAGCACTGAGGTGTCCATTTGGAGTGAATGTGCACTCAATGAATAATAATAATAATAATAATAATAATAATAATAATAATAATAATAATAATATAACAATAATAATAATAATAATAATAATAACATAAACTCTTTGCCTCAAGGATTGTATCGGAAAATAAACTTTGTTCAAACCTATATTTTCTGGACATAACTGTCTACATCTACTACATAAGCAGAGTAACCACTACATATATAAATATGCAATTTGAAGTTTACATCTTCAGATTTGGAATCTTGCAGCTACGTAAAACTGATTTCTGAGCTGCAACACACCCTGCCATTTTAGTACAGGCAGTTGTAAATGGCTGCCAGTGCAATTAAGTTCTGATTCGTGGTATTATTTTAGTTTTTCAATAACGGATCCCAGGCACCACTCTGCCATTGTCCCTCAGTCGTAACCATGACCCCCTTACTTGCCTTTAACAGAGACACCATTGTGTGGATTATGGGCCATGCATCACGATGCGGGCTTCCTAGTCCCTGAAAGCCGGAGCAGGTGCGTAACACAGTGAAGAGGAGCCCCCGTCCTCTAGTGCAGGGGAGACCCCATTCTTCATTGGTCCCATTCAGTCAAAAGCCTGTGAATATGTGTGAAGATTCAGGGGTGCAAGGGCCCCTAAACACATTCTGCCAGGGGATGCCATCATTTTGCGTTAGGTCACAGGGCTGTACTTGTGGTAACACACACTTTTAGCAAATACATCCTTTGAAAATTATTATAAATAAGTTGACACTGGGATAGAAAGTAATACAGACTCAGAGGTGTGTTTTAAAACCAACTGTAACTGAACAAATACCTTTTAACCAATATAGGCTACTTAATTTTCTTGGTTGAGTGATTTCATTGACACTTTCACCCTGATGAATTATGCTAATATAATGTGATTCAAAGTCAAAGGCAAGCTGCAATGTAATTTGTTACTTATCTTTTTATTTTGTTGTACCAAGTTCTTCTCTGTCTCTGTCCATTGCATTCTCTGCTGCTGCAGAGAATTCTATGTAGAATGAATATAGTTAGATCGAGTGTGGGGAGTGACAGTTTGTGCCGTGTGCTCCCTTGGTTGGTGGCTGGAGATTTCATTTGTTGGATTAAATCTCTCTTCTCATTTTTCCTGCTTGTCCTGGATTTATTAAGGAGCAAACTTCACACAAGCCATCACAGTGACATATATTGGACGTACATATTCATCACATCAGGGACTTGTCCCTCCACAGAAATCAATCATGCATTGCCGGGTATAAAGTCTTGACTATTACAGATGGGAAAACCTGGTCTGGTAACTCTCAACATTGAAACCACAGAATTGTCAAAATACACCAAACTTGAAGATGGAGATGGAACCATGCACTTTCTGCTCCAATAATTGTTGATGCTACACGATGTCTCAACTCCTACCTTTACAGGATGACCATCAAACTGCTGGTGGGCTGCCAGCAAGCCATGAGTGGCCCTTACCAACTGCTAGGACCCACCTCCCCTTGTCACATTAAGGGAAAACTACCTAACTTTCTGTTTTGAAGGTAGAGCGATCATTGAATCGAGGAAATCAACAGTACAAGCCCACCAGTTAACTCTGTTGTCGCCAGTGATACAGCCATACCTATTATTAATAGTTGGTGATTTTGATCGTTTTCTGTTGACACGTTTTAGGATAAATGTTTTACATAGACTTTTAAGTTTCCCCAATGTAAATGATTGGGCAAGAGTTTTGTGTAAGCGCCCATGTGATGACATCTCTGTAAAATCTACTATTCACATTTTGCTATTCTGTAGGTACTATGATACACCAAGAAGGATATGGATCATCCCCGTTTTAAATAAATTGGGGCTAAAACAGTTTCGTCCCGCATTTCTTGCAATACAATACCTAGAGAATGAATATGTTATTGCATCAGTTATTACGTTTTAAAAAAACGCTTTTAAATTATGGAAAACATTATTATTGTAAACTGTGAATATGAACTCAAATGCTACTGAGATCTCATTATATTATGAACTATATTGTGTTTTTATGATTATTATTTTAGTGTCATCATGTATTTAATTAGCAATGAATTGAATGAATTTTTTGTGCTATTATGGTTATTTGTATCATAACCGAATAAAGACATTTGATTGATTGGGGAAAAACTTTCTGAATACTTAGGTGATAATAATAGGAACATCCTTTCCAAACTTTCTCCACTGCTCCCACATACACACAAAATCAGTTATAGAGAGACCCATAACATTTTGCAGGCTATTCTCTGTTCCTGCTACCGTTGGTCATGTCACCTCACCAAAAAAGAAAGACACCTATAATTCAAAAACAATATGAGGATATTCCCCTGACACACCCTAAAGGTCACTGCTTCAGTCCACCGATCTAAAACGACCAGATTTGCAGCCAGAAACAATATATATGTTCTTGACAGGGAGGTTGAGTGATGTCAATGAGCAGCATGCCATTTTAGACACCGTCTTATATGTTGGCATGAAGATTCACCTGCTGCTACCCGATTTCTTGGTGTGGCCTGAGTAAGTGGCAACAGGCCCTTGTAACAGTGTGCCTCACTCTGCAAAACATCCCCTGATTTCCCACACACCACTGCCCACCCCAGCTTTTCTAGTAACCTGCAGGAATGACTAGCAGGGATACTACTATATTAAAGCAGGACCCCTTATAAAATGGTTAATACATAATATTATTTAAAAATATGTATTAATCTATGTATAACACTGTGTAAACCCTGGATAGAGTCACTGCATTTACATGTAGTAATAGCAGCTCCTCACATTTTATGGAGTTCTCGTTTAACATGTTTCTGCTTAAGTGAAGAGATTTTCAGATGTTCCTTGACTGAGGAAGGTGGTGGGCTGAACAATGGTCCTATCCAGGATCGGACTGGGGCAAATAATAGGCCTGTGCACCAAAATAAAAGTGGCTTCCATTAGCGGACAAGATAGCAGAAAAAGTGGCCCACATTTGCAAATCAGGCCAGTTTTGAACTTGTGAAGGCATGCTGTTTGGGTATTTTGCAAGGTATGCAAGCTTTTGTGTTTACTGCAGTCAATGCTTGTGGCAATATCAGGGAAATCAACAGAAAAGCATCACCCCAGCAGGCCATTACACTTGCCCACAAACTGCTAAAAAACCGTCCCACACATTTATCGGTGAGACCAGCCCATCAGTCACTGCCTGATTGTCCTATAGGACAGTCTGACCTGGTCCCCGCATGTACTTGCATCACTTAATGCTAGACCCGTACCGAACCCTTTTCTCTGTGCATGCCAACTAACCTGCAAATACAATACTGGGAGTCAAACAGAGCTCTACCAATTCATCTTCAGTTTGAGTTGCTGTACCCCAGTCTCTTATTCACAAAGTAAGTCATGTCTATATTGTAGGGTGCATTAATGAATGTATGACATTACAACGCAAACATTTACAAAGCATGCCTTTACAATGCAGTTTTTACATCACAGCATCCATTACAACGCATGTTTTTACAACGCATGCCATCACAACGCATTTTTAGAAACTACATTTACAATGCATCCCATTACAACGTATACCATTACATTGCATATTACTTTTAGGGCAACAGTAGGATAAGTGTTGGATAGTGTAGGGGTAAAATTTACTACTCCCACTCCAGTGAGTGCAACAGTAGGGTAAGTGTTGAATAATCTAGGAGTAAAAATGACTATTCCCACTCTAGTGAGTGCAACAGTAGGGTAAGTGTTGTATAGTGTAGGGGTAAAAATTACTATTCCCACTCCAGTGAGTGCAACAGTAGGGTAAGTGTTGGATAATCTAGGGTTAAAATGACTATTCCCACTCCAGTCAGTGCAACAGTAGGGTAAGTGTTGGATAGTGTAGGGGTAAAAATTACTATTCCCACTCCAGTGAGTGCAACAGTAGGGTAAGTGTTGGATAGTGTAGGGGTAAAAATTACTATTCCCCATTACATACCCTATAATGCGTTGTAATGGCATGCGTTGTAGTGACATGCGTTGTAATGACATGCGCTGTAGTGACATGGGATGTAATGGCTGCGTTGTAATGGCATGCAATGTAAAGGATGTTGCGTTGTAATAACTGCATTGTAAAGGTAGTGCGTAGAATTGACTGCATTGTAAAGGTTGTTTCCCACATTAATAGGGGTCATTACTAATTCTTCTGTAGAGAGGTGCAGCGGAAATAAATAATTGTGATGTGCTTATCGTCTTCTCAGGGCCAAAGTAGGGGAGAAGAGAATGGGGAGGACATTCAAGTCCCAGCTCTGACATACATTAATAATGGAACATCCAACTAGAAGAAAAAGACGAGGAAGTCCTTTATGTGTGATGTTAACAATTAACTTAGTAGGAAATGCAAACAAACATTGGAAAAGCTAATAGTGTGGACCCCTTAGCCTTGCTAATGGTTTTTAGTGTTGCTGTGCAGCATCCCCGACACTGCGTAGCATTTAGGAGGCAACAAAATAAGGAACTATGATGTGGCCTTGTCATTTTGTAGGCATGCACACCACGATGAGGGGATTGAACAACCAGGGGGTGTGAGGAAGCCCCACCTGACGAGGATGAGTAAAACGGCTGAGAGAGAGAAGTACGTATAGTGTGGGGGGAAGAGAAGCACATGGGCTAGAGAGTTGAACGTGGAGCTGAGGAAAGGGCAGCACAGGGGCGAGAATGCAACACAGGGGAGAAGCAATCAAGGTGTGGGGGAAAAACACATGGGTGAGAGAGAAACACAGAGCATGGTCGAGAGGAGAAGAGAAGTACACAAGAGAGACAGCTAGAAAAACACATGCACTTTCATGGAGTGCTTAATTAAATAAAAAAGTACTGCCAGAAAAGTAAGCAGCAGGGCACAATAATGAGTGCATGCTCCACGGGTGAGAGAAACACAATAATAGGGAGAAAAGCCACACAGGTGGATGAGTAAAAAGCAATAAGCGTGACAATAAAGCCAACCAGTGGTAAGCAGTTAGCCACTGTAAGCTTACAACAATAGGTCTTTTTGCCAACAGCTTGTGATGTCTGGTAAGTGAGATGTAAAAAATGGGCTCCTACCATCAAACACCAGAAAAACTCTTATGTGGCTCAACCTATTAACTCAACTTACTAGCTAGCACTGTCTAAGCCAAAAGATCTCATTTTTAATTTGTATATTGAGACATATTTATAGAAGCATTAATGGAGAAGACGACCATATAGATTTTATGTTATTTTTCATCTGGTGTTTTTGTAAAGTGCTGCAAATCAACAAACTGCAGTCTTAGAGAGCTGTGGATAAGGTACATCCATTTGGAAACCAATTAACTGATTTGTATAATTGACAGTTGGAGAAATGAACCATATATTTTGATAATAAAATGGTGAAGCTTTAGAGAAGAGTTAACAGAGTCTGAGGGTGACAGAGAGGCACCTAGCCCAAGAGCATGGCTAACCTATATGACTGCCCGAATAGGTAGGTTTTAAGCCACATTGTGGGTAACCCTGGGCGGGAAACTCCGCTCCACCAGCGGAGTTTGCAGAGATTTGCCTACTCCGCGCTCCGTTGCGAACGCGGAGGTAAGCAAAACTCTGACGCGGAGCGTAGTTAGCCAGCCCCTCCCCGCACATGCAAGACGTATAACGTAGGAGATCTGTCATTGAAGAAGGGCGCGAGGAGCAGGAAGGAGAGCGTCCAGGCAGGGGAGGCAGCAGCCACGCAGGTAGGTGCCTTCATTTTTAAATTTCAAATAATTTGGGAGGGGTAAGGGAGCAGAGTGGAGCTCCACAGAGTTTTTTACAAACTCCATGGAGCTCTGCGTAGAGGCACTACACCAGTTTTGCCCACCCTTAATTGTGGGGCATATATTCAACAAAGTGGCAAATCATGTCATTGAGCCAAAAAGGCTAACAACACGCTTCGTCACTTTAGAAAGGCAGGGGTACACCATATTCACAAGAATATGGTGCAGTCCTGTGTATCCCCTGTGCTGGTGCTAAATTTAGCAGCCTAGCACCAACAGTGCAAGGGTGTCTGCGTTCAGGGAAGATTGGTTATGTGCAGGAAGGTCTCATTTCCTGCACATGAACAATCTTTAAATGGTGTTTAGTAACTTTTATGTGTGCTGCTTAATGCGCACATATAGAAGTTATAAAATTTCATTTTTTTAAATAATTGTTTATGTGTAGGAAGGGAGACCTTCCAGCACATAAACAATCATTGGCGTTTTGCTGTTTCCATGTGTGCTGCACAAAGCAGCACACATGGAAACAGCAAAACAAAGAGAAATAAAGCATTTTTCACAGGTCTTAATTTGGCGCTGCCTCATATTTACACCACCCTTGTAAATGGGGCAGTGTCAAAATCAATGTGTATTGCTGTGGAACGCCCACCACAACACCCATTGCCTTCCCCTTTCATGCTATGTACAGCATGAATGGGTGCCTTATTTACAAGGCAGTGTTAAGCCACGTTAAGTGGCTTAACGCTGCCTTGTAAATAAGGCAAAGCCCCTATCACCACCACAACGTCACTTTTAGTGATGTTGTGGTGGCAATAGGGCTTGTAAATATGCCCCTTTGTGTCTGAAAATGTTAGTTTCCAGTTCAGTCAGTTTCCAGATTAGTGGAATCTAATCACTAAGTAAAGAGTATCCCCTTATCCCTTTGTTTGCCTATAGCTAAGTGAGCTTATATGCTATTAGTAACTAGATGGAGTCAAATTTGTTGTTGTTACATCTTAACTCCTATACAGTAAGATGAACAGATTTATTGTTAATTCATTCATTCATTCATTCATACATGGTGTTTACTACAGCCATTCCATAATTATTCCTGGTCTTTGTGAAAAGGTGATGTGCTTTTACTATTACTTATAATGTCGTTTACCCCTTGATACTCTTCTTGCCTATTGCCAGATTTCTTAGTGTGCCTCCTCATTAATAGGTCAGGCTTGATGCCTGTATTCCATGATATTTTTCTGTGTTTCTGCTCATGTTAACAGAAACCAGCAGGGTTTGGAAACAAGCCTGTTTCCCAGATGAGATCCTTTAGAAAATGGCAAAGTGGCCTCTGCCATGGAGCCCTGCTGATGAACCAGACTGCTATTTTAACCTCTTACTAGAACTAGTTGCAGAGGTTGGTTGTTTATGTGAGCAAAGAAAGAAAAACCCTCTTTGAAATAAGACACAGCTGCTTGTTTTTATGCATGTGATTGAATTTGTTGTAACTGTGCAAATAATAGATTAGTTTGAGATAATGTTTGGCAAGATAGTTTTATCCGGAGCTTCAGGTTTCACTTTTTATCAGCAATATTAGTGAATAGATTTCTCGGATTGCTTCATTTCTGCACTCAGTTTTTTTGCTGCACCTCCTTTTTTAGGCAGAGGCTGGGGCAGAAGGAGAGGTGGAAATCAAAAACAACAACAACAACAAGAGAGTTCATTGTCAAACCCCACAGGTCGATACACAACGACAAACAAGGAGCCAAACTGGCAACCAAAAGAAAACAACCTTTTAGTAAATTTATCGCATAGAGACCTGTTCACTAGCGAAACAAAAGTCCTTCAAAAAGGTTTGGGCTTTGTACCTACACCTAAAATAGACCGCTTTAGGACCAACTGTGAGCTTCAGCAGTTCTTCCGTAAGACCCGCTTGAAAGATTTGTTTCACGAAAAAAACACTCAAGAGACTCATGACACAGGCCTGCGGAAACCGTCCACTTTCACTCCCTTGTCCAGGATGATTTCTCCAGAGATCCTGGTGTTCGAACTAGCAGTACCCAGAGAAATAACCCAACTCCCTACAGATTCAAATTTCCAACATATGTCCCGCTTGGAGGAACAAGCTATGTCTGCTTTGGCTGATGCAAGAACCAAAGGAAATGATGGACGGAGTGTTGAACATTGCAAGCACTCACCCCCAGTCAACTGATCTGGGTTTAATCCATCACCGTTCTTTAGCCCACTCTGCCACCCCAGTTCAGACATGGCCATATGCAAATCAGTCTGACCCTGTGCCTCATGGGAACAGTCCAGCCCGAACTGCCAAGCCATGTCTTCCCTGGACTGGAAACAAGCTTCCTAGGACCGGTTTCTGGCATTTCAGCCGTCTTCAGCCAGGCTTGCTTGAATCCAGTGGCAAAGTGAGCAAGGGACTCACGTCTGAGCATACCCTGCCGACTTATGGCGAACAAAGCAAGAACCAAAGGAAATGATGGACGGAGTGTTGAACATTGCAAGCACTCACCCCCAGTCAACTGATCTGGGTTTAATCCATCACCGTTCTTTAGCCCACTCTGCCACCCCAGTTCAGATATGGCCATATGCAAATCAGTCTGACCCTGTGCCTCATGGGAACAGTCCAGCCCGAACTGCCAAGCCATGTCTTCCCTGGACCGGAAACAAGCTTCCTAGGACCGGTTTCTGGCATTTCAGCCATCTTCAGCCAGGCTTGCTTGAATCCAGTGGCAAAGTGAGCAAGGGACTCACGTCTGAGCATACCCTGCCAACTTATGGCAAACAAAGCAAGAACCAAAGGAAATGATGGACGGAGTGTTGAACATTGCAAGCACTAACCCCCAGTCAACTGATCTGGGTTTAATCCATCACCGTTCTTAAGCCCACTCTGCCACCCCAGTTCAGACATGGCCATATGCAAATCAGTCTGACCCTGTGACTCATGGGAACAGTCCAGCCCGAACTGCCAAGCCATGTCTTCCCTGGACCGGAAACAAGCTTCCTAGGACCGGTTTCTGGCATTTCAGCCGTCTTCAGCCAGGCTTACTTGAATCCAGTGGCAAAGTGAGCAAGGGACTCACGTCTGAGCATACCCTGCCAACTTATGGCGAACAAAGCAAGAACCAAAGTAAATGATGGACGGAGTGTTGAACATTGAGTCCCGTGCTCTTCATGCCACTGGAATCAAGCTATCCTGGCTGAAGAGGGGTGAAACCCCGAAACCGGCCCTAGGATGCTTGTTTCCAGTCCAGGGAGGATCTGGCTTGGCAGTTCGGGCTGGACTGTTCCCATGAGGCACAGGGTCAAGACTGATTTGCATATGGCTGGGTTCAAACTGGAATGGCATGGTGAGCAAAAAAACTATGGATTTAGGCCCAGATCTCTGTACTGGGGTGAATGTATGACATTGTTCTGCATTCTGTCCATCCATTTGCTTTGGCTGATGACCATACCATTACTATAAAACCGGCCGATAAGGGCGGGGCGATTGTCATTATGGACACTACTGAGTACAACATTGAATGCCAGAGACAACTATCTGACCAGCGCTTCTATACTCCACTGATGCAAGAATCATCACAAAGTCTGACCACCATGATCACTTCGACGGTTGACTCAGCCACAGCATAAGACTGGCTGACCAAGAGTGAGGCAGATTTTTTTTATCAACTCCAACCCCAAGATACCCTATTTCTATACTCTCCCGAAAATGCACAAGGGACTCATGCCACCACCTAGGAGACCGATTGTATTGGGCATTGGGTCCTTACTAGAGCCTCTCAAATTCTGTGGCCACTTCCTGAGACCACTTGTCCAAAAGACCCCTTCCTTTCTCAAAGACACCAGGGAAGTTCTGAACCTGATTACGGAAGTCAATGAATCAGAAGTCCAGATAGATCTCCTGGTGACTCTCGATGTAGAAGTACTCTACACTAACATCCCTCAGAATGCCACCCTAGCGATTTCTACTATCTGAAACATGGTTGTCGCCCACACCTGTTAGTTTCATTTTGGAATGTGCAAGCATAACGCAAACAGAATTTCTTCCAATTCAAAGACAAGATCTACCGTCAGACACAGGGTACTTCCATGGGGAGTACCTTCGCCCCAAGTCTGGCCTGTCTGTTTATGGCCAATTTTGAGAAGGTCTTCATCCAAGGAGAACAGAACCCATATCTGTCCAACATCATCATGTGGCATCGATATATAGATGACATTTTGATTCTCTGGAAGGGAGATATGACCACATGCGCCACATTCTATGACTGGATGAACACTCTTGACCCATTCCTCAAATTCACTTAAACTGTGTCTAACAACAACTCACCTTTTCTTGACCTCCTAATCAGTCTTAAGGACGGTCGTCTCCAATCCACTATGTACAAAAAACCTACTGACTGTAACAGTCTCTTACGTTACGACAGCCACCACCCTAAGCATCTTAGGGATAATTTACCCTCCGGTCAGTTTTTACGGCTACGACATAATTGCAGTGCCCTGTCTGACTACAACCACCAGGCAGAAAATCTGGCAACGAATCTTGAAACTCGCCAATATCCAGCACACATAGTTAAGGTGGCATGTAAGAGGGCTCGTAATAACAACAGACATTCCCTTTTGGAAACAAATCCTAAAACACTGGAAGATGTTTTCACATGTGTGACATAATTCACCCCACAATCTAATCAGATGACAAAAGTGATCAACAACATTGGAGTATCCTGAAAACAGGGACGCGACAATATCCCTCTCCCAGATTCTCGTTTAAACGTACTTAGAATCTGGGAGATACTATTGTCCATACTAGACCCAAACCTGCACATAGTCAAACACAACCATCCCTGTGGGCCTTCCACTTGTAACTCGACATTTTCCATGCGGGTCCTGCTCGGTCTGTGCACTGACAAATATATCCAAAACCATACAACTCAATGAACATCATATATGGACACAGCGATCTCATTCCAACTGTAAACCCACACAATGCCTCTACATGATCACGTGCCATGCAACATGCGATATGTGGGTATGACGACACACATTGTGAAAACAAGAATAATGGAACACTGCAGCAATATATGCTGCAAGAAACTGACAACCAAACTGAGCACACACTTTATCGAAAAACCACAATCCCCAGACCACCTTGTCTGGACAGTGTTGGAAATGCACCCACATGCAACCAAAGATTTCTTGTTCCAAAAGGAACAACCCTGGATTTTTCCCTTGTGTACTCAGATTACAGGCCTCAACGATGACATCCCTTGGGGAGAGATCTGTAGTTAAGATTTACCCACATCTGACATGAATCTGATTTGCCCCTACACAGGCTGATTGGGCTATCGGCTACACTGATCGCCACCCTAGACATTGACACTTACTCCATCTGTGTGCCTGCTTTTACTATCTCTTATGTGACTGGACACTCTATGAGGCCCATCTTATGATCATCATTATTATTTTTATTTTCATTTTCTAAAGCAGGATGGATCAGTAGAACCACTGATGTAACATTCACCGTTGCAGGATTAACACACCCTTCCAACATGGCCCCTGGTGGCTCATTACATTTTGGCTATTTTGTTATCCCAAGATTATTATTTTTTTAATACAAATTTTATTGGGATTTGTGGGTGCAAAATTTACATTATTGAAAAGTACTTTACACAAAATTAATTTTCATAAATACAAGTCACGTAGCATAGACATATTATGTCACACACTTGTGAAGCAGGATATTCATCTGTCAATGTGCAGAGTCACGCTAGTCCATCAGGAACAAATTCACATATATCCTCGTTATAACAGTACAGCATAGAATACATGACCAAGTTATATAGAGACTAATATTCAACACAACCCACCTACCCCATCCCACCCACATTAACCCAACCCATAACAGAACAAAACAAAACAAGTGCCGCTGGGCAGGTACTCCATTTTACCTCAATAAAGGTACCAGGCGATAAGTATTACTTATCGTGGTAGGGAGGAAAAGGGGGAGGGGAGGATGGGGGGAAAAAGCAAGGCGTGGAGCAAATAAGAGAAAGGAGGTAGGGAATTAGCTAACCACTGTGAGGACATTTGCCAACAACTCAGTCACTATGTGAGGGGGTATCAATTATCCACACCACTATTTGTTAGTGGGGTTGTGGTCCTCTGAGACCTCCTCTGCCCCAGTTTTAAAAAGTTCTATCAATTGTGCCCATTCTAAGAATTTTGGTCGCTTTCGTAATCCCCTATACTCTTTCTGGTGTAGCGCCTCCCTTTCTGCTGTCACACAACAGATGACCTCTTCTCTCCATTTACCCACGCGTGATGGCGTGCGGGATTTCCAGCGCAGTGTAATCAGCCTTTTTGCAATCATCAGGGCTAAGCCCGCGAAGCGGCGCAACAGCTTCGATTTTTTGGGAAGCGGGAAAAGGCCCAACAGACATGCCTCTACAGTGTCCCAGGATGTGCGTTCTGTTAAGACGGACAGATTCTGTATGATCTCATTCCAAAACCCCTGTAACGCCGGGCAGGACCACAACATATGTATAAAATCAGCATCTGGGAGAAGGGCATTTGGGGCAGTTTGGGGAGGTGGTAGCATACATTTTGTGTAGCATTTTCGGGGTGAGGTAGGCTCTATGCAAAACAAATAATTGTATCACTTTCAATCGGCAATTACAAGATACTTTTCTAGGATGTTCTAACATTAGGGTCCACTCCCTATCCTCTAAGTCTTGTGACAATATTGTTTCCCATTTTTGTCTGAGGGGATCCCTACGGGACATTAATGTGTTCCCTCAGCCCACGATACAACCCCCGAACTAGGTGACGGCCATGTCCCATTATGTGAAGGGATTTCAACAGATGGAAGGTGCAAGATTCTCTTTGGTCCACCAGCCAGTATATAGCGTGTAATCGCAGAATGGGTGAGGAAAAGAGTGGCAGGTACTGCATTAGTGCGCACAAACTCTTCATGTTGCATCAGGTTGCTGTCGTGAAAAAAATCTCCTACTGTCTCTACCCCTGCTGTGTCCAAGCTCGAATTTGTGACGTTCGTATCATGCCACGCATTGTGGGTAAGCCACAGAGTGGGATAATCGAGGCATAAGGAAAGGATATTTTCACCTTTTTGTGAGCCTGTTTCCAATAATGGAGCGCTATCTGTAAAAGAAAGAGAGGGTTCCGCAATTTGTCAGCTGCGGGGCACAGCAACATCTGTAGGGTACCACGTCCGAGTTGGTCCAGAGAATACGCTATCTCAAATAAATTGTGGCCCGCCAGCCATTATGCCAGCCATAGCAGTTGCCCGACTATGCAGTATACTTTAAAATCGGGCGCATGCATCCCACCCGCACTACTGGGAAGCCGCATCTTGGCTAGGACCAATCTGTATCTGTTCGAACCCCAAAGTAAGGAGGTTAATAGGGTGTCTAGTGTTTGAAATATCCATGCTGGAAGAATAACCGGAAGATTTACAAATTGATAAAGAAGACTGGGCAGCATAACCGTTTTGAGCACAGCAAGACGGCCCGCTACTGTGAGCGGCAAGGTATTCCCGAAGGAAACTTTGGACCGAAGAGAATTAATAGTCCATACTACGTTTCTTGTTATCCCAAGATGGCCCCCATCATGCCTATACACCCAACATGGTTCTCATCATGTTCCATTCACTGAGCATTACACGATCTAGTGGCCCCCTCTACCTGGAGCAACTAGTATCTCGCACCACAAGATTACCAGCACTCGAGCCGAGCAGAGGAACGGGTAGGTCGTACGCATTCCGCGACGATCTCAAATCGTGAGTAAAGCTATGAGGTTCTGCCTCTTTCTGTCCCACTCCCTCTCCATCCCTTCACCCACAGCCCAGGTGCTGTGGACTATGCCCAACTATATCATGTTTTTCTTCGAGGCGGGAGGACTTATAGCTGCGCAACTCTGCTCCGGCTAATTGGAGTCCTCCGTTCACACAAAAGCGGTAAGCTACCTTTAGCAATTCAGAGTAGCTCACCCCGCTAATCGCATTAGAGTGTGGTATATTGTATTGCTAAAGCTTTGAGCATTTCGCCTACATTAATTACAGTCAGAACATACAAACGGCGCGCATGTCCACCACCCTTCGTAACATATTATAGTGGCTACTTACATATTTTTCCTGATCCTGGCGAACTTGAGTGTATGCATCAGCGCCTATACTCATGCAATGTGGCTCACGTTTCACTTCCCATATGTGGTGTGTATGACCATTTTTTCTGTTTACATAGCGATAGTGACCACAACCCCACTATCGTTTTTGCCTACATTATGCATATGAATGAACAGACCTTATGGCAACAGTAAGATGCAATCGAGGGCAAAGTGTCCTCCGGGCTACAGACTTGATTGATTCCCCCCCTTCATGACTGCCCACTCTTTATGATCACTTACTGTTACCAGTAAACCTTGCCACATGATCTGGACACACAACCGGATTTATCTAGGCACTCACTGAGCATGAGATGACCTGGCATGTACACCCATTTGAGCACAACTACTGCCTATGCAAGATGTATGTTCAACTTGTGCTCATACTTTCCCTGTCTTCCCCACCCATCTTCTCTCCCCTTTAGGTCGATATATTTGACTGCTTTAAGGTATACTTTATATTCTTTCAGCCAGTGGTGGCTCCACCATGGGGGCGTGGGGGCTTCGCCCCACTGCTTTCTTGCAGTGCGAGAAGGCAGAAACATTAAATGGTAAAACTACCATTTTATGTTTATACTTCTCGCATTGTGAGAAAGCAGAAGTGCCTGATTGTTCGGTCCCGCTCAAGGGCAGGGGGGAGTGGCTTTGCCCACTGTTCTGGGTACTGACTGTTTGGTCGGCCCCAGGGCCGAACAAAGCATTCATACGCATTCCCCCTTTTTCTCTCTGTAGGCTGCTACATGCAGCCTACATAGAGAAAATGGCCCGGCTGGGGCACTCTCCGCTGCGCCTCACCAATCACAACGCTGCCACTGCAGCGTTGTTATTGGCTTAGGGGAGCAGGAGGCTGCCTACAATGCGCCAGGAATCCAGAGCAGCAGGCGCTGAGGCGGCGTCGCGGAGAAAGGTAAGTTTAACTTTTTTTAAAATGATATATAGATGCCACCCCCCGCGTGAAAAAAACCCAGCCCGTGCAAACCCACCTACCCTTGACTGCTCGCCCCATGTGGCCTTCCGCTCTTGGAATCCACAGAGGTGTGTGGCGTAGTAGAGGCTCTGTGTGTGTCCGGTCGTTGTTGCGATTTCTTTTAAGTTACAAACCTATGCCATTAGGATATCCCCTCTTGCAGGTGAGGCCTTGGTTTTGTTTGTTTAAACACCTCTGCATTATTGATCGTGTGTCTTTTTTCAGTGAAGTAGATGGAAACAACTGGGCTTTGAACTGCTTTCTTCCAAGACTTCTTTTTGAAGCGCGCACCGTTCTGATTTCATTTACCTCTGGGGTGTCACAAAAGAAGGTTCTGGCAACAACAAGAAGTACGTTTGCAATGCCTGGGCCTTTTCATCACTTACCTTTTTCACAGGAGTTTGAGTCAATCTGCTTTTGAATCAATAAAAAACTCTAAGGATGTTTAGCAATTGAACATTATAATCAGTTCTCTGCTAATTGTCACCATTGTTCTTGAGCGGCACAACAGTTGCTCATGGTGTTTTCTCCCTTATTTGTAAACTAATACAGAGGAGACTTCCTCCGGCGCTCCCTCGTCTGCTTTGGGTGGGGCGGACCAGCTTACACTTCAGGTGGTTGGAGCGGACCCGCTTACACTTCAAAGTGCTGTTACCACGAGCGGTGCTGACAGTGAACTCACTCCATTTGTCTCCAAACATATTGCAGCACTTTAATGTTTTTCCACTACAGCTCTGAAGCCTGTCGCGCAATAACCACTCCACACCAACTGGCTAGCGTAAAAGGCCATTTATTAGGACAGGGTTGACACCAAATATAACATCAACATCAACAACTCCCAACAATCCCCCCCCAACATCCTGTTATCCATTCCTCCATTCACTCCCACACTCCAACTACTCACCCACATCACCCATCGAACTCATCACTTATCCCATTCGCCTCGTCACTTCTCTTTCCAACCTCTTCCAGCATCACCAGCCATCGCACTCCTGCATGACGTACCCCCACCTTGCACCTGTATCCCCCTCCCCGGAAGGGTGAGTATGCCCGTCATGGACTCCCCCCTCGCAAATACTGCCACACGCTACCTCAACCCATCCTCAACTGGCACGCTGTAACAATTACCCCCTGTCCCCACTCCTGAAACAAGTAGGGTGGGCGGGTGGTCAAACTTCTTGCGACCCTATCCTGACAGCACTGGGAGGCAGGAAGAGGAAGAGCTTCCTCCCCTGCCCCCTTTTAAGCCTACCTAATTCCCACCCCTTCCCCCTAACTAAACCCCACCCTGTCCCGTGGTCTCGCGCGAATACCCCGGGGGAAGACTGGTCTGCCGACCTCGCTTCCCCCGGGGCCCGCATCGTGCAATAACCACTCCACACCAACTGGCTAGCGTAAAAGGCCATTTATTAGGACAGGGTTGACACCAAATATAACATCAACATCAACAACTCCCAACAATCCCCCCCAACATCCTGTCATCCATTCCTCCATTCACTCCCACACTCCAACTACTCACCCACATCACCCATCGACCTCTTCACTTATCCCATTCGCCTCGTCACTTCTCTTTCAAACCTCTTCCAGCATCACCAGCCATCGCACTCCTGCATGACGTACCCCCACCTTGCACCTGTATCCCCCTCCCCGGAAGGGTGAGTATGCCCGTCATGGACTCCCCCCTCCCAAATACTGCCAACCAGGAAACCCACGAAGGGCGGTTACCTGCCCCACCCAGCTCAAGTGCACCTTTCGCCCTAAATCCGCCTGCACCAGGTCGACTTATTCCACAGCCCACTGATAACGTCCCTCATTTCCATCATGTAATAGGCATTACCCATTTGCGAAAGGTGCACTCCATCATCCCGAAAAAGAAGGGGCTCCTCGAGCCGTATCCCCCTGTGAGAAATCACTTTGACCCCAGCATTACCACAGAAAACTCTCATAGCCTTGTTCAGCTTACGGCGAGCCCTCTCAACCGCTGCAGGCTTCAATGCTCCCCGCCAAATCCGACGTGGGAGGAATTCAGTCCACACAATACAGGCGCCAGCCAGATTGATACGCATTGCTTCCAAGTCCCTCTGCATCAGGTGTAATAGAGACACCCCAGATTGCTTTACCAAGTCATTTTCCCCCAGGTGGATCACAATCATATCCGGGCATCCTCTTTGTGAAACTTTTTTAGTCAGCCAGGGCAATAGAGCCCCCCAGCGCATCCCGCTCTTTCCCCACCCGTGCACTTCATGATGACTGCTCCTTAGGCCGAGGCCCCGGCCGTAAACCTGTCTGTCCGCGTATTTGGAAGCCCAGTGTACAAACGAATGTCCCACAATCCAGGTGACCATCTTGGCCCCTGGCCCCGCAACACAACCTACGAAAGAAACAGAGATTAGAACAACGAAACCCAACCGTTCCACCGCCAGCCAATCCAGCACCCCGCCGCCGCTCTCCCCTGCCCTCATTTACGCACATAGCGTTCCCCACAACGCGACCTCCATCTGCCGATTCGCCTAAGCTGCTCTCCAGACCAGCCGCGCCGCCGCTGTTGCCGCGCCGATGCGGAAAGAATGTGTCCCATAGCTCGCCGGATCCCTACCTATCCGTCTCAACGCCATGCGCAACACCCCCAGTAACTGGAAAGCAGTAACCCACCCCCTAGGGGCCGGCAAAATATCTCTCCCCCCCCCCCCCCCCCCCCGGTGCCCGCCGACAAAAATCTCTCCATTCTTGCACTGGGCATGCTCCACCGCAGCCATTCTCCCGCAACCATACCCACCTACCCCTTCCTGCCTGGTCCGTTTTGGAACGGCCCAACCATGTGCCCAGCCGCGCCTCCTCCAGCCTCACATCCTCAAACAACCGACCCACAGACCCCCTAGTCCCAACCAGCTCCGACACCCGAAAGGCCCCAAAGAACATCCACACCATACACAGCCGAAACAAGGCTAATTCAAACACATCATAACAACAGTGTGGCAAAGCCACCAACAGTTCTTCCAACAACTCATACGTAATGGCCTCCCTAAGGGCCCCCCCCAACCTTCCCTCTTTCCCTCCCCCACCCTTTCAGCATTCTGCTCAGCAACTCGCCTCTCGCTGGGTCAAAGCCCAAATACAGCAAGCTATAAAAGGAAATTCCAGCCAACTTCCCCGCAATCGTGACCTGCGACAGCCCTCTATCCATGCACTGCAACACAAACTGCACCACTCCCCGTTCACAGCCAGTCCGCGACAACCGCCCAGCCAATCTTCCCCCGCCCAAGAAAGCGCCAAACTTAGACCATGCCAATCGGTAGGAGCGTCGAGTGGAATCCGCAACTGACTTCTCCACCAAATCTACCACTCTCACTCCCCCCAGGCCCAGATACCCTCCGGCACCTTGGTCTTACAAGCTTCTGCTCCCGGCGCCAGCCTCCTGAAACGCTGCCACTGCGAACGAGACAACGCATCCGCAATGTCATTGCTTGCCTCCGGAATATGTTGCACGCGGAAAAGCACATTAAATCGCAGACATAGCAGCATGAACATGCGCAGCAAGCGCAGCACACGCAGGTCCCTTGCCTTTTGCTTATTCACCAGGTCCACCACTGTCTTGTTATCCACATGAAACAGCACCGACCTATTCTGAAATTCCCTGCCCCATAGCTCCAGTGCGACCAGCAAAGGAAAAAACTCCAGCCAATGTGCTGGCCACGGCTCGGCGCACCACCGTCCGTCCCAGAAAATGCTGAACCCGCCGCCCCAGCAGCGTCAGAAAACAACTGCACCTGCCACACCATCTTGTCGTAGGGGAAGTCCAAGGACACTCCTTTGAAATCTGCCAAGAAACAATGCCATATCCGTAAATCTGCCCTCACCCCCAGCGAGATGCGTACCTGGTGATGAGGCAGCACCGCCCCAGACATGGCCAAGCCCAGGCGCCGACAAAAAGTCCGTCCCGCCCTCACCACCCGGCACGCGAAATTCAACAGCCCCAAAAGCCGCTGCACCTCCCGCAACGTAATCCTCCGCTCCCCCATCACATGCAGCAAAAATTCCTGGATCTCCCCCACCTTCTGTTCCGGCAACCGCGCCGACCAAGACACGGAGTCCAGTTCAATACCAAGGAAAGTCAGACAACCGCCGGGCCCAGCTGTCTTTTCCGGCACCAAAGGCACCCCAAATTCCAGGGCCAGTCGCTGAAACTGCCCCAATGCCTCTGCACATTCAACCGTCTGACCTTTCCCAATGAACAGAAAATCGTCCCGATAGTGTGACACCAGCCGGTGCCCACTTCTAACCATGAAGGCCCACTGCAGAAATGAACTGAACGTCTCAAACAGCGCACACGAAATCGCACAGCCCATGGGCAAGAATTTGTCCACGTAAATGGCCCTCCAAACTGCATGCCTAGCAAAGAGAAATCCGCCGGATGAATGGGAAGGAGGCGAAACGCAGATTTAATGTTGCATTTTGCCAATTCTGCCCAAGGCCACCCGCCCGGACCAACTCGCTCGCATCATCCACTGAGGCGTACAACACCCTAGAATCCTCCGCTGCAATAAAATCGTTCCTGGAGGCCCCTTCAGACCAAGACAAATGATGGATCAGACGAAAGTCGCCCTGCTCTTTCTTGGGTACCACCCCCAACGGAGAAATGATGAGATCCGGCAACGGCCATGACGCAAAGGGACCTGCAATTCTGCCCTCCAAGACCTCCTTCCGCAATTTAGCCTCCACCACTTCCGGCAACTCCCTCGCAGACTTCAAATTTTCCACCCACCTCCGTTCCCTGGGACCCTGATACCCCACTCGAAACCCCTCCGAAAAACCCCAGTAGAGCTTCAGCGCCGCTTCCGTATCAGGGTACCGCATGAGCCATGGGCCCATGGCCCCCACATCAACCGGCGTAGGAACCCTTTGGCCCAGCATGCCCTCGACTTTTTGTGATTCGCCACTGCTCTGAGGGAGTGGCCAGTGTAAAACATTGCATGACCGGATGACGCCCGACGCACTTGGAACACTCGTGCTTGAACTTGCACGGGTAGCGGGTGCAAGAGCCCTTATTGAAGTTCCAACACGCTCCCATGGTAACTCCCCCAGGCTTAGATTGCTGCCCCCTGTCCCTGCAAGCCCACTCTGCCCTCCCCCCGAACCACCGGAACCTCCGTGCCCCCCCCGCCCCAGACTGGGCGGGACGCGACTGAAAAGGCCGATAAGAAACCGGAAGCCCACTAGCCGTATGAGTGGAGGCCGCCGACTGCGTGGAAGACATCCATTGCACCCACAGCTCCTGATTCACTTCACCCCAAGGCTTGTCCGGATCAGTACTAACCCATGCCCGGAACTCCTCGTCGTAACTCAACCATGCAAAGCCTCCGAAATGCATCTGAGCTTTGCAAATAATGTCCATGTATTTCAGGAGCGCAATCGCCCTATCCTGGTGCTTTTCGCAATAAATACTTGCGTAAATCAAAAAGGCCGACGTCCAATTCTCCATGTTAACCGGCACCCTCGGCCGTCTGGTCAATTCCCATTCCTCTTCCTTCGAACCTTCCTTAGCCTGAATTTCCCCGTGCAACAGTTTGAACACATCTACATATTCATGTTTCCAAATGCGGGACCGCGTCTTTTCCGACAAATGCGACCCCAGCGGCATCGACAAACCCATATACGGCAATTTCTTCCGATGCTTGTCCCCAGATTCCTCCTTCCCCTCTGTCTCACCCTGCTTATCCGTCTGAACCCCTGCACCCACCAGGTGCTTCCCTCCGCCTACTGCCTCCGCCGCCTTGGCCGGTGCACCCCCATCCCGCACAGACCCCTCCCCTACCCTCACTGACTTGCATGCTTTTTTCCTCCCCTTCGCTCCCTCGCCCCACGCATCCCACCATGCCTTCTCACCTGCCAGTTTCGAGGGGGCCGCCCAGTACTTTCCTCCTGCGACCGCAGACTGCTGGCATTCCTTCCTGGACCCGCTACCGCTGGCCCGCGGCGCCTGTAAAACACCAAACTGTCCGGTTGCCGCCTTCTCCCGTCCCCCAACCCATTCACGCACTTCACATTCCTCCAATTCATCACTATCCGAGTCATAATCCAATTGTTCTTCTTTCTCCACCTCAGCACACGCCTTACGCACCTCACACACTACATGCTTCGCACCTTTCCATTTCACACCAGGCACAAACTCGCACTCTGGCGCCGACGATGCCCGCTCCCTCGATGGAGGGCAGGCCACCGTGGACCCACCTGCTGCTTCGCCCCGGCGTCTGGAGGCCGTCTTGCGCCCCGCCGGCCCACCCTTGCCTCTGCCAGCATCCACCGCTGGCGTGACCCCCCCCTCCCCCGGTCCATCACAGCCCGGGGGAGCCCCAGCGCCGTCAGGCCTCTGCGCCACAGCAGTCCCTGCCTCGTCAACCCAGACCCAGCGGCCTCGTGCCCTACACTCCTTGCCATGTGCCAGCTCTACATCAACGACCGAGCGACGCGCCGGCGGAACCACCCACCCGCGCGCGCCTCCCCACCCCAACTCCAGGGCATCACATAGCACCTGCAACCTCAACTCGGTGTCCTCAATCAACCGGCGCTGTTCCCGAATCTGCTCCTCAAGGGACATGGCATCCCACCGCTCCGCCCAACCCCCCCCCGGTCCCCAGGCCTACGCCCACCTCCCCACCACTTGGCGTGCCCGCCCGCTGCTCACCCAGAGACCAGGACCCCCCCATGCCACCTTCAGGGGGCCTTTGCCCCCCACCCCCCCTCCCTTCGCACCCCCAGAAAACACAGGGAATGGCTGTCCCCCCACCCCTCATCACACCCAGCCGAGTCACTGCCGAACAACACTAGCTCAAAGTCATCCCCCACCTGCCCATCACCCCCACTCAGCTGCCCCCCCTCCTCTGCACTACCCTCGCTGTCCACCACCAGAGAATCAGACACTCCGGAGCCAGCCCTGCTCCCCACCTGTTTGCTCGCCTCTCCTTCCCCCACCGGTACCATCCCTCGCGTGCTGCGCGATTCACCCGCGGCCCCGCCTCCCCCCGCCACCTCTGACCCCGAGTGCGCGCTTCCTGGCAATGCGGGGAGGCTCAAACGCCTGCCTCCGTGCTTCGCCCCCTCCGGGAGACCCCTGTCCCGCCCCCTCACAACCGCACTCGGCCTCGACTGTGGGGGCTCCTCAAGGCACACCGCCACCACCGCCGCGACCCCCGCCGACGCGGACCTAGGCACCCGGGTCATCCCCACCCACGCCTGGTCCAGGACGCCGGGCAGCAATAGATCCGACCTCCCGGCCCGGCCCAAT
This sequence comes from Triturus cristatus, assembly GCF_964204655.1. NCBI lineage: Eukaryota > Metazoa > Chordata > Amphibia > Caudata > Salamandridae > Triturus > Triturus cristatus. Next base: position 460,231,370 of record NC_140580.1, on the reverse strand, counting down.
ACCTGAAGTGCTGCCTTCACCGCCGCCGCATCCAGGACCACCATGGTGCGTGCGCTGCCCAACGACCGTCGCGTCCGCGCCACGCTCCTTTGCACAGGTATCCGCCGAGTCCTCCGACACACCCCACAGGTTCCAAACCCGGCCGACAGACCGGGCCTCTAGGCCTACCCTAACTTCAAACTTCTTGCGACCCTATCCTGACGGTGCTGGGAGACAGGAAGAGGAAGAGCTTCCTCCCCTGCCCCCTTTTAAGCCTACCTAATTCCCACCCCTTCCCCCTAACTATACCCCACCCTGTCCCGTGGTCTCGCGTGAATACCCCGGGGGAAGACTGGTCTGCCAACCTCGCTTCCCCCGGTGCCCGCATTCTCGCTGTGTTGGGAGTGGTTATCCACCACTGTACGTTTTTAAAGCGCTTGGCACAAGAACCTGAGCCATGCAGCCCGCAGACTCCTCTTGAAATGCACAGTGGCATGGGCGGGAAAGGCCAGCAGACCTTGTTTGCTGAACGATTAACAGATTAAGGGGTTGTGTCTGCTGATTATCACACTTGTGCCCTGGATACGGATCACAAGGCGCTAGGAGGAAGAAGGCCGTTGAGTGATGCCACCGCTGGGCTATTTTTGGGTGTTTGTTGAGGGGAGAGGAGAAAAGGAGAAGACATTGTTATGAGTGTCTGAGCCACAGAGACAGCATAGTGGGGGCAGGGCCGGATGTCATCATTGCTGGTTGAACTAGAAATGGCTGAGGTCTGTCATAAGAGCGGAATCAGTCCGCTGGAGTGGGTTCGGCCTCATGAAAGATGTGACCTCCCTCTTATGGAAGTCAGAGACTTGCTGCTGTAACAACCTGTGCCCAAGGGAGTAGCTACAAAATTAAAATAGCCCCGGGAAACTGTTGAGCGCCCTGCGAAGCGGGCCGTCCCAGTGGCTGTGGCAAGGAATCCGCAAGAGATTCTGGTGAGTTTCAAAGCTGTATTATTCCAGCCTTATTCAAAACATGCCTGAAAGGAGCTCCCTGAAGAACCTCTTTGTGTGAAGTTTAAAGCCTTAGAGTTTTTTTAAAGACCTTTATGAACGATGTCATATCACCACGGCTTGTTAGGTGAGGAATACTGTCTGTAAGCAATTCTTGAAAACCACGGGGACGCTAAATGGAGGAATTCCAAGGTTAGGAAAAATCATTTTGGAATGTTTTGGTTGAAACCCTCAAGAATATTATTTCTGTTTATTTTATTTTAAAAAATGAGTATTTATTTAGTTACAATTATAGCATAATACAAGTGATTCGGATAAGGGCAAAATCTGGAAGGTATCGCGTTGTCAGCATGGAGAGGTGTCTATGAGGGAGACGAAGAAGTGTGAACAGCTGGCTGTGTGAGGGTGACAAGTCCTAATCATGCAGTACCACCCTACTGTGCTAGGTAGAAGTGAGTGACAACATATGCTGTATTCTCTGCTTCATGTGGTAGAACTGGAAATAGGGTGCAGTACTGCATGGCTGTGTGAGGGTAAAATGCAATCAAAATGGATGCAGTGCCACCGTTCTGTGTGAGCTAGAACCGGAAATCGAAAAGATGCAGTGTGATTCAGTAGTGTGAGGTCGAAGTGCAATTAGGAGTGCAGTACCTTACTTCTGTATAAGATAGAAATGGAAATAGGATGCAGTATGTCTCAAATGTTTGAGGTTGAATGCAAGTAGGAGGGATGCCGTGCCACTCTTGAGGGTGTGGTACCTATGACAGAAAAAAGAATAGAGCCTCATTGTGTTGTGTGTGGTGGAAGTGTAATTAGGAGGGATGCACCGCTCGATCCGCTACATGTCACTCATCCTGAACTTTTACGCCCTACCACTGTCAAATGTCACCAGCCACCACTGCTTTCAGCGATAGGGACAACTAGGCACTAAGTAAGACTTGTGCACACAAATGTCCGTTAACGAGTAGTTTTTAAGGTTTTTTTCACGGTCCTGATGAATTGCCTTGATATTTCTAGACTTTACTGCAAGAAACGTGTTGACCATCACCAATACTATGTAGTCCATTAACCACTGTAGCCCACGCTTAGTTTTAATATAACCTAGGGTTCAAAACATTTAATACATTTTTCTATGAATCCCCAGAGTTATTTTTAAGACAACTCACTACTCTAGTCACACACTGATACCTCACTACACCATCCACACTTCACAGACAGCACCTAAAAAGACCTCCAGCAAAGAGCCCCCCTGTGGGGCTCTTTGGGTGTTTCAGCACCAGCCGAACCAGGAGCTGCCCAATGATGAAGCATGTCACCCCTCGGGGTGTGTGAGAGCTCCTGCTCCTGAAGGATCAGATCCCCTGGACTTGATCCATTCAGGACTCCATCGACCTATCACCTATAGGAACTGTACAACCTTATTGTTTCTCAGTCATACCCAGGGGCATGTGTGCTGGACCTTCATTAGCCCATCGTCCCCCCTTTTGTTTTTGGCAGAGTTATGAGAGCTCTAAACCTCAATAGATAGACAAACAATTGTACCCTTGTTTTTTCCCCAAAATTTGAGATCTACAGGCTTTCATGTGCTCCATGGACTGTTTTCGCTGCCAGTTGCACGGCCCCTCTCTTTAAAAAAAATTGGTCAGGTTAGAGGGCTTTGTAAAGGCTGTAAGTTTATAAAAATCTTTTCTGCCATTCATTAGATATTAACCACTATTGTATACGCTATAGCACTGAATAGGAATATAAATAAAGTTTAGGTTTTACTATCATCCTCACAGTTGTTCACTGTGAGAAAATGGAACAAAATGAGAAGAAAGACTTTCATTGAGAATAGTCATTTAAAAATACAAACACGTGAAGTATACATTAATTTGTGGGAGTAGAATCAAGTTAGGGCCACATGCGTTTGTTAGAATATCGAGGTCATATATATCAGTGTTCAAGAATATTGACCTCAGTATATTGGCTACCAATATATTGTCAAGGTTTATATGAGAAAGCATAGATTTACCATTCTTAACCCCACAGCTATGTATCACTAAGATTTATATTTTGACAAAGTTAGTTGACGGGGAGTTAACAATAGTAAATTATACATACTTGTATATATTTACTTTGGCAATATAGTAGTAGTCAATATTCTATAGTTGATATTCTCGGAGACCAATATCAGAAAGTGAATAGTATGATGTATATTTCTATCTGGAAGTTGAAGTAGGTTAAGGCTTATTATTGTTTTACAACTGATATTTGGCAGTGCAGAGTCGGCTATTGAACAAGTGACGAATAAACACCTTGATTTGTTTTCAAACTGGACATCTAGTTGGGGCACAGGAGGGCAGGTATGGAGTCGGAAGCATTGGAGAAGAGAGATGAGATGTTATGTTTGTTGGGCTGTTGATAGAATGCAAATATTCTTCCTCTTTTATGGATTACAATGAGCGGTGTTGATCACCTGACAGTATGGATAGAGTCTATATTTTATGATATTGGCGCAAAGGAGAAAATGTATTGGATGGCATGTACAATCAGTTGCCCTGCCAATTTGTCTTCTGTATCTAAAGTCAGACAACTGTTACATTGTTGTACTACAAAAAATGTGACCTTACATCAACATGTAAATGCACTGTTATTCTTATCCCCCTCTAACTGTGTAATGAAAATATAACACAATCTCGTTTATTATTATGGTCCTCGGAGCAGAAATCAACACTCCATCACACCAAGACCTAAACAACAGGGATAGAGCCATTTTCCACAGCCTAATAGACATTACAGTGCATACACATATAAATAAGTATATTTTGCACAACATGTGAATGCGTAAATAGCTGGCATCTTACAGATCTGAACTTTGTCATGTGTTTAGCATACACAAAACATTTTTCCCCATAAACTACCAAAGCATACTCTTATAGTGAAGGAAGTAATTAGCAAATAATAGTATTTAGAACTTTGAACTACTGTAATACAACATTTAGCACTTTCTACATAGTGCTAGTTGGATCATTCCCCAATTAGGCGTCACCAATCATTTTCCTCTTTTCTCCCAGCCCTCTGCTTTTTTCTTACACTGCACCTATGAAAATGAAGCAATGAAGTCAGACAATAACCAAGGGAAAGTCTCCACAGGTAGCTTTCTGGTACTCCCCTGGCTGTCCTCATTAAAAGCTTCATCACATGCTGGCATTCTACTTGCCTACCTAGTGACATACAGTACCTCCCAATGTTGCCATTATTATGGGAAATACTTTGTCTTCCTTCTACTTGGTCCTTGTAGAGAAGAGTCATATATGGTTATGAGCACATTTCCTTGAATTTCATCCCTAGAGTATTAGGCGTCCCACCTAGCACTGCTTGTCTCTCCATCTACCCATGTGTACATAGCACAACATTCCAGCATGTAAACACAGATCACTGGGGCATATTTACAAGCCCTTATTGCCACCAGAACGTCCTTTTTAGCGACTTTGTGGTGGCGATACAGCTTCGCCTTATTTACAAGGCAGCGTTAAGCCAACGCTGCCTTGTAAATAACACACCCTTACACGTTATACTTAGTGTGAAAGGAGAAGGCAATGGGTGTTACGGTGGGCATTCCACCATAACACCCATTGATTTTGAAGCTACCCCATATTTGCAAGGGCGGCATAAATATGGGGCAGCGCAAAAATTAAGAACAAAAAAACCCTGCTCTTACCCTGGTGAAACAAGGAGAAATGCTTTATTTCTCCTCCCTTTTGCTGTTTTTCTATGTGCTGCATTGTGCAGCACACATAGAAACAGCAAAACCCTATTGAATGTGTACATAAACATTTTTTTTTAAATACCGCGTTGCAACTGCTGCAGCACACATAGAAATTACAAAACACCATTGGTGATTGTTTATGTGCTGGAAGAGACATCTTCCTGCACATAAACTATCTTTCCCTGCAACGCAGGCACCCTTGCACAGTGATGCAAGAGTGCCTGCGCTAGCGCTAGGTAGCTGCAATATGCACCGGCGCAGGTTGAAATGCAGGGCGGCACTGTATTCTTGTAAATACAGTGCAGCCCTGCATTTCTGAAGTGGTGGAGCGTGGCGTTAAGCTAAGAAGGCTAGTGTCCCGCTCTATCACTACATTGTGAATATGCCCCATAGAATGATATACATGAAGAAAGAAAAACAGGGTGGATTACTGAATAATGTACCACTATCACTCATTCCCCCTTGTAAAACAAGCAAATCAAAATAAAATAAAAATTACACATACTAAGAAGTTCAACGTACAGGAAAATATCCTAAATATATAATTACACAACCTACACAAAACACCAACATTTTACAAACAATGGAATGCTATCCCATAATAAACAAATGTAGCTACGAATAATGATAAAATGCCTCATTATACATTAAAATAATTTACAAATGAAACCCTCAAACTTTCTTGAAGTAACAATTTCTCTATCTAACCATTCACCCATTGGATCCTCTTTCTTCACATTTTGTTGACATTCCATTTGCATGCTTATCTGAACCTCTAATAATTATATCTGGTTCTTCCTTGGATATTCGGCCACCTAAAAATGCAGAGAAGGTCTTGCAAAAACACATGTTCAAATTAGAGGAACGATCCTTAGCAAGGATGCATATTTATCCAACGAACACGCCAGTCTACCTTTGCGTCAAAATGTAGTTGTATATCTAGGTTCATGAGTAGGTAGTCCCACAGGATTCAGTGCTGCTGCGTTCGCGGTATAAGCTGCTAGGAAAGTCTCGTTAGAGGAAAGAGCTGCAGCTCAGTGAAACATCCAACTGCATAGTAAATGCATATGGTGCAGGGTTTGATTGGGATTAAAAATCGGACCGGGCACGCTAGTGGTGCGCGCGCACCACAGAGGAGCGGGGGCGGGAATCGAAACCAGTGGTGTGCACGCACCACAGAGGAGCAGGGGCGAGGGAGCGCGGCAGCGAGGCGAACGCGCGCTTCTGCGTGTAATAGACACCGACAGGAATGGGCGGGGCAAAGGCGGGATATGCGCCCCGCCTTTGTCCAATTTCGTGCCTTAGTTTTTTTTTAAAAGACACGCTAAAGCCAATTTCACCTGGGGTGCCAGACAATTCCAAGGCATGTGCTTGTCAACAACCACAACTGAGGCCTGAGTGTTGTCTACTCATTCTCAGCTTTTTCACATTTGATACACTCCCTGATACAATGCACCATGTCTGTATCTATGCCTGGACACCAGTGCAAATTCTTGGCCCTCCACTTGGTATTTACTGTATGTTCCTGATTTCCCCAAATCTTTTTTTTGCTTTTTATGTATTTTCCAGTATTTTGTAATGGTAATGCTTTTTTCAAGTGATCCTTTATCTCACATGGGGCTTCATTTGTGTCATAACTTGTCTTCTATTCATTCTCTGTACATGGACTCTCTGTTTATCACGACCACGTAACTTGTTATTTCTTCACATTTATCTCTTGGTATAGGCATACTGTTTGGTTGAAAAATGTTATGACTACATTTCTTGCTCCTGGTGCAAAAACAACTCTGTAATTATAGTTCTGGAGACGCATGGAAAGCCCAACTATACATGCAGAGGTAGTCTGCATTTTTTTATGAGGAACTTTGTTAAAAGCTTATGATCACTCCTTATTACAATCTCTTTTCCCTGAATGAAGTGACGAAAATGTCCCAAACCCTCTACAAAAGCTAAGGCCTCACATTCAAAATCAATATAATGCTCATCAAATGGAAGTTACAAATGTGGCAGGAGTGCTATCACCACTTCTCTTTCATTAGATGCTTCTTGTGTAAGCTCTGTATCTAGGCCCTTTTCACTTGCATCAACTTTAATAATGATTACGGAATATGGTCTACACACTTTTAATGGTGGTACATTCCACATTTCATTATTAATATTATCAAAAGCCTCTCGACAATCTTGTGCCTAAACAGGTTTGTTTTGGGCTTTTATTAACTGCCTCATGCGGTAGATCTTCTCTGTAAATCTACTTACATATTCTAAATACAACTCAGCCAATCCAAGAAATGTTCTTAGGTCATTTTTACTTTCTGATCCTGGGGCATCCTTTTTTTTTTTTTTTTTTGAAAAACCTTTATTACAGTTTCAGAGACATACAAGTATGGGCCTACAACCAACAGGCCGGCCGCTAATGCACACTATAAGCATAGACACATCTTAACAACCACATCGGTGAAGCAATAAGAGAGCTACTGGAGTGCTAATCAACTCAGCCAGCCGCAGCCGCAGTCCATAGACAGGCAAAGAAAGGTTTCATATTTTTAAATAAAACGAAAAACATCACACACACAAGGCAGAGGAGGTCAATAGCAGTAACATGTGCTCCCCGTATCGAAGGGGTAAACAAACCCAGGGAGAAAGAGGGGGGGGGGGCAGGCAGAAGAAACCAAATGCACATGTCGCAGGAGCATAGAGGAATGCGCGGGCTAGGGAGACAGAGCAGCATCCATCTCTCGCGTCTGGGGCGGGGCGCAAATACCTCCACGATAGGAGTTCCAAGGACCCCACACCTGAATCCACTTCCCAGGCTTGCCTCTCGCCACATACACCGTTTTCTCTCTGAACATACACCAGTCCATGTGTTCCTTCCACGCTGAGACCGTTGGTGGCCTCTGGGAGCCCCACAGTTGTGCAATGTCACGCTTCGCTACCATATAGCCCAGAGTCACCCACTGCGTCTGCATCACATTGTAATCAGTCGGCTCCCAGACATTCAGCAAACATCTCCTTGCCTCCGGCAACAAGGCAACATGCGTGACTTCTTCTAACACCGCATGCACTCTACACCAAAACCGAGTCACCTACGGACACTCCCACAGGATATGGAGGAAAGTCCCCAGTAGTCCACAGCCACGCTTACACAGACCATCCACCGAATACCCCATACGCATCAAACCAGGCCCCGTGACGTACACTCTATGAAGTATCTTAAGCTGGACGAAACGCAAGCGGGCCGGGATAGCCACCTCTTTCGGGGAGGCCACCGCTGACACCCAATCCTCGTCGTCAAGTTCCAAACTGTCGGCAATCCATGTCTCCCGCAATGAGGTCAGCAAACCCATTCGATCATTGATAAGCTTCTTATAAATCAGCGAAATGGTGCTATCCGGCACATAGCCGTCCAATACTCTATCTTCCAACGGGGAGGACTCCGGAATAGCCGCAACGTCCGGGAATACGGAACACAAGGCGTGATGAACCTGAGCGTACCGAAAGTATTCCCTATCGTTCAACTGATATTTGGTTTTCAGCATGTCGAACGTCTTAAATTTCCCTTTCGTCCAGAGATCCCCTACCTTGCTGATACCAATCATATCCCATTTCTCAAAGCCTTTGGTAGTCCACAGATAACCCAAACGCCGGGAAGCGTACAATGGCGTTGCCCGAGTCAAGCGATCCCTCCACCCCATCGCCGCATTGGCTGCATGCCACACCTGCACCTCGACCCGCGTCGGGCCTGTCAATCGCGCATCAAGGGACCCCGAGTATAGTGCTCGATTATAATCCCCGCTTGGCAATAACAATTTGTCCATCTCAAAAGCCGGGTTCAAAGCAGGCCCATACATCCCGTGATTGACAGCAGCCAACTGGGAGGCCCAATAATATCGTTTAATATCAGGGAGAGTGACCCCCCCATTGTACCACGGTAGGGTTAGTTTGGCAAGAGCGATCCGCGGCCGCCCATCCCAAAACAATCGACGCTGAAGACACTCCACCTCCCGAAAATAGCGGGCCGGCACTACGTCCATAGTGTTCTGTAGGGCGTACAAAAAGCGTGGCAGCGACATCATTTTGAACAACGCCGCCCGGCCGAGCGGCGAGAGCGGCAGCCGCCGCCAACCCGCCACATCCGCCCTTAGGCGCTGAAGGGGGGGGAGAAGATTCCACTCATACCGGGCCACCGGGTCTAGGGTTATAAAGATTCCCAAATACTTAAACCCCGACTGCGCAACCTGGATAGGGCACCCCCGCAGAAGGGGGGGGCCTCCCCGGAGAGAACGTACACACAAGACTTAGCCCAGTTAATGACCAATCCGGAGTTGCGACCAAAGGAGCTCAACACATCCACCAATACAATGAGCGATTTGCGCGGAGATGCAAGATACAAGAGGATATCATCCGCATATAGGGAGACACGATCCTCGTACTCCGGTGTCCATCTAAGGCCACGCATCGAAGGGTGCCACCGCAGCCACTCCGCAAGGGGCTCCAAACAAAGCGCAAAGAGAAGAGGCGACAACGGACATCCCTGTCGCGTGCCCCTACCCAAAACAAAAGGAGCCGACACCCGTCCGTTGACCACCACCTGTGCCAGTGGGTTATCATAAAGCAATTTCACCCAGCCGATGAACCCCCGGCCGAACCCAAACTTCGCCAATGCTGCCCAAATATACGGCCATTCCAAGGTGTCAAACGCCATGGTAGCGTCCAGGGACGCCAAAATGGCCGGCTCACGCATGAATGGCGCTCTAGCGAGGACGCCATGCAGTCGCCGCAGGTTCAAAGCGGTATTGCGATGGGGTATAAAACCAGATTGATCCTGATGAATCAGGTCGCCCACGACCCGGATCAGGCGATTGGCCAGTACCTTGGCAAGGATTTTGGGCTCCGCGTTCAACAAAGAGATAGGCCTGTAAGAAGTACACCGATCCCGCGGCTTCCCTTCCTTATGGATAACAACAATAGTAGCAAGACGTTGGTCAGGGGGGAGGGAGCCCGCCGCCTGTGCCTCATGGAACATGTCCCGGAGATACGGCGCAATCTTATCTGGGCGCAACTTATATAATTCGATGGGAAGGCCATTAGGACCCATGGCCTTGCCAGAAGCAATAGAGAGAATGGCCAAAGCAATCTCATCCGGCGACGGGGCCGCGTCCATCAATAATTTATCCTCATCAGATAGAGACGGCAAAGCAATGTCTTTAAGCAGCAGGCGAGAGTCTTCCTCCGATCGCTCAGAGACCGGAGAGTAAACCCCGTGAAAATACTCCGCAAAGCAATCAACAATATCACCGGGGTCCGTCACACACACACCATCCACCCTCTCAACAACCGGCACCACTCGACTCGCTCTCTCCTTCTTATCCAACCAGGCAATCAACTTCCCCGCCTTATCACCCATATCATACAAACGCCCCTGTTGCTTCCTGCTCATACTCTTAGCAGATTCAGTAACCAGCGCCTTGTAGTCGGCCTGTTTAAGCCCCAGCACATGCAGTCTGTCATCCGTAACACCTTGCTCCAAATCGCTCTCTAACTCGGTGATCTAATTTTCTAGTCGAACCACCTCTTTCGCCTCGCATTTTTTGGTATGGGAGATGAGAGACAGGGCCTGGCCCCGGAGCACCGTCTTAAAGGCCTCCCAAAGGGAGACGGCAGAAGACACCGACCCCACGTTGTCGTTAAAACAGTGTTCAAGGGACCTAACCAGGTCTGCACGGATCGTGGGGTTTCGTAGGTACCAGGGGTTGATCGGCGCCACCCTCCCCACCGCCCCCAAGGCGATATCTAAGTGTAGCAAAAGAGGGGAGTGATCAGATATACCGCGGGCCAAATGTCGCACCTCCCCAATCATCCCAGCTTGGGCCGCAGGCACTAGCATATAGTCAAGCCTCGAAAGACTACCGTGGGCCCCGGAGTGGAAGGTATATTGTGCTTGTCCAGGGTGTTTCAACCGCCAACAATCTATCAGTCCCAGGGTATCCAGAAAGCCCCCCAGCCAGTTCTGGGCCCGAGGGAGGTCCCTTGGGGGGTGTCCATCTTCAACTCCGGAAACCACTGCGTTAAAATCCCCCCCCAAGACCAAAACCGCCCCCGGAAGCCCAAGTAGCAGGCGCCCCAAATCAGCAAAGGTGGCCGTCTGCAGGCCCGGCGGCACGTAGACAGTAACCAGCGAAATCAACTTATCCTCCCATCTCCCCACCAGCGCAGTGTAGCGCCCTCTGTCGTCGTGGAGCACCTCATCCACCTCCAACGGGAGAGAGGTCCTAACTAAAATGCCCACTCCCCTCGAGCCAGAGGTGAAACCAGAATGGGCCAGAAGGCGATATCCCCGCCTGTTCATGGCATGGAAAGAGTTCCCTATTAGGTGCGTCTCCTGCAGAAACACAATGTCCGGCGAAATACGTTTCAAGAACTGCAGGACCACCCCCCGCTTTATCCTGTCCCCCAGCCCATTCACATTCCATGAAAGAAGTCTCAACCCCTTACCCCCCATCGCCCCCAGCACAAAATATCCCCCTCCCGGAGAGCACAATCATAATAACACAACAGAAAACATTACCCCACCTTGTGATGCAAACAAACAAACCCCAACCCCACCCCATCAGCCCCAACAAAACTCCCCCCTCCCTGCACCCCTGCGTGAGCCCAAACAGCCCCCCCAACGTGCAGTGTGCCTGTCGCCCCAACATGAAACTCGCTACAAAGAAGACAAGAAAAACCCCAGAAGGAGGAAAGGGCCCCAGCAAGCCCCTCGCAACCTCCAAATACCAAAGGGCAAAGTGTTACAAACTGGAGTCCAGTGCAGCCACAGGTGCAAAATGTTACCAGTCCGGTCCATAGCCATGATCCCAGTTGTATTCCTACTCCGCCGAGCACTCTCCGTTCTCCGCCATCCGACCTTCCCGACCTTGAACCCTAGGTAGGGCATCCAGCCAATCTCCAACCGCCTCCGGCCGGTCGAAGAAATGCGAGCGACCCTCTAACTCAACCCGCAGCCTAGCCGGGAATAGCATCGCATATTTCAGCTCCATGTCCCTCAAGCGCCGTTTGATGGCCAAAAATCCCAGCCGTTGCCTTTGAACTGCTTGCGTGAAGTCTGGGTAAAAGCTAACATTAGAGTTCTCAAACTTTAATGGCCCAGCCACCCTCGATGCCTGAAGGATAGCATCTCTATCCCGAAAATTAAAAAGTCGGGCAATGATAGGCCGCGGGGGAGCACCCACCTTGGGCGCACCACCCGGAATCCTGTGGGCCCGTTCCACAGCGAAGAACTTGCTCAGTCCCTTGGGTGCTAGATGAGTCACCACTAGATCCTCCACAAAAAGATCCGCAGCAGACTCCTCCGATCGTTCGGGCACCCCAATAATACAGACATTATTCCGCCTGGCCCTGCTTTCGGAATCCTCAAGGCGACGATCAGTCAGGTCACTGGCGAGCCGCAACCTCCGTATCTCCGTCTGCAAAGCGGCCACATCCACAGTTAGGCTCGACGCTGCTTGAGTCAATGAGTCGACCCGGTCATTTGTTTTGGACAGGTCCGCTCTGACCAAATTCACATCAATCAACACCGAGTCCAATTTATTAGCCAGGGTATCAAATTGCTGGTTCACAGTCGCCTTCATCTCCTCAATGGCCCCCATGACATCCAGCAGAGTCAATTCGGACGATGCGCCCGAGGCCTCCTTGGGCCGCTCAGGCGATTTATGTGATCCACTAGGGGATCCCTTTGACTGCGCATAGCGGTCCATGTTGTTGGCCTGGGTATAAGCTCCCCTCCGGGTAGACTTGGGTTTCAGCTTGTCGCCGTCCACTCTCGCCGCCATCATCAGCGACCACCAAGGTCAGCACCCTCCAGCACCCGGAGGAAGGCCAGGCGACCAATGCAGGAGATCCGGGCCACCAACTGAAATAGGCCCGTTTACAGTTCGAGAATCAGTCCATGCACTCCGTCCTCGGCGCTGCTTACCCGAAGTCCCAACGTCAGTTTCCGCAGATCAACTCGAAACCGAAAGTGAAAGTACGGGGCAGGCCCAGACTGGCATGCCGCTGTTGTTCACTTCGCACCCGGGCATCTCACCAACTCGAGTTCGGGACCAAGGCCGGAGAAGGCCGCAAACTTCGGATCGCCACCAGTCCGGTTCCCGGAGTCCGATTTCGATTTAGAAAACGAGTGGCACCTTAGCGCAAGATCATACACAAAAGCCCGTCTAGAAAACCAGGATTATGACAGGATAGACGTGGGAGGTTGCGGAGGCCCTCGGGAGCCACAAGCCTACGCGGCCATCTTGGTTGCGCGCTAGGCTCCTCCCCTGGGGCATCCTTAATTGCTACTGACAATTTCTTTAGGATTGATATGCTTATAACACACTTGCTATGTAAATGTATGTGTGCTAGAGTTTGCATGTCAGTCTTTTTAGGTCTCGCCTGACCCAGCGCATGCGCTGGTCTGGCGAGACCTATTGAGAGGGCTCTAAAAAGTGCTACCAGGCCAGCCTAGAGCTACAGTGCATGTGCGCGGGCGCGCGCGCCGCGCTTTACCGTGATTACTTTCACTTTCGCGGCCGCAGGGCCGCTTTGATGTGTGATCGCAATCACTTTCACTTTCGCAGCCCCACGGCCGCTTTGCATAGCCAATAGGTCTCGCTTTTGGGACCTTATAAGTATTTAGTTATGCAACTGTTGCATGGCTAAACACTTATAAGGTCCCAAAAGCGAGACCTATTGGCTATGCCAATGCTTGTTCTTCAAGAATCTGCTAGACTACCGCTAAAAGGTTGTCATGATCCTCATTATATTTTGTAGCCAAATTATACATGTAGTTTCTTTAAAGAAATACAATTTGATCCATTTGTACAACCGATCTTATTTTTATTATCGTAGCATCTCATCGGAACATATAGTGTTCATATATCACACTATTTAGATAATTGTACATCCGATATCTGTATCAATACAGCCCAATGCATTTCGGGACCAGCCCTTCAATTAAGGAGTGTGATTGTCTCCTACTCTTTTTATTCATACATTTCCCCATGTTCAAAATATCATCTTGAAACTGAATAACTCCTTGGATTCCCTTGTAAGGTTTAAATGCATGCTTTTGAAATGTGGGTAGAGCAGAAGCTAAACTAAAAGGCATGTCCTTTACCTAAAATCTCATAGTGAGTGTGATGAAGGCAATCAATCTCCTACACTTGACCTGTAAAGGCACTTCATGGTAGGCTGCAGAAAAATCAGTGATTTTAATCAATTTCTTCACATTAGTTGAAGCCAGCATTGCATGATGCATCACTGACACTACAGTCCTGCTTCGCTTTTGCCTCCACAGGTATGTTACACCATACAGTATCCTATAACACCACAGATGCTTAGTCAAAAAGGACTGAGCCATCAGAAGAATAGTCCTTCTCTGGTGCTGCACACCTTTTGCTGCATCTGTTCAGCACTACATTTCCTTCTAGTTGTACCATCAAACTTGTTTCTAGCCATACAGATCCATTCCACCTTGGAAAACTTTTAACAATTCATCAGAGACGTTACAGGAGAGTATTTCTTTTTTTCTTCCTTGAAAAACTAATACTTTCTTTTTCCAGATTTTGCTCCTTGCAGCTAGATTTTGGCCCATTATGTTCCTTTATTTGTATGGGGTTTTCAGCTATTATCTGCTGCCTGAGGTAAGCTATCCTTTTATTTGAGAGATCTGGTCACAGCCCAAAATTGGTCTGCAACTTTATACTTTGCTTTAGTTTTGATCAGGCCTGGCCCCCTTACCCACTATTATCTTATCCTGGGGCGTGAAAGAAGTCTCCTTTACAGACGACACACAGCTGGTCTTGACTTTTAAAGAGCACACTCCTCTGCAGCATTCAATAAATTCAAAGAATGCATGAGGCAGATTTCCATGTGGATGTCTGACAACTGCTTGAAATTGAATGTGGATAAGACTGAGGTCTTGTTCTTCAATCAGAGCCTACCACCACCAACCAATCTTTGGTGGCCGGAGGAAGTGAACCCCGCTCCTACACCTGCCGAGTCTGCGAGAAATCTGGGTATCAGGTTTGATACTGTTCTCTCTTTTACATCCCACATCCGACATGTTTCGGCCACTTGCTTCTGGAAGTTAAGGTCTTTGAGAAAAGATTTACGATACCTGTCTGAGGAAAGCCATAAGATCATTATACAAGCTATGGTTACCTACCAATTGGACTATGCAAGTCTGTACATTGGACTTCTGGCTTATTTGGTTCACAGACTACAGATTGTGCTGAATGCACCAGCAAAGCTGATCTGTAGGGTGCCCTTCAGACATCATATTTCCCTCCTTTTGAGACGGTTAAATCGGCTCCTGATAAGCAAGAGGATTAAATTCAAGGCCTTGACGCTGACTTTTAGAGCCACAAGAGGCGAGGGCCCCTGCTATCTCAAGCAGAGGCTTAACCTGTACCACCAGGACCGCCTGTTGAGATCTAGACACTAAGGTGCCGATTACGATCCTGTAAAATAATTGCCCGTACGACTCGTATCCGGTCTTTTTACCGTACGAATCGTACAAGTGCTGTACAAACTGCCAACTACAATTCGCATGGGAAAAAGTCCATACGAATCGCATTGGGAAGAATTCCCCACACGTCCCCGGGTCGGAAAATGTGCCCAACACGTCTCCGGACGAATTACCGTAGAAATGTGAAAAGTGAAGTCCGACCGCGGAAGTACGATCCATCCCGTGCGTCCGATGTTACAACCGGATGGGAAAAGCACCGTCCGCACCGAACTCCCATAGCAACCATGGAGACATGTGCCCGCATACGCGCCCAACACTCCCCCCAGCCCCCGCATGTACGCGCCCAACCACCCCCCCAGCCCTCCTATGTACGAGTCGAACCCCCACCCGTGTATGTACACCCATGTACATACGAGTCGAACCCCCACCCGTGTATGGACACCCGTGTATGTACACCTGTGTATGTACGAGACGTACCCGCACCCGTGTATGTACACCCCCGTACGTACAACCCGTACCCCCACCTGCGTATGTATGGAGCGTACCCCCACCCCAACCATGTATGTACGGCCCGTACCCACACCCGCGAATGTATGGAGCGTACCCCCACCCCAACCGAGTATGTACGGCCCGTACCCTCACCCGCGAATGTATGGAGCGTACCCCCACCCCAACCGTGTATGTACGGCCCGTACCCTCACCCGCGTATGTATGGAGCATACCCCCACCCCAACAGTGTACGTACAGACCGTACCCCCACCCCCGTATGCATGGAGCGTACCCCCACCCCAACCGTGTATGTACGGCCCGCACCCTCACCCGCGAATGTATGGAGCGTACCCCCACCCCAACCGTGTATGTACGGCCCATACCCTCACCCGCGAATGTATGGAGCGTACCCCCACCCCAACCATGTATGTACGGCCCATACCCCCACCCGCGTATGCATGGAGCATACCCCCACCCCAACAGTGTACGTACGGACCGTAACCCCACCCGCGAATGTATGGAGCGTACCCCCACCCCAACAGTCTAAGTATGGAGCGCACCCCAGGCCCCAACACCAGCACCTTCACCCAACATCGCGCATGTACGAGTCGTACCAAGCCAGAGACAAGGACAGCACTGTACAACAAAATGGCCGATGTACACACCGTACACACGCTAAAAACACACGTACACAAGCAGGACAAAGCAAAACAACACAAGAATACTCTATTCGAATCGCAGAAAGCCACAAAACATGTCCAACAAGCACAAATACAACACATTCACTGATCTGCAACTGCCAAACTCCCAAACAGAGGCCCAAAACACAACCACTCCTTATAACACACCCACCCAAAGTTCAAACACAGCGACACCCACCAATGGACCAATAAAAAGGGCCCACACACACAAACCATGAGCCTTTGCAACAGACTCACTGCTGCCAGACCCCACAGACAACCCACAGCACCACACTTGAACCTTTACTACACCTTCCATTTGCTCACCTTCACACAACCACCTTCACAAACACCCCCTCATCACATTCACACACACACCTGCACAACCACACCCACACACCCACAACCATCCACACCCACACCCCCCACAACCATCTACACCCACACCCCTCACCATGCCCACTAACAAGAATCCAAAGTTCACTAGCCAAGAGTTGGAGGTCCTTGTCGACGAAATCCTCAGAGTCGAGCCACACCTCTTTGGAACATTGGTCAGACAGACCAGCATTTCCGAAAAAACAGCCATGTGGCAGACGATTGTCGATGCTGTGAATGCTGTTGCGTCCACCAGAAGGACCAGGCATGAATGCCAAGCCAGGTGGTACGATCTGCGGAGGAGGGTCCGAGCCAAAATGACCGACGACCACAACCAGGCCAACATAACTGGAGGAGGGCCGCCCCGCAGACGCGTACAATACCATCCCTGGGAGGAGAGGGTGATGGCCATACTGCCGGTGGTGGCAGTGGACGGAGTAGAAGGACTCCGAGAGCCGGGTGAGTACACAAACAACTCACCTCACATGGGGGGAACGTCATCCACAACCAAACTCACAATCATGCACGCAACCACCCCAAGCTATCGCATGACTCAACCACACTCCATGAACACGCACATGCCACTAGCGCCACCATGCCCCATGCACCCAGCTGGACAATGCCAAGTCACAGGCCACAGAAAACACCAACACAAGACACGGTAAGCCGGATGGCGGGAGTGTGGGCCCCAAAAATCACATGGTGCAACTCACCTCCCCTTCTCGCTCATACACCGCGAGAGGTACCGACGGAGAGAGCGGTGCCTCCTATACCTGAGCAGTTGCCGGGTGGGGTGAGGCACATACCCAGTGTAATTCGGGTATTTACCTGTACCAAGATCATGGTCCAGGTTGTATGTTTTTGAGTTTTTTTGTATTCACTACACCATTAAATGCAGTAGCTTTCTGGTCCTGACGAAAGCTGGGATAGAGTATATCCAAGAGCTGAAACATGTAGACCAGTCTTTAAGAACACAGTTATTTGTTTGAACTGTATAGCACTGTTTAGTTTTAACTTGGTATCAAGGTAGCACTAGAATAAACATTTAATTGTATCTTGACAACCAATTTTAAATCACTATTTCTTTACCACTTGCACTGCATACATCACCCACTATTATCACGTTTGTGGCCCCTTCGATCCAGTCACACATTTGGGACATCCTTGGAACCAATATCTACATCAATCTGGTAGAAGATGGTTCCTTGGTGAAGTTCCCCGGTTCCCAAATGATGAAGCAAGCCACTTGTCGTGGGTGATGGGAACTTTGTTTACGCATACATACACTCATGGACACATTGTGTACTTAGTTGACACCAGCAAACACCTTGTTCGATATTTTTAGAGTGGTTACACTACTGTTGCTAAACATTCTTTGGACTCTCAGTTCTTCTATTGTGTATACATGTGCTGGATTAGGGATTGAGAACTGTTTGAGTCGTTAAACTACATCCCTCGGACCCCCACTCTTCTTTTTTAGAGATAATTTACTATAGCAACTCAGAAGCAGACAACAATGCCCTCTGCCCATATGGCCTAGGTCACAGCCAGACAAACAGTGTGTCCCCACACAGAAAAGACTTGCCAGCAAATGGCGGACGCCTTGCATTAAGACATGGGGGTGAAGGCACGTTTTTGCACATGACAGCAGATAATGAACAGCCAACACTGCGAAAGAGTGGCAGCACACACCACCACAGCAGCAGCGCAGACACAGACACTACACCCAATGGGTGCCTGGAGATCAGAAACAAACTCACATGAACAAGCCAAGGGCCATTCAAAGATCTGGAAAAAGTGTGTGCCTAGGAAGCTGGGCTGAGGTGACAGAGGGTGACACACAGAGGGAGGGAGAGGGGGAGAGAGAGGGAGGGAGACACAGGGAGACGGACAGAGGGAGGAGGCTGACACAGGGAGGGAGGGAGAGGGGGACAGAGAGGGAGTGAGAAAGGGAGACACAGGGAGACCAATTCAGCCTTGGGTGGTGTGGGAATGTCTGCTCGTCAGCAGGTGGACTGCGTGCATGTAGACAAGGGTGGCCAGTGCCTGAATCCCCCTCTCTTCTCCATGGCAAAACACTGGGCCATGTCTCAACCTGTGCACGAGCACAACGACAGCTACCTGCATTATATAGGTGTGTGGAAGAACTCCATGTACAGTGCAACACGGAAGGCTCCAATGCATGGCTCGCCACACCTGCTCACTCCACTGCTGACTGCAGTCACAATTGACGCAGCAAGTAAGACTGTGTCACACATAGGTAAAGTCTCAAAAGCTGTGGCCAAGGGACATACCCATGCACAAGTGCACTGTGAGTGGAATGCAAGACATATCCAAATACCCAGAGGAAATGTGACAACTTAGAAACTAATGAAACGTGGATGTTGAATGGAACAAAAATAACATTGTCTCTCTCACACACAGGTCAACGTCGTGGATCACCCCCCAACACTGGGGGGAAAGACTCACAGGACCCGGCTCTGCGGGATGACGATCCCCCCGGCAGCGACGACTCTCACCACTCTGTGGACGACCCCGACCAACCTGGCCCCTCTGGTGTCCAACCACCTGCAGCACCTGCGTCAGGTACAACTGGGCCAACCACCACCCCCACTCCTGCCACATCCCAGGAGACACCCAGGATCCCTGCCCCACCACCACAATGCAGCCAGGCTCACCAGGAGGGACACGGTGTACCGGGCACCCAGGAGGAGGCAGGCGACAACGCTAATGCCACCCCTCAGGGGTCCCAGAGACCCGATGTGCCCACAAGGGCAGGCCAGGTGCAAGTGGGCAGGGGTGGTGGGAGTGGAGGACGGCGGAGGCGCGAGCCTGACCAGTTGGCTGCCGAACCGGTATATTCCCATGTCAGAAACATCCTGGACACATACCGGCAGGACACCACGGGCATGGGCCAGGTTGTGTCCACCCTCAACGAGATGAAGGGGACCCTCAAGGAGATCAAGACCCAGCAGGCCCAGCAACATGCGGAGCAACATGCCTGTCTACTGCGACACCAAGGGCGGATGGAGGACAGACAGGCTGAGCTCGTGACGGTGTTCACGGGAATTCACCGTACACTCCGTCGGATGGCCGACAACATGGGCAACCCTCCCTGTGCCACCAGGCCAAGAACATCACCACCCACAGGGAGGGATCAGGAGGAGGAGGAGACATCCGACGGAGCATCCCAAACATCGTCATGGCCTGCTTCTGAGGGTTCCCGCAGGAGGGCGGGTCGTCCACGGAAAAGACCGTGAGGGTCGGCGCATCAGCACCATCTCCCAGGACACCTGGCCTGGCACCTGGCCCACTGGACCAACAGCAGCACAGCAGCAAAAGACATTCTCTGCCACATGGACTTTCTGGTCACTGTCTGACCAATGTTGACAAAGACTGTGGCATGGACTCTGATGATTTCCAATGGCAAGGACACCAACTCCCCCAGTGAACTTTGGATTCCACACACCCGGAAAGCCCCTCTTGTCATACCCCCCCCACGTACCACAACACAAATAAAAAGTTACACGATAAAGAGATGATGCCTACATTTTGCATTATTACCTTACATGTGTCTTGTAAAGTCTAACCATGCCTGAGTTCTCATATGACTTCAACCATCCATACCCTGGGGCCTGAGTCTGGCACAGGACACACATGGGTCACAATGTATTAGGCATGACAGACATGGAGCACCATACACACCCGTGATGGGCTCAACCAGCTGAGGGGGTGGCCGCAAAACCGTGCCGACAGACATATTGAGTACATCGACAGTCATGCGCAGAGGTCAGGGATCATGTGGAGTGTCCTGGGGGCACCCAGGTATGTGTAGACAGGTGGCAGAACCATGTCCTGCAAGCTTGAGTCAGGTGGATGCAGAGAATGGTGGCCTGGCCAACGTTGGATGCATGGGGATGGCACATGTCACAATACCCACACAGTCATGGACATCATGCACAATACAGAGTCTAATCCCACACAAACAGCTTGCATCTTGCTACTCTACACATAGACACATAGCCACTATCACGGAAAACCATGCCAGACATGCCGTATGCACCGTGGCAACACACCAGCATTGACTGAGAAGAGGCACCTTGGAGGCATAGGGACACCTTTATTAGTCATGTATTCGGGAATGCAGAGGCAACTCGGAGTAGACATACACAGGTCATGTGGAGTAACATGTGGGTCCAACACTGAAACCCCCCTTCTGCAGCACAAATGCGTGATAGCCATGGAACTGGCACACAAGTGTCGGGTAACAGCTAAACACCCCCTGCTGCTCACGGAGAGGCTGCCATACACCATTGATCCTCTGATGTGGAAGTCCCACACCATGTCAAGCCAATGCAAACCGTATGTGTCTGAGGGCAGTGTTACACACATTGATGCCATCATCACAATCCACTATCCCATCACAGATGACTGTCAACAAGTCTGACCATCTATTCAGGTGTACCCAGCTACATGTAATGTGTCCCATGGTGATGCGACATGTCTGCAGAGGAACCAAACATCGACAGGGGCAG
Source organism: Triturus cristatus (assembly GCF_964204655.1). Classification (NCBI taxonomy): domain Eukaryota; kingdom Metazoa; phylum Chordata; class Amphibia; order Caudata; family Salamandridae; genus Triturus; species Triturus cristatus. The sequence goes on along the minus strand of NC_140580.1, from coordinate 460,210,056 downwards.
TGTGCACACATCGTAAACAACTGCCACACCCAATACACCCCTGATGCATCCCTTACCCTAAGGAGACTTCCAAACTTGTCCGTGCGTGTAACGCTGAGTCAGCACACGATGACGTGTCCATGAGGAATAGCAGGGCCACAACAATGCAACCAGCAGACGGCATGCGCAAGTACCTGGGGATGAGAGACACACAAGAAGTCAGCCACAAAAAGCACAGCCACTTGCATGTGCATGTACTCGACACATGTAAGGATGACAACATGCTAGGTCACAATTATGACTGGGGAAATACACTCATCACTGGCACCATCACTCGAGGGACACATCCACACACACCTCTGACTCATGTGGCATACATGCAGATGGACACACACATCGCAACACATGCCACACGGGGACCAATGCGTGCACACTCAGACACTGGTACTCACCACTAAGCAAAGAAGTCGCGTATGAGGCGACTCCGAATGTCCTCTTGTGGAACCACATCCTCCACATCACTAGCCCCATTGCCAAGCCCTTCATCCTCCACGGGTGGATGGTCCTGATCATCTTGATCCAGGATGAGTGGCACAGCTTTCTCAACTGCCATGTTGTGCAGCATGCAGCAGACCATGAAGATTTTGCAGACCTTCGCCGGGGCATATGGGAGGGCGCCGCCGGTCTTGTGGAGGCATCTGAATCGGCTCTTCAGGAGGCCAAATGTCCTCTCTATCACTCGCCTTGTCCGGCCATGGGCGGTGTTGTAGCGGAGCTGGGCCGGCGTGCTGGGGTTGCGGAGAGGTGTGATCAGCCATGGCATGTTGGGATAGCCAGCGTCCCCTACATGGAAACCACATGGACATAAGTAGGACAGGAGAAGCGGTCGTGCTGGAAGTCTACGCAAAATACAGGACAGACAGAGTGTACCCACCAACAACACATGCTCGTTCGTTGCGCAGCTGCGTCATCATTTCAGGCACCCTGCTACGCCTCATGATGTAAGCATCATGTGCTGATCCTGGAACACGAGCACAGACATGTGAAATCACCATGTTGGACAGACACACCACAAGGGCATTGATGGAGTGGTAGTGTTTGCGATTCCTGTACGCTACCTCCTGTGCCTGTGGTGGTACCAAAGCCACATGTGTCCCATCTATGGACCCAATGACATGGGGCATCCCTCCCAGGGCATAGAATCCACGCTTGACCCCAGTCAACTGTTCAGGAGTTGGGAAATGGATGAACTCATCCAGGTGAAGCAACATGGCCTCTAAGAAATCATGCAGCACACAGCTGAACATGCTCAGGGACATGCCACCAACATGAGCTATGGTATATTGAAAGGTACCCGTGGCAAGAAAATGTAGGGCTGCCATTACCTTCAGCTTGGGTGTCAGTGCCGTAGGATACCTGTGCAGCGGTTGCAGGTGTGGTGCCAGCCTTGCCGTCAACTCCTCAATCAACGGTTGGGGGAAGCGGTAGCAGCGTATACAGTCATTCTCCCGCATGTCAGCCAAGTTCGGAATTGGTCGGGGAAGAGGCGGCGCTCTGCAGTAATTTGGAAGTGACAAGGAAGAGTGAGTGCACTACAACAACAATTTATATGTACTGAGCACATGTTAATCTGTCAATACACATATGCTACATACGGAGTCAGGTATGTGCTACATGCCCTGGACACGTATGGCTGCCAGGTGACACTCCTACCAAGACCCAGCTACACACGGAGATTGTGAACCTCCACATGCCATGGCATGGGACTAGCTGTGTCCCAGTGTAAGTGAACAGCCAGACGCAACACAGGAGTGACATACATCAACACATCAGCAGAAGTAGGATGTCGATTGCAGAGACAGGTAGCGGGACACTAGAGCCACAGGTCACATGACATTACACTAGGACAGCCCACACACCTTGCCATTAAGGTGTACATGTCATGACTGACCACACATACATTGAGAGGATGCAGACAGGTCCTTGTTACGCTACTCTGTGTCCCATGCATACATACACACTTCACATCCGATACCACATGTGGCCTGGTGTGCGTAACAGTGTGCCATGTCCATCTACACACATACACATGTTGGTTGCTGCAACAGCTGATGCTTTTGAGGGAACACCAACATCAAGCTAATGGGAACACACCACACATACATGACATAGACACATCGTGCACTGTGGGTAGTCACATGTCTGGTGTGGTAACCCCTGTAGCGGGCATCAGGGGACACTTGCGTGTGTTGTTGACTGTGCCATGCCATTGACGCTCATCCCAAGTGTGCAGTACGACATGCACACATGTCAAAGGAGTTAAGGGCATGCCTGGCACATATTGCACCGTCACACATAACATCTGTACACATCTCATCATACATCTATTGCCTTCTCGACTCAAGAGTAATGTGCCACATCACAGCCTTTCACACCTGTGCCCCACACATGTAGTACTGCCCAGACAATGCCTTGATGTCCATCCATGGACAAGTATGTCAGCTCTATTCCTTCCTGTGTGCTGCCTGTCACCACTGTGATGTGTGAAAGGCACCGTACATTCGCTCAGAGGGCCTGTGTACGTTCCCTATCACTATGGGAGTGCTGCCGTAGGCCTACCCATAGTGATAGTGCGCATACAGGCGTGTGTACGGTCCGTATCACTATGGGTACGCATACGCGAGCACACCCATAGTGATAGTGAGCGTACAGGCGTGTGTACGGTCCGTATCACTATGGGTACGCATACGCGAGCACACCCATAGTGATAGTGAGGGTACAGGCGTGTGTACGGTCCGTATCACTATGGGTACGCATACGCGAGCACACCCATAGTGATAGTGAGCGTACAGGCGTGTGTACGGTCCGTATCACTATGGGTACGCATACGCGATCACACCCATAGTGATACGGACCGTACACACGCGCGTACACTCACTATCACTATGGGTGTGCTCGCGTATGCGTACCCATAGTGATACGGACCGTACACATGCCTGTACGGGCCGTTGCTATGTATTTGGGGTGCCCTAGGGCCCCGGAACGCACCGTACCTGTGTGTGAATGTCCAAATTACATAGGGGACACATGAGGGACAAGAATAAAGGCCTACATGCATGCTGGTTGTCATGGAGACCAAGTTTAAAGTATGAATTTTTTTCTGCAGGTGCACATCAAAAGTCAGTTTGAATGAATCTACTTTGTTGCAATGTGGTTCTGGAGTTGACATCATGCTCAATAAAAAAAAAAATGAAAACCCACTGACTGTGCTAGGTTTGAAGGGATTGGAGGAAACATAGGATGCAAATGTGAGTGACCAATCACTCTGTACTCCTGTGCATGAAACAGTCCAGCAAGGCAGATATAAGGCAGCCAGGTCCCATGAGAGAGCACTTGCCTGCACATCTTTGGATTCTACGACCCAGCTGCTGCTCCTGATTCCCTGGAAGCATGTCAAGGTCTGTGGAGAGGGCACAGCCTTTCACCCTGGAGGAGAACCTGGCATTGCTGGATGTGATCCTCCCACAGTACCCCCTGCTGTATGGGCGACCAGGGTATCAGGTGAGTGCAGAGTCCACTAGCACAGACTGTGTCCCTTTTTTGTGACTGTGACTTCTGGCATTGTGTCCAGGTGTGGCACACATGCAATGTACTGTAGGGGGGGGTCCCAGGGGGGGAATGCCTGATGTCTCCCAGCCAGAGCATGCTGTGGTGCATGTCTGCCGTCCTCACTTGCATTGTGTTTACTGTGACAATCACTGCATGGTGCATGCCACATTCTGCCTGTCTTATCCTCCTGGGAATGTAGCCTCTACAGTCCTCATGTGATTATGTGGTCAGCCCAGTGTGACAGGTGACTGTACCCACAGATGTGTGTTAGTTCTGTGTACCTGTGCTGAGAGTGTCCACATGATGTGTTCGTACCCTGGACATCGGTGTGTGTGTAAGTCCCCTGTCATGTGGGTGGGTGCATATGTGGAGTATAGCACCCAAGCTGCATGAGGGATGGATATACCCTGCCCATGTGATGTGAGCAGGGAGCAGTGCTGTGTGTCTGACGTGCAGAGCCAGCCCCACACCTGTGAGCCCCCCCCGTCTAGTGGCACATGTGCAGAGTGAGGTTTGTAGCTGCATTTGGCAATGGCAGGTGAATGTCCTGTGCCTGTGTGTGTCTGTGTACTCTGCTGAGGTAGCGTCAGTGGCCTGTGGCATGTGACTGCTTTGAGGTGCTGCACATTATCCTGGTGTAGCTTGTGATGCACAGTGTGAGCCTGGATCATTGATTGTGTCGTTGCCCTCATTCCACCTGTGTACTTTCAATGGCACGTACTGCTTTTGCCCTTCCCCAGAGGATCATGTCCCTATGACAAAGGTGCAATGCGTTGGATGCATACTATGCCTTGTTGTAAACAGCAAATTTGTTTTAATATGCGTCTCTGTGACATGTGCCAGGTGTATTGATGTAGTGTCACTTGTTCATCCTCACAGGTAGGCGCCTCTGCCAAGAAGCAGATCTAGATGAACGTTGTCAGTGCCGTGAGGAGGACGGACGGTCGCAAGCGGCGCCTGGCCCAGGTGAGAAAACGCTGGCAGGATATCCGGTGCTGGACGCGGAGGATCGCACGGGTCCTGCTGGGGGACTCACCTGAGACCCATAAGAACCGCGGGCGCCGCCGTCTGACCCACATCCACAAGCGTGTGCTGGCGGTGGTCTTTCCAGACTTGGACAGGCGCTTACAGGAGAAGCAGCAGCAGGAAGGGGGTAGGTACATGTGTGTTTGTTGTGTGTCACCAGCATTTGTAAGTGCACAGTTGCATGGATACACTGCCAGGGTTTAAAGGTGCTGTGCAGATCCTGTTACCCACAGTATAGCGGTGCTCTCCTGCCTCCCTTCCCCTCCTTGCAATGTGTTCCCTGGTCTGTGTGTAGTCACTCCTTCACAAGGTTATCTAGGCTGGCACTTTATCCACGTGAACAATGCCTGTAGCATCATGTGTGGGGGGGGGTGTGTAACAGGTTTTGGGACCTTGCCTGTGCCCTGTCCAGTTCAGTACTTGTGGGTTCCATGTCAGTTGGCACTGATGCTGAGTCCAGACATGGGAGTTAGTCTCTCAAGTGTCATGCCTTACAGCACGCATGTCCTATGTTGTGGCCTGTGACATGATGTGCATGAGTGTGCGATACGCATAGTGCAGGGATGGTGGCGTGTGTTGCAGTCATTCCCATTCAGGACCATGGAGTTGTTTGGCCACTACTGTCCCCTGGGGCATATTTTCCTAGGTGTCATGTGTGTCATCACAAAATGTGGACACTCTCAGTGTCTACAGCATAGGTTGTGCTCTGTGCCATTATCCCCTGGCACCATGTATATTGACGTAAAATGTAGTACAAGTGTCCACTGTACAGCCTGACCTGATTTTCCTTGTTCATACTCACGGTGGCCAGTGCCTGTGTGTCTTGTTACAATCATCTGATGATGACCATTTGTACATGATTATTTGGACAGGCGCACCTTGGGTATTTTGTTTCCAATCTTGCATTTATCCAGCCCATGTGTATTTCACCCAGACTAAGAGATGTAAGTGCTTCCTGTGTCTCAACAAATTGTCTCATGTAGGGGGTGGTTGGTGCGGGCAAAGCCTACATGTCAAAACCTGATATCTCCTTGCTAGGTCTGGCCAGTGTGTGATGTTTGTCTGGACATACACTCAAGGTGCAGTGAGCCAGTCATGGTGGGCATGTTTTCAGTATTACCTATGCAGCATGTGCCTAAAGTTCATGGATATGGTCCCTGCTCATCCCTATTTTCGGCAACGCTGTGTGGTGCAGATGCAGTGCTGGATTGTCCCCAGAGCCTGGCTCCTCTGTCAAAATCCATTTCATGTCATTTGCTATTGTGTCATGCTCTCCATAGTTTTTCAGTGGCATGGTGGGTCAACCAACTGTGTGTTGCAGGGCCTACATATGTACCTTGTTTTGTAGATGTTACTCATCTTTCTTTTCAGGCTATGCACTGTAACCTATGTAGATTGGACTCATGTGACATATGTATACAGGTGTATGATTAATTGCTGTCTCTTCACCTTGCCCACAGCATCGTCGGGGAACACGGAGGGAGACATCAGCACAGACAGAGCGGAGGGACCGAGCACCAGTGCCAGCGGTGACATCTTGGCTGGCACATCGAGTGGAACTGAGGCAGAGGGGAGTGAGGCCGAGGACCTGTCCACTGCCACCACAGAATATGAAGCTGACGGGTCCGAGGATGAGCTGTTCGAGTGGGCGGAGGCTGCACCAGCAGCTGACAGCGGCACAACATCTCTCCCCGCCCCCTCCATTGCCATCAGCCGCCTCCCACTTGCTCGTGTCCCTTCCCAGCGTGCCCAGTCACCACATGTCTCCTTCCTGCCAGGCACCGCACCCCCTGCCCCTGTCTCCACTGCTGCCGCCAATGCCGAGTCTGTGGACATCCAGCGGCAGTTGCAGGTTGGTCAGGCTGTGATGCTTAATGTCCTCCATGGCCACAGCCAAGTGCTGAACAACATGGAGGCATACTTGGAGGGCATTTTCTCATCGCAGGCTGACCAACACAACTTGCTGAGGTCCATTGACTCGACACTGACTGCAGCAGTGGGTCTCCTGCAGCGCTTCGTCCAACCCCCTACCCCTGACCCATCCACACTTCCCACTCCCATGCCTGTCCCACGTACACCCAGACGTCAGCATGCTCCTACCACAACAGACACAGGCACCACACCAGCAGGGAAGGTCAAACGCACACCTCCTGGCACGCACACACAGGCTGAAGTAGGCACACCCACTGGGTCGGGGGGCAAACATAAGACACGCAGCCAGAGTGGGAGTCCGCATTCCACAAAATCCACTCCCTCCAAATCCCCTCCCCTCAGCTCTCCTGGCCACAAATCCAGCAAAGACTCCTTCATGGCCGCTCTGTCCCTAAGCCCCACAGTGACACCACCCCGCAAGCGGTCAAAGGAGTCCCTGGTCAGGGTGGTTGAGTTCCCCCCCCCCCCTGTCCACACCCTCCCCCAGTGGCGCTGCGACCCATCCCTCCGACCCCCCCCCCCCTCCTTGGGGCCTGTGGTTCCTTCGGGTGCAGGGGAGTCGCTGGAGGACCTTGCTAAGGTGTGCAGCACCATCCTGACCTCTGCCTTTGGTGCTGCCCCACCCCCTGTGGTGGAGTCCTCCGTCCCTGCACCCACGACGCCTACCCTTCGCCCTCATGTCCCTGCGGTGCCTGGTCCTTCCCCCCCACATGATGCCCCCCCCCTCTGGAAGACGAAGGAGTCTGACTGTGCAGGCAAGCTAGGGGACACGCGTCCCACTGTGTCCCCCACCTGGATTTGAACTTTGGATTGCCCTATGGGCATTGTACATTTTGAACTTTCAAGGGACAAACAGATTTTTGGATGCTGAATAAAGCAATTTCTTTTTCCTTAGTACACTACTGTCTGTCTGGTATTGCTGTTGGTGGACCTGCTCCATTATTTTGGGTGGTGATAATGTGTTGGGTGTGTGGGAATTGTAGTCTTGTGCTGGTCATAGGGTGGACCCTGGTATCTGTGTGCCATCACAAGCTGTTGGCTACATAACTTTGTTCATGTAAGCAGTTACTGCATGGTGACATCATCCCAAGGTGTGTTCCTTCCTCTGTGTAACCTGACATCTTCCCTGCAGGGTCATTCCAATATGTGGTGCTGAGCTGTGTCTACATTGGCTGGGTGTGTGACGGACTCGTTAGACTTGGGCCATGCATGCTGAGCAATGTCTCCACCTGCATTATTCGTGGCGTCCTTGGTGGTAACTGTACTTGTGTATGTAGACTGTTGTCATGACTTCATGTGGACATGTTTTCTTTTCGGCGCTATGCATGTGTATACTCCCAGCCTCGCACACATGTGGTACATGTACTGCAGGATCTTTGTGCACCTGACTGACATTTGTGGGCATTGGATCTGTGGGTACTCCACCCTTTTCTTTGCAGGGGCACTGCTGTGAGTGTTAGGCAACCAACCCTCCTGTGTCTGGGCACTGCTGTGAGTGATAGGCACCCACCCCTCCTATGTCTGGGCACTGCTGGGAGGACTCTGCACACACCCCTCCTGTGTCTGGGCACTGCTGGGAGTACTCTGCACACACCCCTCTTATGACTGGGCACTGCTGGGAGGACTCTGCACACACCCCTCCTGTGTCTGGGCACTGCTGGGAGGACTCTGCACACACCCCTCTTATGACTGGGCACTGCTGGGAGGACTCTGCACACACCCCTCTTATGACTGGGCACTGCTGGGAGGACTCTGCACACACCCCTCTTATGACTGGGCACTGCTGGGAGGACTCTGCACACACCCCTCCTGTGTCTGGGCACTGCTGGGAGGACTCTGCACACACCCCTCCTGTGTCTGGGCACTGCTGGGAGTGTTAGGCACCCACCCCTCCTGTGTCTGGGCATTGCTGGGAGGACTCTGCACACACCCCTCCTGTGTCTGGGCACTGCTGGGAGGACTCTGCACACACCCCTCCTGTGTCTGGGCACTGCTGGGAGGACTCTGCACACACCCCTCCTGTGTCTGGACACTGCTGGGAGTGTTAGGCACCCACCCCTCCTGTGTCTGGGCACTGCTGGGAGGACTCTGCACACACCCCTCCTGTGTCTGGGCACTGCTGGGAGTGTTAGGCACCCACCCCTCCTGTGTCTGGGCACTGCTGGGAGGACTCTGCACACACCCCTCTTATGACTGGGCACTGCTGGGAGGACTCTGCACCCAACCCTCCTATTTCAGGATATGTACGCTTAGAACATACACGGGTGTGGGTTCGCTCCATGCATACGCGGGTGGGGGTACGGTCCATACATACACTGTTGGGGTGGGGGTACGCTCCATACATACGCGGGTGAGGGTACGGGTCGTACATACACGGTTGGGGTGGGGGTACGCTCCATACATACGCGGGTAAGGGTACAGGTCGTACATACACGGTTGGGGTGGGGGTATGCTCCATACATACGCGGGTGAGGGTACAGGTCGTACATACACGGTTGGGGTGGGGGTACGCTCCATATATATGGGGGTGGGGGTATGGTCTGTATGTACACTGTTGGGATGGGGGTGCGCTCCATGCATACGGGGGTGGGGGTACAGTCCGTACATATCCGTACCCACGCTGTGGAATGCTTGTGCGGGCCGTACCCAGGCCTTTGCCACGTGGGTACAGCCGTCCCGCCATTGTTGGGGTGACGTAGGTGTGGGCGTAGTACGACTCGTACCCACGCTCTTAAGGCATGGGTACGGGACATACCTGTATTGTTGTGTTACCGGTTCGCGTCGCCAACCACTTCCGTTGTGGTGGACGCTGGCTTTGCTGGACACGCCCCCACCCCCTCATAGTGACCAGGGCCTGGGGGTCAGGTATGTCCAGGGCATGTGTGCTGTGTGACTTGGGTGGGGGTTTTGTGGCCTGCCCCAGCTCCTGCCCCCCCCTTTCCCCCCTCCCTTTGTTGTTCTGACCTTCTGCGGCGTCTGCGTCGGAACCTGTAGAGGAGGTCGACTGCTATGAGGGCCGGGATGACACGTAGGTTCGGGTCCATGTCTGTCGTCGTGTGCAGGTACTCCTTGTTCGCGTCGTCCTGATTTCCCGGCAGTTTCTGGCTGCCGGAAAATATTCTCCGTGCGGGATGACGTTGGTGCGAATCGTACTTCCTGGTTCGTGAATGGCAGGCTGCGTGCGTCCCGACGTCACGTCGGCGCTTTCCCGGATCACATTTGTATGTATATTTTCGTCGGTCGGTGTTTTGTACGAATCGTACGGAAATAGTATTTCCGTGCGAATCGTACTTCCATGTTTGTATCTTGTTCCGACCGGGTACGCGTCGGACGGAGAATATGCTCCGTCCGACGGTTCGTACCCGGTTTTTACAGGATCGTAATCGGCACCACTGTCTGCTTTGTGTGCCACGATATGCCAAAGAGTGTCAAAGGGGAAGGTCATTCTTGGTCAGGGCAGCCAAACTCTGGAATGCCTTGCCCCCAACCCCCCACATGTGCCTGATCAAGTCAGAACTAGAACTCAGGAATACCTTAAAGACTCTGCTTTTCTCACAGTTGTATCGCCTCCTCACTGATCTTCGCTGTTAGTCTGCACTAGCGCCGGGACACCTCTGTTGAGGTATCTGTTGCGCTTTACAAATGCACTTTGATTGATTTGAATGATTGATCAGTACACAAACTCCCACCAACTTCTTTCTGCAAGTCCCCCTACCCTTTCATGTGTTAGGCTTTTGGAAGCTTGAGCTTACACAGCAGTGGATATGAATGCAGGATTTGTGTTTAACCTTTGAGAGCCCACTAGTTGGTGCAGTACACAGATGGGGATAATTGCCTCTCTTGACGGTCACTTTATTAATATTCTGTTCTCCCTAACCCTATATGTGTAGCTTTTTACACTTGTCAGTATTGTTATAATATAAGTTACCAGGTGACAGAGGAATTATGTGTTGATATAGGAATACTTTAAGGAATCAGATTGCAGGTTTACTCCCCACCAGGAACCATTGTACATCTTGATCAGCCTCAAAATTGTCATTGCCTTGGTCAATAATCTCTAGTGCCACATGGAAATGTTAAAATTGCTTGTACTGACATCACCCAGGGCACATTGTAAACATCGACAACCCCACCTATCGTGCACCTGCTCGCTCCTGCAGGGATGCCATAAAGGACAATCCGGATATTCCTTTACTGATATTCCAAAGTAGTTTCCATATGATTGGCATGGTCAACAGTATTGAAACGGGTAGAGGTCCAAGAAAGGTAGGATGGCTGTGAGGTAGTTATAATGAGAAAAAAGAGGAAGTTGGCTGCATGGGAAAGAGATTGGCAGATGAAGTGAGTTTGTGGGAGCCTAATTGTAGTCGGTAGACACATTTATACAGTGAGACCAATTGAATAGTCCGGTTCCAAGAGTTTTTAGGAGAAATATATTGATCATTGTCATTAGCAATAGCTCACATTAGAGAGAGGGCAAATATGAAGATGAGTGAATATTTCCATATCAGAAGAATAGGATCCACACTTTGGCTTGATGGTAAAGAGTTAGGAGAAGACGTTTTTCATTATTTGTGTGGCATAAAATTCAAATACTGAAAATAAAGGGCGAAGAGAAGTTTGAAAGCTAAGGAACACAAGAGGATAGGGAGGAAAAAGGCTGACAGACACACAGCTAATCTAGATTGCACCAGAGAAGAAAGCTTCAAAGTTGTCAGTAGTGATGGATATAATGGAATTTAAAGGATTGTATGGAAACAGAAGAATTTGAAAAGTGATGAGTATTGTCAGATGGCCTTGGCCTACTAACATCTCCTTCTCTCATGGAATTCAGAAGGGGACTGTTAGTCCTGTCATCTTTAGGGTGGTCTTTCACCAGAGTTTTATTTGCCTTTTGTCCCCCATTTTTGCTATTTCTTTTTGTTGGCCTAGGTCTCTGATCACTTTACCATTGCTAACCAGTGCTAAAGTGCATGTGTTTCTCTCCTAAAACATGATGGCATTGGTGTATACCTGATTGGCATGTTTGTTGTACTGGTATGTCCTGTGTAAAGTGATATACCATATACCAAGGGCCTGAACTTCAAATGCTACTACTGAGCTGCAACACAGATTGTGCCACCCACAGAAGTAGCCTTTCAAACCTTTCTCAGGTCTGCCACTGGAGTGCCTGTGTGTGCAGTTTACTGCCACTTTGACTTGCCATTTAAAATTACTTTCCAGGCCTTAAACTCCCCTTTTTTTACATATAGGTCACCCCTAAGGTAGGCCCTAAGTAACCCTAATGACAGGATGCCATGTGAGTAAGAGATAGGACATTAACTTTTATTTTTTGTATGTTCTGGTAGTAACAAACAGCCTATTTCGGTTTTCACCTGCATTGGGAATTCTTTTTTTTTAAGCTGTAATTCCTGATCACAGAAGAGTAGCTTTTTTATGTTTCATATCTTTATAATGGTGATGATAAAACCTCCTTATTGGTGAATTGGGATTTAACATTACTGTTTAAGAAATGGCACTTTTAGACAGTGGACATTTCTCTGCACTTACTGCACAATTTGCCTGACAGCCTGTCTCCAATACATGTCTGGGTTGGGCTTCTTGTGCATTCCATGTAGATAGCCACAAATACAGGAAGGTGAGACTCATCTGCATTCTGAGCACTCATCTGCATTCATCTGCAGTTTGATGGGTCTTCCTGGGCAGGGAGGAATGGGAGGGGCTGACACCTATACTTCAATAGATAGTGTCCTGTCCACACACAAAGCATTGATTTACCCTCCAGATATAGCCTGGCAGACAGGACTGGGTTGAAAGGGATCCTTGTGCACTTCAGAGAGATTCTTTGAAGTCACCCCTAAATAAAAGGCACTTTTGGGTATAAGTACTGGGTCTCTGATCCCTTGAAAGGAGTCACTTGCGGATCTTGAACTGAACCTCCTACAGAAGGACAGCTGTGCTGCTTAAAGGATTCAATTGACTACTTGTCTGGAAGGACTGCTTTCCTGCTTGTTGCCCAGCTCCCTGACTCTGATGAAGTAGAGGTGGACTTTGCCTTCCCTCCAAGTGATCACCAAGGGCTTGCTGGCTTGTCTCCCGTTTTCTGAAGTCTCAGGGACACAACAAAAACTTCCTGCAATCCTGTTAGAGCTGTTGTACTTCTCCTTCTGTGAGTCCTACCTTTGCCTGAGATGCCGTCTGTAAGTTCTGGGCCTCAGAAGTAGGTCCTGCAGCTGTTTGGCACCAAAACTGCTGCATCAGCACCTTTGCGTCGATCAGAACTCACACATCGCCCTTTGACGCAGAAGCTGTTCGACGACAGCGGTTCTACCGCCTGCGCTGCCTGATGACTACTCTCTGTGTGGCTTGACGATGATGTGTTGCCTTCACGTCAGTGAAGCTCAACGACGATGCAGTGACAAGACTGCATGGAAAAGATCAATGCATCATGCCCTCAGAGTCAGCACTTTGCTCCATCCAAGGTACTTTCTAAGCAGGTAATGCGTGGGTCCTGTAGCTAACTTACCTTCCATCGTGGTCGGTGTGAACTTTGGATTTGCATCGTTCCCTCGCGTCCTTATGTAACCATTTGACCGTTAGTGACTTCTAAGCATTGTTTTTGCATTTAATCTTCTAAAAATCATATCTCAGCTTCTACTGATAGGATTGTTGTTTTTTTGGTATAATTTTGCTCCAACAAATATTCTCTATTTTTTAGTCTTTTTGGTGTATTCATTTTGTTACTGTATGTGTGTTGTGCAAATACTTTACTCATTGCCTCTTTAGATAAGCCTGACTGCTCTGTGCCAAACTACCTGAGGGTGAGCACAGGTTATCTTTAAGTGTGTATCTAGGATACCCTAACTAGAGTGTGGTTCCTGCCTAGCCTGGGTATATACTTCAGCCAAACAGAAATCCCATTTCTGACTGGGACTCAAGACCTGGCTTTTCGACTGCAGCCCAGCGATATCTCAGTGGCTGGATACCCTCAGGGGTGAATAGCTGCACTATATAAATACTGTTGATTGAATGATTGATTGATCTGTGTTATTTTCGCCTGAGGGTGAGGATGACAGTCTTGTGGATGAGAAAGTGTTGAGAATGAAGGTGTCTATTTATAGATGGTGAATGTGTGTGAGGCGCATAGTTATGCACAACAATTAGAGTATTTCAATATAAACATAAACCACTGTATTTCCCCTTGAAATAAAATGTACACTTGTGCCTTCTGCAGGCCTCTATGTGTACTAAAAATACTGCTTTCAGTGCATATTGTAAATGCGCATCCAGAGGCCTGCTTACATTGAGAAAGGTCAGGACAGCTTTCGGATGAGCAGGGAAATCATGTTTGCAGCGGAAGCTGTGATAAAATAATGACGGGTAGGACCCAGCAGGGAAAGAAATCACGAAGTGTGGGAAACTGGTATCTCCCACGAGACAACGGGAGAAGATAGCATGATTCACTGTGGAATTATTGCCAGTTTTGTAAGTCACTCTGGTAGTCTGTAAACTGCTCAATGTCATTTTAATTGGATTTGGTCCCAGTGGCCCTCCAAAATGTTACAGTTTGATGATTTTTGCCTGCCTTTTGTAGTTTTACAAACGACAGCACATTTAAAGCAATTTGCTTAAGAAGATCTGATGTATTGTCAAATATATAAACTCTAATTAAGTGCATGTAATGTTATTAAGACCAATATATGAATTTATGTCTTGACAGGAAAATGTGTCCCTGGCGGACATTTTGTCCCTGAGAGAGAGCTGTCTTACAGAACGAGATATTTGGGCGATCTGCTTGGAGTGCTGCTATTCCATGAAGGAAATATTGCATTCAGCGCTCTTCCAAACACTCTGCATCACCCCTGACTCCCTGGCTTTCAATACAAACGGCAGCGTCTGCTTCATGGAACCGCTGAGTGGTGAGCATACCTGAGGGGCTTGTGTTGACATCTCTGTTACCTACCGGGGCGTCTTTAGGGCGATGCGACTGGTGCGGCCACACAGGGCGCAGACCTAGAGGGGGGCACAGACCTCAGGGAGGGGTGCAGTGTTTAGCAATAACGTAATATTTTAAAGCACCTGCTGCAGAGATCCCTGTGCATCCAGCTTTCAAGCAGCAATAACAATGTAAAGATAACTCTTGTTATTAATGTTCCTGCTAGAGAGAGAGAGATCCGCGTTTTTTCTAGTGGCAGTTTGGGTCCCCATAAAGTAGCGCAGAAGGTTAATATACCTGCTGCAAAGAACAGATCTGTATTTTATGTTGAGAGTTGAGTTGATTAATAAAGTCAGCTTTTACCAGCGCTTTAAAACAAATGAAATGTATGTGAGAGAGGGGCCATGGAGAGATGAGGGGCACTTTTTCCTGGTGGTAGTGAGGGAATCCAAGGAGGAGGTCATGGAGGCGCCAAAGAAAATTGTCGCACCGGATGCCACCAGCGGTAAATCTGGCCCTGATAACCTACGTATCAAAAATCCAGCATGCTAATGCACTCAGCTCCCTCACTACTTTTAACTACCTTCAGAGTTTAGTTTCATTTATAGTATTCTTTTTGTGGTATGTGATGGCAAAAATACAACATACTTTAACTCAATGAAAAGAACACATCTGGGGGCGTTGAAGTCAACATCTAGAGGCCATATGTACAAATAAGTTTTAGGGTTGCAATGTAAATGGCCCAATTATCAGAGTCGGGTCGGTTGCAACTGCAAGAAAGCATTTTGCAATGTACAAATGGCAAACTACGATTCGGAAACTTGTTACTGAATCACAATTTGGTTTAGCGATTCGGTATTCGGAAGGGGCGTGTATAGGGCGCTCTTTCCAAATACCAAATCACAGTGATATTTATTAATGTTTCGCCACCAAATTCCGGTCACATAACATGAATATTTTACCACCTCCTTGAAGGATGTTGTTGTAACCCATTCAAAATGAGAAGGGGTCCCCAAGGGACTCCTTCCCCTTTGAGAATGTACAAAAAACTATTTTTTAAGAGCAGGCAGTGGTCTAATTTTTTTTAAGTTGCTTTATTTTAAAGGAATCACAGAGATGGTGGTCTGCTGACCCAAGCAGACCACCATCGCTGTGATAGCAGCGATATCAAGTGGGTCACAAATAGTTACCTTCCTCATTAATATTTATGAGATAGGTCTATTTGCAACCCCACTAGGAATCACTACTTTTAAATGTATTATTTTGTATATTAGGAATTGTGTAATTTCCTAATTGCAAGTCGGTGAGAATCGCAGTCTGGTAAATTGCAATTCCTAATTTTTGTACATCTGGCTTATAGTTCTTATTTAGAAGATTGACTAAATATGTAACCTTAAAATGAAAATGTGTGCGGTTTTTGTACCTCAGTACCTGCTGACTTATTGCCTATGTCCCATACTCTCAAATTGAGTTGCGTAAGATTGACATAAAGCAGTGCTAGTTGTTCGCAATTGGAAAAAGATGTTGTGTTCCTACACTGTTCCTAATAGAGTTCATGCTAAATCTCACATAAAGTGAGCACTGGTAGTTATAAGTTAAGACACAGTCTCAGTGACAGTTTTAGGCTGACAGTTGTCTTAAGTAGTTGAAGAGCTGGAACAGTGCTATTTTTTTTACCAAAGAGGGTGGTAAAGGGTTGCTTTTTAAGGCATGTGCTGCTTTTTGTTTGAGAGATAGCAATATTTTTTACACTTAAGGTAACTCATTGAACATAGAGCACCACACAAAAAGCAATTTAATAACACAAAACATAACATGTCACATCCCAATAAAACAGTTAAAGCTGAATGCAACACAAGAACCACAACACTAACCATTGCAATAAAGCACTACCCAAACAGAAAAGCACAAAAAAAAACAAAGCCCATCACCATCACAACAAAATGCCACCCAACAAATATGAAGAAACTTTATTGAGATACATTTTCACCTCCATAAATCTGCTTAAAAAATACAGCAGTAAAAGGTGTTTGCACCAATTCCTGCCTTAACTTACCACCATAGACATGAAAGAGTGGCAGTCAAAAACGCTTGTGATCTGGCGCTTGAGCCATTTCGTTGTCCTTTTCAGCTTGTATAATATGAATTGAGCAAACCTATTACAGAAAAGCGTTTTCAGCAGTCCAACAATGGATTATTGAACCTGGGACAGGGGCAGCTCCACAACTAGGGCGAGGAGCGTTGCCCCGCTGCTTCTCGCAGTGCGGGAAGCAGAAACATAAAATGGTAATAACTTACGATTATTACCATTTTATGTTTGGTTGCGGAAGGGCGGGTGGGCGGGGCTGCTCTGAGAGCAGGGCAGGGGATGAGTGGTGGCCCTGCCCATTATCGAGTGCACAAAGACTATTTGGTCGTCATGCGCACTCTGCCCATCTTCATGCAGGCTGCAATGCAGCCTACATGAAGAAAATGGCCTCCCCATAAGTGACTGGATGGGTGGCGTCCCGACCAATCACAACGCTGCTTGCAGCTTTTTGATTGGCTCAGGGGAGGGAGGGAGCCTGGCTGCCTGCTTTTGCTTCCTGTTCCTGGAGAGCAGGAGAGCAGGAGAGCAGAGAAAACGTGGGACACGGCCAGCGGGGAAGGTAAGTTTAATTATATATATATTTTTCAAATTAAATTATTCCCTGCCAGGCATTCCCCCACCCGCGAGTCATGCCGGCCGCAACTGTTGAACCATTAATTAACAAGACTAATATATCGGTTTGATTGTGAGTCATTTTACTTGTGCCATGAAGATTTTAACAAAGAAAACCTGTCTAAAAAAATAAAGCGAATCGTTTGTCTTTCCTTTACAAATGAAACTACATAAAATACAAACCGAATATGCATTCAGCTCAGTCTCATCTTTCAGTTTTAACAAGTGGTGTGCATTTTCTCAAATTCATGCGTAAATACAGCGAAAGGAGCATGAAATCGAGTTGTGCACTGTTTGCAAATGTAGTTTGCTGTTGTTCCTAGGACCAAAGGCACAAAATGGAGCAAACTGATTGGACTAGAGTAAAGATTCTGCAATAAGGCCCCAAGCAGCTAATACTCTGAGACTCGTATGTCATTCCGCTCACAATAAAATGGACTATCCTGCTGTTAGCCGTCCCAAAGACTTTCCTTACTCCTTATTCAATCCAATAATCCTTTTCCACTAAAAACATTCTTCATAGCCGCACAGCTTTTCGACTTCTGTAAAGCAGTAGATTTGAAAATAATAGTAAACTATGTCTGCATACTCAGATGAACAATTTATTCCACAATCAAATGGGTTGCTTAGAAACAATAAAATGTTTCTTTTCTGCTCTTTTACAATTGGCCTAAACCAGATGAGAAACGTATAGTTTTAAGGACTCTCACTGTTCACACGTTCTGATCCATAGAAGCAAAAAAATATGCTGTATTTTCTAAACTTCAAATGAAACAGAAGATGTGCTGTTAACAACCAAGGAATCAGCAGTACAGGAAAAATGGGTGGAATATGATTGACACATTTTTCATATTGCTGATTCAGGTAAGATGTTAAGAAATTCGATAAGCAATGTGATGCATGGAGTCATTTATTTAAAGATAATACTCTCGGTGGCACAGTCTCTTTATATGATGGGCTACAGTATTGCCAAAATAATGTATTATTATTCTGTAACCACTCCCTCACTAAGCCTCTGTAACAGTGTCGGAGGTAAGTCTCAGAAGTTTTTTCAAGTAATTTGGAATTTAATACGGAAGGGAAACTAATGACTAGCTCCAGCCGGTTGCAGTAATTCACGTAAAATGACAAATCGTTCGTTCTTCCTCGATAGCCTGCAGTCGCTTGGTTAGCCGCTCATAGGGAGAGTACATAATGTGAGCACAAATTAAACAACAGCGAAAGTAAATTACGGAATTTTCTAGAGACAAATCCAAATGAAAGAATGCAGGCATTTATGAAAGTGAGCTGACGTAGTGTATCTGGCCTGCTAGAGTTTGGGAGGAAGACGGTGGAACTACACGATTTATTTCATAGCCTCCCTTTAAAAAGCAATGCACTCTCACTTTTGATGTCGTTGTGTTGATTTTTTTTCTCGCCATCTGCCATTAACGAGATTTCTCTTGAGTTATTGTGGGAGGCAATATGGAGTGTGTGGGTTTGTGTTGGAGGATGCCCCCCAAGAGCGGGAGAAGTGATGTGACTGGCTTGAAGAATGCACAGGAGGACAGAGGGTTGAGACCCGAGGTATATACAGTTTCCTCTGCAAGGTAAAAGATGTATGTTGGGAGTGAGTGGGGAAGAGGAGGGAGAAGGCAAGGCCTAGGTATCATTGAAGAGGGGTGAGCATAAATGAGAGAAGTGGTGGCTTGGAAGTGGTGCTGGGCAGGTTTAATGTGAGAGGGAAAAGAGGGAAGACAGCTTGAATGAAGAAGCAGTGTAAGTGGATGGAAGGCAGAGGGTGTAGGCAGAGCTCTGAGGTGATTACTCGGGGATATATGGGAGGGTATAAAATGGAAGAAGTTGGGGATGCTACTAGGACTGGTGGGATAGGCTGAGAAATGTGTTGGGTGTGAGAAAGGCAGAAGGAGGGGTAAAGAGGATGCAGTAGATGTAGGTAGGGGTTGGATAGGATAGCATGAAAGATGGAGTAAAGGGGAGGGTCAAGTTGTAAGGAAGAGTGGAATGATGGTGTATTGTGAGGTAGAAAAGTAATAATAAGGCCAGTGAGATGAAGCTGTAAGGGGAGCAGTAGTGTAAAATGGTACAGGCCTGGAAAGTTGAAAAGGAAATGGGTGAGGGAATGCCACCATGTAAATAATGATGGCTGTACGCTCACTCCTAGAAATTGGGTTACTGGTTGACAGAGGTGTGAGCCCTGGTCAAGCAGCAACAACAACCCTAGCCTGGATAAGGCACAAGCAAACCCCAAATTAACCTGTGCTCAGCTTCTTGTAGCTTGGCACAGAGCAATCAGGATTAACTTGAAGGAAATGTGTAAAGTATTTGTGCAACACTTCAAACTGTAAAACAGTGAAAACACCACACAAAAATCCCCATAACATAAACAAGTGATTTAAAAAAAATAAAACAAGACTAAAATGACAAAAATACAATGAATAGAACTGGAGTTAAGAATTGTTAAAGAATAAACTAAAATGGCACCGAAAAGCACAAAGCACCAACTGGGGATATCTGGTCATGCTGGACCGGGACAAAATACATTAGCAAAGAAGATGAGTACAGAGGAATTGATATCTTATTTACTTTCAACGTAGGGCACAGTTAATTACCCTAACATAAATATGTAATTCTACACAGACCTTTTATCAAAATGAATTCAACACACATACATGCCATGGGACCGATCTTTGACCATAAATCATTCCAAAATACGTAAATACATAAACATACAAAAATACATGTACATATAACAAAAAGGAAAAATATACATAAATACAAAGCTCTATATTACCAATACCCCAACAAGTTATTTGATGACTAGTGTTCACACATTAAATCAGGGTGATACACTCAGAGGTAGTCTTTACAGCACCTGAGGTATAACACCTTTCTATCCTTTCCACTCTATGTGCTGCCGTTGTTACAGTAACATTTTTAGATTTTAATAGAGTCTCCTCTACAAGAAGTTGTCTACGCAGACGCGTTTCAGCCGTCTATTTCTTCTGGCCTCTTCAGAACAAGGCAATGAAACCAATCTATGACACTGGAATATGAAGCGAAGGTTGCACTTAAAGCACCTTCTTCGAAAGGGGTAAAATCCCTAAATCCAGACACCCTGACTCGGGTTGAACCTTAACCCGTGGTGAAGTCACCTCTTCCGGTGGTGACCGTGTGCTCCTAACGAGCCTTCGTATCCTGCATAACAACACCTTTTCCAATTGGTGAAGCAGTCTGTAGCAACAGAAATCTCGGTCCTCTCCTTAATGGCGTTTCCGTGTGTGCCCAATGTCACATGTTTATCCCAACCGCGAATGGAGCACGAGCCAGCTACAGGGATCCAGTCATGCCCGCTGAACAAAGTACCTTAAATCTTGGTTGATGGGCATTGCATAGATCCGGATTGAAGAAGGGCCAAGCAGACAAAGCAATGTATTGGTTCCAAGGTGTGGCGAGGCTGTGGTGCGAGGTCCTGTTGTGTCGTCATCGAGGATCTCATCAATGGGCCTTGCAAGTTGAAGTCAGGGGTGTGATGTGCAGCTGGCTGTGCATCAGTTCTGGGGATCTACAAGTCTGCGTTGTGGAGTCTGGTATCATCATTGAGGATGCCATTTACGAGAGATGTGAGGACCTGGGCTGGAGATGACCGCATCATTTAATTTAAAGACCCTGAGCACATGTAGTGCACTTTACTAGGGACTTAAATGTAAATTAAATATGCCAATTAGGCATGAGGCAATGTTACAATGTTTTAGAGAAAGATCACAAGTATTTTAGCACTGGTTAGCAGTGGTAAACTGCTTAAAATCCTAAGGTCAGCAAAACCAAAGGCTTCAAAAACAGGAGGTTTGAAGGCAAAAAGTTAGGGGGAAAACAACACCAAGAATGTCAGGTCTAACAGTCACCCATAACAATCCTCGCTTCACTGTGGCTCAGTGATTTGGAAGAAGGTAAGCCTGTCAGTTTAAAACGGATAGAATCATTATAAAATAATATACTCCTTTGTGGTCCGCCCAGATGTCAAATGTAGATCTGACAAAGAATCCTTGAATGCCGGACTTGAATATCTCTGTCTGGATCACTGAGGAGTAAGAATCCCTTGTATGGGCTCCAGAGATATAACATTCTGGGCAGGTGAAATTTACGAAGGTTTAAAATAATATGCCTGTTTCATCAAAGAGTAAGCAGAAGCTACACAGGATAGGACAGCAGATATGGGGCCTGATATGCAATACAGAGGTGAATGAGAACTGTTCAAGCCCTGAGTACCACTTTTAGGATCTCTAAGATGGAAGATAGTGATAACATTTTTA
Organism: Triturus cristatus; assembly: GCF_964204655.1. Lineage (NCBI taxonomy): Eukaryota > Metazoa > Chordata > Amphibia > Caudata > Salamandridae > Triturus > Triturus cristatus. Next base: position 460,188,560 of record NC_140580.1, on the reverse strand, counting down.
AAATCTCAAATACCCTTCTCAGGTTGTCTGAATGGCCTCAAATTCTCCTCCTGGTTACATTGAGAAGTGAGATACATCGGTAAATAGCCCAGGCCTAAAAAAATCAAGAGGCTCAGGATGGGATAAGATGCCTTTTGTCCGGCTCAACAAGACAATCCATTTGCCACCATTAGAGCTTTTTTTTGGGTTACTGCACTTTTTGCAACATGAAAGGTTCAAAACAGGAGTGCTCTTGTCAGCAGCCGCTCTTTGGAGTAGGCACCTGGATTATGCATGGTGTGCTGCGATGTTAAAATAAGAAGGAATAACAGGGACATGTGACAATCCAGTACAGGAGCTATTTGAGGTCATGAATGTTTATACTCAGATGGACATTATGACGCAAATATTAAATGTGAAACGTCCAAACAGCAGAGGGTGTGTGGGAAATGAGAGGCAGTGGAAGCCGGATACAAGGAGAGATGCTTTAGACTCTCTGGAAAGTGATTCAAGCCTGTGTAAACATAAAACCTATGATACAAGCCTGTGTAAACATAAAATCTATGCCCTTTTAGACATTATCCAGGCTTACTGTGCAGACTGTGTAGAAAATAAAGGTCTGAATTATGTCACGGGTGCTCCTGTAGAGCTGCTGGTAAATCCTGTTGCTTTTTAGTAAATATCCCAGCTAACGTGTGATAAAATTCACCTATTAGTCTAATGCTTAGGTCTGAGTTTTAACAGCACAGCTTTCAAACAAATCTAGTCCTCCCATATACTTAGAATGTGGTTAGGGCTACCCCCTTCCAAGTATTGTCCATTACTGACCAGTCTCTTTCAGCCACTTGATTGAGACTTTGTCAACCATATCTTGGCTCAGCCCAGAGAATTATTTTTCTCTCACTTAAAGCTATTGGTAGTTAGGATGTATCCTGCCTGAAATGGAATGCTTTTTCTGAACTGCATGAGGGAAATGTTGGAATTATAGGCATCTTTAACCTTTTACTCACTCATTGTTGCTTCTTCTAAATCCTTGCACCCCCATCATCTTTCTTCTCTCTCTCACCCTTGGTGTCTCCCACACTAATCCCCCGTCTCTGCACTTTTACTGTGTGTGTGTCACCCCTCGTCCTACCATTCTGCCATGTCCACCCATTCCTTCATTTCACTCTTTTCTCTTTCCCTTATGTGTCACTGCTCTATCTTCCGTCCGGCACTTTCCTCGCTTTCCTTCCTTCAATCCTTCATCTTTACCTGTGTATCGGTCTTAATTTTCCCACCCTAACTCTCTCCCCACCCACAATGCTGGCAAAATGGAAGCAAGGGAGTTTTCAATATAGTCCTTTTTAATAGTTTCATGTAGTTGACTTGCTTTAATTACTAATGCTTTTTTGCTGTGCACTGCTGCGTTAAACCCAGACCTATTAAATGTACGAAATGCAGAGGTGTTTTTTCCATTAGAGCTCTGAGGCTGCACCCCCTCGAAATTCTTACAAGTTTACCTAAAAAAATACAAAATCGATAAATGTATTTAGAGATAAAATGTTATCGATGTATTCAAGTCTAGGCTGCCTGTCCCAGGTTGGTTGCACCACCTCACTCTGAAGCAGGAGACATGAAGGCTGGCAGTAAATCAACTTTCTGCAATGTGACGCATGATACAGGGTTACCTTTCTGAAGCCCTTCATTGCCATTGTAGTCTATGGTGGTGTCCACTGTAGGCCAGTGATGCTGTCAACACCATGGGTTTGGACTTTGGAGACTGCATCGTTGCTGAGGCAAGATGTGCATCATTCACAGGCATAAATCCAACTCTTTCCCATTCGGCACAGGGTATGACTGGATGCAAGCATGTATGATTTGGCGCCCTGCCCTTGGCAATGGTAAGTTTTAGCGTGCTAATCTTGTGCTATACATATTGTGCTGAGACACCTGGTCCTGCTAACCTTCCCCATTGTGACACTCCAGGCCCTGGCTATAGATCACTGGCCCATGTAGAAGTGGAGCGGCTGTATTTGTTCCTCCAAGAAATGGATCCATAAGACGAGCAGGGTTGTTGTTCTCTTGCGAAGCTGACTTAAATATTGAGTCAAGCGCAAAGGGAGAAATATGTGCTTCTAGTAAAGACAGTTCCATGCTGTGTGGCATTAAAACTGACCCTAACTTCAAGGCCTTAACATTAATGTAAAAGATATGGCTTAATTTTAAAACAATTAATGTTAAAAACGTAACGGTAATGCATGTCAATGAATTAGTTCCTCTTTTATTTAACTTCTTACTTAATCTTGAAAACCCAAAGAGTGTTAGCTATATCATCATGTTGTGTTTCTGCATTTTTTCATGCCTTATTACTCTTGTATAGTGCATACTTTGAGTCGTGCCAGGTGTTAGTGAGGGCCTTTGAAAGAGAGTTCTGGCTGAAGACAAAGCAATGTGCATGTCAGTGGGTTGGCCTCTCTGCATAGCACACAGAATAATGGTCATGTTTTCAAGATACAAAGATGTCAAAATATTTAAAAGGCAAAAGTTAAAGAAAATAAAGTGCTTGACTGTGCATGACTGCAGTGTATGTTTGAGGGTGGTGAAGTGAGGGAAATGTGAGAAAGTACATTGGGGACAGTGAAGACAGGGTGCTGAAGAGGAAAGAGATGAGGTAAGAGATGTGTAGAGAAAAAGGGCATACATATTTAAACAAGCATTGGCATAGACAATAGGTCTCGCCTTTCGGACCTTTTAAGTGTTTAGCTAGAGCAATTCCACATAAATAATGAAATGAAAATTCTGCATTTTACCGTAACACAGTAAGCCAGAGGGAACCAGGAAATGACAAAACACACTGCAAGCCGCTTCAGCCTACACAGTTGTGTATTTTGTAAACTGATTCCAGTGAGCATGGAATACAAAAAGGGGAGTGGTCGCCTTTGAAGTTAAAGCGCTGAATGGGGGCACTTTAACAAAAAAACAACAACAAATGTGTTAAGATAAATACAGTGAGCCGCTATAAAGAAAAGCGATGGCCGCCTTTAAAATTAAAGTGCGGCATGGAGGCGTATAAAAATACTTTAGTAATGTAATTATGGCAAAGGAGCCCACCGTGCTTCCCAGACCGAGGCTGCACTGATTGCCCATCCATCATGCACCCTCCGCACGCTTAATAATATTCAAGCAGCAGAGTGGCAGGTGAGGAGAATATGCAACAAAACAGAAAATGACATCAATATGAAAAGCATTCAAGAGATCCCTGCGAAATCCTGGAAGGCAGCGATTTTGAGCCCCATTATTCGTCTTTATAGAAAGTAGCCTGGGCCCTCACATTAACGCTTTACACGCCAATAATTTATAAAGCAAATGACAGCACTCACAGGCATGTGATGGGGAAGAATACCGAGAGACAACATGCTCATTTTAAAATCTCTTTCCTTCTCCCTTCTTCTCGAGCTTTAAATATCTCAGGGTTTCGTTTGCCTCACTCGAGCGCTGCAAGATATTTCAAGGACAAGCGCCACCACGCAGCCGTGAAAGTTAAAGCAACGCGCACTCTTGTGGAGGTGGGGTGGAGGGGACGTGCCTTCTAATGAAAGCGGCAAGGTCTGAAAATGAAACCTGACCCAAAACAGATGGCCCCTGTGCGCCGCTGCTGTCTCCCTAAGGCAAATCGCTCTGGGAGTAAACATTTCACAAAAAGCTGGGACATCCACATGCCTTAGGCCAATTGCGTGCGAAAGCCGGATGCAAAGACCAATAGCGTGTGAGCACCTCACGCACAAGCTTGTAGAAAAGCTGAAGTGATTCCAAGATGCCGATATCCTAGACAGCGCATGCGCGCTGCACTAGGCGTGACCTACAAAAACACACATGCCTGAAGGCTGATACTCCTTTCACAGGCCTCATTAATATTTAATGGTAATTATTTACAACAAATTATTGCTGTTACTCATTTATGTTAAACAGTTGACAACCTTTGACAAAGTCAATAGTACTAACAGCTTTTAGGGGTATGTCAGTTGTGTTTTCTATATAAAAATATATATATGTGTTAGAAATGGGATTTCTGGTTGGCTAGGGTTTGCGCCTAAGCCAGGCAGAAACCACCACGCTAGTCAGGGCAAGGGATTTACACGTTGAAGATAACCCCTGCTCACCCCCTTGGTAGCTTGGCATGAGCAGTCAGGCTTATCCCAGAGGCAATGTGTAAAGCGTTTGCACAACGCACACACAGCAGCAACACACCAGGCACACCACAAAAGGAACTCCACACACGGTTATATATAAAAATAGCCTTTGTATTAGCCAAAACACATTAGAATAGTAATCACACAGTATACACTGTACCAACTGGCACTAGGCAATATTTACTGGGGATTATATACACATGGCAGGGCTAATTGGGCCACTGTCAGAACAATCACAAAGCACAAATAGTAAATGTAGAACACAACCAGTAGCTACAGGTAAAACACTGTACTCAGCATTATATCCTGCATCATAAATCATATTATCACATCAGGCATAAAATACATTATGTGCCAATCTCATAAGCCTAAACACATTAGGTAATAATATCCTCACCAGCATAAACACATTATTCAATAACCTCACAAGCATAAACACAGTATGCAATAACCTCATAAGCAGAAATCACATTAGGCAATAACCTCATACGCCGAAACCTCAGATTAGGGAATAATCTCCTAAACATAAACATAAGAGGCATAAATCATGTTGCATAAAACACATTTAGCATATTAGCACATCAATCACATTACGGCCTGGCACCCTACTAACCTGACTGACCCACTGGCCAACTGGCTTTCTCAGAGGGCTCAAATGCCCTATGTCCCAAATGTCAGGGCGTGCAGCCACTGCAGCAGAATCCAAAGTGCACAATTGCGCTGGCCTAAACGTGGCAGCTGCCGCTAATTGCTGTACAGCTGTGCAGCAAAATATGGGCACCGGCACTCACTGTGCCCTCTGGGCCCCTCTGGGTCCCCACTGGGACTCTATAAAAAATATGCGCAATGTTGCAGCTGCCCGCTCTCTTGTAGGGCAGCTGGGGAATTAGGCTTGGCACCATTGTGCTTTCTGAGCCCCCACTGGGACTCGAAACAATAGTGCCCAAAAGAGAAATAAGCACTGGCACTCTCCGTGCCTCATGAGCCTTACTCTGGGACTCTGTGAAAACAAAAGGGCCCCCCTTGGTGCAGCTGCCCGCAAAGGCAGTGCAGCTGTGAGGGAAATAGAGGCACGGGCACCACTGTGCCTTTAGGAGCGACCAAAGGGGGAGGGCACCGACAATGTGCCCCGACACCCCCCCACCGGACTCTCAACTCGGCCCCACTCAGGGGGCTCTCTCTCGTGGCGACGTCAGGCCCTCCACAGCCTCTGGACGGGGTAGGGAGCAAGGCCCCACCAGCGCTGCTCCTCTCCACAGCATCCACGGGATGGCCGATGCGAGACCACAAGGCTCGGCTCCTTCCTGCTTCCGGCCAACAACGAGGCCCCGCCCACAACCAGGCAAGGCCACCTGGCTTCCGGGTCGGGCCGCTGTGGAGATTTTTTTGCAGATCTCAGCAGCTCCGTTCCTGTCTTCTCGCGGCAAAGTGAGGGGTGGGCACCCGCTTCAAATAACAGCAATCGCGGGTGGGCACCACAATGCAGGGTGGGCACCCGCTGTTTAAATAAAGGTAAATTCAGGGTGGGCTCCCGCTAAACGCACCAAATGCGGGGTGGGCACCTGCTCTAAAGGCACCGATGCGGGGTGGGCTCCCGCTCTGTTTTTAGCATAAATCAGGGGGGTAGGCTCACGCAAAAAGCATAAAGACGGGGTGGGCCCACGCCGAAAAGGCACAAAATGTGGGGGAATCCCCAAGTCAGGATTCCCTCTAACATGGCTGCAGCTCTGCGCTACGAAGCCCACGCTCTCTTCCTTCTGGGCAAGTAAAATACAGCGCTCACGAGGCGCTGGATGCAACAAAAGTCCTTAGGTCCATGGGGCATAGCTGGGCCCAGGGAGGACAGCACACAGGGCCCACCAGCAGTGAGGCAAGCCCTAGTTGCAGTTCCTCCTGGGCCCCCTTCAGCAGCAAGCCCCCAGCAAGTCCAATAACAGCACACTATTCATGGGGTCACAGCTCCTATATTTATACTACACATTCCTTCATCTGCAGTACAGGGGTTGGGGGAACCAGCAAAAACTGGTTCAGGGGGGAATTGGAGCACTCTATTTACCAGGCTCCTCTTCCCGTTTGTCAGGTGAGGGCTCGGTGATCAGACACACCACGGGGGGGAGCCAGCATTGTACAGGGAAGGCACAATCCTATTCAGGGTCAGGGGACTACTCCGACGACTTCTCCAAATGTAGATGTCCCATTCAGCCTAGTGCTGACTCATCCTGTCCCTCCTGGAGCCACACACACCTCCCAGCCCCTGTCACTCAAAAGCCAGACATGCAATTCACATCAGGCAGGCAGACACATAGCACACAGAAATGCCAACTTCTAAAAGTGGCATTTCTAAAATAGTTATAATAAATCTGCACACACCATTGCGCAGCATTTATTATTACCATTCCAAATATACTAAACTTGACCATGCTGCTCCTCTCATATCAGGAATTACCACTGAAACACTTATCAGGGATTCCCCAATGCATTCCTATGGAGGGGCAGCCCCACAGTAGTGCGAAACCAAAATGGCTGTTTGTCACTACCAGGACATGTCACGCACTTAAGGTACATGTCCTATCTTTTACCTACAATGCACCCTGCCCATAGGGCTAGCTAGGGCCTACCTTAGGGGTGACTGACATGTAGTAAAAGGGGGGCCACAGACATGGCACACACTTTAGGTGCAACGTCACAGCGGCCGTAACACTGCGTGCATAGGCCCTGCGATGGCAGAGGCCTGAGATAGGTTTGAAAGGCTACTTTGGTGTGTGACGCAATCAGCGCTGCAAGCCCACCAGTGGCATTTAATTTACCAGCCCTGGGTATATGAGATACAACTTTACAAGGGACTGACAGGTAAATTAAATATGCCAATCAGGTGTAGACCAATCTTACCATATTTAACACAGAGAGCGCACACACTTTACACTGGACAGCAGTGCTAAAGTGTCCAGAGTCCTAAAACCACCAACACCATGTCAGAAAAAAGGCTAGGAGAAAGGCAAAATGTTTAGGGATGACCCTGCAAAAAGGACCAAGTCCAACAATATGTATATATGGTTCAATAACAGCTAAGACTGAAACTAAAATTCCAGTTGGGTGGTACACTATGAGAATCACAGAAATTTACTTTCCAAGTTCTCTGTTAGAGAGCCCCCACTTTTTTCATCCCAATTAAAAACCTGTCTACACTTATTTCTAAATGACTGATTATAGGCAGCAGCTGCAGATGCTACCCGAAGCCTGGTTGGAGCATTTATTTCCAAAGTCAATGCCTCATGCAGTGCAAGACACTGAGGAAGCACACACTTTAATGGGCGTGAAGTTGTAGTGCTGTGCAATTTGCACGTTACATTAACTGTTGAACATGATAATGCAGTATGATATGGGGCAGTTTTTAATGTGTTTAATAATTCAAGACTACACATTCCCACTACTTTATAAACCTTGCTTTCTCACTAAATTAATTTGCTATAAAATGCACCATTTGCTAATGTTTTTTCAATTTGTTCTCGGTAGGAGAACCCCCTCGAACCTCATGATTGGCAGTTAAGATTGCTTAGTTCGCTCGCTACATAAAAGTTATACCAAACTCTGTAAAGCCTCACCTCTTTCAAATGTCACCACCGGCCACTGGGGAAATGCTACTTTAAAGATTGTTAGGAGGTGGAAAAACCCACCTGCTTGTGAGTGAATAGAAGGTGGCATTTGTTTTACTTTGTGTTATTTGAGTAAGGTAGGTATTCAGTTCGAAGCCACAACTGCAAGCAAACTTGCCTCAGACCTCTACTCAGCTGCACTCTATTGCATTTATCTAAGCAAGCTTGCTCTGACATACACATAACGTGCATTACTCTGTTTCAAACACATGAAATCTTGCAGTAGAGCATAAGATCTCTACTGAAATGGTGAATTATTTCACATTAATGGGTTAATAAAATGTAACCATTTTCTATCACCATATGCTAATTAATGAAAAAGTCACACTCATATTGCCAACAAAGTGACTGCAGGAAAGTACTTTATATTTAATTATTAACCAGTATGGCATTTTATATTTTTAGATGATCCTGAAGGTGACTTTGTGCCTCCAGAATTTGATATTACTGGAAATACCATCGAGGTGAGTAATCTGCTACAGCGTGCGTCTATGTCCTGTCACATTTTGGGCTTTGATATTATTGTTCTAGCATAGACTGCACTTCCCGTAATCATGTGATGACATAACAGTTGTTCAGTGAAGAGCTCATCTTTTGAGGTGTGCAAAATTTGTGTAATCTGCTTTCCAGTAATTACGTGAAATTATGAGAAAATAAGGAGCTTTACTAACTCTCACTGGGGCATATTATCAAGACAGGCGATAAAATTATCGCTGCTTTAGCGGCAGAAAACTGCCGCTAAAACTGCGATAATGGGTTTGATAATATGCTCTATGGAATTCCAATTGAAGCCCATGTTAGATGTGAAGGACATCTAACCTGAGCTTCAATTGGAATAATAAATGGATAATTTTATCGCCTGTCTTGATAATATGCCCCACTGTTGTTTAATACTCGATTAAGGACTCGATGGACACGACGTACAAACACAAACTATCAGTGATATTTAATTATAAGAATAGATTTACGTGTTGGCACATGTATTTAATTGCTCATAAAGTAGTATGAGTTGTAAAAGGGAGGACTGTGTGTCATGCGGTGCAATTTGTAACTCATGTATGTGGAATGTGCTTGAGTGTAGAAGGTTGGATTCGGTGCCCAGAGGCAAGTATTGATATGGGCGATTATGGTTTTGATTTCACTGTAATGCATTTTTGATGGGACCCATGGACCGGCACTCGTGCTAACTAAGGCTAAAACAGGATTCCTTCCAGGGGTTGTTGTCTTGGCCTCCAGTGTTACAGCTAAAAGACGAGTAGGTCAAATGGGTAAGTATTTGATGAAAAACAATGATGAAGGACTTTGGCCATTTGAGGAAAGTACCAGGGGGCATATCAGCAAGGGCCGGCGATAATTATCGCTAAGCGCACTTAGCGCGAGGATAATTATCGCCGGACAACTCAGAATTTTATCGCGGAGATAGCGTACTATCAGCAACACTTATCTCCAAAGCGATAAAATTCAGAGCGCAAGCTGCCAACTGTGCGATTATCGCTGGAAATGCAGCGATAATCGCACAACTTTTGGCGATAGCTTGCTGATAGGGCTACACATACTTTGCCATGATATCCACCTTCCATAAGATATCATGGCTAAGTCAGTTTCAAAACAGGCGTAAGGAAAGTAGCGATAACAGAGGTTACCGCTACTTTTCTTTTCGCTATGCTTCTTAGCGTGAGGCTTGATAATAGGAGAAATGTTGCTTAGCGACATTTCTCCTGTTATTCTTGTGAGGAACCCCCACTTTGCATCTCATTAGAGATGCAAAGCTGGGCGTTAAAGGAAAGGGTGAAGAAGCATGGATTCACGCGTTAGCGTGTCCTTGCTAATAGGGCATTAAAATTATTGCCACTTTTCGTCCGAAAACGGACGCAAAAGTCGCGATAATTTTTTATCGCCGCGTTGATAATATGCCCCCAGGTTTGTAGTCGGAAGCCTTTGGATTGTACTTTTCTTTGACTAGTGAATCTAGCACATTTAGTCAGTGGACCATATTACTTCCATCTACCCTACTTTACCAACCCTGATAAAGTATTTGACCTCTGCAAGGTCTTCATAAATGTATGTCAAATAATGAATTTGAAATTAATAATAATGTACTGATTTTTTTTAAACTATATGCCTATTTGTTTATCGCCACATTTGAGCATGGTGGTTGGGTATGACTCCTCCTCCCAGTCAGTTTATTACTCTTTGTTATTCCTTTTCTCCACGGCATAGTTGGCTTTTAGCTCTTTCCCAGCCTACCACATTTATTCCAGTTTCAGGCGGGCAGTTAACACGGGTTAACATATAACTACAACACATACCCAAAGTTAAGTATATTTTACCATGACCTCCTTCGGCCTCATTCCAAATGTCCTGGGATTTGGTCCAGAGTTTTATCGATTTTTACCTGAATTCTTAGTGCTGTAATTCTGCACCAGTAGACATCAGTGCTATAGGGGGCTGCGTGTTACTCGATGCAGTATTCCCTTCTGAATCTGAGTATTTATGTTCAGAATGAATGAAAACCAGAACTGGGATTTTGTGCACTGGATAACACAGAATTTCCCTACTTTCTAAAGGTTTTCCCTGTCAGGATTTTCGAAGCAAAACATATAGGGGATAATTTCAAATGTGGGTTTACTCCTCTAAAACTCAAAGCCACCTCCCACCTGAGGAACCTGAACATAGTCTATTCCTGGGGTCACCCTTTCAGAATTATCTTCCACTGGCACCGGAAGGTCCGACAGCTGGGGTCCCTGCAGAAGACGTGCCGCCTGTTGGGACTAGAGCCGCGTGGAGGCCAGGAGGACGACAACCAGGGGGAACAGCGACCTCGCTGGCTGTGATAGGGAAGTCGCCGCAAAGTGACTAAGCCAAACTCGGCCGAAATTGTAAGAGGTCAGCAAAAGGCACTGGAAACCATCCCTTCTACATTGGCAAAGGCCGAAGGCAACTGATCGATTCGGGGTCCCCTTGGGATCCTCTCTGAGGCAGTTTGGGGGAGAGGGAGCAGCGAGAATTTGGCCACAGTAGGGACCCCACTTACTTTTCCGAAAGGCCCCACAGGGACATTGGACTAGTTCCAGATTACACGCCGGGTAAACTTGTTTCCATTTATTTTGAGTTGTTGTATGTAAGTTTGGTCTTTATGTTTTACAGGTGTTTTTGGGGTAATGTTGCGGTCCTCCATTCACCTTGCTATTCGGCCATCCGTCACATCACACACATGCACAAGGATACTGGGGTGGGAGGTGTAGAGCAACTTGCGCAATGGGACTGGAGCCTGTCAGCTGAGAGGCTACACATTGACACCGAGTATGCAGCCCTCCCACCTTCAGATTCTCTCACTTAACGTGAGAGATCTCCATAATACAGTTAAACACCAGGCTGTTCTCTCGTTCCTGGAACAGCCACAGGCAGATATTTGTCTGCTGCAGTAAACTCATTTCCTAGCCAGGGACTGGGGTAGACTCAAATCCAAGTTTTTCCTCATTCAGATGTTCTCTTCCAACACGACCAAAACAGCTGGGGTGGCCATTTTAGTTTCACAGTCCTTTCGAGGCAAGGTGGTCCAGAAAGAGGCAGAGATTTGAGGTAGACTGCTCTCCTGCCGCTTCAACATTGCAGGCCAGGGGTTAGTGGTGGGCACAATTTATGCTCCTAACGAGGGTCAGGAGGGCTTTTTGCATAACGCACTTAAGGAGGCCCTCTCCACAGATGAAAGATACCTTCTCCTGGGGGGGCGACCTCAATAATAACGCGGACAGGTCAGCTCAACGATATGGGCAGGTAGGCACACTGACTAAAGCTAGGCTTTCTCGATTACGAGACCTAGGCCTAGTAGACTTCTGGAGAGCTTCCCGCCCACAAGACAAGGAATATTCTTATTATTCCAACGCCCATAAAACGTACGCCAGACTGGACGACTTTTTGGGCACCAGGGAGCTATACTCGTTAACGTCCAGCACCGAAATACTCTCGGCTGCCCTTTCGGACCTCGCAGCTGTGGTGACGGTAGTGTCGCTCCCGCCCCTGAAGCCACCCTGTAGACAGTGGAGACTGAGGGACACGCTCCTCCAGCGTCAGGAGGTTGTGGATCAAATAAAACAAACCATAGGGGATTATCTTTCCCATAATGACATCCCAGAGACTAGTATATCCAGTATATGGGGGGCGTTTAAGGCAGTGTTCTGTGGCGCTTTCATAGCGATCCTGGCGGCAGACAACAGACTGAGGAAGGAAAAGAGAGACAGCCTCTCCGTAGAGGTCAGGGAACTGGAAAGCATACATCAAAGGACGGGAGCCCCTAGGGTGTGGCGGCAGTTGTCAGCCGCTCATGCCCAGCTAGCGGCTTTGGATCTGGATCAGGCGGAATACGCTGCTCTCCGATTGCGGCACACCTTCTATGTGGGGGAGACAAGTGTGGGCGGTTACTGGCGAACAGACTCAGGGAAGAACATCAGCGGCAGAGTGTCCAGACAATCAGGGACGCAGAGGGATAGTTGGTGTCGGATGACAACGCGATAGCAGAGGCTTTCAGGGATTTTTATGAGAGGCTCCACACAAGTCAGTCCCTGGATGGGGATGACAGCTCTAGCTACCGCCAGGGAGTGGAGACACCTATGCTCACGCCGGAGCAAGCAGCGGTCCTGGAGGCGGAGATCCCCATTGAAGAAATAATCTCAGCCATTGCTCGGTTAAAGTTAGCCAAAGCCCCGGGACCAGACAGCTTCATGGCCACCTTTTACAAAGCCTTTTGCCCCGAACTAGCTCCTCTTTTGACCAGGTTGTTCAACTGCTTTGCTGTCACTGGTGCCATTCCCACCTCCATGGTGGAGGCGGTCATAACAGTCATCCCCAAGCCAGGGAAGGATACAACGCACTGCAGTGCTTACAGGCCCATCTTGCTACTCAATATCGACTTAAAACTCTACACGGGTATCTTAGTGTAGAGGCTGGAGCCATACATGCCAGCCTTAATTGACCCCGACCAGGCCGGCTTCATACCTCAAAGGCAGACTAGCGACAACACTAGAAGGGTCCTCCACATTATAGATAAGGCTTCCAGGTTCCCAGGTGACTACATGCTCATGGCAATCGATGCCGAGAAGGTGTTCGATAGAGTGCATTGGCCATATCTGGAACGAGTACTGTCTTACTTCGGTTTTGGGGAACGCTTCCGCACACAAGTCTTAAATTGCTATCGCTTTCCCACGGATACTGTGATGGTCAATGGGCTTTGGTCAAATCCACTTTCAATAGCGCAGGGCACACAACAGGAGTGTCCGTTATCACCCCTGCTCTTTGCGCCATACATGGAACCCCTAGCGCATAGAGTTCGGACGAGCCCACAGATCCGGGGAGTTCCGTTTGCGTGAGACAGCCACACGATATGTCTTTATGCTGACGATGTGTTAGTGACCCTTGACGACCCTGAGACCTCGCTGGGGTCGTTCCAACAGGAACTGTGGGATTTTGGCAAAGTATCGAGGTTTAAGGTCAGACAAATCGGTGGCCCTTAACCTCTCACTTTCCCCCCAGACGATGGAACGGCTCAAGGGAAGATAACCATTTCAATTGTTGGCGGACTCAATCCCTTACCTGGTAGTGAGATTAGCTGCCACGCCACCTGCCACTGCCGACACTAACTACACTCACTTACTTAAGCAGGTACGCTCTGACATACTCAAATGGAAACACCACCCAATTTCCTGGTTGGTTAGGATAGCAGCCACTAAGATGACGATTCTATGTGGGGGAGAGAAGTGCGGGCGGTTACTGGCGAACAGACTCAGGGAAGAACAGCGGCAGAGTGTCCAGACGATCAGGGACGCAGAGGTACAGTTGGTGTCAGATGACGACGCGATAGCAGAGGCTTTCAGGGATTTTTATGAGAGGCTCCATACAAGTCAGTCCCTGGATGAGGATGACAGCTCTAGCTACCACCAGGGAGTGCAGACACCGAGGCTCATGCCGGAGCAAGCAGCGGTCCTGGAGGTGAAGATCCGCATTGAAGAAGTAATCTTGGCCATTGTTCGGTTATAGTTAGCCAAAGCCCCAGGCCCAGACAGCTTCACGGCCACCTTTAACAAAGCCTTTTGCCCTGAACTAGCTCCTCTTTTGACCAGGTTGTTCAACTGCTTACAAGCCCATTGTACTGGGAGTACCAAACCCACTGGCATACCCACTGAAGTCCAAGAGGGGTCGCCTGATAGGATTGGCGCTGGGCGCAGTCATTCAGAACATTCTCACACACTGGGGGACCCCATAGGCCCCCACACACACCAGGTGGTTGACATGCCTGTGGCACATCCTGGGCATGGAAAAATAACACTTACACTCGCTGGTAAGGGCGACAATTTTCAGGAAGCATGGCTCCCCTTCCTAGCTCTACTGACACAGGAATTCCACGAGCTCACATGCCATAAATACCTACGCTTGCTGCGATTACCAGAAGACGGGGCTAACCTTGGGTTGTGCTGTTTTATTTTGTGCACAAATCAAGGCAAGGTGGACTGGAGGAGGGGTGGGGGAGGTAGGGGTTGGGGTTCTGTCCTTTTTTTAAAAATTTGTTGTATATATGCTTTGCAGCAGGGACTCTACGCAGCCCACGAGGATAGCTTACTGCTTGCTGGCAGTGCTTTTGGCCTTTATTGTCTTCTCGCCATTTTGTTGTATTGTCTTGAATACATCAATAAAACAGATTTAAACCATAAAACTCAAAACCATGATTGGCCACAGGCTCCTGTTTGCTCCCAATTCTGTATTCCATAGCAACTGAGAATGAACCATTTAGGTTTGACTGTATCCATGCCAGTGGGACACAACATAAACAGAACATTGATCAGTGCAATATTCTATTCCAGTATGTTATTTATGACTTAACAATGGCCAGGAGCTAGCTCGAAACATAAGACCAAACAGGAAATAAGTAATTCGCGCATACACCTGAATGGTTCGACATCAGAGACTTAGGGCCTAATTGTGAGTTTGGCATTCCAAAGGACCACCAAACCCAGGGTGGAGGTGTGGTGGCGCTCGACTACCGCAGCACCAGTGATCCAACCACAGTATTACGGCTACGGCGGTCAGACCACCATAAGACCCCCGCAACCACTAGGGATCCATGATCCCTGGTGGTGGCATGGATCCCCGTTGGTGGCACAGCAGTCTGAGGCCGCAATAGGCTTGGTGGTGCTGCTGTGGCACCGCCAAGCATGTTACGAGTTTCCTCACTCCAGAAGTCTCATGGCGGTGCTCATGTCATGGATATGCAGGTGGTGAGGAAACTAAGGGGGCCCTACAGGGGCCTCTGTCGCCTCAGGGCCTGGGGATACACAGAGGAAGGCACGTGGCACGCCCCTCTGTGTGCATGTACCCCAGTTCCTGCACATCAAGGACTGCAGAAACTTGCCTTGGTGCAAGGTCGGCACTGCAGTTCAAAAGCTCCTATATGAGCCTTTGAACTGCGCTACTGCAGGACCGCCATGGCAACCGCCCACCACACCACAAAATGGCTCGTAATCTGGTGGACAGGCGGTGGTCAACTTTTGCAGTGTGGAAGTAGGGCACTGGTGGTGCGGCCTGCTCCCACTTCGCCAAAGTCGTAATCAGTCCCATAGATACTATGGAAGACCAAAGGTTGAGATACAGGGGCCGGGCCTTCCAGGTCAGTCAGAGAAGAAAGACCAATCAGAAGAATAGAAACACTGCACCAAGGGCAATTATAGAAGAGCCATACTGGAAAAGGTTGCCTTCATTTTATGGCTCCCATATGTTCTCTTCACTCACCATATTTGCATTCTCTGCACCTTCGTTTTGTTTTCCCTGCCATTCTTTTATGCTTCTTCTCACGTACAAAGAAGGCTCGTCTGTCAATTTGGGCTTTCTACATCTGAACTTAATTGGAAGTCGCTATCACTTACACCATCTCCTCCTACTCCCAAGCCACGGGAATGACTCCGGGGGCTTACAAGGTTTGTTTACTAGCGTTACCTCATGGAGCATCAGGCGAGCCATATGGGGACTGGGCTTGCTGAGTATTGTTAGATCTGCACATGTATTTTCATACTCAAATAGATGTATTTATTGAAACATACAAACATGTTGTCCCTCTGGTATTTTGTTACCCCACTGCTTGAGACAGAGAAAGAAAGAGAGTGAGAATCATTGAGAGAGAGAGAGAGAGAGAGAGAGAGAGAGACAGAGAGAGAGAGAGAAAGAGAGAGGTCCATTCCTGAGAGCGTGTATGTTTAAGCTCATTGAAGTCTCAGCCTGCACCTCTTATTTGGAGGGGGAGTGGATTACCATGGCAGCCCATTCATCTGACTCTTCAGGAAAAGCTTCCTGGATAATAACACCTAGATAACAACTAATATAATCACATAAGCGGTAGCCAACCTATGAAAATGATCAGTTTTAATTTTTGGCAAACATCCATATCAAAACCATTTCTATCTATTTTTAAACAATATTTTGTAAATGTCCTACTTCCTTCCGGCATCCTACAGTAATGGAGCTGCTTGTTGTCTAATGTAGTGGGTATGTGGCCTTGTAATAGTGCCAGACTGGTTAATTGTCTCAGTTGTTAGATCACCTTGGACAACTTGTGTCATAGCTTAAAGCTGAGGTACGTTCCGGATGAAAAGTGTTTACTCAAGGCAGCATGATGCTTGGCAGCTCTAGGGGTAGATGTATTTTATTGGGCTGTTGTTGCTTGTGTCCACCTGAATTATGTTTATTATTCTGCAGTCTTCTTTTATGTGATGTCTCCATTCTCGTGTTCCAATCTTTATGTGTTGTGCCATGCTTATAGATTTCAGGGACTGAGCTGTAAACGTAGCCTCTGGATGATCTTTCTGTATGTACCTATCTTGATATGTAAGCCTAACATGCACATAAGAGTGCCAGTTGCCCTCCAGTCTATGGACTGTCAAGTTTTTATTACTTAAAGGAAGTCTTGCATACATCTCAGCTACTGCACTACACCTAGTTTGTGGATTTTGCAACTTTTCCTATACTTCTGCCCTGGTGTACATTTTCCCTGCAAAATCACAATATTTTCTCATAGGTAAAAGTAGATGCTGAAAATCAATATGCTGTTTTCTCCCTGAATAACAATTAAACAGGACATCTACTGTAGAGATAAAAACAATTCGCTTTGCTCTCTTTTACATCTCTAACAATCACCAGCAATAAGGGTTCAAGAATATTGCTCTGCTTTATGATGTCAGGATGGTTTTGATATACACTGTGTGGTCGCGGACTATCCCGAAATTTTAGAACCCCCCCAACCCCAATATTTACCTCAATCAAAAAGCCCACCTTTCACTGGATCGGAGACGGTGTTAAACCTCGATTTCATGAGGCAATGTGTTCTCACACTAAGGCCCCTCCCAAAGCATAACAATTAGAAAAACAATTTACTGAATGGGCCCAATCAATAACTGAGTTCTAGATCCAATAAAGTTCAAGGGTTTTATTACAAATTCAAAAATAGGCAATATAGAGTCAATGCTATAAAGGCGTTCAAGGTATAGTCATACATAGAAAATACAAAATCAGAAGCCATTCTAAGTCCCAAGTGGACAGCAATATTGTGAAAGTGATGAACAACATCCCTAGTAGAACAGGAAAGTCGTCTTGCTCACCCCAAAAAATCGAGGGGTCTTACACATTATTTTTGCATATGAAATTCGGGATCTGCAGACTCACTGTGGTGTGAGCAAATGTATTATTTTATAAGAAAATCAGAGCACATGAAAAGTAAAGGTCATATTGAATTAACGCCTGTAAGAATTTAGGTTACTGGTTGAGGTAGGGGGTGAAACCCTATTCAAGCAACAACCACAATCTCTGTCAGACTGAAATATCAGCAAACCCCAAATTAACTGGTGCTTAACCTCTGGTAGCTTGGCACAATAGCAGTCAGGCTTAACTTAGAGGCAAAGTGTAAAGTGTTTACGTGCACTTCAAACAATAATAAAGACAAACATAACGCAAGAAAAATAGAGTAAAATGTAATAAATTATTTGAGACCAAAACAACAAAAATACAATCAGTTGAACCATGGATATGTCATTTTAAAGATTTAATGTAAATAGTGCATAAAAGCATAAATAACCAAACTGTGGTTATCTGGTTGTGCTGGACTGGGACTTATGGCCTTATTACAACTTCGGTGGTCTGACCACCAGACCACCGAAGCCACGTACTCTTCAAGACTGCTGTGCTGGCGGTCTTAAGACCACAGAATTCTGATTAGACCACAGGGCTGGCAGTGTGCCAGCCATGGTCTTGTGCTGTATGCATGCTTCGGCTCACTGATTGAGCCTGAGGCCAAAGCAGCAGCCCAGAAGTGCCTCTACTGTTGTATGCGCCCTGCTGGCACAAACCATGTTGTGCATGCCACACAGCGCACGCACTACAGTGCAGGTTGTAGGGGGGCACAACATGTGCCCTCAGTAACATCACTGAATGGGCAACAATGCCCAGGGGCTCTGTTTGGGGCCCCCTCCTTGCCGCTCTGCCAGATTTTTCATAGCAGATTCAACTCCATGAAAAGGCTTGCAGAACGGCCAGTCGTAATATGGACGGCGGTGCTGGGCTCGGCACCGCCTCTATTGCTTCCCACTCTAAACACCACTAGTACTATTGCTTCCTACTCTAAACACCACTAGTACTGCAGGATCCAGGGTCCTGGTGGTGCCAGGGGTGTTGCAGCGTGCTGGTTGTGGTTCAAACACAACAGTCATAATACCGCGGTCGGACAGCCGAGGTCACGGAAGTTGGAGAGCAACCACTATTTCTTTGGTCTCAAGACCGCCAAACTCACAAGAAGCCCCAAATTTAGGAGTTCATACCAACTGCAAGGGAGCAAGGGCCGGTTACACGGATCCAGTTAGGCCCACTGAATGAAATACCTTAAATCCTGGTGCATGATCTGTGCAGTGTTGCTTTACGTCATCTGACATTGGTTCTGATGTAGCTGTGTGGTGAGGCTTTGCGGGTCTTTGCATCAATTTGCATCAGTTCTGGTGAGCTGCACAGCATAGCTTGGCAGGGCTTTGCGTCACTCTGTGTCGGTTACAATGGAGTTGGCAGCTTTGCATCGAGGCTTTGCAGGGCTTCGAGTTGTTTCCAATGGGGACCAAAGCTGGGTTGACAGAGCACCTTCAGGCTCACGTCCAAGGGTTCAAACGTGGGATGGCATCACTTGGGGGATAGGACTCACAACAGGCAGAGTCCAGAGGCTGGGCTCAATGTTGTCGAACCGTAAAGCACTAAATGTTCCCCTTGATGAATAACTTTAAAACTATATGCGCTTACACCATATTACGTCACGCACACTGATTTGATACCATGGGAAGTTTAAAAAAAACATGTGGGTCTTCAATTATATAACTATTAAAATTCATACTTTAAAAATCTTGTGCCTTAGCACAATCAATGTACCAATCAACAAAGAAAACAAAAGATAATCTAAAAGACAATATAAACAAAGGGGGAACATTTTTGACACTCCAATTAGTTTCACATAAGAAAATACACAACCACTTCAAGTGTCACTGGATAAAAATGAATATGTTCAGTGACATATTATAATTGTCAATACACTGTGGGTCATGTGTATATGCTCTGTCAAAGTTGTAGAAGCCTATTCTGTCCCTGAGGCACCGATCAGGAGGCCATAAAACTGGACCTTGGAGTCACTCTAGTGGTCCTGGGTTCAAGATGCAGGTCCAGTCCTTCACTAAGGCAGCAGGGCAGTGGACATCAGGGCACCAGAGCAACAGAGTATTTGTTCTTCTTGCGGCGCAGCACAGCATTCCTTCTGAGTCTTCCACAGAGCCAGAGGTGTATGGAAGAGTTGTGTTTGAGGGTCCATTTTTATACCTGGTGCCCACTTTAAATTGGGACATGGTTCTCGAGGTTTCAAACCCCCCCCTGAGGTGTGAGGCATTGCCTTCTTCTCTACCCTGGCCACAACTGTCAGGGGACACAAAGGTCTAGTGAGAAACCCTTTGTGGGAGTGTTCAGGTAGACCCTTTGTGATGTGCAAGTGAGGTAGGTGACAGCTCCATCCCTTCATTAAGTCAGAGTGGCCCCTCCTTCCTAACACCTAGCCTCCCTTTGTCTCAATGATTGGGAGCAATACACAAAGTCCAACTGCCATTTACACCTAGTCATTTGACCAAGGATACAAGCAGCAGACACCAAATGGTTGGGAGAAGAAAATGCCTACTTTCTAAAAGTAAAAAGAACTATTGATGGACAGACTGCAGAACAATGTCATACATTCACCCCAGTACAGAGATCTGGGCCTAAATCCATCGTTTTTTTGCTCACCATGCCATTCCAGTTTGGACCCAGACTGATTTGCATATGGCCATGGCTGAAATGGGGTGGCGTGGTAAGCAAAATAACGATGGATTAAACCCAGATCTGTGACTGGGGGTGAATGTTTTGCCAATGTGCAACATTCCGTCCATCATCCTGTGTGTTTTACTTTCTAAAAGTGGCATTATCAAATTAAGGGGTTAAAATCCAACTTTACCATTAAAGAGGGCTTTAAGTTACAATTCTTTAGACACCAAACTCAAAAATCCTACCTGATTCCAATTCAAAGGTGTCACTTACTAAGTGTAATAAGGAAACCCAATGTTATCCTATTTGAGAGGTGCACCTTGCAGTAGTGAAAAATTAATTTAAAAATGTTTCACTACCAGGACATGTAAAGGTAGATGTCCAACTTTTTAAATACACTCCGCTCTTCCCTATGAGCTGTTTAGGGCCTACCCTAGGGGTGAATTATATATATTAAAAAGGAATGTTTAGGACCTGCAAAATGTTTATGGCAAATTGCAGGTTGAACTGCACCCACTGGCTGCAGTGGCAGGCCCGAGACATGTTTAAAGGGCTACGTAAGTGGGTGGACTACGTAAGTGGGTGGAACAATGTGTTCTTCAAGCCCACTAGTGGCATTTAACTTATGGGCCCTGGCTACATGTAGTACCACTTTACTAGGGGCTTGCAAGTAAATTATATATGCTAATTGGGTATAAGCCAATTTCACAATGTTTAGAGGAGAGAGTATGAGCACTTTAGCACTGATTAGCAGTGGTAAAGTGTGCCAAGTAATGACAGCAAACACAAAGAGGTTCAGAAAACAGGAGGGTGAAGGCAAAATGTTGATGGGGGGGAAACCCTGCCGAAATGGCCAAGTCCAACAGCACCTAAGCACTATCCCACTATATGAAAAAATATCCAGTACCCTCTATGCTAATGTCATCTGGAGACGCTTGAGAAAAACTAAATACATTAACAATAGCTTGTTATATGAATGAATAGGCACAGTGAACCAACAAATGAATCTTGGAACTGTTACGGGTTTTGACTGAAGCTGGGGACATTAACTGAAAGCAAGACAACAATAAGAATGGAAATAAACCAGTCCATCTCAGCTTGACTGTGAGAGAAGTGGGCAGTGGGCAGGTTGGGAAGAGAACATGAATGCCCTATTACATACCGGTAATCTTCATTACTCCTGGTCTCCTTGTCCTCATCCCATTTCATACTAATTGGAGCCTACCAATGCCAGAAACCTGGCCTTCCTAACCCCGATAACACCAAGGACACCACACCGAAAAGCAACATCCCAAGCGAAGCAAACAGGAGAACTACAGGAAAAAACACAGGCAGGAGCACACAACCCGCAACGCCGCCAACCAAACAACAGGGTCGATCACCCCAAAGCATGCAGAAGATTACCAAGAAGCACAGACCAAGGAGCCAAACCATGGAGCTGCCACCCAAAGGGCAAATAATCAACACTGGGAACACCCCCAAACCAACCACAGAGGAGGAGAACCCAAAAAGAAAGCACCAGAGACCGTCCCCACCAGAAGGACAACGGTGAGGCCACCCATAGACTACGACCCAGGGCGACCAGACACACCAGGAAGCCTGGACCACGCCAACAGGGACAAAAGACCACCAGCAAAGGCCGAAAAAGGAGGCAAACCATAGAGACTCAAGCCCAAAGGGAACCCCCAGAGGGGCCGAAGAAACCAGGCCCTCCAAAACAACCAGCACAAGGTGGCCCAGAAAAAACGGAAGCACTCACAGGGGACAAAAAGCCCATATGGGCACCCACCCTGTGAGAAAGCCACTAAGTCCAGGAACACCACGCAGCGCCACAGACCCAGCAGCAGAAAAGAAAGTGAGCAACGCCCAGCAGACAAGGGAAGAACACCCAACACCACTGAAAAAACCCACAACAACCCCACCAGAAAGCTGAGGGGAAGCAAGGAGAAACCCAACCGCACCACCAATAGCAGGAGACGAAGGTCGACATGGCCAATCACAGGACCAACCCCAACGCACCATGGGAGGCCCACAGCAGACCACTCAAGACAGAAGAGGAAAGGGCCTGCTGAAAGAGCCAAGGCACTGACCCAGAGGACCAACCAAGGGTAGGCCCACACAGAGCAAACCATGAAGGGAGCAAGCAGCGACTAAAAGCAAGCCCCCCCTTCCCACAACCCAACAAACCTATCCAACAGAGAGCCCAGACAACACCACCACAGAAAACCCCTATAGGAGGACCAGGCCCTAGGGCAGGAACGTTTAGAAGCAACCACCAACATAGTCACCAGCCAACAGCCCAAACCACCCAAACCTGGTGAAGGATTCGGGTCACAGGGACAGGCAAACAGGCCAGGACTGAGGCATTCACCCAGGACACAGGGACACAAACCTGGCACCCTGCCCAACAAAGTCAAAGGAGAGGCCAGAAGCAAACCTCCCCCACACTAAAAGGAGGCCAACAACAGGACGCCGCACAAAGAGAAGCAAGGGGTGGACCCCAGCAGACCCCGAACCAGACCAGGGCACATCACCAAGAGCAAGGAGAGGCAAAAGCCCCAAGGCCAAGGAAAGCCTAAATACCAAACAGGACCAACAGGGAAGACACCACCTCAACAACCCACACCAAGGGCAACAACCACAAACCCGGGGGCCAACCACAGATGAAAAGCACAGGACCGGGGCAGACCAAGCCTCTGGCCACAAAGAAGAACCTGGAACATGGAAGAAAGTAAACCCCCTACCAAACCAACAGCCGACCATCCGGCCCAAAGGACAAAGGACAACACCAAGGAACCACCCCAAGCAAGTCCAAAGACCAGTCTTAGAAGGGCAAAAACAGGAGAGATAAACAGGGCGGCCCACAGCCCAACCCTGCAGATGTCCCCTCAGACACCTGAGAAGCCATCAGACTGAACAACAGACATGCCAGCAAGACACACGGCCACCAACACGGCACCCCCACCAGCCCAGAAGGAACAGCACAGGGCCAACAGCCACAGCCTCGAAACCCCCAACCACTGAGGACACAGAGAAAGGCACAGGAACCAGCCCCAGCCAGGCCATACAGGGAACCCAAAGTGGCAGGAAGACAGGGATAAAGCCAAGCAGCCCACACTGGCATACCAACACCATGGCCCAGCCCGCACCAGAGGATGGCAGGCACTGAGGAGAGGCCAGAGGAAAGGGCAAGGAGGCCCGACAGCTACAACAAACACAGGACTGCCAACAACCAAGGGGTCAAATGACCCACACCCAAACAAGGGGCAAAGTTATCAGAGAAAGCGAAGCCAGACAAGGAACAAGGGCAGACACCCAAAGGCGACCCCCTACGCACCAAGGCACCAACAGCTGGAGCCGAACACAACCAAGAGACAAGGGCAGAAAGGCACCTCCAACCCCCTCCTGCACAGGCAAACGAGGGGCCAAACAAAGGGACAGCGAGGCCAAGACAGGCAGATGCAAAGCCAACACCCCACCACCAGACCAGAAGACCCTAGGCAACACCACAAGCCAAGGAGGAATGAGCCTGGAGAACCCAAAGGCGCACACCCACCCAGGGGGCAGGGACCAGAAGAGGGACAGGGCAGAAACCGGACCCGAGCAGATCCAGCAACAGTAGATTCACCAAAAGACCCAGACAGACCAGGGACCAGAGACACCACAGGCACAAAACCAGCCCCCGAACCAGAACACATCAGCCAGAAAAACCAGCAGGAAGGTGCGCAGGAACTCGAAAGGACCATATCCAAATGGCAAGCCCCAAGCGAAAAGCAACAGGACCAAGCCAACACCGCAGGCACCCCAAAAAACTGGGCCAAAGACAACAAGACACACCGAGGACATCCCGGACACTGCCCCCTGATATCACCGTCTCAGGTCCGTGGCAAAGCCAGGCCAGAGAATGACACAGACTAGAGAAGGGGTACAACATGGCGCCAAGCAGGAGCGAAACTCAGAAAAGCCGGAATGCTGCGCGCAACCCTCGGGCAGGCAGACACCAGACCATACTGGCAGCCACACCAACACCCCCACCAGCCAGGCAAAAGCAACAGGGGAGAAACAAAGTAGCCACAGAGGCGGATGCGAAGGACGAGCCACAACACCCAGCCCCAACCTGCAGCAAACCACCCAGCAGCAGAGAGGCAGAGGACCCCCAAAAAGGGCCAAGGCACCCAGAAAGAAACGAAAGAGGAGAGAAGAAACTGCAACACAGCACTCACGCCCCACCAGCCAGCCCAAGCGCACCCCACAACAAAGCGCCGGGCAACAGACAAACACCAAAACTGGCAACCAGGCGTAACAGGGGCCTCACCAGCGCAATCCCCGTGCCTTCAGCCACCCATGGACAGCCGCATAAGACCAGGGAGAGAGCAGCAGAGGCACAGCACACCACCGAACCCCAGCACAAAGGGCCATGCCAGGCCAGAGAGAGGGCACAACACTAGCACCCCCAGGCGAGAACGGAACCCAAGAAGTAGGGAGGCCGGGAATCCCAAGGGCCCCACGCAGGCCACAAGAAATGCGACAGACACACATGAACGAAAACCGCTTAGCAGGACTCCGCCTCGGGTTAGCAGATGCCACTCAAAACAGTCAACCCCCACAAGCCAGCCCAGGCACAGTCGAAAACACAACGCCGGGCAACAGGCACACCGGAAAACCCCCTTAAAGAAAGTGCAAACAAGAGCGGGGAGACAGTAAACATATTCCAAGCATCAGGTAGGCCGGGGACTCCAAAGGCCACAGCCAGAGAACAGAACAGGAGAAAATACAGTATAAAGGACCAAATATACTAAAGTTTGCACGTGCCCACACATACGAAGCAACTGCATTCAAAGCTGTGGTCATGAGCCTTTAAAATGGTACAGAAATCGACACTATCTTTAATGTCATGTTGCATTGTGCGACCAAAACTCTAGTAAATGGATTTATAGTGGCGTGGGATCCGTACTGTATTGCAGCAGTAATGCTGGTATATGTCAATGGCTTGTATGAAACGTTTCCCTTTGTGAACTATAGTTCTACATGCATATTAAAGGATTGGCAATGCTTAATAAATGAAGATATACATACATTATACCCACACTCTCCGAAGATCTCTCCTCTTGTGCTGACGTTTAGTACCATTCGAACATGAACATCACTTTTTAGTGAATCTTGTATGATATAAATTTCTTTGAGACAGATTTTCTGAACAAAAGCTAGATTTTCATGAGACACACTTGAATAGGGAAATAAATACCCCCTTGTTCTGTCTTGCTGCTTTAATTACTAGGAATCCGCTCCAAAAAGATTTGCCAGTCTCTGGAAATTAATCAGACGTTTTTTTAACATCAAAGGAAAAGCATTCCGCTCCCCAATTATCTAATCTTATCTTTGTAGTTTGCAAATAAGGATAACGGATTAGTGTTCATATATGTGGCTCATTTCTGAATGACACATTTTAACTTTAGTTGGAAACAAATCTGTAATAGACACAGCATAGCTAGAGTGACCATGTTGGTAGTTGGTGTACGTTCACAACACTTAATATCAGGTTCACCATTCCCCTTTGGATATTTACCAGCTTTTGCATGGTTAATGGAATTGTTTAAGGTCATTGCATACTGAACGTACCAATCATAGGGGCCTATTTACAAGGAGTCAGAGCCACCAGAACATCACTTTTTCTTACATTCTGGTGGCGTTAACTCCTTCCCCTTTTTTACAAGGTGGCGTTTAACCACTTAACTTGACTTAACACCCCCTTATAAATAATGCCCCTATTCATGCAGCACTTAGCGTGCAATGGGTGTTGTAGTGGACTTTCCGCCACAACACCCATTGCTTTTTGACACAGCCTCATATTTACAATGATGGGGCAGCACCAAAAACAAATGCCAGAAAATACGTAGTGTTAAGCAAGCGATACAAGGAGAAATGTTTTATTTCTCCTCGTATTCTGCAGCACACATAGATAGAACAAATCGCCTGTAAAGATTGTTTATGTGGAGGAAGGTGTCCCTTCCTGCACTTTTATAATTGACCCTGCAGCGCAGGCACCCTAGCAAAATTACGCTAGGGTGCCTGCGCTGGACAGCTTTTTGGTGCTAGCTCTTGGGGTCAACGCAGAGGTGCACCACATTCTTGTGAATAGGGCGCATCCCGGCATTTTGAAACTGTCGGAACGCATGTTACTCATTTTGGCGTAACACCACGCTCCGCCAGTTTCTTGTAAATATGACCCCTAGTCTTTGTTTGCAAAGTGCAGCCATTCTTTAGAAAAAGCTTGAATTTTATTTATTTGTTTCTGTGCACAAATTGTACATTCTGACTGGCACCTTGAATATTTGGAGGCATAAATGATCACCAATAAAAATAAGATTGACAGAAGTCACGTTGCCTGAGGTAACTTTGGAGAAATGTGCTGATCTGATTTTTACTGTTTGAGGGACAATCATTTAAAACCTGTAAGCTTATTTGGCTATGGAGTTTTTAGTTTTGAGAACCCTTAACACGCAATGGAGGCCCTTGTGGCTATCATGAGTATACCGCCAGTCTACATCAACATACTAAAATATGTCTAGCAATTTAAATATACTGCTAACTTAAATCTTCTACGTTCATTCGTAATTTCTCTACATGATCCTAACAGTCTTACAAACTGGCATTCCAACAACATTTTCTCACAATTCTTCTGGTAAATTATTTGA
Organism: Triturus cristatus; assembly: GCF_964204655.1. NCBI lineage: Eukaryota > Metazoa > Chordata > Amphibia > Caudata > Salamandridae > Triturus > Triturus cristatus. Next base: position 460,161,707 of record NC_140580.1, on the reverse strand, counting down.
CTTATTACGTGGACACTGATTACTCATCTCAAAATATGTCTAGCAATCTTCCATGAAGTGGTTTGACAAATACACATTATTTATTTGTCCTAGGCATGCCCCTGTTAAAATGAATTTCTCCATATATAGTATGAGATCAACAGAAGACTTCCTCATTTCAGCTTTTTTACTATTGAAGGAATTCATGTTTTCTCCTCGGTTTGTTATTTATTTATTTTTACTAGTTTTAGCTAAGCTCAAACTAATCTTAGAGGCGCCTGACACTTTATATTTCTCTCAGCCACCTAATACAGATGCAAATCTCTACAAATCAAAATTACAGACTTCAGTAGAGCTTAATAAATGAAGATATACACAAATTAGGACCACACTCTCTCAAATATATATTTGCAACTTCTTTGGTAATACTATATTGGGTGCTTTAAACATCATACCTTAGGGCAATACTTTTTCAATGACCAGCATATATTTTAGTTTGTACTTAGCTTTGAAATACCCCTTTGGATATGTACCAGCGTTTGCATTGTTAATAGGATTGTTTAAAGTCATTGCATGTTGAACGTACCAATTATAGTCTTTGTTTGCAATTTATATTTTGGGCTTGGTAATGCTATGTTGTGTGCTTTAAACATAAAAAGAGTAACCCTGACCTACAGGTCTGGTTGCCACGCCCCTGCTTAGCCTCAGCAGTGAGTCACCATGGTCGTCCTCCTTAGCGTGGATCGTCGCCGGTTTTAGGCCAGCCTTGTGCTCCTGTAATTCTCCTTGCGTTTTTACTCTATTTGCTCTTGTTTTTGCTGTAATATTACTTTAGTTCTCCTCATAGCATTCCTTATTCTATTTGCTGCTATTCTTTGCTGCAGTCTTGTTCTGCCCCTTGTGTCCCTTGAGTTTTCTGCCCCGTGGGCCGTGCCACCTTCTGATCTGTTCTTGTTGGTTACACTGGTGCTGAGCACCCTGCCCTTCCGCCTCCCGAACTGCCCCTCCCTCCTCCCAGGGCTACTCAAAGGTGGCCGATGTGCCTCGATGTCCTAAACTTCTCCAAATGAATCTCCTCAGCCACCAACACCATTGCCCACTGAGGAACATCAGCCACAGGTGGCCCGCCAAATGGGTCTTATGTTTCACCTCAGAACTACAGACTCTCAAGTAAAATTGCTAGAAACTCGAAAGATTCTGGTGAGCCAACAAGAACCACACAAACCTCGACACCTACAAAGCCACCCTTAAGAGATATCACCACTGCCTCAGAGAGAAGAAAGCCCTCAACACCCGCATCGAGACAAGTGCCAACTACACCAAGAAACTTTTCAGCATTGTCAGAGTATTCTCCTTCCCCTCAGCTACCGAGAACATGATCCGCTCCTCCCAAGCTCTCTGCGACTCTCAGGCAGACTAATTCTACTACAAGATCTCCGACATCTTTTGCAACTTCGACCCCCAACCCACAGACCTCAACATCAAGATTTCTGGCTCCCACCCACCGACCCCAACCTCCTCCACAGCCAAGCCAATGACTCCCACCTCCACCGAATCACCAACTGGAAGCAGCTCTCTATTGAAGACACCACCTCCGTCATGAACTCCATTCACTCTGATTCCCCATTGGACCCCTGCCCGCACCATGTGTAGAACCTGGGAAGAGAAGCAATCACATTGCCTACTCACAGATCTCCTCAACACCTCCATCACAACAGCCACTGCATGAGATGCCTGGAAACACGCCGAGGTCAGCCCCTCCTGAAGAAGCCCCCAGCCAACCCCAACGAACTAAAGAACTACAGCCCGATCTCACTGCTCCGCTTCCCGGCCAAAGTCTTGGAGAAAGCCATCCACCACCAACTCATGAACTTCCTTGAAGAAAACAACATGCTCGACCCTTCCCAAGCCGGTTTCCGACCCAACCACAGCACCGAGACTGCCCTCATTGCACCAACAGACAACAGCATCAGATGCCTTCTCGCCCAAGGTGGAGCAACTGCCCTCATCCTCCTCAACTTATCAGCTGCCTTCGACATCATCTCCATCACACCCTTGTGACCAGGCTCTACTTCATCAGCATGCCAAGCAACACACTCAACTGGATCTTCCCCTTCCGCCATACCCTGAGGATCCACCTCCCACCCTTCTCCTCTGCACCCAAAGATATCATACTCAGCGTCCCCCAGTGCTTCTCCCTCAACCCCACCCTCTTCACCACTTACATGACGCTACTGGCAGACATCTCTCGCACCCTCGGACTCAACATCATCTCCTACACTGACAACAACCAGCTTCTCCTGCACCTCACAAAAGATGCTGACACTGAAAGAGCCAGCTTCCAAATCACCATGACCAACATTGCGTCCTGGATGAGGACCAATCGCCTCAAACTCAACTCGAACAAGACAGTGGTCATTATATGTGGGAACAAGCCTTCTCCGTGGTACAACACCTGGTGGCCCTTTGTACTCGGCCCCACAAACGGCCCTTCACCCACCTCCTCCAACCACGCACGAAACCTCAGAATCATCCTAGGCTCCCAGCTAACTATGAAGCAACTAATCAACACTGTCACTTCTGCCTGTTTCCACACCCTCCACATGCTCTGCAAGATCTTCCGATGGATCCCCGTCTCAACTAGAAAGACAGTCACCCAGGCCCACATTGCCAGCTGACTCTACTACGACAATGCACTTTACGCTGGAAACACCAAACATCTCCTGAACTGCCTCCAGACCATCGAGAACTCATCAACAAGACACATCCTCAACCTCCCCAGAAGAACCAACATCACCCCCCCCACCTTAGAGCCCTCCACTGGCTGCCCATTCAGGAAGGATGCCTCTTTAAATCCTCATGCATACCTACAGACACCTCCACAAGTCAGGAGCAAACTATATCAATGACCACCTGACATTCCACAAACCGACCAGAAAGCTCCCATCTTCCACCCTCGCATTGGCCCATGTCCCTCGCATCTGTTGCAGCGGCTGCAGAGACCGCTCCTTATCCTACCTCGCAGCCAAGTTCTGGAATGACCTCCCCCTCCTCCTATTCACTTTCCTATCTTTGAAGGACTTCAGGAAACAGCTCAAGACCTGTCTCATCAACTGCCACCACCCACCGACCAAGGTTCATTGAAACTCAGTGCCTGGAGAACCCCTGGGGTGACAAGCCACGCTCTACAATACTCTCTGATTGATTGATTAGAGCTTAAGATGATAATGAAAAAGAAGCATTATCTTTTTGTTTTCCTAAAGAAAGACATTCCGAGTTAAACGTAGAATACTTTGAAACTTTAACAGGAAGCAGTCTGTTTCTCAGCTTAAGGCTGAAGAAACAAATTTAAGAGCTTTGAATTTGAGATAACTTATTTTTAATGATAGATTCACTTCTAGAGGTGAGTAGTTATGATCCCTTGGACAGAAGTGTTGTATTTGAACTTCCCAATACCTATGATTCACTAAGCTACAACATGGTCCACCATATTTAGTGAATTTAGAGATTATTTAGATACACCTCAGACACCTCAGTAAGTGCTTAAGATGAGAGAATCTATTATGGGAAAAACTCCAAGGTTGAGCAGATGAGTATTATCTGTATTCTTCTGAAAAGGCTAGCCTAAGGGCTCAAACAGCCTAGAAAAGATTTTGGGTGCCTCAAAGGACATTTATTTGGGTTCTAGTTTAAAGGACACCATCCAGATTACTGAAGGATGTATTACATCCTACTGATAGGTCATGGATGAGAGAGGCTACAGTCTTAGTGTGAACCATGATTGAGCTCCCACACTGCTCAACTAGGGGGATGTTGTTTTTTGGAATATTGACCACAAAAATTCCATACAATAATATTGTGTCAATGTTGAATAACCAATTACTGCTTTGGTAGTAATAGCTAAATTGAATGCAAAAGTATAGATAACCAAAAAAAATTGTAATGAAAACTATTGAAAATATTGTGATATTAAGGCACAAAATATAGATAACAATAATATCAACTTTTAAGCAAAATGATTGTGTCAAATTGTGAAAATTAAATTAGCGTAGTATCTTATAATCCAGTAGGTAATAAATACTGCCAGTAGGTTATATATATATATATATATATATCACTGAAAAAACCATAGGTTTCAGGGGTGTTATAGTTAGCTGGACATTTCACTCGTACAAACCATTGAAATTCCTCCGTTATAAGTCGCGCACCCGCAATCCACTGCTGATGACGTCACATATTACATCTACTGGATGATGTCATCAGTGATGTCATCAGTGATGTCATTTGAGATGTCATCAGTGATGTCACTGACCATGTCATGAATGATGTAATATGTGACATCATCAGCAGTGGATTGCGGGCACGCAAGTTATAGTTAGTAGAACTAACTATAACGGAGGAATTTCAATGGTTTTGTATGAGTGAAATGTCCAGCTAACTATAACACCCCTGAAACCTATGTTTTTTTTCCATTGAATCTCAAAGGTTTTTTTAAATTCTAATTCCTAACTACAACATGTCTGAAACCTATGGTTTTTTCAGTGAATTTCAAAGGTTTTTTAAATGCTAATTGCTAACTATAACATGTTTGAAACCTATGGTTTTTCAGTGAATTTCAAAGATTTATTAAATGACAATTTTTAAATGTAATAATAGTAATATTTATTTTTTGATACTGATTTTCTACATTTTTTTAACTATTTATTTTTACATATTTTATTTTTTAAATTACATTATATATTTTTGATATAAATGAAATAAAATATATTTTTAAATATTGAAACTGATTTTTTTGTTTCAAATTTTTGTCGCGCACCCAAAGCGTACCTTTCTCGATCGCTGCGTGAAACCTAGCTGCCATTTTAGGATTGTTTTGTAGGATCCGCGTAGGATGTGCGATGGGTGAGTATTTTCGTGCACGATCGCTATGCGACAGGTACGCGACTCCAGGCGCATACGCGACACATACGTATTACTTTACGCGACGGTTGCGCGTGACGTCATATACGTGTTCGACGCGTTAGGAGTCGCGCACCCAGCACGTGCACACCAGGGGGCTGCTCTGAGCACCGCGCTGGGTGCGCGACTCCTAATTTGCCCGTAAAAAAGAAATTAGCACCTATCTCTAATTTCTATTCTCCCCGGGGACCCCATCCCCCGGAGCCAATATACAACATTGGGGACCATGGGGGGAGCCCCAATGCCCCCACAGTCCCAGCCGGCTCCCCACGTCCTTCGAGAGCTGGCATTGCTGTTCCACATGGGGAGCTGCTAACATGCAGCTCCCCATGTGGAAAAGCAATATGGTTTGCATTTTGAAAGAGAGAGCAGATTTCCCTGCTCTCTCTTTCAAAATCCAAACCAAGTTTGCTATGACAGTGCGGGAGCCTCGGCTCCCGCCCTACCATAGCAAACAGCAGTGTCCCGGGGTGGGCACCCCAAGACACTGCAGGAGCCGGCCCTGGCAGTCCCAAGGGCCTTCGACGGCTCCAGGAGGGGGGCCACGTGGCCCCCCTCCCACAATATAAAAAGCCCCGGGGGTGGTGGTCCCTGGGGCTTGGGAGGGCCTTTGAGCCCCCCACCCATTTATTTTGTAGCACCTTGGGGTGGTGGTCCCCGGGGCTGGGGGGGCCCTCTGGGCCCCCAATCAAATTTAATATTTTTCCCCCTTGATTTGGCCCCCCGGGGGCTAATTATTAAAGAAGCGCGGGAGCCCGCGCTTCGTTTTATTTATTTTTTTATGTCAGGATCCGCGCACCCTGCGCGTATTTTGCTGTTTAAAAAATAAAAATAAAAATTTGGGCCCTGGGGGTCCTTGTGGGACCCCCTTAGCAGGTCTAGAGGGTCAGGGTAGTTCTACCCTGCCCCCTTTATACGTTTTGCACACTTGATCCACTGATTTCTTGAGCCTCGCTTCTACCGAGGCACAAAATGTCTGCCAACACTTCCTGATTTGGAGTGTTGACAGCCAGTTGACAGCCAATTAGCATGCAGCTCGTGATCGGGAGGGTGCGCGCTGGGTGTGCATAGGGTGCGCGGATCCTCCGAGGCCATAGATATATACGTGATTTTACTTTTGATTTTCTCATCAACTACTGAGTGTATTTCACCATTTAACCAAAAGGTACGAGTGTGAACCAAGGGCTACCTCTTTGCCAAATTTGGTGTAATTCCGTTCAGCAGTTCCATAAGTAGCTGCGATTAAAGGTTCCTATGGAAAATTGCATGGGGAAAACACGTTTTGGGACCCCCCTTTTTTCTCGGCCCCTGCTTGATGAATCACCCGAGCACTTTCAGGATAGGAGCGGACCATAGCACACCACCAGTTTTGAAAATTTCACGAAGATTCGTCAACCGGTGCCAAAGTTATTCCATATAGAATGTTGAAATCCGCAACATTCTATTTGGAATAATTTTGGCGTCGGTTCACGAATCTTCGCGAAATGTTTAAAACTCGTGGCCCGCTCCGGTCCGCTCCTCTCCTGAAAGTCTCGGGGTGATTCGTCAAGCGGGGGCCGAGAAAAAAGTGGGGTCCCAAAACATGTTTTGCCCATGCAATTTTCCATAGGGACCGCTACAGCCCAACCTGCTGCACGGAATTACACCAAATTTGGCAGAAAGGTAGCCCTTGGTTCACACTCATGCCTTTTGCTTAAATGGTGTAAATCCGTTCAATAGTTCCTGAGAAAATCAAAAGAAAAATCATAGATATGTCTATGATCTACGAGCTGTATGCTAATTGGCTGTCAACACTCCAAACCAGGAAGTGTTGGCAGCCATCTTGTGCCTCAGTAGAACCGAGGCACAAGAAAAGAGAAGAAAAATTAGCAGAATGCAAAAAGGGGGCAGGGTAGAAACACCCTGACTCCCTAGGCCTGTTTAGGGTGTCCCACAAGGACCCCCAGGGCCCAAACGTTTTTTGTTTTTTTTTTAAATCGGCAAAATCCACACTGGGTACGCGGAACCTGCCAATCCAAAAAAAAAAACGAAGCGCGGCCTCCCGCGCTTCAATGAATATTAGCCCCCGGGGGGGCCAAATCCCAGGGACATGTTATAAATAAAGAATGGGGGGGGCACAATCCCCCCCACACTGCCCCGGGAACTGCCACCCCCAGGGCAAAGTATGAATAAATGCGGGGGGCACACAGCCCCCCCCGCAGGCCCTGGGACTGCCACCCCCCGGGGCTTAATAGTTTGATGTGGGAACCCCCACCCTCCTGAGGCTTGACTTTATTAATATTATAGGGGGCACACAGCCCCCCCACAGCCCCGGGGACCACCACCCCCGGGGCTTTTTAAAAATAATTACATACCCTGTGTGGGGGGGCTCAAGCCCCCCACATGCCCCAGGGACCGCCACCTCCCCAGGGCACGATAGATTCAAAATGGGGGGTCCGTGAGGGACCCCCCAGCCCCGGGGACCCCCAGGCTTTGTAAAATGTGGGAGGGGGGTCGTGCAGCCCCCCTCCTGGAGCCTTGTTGTGGCCCTGGGGACCGCCACCCCACCAGGGCCGGCTCCTGCAGTGTCCCAGGGTGCCACCCCCAGTGCTCCCACCCTGTCATAGCAAACTGCTTTGCTATTTGGAAGAGAGAGTAGGAAACCTGCTCTCTCTTCCAAATAGCAAAGCAAAATGCTTTTCCACAGGGGGAGCAGCATGTTAGCTGCACCCCCTGTGGAAAAGCAATGCTGGCTCCCGCAGGACGTGAGGAGCCGGCTGGGACCGTGGGGGGATTGGGAACCCCCCATGGCCCCCAACGAGAGGCCAGGCCCCGGGGGATGGGGTCCCGCTCCCCCATCCCCAATAAGTAAATTATTTAAAAAAATAAAAAAAATTAAAAAGGCCGGCCCCGGGGCCATAAATGGCCTAAGGAGGGGGACAAGGCAGCCCCCATCCTATATGCATTTCTTTTTTTTAAAAAGGGCCATGCCCCAGGGGATGGGGTCCCCGGGGCCGATTTTGGCCTTGGGAGGGGGGCCACGCAGCCCCCTTCCCGAATTTTGCATTTGCAAAAAGAAATTAGGGGGCAGACCCTGGGGGATGGGAGCCCCAGGGCCAAAATATTAGGAAAAGAAGGGGGGCCACACAGCCCCCCTTCTTAAACACAAAAAAAAGATAAAGACCGACATAGCGCCGGAGGCCACGCCCCCTTCTTGGAGCACTCTGCAAATGCACTCCCTGGCGCGTTTGCAGAGGGGGAACAAATTCCCCTTGAATACTAGGGGTCCCTGGGGGCCAACTAGCCCACCAGAAACATCCAGTATGCGCCAGGGGGCTGCGTTGCAGAGAGGCGGTCTGAGGCCACGCCCCTTTTTACACCTCTCTGCAACACAGCTCTGTGGCGCTTACTGGAGGTAGCTGGTGGGCTAGTTGCACCCCAGAGACCCTCAGTATTCAAGGGGAGTTAATCCCCCAATGTAAAACGCGCCACAGGGTGCGTTTGCACAGTGGTGAAGGGAGGGGGCAGGGCCTGAGTTCACATGTGTGCAAACACATCCTGTGGCACGGTTTAAGTTGGGGAATTATTTCCTTGTCAATCCTGAGGGTCCCTGGGGGCCAACTAGCTCACCAGGTACCTCCAGTAAGCGCCACGGAGCTGCGTTGAAGAGTGTTGTAAAAAGGGGCGTGGCCTCTGAGCACCTCTCTGCAACGCAGCCCCCTGGCGCATACTGGAGGTACCTGGTGGGCTAGTTGGCCCCCAGGGACCCACAGGATTGAGGAGGAATTAATTCTCTAACTTGAAACGCACCACAGGGCGTATTTGCAGACATGTCACCTCAGGACACGCCCCCTTCCTTCACCACTGTGCAAACATGCCCTGTGGCACGTTTTAAGTTGGGGAATTAATTCTCTTTCAATACTGACGGTCCCTGAGGGCGACATAGCCCAACAGGTATCTCCAGTATGCGCCAGGGAGCTGCGTTGCAGACAGGTGTTCAGAGGCCACGCCCCTTTGTACACCTCTCTACAACGCAGGTCTGTGTCGCTTATGGGATGTACCTAGTGGGCTAGTTGGACTCTAGGGACCCTCAGGATTGAAGGGGAATAATTTCCCCAACTTAAAACGCGCCACAGGGTGTGTTTGCACAGTGGTGAAGGGAGGGGATGGTGTAGGAAAATGGCTCTATATATACTGGACCGAAGAAAAATCAGCCGAACTACGAATTCCGATTTACTCACCTGTTATCAGGAGAGACCTCAGTGCTGTATCTTTGAGACCAGTACTGATCCTGAAAAGTAATTCTAACTGTACTTACCAGTAACTTGAATTTCTTTCCATAGGCTAACATTGATTTGTTTCACTTGGAAATTCTTCTAAGTGTGGAGTTTTGGAACTTTAAAATATTCCTCTAAAATCAGCCGAATTACGAATTACGATTTACTTACCTGTTATCAGGAGAGACGTCAGGGCTGCATCTTTGAGCCCAGTACTGATCCTGAAAAGTAATTCTAACCGTACTTACCAGTAACTTGAATTTCCTTCCATAGGCTAACATTGACTGGTTTCACTTGGAAATTCTTCTAAGTGTGGAGATTTGGAACTTTAAAATATTCACCTAAAATATCCGAACAACGAATTCCGATTTACTCACCTGTTATCAGGAGACAATCCAGTGCTGCATCTTTTACCCTAGCACTGACCCTGCAAAGTTATTCTAACCGTGCTTACCAGTAACTTGTATTTCCTTCCATAGGAATCAATTCTCTGGTTTTCACCAGAAAGATTTCTAAGTGTCAACTTTTAAAATACAATAATATTCCTTAAAAATCACTAGTGTAACCAAAGTAATCCATAGAGTAACTAATTGCATTTAACTAGAAATTCCCATTGAGCTCAATGTTGCATTGGGTTTGAAATTGTGTTGCCCTTTGCAACAACTGTAACTACTGTACTTAAAAGTCTATTGCCTATTTGCAAAGTATTTAAACTAAAGTTATTCATTCTGAGAAAGTATATTTTGTACGGTAATGTATAATGTAATTATTATGTAATTTAAAAATTAAAATATCTTAAAATACATAGTTTAAACAAATGTAGTAAATCAGTATCAAAAAAAATAAATATAACAATTAATACATTTAAAAATTGTCATTTACAAAACCTTTGAAATTCACTGAAAAAACCATAAGTTTCAGACATGTTACAGTTAGGAATTAGCATTTAAAAAACCTTAGAAATTCACTGAAAAAACCATAGGTTTTAGGGAAAGTTATAGTTAGTTGGACATTTCACTTGTACAAAACCATAGAAATGTCCCCATTATAGTTAGTTCAGCTAACTATAACTCGCGCGCCCGCATTGCACTGCTGATGACATCACATATTACATCACTCATGACATGGTCAGTGACATCACTCATGACATCACTGATGACATCTCAATTGACATCAGTGATGACGTCATCCTTGTGATAGAGTGGCAGACCTCCTCTCACCCTAATATAACCTTTGATACACACACTCAAAAATAGAAACTAACTTTTTCTAAACAATGGTCATACCAATACCAGTTAATACAACCTATTCAGTAATTCTAAGATCTACATACACATCCACTCATACACCAACAGTCCTATATAGTCACTCATACATGTACTCACTCATCATATGTACTCATACACCTATACATCCTGTTACACACCTCCACTCATCCATAGAGTTACTCACACACATAGTCACTCATGCTAATAAAGAATCAAACATCCATTTACTTGCATATTCAGTTATACACACACCAGCACACATACTTACTCTTTTAAAAAATCACTTAAAGAAACACATACTTATTCATACAGGAACTCTTCCAATCTCTCACTCTCACATATACTCACTTATATACAGCAATACTCACATATAGTAGTTTAAAACATATGTAGTTACTTATAAAGACACTATTGAGACAGTCATTCACTCACTAACACACCCATACACGCACTCATCCACCCATACAGTCATGCAGACATACTGTCTTCACCACATACAACCAGTGATGTACCCATTCATGCATCTATGCCGGATGGTTTCATTTATTGTGTGTGCGTCCCCGTGATCCTGGGCGTTTGGTGAATAACATTCAACACGGTTGCTCAGCCGTGGAGGGCAGCACCATCCTACGAGCCAGAAGAGGAGGCAGCTTGTTTGGAACTGTGTCCGGACTCGACAAAGCAGCACAACGAATGAGGAGATATGAACTTGTCTTTTTGCTCAGGGGCCCACTCGGGGTACAATAATTGCTTATAAATATGTTTGCACAAGCAGGACTTACTTAAAGAAAATAATAGTTCTGTAATGAGCCTACAATTCCCAGCATTCAGGAAATGGAAGATGCACTTAGCAGAGCCCCGGTTGAGCAGTATATAAAGAGAGCATGCTTGAAAAACAGTTGATGCAGAACTCCCTGTGAGTGAGACTCTAATAAGTGACCTTTGAAAAAGAGGTGAGAACCTTGAAACGCGTCAGGTCTTGAGAATATTTACCCAAGAATAAAGAAGCAAGTTCCCTTTGATGAGAAAGCCGGATGGTTTCATTTGTTGTGTGTGCGTCCCCGTGATCCTGGGCGTCTGGTGAATAATATATACATATATATATATATATATGTCAGCTCTACTTGCACCCTTTCGAATCGGGAATTCACTCGCGGGTGGGTGCCCTCAATGTGGCGATGCACTCCACAGAAAATCAAAGCTCCAACTTCCTCCAGTCGCAAAGGAAATAGGCACTCACGGGAGACGCTTAGAAGATGTTTTTATTCCGGTATGACAAACAGACGCGTTTCGGTGAATTGCCTTCCTCGGTGTTTGCTCGCACACCGGGAGGTCGCCATTTTTAACTGCATGCAAAAACTGTCATCGTGATACATCAATCATAGAAAGCGGACTTGCACATTAGCAAATAAACGTCCGCCATTGCTAAATTCGCAATAATAACTTGTTCGAATGGTAAATACATATCAAATCACAACCTAAGTCGTTAAATAAATTTGAAGACAGGTTATGTACATGTTCACACGCACTATGGCTATTTAACAGAATTATGCCATGTATTGGCTACGGCATCCAAGTAACATCGCCACAAGCGGATTATCAAATCGATCTTAGAAAACCCGTCATAAATAGACAGACAAGGCTACAGTTGTAATTCATTGCTTAGATTATGTTCATACTGTATGACGGTACCTTACAGCTTGAATGCCCTGGGTCCCAATTTCAATTGGAAAATAAACATTAAAACCTCTATCTAATGCGTGGCTAAATATGTAACATGATTTGGCCATGTATTGGCTAGCAGTGCCACCTCATCACTAAATAATTATAAGTGTACCCAGTTGCTATCACATTATCTAACTACTCATTCCGCCGTGTATCGGCTATTGTGTACCATCTTAGATACTTACACAACTTGTAAGATACAATTGTTAAAAACCTTGTCATAATCCGATAACAATTACATGACAGTTGTCAAGTTAGTTGGTTGGAGACAACTCTACTGTCAATTTGACAAAAAGTACAGATCCTACAGTTGAAACTCTACATTATTGCTTTTTTGCTTTTCTCATGTACCCAGATGTGATGCCAGTTCCTCCCCACTGTTTAAGCCTTTCGGAAATTTGGTTTGGCAATCTACTATGTACCGTGATTCTAGTCTTCGTAGCTTTTTCAATCTGTCTCCTCCTCTCACATTATCTGGTACAAGATCCAAACCATAAAATCTTAGTAGATTTCGATTGCTGGAATGTTTCTCGGCGTAGTGCCTTGCTACAGGATATGCCGTGTCTTTATTAGCAATTGCCCTTTGATGCTCCAATACCCTGATCTTTAATGGGTGTATGGTACTACCTATGTACCATAGATTACAGGGACATATTAGGCAGTACACTACATAGGGGGTGCTGCAGGTAATGAATTTCTTGATGATTCTAGTTGTCTGTGTGCCTGGCAAATCGAACGAGAGAACTCGTCTGCTATTAGAGCACGCTTTGCACTTTCCACAGGGAAAGAAACCTTTCATGTCCTTAAGGGTTCTGACCCCCGGAGATGCTTCCTCAAGATGACTGTGTACTAATCGATCTGGCCTTTCTGAATGTCACTTGTGGATATCCTGGAATGTCATAATTTAATACCGGATCAGTTTTCAAAATGTGCCAGTTTTTTCTCAATATGCGTTTTAATTGATTCGCTTCTGCTGAGTAGGTGGGTCGTAATTAAAAATGCATTACCTGCAGCACCCCCTATGTAGTGTACTGCCTAATATGTCCCTGTAATCTATGGTACATAGGTAGTACCATACACCCATTAAAGATCAGGGTATTGGAGCATCAAAGGGCAATTGCTAATAAAGACACGGCATATCCTGTAGCAAGGCACTACGCCGAGAAACATTCCAGCAATCGAAATCTACTAAGATTTTATGGTTTGGATCTTGTACCAGATAATGTGAGAGGAGGAGACAGATTGAGAAAGCTACGAAGACTAGAATCACGGTACATAGTAGATTGCCAAACCAAATTTCCGAAAGGCTTAAACAGTGGGGAGGAACTGGCATCACATCTGGGTACATGAGAAAAGCAAAAAAGCAATAATGTAGAGTTTCAACTGTAGGATCTGTACTTTTTGTCAAATTGACAGTAGAGTTGTCTCCAACCAACTAACTTGACAACTGTCATGTAATTGTTATCGGATTATGACAAGGTTTTTAACAATTGTATCTTACAAGTTGTGTAAGTATCTAAGATGGTACACAATAGCCGATACACGGCGGAATGAGTAGTTAGATAATGTGATAGCAACTGGGTACACTTATAATTATTTAGTGATGAGGTGGCACTGCTAGCCAATACATGGCCAAATCATGTTACATATTTAGCCACGCATTATATATATATATATATTACCTACTGGCGGTCGCCAGTAGGTAGTTATAGTTAGGACCCTGTTTCCATAGGAAAACCGCAACATTCTATTTTGAATAACTTTGGCGCCGGTCGACGAATCCTCGCGAAATTTTCAAAACTAATGGGGCGCTACGCTCCGCTCCTACCCTGAAAGTCTCGGGGGGATTCGTCAAGCGGGGGCTGAGATAAAAGGGGGGTCCCAAAACGCGTTTTTCCCATGCATTTTTCCATAGGACCTTTAGACACAGCTACAGCCCGAACGGCTGAACAGAGTTCCTTGAAATTTGGCAGAGAGGTAGTCTACAGGTCAAGGAAGTGCCTTTTGTAGGAATTTCTAAGTTTTTGTAAATGCTAATTTCTAACTACAACATCCCTAAATCCTGTGTTTTTTTTGTTGTTTTTTTTAACTAGCAGTCGCGTTGGCAGAGTGGTGGAGAAAGGGGGCTAGGTCTCCACCCAGCACTCAGGAACTCTACTGCTTAGGACTTACAGGAGGTACCAGGAGGGCTTATTGGCCTCCAAGGTCCATCAGGAGTAAAGTGGACTTCATCTCACAGCAGTCCCACTGTGTGGAGCTTACTGGAGGTTACAGGTGGGCTAGTTGTCCCCTAAGGACCCTCAGCATCGAAGGGGACTTCAACCGAGAGAGCACCAGGAGGCGCATTAGTAGACAGAGTAGTGCAGAGAGGGGGAGGAGCCTCTGGCGAGTTGTCAGCTTTGTTTTTTTTTTCTCGGAAGGGGGGTGTGTGTCCCCCCTTCTCTTGATCGTTTTGGGCGCAGGGACCCCCATCTCTGGGGCCTGACCCATTAAAAAAAAAGGAGAAAAAAGGAGGAGGCGACATGGCCCCCCTCCTTAGGCTGATTTCGGCCCCAGGGACCCCATCCACTGGGGCAAGCCCATTTTTTAAAATCATTTCAAGGAAAGGGGAGCAGCCCCCCTCCCAGGCCATTTTTGGGCCTGGGGACCCCATCCCCTGGGGCCACGCCATTTCATTTTTGGTTATTATTTTTTTTAAGTACGGGGGGCCCGCTGTCCCACTCCCCATGCCAATTTTGGTCCCAGGGACACCATCCTCTGGGGCCCAACCATTTTTTTTTTTAATATAAAAAGGTGGGGGGGTCTACCGACCCCCCTCCCGGGCAATTTTCAGCCCCGGGGACTCCATCCCCCATGGCTAGGCCAATTTGTTGAGGACCATGGGGGTAGCCTCAAGGCCCCGTGGTCCCTGCTGGCTCCCCGCTTCCTGCAAGAGCCGGTATTACTTTTGGGCAGAGGCCTGTGCCCAAAAGCAGTTTTGCTTGGCTTCATGGAAAAGAGAGCATTTTCAATGCTCTTGCTTCCATGAAGCTAACCAGAGTTTGCTATGGCTCGGAGGGAGTACTGCTGCCACAAAGCCAAAGCAAACTGCAATGTCCAAGGGTGGGCACCCCAGGACATTGCTGGAGCCGGCCCCTGGGGGTGGCAGTCCCTAGAGCCATGGAGGGCTCCTGGAGGGGGCTGTGTGTCCCAATCCAACAACATTTACGCCCCGGGGAGGTGGTAGTTACCAGGGCTGTGTGGGTGGGCTCGTGCCTCCATGCATCTTTCACAATTCAGCCCCGGGGAGGTGACATTCCCCGGGGCTGCGGGGGGATGCGTGGCCCGCCCCTTCGTTTAACATACTTAGCCCTGGGGAGGTGGCAGTCCCTGGGGCTGCATCGGGGACAGGAGCCCCCCATGCATTTTTTTATGAACAAAGTCCTGGGAATGTTGCGGTCCCCAGGGCTGTGGTGGCCCTCGCGGGCCCCAGCATGTATTTTGATCATTGCCTCCAGGACCTGGCCCACCTGGGGGACTAATTAAATGAGGCATGGTTAGAAGAGGGGGGCGCGGCCTCTGAAGACCACTTATCAATCCCTCTGTGTGGGACTTATTGGAAATAACAGGAGGGGTAGTTGCCCCCCAAGGACGTCTTTGGGGGCCAGCTACCCCTCTTATTACCTCCAGAAAGTCCCACACAACAGGATTGCAGAGACCGGATTGGAAGCCACGCCCCCTATCTCCACCACTCTGCAAATGCACCTCCTGGCACACTACTAGTTGGGGTATGAAGTCCCATTGGCTGTTGAGGGCCCAAGGGAGCCAACCAGCCCTCCTGTTATGTCCAGTAACACCCGCACGGGTAGATTTCTGAGAAATCATCAGATGCCATGCCCCCTTTCTCCGCCACTCTGCAAACGCACCTCCTGGTGCACTTCTCATAGAGAAATAGGAGTTTGTGTAAATCCCTGCGCCGCGTGGCAGGCGCCTCATGGTGCCTGCCAGACGGTGTAGGGATTTTCACGGGAGCCGCCCATGCCCACAACCGTAGGCCGCGGAAGGATAGGGGCCCCCAAAGTAAGTCGCTTTCCGACAGCCTCTCCATGGCGGAAATCCCGACATGGAAAGGCCGTCAGAAACTGACATCATAATCCTGATGATGGAAACGCTATCAGTAAGGGATTATAATAGGTATCTGACCGGCCCGACAGGCTCCTTGAGCACCTCGAAACACAGTCGGATTGACCGGTTGGAGTGTAAACCTACGGTGTCTGCCGGTAAGCCTCCATCAGGCTTACCGACCGACATCATAATGAGGCCTTTAATGACTTAAAAATAAAATGAATAAATAACTATATATTTATTCAAATAAATTATCTTAAAAATGTACTAAAACTATTAAAATGTATTTTTCTTACCGTTGTTAAAATGTATTTTTCTTACCGTTGAAATTCTAGTACGCACAATATTTTTACCTCGATTTTAAGGTCCAACCTTATTACACAGTCAATATTCAGAATCTGCAATCACAGAGGGTACTCAGAGGCAAAATGGTCATCAGAAAAAAAATGAATACACGGGTTATGTTTAAATACCAAGAAAACCACAATACAGTAGGGTTTAAAGACTGTTAAAGGTATTTATGAAGTTTACGTAAATAAGTAAACAGTGAGAAGGATCTGAAGAAGAAAATAAGAGGTTCAAAGTTTACAGCAAAACGGAAAATAGCTAGTAAATGTGAAAAAAGACACCACTTGTAGCTATTCTGCTAATGCATGTGATGTGATCGAAGCATAAGGTTCGACCTAGTGAAGCTTGTATCTTAATATCCTCTGTTATATTTCGGAAAATGTCCTGTGGGCGCATTTTGTGGGAGAAATCCGTGATACGGAGTCATCTTTTTCCAAACCTCATTGTGAGACAAGGAGTAAAACAAGAACAATACATACATAAGTATACATTGCTGTGGTGAAGGTACTGGTGTCCCCTTGACCATTTTCTGCACTGAGGGCATTAATATTTTTATGCGTCACCTGGCGCTCTTACAGGATGAAGTAACAACTGGTATAGAGTAAAACATGCACATGATTGGCATGTCTTTGTAGGAGCCTCAATTCAACACCTTTTGTGAAATTCCAAAAGCTTTGAGTGGGCTTATGCATTTTGAATGGACATAGCTCCAAGCATGCCTGTGTGAAGCCATGCCTTAGTCAAAAAATGGTTCAAAACATTTCAAGACATGCACAGGCATTTTTTCCTTAAGCAAAACTTCCAAAAATCATAAGAGAAGGTCTCATTGACTCAGCCCACCGTACACACCAATTAAGTGAAAATGCTTCCTACTTGCCATCTTTATCAGGGTCATCTGCAATATTACACACTCGGGGACTCATTTATGGCATTTTGTCATAGTGCAGTGCAGCAAAGCACCTTGCTGTGCTGCCCTATGCCAAAGTGAAAGGGCAGGAATGCACCGTATTTAAGCAATATGGTGCATTCCTGTCCTTTCTGCCTGCACCAAGGGTGCCTCCGTTGCATTCAGGATTGTTTTTGTGCAGGAAGTGGCACCGTCCTATACAAAAACAATCCTATGAGGCGTTTTCCTCATTCTACGTGTGCTGCAGAACGCAGTACACATGGAAAGAGGAAAAAAGAGGGGAAAAACGAAGCAAAAAAACATATTTCTCCTCGTTACGCCTCACTTCCATAGGCATATGGATTTGATGCTTCTCCAGATTAACAACACTTTTTAAATATAGGGCAGCGTCAAAGTCCATGGGTGTTCTGTGGGGAAACCCACCACAATGCCCATGTAGCGCTTACCAGGCTCAGAGGAAGTCGATGCAGCGATTTGCACTGCATCGCGGAGTGGCTTTGCGTGGCTTTATAAATCTTTATGCGACCCCTGCGTCACGCATGCCCCATTTTACGTGGTGCAAAAGTGACGCAGGCCTCTCATAAATGAGCCCCTCCGTTTCAAATGAAATCAAGTCCCATAACGGGCCTCTCTATTCTACGGCTGTCGAATTTTTGCAGCGCCTGCTGTCAAATCTGCCTGCCAGCATCTGCAACCTCTTGCTGGGCAGGATTCCCTAGAGCTGGCAGCTGCATAGTATGTGTAACCTGTTGTGTTGTATTGGCGATTAGAAGTGCTCGAGAGGGCACAGTGGCTATTAGGTTAAGTTAAATGTAGTTGAAGGTCCTATAAATGAATCATCATAATGTATAACATACTATATTATTAAAACATAATAAGCTTAAATACAAAATTATACAGCTGGTGCCATTATGAAAGGTTCTGTGTCTGTTTGCGTTCTCAGTAAGAACTCAACGACCGATTCCCCTGTGAGTGCCACATTATTTGCTGCAAGGATGCTTTACATTGTCTCATGATACCTTCTTGTGACCCCACTCAAGACAGACAGCTCTTCAGAGGACAAGCAAGGCATCCTTTGTGAGGCATGCTTCAGTAACAAAGAAGGAAATTATAGAAACACATACGGGGCAGTTAGATTTGTGCATTTTTGCTCTTGAGATGGATAAAATGAAAGTACCTCAACTGTCGCAGCTGGTACTTTTCTGCTCAAGCTTAATTTTCATTTCCCGCAGGCTGGAAGCTTTGGGTTGCCCTCTGGTCCATTTCTAATCAGAATGGAAAAAAGACAAACTCGTTTTAGTCTCGACTCCACAGCTTATCCTGAGAGGGAAGAAGAGCTATTTCAGAGTTTTTGTTTGACGTCATGTGTTTTTTTTTATATAATCGTTATTGTCCCATGTTGTTTGAGTTTATGAAGAACTGTTTAATTAAACTTAACCCTGTACAGCGCCAGGACACCTTCGGGTAATCGTGCGCTCTAGAAATCGCCTTAACATAACATTATCAAAAAGGAGAACAGCACAAAAACCTAAAACAAGAGGACGTATAGAGGGAGTTGGCACATGGGAAAAGCTACTGTGCTTTTGAATGGCAAGTAGCTTCGGTGAGGATGTGACATTTCAAAGACTGTGAATGGCAGTGTATTTGGGCTTATGTGCTTTTGTGTTCGTTAACCTCTGCATTTCTGTTTATGTGTAGGGGTTTGCATGATTGTGAGTATGTGTCTGCATGCGTGGATGAATACGTTCTATTGTGTGTACATAGGTCTATCTGAGAGAGACCTTTTGTGTGTGTTTATATGGTGGGAACTACCTGGCTTGGTATCTGGGCTTGTGAATACGGTGCCTGGCTTATCAATAACTGATTACCAGGGGAAACGATTTCAAAGTCTAAAATCTAAGTGGTATTATCTCTCCATATGCTGGCATAATGTGGGCAGCTAGTGGCAATGACTAGTGGACTATGGGGTAACTTGACAGTGCACCGCATGTTTAACTGTAGGTTGTTAAAAACTGTATTTTTAACTTCCTGAGTCCTTACAAAATTTAGCTTCATATGCACTAATTTTGTACTATTTGATGTGTTCAGGACTTTCACAATTTTCTAAATGCATACCTAATATGTTCCATTAGAACCTAGGCAAATAACTCTGTTATTCTATGTAGGTGTTTTTTTAAAGAATCAGTATTCTAATACAATGAACACCAACCAGTGTCTGGTGTGGGATTATGATACTACTTAATTAATTGTATTATAATTGCATTTATTTAGCGTTTACTACCACTGACGAGGCATAGAAACACTTTTTGGGAACCCGTAAAGGATTAGTGGTGAATTGGTGTAGTAAAATATGAAAGTAATTTCAGGGGTGGATATGTTAGTCTATTATTTGGATTGAGAAGGATAGTGGAGGGATAGAAGAGGGAAAAGGTTTGCATTTATATAGCACTTGCTACCCTGGACTATTTGACAAGCTGGAAAGCTGGTGAGCAGTGTCGGCTGCCTCTGAATGGGGGTGGGGGAGGGGGGCTGGAGGTGGTGAAAAAATAAATAAAACATAAACGGACCTTCTCCGCTGCTGCAGCTGCCGACGCACGCCTATCCTCCGTCTGCTGGCAGCACCTGAAGCACCCAGGCTTCCGGACTCTCCCAGCCAATCACGACGCTGCCTGATCAGCGTCGTGATTGGTCTGAGTGTCCTGCTTGGCCGCTCAGGCTGTGCCTGGGGAGGCTGGGCTTGTTCTCCACAGGGCTGTGCAACACAGCCCAATGGAGAACATGCCAAGTGCGCATGAGGGTTTGGCCAGCCCTAGAGGCCCAGTGGAGCCGTCATACTCACGAAGGGACGGAGTGCAAACCACTCCTGCTCCTTCTGCGGTGAGCCAACCCCACCCCGCCTGACCCGGCTGGAGCAAAGAAAAATATAATGATAATAACTTATTGTTATTATCATTTTATTTTTATTTAGCACTGCTCAAGGAGCAGTGGGGTGATGCTCTTCCGCCTTAGCGGAGGAGCCACCACTGCTGGTGAGTGCTCCATCCATCCATGCATAAAAGGAGTCCTCTGGACCTCACCCTACCAGGGGTTTTATCTGTGCCCCATACATCCAGTCCAGGAATAGACTAGCCTATCGAATTTACTCCTGCTGGCATCTATTCCTCTGTACCACTTTTTGTTTCATTTGCAGCAGTAAGAAAAGAACACACACATACAGAATATTGATTTTGAATGTGTTTCTTTGGTGTGGTAGCTAAATGTGAAACCTGGAAGATACCCCATCTTTGAAAATTCCCCACGGAAACAGAAACTTACAGGCGTTTTATTACATGCACTGTCACGTGAACTCACTGCACCAAAATTATTGTTCTTCTCTATTATATAAGGGGGCCTATTTTATTTGTTTGAATGAAGGCCCATGGTACCCTTCCTACACTACACTCAAAGGCCACAGGAAATTTGTATGAGCAAATACGGAATAAAGATTTCTAATTGGAAAATAACAGCTATAGAATATTTATTTATGAGTCTGAGGTGTATTGACCTTTGTTACTAGGAGTGTGATGATATCCTGACAAAGCTAGTAAGCCTGACTTTTAACAAATGCACCCCTCCTGTAATGCTAGGCATATGGAGGTATTGTGGTTTTAGGGTTCAGGACATTGTGATGCACAGACCATTAATGATGGCTCCAGAACAGGCGGTTAAGGGCACTGCTACGCGGTTACCGGATCTTTAGAACCTTTCATTTGTTTGCACCCCTTCTCAGAAGTGATGTCCTTCAGAGGGTCTCACCGTAGCTATTTACACATGCCGTTTTTTGTATATATTTGTTAATTTCTGTGTAGCATTTAGTAGTGCGCCTTAAAGTACCTTTCCTTTTAATAATAAGGATAGGGCAGCGATTTGTTAGGTGTTGTTTATTGCTTTGCTGAGTTTTGAGCCTCTAGCCCACAGCACCTCTCCTAAGTAACCCTTGAACTGCTCTACCTCGCTGCCTGGAGAGTGAGGTGGTAAAAAGGGGCATTTGGCTCCCAGATAAAGGCTCAGTAGTACAGGGTCCATGGGACATCAATGGTAGAAGACCCCAGTTGTTATAATTGGGTCCGAAAACCCTCCAGGCCGGATTCCTGACAGCGACACAATTATTCACAAAGTGTATTTACTGATCAACTACATAATTTGTTCCATTTTTTTTGTTCTGCTCTTTCCGTACCAAACATGCTTAAAGTTGCTTATTAACTGGAAAAAGAGACCCAGCATGTTTGTTGTCAATGAAATAGTTTTACACAAGTTTCACACAGTCGCTGTCATTGGCTGATATGTAGTAAGATACAAAATAATGATAATAATTTTGAGTATGGATGCTGGTTATCAATAATAATAGTTGTATTTATATTAATATATCTAACAATATTATTATGCCTCATATTATAACTTCGTCTCATTAAGTCCCATGCCATTGGGACATCCTATGTCATGTAAATTGGTGGGTCGCTAATAATCAGCTGTAATTGTTGCAGATTGTATGGGGTCTGAGCCATTTTCCCATGGCATAGTACTTCTTAAGAAATTGTTCATGGAAATGTTCCCCTTGATCAACCTGCTGATGGACCTCTATCCTGTGATTAACTTGGCCATGAACGGGTTGCTTAGAGCCACCGGCTGAAAGTATTGATTTCATGTTTTGGTAGTGAAATAATTAAAAGAGTACATTTTATACAACCCCAATTTCCATTCTCAAACATTTCTGGAGCTTGTTTTTTCTAAAGCTGCTGTTTCCACATTGCCTGGTATTTTAGGACTAGAGTATAACACCTTAACCCTCATTCCAAGTTTTGCTCTAATAGTGATTTGGGGTTTCAGCTCGATTCGGGTTTACATGGAATGCAGGAATGCAGCTCCCTGGGGGAATTCATTAGACGCTTTTCGAGTGTGTGTGGACACGTGCCAAGACTGTCAGAATTATATGAAGTAATGGATACATAACACCAATATTCTTCCTATTTCTCAGGGGAAAACTTCTAATAGTCTCCTAATTCTGCTTCTTGGAATTACTGAACCCAAAGATGTCAGTAGGGTCAGGCGCTGAATTATCAATGCCGAGTTCCCGCAACAATTCAAAAGCGGTCTGTTGTGTTTTTCATGGTAGAGGGAACGAATACAGGGATGGAAATGTGTCTCACTGGAAAGACTGACTTTTTACTATCTAATTAAAGAAATCGTTCATCGGAGTTTCCCGTGCCTGGAATGTTCATGCTCCGCCCTAGTTGTATCCTTGTGTTTTATAGTACATTGTTATAAATGCCAACATATGTTTTTTTTTCTGCAGGCCCACGTGTATTCTTTAGGCGCCACACTCCAGGCAGCGATTGAATTTGTGGTGGATCCGGAGGTGGAACCAGAGATCAGTCGTAATGTATGGATTCTGTTGGAACACATGCAAGACCCGACCCCTTCAAACAGGCCGGATATTGAGGTACAGAAATATTCTGCAAATATCTTTGAAAGACTCCTAAAAGTATTAGTGGTTGAGTGAACAAGGTTTTCTAGGAAAATAGCTTGCACTAATCACCTTTGGTCGGTTAGAAATGTGAAACTAGGCGCCCTCTTATTCCTTCATTCCATCAGTAAGTAGCTTTTTTATCTTATCGCGAAAGTACACTTGCAAGGTCCATAAGTTACCCTTTTGAGGCACCTGGTAACCTGCTATCTAAAAGGAAGGTCAACACTTATGCTTAAATGCTCACTGACCTGGGAGCCTCTATGGGCAAACATTGCTTTTTTCCCCTTTTTTATTGAGTTCCAAAAATAATGGCCGAACATTGCCTGATATAATACCTACTATACAAAGACAACCTGGTCCACGGAGATGTGCTACGAACCAAAAATAGGGTCTTCTGTGGTCGTGGTTTTTTTTGTGAGTTACAGTGGGTGTTTTCCAAACGTCTGAAAATGAGCAGTTATTACTGATCATGCATTTTGGTGCATTAAAAACGAGCTGGAGTTATTTGATTTTCCAAAAAACATTATGAGATAAAAAAAAAAATTTTAGCAGCCCAATCTCAAACAATGGACAATGTACAGAGGCATTTCCACTTGTTGATGTTTTTCGTAGAGTACTAAGACATGACACCTTTGCTGGCCCCAAGAGGTGGGGAGCAGGAAAAATATCAATTTTGCTTTTTGGGGGATATTTGAAACAAGCGGACTGGGACAGCAACACAAAGGTGTGGGCATAAGCTTTGGGCCTGCCATATATCTGTGCATACTTCCTAGCTGTGTGTCTTTAGAAAGGGGATATATGACTTATGCAGGCATTTAACCTTCTTTGCGCCTGCAGCGGGCGAGGCTGCGGTGTTTACAAGCACTATCACACAGAGGCCTGCAAGGACTGAATGCATTGCATCTGTTGGCGATCATTATATACAGAGCTTATGTCAGAGATTTGTATTTTGAGTAACGTAGCTCAGTGGGTAAATTAATTGCTGAGATCTCTGTGTGACCTCTAGGTTAGAAGTAAAAAAACAAACTGGTAAAACAGTTCAGTGAATGATGCATCCTCTGTAAACAGGTGCATGCACCTCCCACACCTTAATAGATCATTCGTTCTGCCAGGACTCCATGCCCAGAAGGCATAGCAAGCCAGGGAAGAATGAGTGCCGAGGGGCAGCCTTTCATTCACCCACAATATTACAGTGTAATCCGTGCACATACAAGGGCCATCCAAGCACCAGCAGCATTCTGCTGTCGTGTTGCATTGAAGTCACCGCTCCCGGCAGACACTTTTGAGGCTCAAAGCAATGAAGGGTTATCATCTCCAGCATGTATGACGTCACTACCTACCAGCTGCCTTACAGTGGAGCCTGCCTGTGTGCACTCAACACGGGTGGGAGCTGTAGCGCTACCGTGGAACCAAGCAAGGGGAGAGGAAATAAATACGAAATACAGACATTGACACCTTGACCCACTGTTTCAGCAGTAGTATTCATTCTATAAACCTTTAGGGAAATAAACGGTGTGCTGATTAGCTAGCTCCGCCTTTTCCTTTCTCAATTAGACCAGCAGACAAATGGGTCGAGGCTCCCTGGGTAGAAGATTCAGGAAAAACAAAGAAGAAAGTACACAGAGCAGAACTCTCTGATGTTGCTCAGACCCTTGTCATTCCAATAGCACAAACAATGCAGTTCAACTCAGAGAGCAGTATTGATTTTATAACATGCAAATAAACCTCATCGAATTAAGAAGAGCATATTATTCATTACCACACATTGAGCCCTAGTCCCTAGATCCCAGAAATGTCCCTATCACTGCACCCTTCTTTCATCAATTAGAAGATACAAAGAGGATTTGATGTGACAGAAATAGTTTGACTCTCTGGATCATGAGCGGTTTAGCTGTTGGTTGTCCACACTGATGCACAATGTCAGCGTTAGCAGCTCGGAGCAGCCAAGGGTTGCCCATGTTGAAATGACACAACGGGGTGCAACGGAGGCTACAAATCGAACACTGTGGAAGGAAACCTTTTCATGACATTAGAGGAATGTTAGATGTATTTCGCATGTTTATCAGCTAATATCTAACAAGACTTTGGGACAAGATACCAGTGAATGTTCTGCTTGCAATTTAACCAGTGAGGATAATTATGGTAAATAGGTATATGAAAGCAATTCCGAATATTTCCACAAAAACACAATGTATTCATCACTGTTCTGGGGACACACTGTAGAGTCTACCACATAGAAAATAACCTATATCCAACAGGCTTGTTTGACATTTCTGTGAGGGTCATGGCAATGGAATGCCTCTTCAAGTTTATTCTGCTTTTGCCAGGTGACATAAGCACCCATTTCTAAGAGTAAATAAACAAGCACTTGCAATGCAATAGGTCTCGCATTTATAAGAGTTTGAGCTATTGGCATTGTAAAATTACAATGCCTTTTATTTATGTTTTGGTTTTAAAACAAATAAAAGGCATTGTCATTTACAATGTCAGTAGCATAAAGTCGCATCAAAGCAGTGTGTGGAGTGCAGCAGTGTGCGGCATGCAGCAGTGTGCGGCGTGCAGCAGTGTGCGGCGTGCAGCAGTGTGAGGCGTGCAGCAGTGTGCGGCATGCAGCAGTGTGCGGCATGCAGCAGTGTGCGGCGTGCAGCAGTGTGTGGCGTGCAACAGTGTGTGGCATGCAGCAGTGTGTGGCGTGCAGCAGTGTTTCGTGTAGCAGTGTGAGGCATGCAGCACTGTGTGGCGTGCAGCGGCGTGCAGCAGTGTGCGGTGTGCAGCAGTGTGCGGCGTGCAGCAGTGTGTGGCGTGCAGCAGTGTGAGGCGTGCAGCAGTGCGCGGCATGCAGCAGTGTGCGGCGTGCAGCAGTGTGTGGCGTGCAGCAGTGTGTGGCGTGCAGCAGTGTTTCGTGTAGCAGTGTGAGGCATGCAGCACTTTGTGGCGTGCAGCGGCGTGCAGTAGTGTGCGGCGTGCAGCATTGTGCGGTATGCAGCAGAGTGCGGCGTGCAGCAGTGTGCGGCATGCAGCAGTGTCATGCAGCATGCAGCAGTGAGTAATGCAGCAGTGTGCAGCAGTGTGTGGCGTGCAGCAGTGTGCGGCGTGCAGCAGTGTGTGCTGTGCAGCAGTGTGTGGCGTTCAGCAGTGTTTCGTGTAGCATTGTGCGGCCTGCAGCAGTGTGTGTCATGCAGCAGTGTGTGGCGTGCAGCAGTGTTTCGTGTAGCAGTGTGCGGCGTGCAGCAGTGTGCGGCGTGCAGCAGTGTGCGGCGTGCAGCAGCATGCGGCGTGCAGCAGTGTGTGGCGTGCAGCAGTGTGTGGCGTGCAGCAGTGTGTGGCATGCAGCGGCATGCAGCAGTGTGTGGCGTGCAGTTACGCGATAGCCAGGCGAGACCTAAAAAATGCACTCCATGGAACGAGAAATCATAGTGAGCTGCCTCACTATAAATGACGATGGGAGGCTTGGTTACAATTAGAAATATATGGATACTTTTTGCTGAAGCTTTCTTAGGTCGCTAACGGCCTGATTTGCTGAAATGGCACGATTGCAACCGGAAAAGAGCATTTTTATAATGTACAAAGCCCTAATTCACGATTCAGTAACGTATTACAGAATTGCAAAATGGGTTTGCGATTCAGTATTTGGAAGGGGCATGTTAAGGGCGTCCCTTCTTAGTACTGAATCGCAATAGTATGTGTGAATGCTTTGCGACCGAAATGTGGTCACAAAACATCCAGTAGGTGGTAACCTATTCGCAAATGGACAGGGGTCCCAAAGAAC
The DNA here is from genome assembly GCF_964204655.1 of Triturus cristatus. Classification (NCBI taxonomy): domain Eukaryota; kingdom Metazoa; phylum Chordata; class Amphibia; order Caudata; family Salamandridae; genus Triturus; species Triturus cristatus. The sequence continues at coordinate 460,134,886 of NC_140580.1, read as the reverse complement.
CCCCTTCCTCTTTGTGAATGTTTTTAAGAACGTTTTTTAAGAGCAGGAAGTGGTCCCATGGACAAGTGCCTACTCTGAAAAAATGGTCAGAAAACTTTTAATTTTTCTTTTTGAAACACAATCCGTTTTCTTTCAAGGGAAACGGGCTGCATTTTAAAAAACAGTCACTGCTGTCCCCAGCAGGCCACCATCCCTGTGAATTTAGTGATTCCCAATAGGTCGCGAACTGAGACCTACCTAATGCATATTAATGATGTAAGTCTATTTGCGACCAACTGGGAATTGCTAAATGTGTCAAAGACACATTTGTACATGAGTGTTTGCGGTTACCAAATAGCAAATCGCAAAAATTCACTATTTAGTCTTTGCAAAGCCAAATCTATGTACATCTGGTCCTCAGTTACTTCCAGCATTATTCCATCTACCCTGTTCTATAAGTAGGGGATCATTATTAAATCATTGTGGAGAAACTATGAATTCCTTCATTCTATTCTGAATTCTAATATATATTGTGTTACCTTGAACATTTGTGGGTAGAAGGGTGTGAGAATCGAGATTCTATCCTAGAGGATAGATGTGTTGGTTGGGTATAACTCCATCTAAGGTTATTCAACAAAGCTGATTTGTGTATTGTGTGACATGAAATTCTGATTTATGGTGAAATCACAAATGGGTGGATGATTTTATTTCCTAAAGATGCCAGAAGTTTGAAAGCTTGGTGACTTTAGGGGTTGGTCATAGCAAAGCGCAACTTTGAAAGCTCAGGAAGTAGGAAACCAATAACCTCATGTTGAACAATGACACACCTTAGCAGCTCAAAATGCAGCACCATTGACTGTTCATTTACAACTATAAAGAAGAATACAAAGTGGAAAAGCCGTGGCAAAGTTGGGACAGCAGCAAGAGATGGAAGATGGTGTTGAAATGCAGTTTGTAGGGTTCCCGCCCATGAATGCTTTAGACCAGTAGTTCATAACCTGGGGTCCAAGACAACTACTCAGGGGGTCTGCAACTGTTTAGAAAATAAAATAATGGTAGGGTTGGAAATGACCATGGTTTGCGTGGTGTACCCACAGAATTTTGACGTAACTGTTTTTCTGGCTGTAAATCTCTGCATTTACGCCCGCTTTAAACTGGTGAAAGTGCCTGTAGTCCCGGTTTCAACATGATGAGAGTGGCATACCCCTGAATGACATATTAAACTTACCTATAAGTCCCTAGTATACGGTTCAAAAGTGTACCCAGGTTCTGTAAGTTAAATGTTACAAGTGGGCTATGGCATCCATTGTGCCATCCACCACAATGACAGTGCAACCATTACTGCAGTCCTTCCATCCTGGCTGTAGAGTTTTAAACTGAAAATCCGACCAGTCAGAATAACTTCTTTTGACAGGAAATAAGGTTTAGACCGTATTATTAAGTTTTACTGCCCATAAGGCAGGGTGCATGGTATTTAAAGCAGGGCATGTAAAGGTTTAATGTGAAACATGTCCTTACAGCGGAAAGGTGCCAAAAGCTATTTTCACTGAAGCAGGGTTGGCTGATCCTTTGGACGGCATTGGGATGCAATAATATATGTAATAATGGCATCTCTGTATAAAAAGCAGGAGTTTTTGAAATATGGATTACAAGCCCAATTCACTGGTAAAGTTGTATTTGTAATAAATATTTTGGAAAGGGTACTTTTAAAAAGTTACATTTTGCTTGCATAAAGCCATTGGAGGCCCATTTGTATGAGCTCTAACTGTCTCACAGGAGCTGAGTAGCCCCCTTGATGAGGTGTGAACCCGTACCTAGAGGTGGGACAAAGGTCTTGAGTATGGGGTAATGTTCTGCTCCTCTGGCAGGATGACCATATGGGCTTAGCCTAAGAACTTGATTAACTTCAAAGAAGCCCACATAGTCACTGGTATATGTTAGCTTACACCTGGTCAGGGCCCTTCTTTGTCCCCCCAGTATTCAGGAACCAATTTGGTGGCAGAGGATCTGCCCTCAGAACTGGTTTACCGTGACCAAGGAGGAAGGATTGCTCATTTCCCTGGCCCCACCTCTGGGGTGCATACATAGGCTCTGCACAAAGGAACAAAGGGTTGACTATCTTGGGGCAGTAGGGCACCCAGGAAATCCACACAAGTGGGTAGGGTAGCCTCTGTGAACTTTTACATGATTGATTAAGAATGGGCCATGAGTCTCCCCACTCACAAGCTGGTACCAGGCATAAATGTGGCACCCACAGTACCTTTCTCAGAACACCTTCTGAACCTGTGAAAAATAGAAGATAACTGGACCTGCAGTCTGTGACCTGAGAGGAGCCCAGAAGATTGGATCTGTTCTCCCTCTTGTAGTCAGGACAAATAAGTGGACTCCAAGGGTCATAAAGGTGACCTCCAGCTCAAGCTATAATGATACCACAAGATACAAGAGGCATTTTATGCACCTGCCAGCTCTAACTGGGCCTGCTTTGGACCTTTCTGCTTGCCTCTTCTGAAGTGAGCTTTGAGCCACAAGTGTTGTCCTCAAGCTCCGGGACACTTGGCTGGTGTCAAAGTGTACTCCACATAACTTATCTTGAAACCTGGGACTTTGAAACGTTTTGCTCCTGTTAGATCGGGTAGCCTGCGTGTAGTCTTCTCCCAAACATTTTTCCATCTCCCCTCCTCTTTGCTGAAATGTATTTTTGTTGGCATTAGGGGTCTGTGCACTTTACCACTGCTAACCAGTGCTTAAGTGATTGTGCTTTCTGTTAAGCATAGTAAAAATGGACGTACAGCTGATTGGTACATTTAATTTACTTGCATGTCCCTCGTAGATGGTACAGGCCCTGTAAAATAAATGCTACTAGTGGTCAGCCATACTTATTGTGCCACCAACTAAAAGTATCCTTTTAAAACATGTCCCAGGCCTGCCATTGCAGCCTATAGTGCAGTTTTTACCTGCCAATTTGGACTGGTAAAATATTTTTTTTTTGTGATAAATCTCGTTTTGAGAATCAGTGTAAAACACCAAACAGTCAGGTCATGCATCAACATATATAATAGTATCACAGCTTACATCATCAAGAAGCATTTCCCTGTCCCTCTCCCACTGCATGGATGAAGTCTAGTTAAATCCTGAGCACTCCAAACTTGAGATATCATTATAAGAGAAAATCATGCAATAAGTCCAGTCACACTTTGAGATATAGAAGTTAGGTAGGGTGCTTGCGCTGTATGCAAGACCTATTTCATTAAATAAAGGACTTTGCTACTGCCTTTGGCGTATCATTGGTCAGTCCAGTGTCGCTCTTCTTTGCTGCCTCCTAACTGATACATTACTTCCGTTTTCCCAAAGAGGAGCACCGGCCAAATACAGTGTCCTTACACTTGCTGTGCTTTTCTGTTTCGCGAGAACCCTTTTTTTTTTTTAATTGTTGCTTTCCACCGTCGCTTTTCCACCCATCACTTTCTGCCCGTTGCTGCTTCTTTTATTATTTATTATTCCTTTAGGGGCACTTTTCATGAGCGCTGCTCATGCCATGCCTCACTGCTGTATGCTTCCAGACCGCAATGCTATCTTCACCTCTTGATTTCACAACAACAGCTTGTAGACACACCGTTCATGTATGCTGGGCTTCATGGAGTTAATTTTTTTCATTGCTGGAAAAGGTAGTGTTATAGTTTTTTAGGTGGAGTTTAAATAATTTTTGCCTGGAAAAGGGATTCATACTGCGTATGCTTAAAAAAGCATTCATATGCTCCAATCGAGCGTGCACTCAGCAGGCCCCCCGCGGCATAGTCAGGCACCGACTTCAGTGCTTTCCGATCATCACACACTCAGTAGTTCCCCCAGGCCAAGGCAGGCATGTACTACTGTGCCTACAGTGAAGGTATGGCTGACAGACAACCAGGGCCGGCTTTAGGGCAGTGCGACCGGTGCGGCCGTACTTGGGCTCTGGCCTGTGAAGTGGACGCTGACCTCAGAGGGGGTCACTGTAACGATAACCTATGATTGGAGAGATTAGCAGCACTTTTGCCTGGTGGAAGTGAGAGAATCCAAGGAGGTGGTCATAGGGCATGGGGGCACCAAAAATTATTGCTGCACTGGGCGCCACTAGTGCTACAGACCGGGGCAGAGGCAATGGAAAGTAATGTTGTTTTTTTAACTTTTATTTCGTAGGTTGTGTTTCAATTAAGTCATATCTTTACAGGTTAATTTTGCACAATCATATTTTTCAAGCACTCTCTCCCTTCCACCTTGCGCTTGGTCTCAAACACACTCTGCACACAGCTCCGCTGCCTCTGTACAGACCCCGGATCCATGGCCACCTGGTGCCTACTCCCTCCATGATCTGCTGCAAGTCCCGGTCAGGGTCAAAGTGCGGTCCAGGAACCCTTGCATCCAGCGCTGTGCCCACCTCTAGGGGCAGTTCTCCTCACTCTGCGTCCCCAACTGCAAGCCCCTGTCAGAGTAGTCGAGGGACGGTCCGTGAGCCCCTGCTTCCAACGCCATGCTCACCTCCAGGGGCAGTTCTGCACACTCTGCACTCCCAGCTGCACGCCCCTGTCAGAGTAATCGAGGGACGGTCCATGAGCCCCTACTTCCAATGCCATGCTCACCTCCAGGGTCAGTTCTGCACACTCTGCGTCCCCAACTGCAAGCCCCTGTCAGAGTAGTCGAGGGACGGTCCGTGAGTCCCTGCTTCCAACGCAATGCTCACCTCCAGGGTCAGTTCTGCACACTCTGCGCTCCCAGCTGCACGCCCCTGTCAGAGTAGTCGAGGGACGGTCCGTGAGTCCCTGCTTCCAACGCAATGCTCACCTCCAGGGTCAGTTCTGCACACTCTGCGCTCCCAGCTGCACGCCCCTGTTGGAAGAGTCAGCGCACGGTCTGGGATCCCCTTCTTCCTGCACGGTGCCCAACTCTATGGGCAATTCTGCACACTCTGTGCCCCCAGCTCCATGCATTTCATGCCCAGCCCTAGCACAGCAATCTTTACTGCCATGCTAATCTTTTGGGTCATCTATTTAAAATTCCTCTTTTAAAAAGAAAGTAGGCACAATCTCTACTTTAATAGCACATATGTGACTCCATTCTGGTGCCGGTTTCAGACAAAGAATGTGAGAAGGTTGTGTTTTGTTTTACTTAATTAGCCTGGCACCCACTTTACGGATGCTATACTTTATCTCTCAGCATTTTGGTCACTTTGGGAGTCCGTGAACCTTTGATAATTATTTCCACAACACTGTTAAGCGTCTCTATGGCCTTTGTTTACACAGTTTATATTTAGTGCATATGACTCTCTGAACTCTGCCCATAATTCTTTTCCCTCTGCCTGTATACCTCACAATGTTCGGTTACGGATATGGTCTTAATTACATGCTCATCAAAAGTCGACCTGGTACATGTGTATTAACATTTCCTTCGTGGTTCTTGCTGTGGATCGTTAGGTCTGCTAACTGTCTAAAACATGAAAAGCAGTGATCTTAAACCTCAACTGGAGACTTGCACTAATGATTGCTGCCTAAAAATTCGCATTTTGTTCCTGTTTTCCTTTGCTCCTCGCACTCTGCTTGCACTCATTGTGTATGCGCTCTAGAAATCAGGTGCACTTGTTTTATTAAGCATTCAAGCATTGAGATATTCTTCAAGTCAGAGTTCTGCGCACTAAACACCAGATTGTTTAAGGGACAGTGTCTGTTCTTCACACTGATTACAGCAAACACAAGTTGAGGTCGAAAGGGCCCCCTCGGGAATATGAAGTGCAGGGTGGGGCTGTGGGGTAATCCATGACGCCCTGTCCTAATGCATTAACGGTGGCCTACCTCAATGTCTGATGGGTTGAGTTTTGTCATGAAAACATCTGTCAGTTTCTGATTTGCTTATTTGCCTTCTTTGTTGCCCTCCAAATTCGGAATGCAGGTCGACTCATGCTTTCGCATCATTCAGAATACCTATTAAGCCCCCAATGCACAACACAAATTTCCACAACACACCACATAATTCAAATCCACAACATGCCACTCCTCAACTCACAATACCATTACACATAATTAACTCCATCACACACAATCACACTCAACATAATTTCAACAATAGTTAATACCACTTAATTACTATCCACATAATTCAAAAAGACACCATACCACATATTTTGACTACACAACTCCACACCACACAATTCCACACACCACAATCCCACAACAAACAATTCCAATACAACCCATCTCTACCTCACATTTCTATCAAACCTATCATCTCTCCCTCACACACCCACTGCCCTTCTTATCTCTCCCTCACACTCCCACTACCCCATCTCATCTCACAATTACACTGCCCCCTCTCATCCCTTCCTCACACTCCCTCTCTCCTTTTTATACTCCCTACTCACACATGTTACCTTCCTGTACCTCTTTGCGCTGTGCACGAGCTCACCTCCCGCCTCTACCCCACTTGTTGCCCTTTCGACTCATCCCTCTCTCTTTCATACGCTCTCTCACACCTCTCTCTCGCTCTCTCACACACTCTTCCCACCTCTCTCATATTGGTTCACTTCAGGTCTTCAAGCACAGTTTCTTTCTAGTGCCTTTTCAACATATACATCCCTCAAACCCACACTCTATGTGTCTGTGGCCTGCTCTCCCCTTCTTTCTCACTCACTCTTTCTGCTCTTCTATCTGGAGTTCATTCACCACTTCATTTTTATCTATTCTGTGCATCTCTCACCTCTATCTATTTTCCAAAGAGGTGATACATAAATCCGCTGCACAAATTCACTACATACCATAAAATTCCACAACTAACAATTCCAATACAGCCCCTCTAATTCCACTCCAAACCACTTACATCAACTTCATCCAAACCAAAACACATGGGGAAAAGACATTTAATTTACAATGCCAATAGCTCTAACTCTCGCAAATGTGAGACCTATTGCATTACAAATGCTTGTTATACATAGCCACCCCTAAATTAGGCTCTAAAGAGCCCAAAGGGCAGGGTGCATTTAAAATTGGGACATGTGCTTTTCAGTTTTACATGTCCAGGTAGTGAAAAACTCCTAAATTTGTTTTTCTCTCTCATAAGATAACATTGGGTTACCTAATTGAATTTAATGAGGGCTAACTTTGATCAGGAGCAGGCGGAACTCTCATGTTTGGACTCAAATGAATTGTAAAATAAAATCCTTCTTTAGCGGTAAAGTCGGATTTTAGATTACAATTTTGATCATGCCATTTGGAGAAAGTTGGCCTCTTCTTGCCCTAAACTTTCTGAGGCCTTCTATGAGTTTCTAGCTGCCTGGGCCTGTTAATTATTCCCCCATCAGCAATACGTGTTGGACCCAGACAGTGAACAGTGGGACCTGGGTGTAGCAGAAGCGGGCAACCCTGCCAGGACGGGAAGGGCCGAGGTGTTTCCTGCCCCACTTTTAAAGGGCTGCCTCCAACAAACATTAAAAAAGCAATACACCTGCCTTTTGTCACCCTAGACCTCTTGGAGCCTGGGCAGGGGAACAAAGGAACTTTCCAGAACCAGATAGCGGGATGGAGTAGAAGTTTCCCCCTGCTCAAATGGTGGCACCAGGTATACATTTTGGATCTCCTAAACCACTCGTCAGTGCATTCCTGGACCCATGGACATTACATAAGAAGGACTGTCTTGTTTCCCAGAGGTCTGCCCTGCTGTTTGGGCCTGCCTTGCTCCCTAGATGACTGCCCTGCTACTTAAGGCCTGATTTTCTATCTGAGACCAGAACTGTTCCCGTCATCCAAGTCTAACCTAAGTGACTCCAAGAATCAGATGGCTGACTTACTGTTCTGTGTTACAGGGACACAACACACTTCAGAGGCCTCCTTGCAACTGCCCAGCTTACCTGCTGCAACAAGCCCTGCTGGACTTGCCTGAGCCCTGCTGGCCTCTGCTGGAGTGCTTTCCTGATACCCAAGAGTTACCTCCCCAGGTCCTGATCACTGTCTGGCATCAGTGGAGCTCCTCCTGTGATATCCTGAAGTTTTGAACTCTGTGTGCCGGACTTGAGAAAGTAATTATTTCAGTGGGGCTAACCTGGTCCCTGTATCTGGCCTGCACTTCATCATGGTTGGCCTGAACTTGTGACTTTGTCCTGGTCTAGCGCGACCAGATGCCCACAGTTAGCGATTTCTGCTTCTTGGTGCAATGTTTACTTGAAAGTTCAAAATTGCATATCCCTGTTCAACTGATTATATTTTTGTTGTTTTGGTCTCATTTTATTTGTACTTTATCTTTCTACATTGGTGTGGGATATCTATTGGGTTGTGTTTTTACAATATGTTTGTTGTGTGCATAAATACGTTACACATTGCCTCCAAGTTAAAACTGACTGCTTTTGTGCCCAGCTACGAAAGGTTTATTAAGTGACTTTTGTGGTTCACCTGGACAAGGATTGTGGTTGTTGCCCGAGAACTGTTTCCACCCTCTTCCGTCAATTACCCAATTTCTTACAGCTCCAAAGGCCTCAGGAGGACTGGGACCAACATACCAAGCCCATCTGCTGAAGGTGTATTGCCGCTGGGCCAAAGATTCAGGTTGCTCCCACTGAGTTTTTCCCCAGCAGCAAATCCAATTCAGAAGGACCTTGCAGAGACGTTATCCGGCCTCATGAAGCCCTCTTCAGCAACATCCTGTAGCCTTACCATGCTAGAAGAATCTGAACTCTAAAAATATTACTGAGTCCAAAGGTTGGAATCTTCACTGGGCGAAGCCACCAAAAGTATCCGGCCAGCGAGGGACCTTCTCTGAGTGTGAACTTCAAATTTCTCTCTCCCTGGGCTTTTCCACTGAAAGCTAACTGCTTCACTGAGATATTATCTAGTGATTATCCGATGATAGGGAGCCCTCTTCGGTCACAGCCTGCCGCCTTGCCCCACAGACGATATTTTACTTCCATTTCAAAGGCCAAGTCCGAAGGTAAAACATCTGACCTGGTAGAACCTGATTTCTGTATCCTACCCGTGCTCCTTTGCAATTGTCCTTAACTTGTGCTTAGGGCCCGGTCAAGCATAATTAGATGACTGAGGTTGATGCTTTATTGTTTTTGGTACTATTTAACTTTAAACTTCAAAAGCTCATAACTCTGGCATCCCTTCTTGGATTTTGTCATTTTACTGTCTTTTTATATGTTACATTTACTCAATTTTTCTATGCTGGTTTTGGATTTTTCTTGTGTTGTGTTTTCACTGTATTACTGTTTTGGTACTGCATAAATACTTTACACATTACCTCTAAGTTAAGCCTGTCTGCTCTGTGTCACTGCTACCAGAGGTTTCAACTCAGGTTAATTCAGCGACTTTAGGGTTTCACCCCACCTCAACTAATACCACAATTTTATAAATTCAGCTAATTAATAAAGTATATGTATGTGAACTCTGTAAATGTGAAGGCATTTCAAAATGGAGGCTAAAAGTACGTTAGTACCTTAATTGATTGAGGGTGCAATGCAAGTACAGCAAGCAACACTTATTATGGATGACTGGTGGCTTCAATTGAAGCACTGATGTGCACCAACAAAAGGAGAACATGCAGGAACCCAAAAAGCTAAATAATATGCTGGAGTCTAGCATACCACATTATTTATAGAACTCAAATTTAATTTTGAAAAGCTCTAATCTTCCCTGTAAATGTTTGTGAACTAAATAAAAGATTTCATAATTTGTGAATTTGTTTGATGTATACTTATTTCTGAAAGGTCTTGAGGTTCAAATCATAGAGACTGCTTAGATAGACCTGGCAGGCTTCTATTGATTCAGTGGGGGTCCACAGAAGTCAAAAGGTTAAGAGCAACTGATTAAGGCTAATGGTCACACACATGTTTATATCTCTTCACCTCAACTGAACTGATCGTAAACCAGTATTTCGCGGAAGAAGGAGTAACATCCTTCACAGATCACAAATCCTAGAATAAAATATTTTAATTGACCATTCAAGGTAAGTTGATATTCGAAAATTATCTGGAAATAAATGTGATTCATGACCTCCACTTTTATTATGGCATCAAATGTAGCAAGACAATTAGTGTTCTTGCCTTTTTTAAGTCTACTGCAAGCTTGTAAATGGTTTTAAATAATGCGAACATGCCGTACAGTAACCATAAATCCCATTTTTTCGTTTACTTTTCAGCAGTTTAATATCTGGCTGATCTTGCTCTTCTTTATACATTGAATTATCTGTTAATTCACGGCTGTAGTTGCTCGTTAGGTATTGCAATCTTGTATTTAGTACACCACTCCGAGGAAGAGATTATCTGATTCACTCTCTGTTTAATCAAAGGTAACCACATTGAGACAGTTTACTTAGACAAGCAAGCGTATTGTTCATTTTAATCCTAGGGAAAGGAGATGAGTCATGGCTTGTTATGATTTGATTTGGGAAGTACAGACGCACATTCAAGCAGAGGTGTATGCACATATAACCTGTATCTAATTTATTTATTTATTTATTTATTTTTTGCATTTGTAATGCGCACAGATACCCACAAAGGGTTTCCCGGCGCCAGGACTAAGAGGTCAAAACATAGAGGCAGTAACTGTCAAGGACCACAATTATTTATTAAAAAGCCAAGTTTTAACGTTTTTCTTAAAACTGGCAAAATTCTCCTCCTTCCGTAAGGCTAAGGGGAGGGAATTCCAAAGAACTGGTCCCAGATGGGAGAAAGATTTCCCCCCCATTCGGGCCAGTTTGAACCTGGGAACCACGAAATTTGCTCCATTTAAAGAACGGAGATTGCGTGTAGGAACATGGGGCCTAACCAATTTTTGCAGGTATTTTGGTGCAGTTCCTGCCCTGATCTTGAACATGTATGTCAAGGCTTTGAACCGAACTCGGTTCTCTACCCTCAACCAATGCAGGTTCCTCAGATGCTTCGAGATCCTTGCTGTCCTAGGAATCTTGCACAGCAACCTGGCTGCGGAGTTCTGGACCAGCTGCAATCTCCTGATCACGGCTAGATTGGAACCCAGGTATAAGATGTTACCATAGTCAAGCCTAGATGTAATTAATGCATTGACTACGGTCTTCTGGGTATCCACAGGCAGCATCCAGATAATCTTCCGCAGCCATTTAAGGATCGTGAAGCAGACACCAGCCACTTTGTTGGCCTGCTGTTTCATTGATAATGAATCATCAATGCACACCCCCAAATTTCTAGCTTGGGTAGCCGGGGTGGGGAAGGCGCCCAAAGATGGTGGCCAATGGGTATCCTGCCACAGATCTTTATTTTTCCCCAGGAGAAGAATCTCTGTCTTCTCCCCATTGAGCTTTAGCTGGTTCGTAGACATCCAGCTGAAAATTTCCTGAAGGCCTAGTTTCAGCACAGAGGGGGATGAAGATTCTGAGTTAGTAAGGGAAAAAATAATCTGCGAATCGTCCGCATAGGTCATAAGTTCTAGACCTACCCGCTCTGCCAAATCGGCGAGGGGGCGGAGATACAGATTGAAAAATAGCGGGCTCAAAATTGAGCCCTGAGGCACACCGTGGGGTGACAGAAAAATGTCCGACTGGGCCTGTGAGGACGAGATCTGAAACGTCCTGTTGCTCAAGTAAGATCTAATCCAGTCCAGCGCTGCCCCTCCGACACCATCCTCACTCAGCCTGACAAGCAGTCTGTTGTGTGAGATGGTGTCGAAGGCTGCGCTTAAATCAAGCAGAACAAGAGCAACCGTTTGCCCGTCGTCCAAAAGTCCCCTGATCTTCTCCGTGACTCCCAGGAGGGCAGATTCGGTGGAGTGGCCTGCCCTAAAACCCGATTGGGAAAAATGGAGTAGGTTGTTATTCTCTGTGTAAGTTGAAAGTACACCATGGATGTGCTTCTCCAGTATTTTTGAGAATGCTGGCAGCAGGGAAATCGGACGATAGTTGGCCAGTACCTCTGGATCAGCTGACGGCTTTTTCAGCAGAGGGCTGACCATGGCGCGCTTCCAGGACGCTGGGACGGTTGCCAGATGAATGGAGGCGTTTAATGTCTCGGCAATAATCCCCAAAGCACTGTCGTCCAGTTGGCTCAGAATATTAATTGGGAGAGGGTCACATGGAGAGCCCGACTTGATAGAAGTGGCTAAAGATTTCAAGGTGTCCAGGGAGATGGATGGCCAGGAGACAAGCCGATTTCCTGGTAGGCTTTCTAAGGGAGGAACTTTCCTGTCATCCCTCCCCGGAACATTAATGTTGGCAAGAATAGTCTCGATCTTTTCCACAAAATATGTGGCAAGGTCTTGACATTTTTGAGGGGTCAGGGGACGTGCAACTGCCATAGAATTAGCTCCGGCTAATTCTTTAACTGTGTTAAAAAGGGTCCGTGCTTTATTGGCAGCAGTATTAATGGTCTCTGTTACATAGGATGCTTTAGCTCTAGCACAGGCCGTGTGATAGAGGTTTCTGGCCTTACGATATGCTTCCTTTTTAAGAGGATCATACTGTTTGCGCCATTTCCTCTCAAGTCCCTTACACTTGGTTTTTTCTAGTTTCAGTACTTCCGTATACCAGGGGGCCGGGGGACGATGGACATTCCCTCTACACCTGGTAGCGGGCAGACAGATGTCAACTGCTCTCTCTAGCCAAGTGTGGGTTTCCAGCGCATTTCTTTCCATATCAGCACCCAGAACAGGGAGGGATGCCTGTAACGCGTTCTGTAACTCAGTTAGATCTAGCTTTTTCCAATTTCTCATAAAAATTGGAGGGCAAGCAGAGCCTGGCGAATTAAATTGTTCAAGAGTAATACTAAAAAGCGTTAAAAAATGGTCCGACCAACAAATAGGGTCTGTTTTCAGCCATTTTAGCTCCTGTACACTAGAAATAATGGGGTCTAACAGATGCCCAGCTTTATGAGTGGGACCCTCATTTCGTAGAGACATATTCAAAGTATTAAAGTCCTCTAACAGGTTAACAGCTATGCTATTAGATTTGTCATCCAAATGAAGATTTAAATCCCCCAGTATGGTCAAGTTTTGGGCATTCAGAAAGTAAGGCGAAATGAAATTAGCCAAGTTCGCAGCCCAACCACTGCTGTTTCCCGGAGGACGATAAATTAGAAATCCAGAAAACATAAAATTTGGATTCAATGAAATTTTAAAAAAAGCTGCTTCACATCCAGGAATATTTACTGTTTCAAAATCACAATTAAAATCCCTGTTTAAGATCACAGCGATACCCCCTCCTACTTGTTTATCTCTGTCTACTCTAACAATGGCATAGTTAGAGGGTAAGGCAGCGGCTACATCGGGACCTGCACCATCATGCAACCAGGTCTCTGTTAGAAATAGCGCACAAGGTTTTTCTTCAGCTAGGAGGTGGTAGATATCAGCTTTATGTTGAGGCAGTGATCTACAATTCACAGTGTAGAATGTGAATGTGCGAGAATTTAAAACAGAGGTTTGAGTTGATGGCTTAGGTTTGTGTGATACCTCTGGGTAGGGCTGAACATTTGTAAGAGCAAATGTACAGTGAGGACATACTTGTATACCCGTTAGGGAAGGCTTTAGGACAGAGCATTTACTATTGCTACTTGGGCGCATAGACCTTAACTGATCCACAGTGATCTTACCCGGACTAGCGTTTCCTGCCCCGTGACCCGGCCTGGCCCGGACGGGCACAGACGGGCTGGTCTTAGGCTCGTCTTTGGCGCAGTCAAAGGCGCCTACCCTGCACGCCATCGCTGCGCGCTGGGGGCCTCCGAGTGGCTAAATACTCTCCAGGAAGCGGAGGTCTAGAGCGCTAACCGCTCGACACTCCGTCAGGTGCCGCCCCTGTCCCGCCCTCGACAACCGCAATTGGCTAGGATGCCGGTTGCCTCTAAACTACGCGGAAACAGTCCACGGCTCACAAAGAATGTCACTGGTGAGTGCAAGTATGTGCTCTTATTTTCAGGGTGAATCTAAAAACAACATATACACAACAACAGTTTCAATTATTTAAAAAAAAAAAGCGAGCTTCAGCTCAGTGTCACTGCACAATGTGCGTTTAAAACAATTATTAGCCTCTGCAAAAGCGAGTTACATTAACAGAATGTTCGTGCTCGGCGCCCAGCGGGGAGTAGCTGCCACCAACTCTTACCGCAGATACAAACTATGCAAAGAACCCCAAGCAGTCACATACATTACGATAGCCCTTATTTCCACTCATAGGAACCCATAGGAGCCACAACTGTTGCTCAAGCTGTCTTCTCTTTACAGCCCTGTTTGCCTTCTGCTATATATCTCCGTCCATGGTACTTATAAAAATCCCCAAAGCTATCTTCATTGGCCATATCATTGCCCTTCCTGTCAACGCCACCTTCATGCCAAAAATGTGGGCATACATGAGCAGTGGAAAATCACAATTCTGATAATTCGAGCTGCTACAAAATCCAATCAACAGTTAACATGAAAATCTTCCCTTGACTTTATTTTATTTCAGTAATCAGGAAAACATGCAACACTATCACTGACTGGAATTTAATTAATAATTGTATAAGTGTAATCTGCATAAAGGGTCTCTGGCCGCAATACCTGTGAATCAACATAGAGCTATGAAAATAACTGTAAGACAAGCTCTCATCCTGGTCTTGCCATCCAGATAAACAATTGGATGTGCAACCCATCAATCACGCCCACAAACGTCCTAACCAGTGAAGCAGACACACTTTCCTTCTAGTAATTATCTTGCAAGGCTACGACAAGTCCCAGAACCAAAAATAAGGATGACGCAGAACCAAATATTAGGGCATGTGCCCATTTCCTCACTAACCATCCTCACCCCACCACCATCCTGACCCCACCACCACTCTTCCTGTTTCCGGGTTACATTTCCTCTTTCTCTATGCTTGTAATGGAACAATGGTCAAATGGCCTAATGTTTTGAGGAATTTTGGGAAATTTGATGTCATTTATCAACAATGTTATGATTTTAACGCATCAATTCTTTACATAGAGCGTCATCTCATTATGTGAAGAACAAATGGATTATTCTTCATCCTTGAACATTTGTCGAAGTCTCTCTGCTATTGGAAGAAGAGTGCTTTCCATTGAATCTGTGGCTGCCTTTCAAGGTAAAACGATTTAGTGATGACTTAATTATGAAATATCGAAATCTATGTAAAATGTTATCATTCAGTGAAGATGCTAAAGTAAGAATTCTGTTATAAAGCCTTCAATTTTATTTTTGTTTAAAATGCTTTCAATAGTAATAACAAATACGGCTACATATTTGCAGATTTTGAAGATTGATGCCTTGAATGGTATTACTCAGGCTAATGGTTCTAGCCTGAAGGATTTCCTAGTTGTTTATTTCCTATAGATTACATAGATTGCATTCTGGCCTATATTTTTTGGCCTCGGCTACGAACAGCTTAAGTTGTCTGTTGAAGCCCTAGGACGAGACATAAAAACATTGTTATGGCTGTAAACACTTCTAGTAAGAGTTTGTGGCAGCAAAAATGCTTTTTAATGTACTAATCCCAATTTAGGAGTTGGGGAGTGTTGTAGGTGGCCATACCAAATGCTGAATCAATAAGACATGTATCAATGTTTTATGACCGAAATCCGATCACAAACTATTGAAAAATGATCGATCGAAAATTATCGATTGGAGTGGTAAGCCATTTGAAAAGAGATATACTCAGAATCCCCCTGTTTTTCCCTTCCCCTGATTTCGGTCCTCTTACACAACCTTTTCCTTTCACCTTTATCATTTTGTTGTTTTTCTTTTGTGTGATATCCTCTGAAGTCTCCTTTCGCATTTTCTTTCCCGTTATTGAAAGGTTTTACTCAGGGAGGCTTACAACTCCCGCTGCTTCCCATCTCTTTACCTTATAATCTTGTGAAGTCCCATGTCTCTCTCACCACCTTACGTGCTCCCCTTCCATCCCCAGACTCACAGCCCATGCTGTTGTTACCATTCCCTTTTTTAATCACTTACTTTGTTTTGATTCCCATTCCTACTTACCTCTTTCCTGTTGTCTACTCCGGCTGTTCTCCATCCATCCTCCTCTTCTGCTCCTATTAGGACAAATAGAACACAAATTAAGAAAACCTTTAATTACATTTCTTGTTTTTCTTCTTCAAATTCTTTTTTTTCTCTCTCTCTCTCACACACACACACACATACACATATATATATAGCGGTCCATTTACAAACTTGACTTATGTTTTTCTAACTTTATTAATCCGAACCCAGGTTTTTATACTGAGTTGTTGTCAGACCCCATTGATAGAGCCACTTGGTGCACAGGGGCTACTAGTCCCAACCGTAGGGGTTGAGGCCTTTTATTCCTGATGTCCCAGCCTCCTATTGATCCTGAGCACTAGGCCAAGTACCCCTTCTGCACATGACTCTGAGTGGTGCTTTGGTCTAGCAGTCAAAGACTCCTGTGGTAAGAGGAAGTATGAATAAAGGTCAGTGAACACAACTCAAAAACTCAAAGAGCAGACAGCAAAACAATTTCCAGTCAAATATTTAATTTTAGAATACAAAGAAGTATTTTATTTGTAACTCTACACATTCTAAGTAATGTTAGGACATATATAAATAATAACACATTCACCCTTAAGGTCAGGGCTCTAGTGTTTCGCTAGCAACTCACTCTACCAACCGAACTTTGTGATGTGGTAGGGGATATCCCACATTCACTAGTGGCTGCATCCAGGGAATGCTAACTGGTAGGTCTTGACATCTCATACAATAGTTAAAGGTGTCTTGATGCAACAGCCCCCTTAGCAACGAGTTCTCCTAAAGGTTCAATAGGCCCATAACCAGTCTTACCTGTGCCAGCTGTGAGGAGGCTTGCAGCTTTCCAGCAAGTGCC
This sequence comes from Triturus cristatus, assembly GCF_964204655.1. Taxonomy (NCBI): domain Eukaryota; kingdom Metazoa; phylum Chordata; class Amphibia; order Caudata; family Salamandridae; genus Triturus; species Triturus cristatus. Next base: position 460,118,100 of record NC_140580.1, on the reverse strand, counting down.
ACGACTGCTGGCACTCACACTGCTCCAGGCCTGCGCGGGGAGTCAGCAGCAAACAGCTCTCACTCCTGAGCTCCTCTTGCATGGTAAGTCATGTGCTGCCCACATGTGGTGGAGGGATTGGATTTCTGTGCTCTCAGCTGGGGTCTCTGTGATGCAACGATTGAAAAGACGGTGTCTTCCTCAGTTTCCATAGTTTGGCCGGCCTGAGATGGTCAGCCAACCTGTCATGTGCATTGAAGGGAGTGCTCATACCACTCCCCTCAGTGCCTGTTGTCACTGTGGCCCCACCCCCAAGACTGGGCACAAGGAAAATAAAACAATAATAAAACAGGTTTTATAATCGGTTTTTAGGTCGAGCCTACGCAACGCTGCATAGGAAAAAGACCTTTTGGAATTGGTTAGCTTTTCGCCCTAAAAACGTGCACGCGTTGCATTGCTTTCAATGGCAACGCAAGCAAGTTTGGCGATTCCCTTGCGGGAGCGAGCTTTGGCACCATGTGTTAGCAACTATCGCTCCTGGCGCTGCTCGCTCCCACAAGGGAAACGCTTTCCCTTTTGCCAACATTTTTTTTTTTTTTACTTTTTGCGCGATGCGCGCGCGCTTGTTGTTTTTCATCATCATCATCATAGAAAGCTTTATTCGAAAATATGTCATAAAAGCACAGTACAATACACAATAAAAGGCCAATATGATAAAAATTGGTAGGCAAAACATTTTCTTACGTTAAAAAGACCATAAAACAATATAAAAACAACAGGAATAAAAATCATAAGCTCATTATCCGGCTATAATACAAAGTGCAAATGGTAACAGAGCAATATATACAGATTGGAAGGGTAGCAAATAGAGCAAAGTGCAAATGGGAGCAAAAGCAATTTCACAATCATATCTAAGTTGCATACATAAGTTTAGCAGGGCGCCACCACCTTCATTCGTATTATCCATGCCCAGCCAAGATACTTGGCTATAGCTAGAAGAAGAGGAAGCCAAGTTTCAGTGCTTATCAGTCTAAGAGCAACCTCTGCTTTTCTAGTACCCAAAAGTCGGCAAATAGGGACCAGCCAAATACTCCTAGGAATGGCGTAAGCAGGACACACAAATAATAAATGGGACAGACACTCCCAGGATGCATGGCAAAGGGGGCACGATGTATCAACTGAATTGCCCCAGTTTGCAATAAAAGACTTGACGGGTAGTGAGCCAGCTCTTAATTGGAACAGAAGCTTTCTATCATGAGGCTTGGTGATTGTATCACAATACGTTTCTAGCCTTTTACTTGGTTTTGCCATGAGGAATTGACCTGTCAGTGTCGATGGGTCACTATTCCTGAAGGTGCTGGCTTCTACCCAACCCCAGTACCTTTCCTTTAATTGCATTTTCGAAGGAAACTGTATTTGTCCTGGGTTCTCCCAAAGATCGACCATGCCAATATTTTCAAGCATCAACCTCAAGTTCGGTAGCCATTTGATTTTTCTAAATTGGTCAACTCTAATTAAATCTTTGAAGCCCTCAACATACGAGGACAATTCTGGAGTTGTCCAGATTCTTCGCCAAAACATTAGAGGACGCAGTCTGGCACTATCGGCCAAAGCCTTAATTCCTAGATCGCTTAATAAAGGCAATATGGGAGTGCTTTGTGGGAGACTAGTCAGTTTTCGCAGGAAACAGTTTTCTGCAATGGACAATTTGGATAAGTTTCTATTGCCCCATAGCTCTGCTCCATAAAGAACGGCACTAGTAATTTTCATGTTATAAATCATCAAAGCTGGGGTAACTGGTTTCATAAAAGATGCCTTAAACTCAGATAATAATGTTCCAGCTAGTTGTCTATGTTTTAGTGTGGCCATGTCCATTTGTTTGCCCCATTTCATGTCCCTCTGGATGACAACCCCAAGATAAGTATATTCTTTTACCTGTTCCAGCGGGCGTTTATTTAGCAGCATTGTTCCGCCGAACGATCTATGGGCATTAAATGTCATATATTTTGTTTTAGAGACATTTATTTCAAGTCCCCGGAAAATGCAAAATTCCTCAAAAAGAGACAGGGCACGCTGCAAGCCGCTCGGTGTTTTTGCTAGTAATAGCGTGTCATCGGCGAACATAAGAATTGGTATTCTTACGCCCGCCAATTTTGGAGCGTCCGTTGGGATATCTTCCAAGAACTTTACTACCCCGTTTATAAAAATGGAAAACAGGGTTGGGGCCATCACACAACCCTGTCTCACTCCTCTTTCCACACCAAATGAAGGGGTAACCTGTCCCTGACCACCCCATCTGATTTTTGCATATGTATCCTGGTGAAGTCTAGCGATGAGTGATAATAATGCATGGGGCATCCCTAAGTCCTGTAAAACTCTCCAAAGTTTATTACGAGAAACAAGGTCAAAAGCTGATTTTAAATCTACAAAGGCTGCATACAGGGTACCTTTTTTCAATACCACTGTCTTCCAGTATAATAATGTGAAACGAAAGGTTTCGTCGATGGTACTAGTGCATGCCCGAAAACCAGCCTGGAAGGGAGATAAGATATCATTAGTACTGATCCAATCCTGGATTTTATTCAAGACCAGCCGACCCATGATCTTCTAAAAGGTCTATAAATCCCGGGTAATTATTTATTGCCCTTTTTGTATATGGGGATTATCTCTGCTCCCTTCCATGACTCTGGTATTGGTAAGCCTTTGGCTATTTCATTCATTAAAATCAGAAAATAACTTGTCCAAATACTTTTGTTGGCGAGAAATAAATCAGCTGGAATCCCATCAGGGCCTGGCGCTTTGCCACCTATCAGGGAACCCAGTGCAATATTAATATCATCCTCACTAAAGGCCAGTTCATCGTAATAGATGTGGAGGAGCTCGGGTATCTCCGTGTCATCGGGGCCACCTGCATATTGGGTTTGGAAGTGTAATACCCACTGATCTTGGCTTACATAGTTTACCAGTTCTGTTGGGCAGCTCTCCCTACCCCGTTTTATCACATCCCAAAATACTTTTTCATTATTATTTTCGCAAGCCCTTTTTAGGTCCTCCCACCTATTGTCATCCCAGCATTTGTTTGCCCGGACCAAGGCTTTCTTAAATTTCGACCTGGCAAGCCTGATCTTAGGGATATCACCTTCCCTGTTGGCGAGTCCCAATAGGCTACGAGCCTCCCTACAATCTCCGTTGAACCACTTGCTTCCCTTCGTATGTTGAATAACCTTATTTCTAAATGCTTTAAAAAAGTAAGAACGAAGATGAGTAAAAAGACTAGCATGTAGTCCAATGAGCTTCTCCGGGAGTGCCAAGTGGGATGAGAGTTCTTCCAGATCTGAAGCCGCCTTACCTACATCTAATGAGATCTTGGTTAGAATTTCTGGTTTAACTGCTAGGTTTGCCCATTTTAGGCGCCCCATGTCGTTTGTGGGGGCTAAATCTAGGGTTAACAACTCCCTGTGGGACTGAGTATCTCCTTTTTCAACCTCAACCTCAAAATCTGCCGACAATGGGTTGTGGTCACTCTCAGCACGTTGAACAACCTTCATATCCTTAAGTGCATTCCAAAACTTACAGTCAATTAATATATAGTCTATGCGACTCTGGAAAAAACCATTATTAAAGGTTGGTACACCGGCTCCATCAGACTGAGTTCTGCCATTTAGTGCCCTTAACCCTTTTTCCATACAGAGGGAGTTCATTTGCACCACCACATCCGTCCATCTTCTTACCGGATCTATATCTAGTTCTGGAATTCTCCATATGATATCTTCAGGATTATGGAAATCAGAACTACCATTTAGGAGGGGTTCAAAGGTCATATTAAAATCACCTCCTATTATTAAGTTCATGCCTGAGGAATGTTGGCCAAGCAGGATATCAAGGGCTACAATGACCTCTGATTTCTTACCCTTTGTCCCCCTTGCATAAACATTATATATATCAAGCTTTTCAGCCATTCCCCATGACAGTCTGATCGCCAATATATCCTTATTGTTGGGTTCAAGAACCTGGATCTTAAAACCAATCTCTTGGCGTATCCAAACTACTAAGCTTCCTGAGGGCCTCCCCTTCCCACCGTTTATTGCCGGGACATAATAATTCAAGAAGCCTGGGCAATGTACTGCATCCAACGCCCAGGTCTCCTGAAATAAACAAACATCATGCTGATCAATGAATAAGTGCCACTGTGGCGAAATGATCTTAGAACTTAGACCAGCTATGTTCCATGACACCACCGATAGTTTAGATGACGAATTTTTAGATAGATGTAAGGGTCTCCCCTCAGTCAGTGGATTAACTTGAGAATTTAAGGGCTCAAATGCTTTTAATGATGTCAGTATGGGGGAAGAGAAGGAATATTAATAGATGGAGAGACATGATAATTAATTGCCTTAGCATCACCTCTAGAGAGTGGCACATCAGTGGAGAGGGGCGTCTGCATGTGAACATTCTCAGCGACAGAAACAGAAAACATACTGTCAGTGGGGACCCTAACAGGGTGGGTAGAGAACTGTGACTCATTTGTTTGTCAATCGTTAAGATCCAAATTTGAGGAACCATCGGAGACACCCTCAACAGACCCATCAGAACACTTTTGGTCAAATATAAATGGGGCCTGTCTAAATTGAATTGAGGAATGATCAGGGGAAGATGTACGAAACTCCAAGGCCAACAAGTTCTCAACCAAGGCATGATCCCTTAGTGTTAGCTCTATGGAGTCCCAGGAACTAGCCCTGGAAGAAAGTCTACGAGCTCTTGTGATATCATCCCTGATAACAGACCGACACCCCCTAACGTGGCGAATCCAATGGATTGCTTTATTTGTAAGGGAATCGACACTTTCTCCGTTAATCCCAGTATTATATTTGGGGACATTAACCATATAAATTTTTGGTTCCTGAGCCAGATGAGTCCCACGTGGTATAAAACCACGTTGGTTATATTTGTTTGGGTTAGTCCCTGTAACTGGGTTAGGAGGATATCGTTTCAACTGTAAGGTCTGTGATTTTAAGACAGTAGCATAAGAGGAACCGCCCATTTCTACCATAGATCTATTCTCTTCCCCCGCAATCTGTGAGTGCTCGCTAGTAAATGTACTTCGTGCACTCTTTAATGATGGAACTGGACGAGATTCCTGTTTAGAAGGTGGCTTAGCTTGCTCGTACTGCGAGGCACTACATGTAGGATTTTCTATGGTGCAAGGGGGCCTTTGCGACAGAAGATCAACCTTCGCAGTCAATTCAGCTAGCTGTGTGCGTACAAATTCTACCTCTGATTTTAATTCACTAAGGAGGGAAAGCAGTCCCTGGGAATCATTGGCATTACGTGGAAGAGGTGCAAATGAAGGACTACTTAAAAGTACCATAGAATTATTCAGGCTAACATCCCCCGATTCTTGTTCCGGTAGTTCTGCAAGAGGAACAAATCTATTAGTGCAAGCCACCAAGCTATCTTCAATCTCAATCCTGTTCCCACCTAAAGCTTGGTCCTTGACAACAGGGCTGTCGTTTAGTAGTACTGTAGAGTCCCCCCTATGCGTTTTGTGAAACATTGCCGGAATTAATATCCAATGTCCTGAGATAGGGTTAGGGAGATGTAGCTTTTCTGTGCTTGGATCAGGGTTTGCAGTTTGTGTACATGTATCATTACTTAGAATATCCTCGCAGTCATTGATCAATAAATCAATTCTATCTAGGGTACGATTATTAGCGGTTACCTTCTGTTTTAAAGATTTCTTAACCCTTTTTCCCTTGGATTCTCTAATGCTAGTACCCCCCCCCCCCCCTGCGTCACTATTCCCTTCCATCATTTTTCTTTTCCCCATTATCCAAACAATGAAAAGGAAGGATGCAAAGAGGGAAAGAAATGAAACTTTTTCAAGGCAGAGGAGCAAAAAGTAATACTCTGTCCCTCTGTACAATTGACAATGCAATACACAGTATGTAGATGGATCAATATATCAGGAACAGAGACACCAATGTGTTTTAGGGGCAAGGTTACGACTCACCCAGCATGTAAATTCTTAATATCGAACAGCAGTGAAATGGGGAAAGTACAGACCAACAGACCAGGCCCAGCCCGGCCTCTTTTGGGCGATGACGGGCAAGGACGGGCCCGCCCTTGGCCCGGGCTTTGCCCGGGCGCTGCCTGCGCGCGTCTCGCGCAGCGGAGCACTTGTGTCTGTTTTCAAGACCCCGGCGCTGCCTGATGACAACTGATGACTTTCCAGCCGTTCCCCTCACGGCAATCTGTGGGCAGTTAACGCTGTTTTGGCCGTTCCCCTCACGGCGGAGATAAGGTAGGTGGATTGCAGGCAAGGGTCACCAGAAGATTTGCTAGCTTGTTGTTTTTAGCAGTTGTGGCAGATCAATTTTAAAGTAGAAGATTTTGATTTCGGGCTTGAAAGGCAGAGAAGAGGGCTAGTCCAAGTGTTTTAGTTTCCTCGTAAATAACTTGTGCTGTGTAGAAGGAGAAAGGACATGGACTTTCAAAAAATGCTCTAAATCGCATTTAGCCGTAGACTTGTGGCTTTGATTACCTGGATTTTAATCTTGATCACGGGTAAAATATCATGTTTGCACTCCGTGTTGTTCCAAGTAGCCTGAACAGGAAAAGCCTTCACAGTTACTGCATACTAAAAGAGGATGGAAACAAAGTTTCTTTTATACACTTGTTGCCTTAAAATTATTTCGACCTGAAAAAATCGCTACCGTGTTTGATTTTACCTTGGCGAATTCGCTGCTAGAAATGCTGTTTAAATGCACGTTATCTTTTCCTTGTTTCGTCTTTACTCTAAGAAAAAGAATGGCTAAATTGTTTGCATGCCAAGCGCGGTTGAAATATAAATCCAATGTTTCACTTTAAAAGTCAAACTCAAAGTTAGAGTTGAATCTAAAACTCGCCGCTGCTGCTTTCTTACAAGGTCCCTTAAGGGAAGCAAAGAACATGCCGATTTTGCCCTGCATCTAAAATTTAATAAATGTCCCCAAGTTTTTATTGTCTTCCTGCTAGGGGCTCAATGTTAGGGTGAAATCTGAACCTCGCCGCTGCGGCTTTCTTACAAAGTCCCTTTAAGTTAAAAAAAAAAAATAGAAGAGCATACCGATGTTGCCCAGAGTCTAAAATAAATATCCTCACGTTTTTGTTGACTGCCCACTGCGAGCTCGAGTGGTCCACATTCTTTCCACATACCTGAAAAGCCTTTTGTCCAGGCGCGGTGCGTCCATTGGGGCGTGGGGGCGTAGCCCCCCCGCCCGCGCCGCGCCCGCAGCTGCAGCTCCCTCCTCTGTGACTGTCCGCAACCGCAGCTCCCGAGTCCTCCCTCTGTGAATGTCAGTCAGCATGACGTCGGACCGTGGGCGGTCCGGTGTCATGTTGACTGACATCATTGTCGGACGCCTTTGGGAAAGGCAGCACAAGTGCGCATGAGTGGGCATGGAGCTTAATTTTTTACTCCGTGCCCAGTCATGCGTACTTGTATTTTTGCTGCCTTGCGCATGCCCATTAGGAGCCCCTCGGTCTCCTAAATGGGCAGGCGGCGGGCGAGGAGTAGGCTGTGCCGTCAGCCAATCAGTGGCGCTGCTGCAGCGCCAGGATTGGCTGAGGGCCGGGTTGCGTCACGGGGACGTGGTGTTCTGGATCGTTTGAAGGGGCAGTTGCAGAGAGGCGCCAACGCGGGCCTGGACATGAAGAAAAGCGAGTAATGTAAGAATTGGCAGGGCAGCACGAGCGGAGTGTGTTTAAGGAGCCCTCATAGGGAATGAATGATGGCCGAGAACCAGGGAGAGGACGGAGGCAGCCGACAGGTAAGTGAACTTTTTTTTAACCCCCTCCTTCCTCCCTCCCCGTCCCACTACCACCTCCTGACTAGGCAATGCACATTTTGCATTTAAACGGACAATGTATAAATACAAATGGACCAATAAACATCAGTAATTTTTAAAGTATACATATTGGCCCTTGATTTAGTCTTTTTGTTTTTGATCACCTTTAATATGTATATATGTCTTATGAACTACACATCAGAATCTCTAATCTCTGCCCTATGGCTCTCTTGATGTTTGATTTAGTTGTTACCTTTTTGTTTTTGTATCCTATTTAAAGCAAGTTGTGTCACTGTATGTCACACTCGATATTTGTGTGTGTGTGAGAGAGAAACAGTTTGTTTATAAAGTGTGGACAAATCTTCACAGGAGTAGATCATACATAGTGTGTGGATCGCTTTCTAAATTGCATTCATATGGCGCTCACTGGGGAGGTGTGCCTGAAAGAGAGTGTTTACTTTGTGTGTACTCGTCTTAGTTTTTGACTACTTTATAACTATATCTGCGTGTGCTCACCCGGGAGTCGGGGAGAGTTTTTTGACAGATACGTGTGGCTTCATGTGTTTCGCAACAGCCCCCCTTTCGTGCATTCATAAATGAATGCGTGTACAGTGACCGATACTATATGAATGAATGCCTTTTTGTCATACCCCGTCCGTAGAACAAGCCTAGAGGAGGGGCTAGAAGTGCGCAGATTTGCCCCACTGTTTTCGTACTTGCCCTGAAGTGTAAGTGGGCATTTAAATTCTGTCGCCGCACTTGTGACCACTAGTTCGGTGTCATTGCGTGCACTTTGAAATGCCTCGAGGCAGAAGCCTTGCTACGGTGTCTTGTTTACCTGGAGCCGTTGTCGTGTTTTGTCCTTTAAATGTCCGGTTCCTACGCTTTAATTGGCTACAACTCGAAGCAATTATAACGCTGGTTGGTTTCATGCAATGTTTGGAGAAGGACTGCAACGTCCTAAGAGGCGCTCACTTTTTTTTTATTTCTCGGCGTTGGCACCACGTTTGTGTGCTATTTTTATCACTTTATTATTCTATTTGGCTTCTTTGTGAGGCGAACAATACAAACATTATTCACTCATTGAACTGTATGGAGGAATGACTAATATTAAAGTAGGGCTTGCTAAATTCTAATTTTCATTGGCATTGTAAGGGCGGATTTGCTGTCTATGATTTAACCCTGTCCTCATCTCTCCCTCAAAATAGTGGTGAGAATTATAGGGCAAAACTGATGCTCAATCCGGAAATATAGTTGTTTTATTTTTTTCCAATCAGAGAGAGGAAGTTTTCCAAACAGGCCTAGCGCATGTGACATTTACTGACCAATAATGGAGAGGTCCTGGTGTTTACTGTAAACAAAATGGCTGCCAGGGGCAGTTTACAGCCAATGACATCCATGTTTGTATACAGAACCCAGCGGGAACTGCTACCACGCTGCTGGGAGCGTGGTGACACATCCTGCTCAGGAGAGCATTCACCAATAGAAACACGGGGCAGCCATTGATTGTCATTCTGAGAATGCTGCATTGCTTTCATAAACTTGATGGCTATTTTTAGAAATGTGGTATTTGGAATAAAAATGCATTTCCTCTTTTCCATTTCCATTTTCTTTGAATTTGTTAGATGTGATTAGCAGTACAGGTGCACTGTGATGCAGATACCTCATGCTGTACCATGTACCTGTTGGTTTGTAGTTTTTAACATACAAGCCAACATTAGGATAGAGGAAAGGGGGAATAACAGCCAGTGAAAGAATTAATGAGCAAAGGACAGGAGAGCGGGCAGCCAGTGACAGTATTAATAATTGCCCGGCGAAGTGGGCATAACGTTAGTCAGACTCTCTTTGTTAAGTGGGGAAACTGAGATTATAATGTTAATGCATTTTAGTTTCAGCAGGACTTCACCTAAGAACATACCCTCTGCAGTGGGCTCTATGTGTGTTTGCAGCTCTAGTCTCTGTGCTTCTGAAATTTGCTTGAAAATGCACCCTTTACCCACTTTTTTTTCAAAATTTTCTCGGGGGGAAAAACCCCCCCGAACCCCCTCTAAGGTGGTCGAGCTCGCTCGCTGCGCTCGCTCGCCACGGTGCACTCCGACAGAAAGTTTACGCCCCACCACTTTCAAATGTCACCATCCGCCACTGCTTTTGTCTCGACTCCAATGGTTGCTTCTGCCCAAGGTAATCGTGACCATGTTTTCCTGACGCTTAAATATGAAGGGGAAGCGCCGTTCAGTTGGTGTTGCTCACGGGGTATCACAATTGAGTATCAAAAACGTTATTCCTCCATTGTTGTTGACAGTGTTTGCAGGTACTTTGGACAACCGACTGGACAAGGGTTTTCCAATTTGAGATGTTCAGGTTGAAGAACTTGTAGCAGAAAAACTCATTCTGAAATAAAAGGTTGACTTTGAGAAAGTCGTTTTTGCATTCAGTTTGCTCATGAAAGATGTATGATGTCATTTTGAAAGCAAAGGAAACACGCATTGGCAAAGACAATAGGTCTCACCTTTGGGACATTATAAGTGTTTAGTTATCCAGCACACTATCCTTGATGCAACACATCAATTGTTGCATGGCTAAACACTTATAAGTTCCCAAAGGCGAGACCTATTGGCTATGCCAATGCTTGTTTTTCATGTTTCGGAGGGTGCTGGCAGGATGGGAGGTGGCGATCCCCCGCCATAGCGGAGGAGACGCCCCTGCCCACCACACTATAGTCCATACCATGGTGGTCCCTCCAGCCATATAATGTCACCGCTAAGCTTTGTGCAGGATTTGGCCCTTCTGATCCATCAATAACTTTCAAGATGGACACTCCTGGCAGAATGGCCGCTGCCAAAGGTACCACTTGGTTTCAGTTGTACTGCACGGCACCCCGCTCATGGCTATCTTTACGACAGCCCATTCCTGTCACAGTGGTCTCTGACTGGAATGTGCACCCTGGCAATGACACAATTGGTGCAGCAGCCATTTCCTCACACCTCGCATCTGGAATCCACCCGGCTGGGCCCCCCACTGGACCTCACTCCCTCCAATGCTCTCCTCTTACTCACAAGGCACACTGGTCTTGGCAAGCAGCTGGTGCTCCAGGCTCCAGAGTAGATTCTCTTGGTGTCCCTTGGTGATGTTCTCTCTCCCAGCAAGGAGACTAGCAGGCCTTTGCCCCAGTTCTGGTTACAGTCGGAAGTCTTGCTGGAACTTCCCCTCCTCACACAGCCCAGCTAGCTGTTTGGCAAATGATACATTTTGGGGTATCAACCTCCCTTCTAATAGTCCATTTCCAGACACCAAATGAGATTTAGGGTCTGGTTCTTTGAAGTTTTAGATTGGGATTATTTTCTCTTGTCTTCCTATTGAAAGCATGTCTGTCACAGCAGGAGAGTCTCTAAAGCTGATAGTCCCACAACACAGGCCATGGAAGTGACTAGAGTTCACACCTGGATGCCAGCCACAGTGATATGTGCAGAAAATTATTGATTCTGGGCTCCCAATCCTATTCTTTCTGATTCCCTTATCAGCCCTATCTCCTTCCTGAGATCTGTTCAGGCTTCATCCTAATGACATATCACTGTATCAAAGAACACCCTTTGAAGTGTACAAGGGAGTCTTTCTCAGTTTTCTCCAGTGCGTCCCATCGGGATAAAAAAAATGCACCAATACACAAATCTGTCTGGGGATTCCTTTACTCCTCATATTTCACCAGGCAGGCCTGTACTTTCCAAAATGGATCCTAGGGTCCTCCATGTTATGTACCATTACAGGCACACTTGCACTCAGTATATGGCCATAGCACAAACACTTATATAGTACTGTTACCTCTTGGTATTGTGCCATCACAGACACGTACATTCAGCCCACACATGCACTCTGTGTGCACTGCTCAGTACTGGAGCTTTTCCTGCATTGTGCCATGGTGTGCAACTTGCAAACACACAGACTGCCAATACACATTCACCATGCGTACGCTGCACAATACTTCCCCCTTCATGTATTGTATTTCTCGCAAGCACCCATACACCCAACACATGCTTTCACTGCACACGCACTGCACATCGCTACATCTCTCATGTAGTATATCCCTAGCAGGTATACATATAACCAGTACACGCACTCCCCATGAATGTGCTACACAGCTTTTCTCCATCCCTGTACTTTACCCTTCCCAAGCACACATGTATCCAGGGCAGAGTCACCACTCCTGCACTGCACAGAGCTCTACATCTACCAGATGAACGCCAAGGGCAAGTTAAGCACACAGCAGCGGAACTTTAAAAAGGTGAGTAAGTCTGTAAACCATGCTTCAGTGACACACATTAAAAAGGACCTGTTCACTTGTACTGATCACTACAAGTTATGCTGCCATCACCGTGCTCGTACTGCTTAACTCCTGGTGAAGGCAGTAGCTTTCCACCATTATGAGGGTAGCACTTTGGGCGCACCTCCCTTTCCAACAAGACCACAATCTGTGAGACAAGTTTATGTCATGGCACACACGCATGACACATGTTTGCCTTTGATAACAAAAATCAGCATTAGGGATCCAGAGAACCGTACAGTTGGGCACTCAGAGCAGGGATTCATGTCCATAAACCGTGCAGAGGCCTTTTCCGTCCCAACAGTTGTTGATCTATTTTTTTCTTAATTAGACTAAAATTAACTTTTGTTCAGACTGATTTTGCCAGTACTGTTTCATTATGCTTGGATTTTATCATAATTTTAAGGGAAACACAGTTACCAAAGTGTTTGTGCTAGATTGTGGTTTATGTGCATTCTTAGGGGCATAAGTTTGAGGTTTGGCAGAGAGAATACTCCATGCAACTGTGACAGAGTAGCCTCTCTGTCAACCACTCAGTCCGCCTGCCTGATTTGCATGCAAAGTGGACTGTTAGATCTGCCATCCTTAGAGTGGTGCTTCCTCAGACTGTTTGCCAGTGCTAAAAAGCATGTGCTTCTCCCCTAAACATTATGACATTGGTATATACCTGAGTGGCATATTTATCATATTGGTAAGTCTGTTGTAAAGTGTATACCATATACCCAGGGCCTGTACTTCAAATTCTGCTAGTGGGCCAGCAGCACCCATTGTACCACCAACATAAGTAGCCTTTCAAACCTGTCTCAGGCCTGCCACTGCAATGCTTGTGTATGCAGTTTACTGCCACTCCGACTTGCCATTATAAAATTACTTGCCAAGCCTTAAACTCCCCGTTTCTTACATATAAGTCACCCCTAAGGTAGGTACTAGGTAACCCTAGGGGCAGGGTGCTATGTAAGTAAATGGTAGGACATATGTACTGTTATGTTTTGAATGTCCGGGCAGTGAGATACAGTCTATTTCGTTTTTCACTACTTCGAGGCGTATTCTTCTCATAGGCCAGCCTTGGGAATTCCTTAAGATACTTTTAAGCTGCAATTCCAGATCAGAGAGGAGCAGCCTTTTCATATTTGATATGTTTGGAATGGTAATAAAAAATCCTCCTCACTGATAAAGTTAGATGTAACATTGCCGTTTTAGAAAGGCAATTTTTAGAAAGTGGACATTTCTCTGCACTTGCTGCTCTTTGTGCCTGACAACCTGTCTCCAATAAACACCTGGTTTGGGTGACGGCTACACTTTATGCATTCCCTCTAGACAGCCACAAACTCAGGAAGGCAAGGCTCATCTGCATTGTGAGCACTCATCTGCATTCTGATGGCCTTCCGGGGCAGGAAGGGGGAGAGGTGGCTTCCACTTACATCTGAATAGACTGTGTCTTGTCCTCACACAAAACACTGATTTATCCCCCAGTGTTAGCCTGGCAGACAATTCTTTTGAAGTCACCCCCTACATCAAAGCCACTTTTGGGTATAAGTACTGGGGCTCTGGCCCCACCAAATCAGACACTGTGTGGGACTTGTAACTAGACACTGCTGGGTCTACATCTGCTCATTGCCAGAAGGACTGCTGTGCTGCCAGGGGGGACTTCCACTTTGCTAACAGCTTTGCTCTATTGTCCTGCTGCTTGCTGAGTGCTATTGTGCAGGAGGAACTGCCACTCTGCAACCTGCCTTGTGTACTGGCCTGCTGCCTGCTACCTCTGTGCTGTGCTCACTACCTGTGTTCTCCAAGGGCTCACTGGCTTTCTTCCTGTACCCTGAGTTCTCAGGGCCAGAAAATACTTCAAACGCCCCTGAAGGCAGGAGGGGTTCTACACCACTTGAGCAGTCCTCTCTGACCTGCATTTATGGGTGACTTGGAATTCAAATCGCCCAGTGCACCTTCCCTTTTGTGGAGGGCTCTGTGCTCCAGTCTTCAACAACCATCTAACTCTTGCCAATCTCTGCCATGCTCACAGCAGCTGCACCACCTTCTGTGCGGCTCACCACAACGCCTTGCCCTGGTGACATGGGGAGTGTCCTGAAGTGCAAGGCTCATTGGCCTGCCACATGCCAGAACTGCATGGTGCTTCCTGCGTCAGCCACTGCTGGGGATCCTGATCAGCTGACTATGCAGGCCCACCAGCAACCCCTGCAGTCCAACTCCTGGAATGACCCGGACGCTGCATGCTTACATTCTCCAACAACACTCCAAGGTACTGTACTTTGCCAAACCTGTGCTTCCTTGCAGGCAGCTTCCCAGGCACCAGAGCACAGCCTGAGTGGGCCACTGACACCCTTCCAGCGCTTTTGGGCATCGGGGCTTTACTTTCATTTGATACTGGGTGGCAGCCTCTGTGTAGGAACCCACGTCCGCATTTGATTGTTTCTCTTTGGTCCAGCATTACCGCACAAAAACAGTGAAATACAGTGAGAGCTCTGAGCATTGTATTTTTCTCTTGTGACTTAAAACGTGCATATCTTGAAAAGCATTTATTCTATCTATATTGTTTTTGTCTCGTTTTGCTAATAATACAGAAAGTTATTGGTATAAACCTGTGTGGAGTCTTTTTGTGGGGCATTCATTGTGTTGCTGTGTGTGTTGCACAAATTCTTTACACATTGCCTCTTTTTTTAAGCATGCCTGCTTTGCGACAAGCAACCAGAGGTTGAGCACAGGTTATCTGATTTGTGTATCTAGCTTACCGTGACTAGAGTGGTCGGTTCTGACCTGGCCAAGGTGTACCTTAGCCACCCGGAAAACCCATTTCTAACATTGACCATGAGTATTTTTTACATACTTCTCTGATGGCCGGAAAGAGTATGGACCATCAAACGTTTACATATAACACCATCCACCTGATTTAGAGAGGACAATGCTATATGAGGTTTTTTGCTGTTTATCACCTCAAGGTAAACCCTCAAGGTGAGGGACACAAAAAAGAAAATTGTTTTAAAAAAATGTAAAACTTTGTAAAAGTTTGCTGCCGCTGCCTGTCACACTTTTAGAACATTGACAGTAACCCCTATGACAGCAGTTCTCGCAAATGTTTAGAGTTGGCAACAGGGCCAGCAGACAAAACTAAATTTGGTAGGAGTCTCAGTATGGCATGGGTAAAATGCTCCGCAATACAGAGAGACGGACCTCTAAATTCAAGGGCATAATTTCAAGGAGGGAATATGTCACAGGGAGAAACATTCTTACAAGGCAAGTAAGTATTGATCCTAGTATGCACCACTTAAATTCCTAATACAAAGAAACCTTTCTTTCAGTGATGGTCCATGCAGGTAATCGCAGTGGCATGGGGGGGGGGGCTCTCGACAGACGGTGGAATAGGGTAAATTAAATAAATGAATCCTATTCCGTCATCTGTCATCATTCCCCCGCCCCACCGCGCTTACCTGCGCGGACCGTTGCTTCTTTCTTTACAGGCATTCCAGAAAGGAGTAAAGACCATAAAGGTTTGATTTTTGTGCCTTCATCACATGCCTACACTCATTATCTGTATAGTTTTTTTTCTTATGGAAGAAGCTGAAATGATTGCACAAATATCTTGATTATCATACCTTATGTACCCAGTAACAAGTGACTTATTTTGATTGGCCCAGTAATGGATTCTGCTGGAATTACAAGAGTTTGTTTTTCACACACAGATTTTGGCTGCTAAACTTTTGTAATCTCCTATTAGTTACCCACCCCAGAATTATAGGGACCCCTGTTAATGATACTTTCTGGCCTGGGAAATAATGGAAACTATTCCAGGGCACTTAAAATCAATACCAAAGTGTTACAGTTACGGAAAATGTTGAAATGTATAATATTTGATTAACTATTTCTTTTTGCTTAAATCTATTTTTATCTTTTGCATAGATGGATGTGAACATTCTTGGAGGGGAAAAAAACATCAAGGAATTGAGTCACTGCCAAAGGAGAAAAACCCAGCAAGCAACTTGTCTGCTGCTAAAAACTTGCAGTCTAATTCATACCACAGCCACCGTGTAAACGGTATGGTAGAAAATATTGAAAAAGAAGAAAGTGGCCTAAAGGAAGTGGAAATAAATAATGAAAGAACTTGTCATTTGAAGTTTCCGAATTGGTCAAAAAAGTCTGAAATGGACATAATATCAAAGAAAGACAATGGGGCGTACTACCTCAATGAGGACACAATTTTTGTAAATGAATCATGTCCACAGGAAGATCAAAGAGTATATCAGTGTGAGAGGAGAGTTCTAGACAGAAGCAATTCTTCCACATTTCAAACCAAATTACCAGAGATAAGCAGGAAAAAGGTGCTGCCCAGGAAGGACTTATTGCTTTCCAGCTGCAGTCAAGGGGAGAAAGAGCATTCGGAATTTAATGAGTTACTATTAGATCAACCAACTATTCCCAAATCAAGCCTAATTTTTAATGAAATTCATGAAAGCAGTGGTTTGGGTTCCCCTAGGACTAGCACGGTAGTCCAAAAGATTCTGACATCTAATAATGAGGAAGTCGAATCTCTGCCACACCACACACCGTTCTTGATGTCTCCGGCTATATGGGACCGCATAGATGAGCCACCTGCTGATACACAAATGATCACACAAAACTGTGCAGCACTGGAGAACTCTGTTCAAACGTTGACCCTATCAGATGGCGCTTCTGCATCTTTAATGAATGAGAAGCCATTGCCATTGGTTGTTAATCCTGGAAGGGTTAAAGTTGGAGCAAGTCATCTAAACCCCCAAGGTGCAGGCAATTCTCCAAGTGGAAATGATGAAGAAACTTGCAAAAAAGGCCTGATGTCGAGAAGCACAATTGAGTGTGAGCAGGTACCTACTTTTTTGCTACATCACTAAATGATAATATTGGATTGAAGCTCTGCATGAGTAGTACAAAAAGTGAGGCATGCTGTGAAATGCATACTGTATGCGGAAATCTGAAATCATTTTTTCAAAATAGTGTTTGCTTTAACTGTGTTTCTCTGAAAATGACCTGAGGAAATTCATTTCCTGCTATGTGTGTCATAGAATAGTAACCGCGCCACTTATATGCCATCCTTTCGGAACTTCCCTCATTTTTACTCTCCAACCATTATCATATTTGTTCATCGTCACAGGAACGATTTGTTTTGAAATATGTTTTTTTTTTTGCTTTCTTACATATTCTTTCATACCTAATGATCTACCGAGTTAGATTTGCTGTTATGGCGCTAACACAATACTTTTTCCCGAACTGTTAAACAGATGACCGTATGATTTTAAACATGGGAAACATTCTGCTGCATACAGAAAGAGGAAATCGCCTCCATTGATTGGTTTTGTGCAGGTAGGTGTCCCTTCCTGCACAAAAACAATCACCTCTCAAACACAGACACCCTTGCACCATGGTGCACGTGTGCCTTCACTCGCACATGGCAGCCATTTGCGTGCCGGCTGATAGATACGGCACATTCATGCCCTTTTCTTTTGCCATAGGGCAGCACTGCAGGAAGGCTTGCAGTGCTGTCAATGGCAAAATATTGTAAATGAGACCCTCAGTCTAGTTATTCTGTGGTAATCTGTGGTACCACAGAGAAAGCAGACTTCACTTATGGTGTAGGAACTCTGATTTAGGATTCAGTCCTAAGTGTTGGCAATGCTCTGTTTTATCTATAGTTTATCTTCTGATATCTATGGACATCAGAGCTAAATGTTTGGATATTATTTTCTCACACAATGAGATTTACGCTTCCAGGAAACAGCCTTCTGCACATCTGTTATCCAATGTCTGTCCATGCTTTGTGGGGATGAGGAAGCTTGTCCAGGATTTGCCTCAGTGTTCAGTAGATAAGCCTGACTATTGTCAGCCTCCCTTATAAAAATGGTACTGAACAATAGAACATTTGTACATACTTGTGATTGTGATGCTGTATTATGTAATGGCGATTTGTAGTGTGCCATACTGGGGGTGATCAAAAGGGGGAGGGAAGTAGAGAGCAAAGTTCTTGGATAAGGAGCCATGATGAGGCTTCATCTAAATTAGTGTTCATTTTCAGGCTAGCAAATAGAAAGTGGCAGAACATTTCGAATGATGAGGTATAGTGTCATTAGGGACTACAATCTACAAAGCAAGACAAAGGTAGTAGGGAAACTTGACGTAGATAGATTCAGACCATTGATTCATCATAGAGGGATTCAAATATGATTCTGTTGTTTTACTGGGAGCCACTGCAAGTCATGAGCTATTAATATTACAGTCTATAGGCTAGTGTGGTTAAAAAGACAATCTGCTGAATTCAGCATGGACTTCATGTGGTTAGGGGTTTTAAAGGAAGCCCCAGTAAAAGGCTCTTGCAGTAGTCTAATGGAAGGGAGGATGATGTTGGCATGATCTCTGTATGGAGGAATGCTAGGAAACTTGTTCGTATGGAGCAAGAAGCTATGTAGGAAATAATACAGTGGAACACCAGAGCTGCATATGGTCATTGAAGTCAATGATGTCTGTGTTATCAGGATTCATTATCAGCCACCACTAGCTATTCCAATCTTCAATGACTTGTAGCTAGGAAACATGAGTAGTGACAGCAGGGACTCATCTTTGTTGAAGCTAATCAAGAGTTGAGTACTATTAGCATATATTTTGAAGGTCAAATGGAATGTTGTGATGACATCTGCAAGAGGATGCTGTTTCTCATTAGAGAGTCACATTTGTCGCGTAGCATGCTACTCGCCGATAAAGTGCTTCAGTGCCTCGTAAGGGATATAAGTGCTATATAAATACAATTATAATTACATAGAAGGCTTTTAGGTCAGATGTGGTAGGCACACAGAAGGCCACGGAGAGGGTCCTGTTTGTGTGTGGCTAGGATTGCTCTATGTAAGTTAATTATGACTTTCATTCCCCATGGCAAGTTGGGGTCTCATAAGTGTTGCATGTCATAGCCAAGATTATCGCTTTGTCTGTATATAGCGCAACTGGAATATTAGTAATTGAAGTATTCGCAGTAATGTTTGAGCATTTTTACTTCAGACTTCAACAAAATGTACAGTAACTTGTCTAACATGTGTGGTGAATGCCACCATTTCACACAATTACTTTATTTGCAAGTAGAACTAGATCTGATTTTTCAGTGATGTGATTACAAGCCATTATGGTTTCTACATGTGGTTGTTCCTTGCTTCAATGACCTATCTATAAGTGACTGTAGTTTTAATGATGAACCGCCTAAGACTCACGCAAGAGCTGTGACAAAACTCTATGTTTATTCCAGATAATCAAATAGTTATTACATTTTTGTGTTAGCTTAATAATTTCAAGGCATGAAAAAGTTCTCATCTCCTCCTGGGTTGGTGTTTTAAATTTTTAATATGAGTACAACTATGTGCTTCAATTTGTATTTTGTTGGCCTGAAGATATCATATTCTGGGGCTTAACCTCCATAGTTGCATATACTAAGTAAAAACAATGGATTTGCCCACTGATTCAGTCTCATGTCTTGCTGGGATAAAATAGTAGACATATTTCTATGGCATATCTTCAAAGACTTTCGATTTACAGACCCTTTTTAATTGCATCTGTTTGGAGGAGAAAGTCACTTGTATGGTAAATGGATGTGGAGCCTTTTACTGAGTGAAGACTGCATTTGAAACTGATATTCAGACTTTCATTTTGGCCATTACATCATACTATCATAAAAAAACAAGGGAGGGGGAAGGTAAGAGGTAAAGTTGACGAAAAGGTCCATCCTCCTACTGATTAACTTCTAACAAACAACAGAAGGCCTGTCCGTTCTGTCATAGATTAACCCTCCACAGGATGATGGGAAAAACCTATGTTTTTTTTAGATAACCCTCACCCACCAGGGTTGCCACTTGGTGGCATGCTTCATCATCAGGTTCTTCCCATTTTGCTGTCGAATGAGGGGTGCTGCGTCCTATGAAGTACGCAAGAGCACTGAATAGTATAATAAGATGATGGAAGTAAAGAGGAGAGGGAGGGATCTTGTGAAGAGGGTGAAAAATACCTGCCTAGTAGGTTGGTAAATCCTTTAATCAATCCTCTAGGTGGTATGAATAAACAAGCATTTGCAATGCCATTGGTCTCGCCTTTGGGACCTTATATGTATTTAGCTATGAAGCACGTTAGCCTGGGTGTTGAAACATCTACTGTTCTTTAACATAGAGGGAAAGTAAGCACCAAACTGCGTGACACACCAGGTATGGGAGCGCATGGAGAGAAAAATTACCTTTTAGCGAGAAATGGTATAGTCCAGAGCTCTGTTTTTAATATAAACTCAGGGCCTTCGGTGGTCATATCACTGAAAATACAAGATTTAAAAAAAATATTATTGTCTACGGGTGCTTGTGGAAGACAATGTCTATGGACTGGAATCTAGAAAATGCTAAAGTGATTCTGGTATTTTACTGACCTCTGCTGGTTGTTTTCTATCAAGAAAGTTAAATAGAGGCAGTTGCCAGAGAAAAAAAAAAAAGTCCCTAAGCAGAAAGCAATTCTGGTATTTTACTGACCTCTACTGGTTGTTTTCTATCAAGACAGATAAATAGAGGCAGTTGAACAGAAAGAAAGTCCCTAAGTGGAAGCAGGCAAGTCCTAGGGATGATCGCCAGAGCCCACAAAGTACATACACATATAAGTATATACTAAAGTACATTCAAGAGGTCTTGAATGCTCGACCTAAAAACAAAGAAAAGGTGGGAAGTCTAGATGATAATGTACCTGCCTTTCTATGGATCTACATGTTTCAAGCCTGTCCCAAGGCTTTTCATCAGGACCAAGGAAATTATCTCCCTGATTCCACTCCTAAGGTAATGCTCAAATATGACTCCAGAAGACACTCAGCATGCTAAAATAAAAATATGGATTGATTGCACCTGTTTTGTTGCTTAATACCCCCTTGGCATACTGCTTAATACATGCAAATGACCAAACGTTTGCCTCATGGGTCCTCCGGTGGTAGGGTATGCTTGTAGTCACACTAACACCAAAGCGGCACCTTGGCATATTAACCTAGGTTAATCCCCTGGGGCTTGTGAAGTAGGTGTGATCAACTCTGTAATAGAACCACCTTAAGAATGTGTAGTATATTAGGAATGCTGTGTTAGTAAAGAACTTTCTTTCTCTTAAAAAACTTAGCGCTGGGTTGGAACAGCTTGACTGTTATATTCTGTGCTCTGGTCCCACCATTCTTCCTTTTTGAGAAGCCTTTTACTGATCGCCCACAGTATCAGTCAAGTGCAGAAAGTGTAGCACTTTGCCCAGTTTTTAGAGCCACAGTTGGAGGGACCCCAGGACACTATTGGCAAATGACCTCAAAGCCCATGGTTAGATCCCAGTAGACCCAGTGCATCCTGTGCACCCTTGGATGGGGTCTCATAGCACCAAATAAAATCTGTAATGGAATTTCTAGCTTTATGTTGGAGTATACACACACTCTCTTTGTGTGATATTGTACAAGCTGAGGTGGAGTTATGTTAACATTTTAGCTAAACTACCCACTACTGTACATTGTAAGGCTATTGGAAATCACCGCGGAATTCCATAGGCACAAGACAAATATCTTCACTTTCTGAAATATAACTTCTATCTTCACACCCATACTCTCTAACTTGTCATTGTATAACTGATAATTCTTTCTTTGCTGGCTTATTAGCTTTCTTGAAGTGTTTTATGAAAGGATATTCTCGCAGGCTTCTTTATGTTGATTTTGCATGTTTCTGCTTCCCTAGTATTAGAAATATAGATAACATATCCTTGAAAAACTTCACGAGGAGAAAGGTTTACTTAAACAATTTTCTGATAATGTATTGTTTTGCTAGCCAGATTTTTCTACATCTCATTGAAATGTAACAATTAAATTAAATAAATTAGACAATTCTATTGTAGGGAACCTGGGGTTGGTGTTCTGTCATACACAGGTACGTTTTGGGATTTGGAACTGCCTCACACTCCTGTTGTTTCTTTATTCCTGCTCTAGCAAACTTCAGGCCTCTCTGGATTTGCCTCATCTGAAATTTCCAATTTAAGTTGTTGCTTAAATTTTAAATTACCTTTCCATGGTAAAATTCTCAAAAATGTTTTTGCTTTCGTCACCCACTCTGTAATTTTGGTTGTCTACCCCTCATGCAAGGTATATACATGGAATGTATAATTAATGTGATATGGATTTTCTGTGCAAGGGGTGTTACATTGGTGTAAACGAAGAAACACGTTTTATTTATTTCTCTTATTCTTGTAAAACGTTTTCCTCCACACTCTTGCCTTTAGCATGACGTTGAAAGTCTCCATCTCTTTAACTGTCGCGCAGATGTCATAGTTTTTGTCATTTTTTTTAGTTACTCAAATATATTTTCTTGTCTCTACTAGATAAACATAGATTCTGCTCATTAGCGTCCTTGTCACCTATAAATATGACTATAAGTAGTTTAATGAACACGCGCAAAATCTCACTTTTTATGACAAGAATCATTAGAATAAAAAAGAAAATGAAAGCTGGTTTTCATGTGAAAATTACTAGCAAATTAAAGCTCTATAATTCCTTCAAGATTACTTAAACAAAGGTTAAATTAAGACATGGCGAATTTAGTATCACTATTGAAGTTGAAAAAATATGCTTGCTTGGTTATAATATTAAATTCATTATTTACAAAGATTGGTTGTTTCTCCTTTTTGTTTACCAATAAATGAAATGTAAATAGCCGCGTTTGCTCCTTCCCACACATAATCAGCACAGGCTGATATTATAATGTGCATCATCCAGTGCGCATGCGATAAATGATAGTGCTGCTGATTTATAGTCATGCATTACGCCTTATTTGAAATAATCGGGTTACGGTTTAAAAACTAGGAAGAATCCGACTTTTAACTGAATATTTAGGGCCTCATTTATTAGCACTTTTTCACCACCTGAACCTCACTTTTTTGACGTTCCGGTGGCACAATGCCCCGGCATATTTACAAGGCTAGGTTAAGCCACTTTACGTGGCTTTTCGTTGCCTTGTAAATATGTACCCCTTTCACGCAGAACACTGCGTGAAAGGGGCGGTCCATGGGTGTTGCTGAGGGGGTTCCCAAGCAGCACCCATGGAATCTGAAGCATTCCCAGATTTACGAGAAATTGGAAACCTGGGAATGCGTCAGAATCTAACGCCACCCTAGAATGGCGTTAGGGAGGCACAACGAGGAGAAATATTTTCATTTCTCCAAGTTTTTTCCTTTTTCTATGTATGCTGCATTGCGCACGTAAAAAGAGGAAGTCACCTGAATTGATTTATTTTGTGCAGGCTACACAAAATCAATCAGCCCTGCAACGCAGGCACCCGTGCACCATGGGGCAAGGATGCCTGCATTGGCGCAAGGCAGCCCATTGTGCACCTGCGCAGGGAAAAAGGACAGGAATGCATCATATCTCATAGATACAGCGCATTCCTGCCCTTTTTTTGACGTAGCGCAGCGCAGCACGATTTCTTGTGGCGCTACCCTATGTCAAAACCTCATAAATGAGGCCCTGAAGCATTCCCGAATTTATGAGAAATCGTAAACCTGGGAATACATCAGAATCTAACGCCACCCCAGGGTTGGCGTTAGGGAGGCACAACAAGAAATGCTTTAATTTCTCCTCGTTTTTCTTTTTTCTATGTGTGCTGCATTGCACACATAGAATGAGGAAGTCACCTGAATTGATTGATTTTGTGCAGAAAATCAATCAGCCCTGCTACGCAGGCACCTCTTGGACCATAGTGAAAGGATGCCTGCATTGGCGCATGGCAGCCAATTGTGCTCCAGCGCAAGGGAAAAGGACAGGAATGCACCATATCTCATGGATATGGCGCATTCCTGCCCTTTTGTTTTGACATATGGCAGCACAGCAAGATTTCTTGCAGCACTGCCCTACGTCAAAACCTCATAAATGATGCCCATAGTATTGTTTCTTTGCGGCAGTTTTGCATTTTTGCTTCAGCTGAGATTGGTAGTCTGACATTAGTCTTCCTCAAATGATCCTCCAATGTCACGTCCTATAGAGAAGCGAAACTTTCATAAAAATTACCAATAAATATATTTTTGGGTAAGCCAGAAATAAGGCCCAACAAATACTTCTCTTACAATTGCATTCCGCAGGTATTGAATTTCTGGAATGTATGTCATGTCATTGACATTTACCCTCTGCTCTTTAGTGATGCTTCTTAAATGCTGATTGTCACTTTTCAGCCATTCTCTAAGGTATGTTATACAAACCGCTCATGGCACGTTGAAGCTAATGAAGACGTTTATATGGCTGGAGGCTGTAAGCCTTTTTAGGTTGAGCTTTATCGTCCTTAAACATTTGGGGCCTTATTTACAAGCCCCTTGCGCCACCCGTACGTCACTTTTCCCATGTTAAAAATTACGCAAAAGTGGCCCTTGGAGTTCAATAAGGTGGCAAGTAACTGGCCTGGCCTTTGTAAATTCAATGTCATTTACCACAAACTGTGCCCAAATACCTTTATATTAGAACTTGTAATGCTGATAATTGTTTTTTCACAGCACAATGTCATTGTGGCACTCAGTGTTCTTTTAACATTGAGTGCACCTGGCAGAACTGGGACAGCGCAAATATCGCAAACAAAATACCCTCTCCCCAGTACAGGGGTGAAGCCGTGCCTACTGCCTAGACTTGATAGAGGTCAACACTGGAAGACTGGTGTTTAGGCCTGGGTGAAATTTTAAATTACATCAGCGAAATTTGCTAAATTTCACGAACTACGTGTTGAACTTGTTAGGCACATTTCACAAAATTACACCATTATGCCACTTCTTGTAATTACTCGCCATTCACAGTAAAAATTTATTCTGAACGTGCCATTTGCAGACAGTAACAGTTTACAGCAAATGCAAACAACAGAACGTGAGTGCCTGTTGATTGGGGTGTTGTTCTTGAATCAAAAAATGATGTGTTACACTTCTTAAAGATGTTTTCTGTTCAAATCACTCCATCGGTTACAAAGACCTGCACTCAAGTGGAACTGTAAAGAGCTTGTTTAGGGTAAAAGGAGAACATTAACTTAACAATATTTATACACTTGATGAATTCTTGTGCCACTGAAAACAAGAGCAAGACACTCATAATTTGCAGATTCCATTATGAAACCTTGACAATGGTGAGGGAAATTAATTCATAGTAGTTGCCTATTCTGCGAAATGATATTTTGTGAAAGCTATTCCTCTATTATTATTATTTAAATTCCAAACACTATATTTGGTGTGAAAAGGCATAGATGCTGTTTATAGAGATTTCAGAACTAGCAAAGAGCACAACACTAAATTGGAAAATGGAATTTAAAACAGTGGCGCGCCATAAATAGCCTCTTTTATAAATCTCTTTGAAGACATTTTCAAAACCAGGCCCTCTGTGTGATTTTTAATGATCACACAATTTTGTGAAATCTTTATATACCAGCGACTGATACACAACACAATGCAAACAGACTACCAATGTCCTCTTGTAGGTAAACTTGTTCTTTGCACTCCATAGCATGTTTGGGAAAAGTCTCAGATGGAAATCTTGGCTTTCTTCGGATAATATAATTTTTGGAGCATTGACTTTTAAAGGACAATGAGGTTGTGGAAATGGTGCTATGAAAGGGTGGGGAAAGTCAATGTCAGCAACTTGTAAGAAGACAATCTGAGCAAAGAGAGAGCTCAGTTGAAAACCCTCAGGC
Organism: Triturus cristatus; assembly: GCF_964204655.1. Taxonomy (NCBI): domain Eukaryota; kingdom Metazoa; phylum Chordata; class Amphibia; order Caudata; family Salamandridae; genus Triturus; species Triturus cristatus. The sequence continues at coordinate 460,092,259 of NC_140580.1, read as the reverse complement.
TAGGAGACCAACTCACTTGTCTTATAAGTAGGGGTGGGCGGAATTTGCGTAGTCGCTCTACGCAAAGCTCCGCGAAACGGTAAAAAAGCTCCGCGAGCACGCAAAAGTGCTGCAAACACGCGGAATTACTTGTTCCGCCCGTTTGCGATGCTTTTTTCCTGTTCACGAAATATCTTGCGAACACGCATATTGAAAGTGCGAACAAGCAAAAAATTCTGCGAAGCCGTGGATCGCGGAATTTTTGGCAATTCCGCGTTCTCCGCGGAACGCGAAATTACCCAAATTCCGCAAATTCCACGAGCGGAATGGAATTTACCGCCCAGGCCTACTCATAAGCAAACATTTCCATAACACCACTAACACCAGGTGTTTGCCCACACCATCAACGTCAGAGACTTTTCACTGCATTTTCTGTTTCATATTTCCTAGGCACTCTCTTACTTTGATATTTTGCAGTAATGAGGGTTTCTTTGAATGCCCTTTTCCCTGCCTCTCAGTGGGAGAAATGTTGCCCTGAGTACTGGATGAAGGGACCAAGGAGGCGAGGACTGCTCATTACCCTTGCCACACCTATGACTGCACACACAAGCCCTGCAAAAGCAGGGAAAGGTTTCTCCATATTATATTTTGAGAGTGAGGGAGACGGTGGATTGTTTTCAATAGGGCAAGCAGGATCTGTTGCAAATGTGGATAGGGATATCCCTGGGAACATTAACCTCATTGGTTAGGGAGGGGACAGGAGTCCCAGACATAAATGGCGTATCCCCATACACCCTCATCAGAACGCTCTGGATCTGTGGAAGAACAGAAGGAGGACTGCACCTACAGGATAAGGCCTGTGAAGAGGTCTGAATGGCTGAACCTGCTCACACTTGTACCCAGGCCAAATAAGTGGACTTCAAGGGTCATTTGACTGACCTCATGTGCAAACTATAGTGGCCCTATAAGCTGAAAGAGGCCTTTTCCCTGAAGAGGCCAACTGACCAGTACCAATTGGACCTCACCTGTACGATGCTGGTGGCCTCTGCTGGAGTGAGTCTTGACATACATGGGCTGTTCCTGAGGTCCTGGGAACCATGGCTGTGTCAAACTGGACTTGTTCTATCACCTCTGTAAAACTGGGGTAGAGACATGTTTTGAACTCCAGGACATCCTGGGGACTGGGACAAACTGCAAGAGCCCATCTGCCCAAGGCAACACCTCACGGCATCAAAGAAACAGGTTTTCCCCTCTTAAAGCATCGTCAACAGGACCGGACTGGCCATAGCGGGCACCGGGCGTTTCCCTGGTAGGCAGCTAGGGTGGGGGCCGGTTTTGGGCCCCTGGGGGGCCGTTTTTGTTACAGGGGGTCGGCAATATTGGCCCCCTGTAACAAAATCGGCCAAAACCGTCCCTCGCAAACTGCTCAGCTGCACTCCCCCTCACCCCAGGGGGGGCCGGCTGAGCAGTATGCTAGGGCCGGTTTCTGTTCCCAGTCCGGCTCTGATCTTCAAGCTAGAAGGTATCCACTCATCATCTGATACTGACACAGTTCTTGCCCCCACTGGAGGATCCTGAGCTCCAAAAAGAGACTAAGTCTGAAGATACAAATCTGGCTCTGGCAAAGGTGCCACAAGTATCTAGCCATCCAGAGGATTCCCAGGGTGAGCAATTTGAATTTCTCCAACTATGAGCATTGCCTGCCAAAAATCAATGGATTCAGCTGGACAATCGTCCAACGCCCATCTGACTTTGTGAGGACTTCCTCAGAGACAGACTGTTGCTTCCCACCACTCAAGGATTTGGACTTCCAGAAATGATACTAAGTCCCAGGGTAAAACCTCTTACTGTGTCGAAGCTAGTAGGTCTATCACACCCATGCTTCTTCATGGTTGGATTGAAATAGCGCCTAGGTCCCAGGCCACCTCACCATTGTCTACCATTTGCACGTTGTGCTTGTTGGCACATTTTCCCAAAATCTTAAAAAATTCTTATCTCCAGCTCCCCTTCATGGATTTTTGTAATTGTGGTGTAATTATGTTCATTAAATCTTTCTCTAATGTTCTAAATTGGAGTGAGAATGTTATTGTGTTGTGTTTTTGATTGTTTTTAAACTGTATTGGTATTTCAATATACTATACACATTTTCTCTAAGTTAAGCCTGTCTACTGTGTGCCCTAACTATTAGCGGTTGAGCTCAGGTTTAATTTTCTGAAACCTTTAACTGGTTCTAACAAGATAGTTACTTTATTTCTTGCAATGGACCCCAATCACCCCAACTAATAGTCCACTTTCTCACAGTCACCCACTGGTTACACACTGGTCTCTGTAGATAGAGCCTTAACCCACCATCCTAACCATGGAAGTCTGTAACCTGCCACAATCACATTCCATAAATATTGCTACAGCAGGAACAGTGACCCTCTGAACTGTTTCACTGCAGATTTAATTGTGCTACACTTTTTTAATAGTCACTTAAACACCATTCACCCACAGCATCACCTCTAGCCTCGTTCCTCTCCCCACAGATGTCACCTTACTCGCTACATCCATCTTTTCCAGTTTTGAAGTATGTCTTGAAATAATTTCTGTTAGAGTTCACAACTTGAATAACTCTGAATCTCATTGAGTGGATTGTGCTGGCCTGTGGAACCTCAGTAGATTAGATAATGCTGCAGTTTACACAACCAAAAGGTGGAACTTGTGTTAGTCGTTAAAATAGCACCAAACAAAACGAAATCTCTCTCTGCTGGTACGTCTTTTGATTTCTCATTTCCATTTTCTGTAATACATACTGAATATTTCAGATGCTGTGCCTAAACTATGCTGATAAGTAGAGAAAGAACATCATGTTATTTTCCTTGATCTTGATATAAAAATGTATTTCTACGATCCATACACATTTATCATGTGAACTAACTTTTGTTAATAACTCAATTTGTTTCTATTTTTAGTGGACCTCCCTGAAAGATCTTCTATTTTGGCATGGAAAGCCACTGAATGAAGACGAGCTCTGGGCTTTATGTCACGAGTGCTTGTTTACATTACAAACCTACATAGAGTTTCCAGGTATTGTAATCGCAAGCATTACTTTAAAATTGTAGATGTACATTGTGCATACGGCTGACCTGAAAGGGTCTTTTGCCTTTCTGCCCCCCCCCCCCCTTCTTGTGACGTCGGTTAGGAATCTGACTCAATGTGGTACCGAAAAAATCAATGCGGTGTTGTTTGACAAATGGAATGACAAAGTTAGGTTGCACCTGCAATTAAAAGTAATGACAAGCGCAACCGACAGCCGCTGATAGACGGGTGGAATGTTGCCTTTTTTTCAAGTGATTGAAAGTTCTATTGTGCTTTCAAACTAGCCTAGTGAGGTAAATTAGTGCTTCAAGGTTTTGCTAAATGTCACATCAATCATGTTTTAGCATACATTTTGGTCAAGCAAAATACAAGTAACACATGAGCTCTTCTTGGATGTCGTAAAACTTCTAAACATATCTGAAAAGAGGGACAGCTTATCCTAAAAACAAGTTAATTGCAAACGTAAATCTCCCGGATTTGCTCATTCAGGTAGATCTCTGTGTATGGCCATTCTGCAGTGTCTTGCTTTGCCCTGTGCCTTGCTTTGCCCTTTGCCTTGCTTTACTTGAAGAACCTGCAAGCCACTTACTTTTCCCAGTTATCGAATGGCTTTTATTTCCAGTGCACTTTGCCGGTTTTGCAGCAGCGGCTGACCGAACGGCGGTGGAGAGGGCAGGGTGGGGGAGGGGAGCTGGGGGTGGGGAGAGCCAGTGGGTTGAAAGAAATTAAAAATACCACTTATCGTTTCGCTGGCCGCCGCCTCTCTTCCTTCTGCCTGCAGTCCCGGCAGCAGGGGGCACCCGCTTCCCCTGAGCCAATCACAATGCTGCAATAGATATGTAAATGTAAATGTCAGGGTACTTATAGAGCACACTGTCACCAGACGGCCACCTTGCGGTGTCGCCTTTGCGGTTTCCTGGCGCTGATACTCATACCGCCGTGGAACCCCTCCTGGCTTTCCCTGTGAAGTGTCCACTCCTGGGTACCCCCAGGGTGAAGCCAGGCATCCTTAGCGCTGTTGGGGCCGGTGTGGAGGCTAAGCAAGCTATTGCCCAGAGTTGCAGCATGGGGCCTGTGATTAGAATAGGCACCGAGGCGAGAATAGACAGGTCCGAGGAAATTGAGCCCGAGCCCCGCCGAGGTGGGAATCGAACCCTGGTCCTTGGCCAGAATTCTGCCTCAGGGTCTGCCGCTCTAACCATTGAGCCACACTCCTCCTCCTCGAGCATTTTGATTGGTCTGAGGGCCGTGGTTCGGCACTCAGACGTGGACAGGGAACATGCAAAGTGAGCATGACTGTTTGGTCGGACGGCCAAACAGTCATGAGCACTTAGAGAGTGTGCAAACCACTTCTCCTCCTGTGCTATAAGCCCTGCCCGCCCTAACCCAGCCCTGCAGCCACAAAAAATTTTATTATCATTTTATTTTTGCTGCTCTGCTCTGAGAACAGTGGGGCAACGCTCCACCGCCTTAGCGGAGGAGCCGCCCCTGCGTTTTCTTATTTTTTTAAAACAAAGCCAGTAGTTTGGAGAAGCACCTTTTAATTTACGTGTAGTAGTCTCCCTTTATCCACAAATGTGGCCTTGTTTAGCGGGCATCTTTTCTCTAGCCCATATCAGTGATCTCCATCTGCCTGACAGAGATCTCTGTGCCTTCAGAGGAGACGGCTTCACAATGTCTTCTCCTAAAGCTTTGTAGTTTTTCTGACAAATCCACATGTTTAATGCAGCTGCTCAGCTTAGTTTTTTTGTTTTTCAAAACTAAACTACCACAGTGGAAATAAGGTGTGGGAGGTCCGTAGGTGTTGGGGCAGAGGGAGAGCAGTTGACTGAAACAGGCTACAAAAGGAGGAGTGAGACAAAATCTGCAAAGTGACACGGTGTGTCAGTGGTTTACAGCTTTCTGCCGACAGGTGTTGTGATCTGCCTGTCACAGTTCAAAACTCAACAAGGCAGATGCCAAGCTCAGAAAATGGAGTACCGTTAGTATGTTTTTTATGTCACAGGGAAACTGTAGAAGTGTGGTTAACTGCTATATGAAAAGCAATTTATCAGTGAAGGATGGATTGAGGCAAAGGGAAAGAAGACAGAATTTGGGATGAGATGGGATAACTCAGTGAATGGATAAGTTAATGTTAATAGGAATTTATAGAGCGCACCTACGCCGATTGGCTTCATGGCGCTGAGGCTCAGAAGGCTGTCAAAAGAGACAGAAGCTAACCCTGTGTAAATAGCCATGTTTTTAGGGATTTCCTAAACTGGAAGAGGTCTGTGCAGGATCGGATTTCTAGTGGAAAAGAATTCCATAATATGGGGGTGAGAGTGGCGAATCTGCAGCCTCCTTGGCGTACCCGTTTGAAACCCGGGACAGAAAAAAGTGAGAGATGAGCAGATCTTAGATTGCGTATGGGAGTGTGCCTGAGTATCAAGCTATTGATGAACTCAGGACTGCTGCCATGCAAAGATTTAAAAATGAGGCACCCCGTTTTGAAGGCACAGTGCTGTGATATTGGGAGCCAATGTAGTTTCCTCAACAGGGGGGGTAGCTGTATGCCACTTAGGTTGACGATATATCAATCGTGCTGCCTGGTTCTGGATCATCTGTAGGCGCTTAAGCAAGTAGTGTGGCATGCCTAGGTATACAGAGTTGGAATAGTCCAGGTGGGATAGAACTGTAGATATCATGGCCTGATTCAAAGCGTCATGGCAGAGGAAACAATGTATTTTCCTAATCTTACGCATTTGAAAGAAGCACTTAGACACCACAGCTCCAACCTGAGTTTTCAGGGAGAGATCGCTGTCCAGAAATACTCCTAAAGTTTTGGCCGACGTGGACGGAGCGGGAGGAGAGAAGTGTATGAATACTAGAGGACATGTTGGAAACCATAGTGGAAACCAAGCTAACAGAAGAAATAAAAACGTAGCATAGATCATGGAATAGCTAGAGAAGTGCAGAAGGCCAGAATATATCAGGACAGAGGGCGAACACGAGATCGGGCAGTGCGCATAAGGTGGAATCAGAGCAGTTGCTTCAAGACCGACAAAGCTGCAGCGAAAAAAGAGGCAGCATCTGCAGGCTTTCATGAGGAGTGGATTTTAGAGTGGCATACAAGAGTGCCATGGTTCCTAATGCTGCGTGGGATAATGGGCCCTGATCCCCTGGTTTCGTAGTGCAAAACAGCTATATTTGGGGTGTAGTAGACACCTCAGACTCTCAGTTCTACTGCTCCTGCAACACTGTAGATAGGGGTATTGGCTCTATGTGATTAATAATGTGATCTGTCTAACACAGGTTCATAGCTTGAGAATGCATATACTCCATTCAGCCTTTAGTGGATGGTAAATTGAGCACCATAAAAAGGTTCAGACAAAAACACCGAATTAGGCAGCAATCTAAAATAGAAAAATAGATGTTTCAAGAACAGCTAAATGGCCCCCCATGTACTCAGTGGGCCTGCACTGAAAACTCCTGCTGTGCAAGTATATGTATTATAATATAATGAACATTGTTTTCACTCCATGTAGCTTTAATTATGAATAAATTCATTACCATCTGCTATTTTTAATGTGATCCTTCTGCCCATGGAGCTTGAATGCAAAAGTGGGGGTGCAGGAAAAGTACTGCACAAATCAGTGCAGAGATGTACGATAGCACATGTTAGGGTCCTTTTATGTGTAAAAAGCTGTGCAGCTGCCTATAGTGGTCTGAATAAAACAAACTAAGCCTGTATACATAACTGACTTTATACCTGCACAAAAGGTAAAAGAAACCTCAATCTAAGTTCACAGATCATTTTGGAGGTATAGGGAGGAGGTGCTGGCCGTTCAATGTGCTGCACGGGTAGCCTCCTAAAGAGGCAGAGGACACTGAAGAGGAAAACCTATATACTTGAGTCAATTGGAGTGGATTGAGCCTGGGGGAGAGAAGGGAGTGAAAAAAGAGGTAAGGTGGAGACTGCTGACACATGGCTGTAGGTTGGGAATTCAAAGCACAGGTGCTGTTCAGCCAAAGGGCTGGGAATGGGGATTAAAATCATATTTGGGAGGGAAATCACCTTGGGGCATATGTATCAAAAACCGTATTTGCGATTCTCAAATAGCGATTTTTTGAGAATCGCTATTTGAGAATTGTAAAACGGGATGTATTTAAAAATTCGCACATATTTTGCGGATTCTTAATATTCCTTAATTGTGATTAGCAAATTGCGAAATCGCAATTAAGGAATACCTTCCCATTCATTCCTATGGGCCAGGAGGCCCATAGGAATGAATGGGAAGTCATTCTCCAATTGCGATTCGCAACTTGCTAATCGCAAATTGAGAATAATTTCTAAGGTGCAAGGGTGTCATGATGACACCCTGATGCACCCCTGAAATGAGCATGTGTGCGCATATGGTGCACATACATGCCATAAGGGCATTTATGTGCGCCACATGGTACTTTGAAAAATGCCAAAAAGTGAATTTTTCAAAGAAATCGCTAATTACCACCAACTTGAAGTTGGTGGTAATTTGTGATTTCTTAAGGTGAAATCGCACAACTTGGGTGCTAGTTACATAGCATTTAAGGAATCGCAATTTGCGATTCTTTAAATGCTTACGCAAAATTAAGGAATCGCAAAATTAGCGATTCCTTAATAATGCGATGCGAAAATTGCTCATACATCGCGTTTTGCGATTTTGTATTCGCAAACGCTGTTTTTTAGCGATTCGCAGTGTTTGCGAATACAAAATCGTTTGATACATATGCCCCCATGCCCCTCCGTTAATGTTGTGTGCAAAAGGCTGGTTTATTCTGACTTTTCAGGGCTAACCCCGAAAACCTTCAGCTGAGCCGCACATGGTATTATGCCCAAAACAATGTCCTAATATTTACTCCTAACTCTTCCCTGCTCCCCTTTGCATTTCCCACCAAAACATTCCTACCCCTTCTCCCCAAATGTATGACCTTAACCAAACGTTATTGTAAGAAATTAGATTCTTAGTTGTCCGTGTTGAGAACCCACTTCAAATATTAATCATAATCCTTGTCAGGGTGAACCACAAAAGTCACAAAATAAACTTTTGCTTAATCCTCTGGTAGCTTGGCACAAAAACCGCCAGTCTTAATTTACAGGCAATGTGTTAAGTATTTTTGCATCCCAACCTATTTATAATGATAGAGTAAATTTTAATGAATAAAATGGCACAAAAACCTTGAAAGTCCAATCGGTAGAATATGAACTGTACATTATTAAAGTTTGAGGTAAAAATAGTGTCTACTGCTGGCATCTGGTCGCATCGCACCGGGACAAAGTCACAAGTTCAGCCGACTGCAATGGTGTGCAGCCCAAATGAAGGACTAGTAACTTCCTGCTTGAATTTTTATCTTCTGACTTTGTTATGAGGGAGGTGTGGCGTGCCTCTGTGGGGCTCTGCGTCATCCTGTATCTAGCTGAGTTGGATACAGTGAGGCTTTTAGTCAGGAGCTGTGTGGCTCTCCAGATCACTGTGTCACTCTTTGACGGATCCACTGGAACATTCGGGAAGTAGGTGCATGGTGCGGCTCTGCAGAGTTCTGTATGGTGCTGTGCTTGTTCTGATGAGGATTTCATGTGGGAGCTGCATCGCTCCAAAGGGCTCTGCATTGCTTGGGTCGGGTCGGGTCCGGTAAAGCCTGCAGTTAGGAGCTGAGCATCTGAAGGGTAAAGGTGGTGAAACCTTCAGTTAACAGGGAAAAGTACATTATCACTCCAGTCAAGGGTCCAGGACCTTAAGGACAGCTCTTGGTGGTCAGCGCTCACTCACACAGAGGCCAGCAGAGGAAATCAGGTCACACCATAAAATTCCGCAGAGTTACATAAAAACTCAACGAGGTACAGCAGAATTCCACAAGCGGGCGCAATACATCACATTGTGCTGCTTGTTTTGATTTTTAGTGCTGGGAGCATGTTCCACACTGTAGCGCGAACAGCACCATGCAGCGCACCAGGTAGATTTTCTACTCCAGCAGCAGCTATATCAATGCAAATAGTCACGACCTGCCATGACCAGCGCATTGAGAAATTTCGCTGGGGGGTGTTCTGGCTCCCGAAAATCAAACTAAATGAAGCAAATTCCCGCTCACGCTCGCCAACTTAACATTGACGAACCATGCAAGAGAGTAAACACTGCCATGCAGCGATTGGCTGAGTTTTGATGGAACTTCACTTTCCAAGCGAAACGTGGAGTGGGTAAAATTCTAGGAACTCCGCCGGCAGAGCTGAATTTCCACCCACCCCTTGTCAGGTCCAGTTGGGTCTTGTCAGCTGAAAAAAATGAAGGCTTTTGGAAGCTTGTTGTGTCACTGTGGCTCAAACAGAGGATTAGTAAACTGACCTTTGAAGTCACTTCCTTAGTCCTGGGACCAGTCTTCAGACAGGAGGGCAGTTCTTCTAAGTCTTCACAGATCTAGAAGTGTTCTGATTTGAGGTTCTGGGGATGGCACTTTTTTGCCCAGTGCCAGCTTGTGAGCATGGATGCTACCTTTGTCTAGCCCTAAACCGGTCACCGCCCCCCCCCCCCCCCCCCCCGGAACTGGCTCCAGTCTGGCTAGTGAAACAGAGGGCAGGCAGGTGCAGGTATGAGTTATATTTGCCAGTTACAGGGTAGGCTTCTTTTGAGGTCAGGGAGTGCTGGGTACACTCCCATCACTACTATTTTAGGTGCAATCAGGACAGAGGCACAGCTCCTCACCAACCATCCTGTCAGGAAACCCCAGTCCCTTCAACACCCAGCCCCTTTGTCCACTGTCTGCTTCCAATACACATTTCCCAGTAGGGGGATCCATCAACAGTCAAGAGACAATGGAAGAAAGGCACATTTGGCATAAGCAGAAATATGCCAACTTCCCAGTAGTGGCATTTTCAAAATAATAATGTTAAATCCGACTTTACCATTGAGGAGGATTTTAAGTCACAATTAAAATGAGTAGAAGATGTATTTGTCTAGCTGCCTCCAAACCGAATTTAGCACTTATTAAATGTAATAAGTAAACCAGTGTTAGTCTATTGGAGGCTATCCTTGCCACAGCAAAAAAATTACTTTGAGGTTTTTTCACTGCCATGACTTGTAAAACTTAAGTATTCATTACCTCTTTTTTAATATCAGGCGTCCTGCCCTATGGGCATTAGAGCCTGCCTTGGAGTAGCTTGCATGTATTAAAGAGGAAGGTTTAGGCCTGGCAAAGGGTTTAATGTGCCGGGTCAAAATGGCAGTTTAAAACTGCACTATATGAATACCAACCAAATGATGGACATTTCCATTAGTTATGATTTAACTTCCTTGTGTACTTCTCTTCCATTCCCCACCATTTTCTCAATTGTGAAGCCTGCCTACATATAATGCCCTCCTTTTGATTCTTCATTCTTCCACTCTCTTGCTCTCCTTCCTCTGTCTCCTTTTCCCCTGCTTAGCCATCTTGTCATTCTTTGAGTCTTCACACTGCCACCAGATAAACATTCCCCTGGGGTGTTCTTTCAGGCTTCCCTACCACCTTCTCATCACATGCTATCGAATCTCCAGTCCTCTCCATTAGTTTCTCCAGATATGATCTATTTGTCTTGTAATGACAAATGTACTCCATCATGCCAAATTTTGCCAAATTAAACAGGAGATTCATACACAGTGTGATGTGCTTGATAACCTTAATTCCCTTGGCTTTGGAAACAACCAACATTTCTCTGTTAATCTCCTTCTGTGCCCAGTTTATTGTGCCTGGTATTTATGCCTATCTCCACACTCTCAAGGACAAAAGCTGTGCCCAACAGAACTCCTTCCTCTCCTATCTTGCTCTCCGAAAGCCTAACTCTTTTTTCATCATTTTAACCTCTTTCAAACCAATTGAATAAACTAAGTTGCTCTCCCCGTGAGACAATACCACTACGCCTGGCCGCAGCCAGTTTGCTCTCAGCTCCCACATCAACTGCCACACCTCATTTCTCCCAATCTGAACCACATGTTTTCAGGTCTAACTGTCCATAGAACTGCCTGCTTCCCGGCCCACTTCACTACTGAAGGATCACAAATCCACATCTCTCTCTTTCTACCTTTCTTGACATGCACTTTCAAGAGGAAAAGCCAGCCGTTAAAACCCTTCTCTGATCCCAGCGGTCCCTAAACTCACTAATCCCTCATCTATCTAGATCTTTCATCAGCCCTTCTCACAAACGCACCAGAAAACCTTCTTTCACTGCTCCTATTCTGAATGAATGAGTTTGAACCCCTTCTTGCTTTAACCTCCTAGCGTCAGACACTGCTGTAATGCTTCTAAGACCTGCCTGTTCGTTATTTTGGAGCCATTCACAAGCTTAAATAGTGGCCCAGGTGCCCTTCCTTCTCAGACTCAGAACCCCTTCCAGTATCTTCATTGGCCGAATGCCCTCTTCTCCTGACCTTTTAAGCCAAACTATTCTCCCTCCTCTTTATGGTCTGTCTTGCATCAATGTATCCTAAACCCTATCCCATTACTCATTCGCTTCACGTTATCCATCTGTAAACCTTTATAAGTTTCTGCCCACCACATCAGATAACTGAAATTCCCTGACGCTCAGTACTGTAAATATTTCCCCAAAGAACAATGCATCTCAACTGGATGCACATGCTGATCTCACCTGGACCACCAAACCTCTCAAAATCCCCTCTGTAACTGGTTTCCTGGGGTCCCCCTTTTTACCACTCTCTCTGGCCTACCACTCCAGTATCCTCTTCCTGATTTCTCCCTCACATGGACTGTAACCCCACAAACATTTTCGTTAAATTTAATTTCCTCCATCATCCACCCAATTGTCACTGGTGCCAAACCCTTCTGCATCTTCACTACCACAAAGTTGATAATGTCCATCCATATGTCCTCCACCCCTCTTCCTGAATTTTCCCTCAACCTTGTCTCCAATCCAACAAACTTAGCCCACTACCGCCTGCAACACTTCCTTGTCAACTCTGCTTCAGACCTTTCCTCCAGCTGCATATCTCTCCTAGGCTGATCTCCCACAAGTCCTGAGATAAGGCATGCTTCTCTTGTCTGCCTCAGGCAATGTTAAAACTGGGGGTCTCTAGTTGGCTGAGGTAGGTACCTTAGTCCAAATAGGGACCCTTGCTTCTAGTCAGGGAAAGGAGGGACACACTCTTAGATAGCCCCTGCTCACCCCCCAGTAGCTTGGCATGAACAGCCAGGCTTATCTCCAAGGCAATGTGTAAAGTATTTGCAACCACACTCCCAGTAACACAGTGATAACACCACAAATGGACACCACACTGGCTTTATGAAAATAGTGATATCTTTATCAAAAGGAATACAATCAGACCAAACAATAGAAACCCAACATATGCGTATTCGTAATATTTCACTTTGCCGGTTATTAGGCCAGCAATCACTTGTAGGTTCTTGCGGTATTAATGAGCAATTCACGATGATCTAATGCAGTCCTAATGCAATGCTATGCAGTTTGTAATGCAGTTCCTAATGTAGTAATCAGACAGTCCTTAATGCTAGTTCTAATGCAGTTCGTAATGCAGGAATAACGCAGTTCGTAATGCAAGAATAATGCAGTTCGTAATGCAAGAATAATGTGGTTCGTAATGCAAGAATCAATGCGGTTCGTAATGCAAGAATAAGGCAGTTCGTCATGCAAGAATCAGGAAGTTCATAATGCAAGAATCAGGCAGTTCGTAATGCAAGAATAAGGCAGTTCGTAATGCAAGAATAATGCAGTTCGTAATGCAAGAATCAGGCAGTTCGTAATGCAAGCAATACTGTAGTCCTTAATGCAAGAATAAGGCTATCGGCCAATCTGCGTGGTCAACTCGGGCACCACTAGGCCCCAACAGCAGAGACAACGGTCGTAAGCTTAAAGAGGCGGCCCCGGTACTGCTGGACAGGTACTCAGCGTGTCTAACGTGGTGCAGCTGGAGCGAGATCGGAGCACTCCTGTACTCCTCCTGCACGCTTCCCCAGGTCACACACGCTTGCTGCTCCCGACCAGAATCCAAGCCCTTCCTGTAGGGTGCGCTGCCTTGCTCTCTCTTTCTCCGCTTGTCGGATGTCCTGCTGGGCGGCCCGACGACGTTGCAGCTCCATTGCTAGGCGACGCTGTAGCCGGACTGGTTACAGCACTGCCTTCTCCTTCGTTGACGATCTTGGGGAGATTCCTCTTGGCGAACAACGATCACGATCCCTTTCAACTTGCAGCTTCCTTAGCTTCAAGACATCCTTTAGCACTTTGGGGCTCGGGCCGGCGGCTGCGATCCTCACTCACAGCCTCAGTAACGATGACGGTTCGAGCAACAAACAGCAATGCAGCAGCGTGGACGATGTTTCACGCTGCGGGGGCAATGCGGTCATGGGGAACCTCGTAAACATCACCACAGACCACACGGCAGTCCCAGGCATGCAAAAGCACACGCACCAAGCGTCGCTGAGACACGGTTGGAAACTTTGATGTTCCTGAGTTTCCACAACAGGGGACCAGCTCTCCTCGGACCCTTGGAGACAAGTTACTTCAGGACACAGCACACAGCAAAGTCCTCTCAAGCAGGGGGACACAGCGCACAGCAAAGTCCATTGTCCTCTCCTTAGTCCAATCTGCAAACTGCCAGCCAGCCCCAGAACACACAGCAAGGGCAGTCCTTGTCTTCAGTCTCTTCGGCTGTTCTTCCTTGCCAGAGGTTCCTCTTGATCACAAAGTAGTTTCAATCCTTTTTCAGTCTGGATTGCATTCTTGAGTTCAGGGTTTTCAGCTCTTACATTTCTATCCCTAAATGCCTTTGAAGTCTTTGTGTTCAGGGGGCTCAGAGCCCGGTCCAAACCAGTTCTGGGTGTCTTCCTGCCAGTGCACACCTTCTTCCTTTGATACTGAGGTTTCTGAACCACAGACACTCAGTAGGAGGTGGAGCCATTCTTTTTGTGGCACCAGCACAGGCCTCTTCGCATCAAAGGGGCTACTCCTCCCACTACACCAAATGCAGGCCAGCCTGTGCTGTCTCATCTACTCCTCCCTGGTGTCAGGACACTCCCCAGACCCTGTCACATCCAAACCCAGACAGTCAATATACAGCCAGGCAGAGGCACACAGGATGGTTTAAGACAAGAATCCAGCCACTTCTAAAAGTGTGGTTTCTAAACACACAATTTAAAAACCATCTTCACAAAAAGATGAGTTATTAAATTCTGAGTTCAGGCACACTAAACTCCACCTCTCCTTCTTATGCCTATGGGAAGATATGCTGGAAACATGGGACACAGCATTCCCAATTCTGTCCTATGAGCAAGATGGCCTTGCAACAGTGAAAAATGAATTTGGCCGTATTTCACTGTCAGGACATGGTACACACCTAAGTACATGTCCTACCTCTCACATACACTGCACCCTGCCCGGGGGGGTTACCTTTGGCCTACTATAGGGGTGTTGGATGTTCATAAAAAGGGAAGGGTAAGGCCTGGCAAGTGGGTGCCCTTGTCAGGACAACTAGGCAGTTAACAAACTGTGTGCAGGCACTGCAGTGGCAGGCCTGAGATCTCTCTTTAGGGCTACTTGTGTGGGTGGCACAATTAGTGCTGCAGGCCCACTAGTAGCATTTGTATTTTCTATCCTGGCACACACAGTGCACTTTACTAGGGACTTAAGTAGTAAGACAAACATGCCAATTATGGACAACCAATTACCATAACACTTTATACAGGAAGCACTTGCACTTTGACACTGATCAGCAGTGGCAAAGTGCCCAAAGCATCTAAGTCGGCAACACAATGTCATAAAAAAGGTCTAGGAGGAAGTCAAAAAGTTTAAGGAGCTTTAGCCAAAAAGGTCCAAGTCCAACAGGCACCAAACCACAGAATCTCACCCACTGTGAATGAGTCAACACATCATACTCCCCGTTGTCCAAAACAGCAATGTCTCTCACTCTGAGCAGAATATCCCACTGCAAACACATCAAAACCAACTCTCTCTGTCAATCTGCTCTATACAAACATCTATAGAAGTCCTTTATAACCAGAGAAGATGTTGTCTTCAAATCTGAAATGGGTCTGTAATCCTCCCTGCTTCCATCTCCTCTGACACTTCTCTGTGTACATTTATATTCTGCCTTGTATCAACTATGGTTTCATTTATTCAGGTATAACCGATGTAATGGCTCTTTCCCACCACTTCTCTGTTATCTCCTCAACTCCTGACATTTCTGTGCTGACCTTGTCTTCCCAAGCACTATGTGGTGGGATATTTACTGCTGAATTTTGACCAGTCCTGATGACATCTGCAAAGGATCCGATGACATCCCATGTACTAAAATTCCAGCATGATCCCAATGGTCCCAGCCTAAGCGCACTTCCTCCTTCTGCCTCCTGACCCCTGGAATTGGACGCCCTTCAAAACTTCATGTACGGCAGTGATAAGCCACTTGCTGTATGTACTATGATTAACAGCCTATTTGGTATCCTAAATTGGAAACAATGTTCATTGTTCAAATCGGCCTATGACTTTGTAGGTTTCACGGAGTTTGGGGAACAAAATTCCTCACACTACCGAAGCCATGCAAAACCCCAATAACCTATGCTGCTCCCCCTAATAACATGCATGTACTTCCACACTGTTCACTGGGAATTGTTCACTTGTGAGATTTGTGAATATGGTGAAGGCTACCCTCTAAGTATCAATGTTAAATGGTACTTTCAGAAGTTTGGTCAACTCTCTTTTCTGCCTGACAACCTTATTTGCAATTGATTTCTCTGCCTCTGTAATAGTTTAAAAATGTCTACGTATTCATTTGCCCTTATTTGTTCTTTGATGCTGAGCAAAAGATGACCTCCCAAAGGGTCCAGGTAATTTCGTCACCTTCCCAATCTTCTGGTCACTTTGAACTTACACCCAACCTACTCTCCTGACCTACCCCTTCAGCTGGTATGTCCTTTCACCCCATGGGTCAGTTTCAACCACAAAATTCATCTTTGTACACCCTTCTGCTGGTATCACTTCACTCCCCCCAATTATGCCAATCAACATTCTCTTCAGTCTGTGCTTCCATAGAAGAAGTCCATTTTTTCTGCTCCAAACACCTGTCTCATACATCCCATGATGCTATCTGGATGTTGACGAATACTTTTCCACTGCTGCACACTCTGAGATCACCCCTCTGTCATACTAACCCTGCCATGCATGTCATCTGCCCCACTATGCAGCCCACCAATTCCTCCATACTCACTTTCTGGCTCCCCCCACTGTGCCTCTGGATTTCCAGTCTTCTAGGCCTTTTTCTCTGTGTCCTCCTGTACTTCACTCCTCCAGCAGAACATAGCAGTTTCCTCTGGACACTTCGCATCCATCTGCACCAGTGCGTATTTCTTTGAAGAGTCACCCCCGTGATTCCCTGGTGCTTAAGCTTTATGCCGACCTTTCTCATTGTGCCTACTCTCCCTTAACTCCTTCGACCCCCCCACTGCTCCTATGAAAACAATTCCTTGGTGTTTCCATCGTATGTCACCCTTAGTTGTTGTGTTTCCTGTCCCTAACCTCTCCCCAGCCCCGAACTGCTCCTACAAACACTGTTTTCTGATGTTTTACTGTCTGGACTTCCTTCTTCATCATTCCCCAACTCACCCTTGTCCCTCATACAAACCCCTTTGCTGTGTTTGTCTGCCCTTTCCTACCTGTAGTCGCAGTTCTGGTCATCACACTCATCCAAAATGTCCAAGTTTATTGGCCAACCACCCATCCTTCCCCTCTTCTACAGTCTGAGCTGGTCGTACCGTATTTTCAGGCATCTTCCAGTCAGCCGTCTGTGTTGACTTGCTTATGTTCTTGTGTCGGGGGTGCTCACCGAGTCAGCCTGCCCCATAGAGCTGAAATGCTGGACAATGGCCACCATCCAGCTGTTTGCTGAATGTACGCCTCAATAGTATGGACCTGACCTGACTGTAGCAAGGTCCGAGGGGGTCCCTCTGACCCTGCAGCTTATATACTAGTCTGTCTCTTCCCCATGTCTTACCACCATGACTCCATCCCGGTACCTCTTGCCCCCTCCCCCAACCATCTTGGTGGGGGTTGCCCAGTGACCCTGTTTGCTTCCCTCTATCACCCTCCTCATTGGACCTCCAATCTTCCATCTCTGGTCATTCTTCCACCCATTACTAGTGGGAGAACTCTTGCTCCTCTCAATGACCACCTGGTGACCCTCTGTGATGCTTCAGACACATTGCCTGTCAGTTTTAGTGTCTCAGCTCTCTGGGTGCAGTTTATCTTACCTCTGTGCATCTTGTTATATTCACAGTAAGTCTGGTATTTCCATCTCTAAGCCCAGATACCAGCATCCAGGGATACCATCAACCTAATCAAGATAAGGTGCAGGATCAGGCTTTCAACCAATTAACTGCAGTAAGGAGTTGCCAGAGCCAATGACAGGCCACCGTATATTTCTCCGCACAGAAAGGGGTTTGTTAATTGTTTCCATCTCCCTGATTGTCTGCATGTAACAAGCCGCCACAGCCCTGGACCTCCGTATTGTAGTTAGCGTAATTGCCGATAGATAGATGCAATAGTAAGGATTTCACTTTGCAGTGCAGCTCTATTACAAGGAGGGGACCAAAATTGATGTTTAAGTGTCTAATAGACTAAACAGAAATTAAAACTTTTTGGGCCTCATTTACGAGAAGTGGTGCATCACTTTGTGAAAGCAGCAAGGCGCCACTTCTCAGTGCACCCTCCTTGCGACACCAATGATGCGTCATATTTACAATATGACGCATCATGTCGTAAACAAGGACAGATGCGTCAGTATAACTGACGTATCTGTCAGTGCAAAAAGTGGCACATTGCTGGAGTTGTGTTGGAAGCCTGACGCAACTCCAGCAATGTTCCTTTCACATGGGGCAAACACCATGTGAAAGGGCCTGCGTCACCCTTATGCCTGCCATGAGGCAGGCGTAAGGTTTTGACGCATTGGCGTCCTAGAAGTGGCGCAGCGAAATCTCATAGATTTCGCTGCGCCACTCCTACGACCCTTTCTTGTGGGGGTACGCCCACCCTGCAGACATTATACCTGGCGCAGGTATAATCTACCTAGATGCGTCACTTCATAAATATGGCGCAACATGGCGCATGTTTTACGCCACTGGTGCATCACAAAAAGTGACGCACCGGTGGTGCAAAAGTTAGTCTTCAACTGAAACCGGCATGAAGCACATCCCTGCTTCACTAGAACTATTGTTACTAGAAACCCAGCAGCCCCTGGTGGCTGAGGAGCATTAGCCTCTTGAATGAGATTGTGAAGATTTGCCAGTCCAAGTGAAGAAGTGCTTGAATCCCAACAGGTCCAACTCAAACATTCAGACTTCTGAGTTTTATAAAAACCAGCGTATATGTGTTTGGTAGTCATTTTACATCTATTATCAAGTGCTATTTATAAATCATTTTGTGCTCTGTAAATGTGCATAATTGGACCAAAAAATCGGCACACATCACATATGGCACTTTCCTTTAATTGAATAGACATGTTACACAGCAAGCTCGTTTCATTGCCTGTGTCCCAGACAGGATGAAACATATCTTGCAGCAAGCAATTTCTGTCGTTTCTCCCTCACTTTTAAACAGCAACAATTTCTTTAAAAACCTCTTCCTTTTTTCGCTTAGCTTACAAAACGGGAGCTCTTTCCTATTTGGTTACCTCGAGGGCAGTTTATGGGAAGAGTCAGGTTGAGTTTTTGGTCCATTCCCACCTACGGCCTGCTGAGTGTGTCAGGTACTCTGACTTCTGACCTTTAGTGTTCAAGAGTGATGGAGATGTCTAGGCCACAAAGGGATGGGGGGATTGGACTTGATGAGAAACTCAAGAAAACTCAGCTGGTCCAAAGCTGAGTGTGAGTGACAGAGCCAAGTCCATCTCCCAGTGCATTCTGGTACTTTTGGTATGGACGTCTCATTATTGACACACGACTACGGCTAAGGACAGAACCAGAAATCTGTATCTTGTGCCAGTTTTCTTGTACAGATGCTGGTCAGGGTTGTGACGTGAGGGTGTCGCACAAGGGGCATCCAAGTATCACTTCTGATAATGTCTTGGGATCAAAGGTCATGTCATGCTTTATCAGCTCACCATACCTGCAGCTCCAAAGAAATGCAAAAGTAGACTCCTCTAGACACATATGTGAGACAATAACAGAACAACTGCAAACTATTCTACTCTAAAAAATGATTGTAAATAAGAAACTGTGAAAGGATGAGAAATTAGACAGAGACTAGACTGTGAAATCCAAGAGGAAACCCACCATGAGAAGAAAATTACATTTTTATTCAAAGAAATTCGGCCAAATGCCCAAAAGAGATATACTGTTCCTATCTTTATATTGTGAATGCACAAAAGTGTCTGAATGCATGCTAAGGGCAATAAACAGTAGCCCTATTTATTAGCAAAATGTCAGTGAATGAGTTCAATCAAGCTGGTATCTGTCCAGACATGGTTTGTAACACAGCCTCATTCATCGGAGGATTATTTTAAGATGGTCTTTTTGTGAGAGGAGCAGTCGCCGGCCATCAAATTCTACTCTATTGTCCATGTCCAACAATCCCGCTTCTAATCATTGCAATACTATCATCACTGCCTTAGAACTGGCATTCATTACATACAGAGATTGCAATTGTCACTGGAAAGGCATCTGCATTTACTAACTCAAACAGACACAATCCTACGATTATTGACTTTATGGATTCACGGGTCAGGAACCATAGTCGGTCATTAAAACTTGAAAGCTGTACAATATCTTTCAAATGCTACTTTAACTTCCAAGTTGTAAAATCTTTCTAGACTGAGAATAACTACAACAGAACGTACCCCTGGTAGGGAAACTGATGTGCAGTTTTTGGAAAGAAATACCAAAGTATTGGCCTCGACCAAACGTTATTAAGCATATGCTGAAAAGTAGATTATAACAAGTGCTTTTATATAAATGTCTCCACTGAGTTTAAAAGCATGTTTTTGCTATTTGGCTGTAACTTAAAAGCAGAAGGTAGAAGTTATGAAAAAAACACCCATGACCCATATGACGGTAAAGAGGACCTGAGACAGGCCAACACATGTATGTAACGTCCCTAGTGCGTAATTTGCAAAAGAAAGAGTCCCGTCCCTGAAGCTCTGCTCAGAAGCCCGCAGCCAATGCAATTAAAAGTTGGTGCGCCAGATACCAAGGCTGGTAGTCTTGAATCCACCTCATGCCTCGTTCATCCGCTAGAAGACAGTCCTTGCCTCATTATCTCACTCTTGCAGGCTCCTGCTTTCTCCCTTTGTGAACATCCTACCGGAAGTACACATGGAGAAAGTTCCACCGGACAAATATGTCGGTAAGAAAGCAACTATGTAGTACTATAGTGTGCAAACTCCATAAGTGTTGTTGGAGCACGGGATCTTAATAAATATTTGGTTTACGATTCAGAATTTGTGTCTCACCATACCTGGAAATAAGGTCCCTGCTCTTACTGGGCCCTAAGGCTACGAATCTTTGCCATAGGTAAGAATTAATCAGAAGCTGCAAATCAATATTTAAATTTATGTATCACAGTTAAACATCAATTATTGTGAGTCAATGATAACATTTTGGTATGAGTTGAAATGGTTTCATTGATCTCTTTTAGTAGATATTTCTTCATTAGTCTTCAATAAGTAATCAATTCATCAGTGATACAATACAGAACAATTGCATAAGCACATTCCATATAAGTAGAGTCCCTATTCTAAATATTAAGAAGAAAAAGTATCTGGAACTCATAAAGAGTTCAAAATTGAAAGCGGAAAGTATAACTCTTTAAGCAATTTAAGTAGTACTTCCTGTGAAGAGAAGTTTAGATTTTCAGGAGAATAGCAGAATAAATCTAGCAAGGGAAATGAATAAAGGTCGGCTCAGAGCACAGGGCTTCAGAGCACAGAGAGTCTAAGAAGTTCTCCTCAGTGTGGAGAATAGGAAATCAGCATCTGCCAAAGAAGCTCTCTCGCCGTAGTTTAGGAACTTATATTAATATATCATTTTGATATCTAAACTAATACAATTGTTGCAGTAATCCAGTTTCTTCGGTCAATGGTATCGCAGTGTCTTCATGGAAATGGAAATCTTCCACCATCTACACTGTATTGAAACAAAGACTTACGAATATTTAGGGGCCTTTTACAAAACTCCGACAGACCCAATGGAAGAAATGGGACCGACTGACCTCCGGTCGGCGGTCCCAACCGCCTAATTATGATGCGACTGTACATGGTGAGGCCGAATTCTCCCATTTCTTTATGGAAGCTTGTGGTATGGCTGTAAACCAGCCATAACACAAGTTCACATAGAGAAATGGGAGATTGTATTAATCCATGCACCCCGTGGCAGGCATCCCCTCCGTCCCCAACTGGATGCATCATAATCCAAACTGCGTAAACGCCGTCCATATGGAATATTGGCCAGCTCCGACTGGCTGACGGGCTCCTTGAGCCCATCGGAAGCCAGCCGGAATGACTGTCCGGTTTCAATTCTGACTGGTTATTTCATTTCAACACATTTTATCATTGAACTCTTCACTTATTCACATAACCAAGAATGTTGAACGAAGGCCAGTAAAAAATGAAAATAAAATGCATACTAAAGCATTTCTAACGTGACATGTCTTGCTACGGAAGCCTAGTGCTCCCATTTGCCATTTTAAAATGTGGCTTCACGTTTTAGGCCTACAAGTTATTTCTACACGTTAATTTCACAAATTTGAATTAATTTAAAAATACCCTATTAGTGTGTAGGCAGTACAATGCCTTCTACGTGGCAGGATAGGTGGGTAAAAGTAGCCCTCCCAAAAATGGTCAAACCTGCCCTGCTCTCTTCCTCTCCTCGCTCAATCTCTCTCTTTCCATCCATCCATTTTCTCTCATTCTCTTCTTTCTGTCTCATACTTCTCTGATCGCTTTCCCTCTTCTCCATCCAGTCCTCTCTTTCTCTCTCTCTTGAAGCGTCCCCAGACCCTCTGCAGTTAACCTTGCTGAGCTGGGTGAAAGAGACAGAAGTACCAGGAGTGGCCCCGGTTCTAAAACAAAGACCAACAGCACACCAGGGAAATGCCTGGTGGAATAAAAGGCCCACCCGGCCCTGCTCTTGTGACTCGCCTTGCAGCAATCCAGCAGCCAACTGATTAGTCTTGTGGGATTGCAAAAAGGGAGGAAAGTAAATGAGCTAGTGTGAATTCTAAGTCTAAGTCAGTGTTGTTCACCCATTTATTCTGTTGTTCCTGTCAGATTGGCTTTGCACAGCAGCAAAAGGAGAATACAGTGGGCATGGGCCAAGTTGATTAATGGGTCAGGACCAAGTTATAAATGTTAAGGTGATGGTGAGGAGAGAGGATGATGAACTGATATGAAATAGTATGATTGTAGTAGGTGAACTGTAGGAGAATGGAGACATTAGCAGGTCGTTACAAAAGTAGTATAGCAGAGGCAGTGAGAAGGGTCATCTGAGGAGGAGTTAGAGGATTTGAGTGAGATAGTGCAAGGGGTCCAGTGGGGCTGCTTGGGGAGAGTACCTGGGTCAAAGCTTTTCCATAATCATATCAAATTATAGGGAACAGATTTCTAGTCTGGGATGTAGCTTGGTCATTAATCTATTCCGGGACCTGCTGTGAAGGATACTTCACAAGGATTTCTTTCAGATGTTCTCCAAATGAGTTGAGAGGAGGAGAGAGATCCTTATTTCCTGAACTCAGCATAGGAGGTATTGTCTTACGGTTTCAGACTTCTGGACCACCAAGATTCTCTTCAGGTGAGTCTTCACAGATCATGTGAGCCTCTAGATTGGTAGAGTTTGCCTGTCAGGTACCTGGAGCTACCTATGAAGGCCGCTCTACAGGTCAAATGGATGACTTCACAAATGTAAAGGGCCTCAAATGTAAGCCAGTGAGGACATATCATAAATGAAGAGAAGTGACTGAAGAACAGTATGATGAAGCTGAGCGGACTTCTGTGTGTTGCTCTCTCTTTAGTCATGCAAGGTGAATAGGAGGCACGTCTGTATGTATATCATCAGACAAAGAGTGGCAATAGGGCTCCAGAGCATGAAGTTCACTTCTTTTTTACAGTAAAATTTAACACATATTAACAAGGAACGGGGAAAATTAACGCTAAGGGCGCTTAGCGTTAATTTTTTCAACTCCCGCTATCGCTGGATAATATCGCCTGGTTATTGCGTTATTACCAACACTAACCGCCTAGGCGATAAAAAATCCAGCGATAGCGGCATTTTGGGAGGTTATCGCTGGTAATGCAGCGATAAAACTACAAGGATAGGGATATCCTTGTTGATAGCCCATGGTGGACTTAGCCAAGTAATCCACCTCCCATTGGATTACATGGCTAAATCTGAAAATTAGCAGACGTAAAAAAGCAGCGTTAACCGTGGTTAGCGCTGCTTTTTTTGTCTCTAACAGGGCTAGCATGATGCTTGATAATAGGAGAAATGTCGCTTAGCGACATTTCTCCTATTATTTTGCTCTGGAACGCCCACTTTACATCTCATTAGAGATGCAAAGGGAAGCGTAGTGAATAAGGGTGCTAACATGCGATTTTGCATGTTAGCACCCTGTTGTTGATAGGGCGATATTTTTATCCCTGCTTCTTTGGCTTTTAAAGCCAAACAAGCGGAGATAAAGCCCTTGTTATTATGCCCCATAGTTTCCAGACCTTGCTGTTGCAAGAAAAACAAGCTGCCTTACGAGAACGCCTAATTTGCTTTAGACAAGGTGTATTTAGTGTTAAGGAAGGTCAGCTGAGTAATTGTCAGAGGCTTAGCCAGTGTGTCATGGGCCCTAGTGCAAGGAAGGAAATGGGTCCCCTGGCCTCTGTCTGAACTCTGGAATACAGCATAATCAGGGTTCAGTGGGTCTCTCAGGCATCTTGACCCCGGTGCCACTGCACCCGCTGCACCAATAGCAGCCAAGCCCCTGTTTATGGTTAATAATGGTAATCGATGTAACTGCAGCTCTCTTTGTGAAACCCAATTGGACTGCCACGTGCTCACACACAGAAATGCGGTAGAAACTTGCTGAGAAATCCATCAAAGTCACTCCCCCGTCCCAGGCCACAATTTGGAGTTGCTGTCAAGACAATATCTAATGTGTTTGGGATTTAAATTTACTGTTACAGTACCAGCATTTCATGCTTGATTTAATATGCCAACTCGCAAAAGTTTTAGGAGCTCTCAGAGCAGTAATGAGCGCACAAATTAGCCTGCAGCAGTGTTGAGCACTCCGAGTACACCGATGACGCTTCCACAGCAGGGATTATGAATTTACCGGAAAGACTTGCCATTCGTGCGGCGCTTTGCCCTGGAAATAACTGGTAATGAGGACAGTGTTCCGTGTTTGTTCATATCTCGCGCAGAAGCTCTTGTCACTGCTAGTTTCACAAATTACCAAACTGCTGTTAGATTAGAAATGGATCACGACACGGTTTGCCCATCCCTGCCAACCTCAACGGTGGATTCCGCAGCCTCGCCCACTGCGCAGAGACTGGAGTTTTCTCACTGTTGCACACCTCTCTGTAATTCAGAGACCCAAGCATTGCGTGCTGTGGACGTGTACGACACAATCATTCTTTGTATGTATATGTGTGCATGTGTGTTAGGAAGATGGTTTGGTGATTCAAACGCTCACTGCTGACATCTACTGGTCAACAGATCGTGAGTTCTAATATCTGAAAGGCCAATTCAAGAATCCATCATCAAGAGATCAGTACATTGAATGCCATTAAACTGGTCAATAATGATGTCTGTTATAAACAATACTTAACAAGCATTTGTAATGCAAAAGGTCTGGCCTTTGGGGCGTTATATGTATTTAGCCATGCAGCACATTAGCCTGGGTGCTGAAACATCTACTGTTCTTTAACATGGAGGGAAAGTAAAACACCAATATGCGTGACACGCCAGGTATGGGAACACATGGATAGTAATATTGCCTTTCAGCCGGAAATGGCATAGTCCAAAGCTCTGTTTTTCATATAAAATCAGAGACATTGGTGGTCATATCACTGAAAATACAAGATTCGAAAAAAATGTTATTGGCTACGGGTGCTTATGGGAGACAATTTCTATGGACTGGAATCTAGAGAATGCTAAAGTGATTCTGGTGTTTTACTGACCTCAGCTGGTCGTTTTCTATCAAGAAAGTTAAATAGAGGCAGTTGAACAGAAAAAAAGTCCCTAAGTGGAAGCTGACAAGTCCTAGGGCTGATCTCCAGAGCCCACAAAATACTTACACATATAAGTATATACTAAAGTATATACAAGCGGTCTCGAATGCTTGACCTAAAAATGGCAGAAGTAAGGTATAAAGCTCTATATGTAAACACATTATTATGTATGCTTTTAAACAATATAAAACAGCTACAAAGCAACAGAGTGCACTTCAAAACCGAGAGAGGACAGGGGATCATTGATGGTTTGAAGTTAAAGCAGATGAAGGAAGAACAGATAACAAAAGATAACAGAAGTAAAAGGAAGATAGAGTTGTGGTTATCATCAATAGATGTCCCATACCTGGAGAGGCTATACAAGGAAGATGTGTTTCATGGAGAGATGCATTAGGATTGATGCAGAAGGACCACGTATAGCAATTGTCCACCAGAATGTTCACCTGGCTATTTTTGTCAGGCCGAGACAGAAGGGCCACACATTACCGTCTTGTACGGATGCAGGGATACCTTAACATAAAGCGATGATTGTTTCCAGTAAGAAATAGGGGAAGGTATTAGCCACAATATATGAGATTTTGAGTCACCACTCCCCTTGTTTTCGGTCACGCGTACCATGGGCAAAAAAGATAGTTATAATGCTGTTCCTGACGAAGGTGGCTGTTAGAAACGGGGTCTTTAGTTGGCAGGGGTATGTACCCTAGTCCAAGTAGGGACCCCCAGTTCCGTCAGGGTGGGCCTCAAAGTACCCTAGACCACCCTCTTGGTAGCTTGGCGCAGAGCAGGTAGGCTTTGCTCAAGAGGCAATGTGCAAAGTACTTGCATAGCACCCACCCACCATAACACAGTGAAACACCACAAACAGACACTACACCAGCTGTTTATAAAAATATAAGATCTTTATCTATACTTCAGGCAAGATCAATAATCACGCGGTGGTGATTTCGCATAAACAGCGCTTCTTCTCCACAGCGCTTTCAGGTCCCAGGCAGCGGCGGTGATTTTCAGGAGTACAGCGCTGCAGGGAAAATTTATAAACAGATTGTTGCTGTACTTTTTGTTCCTTTTTGCTGCATGGTAGTTCCACAACGCTGCAGGGACAGTCCTTGGTGACTTTGCTGTCCTGGTGATCCCAGTGACCAGGGGATCAGTCCTTCTCCTTTTGGAGACACTCTGGAGATGTTCTATACATCCTCTCTTAGCAGGGCAAGATCAGCAGGCAGGAGGGCAGCGCAGCAAGCTGGGGCAGCAGTTCCTTGGAGCAGTCAGTCTCAGCAAAGGTGGCAATCCTCCTGGCGCGGCAGTCTTCACTCCAGCAGAGTTTCCTTGTGGTCCAGCAGTGTAACAAAGATGTGTGGCCAGGACCCTCCCTTTTATACCCTGCAGTCCAGTTACTAGAAGGGGGCAGAAGTCTCTGGAAGGGTCTAGGGGGACAGGGAGTCCTGGGATGTACCTTGCCTTCTCTGACCTGGCTGTCACAGGGACAAAAGGCAGGGCCATTAAGGCTACAGTGGGCAACCAGTCACAGCCCATTCAAGGGGAGAAGGTGTGAATCACCACTCCCACCTCACAGCCCAGGCAGTCTATCAGTAAGCAGAGGGGAGGGGGGAGTCTGCAGTTCTCAGACTAAATGTAGGCAGAGAAATATCTACTTTCTAAAGGGGAGAATTCTAGAGTAGTAGTGCCCAAGCCCCATATATCATTGGAAAGGCTTCCCTGCCCCGATTCTAACAAGATCAAACATGACAGACTTATTAGGTTCCAGTCAGAAATTATCCCAGAAGGGGCTTGTGGCAAATATGCCAGTTTCACAATGTTTTAGGGGAGAGCCCCTGCACCTCAGCACTGTTTAGCAGTGTTGAGGCGCCCAGAGGCCTAAGTCCAACAAAAAGGTACGGTAAAAATGGGAGGCACAAGGGCGAGAAATGTAGGGGGAGACCACCCTAAGGCTGACAGGTCCAACAGTGGCCTTTGCAGTTACAACAAACCGAGATGTCTCATACCTGAAGACGAGCGAGAAGGGCCTGCTTAGGTGCATTTAAAATTAACCACTTCAGGCCAGCACCTCCCAAACAGAAAGCCTATAACCAGAATGGTGCTTTGTTCATCTGCTGTTCAACCACCTGATCAGTGATGCAAATGTTACGCAAGGGAGAGCGATGGAAACCCTGAACAGTAACAGCACAGACCTCACATCAGTGCTGTCTGACCATCAGTGGTTGCTTCTAATGCTGAGGATGTCTTCGTATCAGAGGTAGTTGGTTTAAGATGCAGTAAGAATTTAATCTCAGTACTCGATGGGTGATGCAGACCAACCATGTTCACGTTCAAGAAGAGGCCGCCATAATAATAATAATAATCCACATTTGTAAAGCGCGAACAATGTCCCGTAAGAGTCTCTAGGCGCTGGGGGCCGTCGGGAAGATTAAGCAAGCTGTTTGCCCAGAGTCACATGGTGCTGGACTAATCTGCCGCCCGTGCTGGGGATCGAACCGTGATCCCCAGATTCCGGAGTCAGTCACCCTTGCCATGGCGCCACACCTCTTTCTCCATACATGACAAGACACAACCTGAGCTCACCCCTCCACTTCATAGGGCCTTCTAAAAGGTAGATGAAGTTCAAATCTGCTTTAGTAAGACAAAAGGCCATTGGTGTTCCGTTATCTGTTTATTTTTGCAACAATGTTCTTTCAAATGAAGGGACTACTAGCTCACAGCCTTCACAGCCCACAAACTAGGTAGTTTAGAGTTCCATATGTGTGTGTGTGTGTGTGTGTGTGTAGAGGTAGAGTATAACCAATACTTTGAGCACTCCAACAAAAGGTGACAGTCTAGAGGGATGAAGCTATCTATGGTGCAGCAGATGCAGTTGCACCAGGGCCAGAGAGGTTTAGGTCATAATGCACCCGAATTATGGCTGTATTTTACTATCAAGCCAGTAGGGGGGGCCATCATCCTTGCTTACACCAGGATCCATAGCACCCCTGCAATGACACTTAACCAGAAGCAAAGGGCAGCAAATAGATCCAGCTGAGGCCAGTCAACAGCTGCATTGCATACGACAGGCTCAAATGCTGTGACTGTGACGGAATACCAGCTGTGGTAGTAGCCAGTGGCAGAGCAGAGGAGAATACAAAGGCATTTCAGTAGCGGAAAAATCTGCAGTCAATAAGATGTTATTGGGTTTAAACTGCAACATCATGATCTCAAGTACGTTTTAGAGTATTTTGCTCAACAATATTAAATTTCAGCTGGAAGTGATTTAGAAGAACATCAACATGTGCCTTTTTGTTGGGGTTTTATTGGAGTGAACCCCTATCATCTCTCCTTCTCTTGTTTCCGTTAATTTTACCAACACACTAGACCAGTAAACGTTTTCCATGTGTCTATTTTGTGGTTTTGTATTTTGCTGAAGGTCCTCTGAAACTCTTCTTCACTATTTTGTCGCAGACATATCTTCAGACCACCTCAAACCTCCCATACATTTGTACTGATAAGCTGTTCAGGATCTTCTCCTTCCCCCTTTCCTACCTTTCCTTTATAAGTCACTTTGGGATGTAAGGTGCTTTAGGTCCCGTTGTGAGCACCTTGATTTGTGTGCACGGCCTGGTCACCACCCCTAGTCCTGGGTTATTGTAGATATGATTAATGTTATTCCCCTCCCTTTTATTGTTTTAGTTGTTATTTAACCCCTGTCCTGAAGTTGCCCTCATTGCTTGTGTTCCCCATTTTTAGTTTGACTACCTCCAAGTGGTCCGCCTGATACTTAGAAGGGGACACTGTTGAAAATTGCTTGCGTTTGGGTTAATTGGTGTTTGTTTGACATTTAATTGATGTTGTGTGATATATGTGTTTGTATCTTCCATTGTATAAACGCCTATTTTCTTGTGATATATTGTAAATGATGCCAGATATATTCCATATGATTATTTGATATTTTTGAAGGGGTAATTAAATGTGCCTTTTTCATGAACGATTGTTAGATATATTTTTTCCGTGATACTTTTTTTCATACATATATATATTGTTCAGGATCTTCAGCACACATGAGTCACTTGAACTTCAGTAACGTCAAATCCACATCTGCTCCAGGAGAACATTACCCAACACCCAAGCATGCTCAAATCTTTTCCAGCCAGCTCAGAGTAAGTCACACACTTCACACATTCCTGGGTACTGCGAGGGAATAACATACGAATCAGTAGAGGCAGAAAATACCACCAACAGCACAAAGTTCAGCAACTAAAACACATTACACGAATGTAAAGAGCAGATGCACAGACATAAAATTACAAACATGTAAATTGTTTATGTTGGAACAAAAACGACACATCGTACATATATCACTATTGTTAACACACTCAAAGACTCATAACACATTGTGTGTTGCAAACAAACGAGCACACACAATTGTTGCTGATATCAGGCTGTACAAGGTCTTGCAGCAAACGATGAAGGAGTCAGAATTCAATGCATGCATTCTATGCGATCCCGCTAGAAACGTATATCAAGTGTGTAAACGTTTTTTTAGCTGATGCTTGTTCCCTTATTCTTTTTAATTCAAAGTTTCACTCAACATAGGCAAGGATCTGTGCCTACCCTATGTGGAACTACATTTGTCTGGTTATTAGTATTAAATAAATGATCACATTTAAAGTTTTACATGACCGCAACATCTAAAAAACAAGCATTGGCATAGCCAATAGGTCTTGCCTTTGGGACCTTATAAGTGTTTAGCCATGCAACAGTTGATGTTGTTGCACCAAGTATATTGTGCTGCATAACTAAATACTTATAAGGTCCAAAAAGCGAGACCTATTGGCTATGCCAATGCTTGTTATACTTTTACTGCCTTGGCTGCAAAATAATCGTTACTGCAACCCAGTACCCAACCGAACACTGTTGGATCACTACAGGCGAAATGATAAAGACATTCCGAGACGTCTCGACGCAGTGACGCATGCGGCGTGCCCTCAGTTTAGCGTCATGAGTAGGGCTGTACTGCGCAATGCATGCTCCGCTGACTGCACACCTCTCTATTTATGAACCCATTGGTTGTTTACTTGTCTTTCTGTATGTAGTTTATGGTGTCTAAAATCACGCTGTGTGGAAAGGATTACATGAGTGATGTGTAGTGCTAATGATGGGGACGGTAGAGGTGAGAATAATGCCATAATAATGTCAATTAAAATATTATTATTTTTATTATTGTTACTTCTATCACTGCGCTACTAATAATATTTGTAAACTAGGTTAACAATTATGATAATGAAACTATACTAATACTAAAAATAATAAAAATTAAAAATAGGCGACCATTTTTATAATGATAATCATATGAATAATAACGTGCAACAGCTGACCCTGAATATGCCTAGCTGACAATCCATGTATAGGCTACTGTTTTAGGGGAAAGGTACATCATTCAAGGAGTGGTGCACATAGTTTGTCAATGGAATCTGGACTGCATGTTATGAAGAGCCACAGAGTGGTTAAGCAATATGCAGCATGTTTAATATTTTTAATATTGTGCCAGTACTGCGCACGGTGTTACAACAAACAAATGATGGACAGAATGCTGACAATGCAGACATTCTCCCCCAGTCAAGAGATCTGGGTTAAATCCATCATTCTTTTGCCCACTACACCACCCCAGTTTAGACATGGCCATATGCAAATCAGTCTTGACCCTGTGCCTCATGGGAACAGTCCAGCCCGAACTGCCAAGCCATGTCTTCCCTGGACCGGAATCAAGCATCCTAGGACCGGTTTCTGGCTATAACCCGTCATCAGCCAGGATAGCTTGACTCCAGTGGAGTAGTGAGCACGGGTCCCACGTCTGGGAATACCCATCCCACTTAGGGCGAAAAGCGTTACAACAAACAAATGATGGACGGAATGCTGACAATGCAGACATTCTCCCCCAGTACTGCGCACGGTGCCCCGTCTGCTTCTCCTAGGAGTACAGGCAAATGTAGCAGATCGATTCCTTACCCAAGACTGCGTCTCCAATTGCGTCTTGTCCACAGCTTATTAGCACTTGGACATGGACAGCCGTCAAGAAAGTCAATGCGACAGTGAGCAGGCAAAGTGAAAGTGACCAAGCCTTCGTCTCCAATTGCATCTTGTCCACAACTTATTAGCACGTAGACATGGACAGCCGCCAAGAAAGTGAAAGCGACCGCGAACAGGCAAAGTGAAAGCGACCGCGAGCAGGCAAATGTAAACAAGCGCGCGCGGCCGCGCGAATTGAAGACAGATGGCCCCTGCGCACCGCTGCTCGCTCCCGCAAGGTGGATGCTGCCACAAGCACGAGTGTTTGAAAAGTGCAGCCCAATTCCAAAATGTCATCTTCTAGAGCAGCACTTGCGCACTGCGCTAGGCTCAACTTAATGAGGTAGGGACACATACTCCTACGACTACTTGGTGTAAATCTTCACCCAGAGTTGCTAAATTGCGTTTAGGTGGAGGTTTACATCAGGCAGTAAGCATTAATCTACATGTGTGAGTGATCTTCGATTTACCTTTGTAAATAGGGCCCACTACAGAGAAATTGAAAATGAATCTGAATAAAAAGGAAATCAGCCTGAGTGAGATGAATAAGGTTAATAAAACAAACTATAATCAGTCAATATAAAGTAGAATGGAAAGAGAGAAACTGTAAGGAGGAAGAGCAGCATTGAGATACACACATCAGTTAAGTTGAGAAGAAAATGAGAGTTTGCTTTGAAACTATTTGCAGCTAAAGTGGGAACGTAGTGAATGTTCTTAATAGTAAATAAGCAAATATGACAACTGTAGAGCCATGCATTTGCTTTCTTTCCAAAATATAGCCACATCAATTGCACACCTTTTACAATGTCTCTTCTGCCTTAATAGTTGTGTTCTACCACTTCTTGGTTTTTGTCTAGATCACCAGCTCAATTTTCAAGAATACACATCCACAGTAATGAGATAAACGGTTATATGTTAAACAGACGAAAATAATTCAATGTGGAAAAAATGGTTCTGATTAATTTATTTCGTTCAACCATTCTTGACAAATGTTTCTTTTCGAATAGCTTTCAGCAGACAGATGAACCTATCTTGCTAATAGCCATTCTTTTGTTTCTTCAAGTTTAAATTTCATATTGTTGCTTTTAGGGACAGGGGGAGTCATCTCTTAACCTCCTACCCTTTTTTTTCAGAATCCTGTCATGCCACTTGTAATCCCCTTCTCACTTTACTCAATACTTTTTCTAACTCCTTTCTCCCAATTTACTCATGTTTATCACAAACCCTTTCCTTCTGCTCCCAATATACTCTGATTTTACATATCCTGTACTTCCACTCCCTTTGTACTCAATTTTTCAAACCCCCTTATTTTCCCTCCAGCTTTACTCACTTTTTTGAAAACTCTTATGCCTTCCCCGCTTTACTCACTTTTTCAAGCCCCTTACTTTTTCTCCCACTTTACTCCCTTTTTAACAGCCCCCATCTCCTCCTCCTGCTTAACTTCGTTTTAAAAAAAACCTTACTCTCTCTACAGCTTTACTCTCTTATTCTAAATCCACTCACCCTCTTGTATTCTCCCATGTTTTTGGCAAACCCCACACTCACTCTCCGCTGTATTCTTTAGAGAAAACACCTACTCCCCTGCTGCTGTACTCCCATTTATTTTTACAGCCTCCTGACTCCCACTCCTGCTTTATTCATTTTTTAACAAACCCCTTATCCCTCTTTAGGCTGCACCTTTCCTAAATACCCACCCTCTTCCCTTCTTATCTCTATGGCACAGTGTTTCCCATACTGAGGGTCGTGATCCTTTGGTGGGTCACGAACCGGTTATGAGTGGTTCGCAAAGTCAAAGCAATAAATAAAGATGCCTTTAAATTCTGTATTTATCTTGTCACATTTGCTTTACTTAAAGGAAAAAGGTCAAATGTCAGACTATATATCCTGACAAATTGCTGCTTATTTTTTAACATTGGGCTTGGTGTTTACAAACTCCTCTCACCTTGAAGTCAGAGAAAGAACGGTAGAGTGAATTATGTGACAATCTTGCTGGAGTGCACACAACAAAATGTTAATGCCTCTAAATGGCATCACAAAAAAGCAACTGCTGTTGTCTATATATCCCTGGGGATATCTAGACTGTCAGAAGGAAGGAAGAAAAGCGAGTGAAAGTGGTCCTGCACAGTTTGCTTCCCATCCAAACAATCTTCGGTGCTGGGATATCCAAAGATATTGGAGAAGACGCCTCACTCACTTACCGTGACATGCTTCATCATAGGCATCTTTCCACTCCCAGGTAAGATGATACTACCTGGGCGGACTCAAGCAAAGTTGTTATGGGAGTTCTTATATAAAGCATAAACTGGCCATGCAGGGAACCAAATGAGTGATGTTAAAAATACCTCCAGGTACACCCAAACAGTACGTTTATTCGGTGGGTACCTGGGGTATAGGATAAAAACGTGAACTAAATGGGGTTGTGTCTGAATTTATTGATTCATTTATACCCTCTTCAGAGTGCCAACATGTTTTGGCCCAAATGTGAGCCCACATGAGTTTGGGGCCAATAATAAAAACGTTAGTTATTATCGTGTTTGTCTTCCTTTTTACACTGCTCGCAGAGCAGTGAGTTGACGCTCCTCCGCCTTAGTGGAAGAACCACCACTGACTAGTATAGCTGCAGGAACTCAGTGTGTGGAGGTGCCATGACTCATTAGAAGTGAATATTTGAAATAAGGATATCAGCATGTATGAGTTATGCCATTTTGTTTTTTCATTTATAATATTTGTAAGTGCTGGTGTCTTACTTATAATCAGGATGCAAGGACTTAAGTAAACCCTACCGTCTCATTGAAAGTCATTGTATGGTGCAATGTGTGAGATGGTAAACAGTGATTCATTTATGTTAGTAATACTGCCCTATGGCAATAATGTGCAATTTGTTAATATGTTAATAAGTGGGTTAATAAGCGATTTTTTAATTATCTCCTGTCAAACAACATGCTTTATTGTGTCCCATTAATTTTCAATGGCACGAAAATATTATTCATACAGCACTTAAGCATGTTCCAACTTCATGTATGGACATACTGATCTGAGCTCTAACTTACTTCAGTGAATATATTTTCTTGTTTTACGTATAACCATCATTGATTCTTACTACATCTTTGCATTACAACTCTTAATAATAATAATTGGCCATTTTTGCAGCTTATTTATGCATGGATTCCGTGATAATCGATTCTCATGGAGAAATCCTCTTTGTTGCACCTAAAGAGAAGGGTAAGCTTTTTTCACCTACTACTTTATTGCCATCTTTTTCTATCTGAAAACAAAGTTTTATACAGTGTTTTATGTTTCAGGTGACAATGACACATTGTGTGTGCCTCCTGAATTTGGAGAACAAGGATTTGTCACAGAAAAGGTAATAAAGTTTTTCATGTTCACATTCTGAATCCATATTGTTTGCTTTGTCTACAAAATGGTACATTATATTTTCAAGAAAATACCTGTAAATAGCTATGGGCCTAGTAATTTTGTGATCACAAATCATGCGATTTGCAAAAGCTTCTGATTGCAAAATACATTTTTTGTATGTTTGAAACAGCAGTGGCTCCTCCGCTATAGCGGAGGAGCATCGCCTTCCCCCGCCAGCTACCTCAAAACAGCATGAAAGGAAAAATAAAACAATAACAAACAGGTTTTATTATTGTTTTATTTTTCCTGTCAAGTCAATGGGGGTGGGGCGTTGGGGGACGACAGTCGCAGGAGGAGTGATACTGCACTGAGATCATTGCGCATGATGGTCTGGCCGGCCGTCTCAGGCAGGCCAAACCATCATGCGCACATAAGCTGTCTCCAACCCATCTGCGTTGCTGGGTTGGAGACAGCAGGCACAGGCTCCCAGTCTCCCTGGGAGCGCAAATCATTGGCGCTCAGGCCAGTCCTGATGC
The DNA here is from genome assembly GCF_964204655.1 of Triturus cristatus. Taxonomy (NCBI): domain Eukaryota; kingdom Metazoa; phylum Chordata; class Amphibia; order Caudata; family Salamandridae; genus Triturus; species Triturus cristatus. The sequence goes on along the minus strand of NC_140580.1, from coordinate 460,057,044 downwards.
TGGTCTCTTGACATGAGAGCAGCATTAGACTTGGCTGCGGTGGAGTCTGGGACCCTCTGCCTGCGAGAAGAGGAAAAAAAGAGCGCGACACGGCCTGCTGCAGGTAAAGTTTTATTTTTTATTTGTTTTAAGAACAATGGAATTTATGTCAAATAGTATCAAACATGTTGGCACCTCTTTATGTTGATAAAAAGCTTATTTTTCCTACTAGCCACTCGTGGCGAACTAATTTCTGAAAGACATTCATTTGGGTGTAAGGATATAAAATCATGCTGTTATGTAGTAAAGTGAAAGAAAGCAATCACTTAATGTTTTCTGAGGCTCAAAGCCCAAATGAACAGATTCCAAATATATACCTCTCAGAGTTCAGTGACTTCATCACAAGACCACATTTTATTATAGAAATACCAAAATGGATTGTTACAGCCCTAGCAGGTATCCCTTTTCATAAGGCCCCACTTAAACATGAGCTGTAGTGTGCAATATTGTCTGAAGGTTAGTATCCGCTAAGTTAACCATCTTAAGACAATATTGTTGTACTTAAGTATTGGTATTTCCTAAGTTAAATGAATGTTGATATCCAAAGACTCTGAGAAGTTTGCAATAACAACAGAATGTCAATCTCAGTTCTGTTAAGAGTAGGCCTAAGTTTTCAAGCATTATTTCTTTTATCTAAACATAAATGAGGATCGTGTCTCTTTAATATAATAGCACTTAAAATTACGAATAATTATACTATTCAAAATAGAAATATAGCTACAAATGCTGAGTTTGAACCATCATCTTGCCTTATTAAATCAGAGATAATTCTATATAGTCCTTGTTAAACACACAATTAAACAGTTTAAAATTAAATAAAAAAAATAAAATGTAATACTTCTAAATCGATATAAATTAAATTCAGTGTGAATATGTATGTCTCACCCAAGTTTTCAGATAGAGGGTTTGACCATTCTGAGTAATGAGAAAATATATTGAAAAGTAGTCTGAGGAAATAGCGATTTGTCATTGCTAATCAGACATGCAACATTCCTTGCATTCATGAATAATAAATAAGAACCTTAAAATAAAATATTTCCATTTACAATGTTACAATGAGAAAAGAGATGGAACATAGCTAGTGTCATCAAGTTTGTCTTTAATAGTAGCCAACCATTGAAAATGTTGATCTAAAGAGAAAGCTCACTGTTATAAAGGCTACAAAGACAGGGCTGGGAAACAAAAGGCTTCCTGTTTGGGATCCAATTTCACAAAATGTTTAGAAAATTACACATTTTCCTAACTCCCTATAAGAATTCACAAAAGTCCTTACAGGCATCAGAGTTGTCTTTTCTCTCCACTGATAAGATTTACAAGAACAACTAGACAATATCTTTGAAAGTGAACACAATTTAAATATGCATATCTGCCTCTAAATATCAGTTTAGTCTACATTTCACAATCAAATTGTTAAAAAATGGATATGTGTCATTGCAATGTTAGTTTATATATATACATGTAAATGAGGAAAGTATTTTGTAAAATGAAAATGGGTGGAAAGGGGTGTTTCTCATTCACATGTTTTGGTCTACTGAAATGGTTATGAGTATACTTTTTCTCAACAGGCATGTGTTTATGGTGTTGCAGCAATTTTGTGGACAGCAGCTAAATGCAATTGCCCAATTCAAGAAAAGCTGACATTACCTAAGAAATTGAAGAGACTTCTGTTAAGCATGGCAAAAAGAAATTATGAAGAACGACCTTCTTTAGATGATGCCCTTAAGGTGAAGCATTACAATATACAGTTTGTGTTTTGTACACTAATACTTTCAGCATGAGAACAAAATATACATAAGCATCAGCCATAAAACCTTTTCACTTCTAGAAACATTTTCACAACATCTGTAATGGTTCATAGACTCAAGCCAATCATTTTCTGTGTATGTCATACTTTCATTATGAACTGTTGAAATGTAGGTGCAATTTGGAGTCCCCATCAAGTCAGATCTTGCCCTTTCTTGATACATAATAATAATCTGAATGAAATAAGAGCTACGACTTTATATATTATACAATTCTACATAATTCACTGCTCCTATGGCTCCTAAGTACACCTATGTACCTTTGTACATTTTAGGCTACTTGTTTTGATTCCTTCTGCAGAATACTGAAATGTTATTCTTACACTAGACACATGGGTATTCATAATTCTCTGCTACAAGCTTTGCCTATATGAACCTCTTTGTAACAATGGACAACAAAGGATCACTTGTTACCAGACCCAACATAGATGTACCTCAATACTACTTTACCACCCAAAAATATTTTGTCATACCTGGATATTCTATTTATTTGCTTTGGTTGTATAATTTCTTTATGCACAGGTTGTGAACTGGATTGACTTAAGGCACTGTATATGTTTGGGATCAAAGATTATTTTGGGAATGGAGTGATTAACCACCAATAGTTGGTTTCAAGAGCTGCAAGAAGGGGCTCCTCAAGATTTTCAGGTGATGAGGGCCTACTTGGGGAAGTTTATTCACACAGCCCACTATTGAATAGTCAGAATTTTCTCCCATAAAATTGCTTCTGCATTGGGAATAAACTCACAAATGTGTGGGTGCTCACCTAATTTTGCATTATGGCCCAACTCAAAAGGACTTCTGGACGTGTAAAACCATTCAAGTGGCTTACCAGTGATTAGTGACTGCAACAGCATGCGAGTCTTGGAGCCAGTTATGTATGTGCAGTATATCTATAAGCAGATGTGTTAATTCTGTGTTATCCTCCCAATTGATGTGCTAGTCATACTTTTCAAGGAAATACAAAATGCCAGGTGCTCATCCTTTGTTTTTGCATGTATGCATGGCTGATAGCCATGCTTGCGAATTGTGAACTTGAAAGGTAGCATGAGTAATGGTGCCACATGTGATGTATGCCAAGCACCTGCAGCAGAAATAAACCTAATATACAAACACGGTGGCCATGTTTAAAAGGGTAAACTCTGATATTTTATGTATAATCTCATCAAGTGATCATCATGGCGACCACAGTGACTGTGTGTTTAACTCAAGTGATTGTAAACAATTTGCCACTTGTGAAATAATGGTTTATCCAACCTGGTTATTTTAGATTAAAAAAATATATCGGAACTTAGTGAACACAACATGTATGTGAGAAATAGACCGGAGAGTGATGAGTCATAAATATGGTGGTCATCTTTAAACAGAAAAATCATATCCTAAGACTCTTCTGGAAATTTCATAGTGAATCGTCAACAGTACCTATATATAGTCAACCAAACTGGCCTATGGTGGTGTTATCTATGCTCTAAACATGTTATTACATAACATTCAATTGAGAAACCAAAGTTACATAGTGAAATGCATGGGGCTCCACAGTGATCCTACTTAACCCGGCTTATTGAAATTGTTAATCATCTAAAAAACATGAAATCTTTATTCGATCATTGAGACCCTTCGGTTGGATTATGTCCAGTGTCTATATCCAATAAGTTTCTCTTTAGAGCAATTTTCTTCTAGTATCCCATTCAGGATTATTCTCAACCTGTTCAAAGCTGAAGTAAAACTAGCTAATTGTCATAAGGAGAGATTGAAGATTTGAAGTCAGTAGTTTGAGTTGTGTGACAATATGTTTTCGAATTGTGTTTTTTTTGTGTAGAAGTTAAGATTGGCAAATGGCAATGGAGGAGTATTGAGAGGAATGTTGTAGAGCATGTTCGTAATATGGGCAGTTTATAGTATAGCCTGGTTCAGGACGCTCTGATGTTTTTTGAGTCATGCCTCACCAGCTTTAGGTATATGTTATTGGAGCACTATGCCAATATTGGAAGTGACCTCTGAGTCAGTTTATTGCTCATACTTGGTTGGCTTTCTCATCTGTCTTGTTTGCTTCTTATTTAATGGCTTTCTTTCCTCTTCAAGTGTTTGTCTCTCCTCTGAAGCTTGACTGCTTTACGGGAGTTCTTACTGGATAAGTTGCATCTTTCCACTGCTAACATCCAGGGATCTACTTTTTTCTTTTTCTTTCAGTACTCCATTGGAGTGCACGTGTTTTTTGTTCTCTCACTCCCACGTGATGTTTACTCCTTCAAATGCCCACCCAGACCTTCCATGTTGCTACCCACACCAGTTCATCTGTTGATATACTTTCATCAACATTTAATTTTTTAATGTTCCACTCCAAGACGGGTGGCCGCCATTTTACAAATGTAAAGTACGAGTAAAAAAACACAAACAGTCCTGTGCCTATGCTATGTACATCTACATTTCTCAGGTTTATGTATAACATATGACTGTTGAGTTATTGCTATTAAATAAATGATGACATTTAAACTATTACCCCTGTATACTGAACGGAGTGTGTCCCCCAAATGCAGGAATCTCTAGCGTTGCCTGACCGATATTGATTTACAGCCCATGGTCTACTCTTCAGTACGCAAAGTGGCCATGCACTGGGTCTTGAGCCCTTACTTTAGATGAACATCTATTGTACTTATGATTTCTGTACAACACTAAAAGCACGTCTTTGAGTACTTTGCTAGTTCCTAAACAGTCCCTATGGTACCACCACTCCATAACAAAATTGCCCAGTGACATAGTAAGGATGCTGCTATAGGCTGCATTGTAAGCACGAAAATGGGCTTTCTGTCACCCCACGCAAGTTGGGTAGCAGCAAACAGCCATAATTGGGCCTCAGACACCTGGGCTGCGGTGCCAGTCGAAGTAAACTTCCTTTTCTGAAAGTTGAAACTTTGTAACGGAAAAAAAGAATGATGCCTTTACAATATTGTTGCAAGTGTTTGTAATTTTGCAGTCTTCTATTGTGCCTCTTTCCTGCATGAATGAGGTTAGCACTGCAGAAAGTCAGAAACCTAATTCTGAACCTGGAAAGGAGGTAGGTACTACAGCTTGTAAATTTGGGATTAACCTATTCTTAAACCCAAAAGCTGTAGTTGCTCTGGAATGGGTGCTCATTGTGTTTGAGTAATGCTCCCTTTGTGGTGCTTATTCACTTTGACCATGACTGAACAAATTTTACATTTTGGTGAACTGATGTCTATGCTGAATTTCTTTATTTTGCGATACATTACTACCATAGCTGCCAAGGTTTCAGATTGCTATGTGTGACATTTTCATAATTTCATTGGAATTATGAGTGACGCTTCAACGACTATGAGTGACACTTTCTCGTGAGCAAAATCAAGAAATTAAGTTGAGGGAAATGTATAAATATCAGAAATGACACCCATTTGAGCAACAAGAATCTCCGAGAAAATCTTAAAACTGCTGCAAAGCACCAGAAAATAAAGGGTACTAACCTAGTGCCCTTGTAACCATGATAATAAACATTAAACACGTCTTTCAGAGACAGTACTTTCTCCCTTTTTAGAGCGGGGCCTCGTAGTCCAGAGTAAGGTTCCAGGCGAAGTGAGGTCCATCCCTCGATCAAAATGGGTGAGCATTAACATATAATTGGTGTGTTGATGTAGGGCGATTCAGTTAACTGCCCTACTGTTGGAGTGTTTCCTTAGATATTATTTTTGGAGATTAAGAATATCTTTATGTGTTTTTTTTCACAGATGCCTACTGCATCCTTTGATGCGGAGGATCAGCTTATGGTTGTATTAAGTCCAACCTTCCAATAGCGATATAAGCACATTTTACTTATTTTGTTTTTCCCTTATTCACTAATGCAGTAGCAAAGAGTTGACAACTGGGGTCCTGAAGAAAGCCTTGGGTAAAAATCTTTCCCGTATGGCTGAAACATGTCGACCTTTACATATAGCAGTTATTTGTTGAACACTGCTTATTGCACTGTTGTTTTTATCTAGGGTATGAGGTCTCTTCCTTACATTAAACAGTATCTTTTCCTCATAACTCTATTTTAGTACACCGCACCACTCTTTTCTAAGCACTGCACTAATCCCTCAATTGATCTATAATCAGACATATATGATCTCCTTTCCTTGATCATCTGATGTTCCTTCATTGATCCGACTGAGAGAGCTTAGTCCTTATAAGATGATAGGACTGATCACTTAGACAATTGATGGGTATCCAAGCTCTGCTCAAGGGTCCTTTCTCTTGTTTCTCTGTTTTCTCCTTATGATATTCTGTCTTTGCACTCCTGGTCTTGGTAGCTTTTGACACATGCAGATATATATATTTTTATATACATTTGTCTATCGCAAGACCCCCAGTTCCGTTAGTTTTTGATATTGTAGGACTTGGGGAATAGAACTGTGGCAGGTCGTTAAACTTTTTTCCCTTAGACCCTATTGCATACTGGTTGTTTGGATTATTTGTTATTCATCAAGCCATTGAATTGTCCTATACCGAAACTTGGACTATTTTTGATAAATATAAGGGTGTGCTCAATATTTCTTTCAATTGTTATAGTCACCAGTGGATGTTTAAGATCTGTGATCCACTTAGGGCACAGAGAGTTCTAATCTTTGGCCTCAATTATGAGTGTTATGTTAAATGGAGCAACCGCGCAAACCAGTGGTTGTACTAGTGATATGATTACAAATGCCTTGGAGAATTCTGACTCCTTTGTTTTACAGCGCTTCTGATTGGATGGATTGTATTATTCCACTTCTTACATTCAGAGAACTACTTTTTTCTTTTTCTTTCAGCTCTGCTTGAAGGTGCATATGTTTTTGTGTTGATTTCTGCATGTAAATATTGGCATTCCAATATTTACCTATAGAAAATGAAACATAGATTATTGGGACATGCATGTTTTGATGCAGTAAATATAAAAATCTCCATGTTATTCCCCCTTTGTTAGCATTGCAAATAGCAATAGTGTGACCCAAATCAGTAGTACTTAATGTACTGACCTGTGGAAGATTTGAAATTGAATCAGCTTGTTAGGATTTAATCATGGGGCATACAGGTAACCCACTGACCTCTATAGCAAGTGCTTAACTGGATTCACTCTCTGACACTTACATAGAAAATCTGCTCTCAAGGACAGGCCCGTTAAATTCTAGTGTATGCTGTAACTCCTATGAACAAGTATGACTGAATTCTGAGTTTTGGGCAAGTACAGCAACCCCACCATTTCCCCCAGGCAAATTTCAGCAGGGCTTACCATCTAAAATTAACTGACAGAAAAGTGGCCCCAAAAAACGCAAAAAGAACAATTGATGGACAGAATGTTGAACAATGTCAAACATTCACCCCAGTACAGAGATCTGGGTCTAAATCCATTCTTTTGTTTGCTCCCCATGTCATTCCAGTTTAATCCCAACCTCATGCAAATCAGTCTTGACCCTGCTCCCCATCCGAACAGTCCAGCCAAACTGACAGGCCAGGTCCTCCCTCGACCGGAAACAAGCATTCTGGGACCGGTTTCAGGGTTTCACCCCTCATCAGCCAGGCTAGCTTGACTCCAGTGGCCTGGAGAGCACGGGAAACACGTCTGGGCATACCTGTCTCACTCAGGTGACAAATGCAAAAAGAACAATTGATAGACAGAATGCTGAACAATTTCAAACATTCACCCCAGTACAGAGATCTGGGCTTAAATCTATCGTTATTTTGCTCCCCATGCCATTCCAGTTTAAATCCAGCCATATGAAAATCAGTATTAACCCTGCCCCCATGGCTACAGTCCAGCCTGAACTGCCAGGCCAGGTCCTCCATGGACTGGAAAAATGCATCCTGGGACCTTGTTTTGTGTTTCACCTCTCATCAGCCAGGCTAGCTTGACTCCAGTGGCATGGACAGCACAGGACCCACATCTGGGCATACCCATCCCACTCGGGTGACAAATGCAAAAAGAACAATTGATGGACAGAGTGTTGAACAATGTCACAACCCAGTACAGAGATCAGGGCCTAAATCCATTGTCGCAACATGCAGATTTTGGTGCTCCAGAATCTGAAAGTTACATCCAATTTTTGCAGGCAGAAGTCGGAAGAGGTCATAATCATTGCACCAGATAAATTCAGAATGACTTAGTATCTGATCTTATTAGGTGCAATAATTATCAAATCTGACACTGGGACGCTTGCAATGAGATCCTAAGGTTTTGAGCCTGTAGGAGAATATGGTCTTAGTGACAGTGAAGTGCCTAGGAGAGTTAAAATAGTCCACATCCCCAAAGACCTGGTCCCTAGCTATGTGGACACACATGCATATTGCCTGGAGAATACATCATTGGTCCTTGAATTTGTTGACCAGATGAACTATTCCCCCATGAAGGAAGCTGTTATCACTATGTTTGGTCTGACCCCCGAGAAGTAATCACCCAAAGTTCAGAGACAGTCAGGGTTCGACTGGGAGAAAATATAGGTCTGGGTATCAAAATGAAAGTGGCTACCACTAGACCAATAAAAGTGGCCCAGATTTGCATTTTTTAAACTCATAAATATCTGCTGTGTCAGTATTCTGCAGGGTATGGAAGACTGCATGCATTTGTGTTAGCTGCAGGCAATGTTTGTTTCAATATCAGGAAAATAAACAGTCAAAACCAGCCCACAGACCATAAAACAGGCCCACAGAATGCTAAAAAAAATGGCCAACACAGACCTGTCACACCAGGCCATCGGGCATTGTCTGGTTTTCCTGTAGGCCAGTCTGACCTTGGAGATAGCTAGAAGCAGTCCCACCAGTCAGGTCGATTTTGTAGATGGGTGAAGGGGAGCAAAGTAAATGATTATGATGAGTTGTACAATTTCATGATGACAGAGCAAATTTTCAAGAAATAGTTTTACAGGGTAGCTCCAGTACCTGATAAAAGCCAAGCTTGCTGTGCCCAGAGAGCTCAGGAAAGAAGCGTATCTCCTATACAGCGTCAGAGTTAGGGGTGGGCGGAATTTGCGGAATTAACCTTCGCAAATTATCGCGAGAATGTTTAAAATTATCGCAAACAAGCAGAAATATCGCGAAGATGCGGAAGTTTTTTTCCGGCATGTTCGCGAGATTTTCTGCATGGTTGCGGGTCGCCAACTTACCCATGTGGTTGCTTGCGGGCGCGGCCATCTTGTTTTGAGTTGTTCTCGCGGTGCATGATCGCGAGAAGAAAGACGTGATCGCGCGACGCATGACGTCACTGCGGCCGCGAACTGTCGCGAGACAGCGCAAATGGCTAAAAACAATACAACATCTCATGGAGAACGCGACCGGATCAAGAAAACTTGTCGGCGAACGCAGGGATTCAGGTAAGGCGATCGCGCGCGCGCGAGAATGTATCATTTTACAGCGCGAGCAAGAAACAAATTATCGCCAAGCTGCGGAAACCGGAATTTTTGACATTTTCGCGCTCTCCGCGGAACGCAAAAATGTCAAATTATCGCAATTTCCGCGAACGGAACGAAATTTTTGCCCAGGCCTAGTCAGAGTGTACCTGGGAGTGACCAGAGGAAGGGTGGTTGGAGTTTCCCTCAGCAGAGAGAAGGAGAAAGCCAGGAAAAGACAGTACAATTCCAGAAGGTGCCCAAAAGGGTTAGGGAAATAACTCCTATTTGCCCCCTGAGCACATGGGGAGAGGTTTTGATGGGATGGGGAGCCTAGGGCTTCCTTCTGCCCACCCAAGTTTAAGACAGGCTCCAATCAGGGCACAAGAGAGGGGATTCTGTGTGTCTCAGAAAACCACACACAGGTGGGCATTTCACAGAGGTGGCCAGTGCAGCCGTACGGCAGTGATACTCAAAGTGTGGCCCGGGGGCCACATGCGGCCCTCCTGACCTTTACACGCAGCCCCTAGTCAACAGCAGCCTCACTCGACTTAGCACTATCATTAACAAATGCTAACTAAGCAGGCAAGCATTTATTTAAAGGTTAATTGACATTAAAGAAAGGAAGTAATTAGGGTATACTGCATGCTTAACTTAAGGAACACCTTCCTTCTTAAAGACATCTTGCAGGAAGAGTGTACAAATATGATAAAGTCTCTTCAGAATTCAAAAAGTGTATTTTATTAAATGCAGAACCGTTTATCCTTTGTTCATCAGATTATATCAGGGCATTGAGAAGTATTTTATTTAAAGTGATAGCTTTCAAACATGAATTTAGAAGCATTCATACTTCCCCCACCCTTACAGCAATGCCAATTGTGAACTAAGGCATGACATTTGTTATGTGAACTTTTTGGGAGGCCTGGGTTGCTATTGTACATGAAAACATTACAGTTTATTAAATCAAACACAGGAGAAGGTTTTGGCAGCGCACATCCTGAAGTCATGTATCTCAAGGTCCTCTTCTATGTGATAATGAAGAGAAAGGAGGGAAAGTAAAATAAAACAATTGCCTTGGATCATACAGTTTGGTTAAGTGGGGGATGTCAAGATTACTCCCAGGTTTTTTGGTTTGACATGCTGCAATTCAGTCACTAGATGTATATGCTTCGCTTTCACCCCCGCACCCTCCCCAACCCCAGAACGCCACTCTGCTGTCATTAATGTAGCCCTCAGAAACATCACAGACCAATCATTTTGGCCCCTGGGAAAATGTTTGCGAGTACCCGTACCCTAGGGGAAGGTTATTCCCAGGAAGAGAGGGCAGACTATGTCTAGTATCCCTTGGTTGGGAGATTGACCTAGGAGGTAAGCTGGTGATACCGAAGGGCGATAGTCATAACTTCCAGGTGGCCACAGTGAATGGGGTCCCTGTTACTGCTCTGTGGGATATCTGTGCAAGCCAGACCAAAGTCACAGGAAGGCTGGTTTCCCCAGAAACGTGTCTGCCAGGGCAGATCTGTAGTGTTAGCCATGCCCAGGGGCAGGACTTTTTCCATCCTATGACATTGGTATCACTTGAATGAGAAGGGGTACTTGCTTAGAGGATGGTCATTGCCAGTTCCCAGATCCCCATTGTCTGCATCCTTGGCATTGAGCTCCCACTGGTTAGAATAGAGTTGGTGGGGTGGATGCCCAAAGTACCCCAAAATTCAAGATTTCTGAGAGTACTGTCCCTAAATGTAGGGTATGGTGGCCCAGACAAACAGTAGGGGTAGGAGTTGGATGCCATCCACAGTGAGAGGGTCCAGTGTGTAGGGTTACCTACTCTGAGAGAAGAGCACCTGAAACCGACCCTGATGAGGCCACTTCTGGCTTCGAGTGCTGTCAGCACTGTCACACAGGCAGAGGGCAGGAGACCTGCTCCAGTAAGACACATACTTGACACAGACTGTGTCACCCTTGAGGGGGACTGTGTGTCTGCTCAGGACGTTCTGGACTGCTACTTACGCGCTCGGTCTCCAGGTACAGACCCTGAACTGAAAGAACATCTATAGGTTGCCACCACTGAGAAGTTGAAAGAAGTGGTGGAAGGAGAGTGTCTAGCACCTGTGGGTACACCTCCCTACTCTGAGAAACCTAAGAATCCAAAGAGACCTCAGGAGAAAGTGGGGGACTCTTTGCCAACCCTACTGCTGGTAGCGAGCCTTACCCATGGCCCCAGATTGGATTCTCAACCTGGTAGTGAATGGCTTGTAAACTGGTGCCTGAACCTGACATCTGTCTGTGGCATTTGTTGGTAGTTAGCCTTTTGGGTAGAACTACCATGGGTTGGGGGCAGATCTCGGAAATAGGGAGAAGAATTCACCATATAACTTTGTTGGTCATGGTGGATTTTGTCTCCCTACTGCGATGCATCTGTGATCAAGCTACAGTGTTAGTAGCTAGTGAAGATGTTGACAGATGGGTACAGATAGGCACAGAGGGGTATTGACTAGGTAAGTACCACTGTAGAGGTGGTGAATTGTCCATCTTCTAACACCTGAGCAGGGAACCCCATTAAAATATTGATTAGTCTACCCTTGTCTTGGCTGGAGTTGGGTCACACCACACTTTTTGCCTTTGGCTGGACCCCATATTATTGCTGGCATTAGACCTCTGTGCACTTTGCTTGTGCTCCCTCTTCAAACATGGTTAAAGTGGCATATTTCTAATTGGTGTATTTATTAACTTATAAGTCCCTAGTATATGGCACAATGTGTACCCAGGGCCTGTAAGTTAAATGCCATTAGTGGGCGGCATGACCAATTGTGCAATCCACTACAGTGCCCGTGTATTCATGGCTTTAGGCCTACCATTGTAACCTGAGTGCAATAGTGCAAAAACAGCAGTTCAACCTGTCAAAATAACCCTTGTTGACAAGTCAAAAACTCCCTTTTTTATTATAAACACCTTACCTCTATATGGGCCATATGGCCCAAATGTCATGGTGCATGGTATTTAAAAGTTATACATGTGGAAATGTAATGGTACCACGTCCTTACAGTGAATATTACCCAAAATCTATTTTTCACTGTGGCAGGCCTAGCCGTCTTATGTAGAAAACCAGAGTACAGATTAAAAATCCTAAAACTGCATCTCAGGAATGGGAGTAGCTAGAGAAATAATTAAACAACAACTGTTTTTAATAGTTATTAAAAATCCAATTCAATGGTGAAGTCGAACTTTGAATACATTTTAAGGAAATGTAACTTGTAGAAAGTTACCTTTTCCCCGCCAGAAGTTCCTGGAGGCTAAACTTGCATTTGCTCTCCCAATTCTGTCAGCCAGTAACGGGCATTTGAAGATGTGTGAAAACTGCTCCCAGAGCAGAGAACAAAGGCCTGCATGTGTGGAGGTGTTGTTGTTCACTTGACAGGATGACCGATGCGGTTGGGCCCTGGAACTGGATTAACTTCAAAAGCCTCCATGTCACAGGCACATGTTAGCTGACACCTGGGCAGAGGCCTTCCCTTGTCCTACCAGCCTAGCCAGGCAAGCTCCTATCACAATGGGCTTCTTTTTGACATTACTGCTGGGGTCTACATATAACCTTGGGGGTGCACTTGAAAGGCAGGAAAACAGAATGCTGAAATAATTATTGCTTGTCTATTGTCTGGTTGCTGGAAATCCTGTTTTGTCCTGTGTTTCAAAATGTAAACTTCTGTAAGGTAATGCATTTTAAACTTGAACTGCAATTTATTTTGTATGGCAATCCTAGAGCATGTAAATTATAAAATAAAAATCATTTTAAAAGGCTAGAAGAAACAGCCTGACATTTCCAGAAAAATCCAAAGATGTGAGGAGGCTGTCTGAAAATTGAACCCTGGTTAGCAAGGCTCTAGGTCTCCACACCCTCGCAAGCATATTGCTTGCCACACCTATTGGTACAGCATTAAACATGTTTAAGATGTATACACCCAGGGTCGGACTGGCCTATAGGGCAATCAGGCAGTGCCTGATGGGCTGGTTAGGCAGATCAGTTTGTGGGCCATCTTCTAGCAGTTCATGGGCCTGGTTTGTGGTTAGGTGGGACAGTTTTTACTTTTGATATCCCTGATATTACCACAAACACTGCCTGCAGCAAACAGAAATGCATGCAGTCCCCCATACCTTTCAAAATACCCATACAGTGTATCTTTACAAGTTCAAAACTGATTGCAAATGTGTGCCATGTTTTTAGCAATCTGGTATGCTGTTGGAGGCCACTTTTATTTCAGTGCCCGGGCCTATTTTTTGTCCCAGTCCGACCTTGTGTACAACTTCACAATCAAAGTGTTGGGATTATCAAAATGGCCGATCAACATAACAGTTGTCGCAATCCTAATGCAAGCCTGTCAAATTTTTAAAATTGACTCACAAGGTAATTTTGTCCTTGCATTGAGTGGCCAAAACCAAACCTCACTTCCTACATCTCCTACACATGATACTTGTATATCCTTGTCTATCACTCTGGTTATCCTGACTTTGCACCAACCAATTTTCCCTCAGAAGCAACAAAACATTCACTAAAACAGCAATTTTCAAATGCCTTGCCAACATCAGAACACGTAAGACATCAGACCAGAGGTAACTGCCCATAACGCACACAAAGCACAGCCTCTTTAAGTCAAAATAGCACCCTAAAGCGATAACTTCCAACACGAGATGCTCAATAAGAATACCTTGGTACAAAGAGTGTTTTTTCCCCACCCCTAGCGTTATCAATACTGGGGTTCCAATTGATCCAGGAGTGCAGCATTAACAAGGAACCCGAGAAGTCCTGGAGCAGTTAAGAGTTACGGGGAATCATTAATTTGGGAGATTTATTCCTCCTTCTCATCCACAGTTACTCTTTGAGATTTTGGCTGCCAGGTGTCTCTTGTGTCTCCATGGACTGTGCATTTCCCAATGGGGTGGGTAACCCATAGGTCATACGAAGAATTGAATGAATTGAGTACTTATACAGCGCACTTCCACTCCCAAAGAAGCCTCTTGGTGCTGATGCATAAAACCAAACTACTCAATACTCACAAGATCAGATACAGGAAGCTGCTACCTCAGAGGATAAGAGAATAGCATAAAGTATTGGGGGCTGCAAAGATCTACATCTTTAGCTGCTTTCTAAAGGTTGCTTCTGAGTCAAACAATCAAAAAGGGTCCGGATGTGGTTTCAGGCCTTAGTGTCTAAAGCTGCAAAGGGTTTGCCCCCTTTTGTTCTAAGTCTAAAAGGTAACAGGCTTAAGCAAGTTGGCATGACAGGATCTCAGGGTTCTGCTCTTTGTGTAGTGAGAAACCATTTCCAAAAAGTATTTCGGACCAGTAGCTTTGTAGGCTCTAACAGTCATCAAGAGGATTTCAAACAGGACCCTCTTCTGAACTGGCAGCCAGTGTAATGCTTTCAGAGCTGCTGAGGCAGATAATCTTCTCGGAATTTTCAAGGCCAATATGGCGGCTGCATGCTGTACAACTTGAACAGTCTTGTTAGAACTGGGATTTCTGGTTGGCTAGGGCTTGCGCCAAAGCCAGGCAGAAACCACCACTCTAGTCAGGGCTGGGGAGTTACACGCCAAAGATAACCCCTGCTCACCCCCTTGGTAGCTTGGCACGAGCAGTCAGGCTTATCCCGGAGGCAATGTGTAAAGCGTTTGCGCGCGCACCCAGCAACAACACCCAAGGCCCACCACAAAGGAAACTCCACACAAGGTATTATATAAAAATAGCCTTTGTATTATACCAAAACACATTAGATAAAAACACACACTTTACAATGTGCCAACAGGCACGGGCAGAATTTACAAGGGATTATATATACAGGGGACAGGGCCACATGGACCACTGTCAGGAATTAGCACTTTGTAGAAATTAGCACTTAGAACATAGGATATAAAATTACTGTAGCACAAAATAACACATATAGCACCCAACCAGTAACTACTGGTAACAGGTAAGTACCACCTACGCAACCCTAACCACCTTAGGACAATATTACGCAGGGAACCAGGACCTCACTAGCACCACCTGTACTAGGAGAGAAACAACCACCTAAGTATCACAATACCTGTAGGGGTAAAAGCACATTACACATGATGCATCACAACACATTCAGAGGTGTAGACATAAGGCACATGACGCGTAGAAACACATTCAGAGGCGCAGGTTAGGAACAATAGCGCAAAATTCACATTAGCCACCACCTGTGGCAGACCCTAGGCCAACTGGCCTGGTCGGGGCTAGGACGCCCTGTGTCCCAGTGTCAGGGCTGGGCTGCGCAGGCTGCGCAAGCCAAAACGTGGAGGGGCCCAACCTAAACGGTGCAGCTGCCCACTAAGTGCTGGGCAGCTGTAGAAAGGAGCCTGGGCACCACGGTGCCTTTGGAACACAAATCGCAGTCACGTGGGGCCTCTGTGGGCTCTAGACAATTGAAAGGCCCCCTAGAGCCTTCGTGGCTCTAAACCACCAATGCGCCGTCGTGGGAGTCCCTCTGGACTCTGAGCAACCAATAATGCCCCACGTGGTCAGAGCCTCGGGGCTCAAGAAACAATGCCCCCAACCGTTGGAGTCCCACGCGGGGGACTCGTGAGCCTCGCAGGCTCTTTAAACAAATCGTGGCCCCGGAGTCCCTCTGGACTCTTAACAAAATGTCGCCCCCAACGTTGGAGCGTCTAGCGCTCTAAATACTCATGCCCCCTATGAGCCTCACGGGGCTCTGTAACAAATATGCCCCTGTAGGTTGGAGCCTCGTGGGCTCTCAATCGAAAATGCCCCCGTGGAGCCTCCGAGGCTCTCAATGACAATGCTCCCGCCGTTAGAGTGGCCCTGGCGGGCCGAGCAGCAGGACACGCACGGGGCGCTGCAGGGGAGGTGGGGGCCTCCTCTCTGGGGCCCTTGTAACTACAATCACCCCCACACTCACCGGGACACTGTACACGCTGACTAGCTGTCTCCTCTCCCCACCACCGGAGCGCGGGGTAGGCTCCCGGCGGCTTCCGGTTCGTTGCGGGCCTGGCAATGTCCCGCCGCTGCCTGCCTGACTTCTGGTTCGAGGCAGCCAATGGGAGTGCGGCGATTCTTCTCCGGGGCCGCCAATAGCAGCGTGGCCCTGGAGGTGTGGAGGCGGGCACAGTGCCTCCCAGGAGATCCCCGGGCTGGCCGCGGCAATTCTAACGTGATATGAGGGGTGGGCACCCTCGATACTCAGCGCTCCTTGCGCTCAATGAAGTATAAAGCGCTCCCTGCACTAAATACGAAATTTAAAGCGGGTCTCAGTAAAAATAAAGCGCTCCCTGCGCTAAATACGAAATTTAAAGCGGGTCTCAGTAAAAATAAAGTGCTCCCAGCGCTATCAGCAAGGTCCAGCACCCAAGTCCTGGCAAGGTTCAGGAAGGTCCAGGAAAAAGGTCCTCCTAGGCAGGGGGGGGGGGGCAAAGACTGGGCCCAGGGGCCAGCTCAGAGGGCCCTCCAGCAGGGAGGCAGTCCCCAGTGGCGGTCTCTCCTGGTGCCCAGCAGCAGCAGCAGGCCCCCCTCAAGTTAGGATCAGCAAGAGAACAGATTCTGTGGGGACACAGCCCCATTTTTATACAGTAAAACCCTTTGTTCTTGGTTCAGGGTGAGGGGGAAAACCAGTCGCAGCTGGTTGGGGAGCACCCTTGATGTGCTCAGCCCCTCACTCTATTCACTGGCAGGGCTAGGGTCGTCAGTCGCACCACAGGGGGCGGAGCCAGCATTGTGTGGGGAAAGCCCAGCCCTATTCAGGACCCAGGTGTACTCCTCCCACCCATCTAGCTGCTGATCTCCCTATTCACCACCGGGTGACTCCTCCTGACTCTGGGGAATCCCTAGCCCGTCACATGACCTCAGCCAGCCAATCACGCAACAGGCAGTCATTTCACACTGCACACAGAAGTGCCCACTTCTAGAAGTGGCACTTCCATACTAGCTACACGCACGCCGCACGCATCATCGCGCAGCATTCAATCACACGAGTCCGCACATACCAAACTCGAGCCTGCACACCCCACGCATCAGGAACTACCAGGGACACATACATTCCCCATGCATTCCTATGGGAGGGCAGGCCTATCTCACCACATGCACTCAGAGTGCGCACGCACTTTACCCTGGGACACAGGGAAAGTGCGCAGAAACTAAAAATCACTATCACCAAGTCACCAATAAAAGCAAAAAAGTTCAGGGGTGAACCTGCCAGAAGGGCCAAGTCCAACACAGTCTGTTTAGAGAAACCAGCATACAGTCTATTACAGTAATCCAGTCTAGAAGTTATAAGAGTGCAAGACGCTGTCTTTCTAGCTATCAGTGGCAGCAGATCAAACCTTTTTCTCAAAGATTTGATTAAATTGAGGCACATGCCAGCAACAGCAAGGGTATGTGGATGGAAGGACAGTGAGGTGTCAAATTTCACTCCCAGATTCCTAGCGACTTCCACTGTGGCAGGAGGAGGGGGGGGGCTGAATACAGCCACCATTTGGCTGGGGCAAAGAAAGTGGATTTGCCACGCAGCATATTCTAAGTTTTTCAGTGTTACATTTAAAATGGTCAGCTTACATCCACTGGATGACTGCGATGAGACAGCTTTTGAAATCCAGCTCCGCCCTGAAGAATGCTTTATCCATAATCGTTGATCTGATGGAGCAAGATGTCATGGGAGATGGTGTCAAATGCAGCAGATACGTCTAACAAAATCAACACTGCATTGTTCCCTTCATCCAACATCAGTTTTAGATTGTCTGATAATCCTAACAGTGCAGATTTGGTGGAGTGTGTAGGGTGAAAGCCTGACTGCTGAGGATGGAGTACATTTGCATTTACCATGAATGCAACTAATTGGCCATTGACCAGATTTTCAATCATATTGCTCATTGCAAACAATAGTGAGATTGGGCACAAATTGGACAATATGGTTGAGTCCGTGAGCAACTTTTTTTGCAGAAGTTTAATAACTGCGAGCTTCGATTGCCCTGACACCTCAGCTGTTTCTAGAGAATTATTCAGAATCTCATTGATTACAAGGTAGACTTTATCAGCAAATGGAGAGCCCAGAGAGGGCAGGGGTCATTTAGCAATCCTTATTTGCAGGACATGATAGCCTGGCGAGATTGGGCTAGCATAATTTCTTGAAAAGGTAACAAAGTTTCAGTCCTTGCCTTCGAGGAACCATCATTCATCCTATCATTTATCAGGAATGTAGGAGTAGTACAATCTCATTGTATGGTTCGTATTTTATCTTCGAAGAAAGAGAAAATTTGATCACACAGCATTTGGGAGGGTGGGATCTCCCTATCCAATGCCTTAGGTTTGAGAAAAGAATTTGAAATCTTAAAAATTATCTTTTGGTCAGATTGGGGTTCTGCAATTTCAGTGGAGGAATAATCTTTTTTAACTGCCTTAATCTGCTTGTGATAGGCTTTTAATGCAGCAAGTCCTTCTAGTTATAGGCTTTCTGCCATTTTCGTTTTAATTGCTTACAGCACACATGTTGTACAGCTAAAGCCTGATTAAACCATGGGACTGAAAGCAGAGATTTGGGTTTTCTTTTTGAAGAGATTACTGGCATTAGGTTATTAGCTGAATGGGAAATCCAGTTGTTAAATGACCTGAAATGATCTGCTTATCCCTCCAGAGTATGGATACAATTAGATAGAGATAGGGAAAATCTGGAATCAGTTATCAGTTGGCCCCACATATGAGTTGTAGGGGGGCCTGAGACTATGGAGGACAAGGTGGTATTACCTTGTTCCAGTCGGATTTTCAAAGGAATTAGCACATGGTCAGAGCAGATCTGCCGAAAGGGGGCTTCCACTGTCAAATTAGAGTTATCGGAACAGATGCTATCTAAGGTATGACCTGCGTTGTGTGTAGGTGCTTTAACCAGTTTATACAGCCCAATGATACTTAAAGTATCAGTAAACTTGACTACTTTGGGGTCATTTTGTGCACTCTAAATGGAAATTAAAATCTACTATAATAGTAAAGTTTGCATATCAGAGCAAAAAAGGGGCTAAAGCGTTGCCCAGGGAGGTCAGGAAGGTAGGCTCTGAACCTGGCGGGATGTAAATTAGACAACCTGCTTAGGACTGAGAGGGGCCAATATTAAAGCAGAACCCTAGACTTTCAGCCCACATCAAGGAGCCGAGGTCAAACGCTTCACATTGGAAGAAGTTGTGGAAAATAATGGCCAGGCCACCCCCATGAGGACAGGTCTATCCTGCCTAGAGATAGTATATCCAGAAGGTAGAACAAGAGCGATATCAGGGTTGCACCATTCTTTAAGCCAGGATTCGGTGATAAACAGGAAGTCCAACTGGAGATCTATAATGAGGTCTTGAACTTCCTGCGCATATTTAGTGAGGGAGTGAGCATTAATGAGGCCACCCAACATCGCCCCTTCTCTGGGAGACTGCATCAAGACCGGCGGTGGTAAGGAAGGAGCCCCAAAGTAAGCTTTACACTTAATAGAGGAAAAAGGACCTTAAAAGCCCTGAGGCAAGATGATAAGGTCACAATGCGGGAAAGACTTGTTACAGGCTTTTAAAAAGTCAGCAGGCATCAAAGAGCCTGGTGAGGAAGGGGAAGAGTGCCTGGCGCTGTTCGCGATCTGGCCGCAGATGGGCACAGACGGCTTCCTTTTGGCACGCCTTCGGCGTAAATGCAGATAATATCCACCCAAATCTTCCTTACTCTATTTGCATCAGAGGTGTAAACGTTTCCACCGAGAATTTTATATTGCAGATAACCAGATATCAAAAAGCCTTTCACAGATGAAATTACCCTAGAAGGTGGTAGCAACAGTGAATACATAAATGCTGTTTGTGAACTGTAATAGCACCGCTTTTAAGGATTGCATTCTTTCTATTTTTTAAATGCGAGACTGCGAATAAAGAAACGTGTTACATAAAGATGGTTAATCACAAATATAGTTTTTATCATTAGAATAATTGTGGTTTAGTTAGAATCAGTTATAACATTTCGCTATTTTACATCGCTTATGGAGAAATCTAGCATAATTGTTGTTAGTAAGTGTTTAACACTGTTGCAAGCTTGAAAGTGATTTCATTTGTAAATATGTTTTAATGGAATTTGTCAGTGTTTGATAAGCTGGTGACAGTAGCAGCTCCTGGAGGGAGTGCTGTGGGCGGTGGGGCGGAGCGGGGGAGAGGCAGAGTGGGGGGGGTAGTAAACCCCGGCATGCGGCCGAACCGAGGTAGGTAGATAAATAAATAAATAAATACAACAAATTACATTGCGCACACTGCAACGCCAAATGGCGATGCAGCCTGCGCAATGCAATTTGTTTTATTTATTTATTTATGTACTTACCTCGGTTCGGCCGTATGCCGGAGTTTACTACCACCCACCCTGCCCCTACCCTGCTCACCGCCCCACAGCACTCCCTCCAGGAGCCGCTACTGGCTGGTGATGTGTAAGACAGATCTGTGTAATTAGAGCTTTGAGTATCTTCTCATCGAAACTCAAACTCAGTGGCGGATGGTGACATTTGAAAGCGGTGAGGCGTAAAAGTTCTGGATGAGTGGCCTATGGTGACTGAACGTAGCGAGCGAGCCCAACTATCATTAGGGGGGTTCAAGGGCTTCTTCCCCGGGAAAACTTTGAAAAAATAGTGGGCAAAATGTGCATTTTCAAGCAAATTTGAGAAAACAAAAACATTAAAGCAATTGTGAAAGTGTAATTATGGCATCAATAAAGAGATTTTATATGATAGTGACATGGGTAGCTGCTTTTTCTGTACTAGCGGATCTAAAAATAGAATGCCATTTGTTGTAACTAGCACTGCACAGGAATACACAGCAGTGATTGTGCCATGTGTTACTGCAATATTTAAAGCCTAAGGCTTTAGATATTGCAGAAACTATTATTTAGCACATGGTGACACTCAACACAATCAATAAAGTTCTATTTAAGATGTTCTATAATTGCCAGCGCCTTAACCATCTCTAGCACATTTCATCTCTTAATGGTGTACGGTCTAAGCCCAGGGTTAGACTGCAACTCACAACCATACACATATGGAACAAGTGTACATTCTTAATGCAGGCAATAGTCACCCATTAATGTACAGCACAGCCCCAAAAACAAAACCACCACTCTAAATACCACTGGGTTAATCTTATACTCTGCCATGGAATTAAGGTCAGGCTAGCTGACAGCCCATAAGTACAATGTTCAATTTACAATTCTAATGCACATCCCAAACTGTCAGCCTGTCAGCAGCTGATAATGTTGCTGTAGAATCTAAATCCATATTAGGTAGGAGCCAAAGGTGGTTAATACACCAGCTGTCAAATCTGTCCAAACATTGAGGTCACAAGTTTGAATGCTTGAGAGGATAGGTTCATGCCTTAGCATGCCGCTACATCCATGCACAGACATCAAGCTAACACTCACAGGAGAAGTCTTACACCATGTGTAAGAAGGACCATTTGTGTTTAACTAACTATGGTGAAATCAAACCTAATTTTGTTATATGGAAATGCTAATTAAATGGACTTTAGAAATAATCAAGCAATCCCAAGACCAGGTATCCTTTTAACCCATGAATATTTTTAACAGAAGCACCAGTTAGGACTTCAAACGCCTCCTTTTTACCGCCTTTTGCTAGATCTAAGATATGAATGTGGCCAGACCTCGCAGAGAATGCCTTTCACTTCATTGTTGTCCCCTTTTAGTTACAAACGTTCCTCTTGGTGACGTACACTTAAAACTCATGAAAACAGAAGTACCCTCGCAGCTGGCACTTATCAATGCAGTGCATTACTTGACTGGTCTTCAACGGCCATTTTTCCCAGCAACTGATTGTCCAGGTGAGTACCAGTGACAGGAATTTAGAAGTTCATCTCAGTGGGCAATGCTGCATAACAGAGGGATCCTGCCTAAATTGCGCCCGCAGCAACATGTGCACTTTTTCTAGTCCCCGCTTTAGCTGTTTTGCCTCACGCTCTTGGATGAGACTGGCATGGCGCTTTTCTCGGGTCTCATTAGCACATTTCTGCCACAAGCTCCGAGGTCTTGCTAAAGACGTTGAGTTCGCTGCTTATCTGTCTCTCGCATCCGCTGCAAACATTTAGCTTCACGGTCCGTTGGCTCCTCACTTCCCTCTCTTCTTGGGCCTCACTGCCTCTCTTGCTTTATTTGGCTGTTCGATCGAGCCTCTGTAGCCTCACATCTACAGGTTAATTCTGCCGCCGGACTGCCCGTTTTGTGCATGTTGGGTCAGTCGCGGCCGGCATGACTCTCGCGTGGGGGGTTCGGATGTGGGGATTGCGCAGGTAGGTGGTACGCAGGGAGGGCGGGGTTTAATTTAAAAAAAAATACATTAAACTTACCTTCGCTTCCGGTCCAGCGTCGCATCTCCTGTCTCTGCACCTTACAAGTAGCTGGCAGCCTACTGCTTCTATTCTAATCCAATCACAATGCTGCAATGGCAGCGGTATGATTGGCTAGGACGCCGACCCCACAGGCGTCTATGGGGAGGCCATTTTCTCTATGTAGGCTGCATGCAGCCTACATATAGAAAATGCAGAGTGTGCATAACTGGTTTGCTTAGCCCTGGGGCAAACCAAACAGTCAGCGTCCACAACCATGGGCAAGCCACTCCTCCCCTGTCTGGAGCAGGAACTCTCACCTGCCCACCCCCAACCAGGCATACCCACCCGCCCCCAACTAGGCATACCCTTCTGCTTTCTCGCAGTGCGAGAAGTAGAACCATAAAATGGTATTTAAAATACCATTTTATTTGTCTGCTTCTCGCACTGCGGGAAAGCAGCGGGGCAACGCTCCTCCGCCCATGTGAAGGAGCTGTCCCTGCTCAAACTGAATGGAGCTCCATGTGGCCTGATTCACAAAAATCAGCAAATCTGCACCCCCAGTAGTACCCCTACGAACGGGTGCTCATTTACTATTTTTAGACTTCATTAAGATTCCATATCATACGGCTGGAAAGCTGTGCATTACACGCTTTCTAGGCATACTACTGGGAATGATTTATTACATTTTTCATCAGTGCTATTCCCATAATCTGTAGAGTCCCAGTCTGCAATAGGGAAAACTTTGCTTGTGTGCACATTTTCCCTCTTTTTTCACAGGGAAAATACGTTCCTAGTCCATAAGCTTATTCCCCTACACCGGCTCCCAAGATAGTTGTGGTGTTCAGTTGTCCTTAGTTCCCTCCATAGAAGGGGAATTACTCCTTCCATTTGAAGAAGCACATTTCTGTTCATATCCAAAGTGGAAGAGGGTTAGAGAGTATTTTGCGAATGTTCAAAATCTCACAAGGCAAGCCACGCCTTGATGTGCTGACTTCTGATCCCATGTATGGAGTTTGCTCCTGGGTAATTATGCACAAAAAGCGAAATATAATTATGATCGAGTAAATTTTTTTGGGCCTACTATGTATCGTTTTGTGGATACCAAGTAGTTTCAGTGCAGTCATGTTAAACTTTATACATAACTTTGTTATTAATAAAAACAGCCTTAAAAGTCTGGCATGTTAAAATTTCTTAGATTAACATAAGTATTTTTCAGGTAATGCAGCCATAGACTATTTATTGCCATGTCTAGACAGCACACTTGATTGAATATATACAACAATTTTATAATTCAATGCTATTGACATCTGCACGTTCATAAGGACTCAACCAATCGTGTCCAAATGCAATACCGGATGGAATCTTGGCCAAATATATTTCCCTTTGGAAGATTTAGGTCGAAGTTGACAAATCAGTCCTCAATAGCATGGCTATACATCTGTTTTCTTTCCCAAATCTATGTAACATGAGGAGTTTTAGGTTCAAAATTGTTATACGATCACCCACAGTTCTATGCCCACACTTGTGGTTATATACTATTATTGCATTGTTGTCTTTAACCATACACACATATATTTTTATGTCTCGATATGCCCATTTTCATTGCTGAATTGAAAGCCACCTTGTATGCAAAGGACTTGACCTTTTCAATGAGTTTTGATTTTATTTTTGGGAATGTCCTCACCACCCCGCGGATCTCTGGGAAGTGAAGTGAGAAGGCTAGGAAGAGAGGAGGCCCTAGAAGCTACAGTATTGGCTTTGATGGTTTGGCCTGCCTACTTCACTTCTGCAGAGTGGCGCCGTGAGCTTAGAGGAGTCGACTATGTATTCAAATTCCAAATACGTTCTTCTCAAGCCACACCTCCCATGGTCAGTGAGGAGCTAAAGCATTGTTTCAACTATGATTTACCAAGTATGCATACCAGAGGTGCGACTATTGAAGGGTAGAAAGATTATGGAGAAACAGCCCTCCCTATTGCTTAATACTCACTAAACAGATATTGTGCAAATAACAACAAGTAATGTATTCAGACTTAGTGTGTTAAACCTGCAGGGTTCATTCGTCCCATGACGACTGGACAAATGCCAGATTTTAAGAGGTACACACAAGATACAATTACATACAGTTCAGCACTTGGGATACATTTACTTTGAGGTTGTCATGAAAAGTGTGCATGGTCCTAGCCATGACGGATCTACTTTGGAAAACCATATGAGCGATAACATTGGTTGCAAAAAAAATTAAATTGTCATGCACACATTTGAAGTTTGTTAGTGTATTTGCTCTCTAACCTTTCCATATGAGATAATGCCACTGGGATTTAAATACTTTTCCCTTGTAAAATTTCAAATCTTTAGATAAGGGTACATATAACATCCAGATGTGAGGAACTATTGTTCCTTGTTCAGAAACTACTCCCTCTCGGAGTTGACCTATGCCAGAAATGACCCACGAAGCATACCATGTGCCATTAATGTGAAGGCTGCCGTGGTCCGTTCGGAGGCTAGGATGCAATGATCGCTGTCAAGATGTAACTATATTCTTCATAGTTTTTAGTCTGAGAGCCTCAAGAAGGTGAAATGACATTGTTTTTTTTACCAAAATGTTAATCGACCACAGATGTCCATTACAAAATGAGTTTTTGTCAACAGATATGAATTGATATGCCCTGTCGAATAAAGCCGCTACTGTATGGCTTTCACTGTCCATCTTATATTGAGCACACACCCTATGGAAGCAGCTGGGAAAGAAAGCCTGGTACCAAGGCCCTTTGTGCTGCCAATGAATCCGACATTCTTGTTTAGAACTTAATCAGTTGGTTCTTAGTCAGTGATTATCCGCGAAAACCACCAAGTCAAACACACATACTACTGTGCAGACAGATTGCATGCAATTAGTGTGATCTCAGAAAAATGCATTTTAAATCTGCATTGGTCTTGTCGTGAGTTTTGGCTGAGCCCCATCACTGCCTAAAAAGAAGGCCTACAGAGGGGAACAAGTGCAAACATGGCTTACTTTTGGTAGCCTGGCCTGTAATGTAAGGCAATCCATAGATGTGTGAGGTGTTGTGTGTAACAAACTAACTAAAGAACAATTAGAGTTAAAGAAGTAAAGTACTGAAATGCTTTAATCAAGTGTAAATAAAACTATATGAGAGCAGTTGGAAATATAAAGCAGTAATTAGTGGATACGGTTTTCAAAGGTTATGGAAATCATGCAAACGAAATCAATAATGAGAACCACTAGAGTAAATTCATTGAAAATGTGACAAAAGATGGAAAATGTTTCATTGTCTTCCAAGGGCAACACTAGGACCTAGATGCCAAAATAGGCTGCCCTGAAAGTGTACGCATGCAAACTGAAAGAGGGTTGCACTGGTCAATAGCTTTTTGTGTGCACGTAGTCTTTGATTATATGCAGTAGTTGTGAGCCTTGGTGAGCCACTGAACTGAAGAAGACAATGTACCGCTCCAGAAGAAGGGACCGGAAGTGTCAAATGCTCGACAGATGTGTCTGAGATCTTCTGCAAGAGGTGTGCTTGTTTCACATGGATTAATAGGAGTGTCTGTCTGTTCAAGGGTGCAGCTGGAAGGCTTTTTCCATTCAGAGCTAATAACCTGAAGCTGGGACATGCAGAAATCCTGTACATGGCTGTGTAGAGGTCTGCAATGTGTTCATTGGGATGTCAACCTTCCACTATATGAGGTGGTTTCATTTTTCTCAGGCCGATGCTGCTGAGTCCGCTTGGTTCACATAATGAAAGTAAAAAATATTTAGCAAGTGGTAAACTTAGGGGGATATTCACAAGGAAGTGGCGGAGAGAGGCGTTAGCCTTCTTGGCTTAAGGCCTCTCTCCGCCACTTCGGAAAATGCACCATATTCACAAGGACATGGTGCAGCCTTGCTTTTCCCCCTGCGATAGCGCTAAGTTTCACAACTTAGCGCCAAAGCAGGCACCCTTGCATCAGAGTGTAAGGGTGTCTGCAAGCAGGGAGGTTTGTTTATGTATAGAAAGGTGTCCCTTCCTGCACATAAACAAACCTAAAATGCCAGTTTGTAACTTACATGTGTGCTGCTTCATGCAGCACACATGTAAGTTACAAAACAGCATTTAAAAAAAAAAGGTTTGTTTATGTACAGGAAGGGACACCTTCCTGTAATTAAACAAACCATGGCATTTAGCATTTTCCATGTGTGCTGCACAAGGCAGCACACATGGAAAAAGCAAAAACGAGGAGAAATAAAGCATTTCTCATCGTATTGTCAACTTAAGACCAGGGTTTTCCTGGTCTTAAGTTTGGCGTTAGCTCCTATTTAGGCTGCCCTTGTGAATAGGGGGCAGCGTAAATATCAATGGGTGTTGCGGTGGAACGCCCACCACAACACCCTCTGCACACCCCTTTCACGCTAAACACAGTGTGAAAGGGGGCCTATTCACAAGGCAGCGTTAAGCCACGTTAACTGGCTTAACGCTGCCTTGTGAATAAGGCAAGGCCCCTCTCGCCACCACAACATCACTGAAAGTGACGTTGTGATGGTGATAGGGGCTTGTGAATTTGCCCCATAGTGTTAAGTGGTGGGAGAAGGTGAAATCAAAACATTCAGGAATCTTTATGACTCGTCCCAGTGACACAGATCCTCCTGAAAGAATTTTGTAGGAATCTTCCCCAGTGACCACATGCATCACATCTTCTCAACAGCACCCATTTAGCTGAGAATTATTATAACTAGTCACTATTTTCCACTGGATCTGTATAGATTCCCTTTGCCAGCAGTTTAGGAAGAGAGCTCACAGTAGGCAAACAGTCTGTACCAAGCAGACATACATCCTTCTTTCGTTAAGGGTCAACCAGGCTACAGTCTCCAACCACTCAGCTGCCTAGTAATTGTTCTTATATTTTCTTATTCGCAGCATGTTCCAAAGATTTAGTAGTCTGGTCATGGTTTCTTAAAGGCTAAAACTAGCATACCCCTCAAAAATCCCTAAATAGACCCCAGCACCACAGTCTATACTTTCCCAAAACTGTAATGAATGTTCTACTCTAGAACAGTCACCCATTGCAGGGGGAATTTTCTGAGAGTCCCTTTGTGTAACTTTCACTTGGCAGAAGGTTTTCAGGGGCTGATAACCTTTTATCTCATAACTCCACACCTTCCGGTCCGGAAAGGGAACCCAAAGCAGTCCTGCCAAATTTTGTCAGACCAGCCCCCATTTGGTGGGCGAGTGAGTGCAGCGAGCAAGCCTGCCCACTAAAAAGGAGTTTGGGGGGTTCTCTCCACAAGAAAATTTGGGAAAAAATGGCAAACGTGCATCCTACAACACATTTTTCATTATACACTCAATTTTATTTGTTTTTTAAGCATAGTAAATGATGACCTTACAGTGCACCTGGATACGGCAATCTTTTTTGAGACTCTTCAATTATTCCCTTACTATCACCCTCCAGCAGTGTCTCTCATCTCTCCATAGACCCTCTCTCACATGTATTTCATTTGTTTTATAGCTCGTCTCATACCAGTGTAGGGTGTCGGAGCATTTTACATCACACACATACAGAGACAATGAAACATACATGTGTAAATCAGTGTATAGAAAATGTACATAAGACAAAGGGAACTACAAGGTGTAGGAGTCACATGTCATACATACTGGTAGACATTTTGTAAGAGTGCTTGGTCTGGGGAAGCACAAACTCAGTATTCAGAATGTGACTTTACTAATTAGAATTTATTTCTACCCAAACAAACCCTTTTTAGCAAATTCAGGATAATGAATGACTGGGAAAAAACCATAACATTCTAAGCTAGATTACGACTGTAATTTATGAACTGCGCAGTAACAAACGGATCTCTGTGACAAAAGCAGTAACTCACTGAGCTATGCACGTTAAATTATGTCCTGTGATGTTCATAGTACACACTCATCTCCGCAGGCATATTAACCCTCTACACTTTCATGGAGCAGTCAACAGTGCCAATAGACTAAACTGCACTAAGCAGGTACATCAATCACCAGTTATCTTGGCACTTTTATTGTTGCCTGAAATTGTTGGATATGCAAGGAACTCTTCAGTGCTTTTCAAACAGCTGCACTGCTACAAAATCGGTCACCAGTAACAAAAGCGGACCCCACCATTCCAGCCTCCTGGGGGAACGCCCGATGCCTGGCACATCAAGTCCGACCTTGCACACCTTCAAAACTTGTCCTGTCAAGTAATACAGTGGCATTCCTTTAACAGCACCAGAGGCAGGGCTTCTCTTAGAGAAGGAGAGTCACTGGGTGTGCAGGAGATCAACAAGATGAACAAATATCCTGGTACTGGCGTTCATACATTGCTATAAGTCTAAGCTTAGCCAAGGAAGGGGCACATTGTCAAGGACGGCATTAAAATTATTGCCGGTTTAGCGGCAGAAAACTGCTGCTAAAGCAGCAATAATGGGCTTGATTATATGCCCTGGAGAATTCCAATAGAAGCCCATGTTCACACCAGAACATGGACTTCTATTGGAATTCTCAAGGGCATATTATCAAGCCCATTATCGCCGCTGTAATGGCAGTTTTCTGCCACTAAACCGGTGATAATTTTTAACACCGTGCTTGATAATATGCCCCGAAATCATATTCATTAATTTCCTCTGCATTGCATATCTGCCATGTTGCAGCATGACTCACTAACCCATTGGACTCCCTTCTGTAAGTTGAGAAAGATTTTGCTTCTTCCCTCAACGCAATAACACATATGTAACTGGCCGTGGGTTGTTCGGACCTACTAGAGGTAGCTTATTATTCATCACACAGTAATAGTTGACATGTGTGAGAAGGTGGCCTGATATATGCTGTCCACTAGTTCTAGTGGGCACCCTGTATCAGTACAAACAACCCCTTATGGTGATAGGTTAAAGACAACCTTTATTGAAAGCTATCCTAGTGGTAGCTATGGAGACCAGCCTTCAGGCTAAGTCTTGAAGGAATGTAAAGCAGCTTGTTTTACCAGTCTATAATCTCTTGAATGATCAAATGAAAGGACAACCACACCAGGTATATATTTAAAATATATGTATTTAGGTTAAAACACACCCCTCTAGTCTCTTTATGAGACTGGAGTTCGAAGTACTTAAGTTACAAGTGAGCAATCATCAGTAATGGGCCCTAGGGGCGTACCAAACCATATACCAAAAAAGTGGTATAAGCACCACGACTGAACTAGACAGAAGGCCTAGAGCCTGTAGAATTGCTGAGACCCCAAGGAACCACCCAAGGTAGTGACACAGGGGACCCACGGGGACTGTATGCAGTGTGTGAACACAACCGCGGGTTCCCGTTATCTTCTATGGGCAATGTCGCGGTTGGAAATTTACAGATTAGGGACACTTAGAATCGAGTCAGGACCAAACCCTTTTGGACTTAAGAGGTTCTAGGGCTAGCACCCACAGGAGCACCGGAGTACTCGGGTTACCTCACCCAGGGAAGTCGGGTGCATAGGTGTCTTTTGGTGTCGGGTCGCGTCGTCGATTTCAATGGAAGCCTGCAAAGAACTGCTGCTGCCGTGAACAGGAGAAGTGTCCGAAGAGATCCAAGCCTGGATCTAGGATGGACGGAACCTGATAGCAGAGGGGACAGAGTCTGGGTCACTAGCCAGTGACCGAGGGCAGGATGACCCAATGCCCACAGATGTCGGGTGCTTTAGGTGAGTTGATAGGTGTCTTGACTCTTCAGCCACGAGGTGCAGGAGGCGTTGACGAAGCCCAAGAGCCGGATTCGAGCTGTCCCACAAAGTCTGTCGAGTGCTGCGGTGTCGGCGACTAGATTGGACCCAACAAGCCTTGGCAACGGCAAGTCACTGGAATTCAGAAAAAGGATTGCGGTGCAGACTAGCAAGGTCTGAGGGAAGTCAGGGCACATCTGGAGCAACCAGGAAAGCCCAAGTAGAAGAGGAGTTGCCTTCGTGGGGACCGGCTAGCCAACGGGCTAGTGATCGCAAAGGAGCCTCGAGCAGTCGCACTTGAAACTGGCCCACGGGTCACTCGTGGAGTGGAGGCCAGCAATCTTCAGTGCAGGAGGTGCTCAAGGCTGGGGCTACTCGGAGCCCAAAGCACAACTTCGAGGAAGCCCAGGAAGATGCTGTTGCTGCAAAAGATCACGGTGTCCAGGGGTCACCGTTCCACATCACCCACGATAGCCACGGGCCTCATCTTTGCTCTGGAGTCA
This sequence comes from Triturus cristatus, assembly GCF_964204655.1. Classification (NCBI taxonomy): domain Eukaryota; kingdom Metazoa; phylum Chordata; class Amphibia; order Caudata; family Salamandridae; genus Triturus; species Triturus cristatus. Next base: position 460,026,283 of record NC_140580.1, on the reverse strand, counting down.
GGGTAGCCTCAGGGAAGTCTGGAAATCTACCTCTGGTGATGCAAAGACTTCAGCGTCCGGCGGGAGCTTCAGCAATGCAGACCGGCCAGTTGCTTCTTTAGTGCCTGCCAAGCAGGGGAGTCACTCCTTGACCACAAGGGATATTTCTTCAGTCTTCTAGTCAAGATAGAACGTCGAAGGTCCAGGATATATGTTGCAGAGTTTCGTCCAGGGTAATCTAAAGTCACAAGGACTGGGTTCCCATACTTATACTAAGTTTGGGGGTTGGACATACTCTAAGGACCCACCTATGGGAGGGTTTGGAAAGAGGGGTGGTTACACCCATTTCCTTTGTCCAGTTTTGCACCAGAGCAGGGGCAGGTAGCCCCTGCAACCGGTTTGAACTGGACTATGCACAGGGGTAGCAAATGTGCCCCCAGTGCAGGACTTCAAAGCACCAGAGAGTGCTCCCGCCCAGCCCCAATACACATCAGCCTGTCTGGGGAGGTGGTTACACCCCCCTTCGACACCCCCCTTCGACAGGAAACCTATTGTCCAGGCCTCCCCTGCCAGTGTTTCGGTCAGCACTAGTGCGAACCTGTCTCTCCCTCTAGAAGGGTGGAATGCTACCCCCGCCACCAGAGCTGGCGGGGGGGAAGTATTCCAAGATGTTTGACACCAAAAACAACATGTTTTGATGCAGCCATTCCAAAGTTAGCATTTACCGCGAGGTTATAATGCACTTAAGAGTATATGGTATGGCTGTATCACAGAATAGCCATAAGGAAGTATTTCCAAAAGCTGCAGAGGGGCTCAGCTCATGCTTGGGCACCCTCTCACACAAAACCAAGCACTCTGCCTTCAGGATTGTCAAGGCCTGCCATAGGAATAACTTATAGGTTTATATGTGTCTATATATATATATGGATATAGGTAGCCTATACCACTGTAAGGGGTGCAAGCACACCCTTACCCAGGCTGTAGTAGTAGACCAGTGGTGCCATTTTGGAATGCTTCCCAGGGGTGGCATAATACATGCTTCAGCCTCTGGTAGGCCTCTGAGGTACCTATGCCCTTGGTATATAGTATACCATATACTAGAGGCTTATAAAGCACTCCAGAATCCAATTAGATATGTACCTAATGTACATGGAAACCATTTTAGAGAGGAAGCAGCTAGGCTGTGGACCTGATTAGTAGGGACACAGCCAGACTAAGGTCGAAAAACCAGCAAAAAGTGGGGGTACCCATGTGAAGCAGATCCTACTCTCCTACAACATGAGGTTCTGCCTTGTTACCTGATGCCAAGACAGGCTAGCTACACAGTAGCAAGGGCCACACTGAGATGGAAGGGTCTACTATTTAATTTAGAATATGTGGCTTAGGCCTGGAAAGTAGACCACAGACACAGATACCAATATCCCGAAAAGCTTCTGCTCTGTAGGCTCTCACTGAAAGCCACAGGTGTGAATACCAGAATCTAAATCTGATTATTAAATTCTATGATGTAGCAACAGTGGGTAACAAAGGATGTATGCTACAGCTGCTACATGATAACAACAATAAGGCTGCTCTGACAGGTCTCATTGAAGGCCTGTCAGAGCAGCACCAGTTCTCTGCTCAATTGGTGAGCATAGAACAACGTTTCAGGAGGGATGAGGGAGGGAAGGCAAGGGCGGTGGGGTTTGGTGACTGAAGGCCAGCAATTTATTTTTTACATTTAAGGCAGGGAGGGGAGGCCTTATTATCTCTGACCTCCAATTACTCTTCTGTCCCTTTGTTACAGTTGAAAGCAGGGCCAGATGATTGTGTGGGTTATATTTGCTATAAATTCTCCACTGGTAAAAAGTGAATAATGCGGATGTGTTTCAGCTCGGGTTCTGAGTGATGCCATAGACAACTCAAGCTGCACTCTAGTTGCTATTTGATATGATTCGGAACCCTTCGGTGATTAACATGCCTGTTATGTGCGCTTATCCATCTATCATTCTATATGGTATATCAAGAGAACATGGTGTTAGGGCTTTTGTCATACTTTGAACGTTATTATAATCTCACATGTGGCGCAACCCATGAATAGTAACCTGCTTGATCTGGGTGAGATGAAGCCCAGATTGAGCCTCAGTTACTGCTGTAAATCATAGATTAGATTTAAGTTGGAAGTTTTAGAGGGGCCAAGTATTTTACTATGCAATACGGCTACCAGTGTGATTTTATGGCTTTTTTTAAAAGAACACCTTACAGTCTCACCTATTAAAGTTTAGTGGTATTGCATGTGCTGTTCTAATAACTCTTAAGAGTACAAATAAGTTTTACAATGTCAAAGTGTTCTTTTACTAAAGGGGTTTGTGTGATACCATCTATATAGTCATATAACACTCAAATAGTTTCAATTTAAAGTCATACTGTATAATGAAGGTAACAATACTTTGGATGATTTTCACAAATGGTAATGTGGATAACTATTCGATAGTTACCATCTCTTTAACCAATTCTTCATCAATGTGGTTAGTTATTCCTAAAGATAGGAAAGATCTACCATTTGACACTTCTCCTCTTATAATTATTTAGTATTTTCAAATGCAGAAGGTGTCTGCTATCTTGTCAACACTAATCCACAGGTTTGTTCCAAAATAGTGCCCCTACTTCCTACATTTCATATGATGTCTTTGCCAAATACTGTACCAAGGCTAATCTGCAAAATCTGTATCTGGTTAAATAACAGACACTTCTCAATTACAAATCAATATTGTAATTTAATTTCAAAGAGCTAACTTGGAAGTGAGTATCATCACTTGAATTCTAGCCTCTGTCATCATGCATCATATCTATGGGTGTGTTGTTCCACGGGAGTCCACGTTGGGTCACTTATTCTTTGAGACCTATGATTAGCTTCTATCTGCCCTCATCACCTCTCACGACTTTGGGTTCTAAATGTGTCCTATGATAATCACACTTTGCTAAAGCTGACTTCTGCTGCAACAGAAACAACTGCATCATTTCATTCAGGCATTTACCGCCTCTTCCAAGGCTGTCTGGTTGACACATTAGCTGTGATAGTATTGTGCCTTGACTACAGTAAATGTTAGGTTTCGCCTGCACAGCTCTTGTGCTGTGCTTGTGAAATCTAATGTATTCAACATAAATCTTAAAAGGGACTTACATCCTGCCTCTTGTACCCTTGCTTTTCATTTGTTCATGTGCTTGCCACTTACTTTTTCCTCTGTTTCTTTTGGTTGTAGCATACTATTTCCTGTTGTTCCTCCCATTGGCTTCCTCTTATCAGTGTCCTGAGGCCCAAGTCCTGACTTCGCTGGTCTGGCGAGACTTATTGAGAGGGCTCCAAAAAGTGCTATCAGGCCAGCCTAGAGCTACAGTGCATGTGCGCGGGCGTGCGCGCCGCTCTTTACCGCGATTACTTTCACTTTCGCGGCCCCACGGCTGCTTTGATGTTTGATCGTGATCGCGATCGCTTTCACTTTAGCGGCCGCACGGCCGCTTTGCATAGCCAATAGGTCTCGCTTTTGGGACCTTATAAGTATTTAGTTATGCAACTGTTGCATGGCTAAACACTTATAAGGTCCCAAAGGCGAGACCTATTGGCTATGCCAATGCTTGTTTTAAAACCTTTTGCCCGCACAGTGCTTGTTTTTTTACTTTCTGCTGAGTGCATGGCTCTCTTTCCGTCCCTAATGTTGCCCGCACTTTTTCCCTCCTCCCATGCACCACTTTAATGACAACCATCCTGACACATCTCACTATCAGCCCCTGTGAGACTGCTGCCATCTTGGAGTCAGGTAGCAGTTGCGCTAAATAGAAATTATGAGACTTCACATATTTAGGAGTGATTATTGGCTGTGCTTGAGAGCGCATGGTTCACGGCCTTTGTAAACTGGCTGATGTGTGTGTGCAGGGCTGTGTTGCAGTGAGTAATGTCTTCCATGTGCGCATGCCTAGTACCAGAAAGAGCAGCACAGTACTTGCCCTGAGCTTGTTTCTGCCGAGTACATGGCTCTCTCCATCCCTCATGTTGCTCCCCCCTTTTCCCTCCTCCCATGCACCATTTTAATGCCGAGGATGAGTCCAGATACTTTTACCCAAAAAAGGAGGCACCTCCTAGTTACTGCAAACAGGCGCACTCTGTGCGGCACACAGGTACTTTTTAACAGATCGATATCCTCTGCTTAGCAGGTAAATCAGTGTGGTTCCGCCCACGGCTTGGTGCAGGGTGATGTGCTCCACCCCAACCCCAGTCCGGGTGGCACACTCCTGGCTGGCATCCCTGCAAGTCCTGGCTGTGTTTGAGAGTTTAAGTTCAGAGCCCGGCTCACCCCTGCACCCGACAGCCTGGTGTCGGAATTACGAGTTGGGTGTTATTTGTCGCAAATTGTAATTTTCGGGTGTGTTAAATATTGCCCTTGAAACCATCCTGCTGCTGCCTGCCCCTCCTGTACTGTGGGCTGCGTCAGTAACTGCCTACCACAGAGGCGCTGACTCCTCAAAAAGACTAGCCTGGCCGCCCACTCCTACGCTCTTCTCCCCTGTTGAGGATTCACCTCCCACTCCTGCTATCTCCTGTGCCCTTCTCATAGTGGAATATTTTCATCCCACCTCAGGGTCTCCCTCTCCTGCACCTTCCTCCCCTGTGGGGATCGCACCTTCCACTTGCATCCTTTTCACATCCAGACTAGGGCTCTCCTGCACCTTCCTCACTCCATCCACTCGTGCGCTCTCCTCCATGTGGGTGTTTAATCTCCCACTCCTGCTGTCTTATCCACACATCTCACCATGCAATATTCCCCTCACACTTCAGGGTTCTTGTCCCTCCTCTGCACCTTCATCGCTATGTGCTGTCCCATAACTTCCTTGCTATCGAGCACCTTCTTCTTTGCTTCGCTGCCCCACCACCAAAAGGGCTCCTTCCTTGGACCACCCGGAGCTATTCTGTGTAAACACCCCATCTACTGTATCCACATTTATAGCCTCCTCACACTAGTGATTGCACTTTCACACTTAGTATTTCTCTTTTCTCTCACTAAATGTGTATCATTCCGTGCCCGTCTCGCCCCACGCTGCCACACTTGCATGCTCCTACTCCATTCTCCTTTACACATTCCGTTGCCAAACCACGTTATCACCCCCATCCCTCCAATTGCACCCTTTCTAATTGCAATAAATTGGCTCCTGGACAATGTGGCATACATTACGACCTCTCCACTTCCTGCACAATTCTACACATTTGTACTTGTTATTTTTCTTTTCTTTGTCTCATTTTCCTGCACTGCGCTGCTTAGATGCCACATGTGGTAGAACAGACAAGCTATGCCTCGCCAGGAGCCAGGGGAGGGGAGCAGTGCTCAGGCATCTTTCTGCAGCATAGTAGGACACAGGATGGCCTTCCCTCTTTTTGTAACTTTGCACAACACTTACATAACTTTCACCTACTCTCAGACACTGCTCACCCTGCACACTCACTCACCATTTACTCTGCAAAGTCACCCTGAGATTGCACTAGCAGTCAGATACTGCTCATCCACCAACCACACAGTGTGTGACTCTACACTCACACACCATTGACATACCATTGACATACCTCTCACCCAGCACTTACATTCCTCTCACCCTGAACTAAAACCGCTCAACCTGCACTTATACTATTGACATACCTTTCACCCTATATTCGCACACCTCTTACCTTGTACAAGGTAACATCTCTCCCCCTGTACAATCACACAGTTCTCATTCTGTACAGAACATATATCAATCACCATGCATTGAGGCATTTTCACCCTGCACTCAGACACTTATCAACCTTCCTTCATGCACCACTCACCCTGCACAGAGAGCATTCACACCATACTCCCCACACTCACACACTGCTCCCACACCTCTTGACTTATTATTAATCCCATAGGCGAAATCTAATGCATGTGCCAATGCTTGTTCTGCATCTGGGTGCTTCAACTTATCTATTATAGAAACTGCAGCTTGTTCAAAATCTAGCTGTCAGAGAGGTAGGAAGACAATTCTATTGCACTCCACCTCAGAGATTTGAATTTGGCTGCCACTCAAACGCAGTGATGTTAAAAACAATTCCCTGATGCATCAGTCTGTGTGTGGAACTGCCTTCTATTTGTATTATATAAGCAACGAGTCATATATCCTAAGGCGGGCTCTGAGGTGTGCTCGGAACACTTGCTTAAGGTACCTTCATTTGAAGAGAAAGAAGATGCAAGAAGATTGTTTTTGGCCATAGCTGTTTACCTTTGGAATAGATTATTTTAGTGCGTTGTGTACTGAACTGGACTTCAATCATTTTTGTAATCTCAAAATTATCTGTTTTTCCTGGTTAGGACAGCCTTAATGCAGCCACCATAAACCCTTAGTGTCTCAATTACAATGAATTGGCATAGGGCAGTACCGCAAGTCATTTTGCTGCACTGCCCTACACAAATTTTAAAGGACAGGAATGCACCATATTTCAGACAGCACCGGCGTAAAATTTGTAGCCCAGCGCCAACGCTGGCACCCTTGCACCATAGTGCAAGGGTGTCTGTGTTAGCATGATTGTTGTTGTGCAGGAAGGGGCGCCATCCTGCACAAAAACAATCATGAGTGGCGTTTTCCTCATACTATATGTGCAGCACACATGGAAAGAGGAAAAAACGAGGAGAAATGTAAACATTTGTTCTAGTTACGCCTGCTCTGGGGAGGCATACCTTTTGGGCGCTGCCCCAGGTTTAAGTGATGTTGTAAATCTGGGGCAGTGTCATATTCCATGAGTGTTAAGTGGGAACACCCACAGCAATACCCATGGAACACTTCCTAGATGTAGAGTAAGGCAACCCCATTATATTTAATGGTAGTGTAAGGCAAGTGTTGCCTTGTCTTAATCCAGATATATGAGGTCATGCAAAGCCACACAGGGTGGCTTTCCATCGCCTCATATATATGATTGAGAGACCTGCGCCAACAAAACAATGGATTTAGGCCCCGATCTCTGTACTGGGGTGAATGTATGACATTGTTCTGCATTCTGTCCATCAATTGTTCTTTTTACATTTGTCACCCCGAGTGGAACGGGTATTCCCAGACGTGGGTCCCGTGCTCTCCATGCCACTGGAATCAAGCTATCCTGGCTGATGAGGGGTGAAACCCCGCCGAAACGGGTCCTAGGAGGTTTGGTTCCAGTCCAGGGAGGACTTGGCCTGGCAGTTCGGGCTGGACTGTTCCCATTGGGCGCAGGGTCAAGACTGATTTGCATATGGCTGGGTTCTAACTGGAATGGCATGGTGAGCAAAAAAACGATGGATTTAGGCTCAGATCTCTGCACTGGGGTGAATGTATGACATTGTTCTGCATTCTGTCCGTCAATTGTTCTTTTTGCATTATAACTAAGGCACTAATTATGAGTGGGTCGGTGTTTTCCGCCGGTGTCGGAATTACGAGTTGGGTGTTATTTGTCGCAAATTGTAATTTTCGGGTGTGTTAAATATCTCACCATTCATTAAATTTCAACAGTTCAAACCTGCTGGAATTTAACACAGGAGAAATGTACAGTGTTCTCCATATTATGGGATTTATCAAACCCGATAAATAACGTTCTCGGTCAAAAGCACCTGGATTCCAAGAAACTCGGAATCAGGGCATAAGTGTCTGTGAGTCTATAACTCGTCTCAGTCTAAAATTACCCAAAATACTGCTACTTGTTGTAACCACATTCTTTGCAGCCCGAATCAGCTAAAGACCAGTAGCATGTCTACTCTTCCTAAAATGTGTTTTTCATTCTGTTCTTTTAGATGTGCAGGGAGTACCTCATTCAGCAAAACCTTAGCAGCAGGCACATCTTGGCAGAGCTGAGTCAATGTGCTCATCAGGTATGGCTTTTACTGAGCTTATCATGAGTATTAAACAAATTCGTTTTTTTAATGATCCATGCATTAAATGCTGTGAATGCTTTCCAGTTTGTCAATTTCGAGTCAGCATGACACATTATTTACCCATTTGTGGCTGAACTTTATGTTCCATAAATTGCTCAGAATTATTAAAACGTTAGTGTCCCACTTAGAATGGGATTATGGGAGCCATGGGTTACATAAATTCCTATGACATTATTTCAATCAGATTCATTACAGGCTGAGAATGAGATTTCATCAAAAGATATGCACCAAATGAGCTTTGCAAAGAAGCACCAGAGTCATAATGTCTCTAATTCTCTGTGCTTTCTCATACAGATGTTCAAGGGCTGTGTTGAATTATTAGGGCTTTTACATAGGTTTTTAGGATCAGTAATACCTTTTGAAAAATGCATGCATGTTTACAGTTACTCTGCTAGGGCCCTCGATACGAGTGGGCCAGTAATTGGTGCAATATTGATCACACATGATAAAAACAGACTGCTGTGTCGGAATTCATTGAGTGCAATAAATAACACCAAATTACATGTTTCCCCTGATATTGGGGAATAACTTGCAGATATCTGAATGACGCAATATGTGACTTGCCTTTTACTCCTGTTTAAATGTATACAAGAGATGCTGTTTTTATCATAACAAACGTTACCGCACCTATCACAATTTAATGGTCAACTCGTACGGTCACGTTTAAGAGACTAGCAATGAAACCACATATTAAGTGAAAGTCAAGGACACTCCTGTAGTTCGGCACAAAGTACTAATAGTAAGCAGTGTGCCCCAGGAAAGCATTTAGCTGGGTCTGGTTAGGGGCTCATCCAATCACAGAATGGCCTTTGGATGTGAGAGGCTATATTTCCCACTCCACACCTGGTGCCAAGATATACCACTGAACCCTGACCTCTCCAGCACTTAGTTACCTAGATGGTCGTCTTCTGCAGCTCCAATAACCTCTGGAGGTGTCCCAGGTATCTAAAGTGAAGTGTAAAGAATTATGTTGTACAAGTAGGCAACACAGTGTATGGTTTATCAGCTGTTCAAAAGGTGAAGGGGCATTCTTTACCCTAAGAAAATATCTACATTCTTGTAGTGGACCTCTCTCTGACATCAGAAAAGGGCATTCTGACAATGATCTAGGCCCACGCGATGTACTCAGCAGACCCAACGTATATATGGGCATATTTACCAGCTGGCGATAAAAAATTATCGCCGCTTTTGCGGCCGTTTTCGGACGAAAAGCTGCGATAATTTTATCGCCTAATTAGCAAGGCCACGCTAACGCGTGAAACCTTGCTTTAGCGTCGGGATTCCGAAAGCCCAGCTTTGCATCTCTAATGAGATGCAAAGTGGGCGTTCCTGACTTAACATGACAGGAGAAATGTCGCTAAGCAACATTTCTCCTATCATCAAGCCCCACGCTATGAAGCAAAGCGGCAGGAAAAGTAGCGATTACCCCTGTTATCGCTACTTTCCTTACGCCTGGTTCAGAACTGACTTAGCCATGATATCCTATGGAAGGTGGATATCATGGCTAAGTTTGTAAGTCCCTATCAGCAAGCTAACGCCACACAACGTGAGATTATCGCTGGGATTTTTATCGCTTTTGAGATAAGCGTTGCTAATAGCACGCTATCTCAGTAATAAAAATCCACGTTAGCCGGCAATAATTATCCTAGCGCTAAGTGCGCTTAGCGATAATTATCGCCGGTTGTTGCTGATATGCCCCATAGACACTAAACAGCTCTATTAATTCGTCAGACAGCAACCCTGGTCACCTCTTTGACATTATGACAGTTCATTCAGATGAGCAGGTCTGTCGACCCCTCGTTCACGTCTAACCAGTGCTTAATTTGTGAAAAAATAAGTGCCATGGCCCTCATCAGGAGGCCACTGCCGCTTGCACTACTCATTGCCCCTGCAGCACTGCCAGTGATAGTACCAACACAACTACTAACCATCACACTACTACAAGTATGACAATTCAGACTATTCCCGGCCTCCAAAGCTGTAAGACTAGCTTGAGCTGCAAGTATTAGTCATTTCTAATATATATTGAATCAGTAAACTGCTGTTGGTGTGCTCATCTCTAAATCAGATCAATAGCGCCACCATGTGGCAGACTATCATAAGTGTTGGTTTTGACAATTAAGTGATGGAGCCACCAGCTCAAATTAAACATTGGGTTTAACATTACAGGGCTAGTCTATAAACATTGGAAGTTTTCAATGACTTCCAGGGCTGTCACCTTGCCTGCCTAGCTCTGATGCAGTTTTATACCTTCTGCAAATTCTGCATGCCTTATAGTTGTCTTCACTGTTGGTTTCATAGGTGTGAGCTACAGTCAGTAAAGGGCACAAGAAAAACAAATGGGCATAGCACTTCAGTACCATGCTGCTTTACTCTTGTTGCACACATTTCATTTTGATCTTGACTGAGCCATCCTTGTTTCATCCTTGACATATGTTTTAGTATTCAGGCTGACTGTCAAAGTCATCCTGATCAGGGATAACAAAGTTGGCTGGCTTATCCACCATCCAGTGGCCAGACATTGCCAGATTCACAAGAAACACTCTGATTTCCCATTGTCTCCATTATCAATACAGAAATTGACTTTACAGAACTTCTTGAGTGCTGTATAGGGGCACACCTTTTATCTGGTAAAGCATGAGGATTAATAAGCTTCAAGACAGGGTGTCCTGGCCCTATGGCTAAACACTAGAGGTACCCTCCAGGCCATATCACACACCGAAGTTCTCCTAATTCATGTGAAAGTTATCTTTTATGGGTGTTTTAATAGGACCAGGCTTTTCTTTAGATTTAACATATAGTCCACAATGCCATGAGCTGGAAATCTCAGGTTTCCTCCCCAATACAACTTACTACTAAATCAGAACAGCACCACTATTCTTTACACAATTTGTTTTTTAAAGTCCATATTGTTCCCACTTAGATTCAAATATAATACAAGAGAAGTCACTTGATCCAATTGATGATTTATAGTCTCTTATTTATTTTCCAAACAGTTCTTCAGCCAACGCGTTTCGTCCTATTCTGCTAGGACTTCTTCAGGGCAAATAAATGATTTGTATAACGATACGGTCTCACGTAGAAAATAATCTCCAACAAACTTATAACTCTCAACTATTCTGCTTGTCCTCATGTTGAAGATAAGCCATGAAAACACTGTCAAATTGGCATTGGTGGTTTTTCCAGTCCCAAATAGAGTTGGTCCGATATGATAGCCAAACACAAACTAAAGCGAATTAGAACCGTATCGTACTTGGCCGTTCGTACGGGACTTGTACGATTCGTACGTAAAAAAAATACAGATAAGAGTCGTACGGTAATTTTTTTTAACGGATCGGAATCAGCACCAGAATGTTAAAACCAACATCACTAAGAGATGTATTATATCATTCTGAGTTCAGGCATACTAAATTCGAATTTCTACCATGTTCCCTAAGTCAGTTAGGATTATAAGATGTACTAACCAAACTGCCCATTCTGACCTATGGAGAACAGCTAGCCTTGCAATAGTGAAAAACGAAAATGGCTGTAATTCACTATTAGAACGTGCCACATACAGCAGGGCATGTCCTACCTTATACTTACAATGCACCCTGCCCTTGGGCCTACCATAGGGGTGTCTGATATGAAGAAAAGGGAAGGTTTAGGGACTGGCAAGTGGGTGCACTTGCCCAGTCAGCATGACAGTACCAGACTGCACACAGGCTCTGCAATGGCAGTCCTTCGACACACTTTTACAGGCTGCTTCTGTGGGTGGCACAACCAGTGCTGCAAGCCCACCAGCAGTATTTGGATTACCAGCCCTGGGCACTCCTTGTGCACTGTACTTGGGTCTGACTGGTAAACCAAACCAACCAATCATGGAACCACTTATTCATATATCAATTTACAATAGGGAGCACTTGCACTTTGGCACTGGACAGCAGTGGCACAGTGCCCAAAGCAACTAACACCAGCAAAAACCAATGAGACAACAGCAAAAATGGAAGGGAGACCCACGCCAAGGTGCTAGGTCTAACACGTGTCCCCTCCAGCTGTAATGTGGGGAGAACTACCCTACCTTCTGGGAGTTCTCATCACTAAGGCGGAAAAATCTGGACAGACCATCAGCGTTGGCGTGTTCTGTACCAGGGCGGTGTTCCACCCTGAAATCCATCCCCTGTAGGGAAATGGACCACCTCAACAGCTTTGGATTCTCACCCCTCATCTGCATCAACCATCTGAGGGGCCTGTGGTCTGTCTGAACCCGGAAGTGAGTCCCAAACAGGTATGGTCTCAGCTTCTTCAGTGCCCAGACCACAGCAAATGCCTCACGCTCAATAGCACTCCACCTCTGTTCCAGTGGAAGTAACCTCCTACTGATGAAGGCTACCGGTTGATCTAGGCCCTCCTCATTCATCTGTGCCAAAACATCCCCCACTCCATGCTCTGAAGCGTCTGTTTGTACTATGAACTCTCTGGAGAAGTTGGGTGCCAAGAGCACGGGCGCCGTGCACATAGCAGTTTTTAGGGCCTCAAAAGCTTTCTGACAGGTGTCAGTCCAAATAACTCTCTTAGGCTGCTTCCTGGAAGTCAGCGCAGTCAAGGGTGCAACAATGTTGCCATACCCCTTGACAAACCTCCTGTAGTAATCCGTGAGTCCTAAAAAGGCTCTCACCTCTGTCTGGGTCTTGGGTGGCTCCCAAGCCAGGATGGTTTCAATCTTGGGCTGTAGGGGCGCCACCTGGCCGATCCCGACCTGGTGTCCCAAGTACACCACAGAACCCTGCCCGATCTGGCACTTACTCGCCTTGATCGTGAGGCCTGTCCTCTGTAGCACCATTAACACTTCTCAGAGGTGGCGCAGATGTTCTTCCCAACTGGCGCTGAACACTGCGATGTCATCCAGGTAGGCGGCACTGAACTCATCCAGTCCGGCCAACACCTGGTTGACCAACCTCTGAAAGGTGGCAGGGGCATTCTTCATCCCAAAGGGCATAACCTGGAACTGGTAGTGCCCATCTGGTGTGGAGAATGCTGACCTCTCTCTTGCCCCATCAGTCAAGGCGATCTGCCAGTACCCAGACGTTAGGTCAAACATGCTGAGGTACCGTGCAGCCCCTAGCCAATCTATGAGCTCATCAGCTCTGGGGATGGGGTGCGCTTCAGTCCTGGTGACTGAATTGAGCCTTCGGTAGTCCACACAAAGCCGGAGTTCTGGTGTTGCACTCGGTGCAGCAGCCTTTGGAACCAAGACCACTGGGCTAGCCCAAGGACTGTTAGAGGACTCAATCACCCCTAATGCAAACATCTTGGAGACCTCCTCCTTGATGCAAGCTCTCACCCTGTCAGTCATCCTGTAGGTTATGTGCCTCACAGGTGTACTATCCCCAGTGTCCACATCATGGACGCAACAATCAGTGACACCGGGAACCAGGGAGAACAGATCATAAAACTGTCCCAGCAACTGGCGGCAGTCATTCTGTTGCTCAGGGTGGAAGAGAGGTTGACACCATCCACTGACCCATCTTGCTCTGTCGCCGACAGGAGGTCGGGAAGAGGCTCGGTCTCCTCCTCCATTCCACCATCTGTTGCTAAGAGCATGCCCACTTGGGACCTCTCCAAGTGGGGCTTCAGGCGGTTGACATGCAGGACCCTCAAGGGGTTCCTGGGAGACTGCAAATCCACCAAGGAGGTAACCGGACTTTTGCGCTCCACAACCTCAAATGGTCCGGTCCTCTTATCCTGGAGCGCGCAGGGCTCTACTGGGGCCATGACCCACACTTTCTGACCGGGCTGAAGCTCTACCAGAGTGGCATTCTGGTCATACCACCGCTTCATCTCCTCCTGGCTGGCTTAAAGATTCGCCTCAGCGAGTAGCCTGAAATGCCTAGTTTGGTTCCTAAAGGCCAGCATGTAGCTATATACATCCTGGGGAGGTTTCCTGGGAGATTGCTCCCAGCCTTCTTTAACCAAACTCAGAGGTCCTCACACTGGGTGTCCATAGAGAAGCTCAAAGGGGCTGAACCCTAGAGATTTCTGTGGCACCTCACGGTAAGCAAAGAGTAGGCATGGTAAGAGGATGTCCCAATTACGCCTCATGGGTTCCTCAAGACCCATAATCATGCCCATCAGGGTCCGGTTGAACCTTTCAACCAACCCATTTCCTTGGGGGTGGTAAGGAGTGGTAAACTTGTAGGTTACCCCATATTCCTGCCAGAGGGACTTCATATACTTGGAAATGAAGTTAGTATCTCGGTCAGACACTACCTTGCGAGGGAATCCCACTCTGGAGAAAATTCCCATCAGTGCTCGTCCCACCACGGGAGCCGTCACTGTCCTCAGAGGTATGGCTTTCGGGTACCGGGTGGCATGGTCCACCAGGATGAACCTGTTGCCCATGGCTGTCTTGGGGTCCAGTGGCCCCACAATGTCAATACCCACCCATTCAAAGGGGGTGCTGACCACAGGGAATGGCTGGAGAGGAGCCTTGCACTTCCTCCCACTCTTTCCACTTGCCTGGCAAGTCTGACTGACATGTCCTGCAGTGAGTGTCTGAACTCCTGCGCATTTGGGGCCAATAAAAGTGGGTGACAAGCCTCTCAAGGGTCTTGTCCTGCCCCAAATGTCCTGCCAATGGCACATTGTGAGCAAGCCCCAGTAGGGAGGCTCTGAAGCGCTGGGGTACCAACAGCACACGGGCTGACCCAGGCTCAGCAACCTTAGGCTCAGAATACAGGAGACCATTCTCCCAGTAGACCCAATGTGACCCAGACTGATCACCTGCTGCCTGATCTGCAGCCTGCTGCCGCAGACCCACGAGAGAAGGGGACTTGTTCTGCTCCTCACAGAACTCCTCCCTGGAGGGTCCTCCTTCTTGCTGCCAATGGGTCAGCTCAGGCAGGTCCCCCAGTTCAGCTACCTGTTCCCCTGTAGGCTCCAATGCATCACCCTCAGGGTCTGCTCCCTCCTGGACCGTGGGAACTGCGGGGGCCAGTTTCCTGCACCCCCTGCCTCCTCTCTCTAAGGCAGGTACCTGGCCCTTCTTCTCAGACTCCAGGTCCTCTTGAGAGCCCCTACTGTCTGCCTTGGACCGTGTGGTGACACAGGCCCAGTCAAGCAGACCCAACATTTCCAAATGAGCCCTCCGCTCCACCTTCGCCCAAGGAGAGCTCTCCAGATCGTTCCCTAACAAACAGTCAACAGGCATGGCGGGCCTCACAGCTACCCGAAGAGTACCAGAGACCCCCCCACTCAAAGGGAACCTGAGCCACCTTGCAGTGGCTCTCTGTGTTGTCAGCAGCAACAACTGGATAGAATGCATTGGGGACAACCTGCTCTTGAGAAACAAGGTGACACTTGACAGCTGTCACACTGGCTCCTGTATCTCTAAGAGCCTCCACCCTATGGCCATTGATGGTCACCCACTGCCTGTATTTCTTAGTGTTATCAGGCAGTTGGGTCCTAGGGACCACCTCACAGTCTCCTAAAGAGACAAGGGACATCTCTGCTTGCTCCCACCCACCTTGGGCACCCATCTCCTCACCCAGGGCTACACTAACCATCTGCCGGGGGGCTGCACCAGGGGGTGCTGTCTTCACAAACTGGCGGCACCAGGCATCCTTCGCTTTATGACCCAGGTCCCCACATTTGTAGCATTTCAGGGGTCCCCCTTGAACAGGTGGATCTGTCGGGCCCCTGATGGTTTCTGTTAGAGTGGCTGGGAACCTTTCCCTTGGTTCCCTTGGGGATTACTTTGAGGCCTTCTCTGGAACTCCCTCTGTTTACCCTTGTCCCCCCCACTCTTCTGCTGGGGACCCTGCCCACTCTTGGCTGAATCTCCCACATGACCCTTATGGATCGTGGTACTGACCCAGCGGTCCGCCTCCTCAGCAAGCTTCCTAGGATTAGTCAGCCCACTATGAATCAGGTGCTGGCGTAGCTCTGGAAACCAATTACTTGACAAGTGCTCCCATGCAATTGAATCAAAGAGCCTCTGAAAATCCTCAACCTTGCTACCCTTCACCCAACCATCCAATGCTCTGCAGACAAAAGTGACATATTCCACCCAGGTACTGTTCTCTATCTTCTTGCAACCCCTGAACCTCTGTCTGTACAATTCAGGAGTTAAACCATACCTAGACATTAATGCATCTTTCATGTGGGGATATGAATTATAGACTTCAGAAGGCAAGTCTAACAGTGTGTCCCGCCCTTCACTAAGGAACCGCCCACACAACCCCGCTCCCCAATCCTTCTCAGGGACCCGGTGGGAAGACATGGCTACCTCATAGGCCTTGAACCACTGTCCAATATCATCATACTTAAAACATTCTTTCACCACATCTTTGGTAATATACACCCTGCATTCAACAGGCAATGACAGTGTGCTGCCACCAGAGGGAGCAATCTCTAAGCTCCTGGCTTTCAATTCTAACTCCCTCAAACTTTTCTCATGATCCAGCTGCATTTTCTTTTCCTCTAGGGCCAATTTCCAATTTTCTAATTCCAGTTGCCCACCCAACTTAAGCTTGGCCAGCTCCATCTCATGCCTCCTGCATCTTTCTCTGTCCTCCAGCTCCTCTGGAGACAGACTCTTGGCAGAAACACTGCTACCTGCGGTGGAAGGCGCTCTCCTTCCTCCTGGACCCAATGGCCCACCCAGCTGCCTATCTGCATTCTCATCTCCTTCCTCATTCTCAGGGGCATTCCTAGCTTCTACCCAGGCCCTCAGCGCCTTGTAGAACTCTTCCTTCCTGAAGAGCCCAATAATGGAAACATTGAATTTCTTGCAGAAGTACTTCAGCTGCCTTACTTTGTAGCTTTCCAGTTTCTCCTCTTCCCATTCCAAATCAATAGAGGCGATGGACGCTGTGTCCTCCATGATGGTTAAACTTGGCAAAAATAGAAAACCCCAAAACGAAATCTACCAAAACTATGTTGTTGTGTTTTGGTCTGCACTCACTAGTAGTGTTCACCAATCACTGTACATGAGTCACAAATGCAAGTCCAGAATCCTCACTGCTGACCACCGTTAGATTTGGGGGTCTCTAGTTCTCACAGGTATGCACTTGTGACAAATAGGGACCATTGCCTCTAGTCAGGGTAAGGGGGTACACTCCTAAAATAACCCCTGCTCACCTCCTTGGTAGCTTGGCACGAGCAGACAGACTTATCTCAAAGGCAGTGTGTAAAGCATTTGTGAACACATACAGTAATCAAGTGACAACACTACAGATGGACACCACACAGGTTTTATATCAAAAATATGTATTCTTTATATAGATTTAACACAAGACCATAAACGACAAAAATCCACAATATTATTACTTTAAAAATGGTAGAATTTAGCTTAGTTCTCTTTAGTTCTTAAATGCGACACTTTGAGTCAATGTACCTTTAGATGTGACACGCAGGGCAACGAAAGTGTTGCAACGATGGTGATGCGATGAGAGTTTGGTGCAAAGAAATAAAGACGTGAAGATCTTCCTGATGCGGCACGCTTCTCCGATGTTGCAAGAAGACTCGACTCGATGCGTCAACTGCAGCGGCGATACCCTTGTCCAGTGATGCGACGACAACGGCTTTGGCGGCAACACGCTTCCGCTCGATGCGACAGCTGCAGCGGCGACACCCTTGTTCAGTGATGCGATGGCAGCCGCTCCGACGGTGGCATGCTTCTCCGTGGATGCGAGGCGCTTTTCTTGATGCGGTGCAATGCGACAGCTACGGCGGCGACATCTACGATGCGATGGCAGCTGCTGCGACACGCTTCTTCTCCATGAGTCGCGCTTCCAGCTCCTTGCGACACGCAGTCCCTCAGAAGGCCCAAAACAGCAGCAGGCACTTCCAAAGAACTCTGGGGAGCTGGTGGTTGAAGTCTGTTGTCCCTGAGACTTCAGCAGGAGGCAAGCTCTTTTCCAAGCCCTTGGAGATCCTTACACAAGTTGAATGAAAATGCACACAAAGTCCTTTCTCAGCAGCACTTCAGCTTAGGGATAGTCTCTCCTCAGTTTCTTCTGGTTCCACTCCTCAGTAAAGGTTTCTTCTTGTTTCCCAAAGTGATCTAAAGTTCTTGGGTGTGGGTCCCAATATTTATACCAAGTTTCTCTTTGTTCTCTGAAGGCAGAGAGGCCTTTGCCTAGTCCAAACCAGTTCTGGTCAGTCCTGGAGTACTTTGTTTACATGACTCCTTCTTTCCTTTCAGAGTGCAGGGCAGAGACATCAGACGCACCACAGGAGGTGGAGCCAGCATTGTGGAGGGAAGGCACAGCCCTATTGAGGTCCCAGGTGCAACTCCTCCCTCCCATCTAGATGCAGATCTCTCTATTCACCACTGGGCTGACTCACCCTGTCTCCTGGAATTCCCCAGCCCTGTCACTCAAACTCCAGACAAAGAATACACAGCCTAGCAGAGGCAGGTTTGAATGGTTAGACTAGAAAATACCTACTTTCTAAAAGTGGTATTTTCAAACACAGCATGTTAAAACCAACTTCACTAAAAGATGTATTTTATCATTCTGAGTTCAGGCATACTAAATTCTAATTTCTACCATGTTCCCTAAGTCAGTTAGGATTATAAGATGTAATAATCAAACTGCCCATTCTGGCCTCTGGAGAACAGGTAGCCTTGCAATAGTGAAAAACGAAAATCGCTGCAATTCACTATTAGAATGTGCCACACACAGTTGTGCATGTCCTACCTTATACTTACAATGCACCCTGCCCTTGGGCCTACCATAGGGGTGTCTGATATGAAGAAAAGGGAAGGTTTAGGGACTGGCAAGTGGGTGCACTTGCCCAGTCAGCATGAGAGTACCAGACTGTACACAGGCTCTGCAATGGCAGGCCTTAGACACACTTTTACAGGCTGCTTCTGTGGATGGCACAACCAGTGCTGCAAGCCCACCAGCAGTATTTGGATTACCAGCCCTGGGCACTCCTGGTGCACTGTACTAGGGTCTGACAGGTAAATCAAACCAACCAATCATGGAACCACTAATTCATACATCACTTTACAATAGGGAGCACTTGCGCTGTGGCACTGGACAGCAGTGGCACAGTGCCCAAAGCATCTAACACCATCAAAAACACATGAGGCAACAGCAAAACTGGAAGGGAGACCCACACCAAGGAGCCAGGTCTAACAATAACTTAATCCTCTGTTTTGCTGGCCAATAATGTACACATATCACAGCATTGCTAGAAATGCATGTTTCTCCAAATGAGTGGACAATCAAGAGGGATGGTAAGAACTCCACGCATTAGTGCCAGTAGTTGGATCTCCTTGGAGATGGGGAAGAACCTTGCCGGTCTCATGGATTCTTTGACAAACCGGGTACAACAAATACATTCTTGTTGTTGTTGACCATGCCACCAGTTAAACACTGGTTCTGCACTTCGAAGACACTACACTGCGTCTGTGGTTTCCAGAGCACTTTTAAAGATTTTTTTTCATGAGCTGGTCTAAATTAATTTCAACCTGCATGAATGCCATTTGAGACTCATGTGATTCAATGTCTAATACTACTCCATAATCAGTGGGAATATGGGGCATTCCAATACTACACTGGAGGAATTAATTGTAGTATGAGGCAACTCTTGACGGGACAGTGAGAACTTCTCCTACCATTGCCGGGAATCGCATACCAGGAGGTACCCTAAAAGGGAGTGGAAATCAGCTCATATCAGCTACTGTTTTCCCCGTTGTCTCTGTTAGACCTGTCAGCCTTAGGGTGATTTTCCCCCAAAACGTTTTGGCTTACTCCTTCGTTTTTGCTGATCTCGGTTTTGTTGGCCTTAGGACTCTGTGTACTTTACCACTGTTAACCAGTACTAAAGTTTGTGTGCTCTATCTTCTACACATGGCGAAATTGACTTACCACCAAATGGCACATTTAATTTACTGTCCCTAGTTAAGTGGTACTAGATGTACCCAGGACCTGTAGATTAAATCTACTAGTGGATCTGCAGCACATGTTGTGTCACCCACTTCAGTAGCCCTTTAAACATGTCTCAGTCCTGCCATTGCAGTCTGTGTATGCAGTTTTAAACTGCAATTTCAAAATGGCAAAATGAAGATTTATTCAAGCCTAAACCTTCCATTTTAATACATATAAAACACCCCTTGGTCAGGCCCTTAACAGCCATAGGGCAGGGTGCTGTGCAGTTAAAAAGGTAGACATGTACTTTTAAGATTTACATGGCCTGGCAGTTAAAAACGTTTAAAATCGTGTTTCACTACTGCAAGGCCTGCCTCTACCATAGGATAACATTGGGTAAACTTATTATATTTAATAAGTGATATATTTCAATTAGATGCAGGAGGGAATTTCGAATTTGGTGTCTAAAGAATTGTAATTTAAATCCCTCTTGAATGTTATAGTTGAATGTTAAGTCACACTTCTGAAAATGCCACTTTTAGAAGGTTTATATTTTCTTGTCCTAATCATTTTGTGATGGCTGCCTGTATACTGGGTCACATGACAGAGTGTAGCTGGCAGCTGGTATTTGTGTATTGCTTTCAGACAGTAAAACACAGGGTCATAGGTGTTGGTAGTATGGTCCATTTCTGACTTGATGATTGGTAGGAGCTATCACCTACCACACTTGCACATCACAACGGCTCTGCCTGAGAACAACCACGAAGGGTTTGACACTAGTCTTCTGTAACCTCAAACAACCCGGGCCTGGGCTGGGAGGCAGGGTATTCCATAAACCTCTTGGGGGTGGAACCCTCCAGAACCTTCTCCTACTCCGAAGTGGGGATCAGGTATATATATTGGACCCTCAGACTCAACTCTTCACTACTACTCTGGACTCGTGGAAGACTCAGAAGGACTACTGTGTTGCTCTGCCAAACAGACTGCTACTTCGCTGCCCAAGTGAAGGACTGGTCCTGCATCAGAGTGACTCCAAAAGCAAGTTGGCTGGCTTTGTGACCAGAGCCTCAGGGACAGAAGTCTCCAACCACCTTGAACCCAGAACCTGAACTCTGTCTGCTGCAAGTCCTACCCTGCCAAGTGGTACCATCTAATCCTGGACCCTTGGAAGTGGGCCAGAAGGTGCTGTTCCAGCCCACCTGTGGTCTCAGAAGAAGTGACACAGTGTGTGATGCATCGCCTCACAAAACTCTGCATCGCAGCCACTGCACGATGCACTCATGATGCAGGACTCTGCATTGCAGCCAGCAGCCTTATAGGAACTGCCACTGCACGATGCATCCTCAGTGCAGGTCTGCTCATCACAAGTCGCTCGTTGATAACATCTGCGACCGTGATGCAGGATTCCCCATCACAAGCGCTGCAACTGCTTCTGAACCAAGCCGATGTGCAACACATCTTCGACTCAGTACTTCACATTGTGCAAGCCCCTCATCAACGGCATCCTTGATGATGCAGGGCCTCGCATCGCAGCCTTGCAGCTTCCCAGAACTGACGCTGTGCAACGCATCACACCAGGACCTTGCATCGGCTCTGCTGTGTGACGCGTCCACTACGCCGGATCTAGCAATGCTCCACAACCAGGATTTAAGGTCTTCTTGTTCAGCCTGCCTAACTGTGTTCCTGTATATGGCCCCTACTTTATCGAGGTTGGTCTGAACATGTGACTTTGTCCAGGTCCGGCGTTAACAGATAATCACAGCTGGCACTTTGTGCTTCAAGGCATTGTTTTCAATTAAATCTTCAAAATTGCATATCAGCAGTTCTACTGATTGGGTTTTTTGTTTCTATCTCACATAATTTATTATATTTAAATCTATTTTACTGAGTTTGAGTGGGATCTTTCTTGCCTGGTGTTTTCACTATTACTGTTTGAAGTACTGCATAAATACATTACACATTCCCTCTAAGTTAAGCCCGACTGCTTTTGTGCCAAGCTACCGGAAGGTTAAGCACAAGTTAATTTGGGGTAGCTTGTGACTACACCTTGACAGAAATTGTTGTTGCTGCGTCAGTAAGGTATCAGCCCTCAACCGGTAACCTGATTTCCAACATTAAATAATTGTTATATAACTATTTAAAGGATGGAGCAACCAGCCCAGACCATAGAAAACAACATGTCTGTACATTTTTAAAATAATATTTATCAGGCAGTATTTGTTGTTTTGGGGGACAGTCTTGAATTAGTATAGGTTTACAGCCTCTAGGCGTAAACCGTCAGGTTAAATTGACATTTCTCTGAGAACCTAAGGTGAGGTTGGATTGTCAATTATCTTGGTACAGATCTGAAGAAAAAGGAATAAATTGATATAGCAAAAAATAAGCGTATTTACAACCATAGTTTTTAATCTATTAAAACATTATTTACAAAACTCAGATTTCCAAATTCAGTGTTTATACTAATTTTAAAATTCCACATTTATTACAGCAATCAATAATCTTCCCACCACACAAATTACATTTAAACTTGCACAGCATTATAAATCTTATTGCATCTTTAAGAATGAAAATACCATGCTAAAATAAAGTTGGTTTTAAAAACGGCCTCAAGGGCAAAAGGTGTAAACAATCTACCAGTATAGTCAGAGCAGAGAACCTCACTCTCAAATCACAGCTAAAATTACATTTTCCATCTAAAAAGGGTATCAATCCCACCTGACTAGCATACCAAGGGTGTAAATCTATTCTAAACTTTAATATAGCATTTCTCATTGTTGGACTTGGTAAATTAAATACACAGGGATATAAAGGTAAATTGTTCTTGCATATGGAGGTTTCAGCTCTTTTGTGTCATGTAGCTGCGGACCCTAAGCCTAAATTCTTCTAAACCCTATTCATTAAGTACCCTCTTGGTGACCATTATAGGGTTTTCTATCATACAATTATTAAAATCAAAAAGTCTAGCAATCATTAACTTTGAGCTTTTAATGACCTTGCCCACCCTAATTTTCTACTTATTATTCCATTACTGCGATAACTAAACACTTTTAGCTTAGGGGCAGTGTTGGACTTGGCCCTCTGGCAGGTTCACCCCTGAACATTTTTTTGCTTTTATTAGTGACTTGGTGATAGTGGTTTTTGGTTTCTGCGCACTTTCCCTGTGTCCCAGGGTAAAGTGCGTGCGCTCTCTGAGTGCATATGGTGAGATAGGCCTGCCCTCCCATAGGAATGCATGGGGAATGTATGTGTCCCTGGTAGTTCCTGATGTGTGGGGTGTGCAGGGTCGAGTCTGGTATGTGCGGACTCGTGTGGTTAAATGCTGCGCAATGATGCGTGCGGCGTGCGTGTAGCTAGTATGGAAGTGCCACTTCTAGAAGTGGGCACTTCGGTGTGCAGTGTAAAATGTGTGCCTTGTCGCGTGATTGGCTGGCTGAGGTCATGTGACGGGCTAGGGATTCCCCAGAGTCAGGAGGAGTCACCCGGTGGTGAATAGGGAAATTAGCATGCTGATGGCTGGGGAGGAGTGCGCCTTGGACCTGAATAGGGCAGGGCTTTCCCCACACAATGCTGGCTCTGCCCCCTGTGGTGCGACTGACGACCCTAGCCCTGCCAGTGAATAGAGTGAGGGGCTGAGCACATCAAGGGTGCTCCCCAACCAGCTGCGACTGGTTTTCCCCCTCACCCTGAACCAAGAACAAAGGGCTTTACTGTACAAAAATGGGACTGTGTCCCCACAGAATCTGTTCTCTTGCTGATCCAACTTGAGGGGGGCCTGCTGCTGCTGGGCGCCAGGAGAGACCGCCACTGGGGACTGCCTCCCTGCTGGAGGGCCCTGTGAGCTGGCCCCTGGGCCCAGTCTTTGCCCCCCTGCTTCTGCAGACTTTTGCTGGACTTTGTGCCTATTCTCTCCTGCGCGCCTGGAAGCGCTCTTTGTTTCACTTATAGCGCTAGGAGCGCTTTAATTGTGGCCAGCAGTGTGGAGCTGCAGCTGATAGCGAGGGAACCCCGACGTAGGGATTCCCTGCTATTTTTCCACGTTGCGGGTGCCCACCCCGCCTATTGCCGTGCACTTCGCGGGTGCCTACCCCGCTTATTTCAGTATTTAATTAGTGGGTGCCCACCCTGCTCTTGGTGCCGCATTTTTGTGGAGAATTCACGTCGGACAGGAAGTCAGGCAGTGTTCATGGTGACGTGGGCGGGGCCTCGTCCTAATCCAGGAAGTCGACGGGAGCCTACCCCGCGCTTCCCAGGAGAGCTCCTGTGAAAGTGAGCCCGACAGCAGGAGGAAGCGGAGACCGAGGCTCAGCGGGAGCCTACCCCGCCTACTGGAGGAGAAGAGAGCCGGTGAGTGGGGGCTGCGTGGGACAGAGCGCCTGACGCTCCAACGTGGGGGGCAGCAGGGTGAAAGAGTCCCCCATGTGGGACTCCGACGTCTGGGGGCCTTTGTGATTGGGAGCCTGCGAGGCTCCAAGGCTCTAGGGGGCAGTTCATTTGGTTCTTGAGCCCCGAGAGCGCTCCACCGGAGGTGGGAGCATTTCTGTCGTGCCGGCAGGCACCAGGGCAGTGCGAGTGTCGGGCGGCCCCAGAAGGCAGCGGGCCGCCCCAATGTGTCCCCGAGCCCCGAGCAGGACTCCAACGATTACGTGTGGCATTCCTTTGCTGTTACGAGCGGCCCCGGAAGGCAGTGGGTCGCTCCAACGCAGGGCACATTATTGATCAGAGCCGGCGAGGCTCAGGGCATTTCATGTTGCAAAGCCCAGAGGGGCTCAGGGGGCCACAAGTGGTGCATATTTAGAGTCCAGGAGAGGCTCCAACCCCTGCCATATTTGTTTAAGAAGGCACAGTGGTGCCCCAGCATCTCTCCAGTTGCCCAGCACTTAGTGGGCAACTGCTACGTGTAGGTTGTGCTTTGTGCGCCCTGGTTTGCGCAGCCTGCGCAGGCGCGCCCTGACTCTGCTGGACATAGGGCGTCCTTGCCCCTACAAGGCCAGTTGGCCTAGGGACTGCCACAGGTGGTGGCTTATGTGAGTTCTTGCGCAATTGTGTTTCCCTGCACCTCTGAATGTGTTTTTATGCGTCATGTGTTTTCCTTCCCTACACCTGAATGTGGTGCATCATGTGTAACGTTCTATTACCCCTACAGGTATTGTGATACTTAGGTGGTTGTTTGTTTTCTCCTAGTACAGGTGGTGCTAGTGAGGTCCTAGTTCCCTGCGTGACATTTTCCTAAGGTGGTTAGGGTTGCGTAGGTGGTATTTACCTGTTACCAGTAATTACTGGTTGTGTGCTACATTTGCTATTTTGTACTACAGTATTATTCCTATGTTCTAAAAGTGCTAATTCCTGACAGTGGTCCATGTGGCCCTGTCCCCTGTATATATAATCCCTTGTAAATTCTGCCCGTGCCTGTTGGCACATTGTAAAGTGTGTGGTTTTATCTAATGTGTTTTGGTAATACAAAGGTTATTTTTATATAATACCTTGTGTGGAGTTTCTTTTGTGGTGGGCCTTGGGTGTTGTTGCTGGGTGCGCGCGCAAACGCTTTACACAACGCCTCAGGGATAAGCCTGACTGCTCGTGCCAAGCTACCAAGGGGGTGAGCAGGGGTTATCTTTGGCGTGTACCTTCCTTGCCCTGACTAGAGTGGTGGTTTCTGCCTGGCTTTGGCGCAAGCCCTAGCCAACCAGAAATCCCATTTCTAACATTGGTGATCAGCGGTGGGATTTGGACTTGCGTTTGCGCTGTACCGCAGCAGCAACTGGCCGCACTACAAAACTCTGCATTTAGATAATCACATGGTATAGGGATTAATGTTTTAAGTTTGTTTTGAAATGTCATTTCTGTGGAAATGTGTTTTTTGTGCACTGTGAGTTAGGTGTCCCTAGCTCGGGAGGGTAGATCATCCCCCTTAGTGCATTGTGGTTTCTGGATTCACCAGAGGGTGGGATCCAGTGGTGGCAGCATAATAGTGTCCAGAACATTTGTCCCCCGCCCTGCGCCCAGAGTTGGTACCTGTGTCACTTGTGGTCAGGTTGAGGAATCAGGGGTGGTAGAAACTGCCTTACCAGTCCGAGGGGAGGGTTGTGTGTGGATGAATGGTGTGTGGCACTAGGCAAGTGAGTGTGAGTTCTCTGGGATAGAGAGCTTGCTGAACCCCTTTTTTGTGAATTGTGTACTCCTGTTAAGCTCAGACCCCTAGGTTCCCTGTGTAATCTTTTCACCAGAACGTCCGCCAGAATGGAGCCTGCTTTTGATCTCAGTGATCTAGTTTATTACAGTATGCAGGAGTTGAAAAGGTTCTGTAGAGAAAGAAACATAGGGGTGAGAGAGTCAGACACTGTGTACGAACTGAGGAACCACACGATCGGATGGGAAGCAGATGAATGGGAACGTGAGCGCAGTGAGGAAGAAAGGGTCCGGGCCTCACACCTGGAGGGTGGTGGGTCTGTGGGGAGCCCTGAAGATTCAGAAGAAGATGACAGTACCTGGACGCCAGTAGAGAGTGAGGACCCCGTAGGTAGGGAGTCCCTTGCTGGGTCCAGCGTAGGAGATAGCGCCTCATCCCTTTCCCTGTCCCCTGAGCACAGTGGTAGTTTTCTGGATTCCCCAGTGAGGGTGGAGTCCAGTGGTGGCAGCGATATAGAGTGCAGTACAGAGAGTCCCATTCCTAGTTTACCCAGTCTGGTACCTGTTTCCCAAGAAGAGGAGTATAGGTTGAAATTCAGGGGCAGTAGGAAGCTGTCTTGTTAGAAAAGGTAGACGGACCGGGAGGGCCGGCCGGGGTCAGGGGGAGAGGTCTCCGGGGAGAGCCGTCTCCAGTGATCGTACAGACAAGTAACTTCCCCCCCACAGACAGATATCACACACGGATAAGGTTCAGTGTTCTTTATAAGCACTTATTTAAGGTACGGTTGAAGGGTACAAGGAGGTCTGGACTCAGGGGTCCCCTCGATTAGAGTCTCGCAAGGTAGGGAAGGGGGTAGCGGGACAGGCTATTTACCAATCAGGTAGTTCGGATGAGAGGATGATGAGCTCACAATCCTCGAGCTTGGTGGTTAGGTGGTACGGTCCGCGGCAGCGCCAGCAGGTCCCGGTGCGGATGGTCGTTACAACGGGCCGCGGCAGCGCCAGCAGGTCCCAGGAAGATGAAGGTTGCAGAAGGCCGCGGCAGCGCCAGCAGGTCCCGGTGAGGATGGTCGTTACAACGGGCCGCGGCAGCGCCAGCAGGTCCCAGGAAGATGAATGTTGCAGAAGGCCGCGGCAGCGCCAGCAGGTCCCGGTGAGGATGGTCGTTACAACGGGCCGCGGCAGCGCCAGCAGGTCCCAGGAAGATGAATGTTGCAGAAGGCCGCGGCAGCGCCAGCAGGCAGGACGATGGTTCACAAGAGAGGCTACGGCAGCGCCAGTAGACCGTCAAGGTTGAGTTCACTCGGTGTCTCTCGACTCCAGGATACAACTGCCTTCCTGCTCCGGAGCTGCCTCAGTTATAGGGCTGGTGCCCTTTGATGTCCGGACCCTCGCACTTGGAGGTCGGAGGGTCCGGGATGAAGGTGTCCAGACACCCAGCAGGGGGTGGAGCCAGTGCCTGGGGGAGCTGGGGGCGATCGGCACCTGGCGGGGGAGAGCCCTTGGTACTTCTTTCTCCCATTGACCTGCCAAGTGGTCCGCTCACCTCCTGGGTGGATGGTGGTGCCGGGATGTCGGGGCCGGCCAGGCCCGGGGTTAGGGTCGAGGTGAGGCCATGCGGCCGCGTGGTGCAGGGCCCAAGAGGGCGGCTTGACCCGGCCGGGGAAGCCGGTGGGGCTGGACCCCGTGATGAGTAGGGGTCCGAGGGCAGAGGGTCCGTCGGAAGACGGAGTACGGGTG
Source organism: Triturus cristatus (assembly GCF_964204655.1). Lineage (NCBI taxonomy): Eukaryota > Metazoa > Chordata > Amphibia > Caudata > Salamandridae > Triturus > Triturus cristatus. Next base: position 459,998,637 of record NC_140580.1, on the reverse strand, counting down.
CTTGTCGCGGGGGTATGCCAGGTGGGCCGGAGTTCGGGCCCTGTCGTGCGGGGAGGGAGCAAACCGTCTGTGAGGCCTGTCCAACATGCGTCCCCCCCAGCTGAAGGCGGGGAGAGTCACCCATCTCCTTGGGGACTCTCTTCGTCGAGGCGGAAAAAGCGGGACAGGCCATCCGCGTTGGCGTGGTCCTGGCCTGGTCGGTGCTCCACGGTGAAGTCCATTCCCTGCAGGGAAATGGACCAGCGCAAGAGTTTTGGGTTCTCCCCCCGCATCTGCATCAGCCATTGCAGGGGTCGATGGTCGGTTTGTACCCGGAAGTGGGTACCGAAGAGATAGGGTCGGAGCTTTTTGAGGGCCCACACTACTGCAAATGCCTCCCTCTCGATGGTGCTCCAACGCTGTTCTCGGGCCAGGAGACGTCGACTGATGAAGGCCACTGGCTGGTCATGACCTTCGGGGTTCAACTGAGAGAGGACGGCTCCGATGCCGTGGTCGGAGGCGTCGGTCTGCACCACAAATTCCCGACTGTAATCGGGGGCCTGGAGCACCGGGGCGGTGCACAGGGCGGCCTTCAGCTTCTCGAAGGCCGCTTGACAATCAGGAGTCCAGTTGACCCGCTTCGGTTGGTTCTTGGATGTGAGACCCGTGAGGGGCCCCACGATGCTGCCGTAGTCCTTCACGAACCGCCGGTAGTAGCCGGTGAGCCCCAAGAAGGCTCGGACCTCGGTCTGGGTGACGGGGGGCTGCCAGGACTGGATGGCCGCAATCTTAAGTTGTAGTGGGGCCACTAGCCCGCTTCCCACTTGGTGCCCAAGGTAGGTCACAGACCCTTGGCCAATTTGGCACTTGCCGGCCTTAATGGTGAGGCCGGCCCGCTGGAGGGCTTGTAGGACCTCTTGGAGGTGACGGAGGTGGTCGGACCAGTGGCGGCTGTATACAGCGATATCGTCCAGGTAGGCAGCGCTGAATTCTTCGAGCCCCGCCAAGACCTGGTTCACAAGGCGTTGGAACGTGGCGGGGGCATTCTTCATGCCAAAGGGCATGACCTTAAATTGATAGTGGCCATCGGGGGTGGAGAAGGCTGACCGTTCCTGAGCCCTGGGTGTGAGGCCGATCTGCCAGTAGCCCGCCGTTAGGTCGAAGATACTAAGGTAGCGGGCGGCCCCCAGCCGGTCGATCAGCTCGTCTGCTCGGGGGATGGGATGAGCGTCGGTCCGGGTGACAGCGTTCACGCCCCGGTAGTCGACGCAGAATCTTAGTTCAGGTGCGGTGCCGGGGGCAGCGGCCTTGGGAACTAATACAACCGGACTGGCCCAGGGACTGTCCGAGGGCTCGATGACCCCGATCGTGAGCATCTTGGCCACTTCCGCCTGTATGCAGGCCCGTACCCGATCTGGTACGCGGTAGGCCCGGTGCCGGACAGGGGGACTGTCCCCGGTGTCTACGTCGTGCAAACACCAAGGGGTGACCCCGGGGGTGAGGGAGAACAGGGCAGCGAACTGCAGCAGGAGGTCCCGGCAGTCCTGGCGTTGCTCCGAGGTGAGGGCGTCAGAGAGCCGGACCCCGTCCACGGAGCCGTCCTTCTCCTGAGTCTTCAGGAGATCCGGGAGGGGCTCGGAGTCTTCTTCTGTACCACTGTCTGTAGCCATCAAGAGGCTTAGTTCGGAGCGCACAAAGTGTGGTTTGAGCCGGTTGGTGTGGAGGACCCGAAGGGGGTTCCGGGGGGACCTCATGTCGATGAGGTAAGTGACGGGGCTTTTACGCTCGACCACTTTGAAGGGCCCCGTCCACTTATCTTGCAGGGCACATGGTTCGGTGGGGGACATCACCCATACTTGCTGCCCAGGCTCGAATTCAACGGAGGAGGCATTGTGATCATACCACCTCTTCATGTCCTCCTGGCTGGCCTCGAGGTTCGCCTTGGCCATCTCCCTGAAGCGCCGGGTCTGGTTTCGTAAGGCCAGGATGTATTTGAAGACGTCTGGAGGGGTCGTTAAGGGGGCCATCTCCCAACCTTCCTTGACTAGGCTGAGGGGCCCTCGCACAGGGTGTCCGTACAGGAGTTCGAAGGGGCTAAAACCGAGGGACTTCTGGGGAACTTCCCGGTAGGCGAAGATGAGGCACGGGAGCAGTACATCCCACTGGCGACGGAGAGGCTCTTCCAATCCCCCAATCATCCCCTTGAGGGTGCGGTTAAAACGCTCCACTAGTCCGTTCCCTTGGGGGTGATAGGGGGTCGTGAATCTGTAGGTGACCCCGCATTGTTGCCAGAGGGACTTCATGTATTTAGATATGAAATTCGTACCTCGGTCGCTGACGACTTCTCGGGGGAAGCCTACCCGGGAGAAGATCCCCATCAGGGCCCGGCCAACCACCGGAGCTGTCACTGTCCGTAGGGGTACCGCCTCGGGGTAGCAGGTGGCATGGTCCACTAGTACCAAGATGAACCTGTGTCCTTGTGCCGTGCGGGGGTCCAAAGGCCCCACAATGTCTATCCCCACCCTCTCGAACGGGGTGGCGACCACCGGGAAGGGTTGCAGAGGGGCCTTCAGCTTCCGACCACTCTTCCCGCTGGCTTGGCATGTGGGGCAAGATCGGCAGTGGTTCAGGACGTCATTCCTCATTTTCGGCCAGAAAAAGTGGGTCACCAGGCGACTGTACGTTTTGTCCTGGCCCAGGTGTCCAGCCAGGGGGACATCGTGGGCTAAGTTGAGCAGAAAGTCTCGGAAGCGGAGCGGTACCACCAGAACTCGACCGGCCCCCAGCTCGGCGATTCTTTGCTCGCTGTAGAGCAGGTCGTTATCCCAGTAGACCCAGTGGGTTCCGGTGGTGTCCCCGGCGTTTTGGGTACTGGCTTGTTGGCGGAGTCCCTCGAGGGAGGGACAGGTCTTTTGTTCCTGGCGGAACTGTTCTTGGGTGGGCCCCCCTTCTTGACGCCACTGAGCCAGATCCGGAAGGTCCTGGTGTTGCGCGTCTTCTTCGGTAGTCGGGTCCGGGAGGTCGGACTCGCCGTTGTCCTCTACGGGGGCAACCGGGGGCGGAGGTGCTGGCCATTCGGTTTCTTCGGATCGGGGGGCGGCACGGGCGGCCATGGATCGGGTGGTTATGCAGGCCCAGTCCGGGAGGCCCAGCATCCCCAGGTGCTCTCTTTTCTCGACGGTGGCCCACGGGGAACTCTCGAGGTCATTCCCCAGGAGGCAGTCCACGGGGGCATCGTCCCGGACCGTCACCTTCAGTAGGCCGGAGACCCCCCCCCCATTCAAACGGGACGCAGGCCATCTTACACATACTCTCAGAGTTATCTGCCGAGCGGACGGGGCAGAGAATGTTCGGCAGGATCTGCTCGGGCTTCACCAGATGACAGCGGACGGCCGTTACGCTGGCGCCGGTGTCACGCAAGGCCTCGGCTCTCTGTCCATTAATGGTCACCCACTGACCGTATTTTCTGGTGTTGGCGGGTAGGGGAGCCCGCGGAACCATGTCTCTTCCCCCTAAGCATGCCAGGACCATGGCGGCCGGTTCCCACCCTTGCTGGGCCGGCTCGTACTCTTCGGGTCCCTCCGATGATTGCTCTTCCCCTAGGGCAGCGGCAGCTACCTGGCGGGGCTTGGGTGTTTGGTTTAGCGGGCAGTTCGGGTCGTTGGCGTAGTGGCCTAGTCGCTGGCACCGGTGGCACGTGACGTTGGCTCGGTACCCAGGCCGCAACGGGGGGTTGCCCCGGCCGGCCGGAGGCGGGGTGCTGGCCACGGGTGTTGCTGGTAAGGCGTCTCTCCCTCGCCCCGGGCCCCCTCCTCCTCCCCGAGGACGGTGCTGGCCTTGGTTGCTTCTGTTCTGGTCGTGTGGCCCTCTCCGGCCCACTCGGGTGCTTTCCCACCGGTCAGCTTCGGCGGCGAGCTGCCGGGGGTCAGTCAGCTTACTGTCGAGTAGGTGCTGCCTGAGCTCGACGAAACAGTTGTTTGACAGGTGCTCCCATACCATAAGGTTGAAGAGTTGTTCGTAGGTGGTGACCTGACTTCCCTTGATCCAACCCTCGAAGGCCCGGCTGAAATAGTTCACGTATTCCACCCAAGTTGTACCTGGGATCCGGGTGCAATCTCTGAACCTCTGGCGGTACATCTCGGGCGTGAGGCCGTAGCGGGTGAGGAGGGCAGCCTTCATGTGGTCGTAGGACGACATTTGGTGATCGGGGAGCTGCAGCAGGGCATCGCGACCCTCGTTGATAAATCTCCCCCAAAGTCCGGCTCCCCAATCACTCCGGTCGATCCGGTGGGAGGTCATGGCGATCTCATAGGCTTTAAACCACTGTTGTATGTCGTCTTCTCGGACATATTCGCGGACAACATCCTTGGGGATGTGAACTTTTTTCTCACTTGGCCCCGGGGTGTGTGGTCGCTCAGGCACCCCCAGTTCCTTATTCTGTTTGCGCAGTTCTATTTCCGCTAGTCGGCGCTCGTGCTCGAGCGTTATTTTTTTCTCTTCCAGCTCTCTCTGTCTCTGCTTTTCTTCTCGTTCCTCTCGAAGCCGCATATGCTCGAGGTTGAGTTTCTGTTCAGCTAACTTGAGTTCCCCATCCATCTTGAGTCGTGCCATCTCCAACTCGTGTAATCTGACTCTGTCTCTTTCTCGGATCTCCTCCTGTGGGAGGCCCGTTCCCCGCTCCTCGGGAGCCGTGGCGTTCTCCTCTGGTGTGACGCTGTTTTGGTCGGAGGGTCCTGTGACCCCAGTTTCTGTCCATGACTCAAGAGCGCGCTTTAGATCATCCTTGGTACTCAGGCCGGTGGTAGCAATGCCAAGTTCTATGCAAAATTGTCTCAGTTCGCGGTGGTTGTATTCTTCTAATTTCTCCATTTGGAATTTCTCAGTGGAGCTGCTATCTTTGGTCGACATCGTGCTTATGTCGTGGGGTGAGCTACTCTCTGTACGATTACGCGTTGATTCGGATCGCGCCGCTGGCCACCAATGTTAGAAAAGGTAGACGGACCGGGAGGGCCGGCCGGGGTCAGGGGGAGAGGTCTCCGGGGAGAGCCGTCTCCAGTGATCGTACAGACAAGTAACTTCCCCCCCACAGACAGATATCACACACGGATAAGGTTCAGTGTTCTTTATAAGCACTTATTTAAGGTACGGTTGAAGGGTACAAGGAGGTCTGGACTCAGGGGTCCCCTCGATTAGAGTCTCGCAAGGTAGGGAAGGGGGTAGCGGGACAGGCTATTTACCAATCAGGTAGTTCGGATGAGAGGATGATGAGCTCACAATCCTCGAGCTTGGTGGTTAGGTGGTACGGTCCGCGGCAGCGCCAGCAGGTCCCGGTGTGGATGGTCGTTACAACGGGCCGCGGCAGCGCCAGCAGGTCCCAGGAAGATGAAGGTTGCAGAAGGCCGCGGCAGCGCCAGCAGGTCCCGGTGAGGATGGTCGTTACAACGGGCCGCGGCAGCGCCAGCAGGTCCCAGGAAGATGAATGTTGCAGAAGGCCGCGGCAGCGCCAGCAGGTCCCGGTGAGGATGGTCGTTACAACGGGCCGCGGCAGCGCCAGCAGGTCCCAGGAAGATGAATGTTGCAGAAGGCCGCGGCAGCGCCAGCAGGCAGGACGATGGTTCACAAGAGAGGCTACGGCAGCGCCAGTAGACCGTCAAGGTTGAGTTCACTCGGTGTCTCTCGACTCCAGGATACAACTGCCTTCCTGCTCCGGAGCTGCCTCAGTTATAGGGCTGGTGCCCTTTGATGTCCGGACCCTCGCACTTGGAGGTCGGAGGGTCCGGGATGAAGGTGTCCAGACACCCAGCAGGGGGTGGAGCCAGTGCCTGGGGGAGCTGGGGGCGATCGGCACCTGGCGGGGGAGAGCCCTTGGTACTTCTTTCTCCCATTGACCTGCCAAGTGGTCCGCTCACCTCCTGGGTGGATGGTGGTGCCGGGATGTCGGGGCCGGCCAGGCCCGGGGTTAGGGTCGAGGTGAGGCCATGCGGCCGCGTGGTGCAGGGCCCAAGAGGGCGGCTTGACCCGGCCGGGGAAGCCGGTGGGGCTGGACCCCGTGATGAGTAGGGGTCCGAGGGCAGAGGGTCCGTCGGAAGACGGAGTACGGGTGCTTGTCGCGGGGGTATGCCAGGTGGGCCGGAGTTCGGGCCCTGTCGTGCGGGGAGGGAGCAAACCGTCTGTGAGGCCTGTCCAACATGTCTTACCAGACTTGGAAGGAGTTTGCGGATGAATGTGATGATGCACTGGACGATTGGGTGAGGCTTAGCCCGGAACGCAGTTATTCCGCCATGTATGATCTGGTTATCAAAGAGCAGATGCTCAGTAGTTGTTTTCCAGGGTTGCGCCAACACCTGTTGAGGTATGGCTCTTTTTGTCCTTGGGAACTTGCGGATGAGGCAGAGCGCTGGGAAAGTGCTAGAGGTCCTCTAGAGTCATTAGTGAGTGATTCCAACAATAGTGGGTCAGAGATCCTCCAGCCCAGCGTGGTGGAGGAGGCTCAGTGTAGCCCAGCTAGGTCCCAGGATAGCGAGGAGGGTGTAGGGGCTCACTGCCTGGCTCAGTGGAGCAGGAGTGAGGGGGTGACCGAGGGTCCCCAGACGCCCGAAACCCTGCCTCAGGACTTGGATGGTTTCATGAGGGAACACCAAGTTGGGGACCTAGGCTGTCCTGTTAGTCCACTTGAGGAAGATCTCTTAGTGAGTAGAGGACCTGGAGCGCCTGTAAACAGGGCTCCTATGGTTCTGGAGTCTGGCAGTACCGCTCCGGTAGGGAGGGTACAGGAGTCCAGCGTGAGGAGTGATTGGGGGATGAGTTCCCCAGTGGAAGAGCCGGTGGGTCAGGGACTTCCCAGTTGAGCTAGGATCCCGTGTAGTGACCATGGGGACACCACTTCTGTTCTGGGGGATCTCCACGCACTGTCAGGTGGACAGGGGACGGGAGATCAGCGCCAGACAGACAGTCGCTCGACATATGTGTCATTTGATAGCTTCAGGGGGATGGAGTGTAAGTCCCCAAAAGTCCTGGAGTGCCAGGCGATTATTCCACCAAAGGTTCTAGGCCGGAGGTTGGAAGGCCAGGTTCGGGATCAGCCTGACCTGAAGGGTGGGACGTCTGTAACCAGCGTCCCGACCGGTTCTTCTTCCAGAGGTACCGCCCCAGTTGGTAGGGAGCAGGGCTCTGGAAGGGGGTGCAGAGGGTGGAAGAGCCCACCTCTGACCCCGGTGCAACCTGAGGGGTTAAACCCTGGGTTGGTATGGCGTTCTAGGTGTACCCCTCGCCAGAGGAGTAGGAACCCTAGGAGAAGAGGTAGGGGGAGGAGAGCCTTCCCTGAGACTCCTGGTCCGCCTGACGGTGTAGACCCTAGGCTGGAGAACCAGTGGCAGTCTAGTCCTGTCTTGCAGACAGGAAGAGTGGAGAATGGCTGCTATGTGCCAGGGGTTACTACCCCCCACTCTGTGGTTAGGCAAGGACCGGTGGCACCTGGGTGGCCTAGGGCCTGGTCTTGGCCGCGGACAGCTTGGGAGTACCAGTGGGGTAGCCCAGTTGGTCCAGACAGTGGTTTTAGAAGGAATTACATGGGTTCACCGTGGCGTAGAACCGGAGGGTGTCCCTGCAGTTGCGGGCCCGCGTCCGTGTTCTATCGCCCCAAGCAGGGAAGTCCATCACGGTGGTGATTGGTCTGCCCTGCGTTTTGGCTGGAAGGGGGTTGTGTTGGACTTGGCCCTCTGGCAGGTTCACCCCTGAACTTTTTTTTGCTTTTATTGGTGACTTGGTGATAGTGGTTTTTGGTTTCTGCGCACTTTCCCTGTGTCCCAGGGTAAAGTGCGTGCGCACTCTGAGTGCATATGGTGAGATAGGCCTGCCCTCCCATAGGAATGCATGGGGAATGTATGTGTCCCTGGTAGTTCCTGATGCGTGGGGTGTGCAGGGTCGAGTCTGGTATGTGCGGACTCGTGTGGTTAAATGCTGCGCAATGATGCGTGTGGCGTGCGTGTAGCTAGTATGGAAGTGCCACTTATAGAAGTGGGCACTTCGGTGTGCAGTGTAAAATGTGTGCCTTGTCGCGTGATTGGCTGGCTGAGGTCATGTGACGGGCTAGGGATTCCCCAGAGTCAGGAGGAGTCACCCGGTGGTGAATAGGGAGATTAGCATGCTGATGGCTGGGGAGGAGTGCGCCTTGGACCTGAATAGGGCAGGGCTTTCCCCACATAATGCTGGCTCTGCCCCCTGTGGTGCGACTGACGACCCTAGCCCTGCCAGTGAATAGAGTGAGGGGCTGAGCACATAAAGGGTGCTCCCCAACCAGCTGCGACTGGTTTTCCTCCTCACCCTGAACCAAGAACAAAGGGCTTTACTGTATAAAAATGGGGCTGTGTCCCCACAGAATCTGTTCTCTTGCTGATCCAACTTGAGGGGGGCCTGCTGCTGCTGGGCGCCAGGAGAGACCGCCACTGGGGACTGCCTCCCTGCTGGAGGGCCCTGTGAGCTGGCCCCTGGGCCCAGTCTTTGCCCCCCTGCTTCTGCAGACTTTTGCTGGACTTTGTGCCTATTCTCTCCTGCGCGCCTGAAAGCGCTCTTTGTTTCACTTATAGCGCTAGGAGCGCTTTAATTGTGGCCAGCAGCGCGGAGCTGCAGCTGATAGCGAGGGAACCCCGACGTAGGGATTCCCTGCTATTTTTCCACGTTGCGGGTGCCCACCCCGCTTATTGCCGTGCACTTCGCGGGTGGCTGCCCCGCTTATTTGAGTATTTAATTAGCGGGTGCCCACCCCGCTCTTGCTGCCGCATTTTTGTAGAGAATTCACGTCGCGGGTGCCCACCCCGCAACTTAAAAACTACCTTGAAAATCACCGCTGCGGCCCCGTTCGGCCGGACAGGAAGTCAGGCAGTGTTCGTGGTGACGTGGGCAGGGCCTCGTCCTAATCCAGGAAGTCGACGGGAGCCTACCCCGCGCTTCCCAGGAGAGCTCCTGTGAAAGTGAGCCCGATAGCAGGAGGAAGCGGAGACCGAGGCTCAGCGGGAGCCTACCCCGCCTACCGGAGGAGAAGAGAGCCGGTGAGTGGGGGCCGCGTGGGACAGAGCGCCTGACGCTCCAACGTGGGGGGCAGCAGGGTGAAAGAGTCCCCCGTGTGGGACTCCGACGTCTGGGGGCCTTTGTGATTGGGAGCCTGCGAGGCTCCAAGGCTCTAGGGGGCAGTTCATTTGGTTCTTGAGCCCCGAGAGGGCTCCACCGGAGGTGGGGGCATTTCTGTCGTGCCGGCAGGCACCAGGGCTGTGCGAGTGTCGGGCGGCCCCGGAAGGCAGCGGGCCGCCCCAACGTGTCCCCGAGCCCCGAGCGGGACTCCAACGGTTACGTGTGGCATTCCTTTGCTGTTAAGAGCGGCCCCGGAAGGCAGTGGGCCGCTCCAACGCAGGGCACATTATTGATCAGAGCCGGCAAGGCTCAGGGCATTTCGTGTTGCAAAGCCCAGAGGGGCTCAGGGGGCCACAAGTGGTCCAGGAGAGGCTCCAACCCCTGCCATATTTGTTTAAGAAGGCACAGTGGTGCCCCAGCATCTCTCCAGTTGCCCAGCACTTAGTGGGCAACTGCTACATGTAGGTTGTGCTTTGTGCGCCCTGGTTTGCGCAGCCTGCGCAGGCGCACCCTGACTCTGCTGGACATAGGGCGTCCTTGCCCCTACAAGGCCAGTTGGCCTAGGGACTGCCACAGGTGGTGGCTTATGTGAGTTCTTGCGCAATTGTGTTTCCCTGCACCTCTGAATGTGTTTTTATGCGTCATGTGTTTTCCTTCCCTACACCTGAATGTGATGCATCATGTGTAACGTTCTATTACCCCTACAGGTATTGTGATACTTAGGTGGTTGTTTGTTTTCTCCTAGTACAGGTGGTGCTAGTGAGGTCCTAGTTCCCTGCGTGACATTTTCCTAAGGTGGTTAGGGTTGCGTAGGTGGTACTTACCTGTTACCAGTAATTACTGGTTGTGTGCTACATTTGCTATTTTGTACTACAGTATTATTCCTATGTTCTAAAAGTGCTAATTCCTGACAGTGGTCCATGTGGCCCTGTCCCCTGTATATATAATCCCTTGTAAATTCTGCCCGTGCCTGTTGGCACATTGTAAAGTGTGTGGTTTTATCTAATGTGTTTTGGTAATACAAAGGTTATTTTTATATAATACCTTGTGTGGAGTTTCTTTTGTGGTGGGCCTTGGGTGTTGTTGCTGGGTGCGCGTGCAAACGCTTTACACATCGCCTCAGGGATAAGCCTGACTGCTCGTGCCAAGCTACCAAGGGGGTGAGCAGGGGTTATCTTTGGCGTGTACCTTCCTTGCCCTGACTAGAGTGGTGGTTCCTGCCTGGCTTTGGCGCAAGCCCTAGCCAACCAGAAATCCCATTTCTAACAGGCAGTAAACTCCTTATACCAAAATCGAAGGCTCTACAGTTGTGCATTTCTGCTCGCATAACAACGTTTTCAAACAACGATATTCTAGATTATCCCAATCAAACTTCCCTCCCAGACTTAGAATCTCTGATCCTTATAACATTTGTGATAACACCATAGCTTTCTACGTTGTCAAATTTGGCTTTAATGAGGGGCCTATAACTACGGCACCCAATGGAATATAGGCCATCCCACGAGGAAGGTGAGAGAGAAATTTCTAAAGGCACTGGATAGTGTTCTCTCTGTCACTAAATCCAAAATCACCTGATGATTAAAAAACAATTGTTAGTGGTAAACCTAGGGAAATATTTATCCTAATATCCTGCTATGCTTGTTGACATGTTTCAACCCCTAAAAACAAGTCCTCTAAAGGTCCAGGGCTTTCATCATGACAAAGAAGTGGCCTGAAGGAAAAAAATAAATATGTTTCCAACCTCACTTAGAGGGGACAAACAAATATGCAACACACAAATCCATGCATGTAATGGCTTACTAAGCTACTTTCCAAAAATAATGTTCAAACTTGATTCCTGTAAGAGTAAAGGCACATCATATTGCATCAAGAGTATACATACGTCAGGTGAACTCATAATCCACTTTGAAATTGGTGTTTTTTTATTGTGATTGTGCAGATACACGTGATTCTCTTTCGTTGCAGCACACACATCCCATTCCTCTATTAATGAAAAAAATACTAGATTCCTATCTCAAAGGTATAGATTGTGGTTCCATGCTACGAGCAGTCACATAGACTCGTGTCAAGGCCAAACGTCTATGTAAATGTGACAAGGAGACATATAATTCATAGTAGTATAAAGACTCACAAAATAATACTGAAGATATTGGGCCTGATTCACAGAGATAAAGTTAGGCAAAAGTCTAGCTTTATGACTTTTGGTATTCACAAAGAGCATTTACTACTTGCAAATGCCCTTTGTGAATACCGAAAGTAAAATGTTTCTACTTTCAGTATTCAAAAAGGGCATTTACGATTAGTAAATGTCCTTTGTGAACCACGTAAGTCGTGAAGTTAGACTTTCATCTCAGTTTACTTTTGTTAATCTGGCCCATTGTTTCTTACCGGTGTATGGAATCTCTAAACGCAGTAATGGGAGGAGTAGGGGACATACCCTATAGTCAAATACTGTGGATGAGTAGTCAAAGCTTTGAGATATGAATCTAGTATTTCTTTAGTTAATAGAGGCATGAGATGTTTGTGATGCAGCTACAGAAAAGCGTGTATTTGCACAATCAGAGTGAAAACAAACCAATTTCACACTGGATTATTAGTTTATCCAGACGTGTATATACTGTTGATACAATATGTTGTGCCTTTTCTCCTACAGGAATCAAGTTTAAACATTTCTATTGCATGTGAATGTGTCCCCCCTAAGTTAGTGAGGTTGGACAGATAAAAAATAAATGTTGTCCTGATGAAAGCCGTGCACCCTTAGAGGCTTTGTTTTACGGTCTGCAACATGTTTACAAGCATAGCAAGGTAATACGATAATTATATCCCATGGTTTACTCATAACTTTTGTTAATCATTCCTGAACAACTGCTAATAAAAGGGATACCTTGGTTGTACTATGGTCTTTTATTCTGAGAAATCCCCGGTTGCAATTTATATCAAAAGTGCTCCCCGGAATATGGTCAAGCCCATCCTGGTTTTTAGGAGCCAGGTTGAGATCCGATGATGAAGCATGCCACTACTAGAGCGTGTGAGGGTTTAACAAAAAAGCATTTTATTTGTCCCTTACATAAGTTGAAACAGATTTCCAGATCAATGTGATTTTGTGGCAGAGTGGGAAATCTACAGTTTAATGAGGGACCACCATACTCTCTTTTACATTTTCTTAACCCTCCTATTGCTGTTACAGCAAAAGATTTTAAAGTGGCTGTGTTCATTTTCCTATTTAGTTTAGTGTTGAAAGCTTTTCCAAGGTATCTATATGATGGAACTAGCTCCACTTTCATTAGGCCAAATAAAAAGTTTACTTTTCTTGCTGAACACCAACACTTTCATTTTCTCCCAGTTACTCACCAAACGATTAACCTCACAATATTTTTTTAATGCATTTCATTTCCTTTGAAGGCCAATTTGTGTCATATCCATTAATATTAGGTCAACGGAAAATGTAGATGGGGCATGCTGGACGCCCATCCTTGGAGAAAATGAGTGAACATTTTGGAGAGAAGTAGGGGGATTAAGCAAGATAAAGTGTGAAGAGTGTAGGAGGTACTACACGCCCCTGATGTAAATCTTTATTCATAGGGATTTTATTCTATAGTGAACCACTTTTATTTAGTTCCACTCTCTCTCAATTAATCCTGTGAATTTCTCTAAATTATGAAGCAAAACCTGGGGGTTGTTCATACATTCTGATATTTGACAAACGATCTTCCGGTTAACCAAATCAATAACAGCTTGAAACTCGACATAACAACAAAATTAATTGCCCCATATTTAAATTGTTTGTGCAATTGTCCAACGACTAAAACAGTTATCTATGTTTGAATGCTCATCCTTACAACCTCCTTGTTTAATTGGGATGAGCTCATTACGATCGATCCAATCTTTCATATATAATAATATTGCTTTAGAATAAACATTTGCTCCTATGTACACAGTTGAAAAGGCGATAGTTTTTAGTGTGCATCAGGTCCATTTTTTTACAAATGGGCTTAACTAGTTCCCCTTACAACTTCTGGGAAACTGACCTTTTTTGTCATATCTGAAAAGGGAAGTGACATATGAAAAACAACTTCTACCACAATCTAGATTTGCTTTGATTATAATTTAAATCATCTGGGCCAACTGCTAGGATTTTATATTTTATCGTTTTTATTGCATCTGCCTTTAGGTAGAAGGATAATTCCTCATCACATGTGTATGCATCAACTGAAACTACTCTGCTTCCATTCGCATATAGTTACCTCAGGTACTTCATCCAGCTTTCTACTACTGCCATGCGTTACTGCTTGTGATTCAACCCCTGTACCCTTCTGAACAAAACACCAACATTTCGCCATGTTTTTTTCTGGGATTACCTAATCATTTAGGCCCAGTTGGAATTGTATTATTGTATCATATTCCTTTTTCATAAGGGAATTATATTCTGCTGTACATTCACAATCATTTTTGATCACCTTGTTCTCCTGATTGTCACATAAGTTCTTCTTTAGCTTACTCAATTTCATTTTTAAACATTGACACTGGGCATTGAATCATATTCTATAATTATTTTCCTTCCTTAGCTACATTTTTGAGAACTGGATTTTTTTGGTGATGTTAACTATTAGACAATTAGCAAGTTATTTTATAACTTTGTTATTACAATCAATTATCTCCATCTCACTTACTTCCAAATCCTCAAGATCTACTGACCCTTGAGTCTGCCTAAGCACAGCTAGATGATTTTCATCAATACTAGTTGTTAATCGCTGTGGAAAATTAACTTGCAGAGGCATAACATGTTCATGTTTAGTATTCTAAAATAATCACCTCCCCCTGCACTACCCATCTGGAAATTAGCTAACAATTCAAGATGCCAAGCTTGCACAAACACATAATTAAACCGACATTTTTGGTTAGCCATTTAAATATTTCAGAAGCAAGAGTATCTAATTGAAATCTACCATTTAAACAAACAAAATCCTGGTCCTTATTTGCATATCAGATGTAGCCTTACATCTAACACAGTTAGGAAGACCCCTGCAGGTATATTGTATACCGACAATAGGTCTGACTGAACTAGGTCCTCCTGCTTTGGATTCAGGCATATTTTAAATTGAAGTATTTGGAAATGAAGGGCACATATTATTTAAATCATTATGAAAGAGAGTTTGCTGTTGCTTAAATAAATATTTGATCCCTCAGTAATACAGAAACTTTAAGCAAAATTAGATTTCTAATGAAAGCAAATTTTCATAAAGATTCACAATACTTGCTTAGATCCACGAACAGTCAATGTTTAATGTCTTTAATACCTTTGCTACTCTTGTAAAGACTTATAATATTAAACCCCCTGAGGTACATCATAAACCTAACAAGTTCGCCTGCGAGTAAATCCGGACAAAATCACTGACAACAGTTTTTTTCTACAGACAGCCACATCTTCATGAAACATATAAAGTCATTCCCTTCTAAAGCTTAACAAGACGCTCTCGATTTAGCATTTGTCCTAATCCGTTAACATTGTAGCAGAATATTAACAGACTGCTGGGAGAAGTCTGATCCTAATCAATATCTCTTATCCTCGTATTTTCGAATTCTCATGTCAGGCTCAATGGAACACAACGATTCCTAATTTCAGGATCTTTTCATTGTCAATTATCTTTCAACTGTGGCAGACTAATTCTCTGCTAAACCCCACAGATCTCCTCTGTGTCTCACAGCTTTCCTCATTCAAGGTTAATTTGGTTGTTACTTAATCCCCCATGATTATTTAAGAAAAGCTTTTTTTTTTTGCAGAATTTTATATAGCGCGAACTTGACCCGAATCCAATAAGGTTTCAGAGTGCTTTACATAGCACCAGTTACATTACATGAGGACATACATTCATTTTTTCTTTTTTTTGTTAGGCACGGGGAGATTAAGTGATTTGCCCAGAATAACAGGATGTTCAGTCATTACCAAGACTCACACCCAGTTCCCCAGGTCCGAGGTCAAGCGCCCTAGCCGTTAGGCCAATTCCTCTCCCCTTTACAAGCTTTGATTGTACTATTTTCTCCCTTGGTACCGTTTCTTATCCCTTGTAGATTTAATTGATGTTCTGCACACCCTATTGCATTTTTAACCAGGTATGAAAGAAAGCCATATACTTGAGACCTACTTTCTGATGCAAAGGGGGGATAGGGGCAGTTTGAAATATCTGCAGTAGGTGTAATCTATTTAATCATCTACACGTTTTACTTTTCTCTCCCAATCTACACAAGTCAAAATATAGTGAAAAACACTGATCAACTTCTCTGTCGTATTCGTTCCCGCTTCCCTCCTCAATGCTTCCTCAGTTCCAGTTGTCTTTCTTTAACATACAAGGATTCCATCATTCCCCCCTTCAATCTAGGGTTCCAGTCCCCTTCTTTGCTGTGTATTCTTAATAATACCTAATAATACCTGACTTTGCTTCCTCATTTGTATTTTACCATTCTTGTTGATAACCATTTTCTTTTTTTCCAGGTAAAACCCTTCTATCATTCTCACCAATGATGACTTACAACAATTTCACTTCCTCTGCAATACTTTTTAACAATCCTTTTTGCATCTTCATTGTATCGTTGTTTAAGACAACTGTCTCAAAAATAGCCTGTGTAGTTTTCTGCATAAGCAGGAGTACATCTAACACCGGACCTGATGACGAAGCAGAAGTATCCAAATTTAGAAACTTCTGCAAACTTAAATTACATGCATGGCCGGACTGGCTGTAGCGGGCACTGGGTGTTTCCCCGGTGAGCCGTCAGGGTGGGGGCCAGTTTTGGACCCCTGGGGGACTGATTTTGTTACCAGGGGTCGGTTTTGCTGTAATATCGGCCCCCTGTCACAAAAGCAGCTGCAGTGTTTCTATGCGCATCCCATAACCCCCCCCCCCCCCCCCCCCCCCCGCCAGAGCTGGTTTGTGTTCCGAGTCTGGCCCTGTATACATGGCTAACTTGATGCATTCTTCTTTGTGTCCTCTTTCATATTAGGGCACTCTAATTCCTTCAGGGAAAATTTAGGAGCAGATATTTATCTTTGTGTTTCCACATTGTGATCATCCACTTCAGGCAAGATATAATTCATCTGGAATATGTGTTAATCTGTGGTACTGAGGAGAGTAGCAGCTCTCTATGCTCCAGTACTGAGACTGAAGAAACCCCAAATTATCCAAAATAATTGAGGAACCCGATGACATACCCTTGTTATCAAACTCTACAACCGTTGGGGTTGCTATTACATTGATAGAACCCTTTTGCTTAAAATGTTTCCGCACAAAGGGGCATATTATCAAGAAATGGCGTTAAAATTATCGCTGCTTTAGCGGCAGAAAACTGATGCTAAAGCGGCAATAATGGGCTTGATAATATGCCCTTGAGAATTCCCATAGAAGCCCATGTTCTGCTGTCAACATGGGCTTCTATTGGAATTCTCTGCGGGTCTCACGCAGGTCTCCATGAACGAAATCAGCCCCCACTGCAGTGAAATCAGCTCCCTGCTCGGCAGAATTCCAAAACGCCCGGTAGTCAGTCCGGCCCTGGAGACCGGGATGAATGCAAAGCTCACCCAAGAGCCAAAGATTCAAATTACAGATGGTCACCTTTGACCCCTCTACCTGCACAAGACTGAGGCACTGCAGACCATACTCCATGTCCCAAGCACCCGACATGAAAGCTTCAAAATACCAGTCCTGGAGAGCAGAGGGGCTCTGGGAGCCTGGATGTGAAAGCCTCTTGCTCATCTGAGGGAGGGATTTATTGCAAGTTACACCTTCTAAAGAGTCCCAATCAAGGCTTGTGTTCTGGTTCAGAGAGGACCTAGCGGTTCGGGCTGGACTGAAAAAGTAGTAGTAATATTGGAGCAGGGTCAAGAATGTTTTACATATGGCTGGGTCCAAACTGAGGCGGCATGAGGGCAAGAAATGTGTTGGAATGCTACCCCAAGCCAGTGGTTAGATTTATTGCAAACGTTCCTCCCATCACCTTTTCTGTATTTGATGTAACGCCGTAAATGTTGTGCGCTGTGCCCGTACGTGGGTTTGTTGCTCACTGTGCCAATGGAACCAGTCTACACCTGACTGAAAAGGCCCAATCAGAACGAATCAGTCTTGGCTTGTTTGTGATCCGGTTCAGGGAGGACCTGGCCTGGTGGTTGGGAATGGACTGTACCTGTTGGAGCAGGGTCAAGACTGATTTACATATGGCTGGGACCAAACTGAGGTGGCATTGTGGGTAAAAGAATGATGGGTTGGAATGCTACCCCGAGTGACTGCCAATGCTTAGACTTGCTGCAAGTGTTCATCCTGTCACTTTTGGTGTGTTTTATCTGAGGCAGGGTGGCATGGGCAGCCAGAGGTGGGGGAGGAGCAATTCAGAGGAGTGGGAGGAGCAATCCGCATCCAAAGAAGGAACTTCAGGGGATTATTATCAAGCACGGCATTAAAATTATCGCCGCATTAGCGGCAGAAAACTGCCGCTAAAGCGGCGATAATGGGCTTGATAATATGCCGCAGAAAATTCCAATAGTAGCCCATGTTGACATCAGAACATGGGCTTCTATGGGAATTCTCAAGGGCATATTATCAAGCCCATTATCGCCGCTTTATCAGCAGTTTTCTGCCGCTAAAGCGGCGATAATCTTAACGCAGTTTCTTGATAATATGCCCCTCAGTGTTACAAGGTGCTTGGGTCAGTGTGTAGCACTTACCATGGGCATCTCTCAATGGTCAATTGAATTGTACAAAGCTCATCTTTGTGGTGATCAGTCTTTGGATGAATGACTTACAGCTCTTGGATGCTATTGTGGGTCTCCGAGGAAAAAAGTCAAATTACCAAACTTTTCTAGTAGCTAAGAATCCTTTAGATACGATTCCGAGCTGGCTGTTATCCCAAATATACACCAATTATGTCTCTCCCCATTAGCTTCAACATTTCGTTCACAATTTATATGTTGAAGTGTAATTAAATATTGAATTTAAGAAGTGTGATATCTTACAGTGCACAAAACAGGTATCACCTGCAAACCTCAACAATTAACTCTCAGGCCAACCTCCAGTGCAAGGATTTTCTGAGCCCCAAGCAAAATGTTTCTTTGCATCATGGATAGTCCCTTTCCTCTATTAGTAAGATGATTTTGACACTATTTGTTGTGCTCTGGTGTCCTCTTGTGGCCATTTTGGGCTGTGCCTAAATACTGATGAGTACTAGGGGGCAGATTTATGAGGCCCGTTGCGCCATCGGAACGTCACTTTTTGTGACGTTCCGTGGCGCAGAAGCCTGCGTGATATTCATCAGGCAGCACTGAGCCACTTTTTTTGGCTTAATGCTGCCTCATAAATATCAGTGTTCTGCGTTAAAGGGGCGTGCAATGGGTGTTGCTGGGGGCGTTCCCAGCAACATCCATGGCCTTTTGACATTGCCCCAGATTTACGAGAAATCGTAAATCTGAGGCAGCGCCAAAAGCTTCCGCCTCCCCAGGGGAGGCGTAAGGGAGGCGCAACGGGGAGAAATATCTTTATTTCTCCTCGTTTTTCCTTTTTCTATGTGTGCTGCATTCTACAGCATCCATACAAAGAGGAAAAACCTCTTGTGATTATTTTTGTACAGAAAGGTTTCCCTTCCTGTACAAAAATATTCATCTCCGCAACGCAGGCACCCTTGCACCATGGTGCAGAGGTGCCTGCGTTGGCGCAGGCAGCCCAATGTGCGCCGGCGCAGGGGAAAAGGACAGGAATGCGCCGCATTTTATAGATACGGCGCATCCCTGCCCTTTTCTTTTGCCGTAGGGAAGCGCAGCAGGAAGGCCTGCTGCGCTTCCCTATGGCAAAACCTCATAAATATGCCCCTAGGACTTTAACGCTGCATCGCTTGCTTAGTCAACATACATCATCGGCCTCCCATCAGCTTGAGACATCGTCCATAGCTATAATTACCTTTTCATGTCCCTGAATTTACAGCCGCAAAGAAGGCATAACATAAATATCCATGGTTTAAAATTGAGAAAGAAGTCCTCCCGTCAGGAATGATAATTACTTTTTTACTCCCTAAGAAATAATTTTCTTTGAACTTCCAAAATGTAGGGAGTACAATTCTGCAGTTTTAAAACCGTGGCTGGAGCTGTCTTAAGTATAAGGGGGCAGATCAGCAAGTCGGCGCTATGAAATTATCGCCGCTTTTGCGTCCGTTTTCAGGCGAAAAGCGGCGATAATTTCATTGCCTTATCAGCAAACACACGCTATTGCGTGTTTTGCTGATTTAGCGCCCCTTAAAACAACGGCCAGCTTTGCATCTCTAATGGGATGCAAAATGGGCGTTCCGTGCCAAAATAACTTGAGAAATGTCGCTAACCGACATTTCTCCAATTATCAAGCTGCACGCAAACAAGCAAAGTGATAAGAAAAGTAGCGCTAACCACAGTTATCGCTACTTTCCTTACACCTGCTTGTAATCTGACTTAGCCATGTAATCCAATGGGAGGTGGATTACATGGCTAAAACCACCCTACCCTATCAGCAAGGTATCGCTGGTCGCAGTGCGATTACCGCTGGATTTCCAGTGATAATCACACTGTTTTCCAGCTAACGCATGGATTCCTATCGCTTGGGAGATAAGCGTTGCTGATAGCACGATAGAATCCAGTGTTAGCCTGCGATAATTATCCTCGCGCTAAAAGCACTGAGCGATAATTATCGCAGGCCCTTGCTGATATGCCCCTACGAGTCTTAAGTGGGAGTGTCTGCCGCTCAGCGCGTAACCTGGCCCTGCTTTGAATGAAAGGGTGTAGTAGATGTCAGACACATTTCACTCCGTTGGGTTATCCGGGAGACTCTTGCCGTTGTGTGGTGTGTCATCTCCGCTTCAAACCTTTTCACTGGGCTGCTATCCTTTGTTGGGAGGGTTTATTGTCTGGGGTAAGTCAGATGCTTCAAATGAGTTTCTGTGAAGGTTGCAATTCATTTATTGATCCAACAGTGGCAGAAAAGTGATGTCGCAGGTGTAGGCGCTCTCAGGCAAATAAAAAAATGTCAGAAAACAAAGGGATGGTTGAAAACCAAAGCACAATGTACGGAAAGATTGCTCTATAATCTGTTTTGTTTCAAGGAAAAGTGTCAAGACTGCCAAAAAAACACCGTTTTTGTTTTAGGCAGTCATCAATCATGAATTCTTTTCTGAGGGTGGGCAATGAATGCAACAACTTTTGTTACAAAGATTTGTCTTGTATTTGAAATGATTGTTTGGGGGTGAATGGGTTAAGTGGGTCACCGTTGGGTGAGATGGTTCAGTACAGACTGGGATCTGAAATAACCATGTAGATGAATCAGAGGTTCAGATTTACCAGGAATCGTGCAGCGCAATGTTGCAAGGAAATCTGCAGCTCTGCAGTGCATGAACAGCACAACTATTAAGCAGTGCTGTATTTACTATGACATCGATGATGTCATCAGTCAACGTTGCACTAAAAATACCTTGTTTGCATGCTGATAAACATGATTCGGCATTGTGCCATGGTGCAAACACACCACAGTGTGTTGCTAAATTTTGTGCCCGAGAAACAACCTCCAATCCAAATCTCTACATAAAGACAACAGTATTGTAACACACAATGATGGCGACTCCCCCCCGCAGAGTGTGAAGCGGGGCCTTTGAATCTCCCATATCTCACAGAATGCCTTGAGCTGAAGGGTTGAGGCCCTCCTGCACCATATTGGCTTCACGGTCTTATATATTGTCCCTATAAGGCAACCACACCGCAACGGACTGCGCCAAAGGGGCTTCCATGGATGTCGGGTTCACTAAAAGGCCAGCAGTTGCAGAAGTGACATCACGCATCCTCTGACCCTCTATGACACACAAGGATGTATCACACTAAGAACATCAACAGCCTCTTGTTTGCTGCTGGGCGGCCAGGGAAAGGCAACGGGAACTACAGCACCTTGTTTACTTTCTGTCTCTACCTCTTCATCAATGTAACTCTGGACCAAGGGTAGCAGGTGTAGTGTGGGGAGGCCAAAATAGCAGGCCAGGTGTCATGAAAATGACCGGACTTAGAAGCAAAAGCAGCCCTGGCAAATGTTGTCAGAGGAGCCCTCATGCTGTACGTAATGCGCGAGCCTGACCACTGCAAAGGGGTTGGGTGGAGTTCTCCACACAAGACATTTTGAAAAACATTGCAAATATAGTGTGTTTTGCAACACATTTTTAATTTCATTTTTCATTTTTAGAATCTTGTCTATTCATTGAATGTATAGATGGTGGTTGGATACATGGCTACATGGCTCAGTGAATGAATAAATAGGTGGGTGAGGAGTGGATGGATGAATGAATGAATCAATCAATCAATCATTTATAAAGCAAACTACATACCCGGAGGGGGTCTCAAGGCGCTGTGGGGGGGAGTGGGTGTGCTACTGATCGAACAGCCAGGTCTTGAGCATCCTCCTGAAGGTCAGCAGGTCTTGGGTCTGTCGTAGGCTCAGTGGGAGGGTGTTCCATGTCTTGGCGGCGAGGTGGGAGAAGGATCTCCCGCCAGTGGTTGTTCTTCGGATGCGCGGGACGGTGGCTAGTGAGAGGTCGGCGGAGCGTAGCTGGCGGTTGGGGATGTAGAAGGAGAGCCGTCTGTTGAGGTAGGCTGGGCCGGTCTTGTGGAGTGCCTTGTGTGCGTGGATGAGGAGCTTGAAGGATATCCTCTTGCGGACGGGAAGCCAGTGCAGGTCCCTCAGGTGGGGGGTGATGTGGCCGTGGCATGGTACGTCGAGGATCAGTCGTGCCGAGGTGTTTTGGATGCGTTGTAGTCGTTTTATGAGCTTGGTCGGGGCTCCCGCGTAGAGAGCGTTTCTGTAGTCGAGTCTGCTGCTGACGAGGGCCTGGGTGACTGTCTTTCTTGTGTCTGTCGGGATCCATCTGTAGATCTTGCGGAGCATGCGGAGGGTGTTGAAGCAGGAGGAGGAGACGGCGTTGACCTGCTTGGTCATTGAGAGTGTTGGGGATGATTCCCAGGTTGCGTGCGTGGTCGGTGGGTGTCGGGGCTGCTCCCAGTGCCGTCAGCCACCAGGTTCAGCTTCAGAAGGCTGGTCTTCATCCAGTCAGCGACAGCCTTCATTCCTTCATGGAGGTTGGCTTTGGCGGTGATGGGGTCCTTGGTGAGGGAGAGGATCAGTTGAGTGTCGTCGGCGTAGGAGATTATGTTGAGGTCGTGCTGTCACGCGACGTGTGCGAGCGGGGCCATGTAAATGTTGAACAGTGTCGGGCTGAGGGAGGATCCTTGGGGTACGCCGCAGATGATCTCGGAGGCTTTGGACCAGAATGGGGGGAGGCGGACGCTCTGGGTTCTGCCGGAGAGGAAGGAGGTGGTCCATTCCAGAGCCTTGTCTCGGATCCCTGCAGCGTGGAGGCGTGCACGTAGTGTGCGGTGGCAGATGGTGTCGAAGGCGGCGGAGAGGTCTAGGAGGATGAGTGCTGCGGTCTCGCCGTTGTCAAGCAGGGTCCTGATGTCGTCGGTGGAGGTGATGAGGGCAGTCTCGGTGCTGTGGTTGCTGCGGAACCCTGACTGGGAAGGGTCCAGGATTCTGTTTTCTTCGAGATATCGGGTTAGCTGTCTGTTGACAATTTGACCATTGAAACAATTCAAGAAGGGATGACAATGAATAAAGATTTTTAGCTATGTGGAGACAATGTTCTCAGTGCACAGACCAAGGATGGGTACTTTGGTTTTCATTTTAGCTTCTGCATTAAAGCATCACCCTCCACAAACACTACCAGCACCAATGTTTGTGAACCACCCTTAGCACGTTTTTTTTTTTAACACAGTGCTCTGATATGAACTAGGGCTGAAACAATCAAACGGAAAGCATCCGAAACAGATCTAAAACAGAAGAGAAAAAGACATACGATGTAGTTGACACATTGCACAGTTTGAAACCAGGAACCCTTGCATCATTCCCGGCTTCCACTTGGCCACATTGTGTGATCCTAGGCATTAACCTTTTTTCCACAGAGCCTCCTTTTTTTCCATCAACTAAGGAGAGGACCTTTAAATACATCTCTTCAGAGTGTGCGCTACACATAAACAGAAGGCTGTTAATGTTACTCCACCCGCCAGGGCAGGGGTGAGGGGCATGAATGTTTGTAGGTTCATAATTAGACTCACTACTATCAATGGTCCCTCAATGCAACATTATAATTGTATATACTATAATGAAATGCGTTTAATCAGTGACTTCTCCCTGAAGGTCAGCGCAGCTCAAGGTGACCCTGCAAAACGGCTTTGAAGCGGGCGTGGTCTGTCAGGGCCAGCTTTACAGCCATTTGTTTTGCATTGTTTCTTTGTGAAGATCTGTAGCGTTCCAGACAGGAAAAGGTCCCCACAACAAAACGGGCCAGCGAAACCAGCTCCACGCTGTCAACATTAGGAAAACGCCTGTGCCTAGTGCAGACCCGAAGGGCACAAAATGCCAAAATGGTTTACCTCATGGGTATTTTTATTTTTGTTTGTTGCCTATTTATATAGCGCGAACTCGACCCGAAGGGATTGGAGCGCTTTACATAGCACCGTATTTACATTACACATTGAGGCACGGGGAGATGAAGTGATTTGCCCAGACTCAAAGGATGTGGACGCGACCTCGAGGCTCAAACCCTGGTTTCCTGCGCCAGAGGCGGCAGCGCAGCCGACGGACCACATCCTGGGTTATATCGGACCTGTTTGAAAGTTTGAGAATGGCATTGGAATTATTTTATTGTAATGACAAATAACTTGTTCAGAGGTGGGCGAATTGTTTGAACACTTCAGGATCCCTTTATGCTTCTATGCAATCCATGCTATGGTGATATTTTGAACTGTCTTGCAGCACTTAGCCCTGATGCACAGAGTTACCTATGAGCGCTAGGTGGCACCAAAGTATAATATTCGGATTTATCGGAAGGAAGCCAATTAAAAAGTAGTAAGGGACTTATTACATTAAATAAATTGCAAGTGCACGTAATTTTTTTTAAATCATGAAGCCAGCTGAGAGCTGTCATCGTTAGAGCACTACAAGCAAGTACCATATTTCATGCTGAGAAAACATTGGAATGAAATTGAATAAAATGTGTTACATTTTCTGTGCAGCGACTATAAACTAGACTCACCCAAATGTCATAAACTTTCAAATGCACTGGCATCGACATGCGTTCTTTTCCCTAAAAATCCATTCCAATGACATCATCTATGCCAGTAAAGTCATCTCTAGGTTCATACTAAAACTAAGCTAAAATGTAAATTGCCAACGAAGACCTAGGTAAAGAAAGATTTTGTAGACACATAGCTCAGCCCAACGGTGGGACATTAAGATACACCGGCTGCGATGGACAAAGTGGAGCTAAAGTATTTGTGATTTGGGATGCTAGTCCTACCCACACGAACAGCAACATAAATGCACACAACACCCACAGTGCTATCCACATTTGGGCAGTTTCCCCTAGCAGTAACAGTGTATGCTCTGCAGTGTTTCTCGCGTTGTGCTTTGTATAGCAAGAAACATATGTGCATTCATACAGTGTGCTCAGACACAATACATGGTAGCGGCACAACAACCCAACAACCACTGTTATGAACTCTATCCACTCTGGAGCACCCACCCGCCCCTGCCCCCACCGGCTTTTCAACCTCAGTAGAGACAATATCAGCCGCAAGCTTACTACCATCCTCAACGTCTCGATAATCACAGACACATTTCCTGACGCCTGTAAATATGCAGAGGTCAGACCCCTCCTTAAGAAAACCTCTGCAGACCCCAGTGAGCCCCAGAACTACCATCCCATTTCACTGCTCCCGTTCCCCACCAAAGTCCTGGAGAAGGCTAACAACTTCCAACTCACTGAACACCTGGAGAGAAACAACATACTAGGCCCTTCTCAATCAGGCTTCGGAGCCAACCACAGCACCAGGGCAGCTCTGATCGCTCCAACAGACGACATACGCACCCTACTCGACAGAGGAGAATCAGCCATCCTGATACTGTTTGACCGCTCCGCAGCCTTTGATACCGTCTCTTACCACACACTTATCGATCAAGTACGCAAGATTGGAATCACAGATGACGGGCTCAGAAGGATCGCATCCTTTCTTACTGGGCGCACGCAGAGAGTCAGCCTCCCTCCCTTCACCTTGCAAGCCAAGCACACCATTGCGGTGTCCCCCAAGGCTCATCCCTCAGCCCAACCCTCTTCAACGTCTACATGACACAGCTCACAGACATTGTCAGATCGCACAACAGCATCTCCTATGCTGATGATACACAGCTCGTCCTCTTGCTCTCAGCAGACACCACCTTGACAAAGACTGGTTCTGGCGTTCTTCTCGTCATCCAGCGTGGGCTGCATGGAAATCCCGTAACCAGTCCAAATGCTTCTCTCATGCTGTTAACCAGCATGAGAGAAGGGCCAGGGTTGGATAACGTGGGTTCTCTCAGAGCTCCTAAAGGCACTGTAGCCCTGTGCTTGCTCTCCACCCCAGCTGTCTATGACAGCTAAGGTTGGAGAGGTTTAAAGTAAACATGTCTGGCTAGCCACCGCAAGACAGCCAGCCAAAGTGACATGCACACTTTAAACTTAGGTGCCCAGCACCGCCACTCCTCCCTGCTGCTGCTACTCATCAGCAATGCAATGGCCCCACCCTGGCACTCGGCTCAGAAAAATAATTTTAATACCATTTTATTTTTCATCTCTGTGGCATTTCTATTTAGTGGGGTGACGCTCCTCCACGCTAACGGTGGAGCCGCTCCTGCCGATACCCATTTTATGCATAAGGCTTGCATATATAGTTGTTATTTACCGGAGAGCTAACATTTGAAATTTGGTGCTTAAAGTTTAGCACATCGGTTGCAGATCCTTTGTACAATCAACTATTTCATTGTCATACTCTTAACATTAGACTTTTATTAAATAAATGTTATATTTGCTTCTTTTTCCACCAAAGCGCAGTAAAAACCTTTTTCATTTTGCTGGTTTTAAGCTTCACTCTCTATTTGCTGCATTTTAAAAATCACTGTACTTGTGATCCACTGTGTTATGATTTGACAATCCATAATCTCCAACGTAGGTTTGAAACTGTGTGAGAGTGTATGCCCTGTTATTTCTAACAGCATTGTGTAAAATCTTTGATGGTTGATTACTGATACTGTTAAATACAATAAAGAATTGCCATTGTAACTATAGTATAGGACTAGGCCCTACTGGAGAATAGATTTCAGTCGCTCTTGAATTTGTAGTAATTACATTATGTTAGCCATTGTCTAATCATAGAAATACCCTAGATCCAGCCATCTTCAGAAAATGATTGCTTGAGTGAAGTACAAAGAAATATGTATTTCCACACTTTTTCAAGTCGTCCTTAGTCAGTCAAAAAGTGGTGGATGTCACGTCAACCCTCTGTAGAATCGGCAGACATAAATACGTTCTAAACAGGGTGGATGGCTCATACACCACTATGTGTTGTTAAAAATCCTGCATCCACCAAACTCTAGACCAGGCTTTAGAAAGATCCAAAATACTTTTTCGAAAAAGGTGATACTGGGTATGAAAATGATTTTACCTTTTCTAGAATCACTTTATCCGTGCAGATACATTTATTTTTTTGGGTGTTATGTTTGTGGGAAGGCCTAGGCTTTTCATGACTAACATGACCGTTGGAAATGTGCCCTTTTTCCAGGTCCCTCCAGATTTTTTGCCATGTGTTGCTGATTCCCTTTTTCTGGCCAAAGACCTCTACCCACTGTTACTCCTGTTAACTCATGGTAAAGTGCTTGTGCTCTCCATTTTTAGGTCTCGCCTGACCCAGCGCATGCGCTGGTCTGGCGAGACTTATTGAGAGGGCTCCAAAAAGTGCTACCAGGCCAGCCTAGAGCTACAGTGCATGTGCCCGGGCGCGCGCGCCGCGCTTTACCGCAATTACTTCCACTTTCGCGGCCGCAGGGCCACTTGGCATAGCCATTAGGTCTCGCTTTTGGGACCTTATAGGTATTTAGTTACGCAACTGTTGCATGGCTAAACACTTATAAGGTCCCAAAGGCGAGACCTATTGGCTATGTCAATGCTTGTTATTATGTTAGAATTAGAACACCCCTAATTAGCACCTTTGATTTACTTGTAAGTCTCCCGTAAATGGTCCTCATGTACTCAGGGCCTGTAAATTAAATGTGACTAGTGGGCTGAAGTGCTCATTGTGCCACCCACTAAGTAGCACTGTAAAAAAACGTAAGCTAGACCTGCGAATGAAGCCCGGTGTGCAGTTATAAAATGCCATTTTGACCTGGTAAAATAAACCCTTTTGACAGGCTTAAATCGTCCTTTTAAGCAGCACCTAGAATAGACAAAATGGCGTATTAAGAGATGTGCAGGAAGGGTCACCTTCCTGCACTTAAACAAACTACCCCTGCACCTGTAGCGCCAGTGCAGGGGGAAAACGCAAGGCTGCACCATATCCTAGTAAATATGGTGCAGCCTTGCGTTTCTGAAGTGGTGGAGTGAGGCGTTAAGCCATGACAGCCAACGCCTCATTCCACCACTTCTTTGTACATATGCCCCCTAGTGCTCAGCTCGCTTCACGATCACATCCTGAAAATATAGGGATTGCCACTCATGCAAATCACGGTAATTACAGATACAAATTAAACAAGGCTTTATTTCAGTTGCAACAGGAAAGTGGACATGATGTCCTGGACTTGAAAGTTTATTTTCAGTTTCCACCTGCTGAAACTGGATTTAGGGATGCGCCCTCAGTGTCTCTTTTATAACACTCACAAAGCATGGCTTTGTAGGAATTAGAAAGATCCTATTTCTGTTCAGTATTGAGTATGACTAGTATTTCTGTCCATAGGTCCAGAGGTCCAAAGCTGAATGCCCTGGAGAGACAGTTGAGGTGGAGGAAAAAGATGATGCTGAGCAGTACCCGAAATCTAATTTTGGTATGATGATTAACATGTAAAATAAATGTAACTAAAGAATGCTACAAAATGTTTAAGACCGATCAGCAAATCTAAAGTATTTAGCAATGTGAATGTGCTATGGAGAAAAGATGTTCCTCTCAGAAGTGAACCTGGATTGGACAATTAGATCAGGCAGAGTAGAAGCAACCACCAGAGTCCAAATGGCGGAGAAAGTGCTGAGCAATAGTGTGTTCCTGACTGGAGCAGTGTGATGGAACCCATGAAACAGATATAATGGATGTCTAATATGAGCTTTTATAAGGTGCAGCACTCAGAAGAAAATGGCCCGCGTGCTGTGGGCAAAGTGCAGGCTATATTCATGAAACGACAAAAGCTGGAGGAAGCTAAAAGGATAAAATTGATTGAAAACGAAAATGGATGATTTTAGCAATAAAGTTGTATATTTAATAAAAAAAAGCAAAGAGGAGTGTATAATATCGGTTATGTCTTGTAAAGTTTTAGCTATGTAAGCACATGGTAAGAAAGACACATTTTAGTTACCACTAAAAAGGAAGTTTGGATCAAAAACCAGAGAAGTCAATATGGTTGTAAAATGCCAAAAACGCCTACCGCAAGATGGCTCATTGGGTTGAACGCTTGGACTGAAGCAAGCAGCGATATGCAGGTCTCGAGTTTGAATCCTGGCAAGGCTGGCTCACCCTCATATTCTTTGAGGCTGGTAAAATGGTATAATCATATTAGATAAGTGTAAGTGGTTTGTGGGTACAGACATCCAGACTCTGAATAAGATATTGGGACTTTTCTACCTTAAAGCAGTCAAGGAGAAGAGCATGCTTGTGAAAGAGATATCATTCAGTGTACAAGAGGACTAGTACATTCCTTAAAGTGAAGCCTGTTTGCCAACTGCTTGCCATTTTTCAAGTTGCAAATCCAGTTCAGGTTCAAACCCAAAGCATAATATGTCCATCAGCTATGAGGGTTCCTCTTGCAATCATTTTGAAATCCGAGTAGACCACAGGCATCACTCTTTCTGCAAGCCCCAAATCACACATGTGCCATATATCCTTTGAACCAACCATGTCAGGCTTACGCTAAAATAGTTGCTCGATTCTGCAGCTATTTTTCAACATAACAACTCCTTCCAGCAAACAGTTAAAGGAAGCAGTATATGATGTTGTCATTTCCTCATTAGCTCATTTGACTCCTGGGATGTATCATTCCTGGCCACATTTCTATAACAGCCATTGGTTGTTAAAGTGCAATCTAGGTCTGGGCGGAGTTTGCGCTGCATTAAGAGGAGTTACGCAAGCGGCGAAGTGCGTTACGTCGTGCAATTCATGCTGATTTTTAGTTTCAGGTGTTTGTTTTGCACTGGAAAATCAGGGCGAACAGAACCACGCGCAGCGCAAGAGGGCGCTGCTTCTTTCTGCCACTCAAGTGGACGTTCCACTCATGTGGCAGCTTCCTCAATGTGAACAGAAGGTTTCTCAACGTGAGTGGTAGCGACCATCCATGACTGCCCATATTGAGAAATCTCGCCGCAAGGTGGTCTGGAGTAAGATTTTACACGCTCACTTTCGCCAACTTAAAACTAAAACACTCCACAAAATCCACGAGCGGAGCAGAATTTCCCACCCAGGCGTAGTGCAAACCAGGCTCCTTATTCCTTACACCAAGCCTTATTTCAGTTGGCACTCAAAGTGAAGTACATCAGAGTAGCGAAGAGAAGAGGTGAAACATAAAATTGGAATAGCTAGGAAACCCAGAGTGTATGCAATACTATTTGAAACAAACATGTAAAAAAAACATTCTTATGTATGCCTTTTTATCCATTTTGACAGAGGGATATCCCTGGACATGTGAAAAATAAAACATTAAATACAATCTAAGCAATTTTAAAAAACCTGGATGTGGCTGTACGATTGCTTCAGAAGTCAAGCTAAGGTTTGGAAAATATATTTAGGACCAAAAGGGGAGTGTTTGTTTTATGCACATCCTATAAGAGAGTGGGGCAACCGAGTGACTGGTTCTGTTTGTCCCTTGAAAAGATAAGGATTAGAACGCTGAAACAGTGCAGGACTAGACAGAGATGAAGTACATTAAAATAAAAACAAAATGTGATTATTTGCCAGGTTTAATTTTCAATCCCACTGTATTGCTGTCTGCATTTCTTTGGCATGTACCTTTAGACTAAATATGTTTTTTTCCTTAACAGGCTTTGTTCCCATGTCTAGTGACAGAAGACTCACAGCAGTAAAAGGTCCAGTTCCTTGCCAACTTTTTTCACAGAATGCCCCTTCTAAATTGCCAAACACTTTTACTTCTCCAGCAACATATTTCAAACCAATTATCCTAATGCAAGATACAGAAAACTCAAGGTAAATGTGATGTTTCCTATGTGAACAGTGAATCTTATATGTGCACTCCAACATCCCAATCACTAAACATTATTTTTATTTTTTAAAGGAACAAAAAAGCATGTGGAGCATCATCAATTACACATACCCCAGAAAATGGAAATAAGGACAGGATTGTGGGAAAGAGGGACTCAATCGCTTTAAATGACATAGAAAGCCATGCGATTGATGAGCAGCCTAAAAAAAACGATTCAGTAACTCATGAAGACCTCAAGACCAGTAAATGTGTGCCCACCAAATCTCTCCCTACCCCCACAGAAAGACAGC
Source organism: Triturus cristatus (assembly GCF_964204655.1). Taxonomy (NCBI): domain Eukaryota; kingdom Metazoa; phylum Chordata; class Amphibia; order Caudata; family Salamandridae; genus Triturus; species Triturus cristatus. The sequence continues at coordinate 459,967,922 of NC_140580.1, read as the reverse complement.
TTTTCAACAATTCAGTTTCCTCCGCAACACACTCTATTTCAACATCTGATTATGTGTCTGATCTGAAGGAAAATGTTTCATCTACAACCTCTTCATGCTCCTCAGCTGGTTCTACACTTTCTGCCACACCCCTTGTCAATAACTTCCTCCTAAAACAAGACCCAAAGACAGGGGTTTTAAAACTTGTTCCTGTGCAGCTGGAGATACCAGATGAAATGCCTAGTGTACATCTTCAAACAGAGAAGGCATGTGACTGCCTTCACAAATCACATGTCCCCTTTCCTGGTATTTTAAGAAATGATGGCTTTGAAGTTACCATACAACCTCAGACTTGCAATCTCCAGACCTGTGACAATGTGCATAGAAGACAGCAAAGGGATTTACATGCTCCACATATCTCAAGTGATGAATGGTCAAATTTACCCTTAGATCCAACATCTCCAAAATCAACAGGACACTGCCAAACAACAGAGGAAATGGAGGAAGAGTCAAACAATGCAGTCATATTGTCCACACGTTCACTGAATGATTTTGCAGGTGCAAGTTCATCGAGCTTTGCTGATTTAGGTTCCTCACCCCAGATAAAAAGATCAATCTGCACTCCTTTGCAAAAGGTGGTGCATTGTATACAAGATGAATTTGCATTTGATGGGTATATGGAGAATGGAGTAGAAGACCTGGCTATGGGTATGTACACTATCCAAAATGTTTTACAGAGCTGTGAAGTGAGTAGCAAATTGCATGCATGTTCAGTAATATATTCTACTTTCATAAAGTACAGGAGAACTGCAACACCTTATCCTCCATATAGAAGGAGGAAAAAAAAGAGCATTGAATTTCAGTTCTAATTTTTTATCAAAATACTGTTACAAAGTGTTTTATTTTTTCTTGAGGGCGACACTACACCTTATGTAATAACAACCCTTTCTGTCAGGGTGAACGCTAAAAGACACTAAATAAACCTGAGCTTAACTCCATGGTATTGCAGAGAGCAGACAAGTTTAACTTAGTACAATGTAAAAAGTATTTATGGAGAACAAAAATAATAACTAAATCCAAACCACAAGCATTAAAAATTTAACAAGGAAAATAACACAGACACAATAAACATCCAATAAGGGTATCAGGAGATATGAATATTTAAATTTCTAGGTAAAAATAGCGCAAAAAAGCACTATTTGCCACGCCAGTCTATACTGACCTAGGCATGATTTCAGGCTGACAGCGAAGGAGCCGGGTCAGATACTCTAAGTGGATTTGTCTCATTGAAAAGTCTGGAAGTCAAAAAGTTAAAAAAAACGTTCTAAATCCCACATCATAATAGGACTTTATCCCGTTTTGAGAAGACAAATCCTCCTCGAGCGGGAATCTGCTGAAAGTGTAGCCATTGCTGTGGCACCAAGGACCACTTACCTGAAAGAGCTTTGATATGTCTCAGTGAGAATGTTTTAAGTAGCAGCTCAGAACGTGACTTTGTTGCTTTTTCTGGTGTGTGGGGATCTTTGAGTGGAATGAAGCTGAAATCTAATACAACACTGCGAAACTGCTGGGTGGATACTTTTCCCAATGGGCCCCGCTGGAGCGCTGGAGGACAAAATTTCATAACTTTCTTTTGGTACCCATACAACCACAAGAGTACCATTTTGAGGCCCCCAGGGCCACATGTAAAGAACTTTGAGATACTTAGGGTGTCAAACTGAGGCCCACAGCAAAGCCCAGTCAACTTGCCATTGATCAACTGGGCACTTAAGGGAAAAGGCCTCTTTCAGCTTGTTGTGTCCATATAACCACAAAGGAGGGCAGACACCTGACCCTTAGAGTCCTCGTCTTTGTCCTGAGTAATAGAGATCGAAGGCTCAGTTCTTTTGGGCTCCTCTCTGGTCACAGACAGGAAGTCCAAGCCTCTTTTGATCTTTGGCAGGTCCAGAAAGTGCTATGAGGAACGTGCCTTGAGATGCCAAATTTATGCCATTTATGGGAGACTTACAAGTAAATCAAAGGTGCTAATTAGGGGTGTTCTAATTCTAACATAATAAAAATGGAGAGCACAAGCACTTTACCATGAGTTAGCAGGAGTAACAGTGGGTAGAGGTCTTTGGCCAGAAAAAGGGAATCAGCAACACATGGCAAAAAATCTGGAGGGACCTGGAGAAAGGGCACATTTCCAACGGTCATGTTACCCACTTTTGCAGTAGTTCCTGTTTACCCTACTGAAAACAATCACACAGGCACCTTATTCCTAAAGACCATGCTGGGGAAACCTGTCTCCCATTGTGCAGAGTCTGTGCCAAACCAGAGTTATTGTCAGAGTAATGATCAGTCCCCTCCTCAGTGATCACTCAAAAACGGTTCTGGGAGTAGCTCTATTCCAACTGATTTGGTGGCAGCCTGCCTAGGAAGACAAAGGCTGGGATTTTACTTGTGACAGTGCATGCCCCATCAAAGTTAATAATGTTCCTGGATCAGCATTTAACTGGTCTTTCTGCCAGGGTAAGAAAGCACCTCCTCACTCCCGGACCATTGTACCTGCTCTGAGAAAAGCTTTCACACTCTTCAGGTCAAGTACGTAATTGACAGCTACTGGAGAGCTAATGTTAATTTGTCTCCAGATGCTTCAGGCAGGTAAAAAATAACTTTCTAAATGTTGCTTTCCCTACATTTATATTGAAAATCCAACTTCATCATTAAATTGGGATTTTAATAAAAACTGAAAAGAGTGGTTAAAATATTTTTCTAGCTGGTCCCAAATCCAAGCCACAGAAATAAAATTGTAATCTGTACTCTGGCTTTCTTTATAGGACAGCTAGTGCGGCCACAGGAAAAATACGTTTTAAGGCCTTGCATTGGTAGGTACATGGTGATATTAATTTTCTATATGCCACACTTTTAACTACCACGCACCCTACCTTGCGGGCTACAGGGTCTACATAGAGTTGACTTATTAATATTCAAAAATTGTTATTTGACAGGTCACACTGCAGGTTTTACACTAAAGATGTCAGGCTACAATGGAAGATCTGAAGCCAAATTTTGTAGGCCCACTCTGTGAATGGCACAATGGGTGATGCTGTTCACAACAGCATTCATCTTCCTGGCCCTGGGTGCCTATCCTACACCATATACTAGGGACTTATAAGCAAATTGAAAATGTCAATCATGGGTAGCCATATTTAATCATGCTTAACGGGGTTCACTCTCACTTTACTCCTGATTATCAAAGTTAACAGTGCACAAAGTTCTAAGTGCAGCAAAAATAAGGTGCAGAAAATGCAAAAATATTGGTGTGGCCATGCAGAAAAGACTGATTTCCTATAGTAATCATTTGCCAACAACTTCTAGAAGATATAAAAAAACAGATATGGTAGAGAAAGATACTAGTGGGTCTATGAGGTACATACAAAGAGGAAAGAATGGAAAAAGATACAAATGTTTGATGTAACAGTTTACATTACGAGTATTTCAATGATTAGTGCCTACTCCTGACACACAGATAAGGAAGATAAGGATTGTAAACTGTTACCCTATATTTCATTCAATCTCTATATTATCTAGTTGTTGATATATATCTTTTCTTCAAACTAAAAACAAGAGACTATTTCAGAATTACACAAATCAGCTTAACCTGAGTTGGATGACTTAACATAGTCCTGACCTTCAATTATGTGTGCAACTGCCATAACTATTATGACAAATAGATAGAACAGCGCTATGATCAGAGCCATGATCCTCATCAAATCCTGCAGTTTGTAGCCATCCAAAACAAAGGGTCTCCTTTAGTGTTTGCTTTATTTATTTCATTTAACTCGCTATAGTTTAATTTACGAGTTTATAGTCATTGACCTCAGTCAGGAGGTTATATATGTCATTTATGCTTTATTTTTAATTTTAATTTTAGATATATTTTTTAATGCGTCTTTGAAACTTTCAAAGGTGTAGGTTATTTTATTTATGCTTGTAGTAATTGCAGTGTGTTATGTTATATGTGTAGGTCTAAGAATGTACACGTTTATTTCCGTCACGCATGCCTAAAACTTTAAATTTCATGATTAATAACCTCTGCACCTTAAGATTTCAGGAGCTCATATGATTTCTACGATTGCTTGTTTGTGTAGCATACCTGTAAGTACAGCTTATCACAGTTTCCATAGCACTCAAAGTAAAACAACGAGTCATTCATTTGGCTGTGTTGCAAGGATAATTTTGCAGCTTTTCATCACATCTAAAGCAAAGGAATCTTAAACACACAATGTTCGAGGAAGGCATAGCTTTTCATATGAGTTGTTTTCTTTTCAAACATATTTTTATTGCCATTTGTCAAAGATACATAGGTTTGCATGTAAGCAGTCATGTACATATTGCAATCATATGCATGAGTCAACTTATCATTTGACAGCTGTGTCTAGTTGAAAAATAATATATATGTTGAGTACAAGCATAGTATGTCAGTAGAGGCAACAGAAACCATAATGTAACAACTATTGTTAAGTAATACATCTTTACCTAGTTTCAAGTAAACATCATTTAACCAAATCAGCCTAGCTAGGTAGTGCAAACGTCTAATCTTCTATCATGAGCTGCTCTCCGCATGGACTTTGCAACTAGAGCTGTAGTAACTAAAACACTGATGCCATAAGACCTAGAAGATGAACAACATAAGCAAAATTAAAACAAAGCAAAACAGTCCTGGGTATCTGAACAGCAGTTTATTACCCAATACCCCCCAAAGGTTCACACACCGCTGTGGGTCCTAAGCCATATGTTCTAGCACACCGGGGAGGTGAGGGAGGGCTGTAAGGTAACCTATCTGCAGGTAAGTCCAACCAAGCATCTAAGTTATTCATCAGGGTATGACCTCTCCCATTGGGGAGCAAGTAGTGTTGTCCAATCAGGGTTTCCACACTACACACAGAAGGGGGCTCCATGTGTGTCACCGAAGTCTCCATCACTGTCACCTCCTAGTCAAAATGTGTGCTATTCTGTCAAGCAGTCTTGATGGCTGCCCTCGGCCCTTCCACTCTGCAAGGTCCAGTCCCCAGTATCTACCCCAGGGTCGTCCCCTCAAATGTCCCAGGCCTCTAACACCTCTGCTCAGAGTCCCACCAGTAGGCGTTATCTTATCCCTCATGCATCATCCCTAATCAGAGCCCGCTCCTCCACCCTGGCCCACATGGTAACATCTCTTGTCCAAATCGCAACCGTTGGGCCCACTTAAGAGCGCCATCACATTGCTATTCATCACCTGTCCAGTGCCAGGGCCAGGTCAGCGAATCCGGTGCCGACACTATGTGCCTTTAGTCTGGGGAGCAACCCCAAGAGGCACACCTCTGCTGTGCATTAGATCATATGATGAAACATCCTGTTGAGTGTGGCAATGACAGTGTCCCAGAATGATCATAATCCTAGTCAGTTCCATATTATATGTCCAAAATCCGCTCCTAGTGCCATGCATCTGGGGAAAGCCCTCGGCTCTTCTCCAGACATGACCTGTAGTCTATGAGGTGTCAAGTAGGTCATGTGTATATAATTGAATTGGACATATTTTAACCTCGTATTTTTGGGAAATGCGCTTGGGGTATGCCAGGATTGTACTACACTCAGAGGCCAAGGGGTCCCTTTCCAGCAGTGCCCCCATCTCCCCCTCGTCCTCACCAATGGTGCCATGGCTACCTCCAATTGCGCTCGGTAGAACCACTCCACCAGATGGCATGCAGTGCCCATTGTCAACAGTAGCTGGAGAACAGCATGGGTCTCTGGCTCTTGTTGGCTATCAGACCACAAGTACCCAAACATCAATACCAGAGCATGATGGGGGATATGTAAAAGAACTGCTGCTAACTAACGCTAACGCTAGTTATCAGCAGTTTTCTTAACACGGCCTATCACCAAAAACGATTGCCCTGTTAGCGATGTAGCCGCGATGAAAACTGCCGGTAACACTAGCGTGAAGGTGATACAAATTCTGACGATAGCGGGCAAAAACTGATGAAAGGTCCATTAGCGGCACAAAAACTCACGTTAGTCAGCCCAAAGTGACTTTTTTTGCCTCTAGAGGCAAAAATAGCCTATAAGTCCACCTCCAATGAAAAATAGAAACCAAAACCAATGGAATACAGAATGGAGCAGCCATAGCCAAGTGCAGCACAAACCAACACTCCCCCCCCCCAAGCCCCCAACAGCCAGAATGAACAGCCGTAGTCCCAGGGGAAGAGGAAGCTTGGGGCTACAATCATAAAAATTGGCGCATCGCTTGGCAAAATCCTTGCAACACCATGGCATCCAAAACCTTGAAAGCGCGGACAGTCCTTGGGGCCCGGAGGCCTCGCTGGGCCTGTGTCTGGAACTCAGATTGGGATGCAGAGGTGCTATGGAGTTGCTGGGCCATGGCAGTGGACATTGGGGCGCGGGCGATTGCCCTTACGTGGTGGTGAAGTTTGCCAGGTCGCATGGAGACACTTTGCTGACCTCTGTGACAAGACCACCTGGTGCCTCTTGGAGCTTGGAATGGTAGAGGCGCTCCTGCGTGTCAATGTAGGGAGGTCTGCATCACATACCATGAGCCACCACTACACCGGGGAATTACCAATGGTGGGCCGTGCCTCTCTGCATCAAAGGTGGAGGATGTTGCGCTGACCAGACTCTGTGGAGGGTGAGGCCCCTGAGCTGCACCAAACTGAGCTGCCTAAAGGGGCTCTGTTGCATCACCTGCATCAGGAGGTTCACCAGGGGACTGGGTGGCAAATGCTGTACGCAGGCTTGTGAAATCCTGCCTGGTTGAGGCTCCTGCTGTCTGAGTCACCGATTTGGAGATAGCGAAGTGGAATGGACCAAGGTGTCAATGACCCGGTGAGGAGAAGGTGGGACACGTAGTTGAGGAGGCCCGGGGGGTCGAGTCTGCCCAGTGACACACCCCAAGTGGCGGCTCAATCGCTATGGTGGAAGAGTGTCACCCCACTGCCTTTAAGCAGTGCAAGAAGAGGAAACATAACATGATGATAACTTTCCGATGCACTCATGCTGTGTTTCCTTTGCGGGCGGTATGGTGGGTGGGGCTGCTCTACTCACGGAGCAGGAGAGGGGCAGAGTGGAATGCCCACTCAAGTGCGCAATGACTGTTTGGTCGGTCCTCTGGGCTAATATGTTTAAAGCATACAAATGAAGCGATTGTCTTTTGCTTTTAGAAAACCCTCTCTTGCTTTTATATATAACACTAATGAATTGCAAGGATTTGACCTTTGTAAGATGGCGTTCGCGATATGCTGGCCATCACCCCCCTTCCCCCCTTTTTCTATTTCGATGATTCCAAAGCGAATGTCTGTTTATAAAATGGCTCCTTGTGATGAATTTGGTAACAACACTGAAGAAGGACTAGTTCCGAAACGCGTTTGTTGTTTTTGCCGAAATAAACGAGGCTGCGTGAACTACCCCCCCCCCCGTGAGTGCTCGTGATTCCTTTTTGCGTAATTAGGAGGAATTTGGGAGCGACAATGGATACTGCGGGGCACCGCCGCATTTGAAGCACCCGCCTTAAGCGTGCCGCGCTTTGTCGAATGCGGAGGAGCGACATATATATATATATATACCAATAACGTAAAATATAATAAAAAACATTATATTATAAATTAAAACATTAAACTGTTTAAAAATATTTAAACTTAAATTTCCCACTACAGTCAGTGCAACAGTAGGGAAAGTGTTGGATGGCGGAGGGGTAAAAATGAATATTGCCACTCGATTGAGTGCATCAGTAGGGAATGTGTTGGATAGCAAAGGGGTAAAATGTAATATTCCAACTCCAGTGAGTGCAACGGTAGGGAAAGTGTTGGATAGGAGAGGGATTAAATTCACTATTCCCACTCCAGAGAGTGCAACTGTAGGGAATGTGTTGGAAAGCGGAGGGATGAAATGTACTATTCCCTCTCCAGTGAATGTAACAGTAGGGACAGTGTTGGATAGCGGAGGGGTAAAAATAACTATTCCCACTCCAATCAGTGCAACAGTAGGGAAAGTTTTTGATAGCGGACATGTAAAAATGACTATTCCCACTACAATGAGTGCAACAGTAAGGAAGGTTTGGAGAGCAGATCGGTAAAAATGTCTATTTCCACTCCAGTGAGTGTAACAGTAAGCAAAGTGTTGGATAGCAGAGGGGTAACATTTACTATTCCCTCTCAAGTCAGCTCAAAAGTAAACACAAGTACAATATTTAAAAAATCTAGAAAATATTTACAAAACTAAATAAATAAATCAATATGTTACAAATTAAAATACAAATAAATGTAATATTAAAAATCTAAAATAAAAACATATTATAATGTTAATTACATATGAAAAATACCTACAAATATTATATTATATAAAATAAAAACTAAACTTCAAACAAATAAATATTTTTAATTAGAAAATGTTTAGAAACAAAAACATTAATTATTACATATTTTTTTTGTTTCCCTATAACACCACACACATCACATACCACATACAAATTTCAACAAAACTAGCATAATTAATTAAAAATATATTATCAATTAAAAAACAAATTAAATCTAATAAAAATTAATTAATATCCCACATTTTACCCCTAAAATCCCAACAACCCACAGCTAAAATTAAACTGTAAAATATTAATTGCATAATTAAAACTTCTTTTCAATTAAAAAACTATTACTATTAAACTACTAAATATAAAGTAAGTAAAATGTATTTAATCCCCACCATTTACCCCTATAAAAGTAAAACCCCACACACAAAAAATAAACGATTACCATAACTAAATATATACTGTAAAGATCTAAATTTTCCAGTTGTCTGATAAGGTGAGGACCAGCATCAATGAGGACGAGTAGGTCTCCAAAATGCTAGTGTTAGGGGTTATTGAGCCCTCAAAAGCCTATGGTCCAGCTCAGTGGTTTTGATTTCCAAGTTTGACTCTCAAAGTGTCACACCTGAACGTAGTTTCTGTCTGAACTACTGTGGTCTCAATGCAGTCACCTGGAATGATGCACACCTCATACCCAGATCTGATGAGCTCATTGATCTGCTTGGAGCTGTCAAGTCCCTCAGTAGGTTTGACGTAACTTCTGGGTATTAGCAGATTGCCACCATTGAGGGGGCTAAAGAGAGGTCAGCGTTCTCAACACCAGAAGGCCACTTAAAATTCTGGGTCATGCCTTTTGGGTTGAAGAACTCCCCTGCCACATGCCATAAACTGGTCATTCCGAACCTGGCTGGGTTGGATTGGAGAACTTAAAAAAAAAACATGCAGCGCCGAAACCTTGGTAACGCAGACCCAATATCACACTAACTCATTCACACATGCAGTCATTGGTGGGGCCCATAACACCAACACTCACACTAACCATTCACCGATCTGCACGCAGTTGGAGGGATGAGCAGTTCGAGCGCTCGACATGTGGGGGAACACCTTATAACCTATAGGTAAAGAAAAATTAATTTACAAATTATACATCAATACCCCTTCCACCTACAGATCTCAATCCTGATCATCAAGGCACTCCTCCCACGTGGTCAATGGACCAAATAGTTGGATTGGTTGATGGTGATCTAGAACCAGCTAAAACACATTTCAAGATTTAGATCTTATCCTTCTTAATAAACCACAAACTCAATTTGTGTTAATCAATATCTGTTTATCTAAAATTTCTTGAAAGGATAGGTTTGCATTTTGAAAGTTTATATCAAATTTCAAGTAAATCACAGAACACCATATTTACCTAATCTGGCTATCTGAAGTCCTCTAAATCATTAGGTTTGCATACTCGGATCTGTCGTCATTCGTCTAAAAGTTTAAAGTTCTGTGCTCAGCACGCTACAGTCTCAAAGAATAGTTAAAGACCAGAAACGTGCAAGCATCTGTCAGTGCCCATAGAATTAGGAAAAGTTCGCAGTCGTCAGGCAATTGGGCAGCATCAGGACAATCTAGGATTCAGGAAACGCAGCAGTCACCCTAAGTAGTAGAGTTCGCGTAGCGTCACCGTCGCCATCGTTGTCATCGGAAAGAACGATTGCGATAAGAACGGTCCGCTCTATTCTACCGAGCATTTTTATAATAAAATCAAAGCAAGAAGATATATTTTGTTATTTTAATACGGTCGTGATTGGTTGGTTGGGATCGTCCGATAGAATCTTTTTGGGACTTTGGTACAGTTCAAGGGGTGATGTCATGAGTACGTTTAATATCGGTCCGTTCTGGTTTACTGTGGACGTCCATTGTCTTTCGTCTTGGCCATCATCCCACAGTAACCTTGTTTGAGAACACTAGGATCAGGGTTCATGATGAGGTCTGGAAGACTTTGTCGCTTCTGTGCACTTCATTCCATGCCTCGTGGGACAGTGGCCACTTCGTCGTGTCACGTCGGTGGACATTTTGAGATTTAGGCCCAAACGCCAACTTAAGCGAAACAAACACAAAAGAGTAATTAATGCATAGAAATTATAAATCTAATGTTAACCCCTCACTAATCCCTCTATGTACTTGTATTTATCCAGCATATAGCAACATTTAAAGCATTTATATTCACCCTTTTGGTCCTCCTCTCGAGCAACATTACAAAGACATCTCAAAAGCAACATATATCATGCAGTATTCTATTTATTACATATACTAATGTTAGTATGCGTACGGATGTTAGTCATAAAGGTTATTTAGCCATGCAATATGCAATCCCACGTGTAATTTGGATATTAGTAATGTTGGTTTAATATTCATGCAAACTCATTTAATAATATTATGATTAGTATTTTCATGCAGAATGGGGAGGTATACAACATGTTGTACTACCCGCTCCATCAATCCCCCCTTTGGTGATTTTATCACCACACCATTAAAATTTTGTATCAAATTGTCAAGAAAGTGAAATGAATTCTTTTAGTTAATTTACATTTCTGTTTCCCCAATTTCTTCTCTTCTAGCTGTTTTATACATACTTTCTTTCATCTCTTCTAATTCTACTTCTTCAAATTCCCTCTCTTGTCTCTTATTCTGCCTTCTTTTCAAATGTTCTCTTTTTAAGTTTTTCTGTATTTTCTTTCTTTTATGACACAAACAAACTAATCTTAGAATTAATACTATAAAAATCACACATGTTAATGGAAATAAGATCCTACCTATAATGGTACTACCTAAGTTTACCAGGAAATCTTTAATAGAGGAGAGTTTCTTCCCAATCTTTTCCCAAACACTTTCAACCTCCAGTGATGTAATTTCCTCATGCAATTCAGTTATATTTTTGATGTAAATTTTCAGATCCTTACTTTCGTCTGGAATGCAAGTACAACAATGTTGAACTTTCAGCATTCCACAGACTCCACCATCTTTTGCCAATAATATATCAAGGGCAAGTTGATTTTGCATTACCGTAGCACGCATGGCAACCATTTCAGTATTTACAAATAAAAATCCTCCAGCGGTGCTTGTTGACAAGCGATCCACTACTGTTGATAGTTTTCTAATTTTGTGTACATTTAGAGATATTCCCACTGCTGGTATCAATGCTCCAAAAATGTTTCCTACAATTTCTGACCAAGATTCTCTCTTTCTACGAGCTAATAGACTACCTAACTTATATACACCATCTTCTCCTCTTCCCATGTGGAATATCTTTGGAAAGACCAGACCTGCATAACATGTGCCATACCAATGGTCTGGCAAATGATAAAATGCCTTGTTCCCGCAGATAAAATATAACCCAGGAAAAACTGGATAATTTCCTCCTTTAAATCCCCATACACCCATGATTCGGTATGTATCATGGCACTCACTGTTACCTACAAAGTAGTTATCATATGCAGTTTGATTCCTTCTAATACACAACTTCCCTTTCTGGGGCCAATCTAAAGCCATAGTCGGACTAGCTTCTCCCTTCAAGTGTTTTTCCATTTCATCATCCCAGACTGTCTTCTCCTCTTTTCTCTCAGATGCTTTCTTTTGCATTTTTAAACTCCTTTCTTCAACCATATCCAAAAACGTCTTTTCTTCTTTCTTTAAACTACAAGTCAAATTATTCCTAAATATGTATTCTAACGTTAGTTCCTTCGTTTCTAAGAAAAGTTCACCTAACACCTTAGCAGGCTTTACTTTATTCAACTTGTTATTTGCAGGTACCTGTGAAAATATGTTATCCACATCTGAAAAATAGTATTTTAATTTCCTTATTTGATAGAACAGACTAGCTATTACACTACACGTTATTCCATATATTACTGGGAGGTGATGGTAGGTCACTCCCTCCGATACAGATGCAGGTAACTGCATACAAACGTAGCAATCCCTCACATCCATTGTCTTTACATATTCATACAAAAGTTTTGAAAACACATTGTTAGAGAAATCATTTATAGACCTGTCTTTATGTAAGTAATTTCTATCTATTTTAGTCGGATATACTTTCTGAATCTTTTCTATATTAGTCTTATTTTCACTATGTCCTTCTTTTGTGTCTATTGTAACCTTAAATGAAATCATCAAAGCTAATATACTCCATAGAAGCATTAATAACCCTGTACAACAACAACACATTTTAAACCATCGTTTTAGAAATACACATCTAGCGTCTCTACTTTCCATGTTTGCCATTTTTGCAAAATGATCAGTGTCTTTTGGCTTAGCCTCTTTCTACTTCACAACTAGTTTTGTCTAACCCAAGGCTCTAAGCACCTACTTGGTTCTAATTGTTATGTCTTTTCCAGTATTCTATTTTCTTTCCATTAGCAGCTTTTTTTTTGTCGTATTCAGTTTGGCATTTGATCGTCTTTTACTTTTCTCTCGTAATCTTGATACAGAACTTCCTGAACATCCATCTCTTCTCCAATATCGGACAAGATAACTCTCAGGATTTCCGATTCTTCGTCTTCCTCAACCACTTCCGGTACAGTCACCTCTGGATTTTCTTGGCTATCTGCCTCTTCTTTTATTTCAGGCAGGGCCACATACGACCATTCTTGCGACTTATACTTCTGGTTGGGTTTTCTCGTTCTTTTGTTTTCCTCTGCTGTAACTATTTTCTCATCTTTCGACTTTTCTTGACTTGATACTTCATTCACCTGCTCTGCTCTTGGTGAATTCACTCATGTCAGTCGATATCTTAATCCCTTTATCTTATTAGGCCAGATTTCATCTCTTGCTGGTCTTTTCGATGTATTTCCTTTGTTATTCTTTTCAGCGCTCCATGCTCTTTTTCTCAAGACTCGACCTTCTGGTACTTCCTCATCACTTTCTTATGATTCTGTTTCAACTTGCTTTTTGCTTTCAGCTGTTCTTTCCACCACTTCTTTTATTTTCCCTACTTTTGTCCCTCCTCGTGGTTCTTGCACACAATCTTCCTGCTGACTAATTATCCCTTCCTCTAACTGGATGCTGGAATTCCCTACAACTCCTCGGGGGTCTTCCGCAAGAATCTTTCCCTCTCTCTCTGTAGCTTGCACCTGTTCATCTACTTTTATTATTTCAGGTGGAATTTCTTTCAGTTTTCCATCAAGAATCTCCTTATCAATAACTTCCTTGATTGTTTCTTCACTGCTTTTCTCTTTTCCCGAGCATTCCGGTATTTGTTCTGTCTCTGAGTCTGAGCTGGTATCAGAAATCTGTAATCTTCCTCTCAAGGAAATATTTTCTGGGGCAACGATCAAACTTGGTTCTGTTTCCCCCTTTTCAGGATTTTCCCTTGTTTTTGTTTCTTCCGCATCCGATTCAGAACTAGTCTCTGACTCTTCAAACTATTCTCCTTCTTTGTTATCCACTGGATTTGGGATTCTTAGTGTGTGACTAGCATGTATCCAGTTCTTTATTCCAGCACACTTCACAGCTATTGTTGTGGTCAAAATCACTTGTCGTGGTTTTCCCCAACGTGGGATCAGACAGTTTCTTCTTCTGTGTACTTTGATTCTCACCCAGTCTCCTGGGCTAAGATCATGAGCTTGCTTCTTTTCAAGGGTGGTGGCATCCGCTCCAACCTGATGAAACACAGAATGAACTGCGTCAGCCAGCCCCTTACAGTATTCCAACACCAAGTCATCAGTTATAGGCAACAGCTTGTTGACTGGTATGAATACATGGCGCATTGCTCTTCCCATGATTATTTCATGTGGACTCAAACCCGTTCTATCTGGAATCGATCTAATAGTCATGAGTACCAGAGGCAAGACATCAGGCCATTTCAAACCTGTGGCTAAACACATTTTTCCCAAACGATTTTTAATAGTGCCATTCATTTGTTCCACCACACCAGAAGCCTCTGGGCGATAGGCACAATGTAGTTTCTGTTGTACATTCAATGCTTCACAAATCAATTTCATGATCTCATTATGGAAATGCTGTCCTCTATCTGATTCAATTGTAACTGGGAACCCGAATATAGGGATGAATTCCCTCAAAAGCAGTTTTGCTACAGTAATTCCATCACTCCTTCTTGTGGGATATGCTTCTACCCACCTTGCAAACAAGCAGACCATTACTAGAACATACCTCAACCAATTACACAGCGGCAACTCAATGAAATCAATCTGCACTCTGGTGAAAGGTCCTCCTTCTCGACCTATCGTTCCTAGACTTACCACTGTTTTTCTTCCAGGATTGAACTGTTGACATATAAGGCATCTTTGACAAAGACTCTCAGCTACCAGTCTAAATTTTGCATTGTACCACATTTGTTTGAAGGACCGAATCATCGCGTCCCTCCCTATGTGTCCCTGTCCATGATACATCCGTGCCATGGCAGACATCATGCTACCAGGCGTGACTGGTCTTCCATCTCGATAAACCCACACATGATCTGTTTCTCTTGGTGCACATCCTGCTTTTACCCATTGTCTCATTTCCTCATCTCCTGCTTCTTCCTGCAATTGCCTCACTTCTTCCCAGGTACCCACAGTGTTAGTAAACCCTGTTGACTGAGTTCTGATTTCGAGCACAATATTGGGCCATATCTTTGGCATATTTATTTCCAACCGCGATATAATCAGCGGTTTGTACATGAGCAGCACACTTCACAAAAGCCAATTGCTTTGGCAGCTGTATCGCCTCAAGCAACTTTCCAACCACTTCAGCATTCTTTATAGGAGTTCCACTTGAAGTCAGAAATCCTCTCTGTAGCCATATCTGGCCAAAAACATGCACAACACCAAAACCATACTGAATATCAGTTATCACAGTCGCTCTCACATTCTTTCCAATCTTGCATGCTCTAGTTAAGGCTATCAGTTCAGCAACCTGAGCTGATTTTACTCCCTTTAGGTAGGATGCCTCCATTACTGCTGCAACTGTGCACACTGCATATGCTGCACTCAGATTTCCTTTGTCTGTTCTCAAACATGACCCATCTCCAAACATCACAAAGTCCCTCTCAGACAAGGGTACATCCTTTATATCAGGACGTGGTTTGGTACAGAAATCCAATACATCCAAACAATCATGATCCACTTCGTCCCTGACTTCGACATTTTCAGCATCAGGCAATAGTGTTGAAGGATTCACATTTAAGCATCTTGCAAGGCTCACATTCATTGCACCTAATATGACTTTCTCATACTTAGTCTGCCGACTATGCGTCATGAATTGAGTGCGACTCCTCGTTAAAAGGATTGCCACATCATGAGGTACATACACTCGCACAGGATATCCCATCACAATTCCCTCACTCTGTTCCAGACTCTTACAAGTAGCAGCTACTGCTTTCGAACAACCTGGCAAGGCTACAGCTACAGGGTCTAGCATAGCTGAAAAATATGCAATTGGTCTTCTCAATTTTCCATGTTTCTGTATTAATACAGAAAGTGCACATCCATTGCTCTCACTGCAGTACAACTCGAACTCCTTATCATAGTCAGGCATTCCTAATGCTGGCGCTTCACACAAGCTGTCTCTCAATTTCTTAAATGCTGATAGTTCTTCCCTATCTAAGTCAACGGGATCTCTCACATCACTTCTCGTCAGGCGTACCAAAGGTTTTGCGATCGGGGAAAAGTTACTTATCCACTGACGACAATATCCAACCATTCCAAGAAACATTCTCACTTCTCTTTGCATCATTGGAGCTCTCATTCCTTTTTTTATTTTGATCCTGTCTGTAGTTATTTTCCTTAGTCATTTTTCAATTTTATGACCTAAATACTGAACTTCTTTCTGATAAAATTGCAATTTCGATGGGGATACCTTAAGTCCTCCATCACCCAAATGATTTAACAATCCTATGGTGTCCATTACACAGGCTTCTCGAGTTTTCGACGCCACAAGCAGGTCATCGATATATTGAACTAGCACTGAATTCTCGGGCATTTCTAAATCTTCCAAAGACTTTTTTAATATCTGATTAAATATCGAGGGGCTTTCTGTATACCCCTGTGGGATTCGGCACCAAGCCAAAATACGTTCACCAAAACGGAACGCAAACGTTTTCTGGCTATCATGGTGCAACGGGATGGAAAAGAAAGCGTGACATAATTCAATTACTGTGTACCATTCTGCATCATGAGGAATCTGATACAAAATCACTGATGGATTTGGTACTATAGGACAGCACGACACAACAATTTTGTTTATCTTTCTCAAATCCTGCACTATCCTGAATTTTCCATTAGGCTTTTTCAGACCCATAATTGGTGAAATACATGAACTACTCATTATTTCTCTCAAAATTCCTTGTTTAATCATTTTCTCAATTATAGGGGTAACTCCTTCAATTATTTCAGGTGTCAATTTATATTGAGGAACATTTGGGTAACTTATTCCTTCCTTCACTGTTACTTTAACGGGATCCACATTTTTTATCAATCCTACATCTTCTCCTGTAAAATCCCAAACCTCTGCTTTTAATGTTTGTTTCAATTCTTTTGGTAATTCGTCAGGTTTGAATACAGCATAGGCTTCAGTAATCTCAGTTTCCATATTAGCCATAGTCATTTTATACAGTACGTCTTCATCCGGGGTCTCAAATGCTATACCATCAGGGGTACAAAATATGGTGCAATTCATTTTGCACAACAGGTCTCGTCCTAATAGGTTTACGGGACTTGAATCGCACACAACAAAGCGGTGCATTTCGGAAAATTTCCCTATATTGACTTATACTGGTTCTGTGAGATACGTTTTGATCTGTCTGTTGGATACTCCAACCACTTGGATTGTTTCATCTGACAGAGGAAGATTCTTAACATCAGCTGACCTAACAGTTGCTCGAGTAGCACCAGTATCTACTAGGAAAGTAATATTTTCATCATTTACCTTTCCGTCCACAAAAGGGCCTGTCTGGTCTACTTCTAGAGTTGCGCCAAGTACGCACCCTTCTTCCTCCCTTCGGCACTGTCAATAACCTTCTTCTGACTCACTCTCATCGCGTTGTAGCCAATACTGCGAAACAGCGCTAGCGCGCGCCAGCTTAGTAACCGGTTCTTCGTTGTAGAATCCTGTCTCATTACTGTATTTCTGTGAATTTACGCTCTGTGGAATAGGCGGTTTTGGCACCTGATTCTGTTGGGTAACAACCTGCTGCTGTCGCTGCGGTTGACCACTCACCTCTTTCTGCACCTGCGGATTCAATGATGCATTATCACCATTAGTATTCGGGGGGAAATTACACTCGGATTTCCAGTGCCCTATTCTGCCACAATTATGACATGGCCATTTCTTTTTGGCTTCTTCAATATTGAATTGTCCCTTTCCCTTTCCAGTATTAAATCTAGGTTTTGGTCCTGCATTATTTGCTTGTTTAATCAATTGTGCTTCCTGTCTTTCTGCCACTTTTACTTGTGCCCACATAGCCTTTTCCTTTAATTTATGCTGCTTGGCCTCAATTTCATCACTGAAATACTTTGCATGTCTCAGTACTTCATCTATTTTCTTGCTCTGCCAATCCGCTGTATGCTGCTTAATCATTTCACTAATTTCAGGACATAGTCCATATACAAATCTGTATACAAAATGACTTAAATCCTTTTCACTCAAATTTTCATCACCACTAAATTGCTTAAAGGCAAAAATTAACCTTTTGTAATATGCATGCACCGACTCCTTAGTTTCTTGATGAGTTCGGTCTATTTTTACCCAATCGGTCTCTTTGGGAGATACTTTATTTTTCAAAAAGGTAATTAATTGTTCATATTTTTTCATCACCTCTGGATCAGGGGTACCTGTCTTTGGATCTCTAGGGTATTTATTTGTAGGCCAGTCTATTACAATGTTGCACTCTGTCCATAAATCTGCTGGTACTATTATGTCAAATAGGGTATTCAAATAAATCCACAAAACTTTTGATAATTTTACAAATCTGTCCACTTGTCTATACAACTCGACTGGCTTCTCGCGTAGTCGAGGGAAATCATTTGTAAATGACAAAATATCCTGCCTAGTCCAAGGAACATGTACATATCCTCCTCCTGGAATTTCTCTCATAGGGCATTCTGTCACTATCTTGTCTTTTTCTCTTACGGGGAAAGCTGCAAACGTCTTCTCTGAGGCATCATCTCGTTTTCTAAACCACCTACTTCTCCATTTATCCACATCTCCCCATTTCCTCAACAAAATCATTATGTCTTTAATCTGGATTATCCGTCCTGTGGTGTTCAAATTTTCAATATCTTTCTCAGTAAAATCTACTCGATATGGTTTTTGCAAAGCCTTTACCTTTTCAATGTCTATGCCCATTTCATTTGCTACTTCTTCTAGTCTCTCATGTAGATTCTTTGCTCTCCAAGTTATACTTTTGCACAAGAAGAGTAATTCTTCATCCTGATAGGATTTTAATTTTTCTGTAGGGATAGTCCTTACTATTAATTCTTCCAAAACCATCCTTAATTTGGCCATATCTATAGATTGAGATTCTCGATCTTTTCTCTGTAAGCTCCTTAACCATTCACTTAGGGGCATATGTATCAAAATCTCCATTTGCGAATCTCAAATAGCGATTTTTTGAGAATCGCTATTTGAGAATTGCAAAACGGGATGTATTTAAAAATTCGCACATATTTTGCGAATTCTTAATATTCCTTAATTGCGATTAGCAAATTGCGAAATCGCAATTAAGGAATACCTTCCCATTCATTCCTATGGGCCATAGCACTGAATGGGAAGTCATTCTCAAATTGCGAATCGCAATTTGCTAATCGCAAATTGAGATTAATTTTAAAGGTGCAAGGGTGTCATGATGACACCCTGATGCACCCCTGAAATTAGCATGTGTGTGCATATGGCGCACATACATGCCCTAAGGGCATGTATGTGCGCCACATGGCACTTTGAAAAAAGCCAAAAAGTGCATTTTTCAAAGAAATCGCAAATTACCACCAACTTGAAGTTGGTGGTAATTTGCGATTTCTTAAGGAGAAATCGCACAACTTGGCTGCGTGTTACATAGCATTTAAGGAATCGCAATTTGCGATTCCTTAAATGCTTACGCAAAATTAAGAAATCGCAAAATTAGCAATTCCTTAATAATGCGATGCTAAAATGGCTCATACATCTCATTTTGCGATTTTGTATTCGCAAACGCTGTTTTTTTGCGAATCGCAGCGTTTGCGAATACAAAATCGTTTGATACATATGCCCCCTGATTCTTCTGAAGTAAGACCCACTGGTTTTTTTCCTCATTGCTTCGTTCTGAGTCCCTTGGGATTTCTGATATGGAATCTGTAGTCGTTATCAGTCTATCAACTAAACCTGGATTTGCTGTCAGATTTTTAGGCATACTCTGTTCTGATGCACTTACTGTCTGTCACCGTATGTTCTCTTCTGAATTTATCCTTGGCCTCTCTGTCTGTTTATTACTGTTATAAGGAACCGTTAAACAATGTTCATTATCTTTTTGCTTATCAAAAATAGGCATTACTGGACCTACGGTTAAGGGAACAGTTACGGCTTCTAAGTTTTTAGTCAATTCCCTAATCTTTTCGGTTAACTCTAAAGTTGTTTTTGCTAATTCTGCTGAATTTTCACTACTTACCTTATTATCCTGTTTTCTCTCTACTTCTCTGAAAGAATTATTTCTCCCTAACTCTTGGGGTACTAGTTCAGTCTTAATGCTTCGCAAAGTCTCTCTCATTGGGGCACTTGGTGTCAACATGTCAGAATCTGGTTGATACGGGGTGGGTTTTTCTAAAACATGTAGTCAAGAACATCATCCTCCGATTCATTCACTCCATACCCTCCTGACTCTATATTATGTCTCTTTTCCGTACATTTTCTACCACTAACATCTTCAATATGTCTCACAGGAAACAAACCATCAGCCATACTTGCACTGCGCCATCTTCTCATTCTGTCATCATGATTCTCCTGTCCATGTGATCTACCAAACATGTACCTATACCTTCCGCCAATCCTCTGTGTTTCTCTGTCATGCATCTCATCTTCCCATTCCGTCAATGCTTCAAACTGTGTCGGTCTAGGTTGAGGTTCTAGATTCATCATTCTCTCTCTCAAGTTTCTCAAAACCGCTAAATTAAATGAACCATGCTCTGGAAATGCTAAAACTCCATCATCTTTTGTGTACTTCGCCCAATTGTCCAACCAAATACATGTATGATATCCATATTTTCCAACCATAAAGGATGAGGGCGATTTCGGTGGAGGAAGCAACTGTCCCTCTCTAGTCTTAATCAGTTTATCCTTTTTAAATAAACTCTTCATTTTCCCAAACCAGGACTTTTTCTCTTTTTCTGGTGGATCGTAATACATCATTTGTCTTCCGTATATCGCTAGATTCTCTCTACGACTATTCTGTTGTTTTAGCCAATCGTAGCGCGACTCACGCTTATGCACCAATCCTGAGCTACTATATTACTTCTGCAATTTCTCCAATGCCAGCGCGTCTCACACTTACGCACCAATCAGCAGCGTCTCCATCACCCTGTAATTCTCCACTCCTAGCGCGGCATACACTAACTCACCAATCAGGGGCGTCTACTTTTCTCACTGGCTAGCCAATCTCAGTGCGGTCTTTCTGATATCAGCTTTTCTCGCTGTTGCAGCTCCTGCTCCTGCTTCTGCTGACCCCTCCTTTACAAAATTTATCGGTAACTTTTCTTTACGTTCTCTTTTACTCAAAATCTGTTTGTAACGACATAAAAACACCACCATTTTCCGCTTCGCTAACCAAAGAACAGTCAATTACATTTTTCACAAGAATTCCGTCTTTCCCGAGAGCAGTGCTTACCTCTGCCCTACTACAGAATCGTTACTTCCGTTAATAAAGTAGCACATCCCTCTACCTTACCCCTCTAACAAACATTAGCTAACCCTTTCTCCAGAATTAAGACACCTAGTTGGAGACGTAATGCTCCTGAGAAATAAAACCAGAGTTTCACAATTAACCTGAATGCCTTTTCATTCACGCACTTTCACACAGAAAATGTAGTACATTCACACAGAATTCTGTCTTTCCCGAGAACAGTGAACAGTCTGTCCTACTACAGAAGTATGACATTCGTTAATAAAGTAGCACTTCCCTCTACTTTATCCTTCTAACAAGCATAGGGAACACCTATTACCTTTCCAGTGATAAGCGTTATCAGAGCTCCTTTTGGACTCCTGGTACTTAAGACCAAAATTTCATAGGTGACCTTCGCTACCATACACTTCTCTCATACAGAAAATGTATCTAATGACAACACACAACGATGTTACCGAATCGAACCCAGACAATGCGTTGTGCAACTCCAATCGTCACACGTTTTCCCTGTGTACCTACAGGGCAACAACAATTCCGTCTTTCCAGAGATCAGCGCTTACCTCTGCTCTACTACGGAACCATTACAAACTTCTGACTTCCTACCTCCCAGAAGCCGTCAAACAACATAAAACTCGACGTGTCTCAACATAGAGTGTTAATACATAAACCAATGCTAATCAATAATCAATAAGCAATTTACAAGCAATAATCGCCAAACCAAAACAATATAACCATCATCTTGCTACCAGAAAAACTGATGCAGCGCCGAAACCCTGGTAACGGGGAAAACAAAACCCGTACCGGTATCCTCCTTGCGTCGCAGACCCAACGTCACACTAACTCATTCACACATGCAGTCATTGGTGGGGCCCGTAATACCAACACTCACACTAACCATTCACCGATCTGCACGCAGTTGGAGGGATGCACTGTAAAATATTAATTACATAATTAAAATTTCTTTTCAATTAAAAAAACTATTACTATTAAACTACTAAATATAAAGTAATTCAAATGTATTTAATCCCCACCATTTACCCCTATAAAAGTAAAACCCCACACACAAAAAATAAACAATTACCATAATTAAATATTACTGTAAAGATCTACATTTTCCAGTTGTCTGATAAGGTGAGGACTAGCATCAACGAGGACGAGTAGGTCTCCAAGATGCTGGTGTTAGGGGTTATTGAGCCCTCAAAAGCCGATGGTCCAGCTCAGTGGTTTTGGTTTCCAAGTTTGACTCTCAAAGTGTCACACCTGAACGTAGTTTATGTCTGAACTACTGTGGTCTCAATGCAGTCACCTGGAATGATGCACACCTCATACCCAGATCTGATAAGCTCATTGATCTGCTTGGAGCTGTCAAGTCCCTCAGTAGGTTTGACCTAACTTCTGGGTATTAGCAGATTGCCACCATTGAGGGGGCTGAAGAGAGGTCAGCGTTCTCAACACCAGAAGGCCACTTAAAATTCTGGGTCATGCCTTTTGGGTTGAAGAACTCCCCTGCCACATGCCATAAACAGGTCATTCCGATCCTGGCTGGTTTGGATTGGAGAACTTAAAAAAAAAAGAAAATGCAGCGCCGAAACCCTGGTAACGCAGACCCAACGTCACACTAACTCATTCACACATACAGTCATTGGTGGGGCCCATAACACCAACACTCACACAAACCATTCACCGATCTGCACGCAGTTGGAGGGATGAGCGGTTCGAGCGCTCGACATGTGGGGGAACACCTTATAACCTATAGGGAAAGAAAAATTAATTTACAAATTATACATCAATACCCATTCCACCTACAGATCTCATTCCTGATCATCAAGGCACTCCTCCCACGTGGTCAATGGACCAAATAGTTGGATTGGTTGATGGTGATCTAGAATCAGCTAAAACACATTTCAAGATTTAGATCTTATCCTTCTTAATAAACCACAAACTCAATTTTTGTTGATCAATATCTGTTTATCTAAAATTTCTTGAAAGGATAGGTTTGCATTTTGAAAGTTTATATCAAATTTCAAGTAAATCGCAGAACATCATATTTACCTAATCTGGCTATCTGAAGTCCTCTAAATCATTAGGTCTGCATACTTGGATCTGTCGTCATTCGTCTAAAAGTTCAAAGTTCTTTGCTCAGCACGCTACAGTCTCAAAGAATAGGTAAAGACCAGAGACGTGCAAGCATCTGTCAGTGCCCATAGAATTAGGAAAAGTTTGCAGTTGTTAGGCAATTGGGCAGCATCCGGACCATCTAGGATTCAGGAAATGCAGCAGTCACCCTAAGTAGTAGAGTTCGCGTAGCGTCACCGTCGTCGTCGTTGTCATCGGAAAGAACGATTGTGATAAGAACTGTCCTCTCTATTCTACCGAGCATTTTTATAATAAAATCAAAGCAAGAAGATACATTTCGTTATTTTAATACGGTCGTGATTGGTTGGTTGGGATCGTCCAATAGAATCTTTTTGGGACTTTGGTACAGTTCAAGGGGTGATGTCATGAGTACGTTTAATATCGGTCCGTTCTGGTTTACTGTGGACGTCCATTGTCTTTCGTCCTGGCCGTCATCCCACAGTGACCTTGTTTGAGAACACTAGGATCAGGGTTCATGATGAGGTCTGGAAGACTTTGTCGCTTCTGCGCTCTTCATTCCATGCCTCGTGGGACAGTGGCCACTTCGTCGTGTCACGTTGGTGGACATTTTGAGATTTAGGCCCAAACGCCAACTTAAGCGAAACAAACACAAAAGAGTAATTAATGCATAGAAATGATAAATCTAATGTTAACCCCTCACAAATCCCTCTATGTGCTTGTATTTATCTAGCGTATAGCAACATTTAAAGCATTTATAGTCACCCTTTTGGTCCTCCTCTCAAGCAACATTACAAAGACATCTCAAAAGCAACATATATCATGCAGTATTCTATTTATTACATATACTACTGTTAGTATGCGTATGGATTTTAGTCATAAAGGTTATTTAGCCATGCAATATGCAATCCCACATGTAATTTGGATATTAGTAATGCTGGTTTAATATTCATGCAAACTCATTTAATAATATTATGATTAGTATTTTCATGCAGAATGGGGGAGGTATACAAAATGTTGTACTACCTGCTCCATCAAGTACCACCTACATAGACGACATTGCAGGCTTCAGCTCTAGTTGTGAGGAGCATGTGAACCACCTCCAGGAAGTGCTTTGGCTATGCAGAGCGCAGGCCTGGCTATCAAGCCAGTAAGTGCCAAATAGGGTCATGTTCTGTGGTCTTCCTGGAACTCCAAGTAGGAGTCGGCAAGGTGGAGCTCTTACAGCCAAAATTTGACACCATTCTAACTTCAGAACCCAGGCAAAGGTGGGAGCCTTCGTAGGCCTCGTTGGATATTACAGGAGATTAATCAAGGGGTATGGCACAAGTGTTGCCCCCTTGACAGAGCTGACTTCCAACAAGCAGCCACATCAGGTCATCTGGACAGAGGTGTGCCAGAAAGCTCTTGAGGCCCTGAATGAAGCCATGTGCTTGGCACCCATGCTCAAGGCCCAGATTTCTCCCAAGAGTTTTTTGTGCAGATCAATACCACAGAGCATGACATAGGGGCCATGCTCTCACTGCTAAATGAAGAGGGCCTGCACCAAACTGTAGCCTTCATCAGTAGGAGGCTACTTCCCAGGGAACAGAGGCAGACCACAATAGAAAGGAAAGCCTATGTTGTGGTCTCGGCACTGAAGAAGCAAGGCCATAACTGTTTGGCACTGACTTCCGGGTTCAGACAGAAAACAGGCCCCTCTGGGGGTTAATGAAGATGAGGGATGAGAATACCAAACTGTTGAGGTGGTCCATCTCCCTACATGAAATGAACTTTACTGTGGAACACCATCCTGGCAAAGACCATGCCAATGCTGATCGTCTCTCCAGGTTCTTTTTCCTTAGTGAAGAGAATTCCCAAGGGGTTGGGTAGCTCGCCATACCTTCAGGTGGGTGGACACGTGTTAGACCTGGCATCCTTGGCGTGGTTTCCCCAGACTTTTATCCTCCTGACCTCCTCTTTTACTGACTTAATCTTTGCTTGCTTTAGAATTCTGGACACTTTACCACTGCTAACCAGTGCTAAAGTGCATATGCTCTGCACTCAAAACATTGTGACTTTTGCTTATCCACAATTGCCATAATTAATTTACTCCCTAGAAGTGTGCACTATATGTGCCCAGATCCTGTAAATTAAATACAAGTGGGCCTGCAGAACTGATTGTGCCACCCGCTCAGTAGCCCCTTTAAACATGGCTCAGGCATGGCATTTTAGATCCTTTGTGTGCAGTTTTAAACTGTCATTTTGACCTGGCAAGTTAACCTATTTGCCAGGCCCAATCCCTCCTTTTTATTGCATGTAAGTCACCACTAAGTTAAGCCCTAGGTAGCCCCATGGGCAGGGTGCAGTGTAATTAAAGAGTAGGACATGTACGCTTAAGTTTTGCTTGTCCTGGTGGTGAAATACTCTTAAATGTGTTTTTCTCTACTGCAAGGTTTATCTCTCCCATAGGTTACATTTGGATTGCTTTAAACACATTTTAACTGTAATTTTCAATTGGGATCAGATATAAATTTAGAGTTTGGTGTCTGTGGACTCAAACTTTAAAATCACAACTTATGGTAAAGTTGGATTTTAAATTGTAAGTCTTAAAATGCCACTTTTAGAAAGCTGGCATTTTCTTACTTTAACCATTCTGTGCCTCTGCCTGTCTCAGAATACACGTCTGGGTTGGGTGACGGCTGGGCTTTGTGCATTTCCTCTAGGCAGTTACACAAAGTGGGAAGGGTAGTGTTATTTCCATCCTGATGCACAGCAATGCAGTCAGCAAAGCAACAGTCCCTCCTACAGCACAGCAGCTCTTATTTCAGGCAGAATGTCCGTTGGTCCAGCAAAGATCTAATTTGGTGGTGGTCAGGGGTCTAGTACCTACACCGAAATGTGCCTTTGAAGTGGGTGAGACATCAAAGAGGCCTTTGAAGATCACAAGGGCCCAGCCATTCCTGCACTTTCTCCAGACACACTACAGGGGGGTATGCAGTTCTTTGTGTGAGGACAGGTACAGCCCTATCTAGGTACAAGTGTCAGCTCTTCCCTCTCAAACTACCTCAGGAAGGCCAATCGGCCTGGTGATGAGCCTTAGGACTCTGTCACTTTACCAATTTTAACCAGTGCTAAAGTGCTTGTGCTCACTCCCCTAAACATGTTTTCATTTGTTTACACTGATTGGCATATTTAATTTACTTATCAGTCCCTTGTAGAGTGGTATACCGAAAACCTAGGGCCTGCAAATTAAATCCTACTAGTTGGACTGAAGCACATATTGTGTCAACCACCTAATAAGCCCCTTAAAACATGTCCCAGGTCTGCCATTGCAGCCTGAATGCAGTTTTAAACTGCCAATTTTACTTCACAATATGAATCCCTTCCAAGCCTTGGACTCCCCTTTTATTGATGATACATCACCCTAAGGTAGGCCTTAGGTGCCCATAGGGCAGGGTGAATTGCAATTAAAAAGGATGGACATGTATCTTTAGGTTTTACATGTCCTGATAGTGAAAAACCTCTAAAAATAATATTCCAATACTGCGCGGCTTACCTGTCCCATAGGATACCATTGGGTTGCCTTATTACATTTGATGCTAGCTTTCGATTGGGACCAGGTAAGTATTTCATGTTTGGTACCTGTGAAACTGTAATGAAAAATCTTTAATGATGAAGTCGGATCTAAATTACAATTTTGAAAATGTTCTTGCTCTTAGCCATTTGGTACCTGCAGTCTCTGCTGGATTACATGACTGGGTGTAACTGACAGACTTTTTAAATTCCTCTGAGACAGTCACACAATTTATGGATTAGGTGTGCCTGAATGGGCCATCAGCTGGCAGGATGAGGTGGGCAGAGCTGGGCACAGCCCCAACTGCAACTGAATAGGTTGTGCTCTGCCATCACACACAGGGCTTGTCACATTGCCTCCACATTGTCTCTGCAGCCAGCTTGGAGCCAGAGCAGGAAAGTCAAGAAGTTCAAAGCACTTCAAATAGAAATCTCTAGAAATTCTCCCAACTTCAGAGGAGGCTCCAGATAAAAAAGTATAGGGCCCTCAGACTCATTCTTCAGTTCACTTTCTTGACCTGCTGCTGTTGCTTGCTGTGAACTCCAGAAGACTGATTTGCTGCACCTAGAAAGGACTGCATTGCTGCCTGGAGCCTGTCTTGAACCCTCTGAGGCCAGCCCTGCATTTTTACCTCAATCGAGGACTATCTGAGTAACTCCCAGATCTAGTTTTCTGACCTTCTGTTCAGAGCCACAGGGACGGACATAAACGGCAACCACGATCTTGAAACCACACCTGGAGTCAGCCTGAGTGGGCCCTGAACCCCCAAATGAAGCCCCACCAATCCTTGACTCTTGGTTGCGGTGCTAACGGTGCCCAGATAGCCAAAACCCCAAACATGCATTTTAGATGTTTTTTGGCTATAAAACTGCTCTGAGAACTGAGGGAAGAGCTGGACCACCTACTCACCTATCCACCAAAGTGCATTGCCAGTTGGCTTTACTTCACGGCTGCTCCGACTACGTTCCTCCCCAGAGCAGCAAATCCTGATTAGCGGTCCTTCGCTACAGCCTCCTGCCTCCCCTGCTGGAGATTTTCAACTTCCAAAAAAGTGACTGAGTCTGAATGTAGAAATCTTTACTGGAACTTCATCAAGAGGCTCCCCGACGATGACAACCCTCCTCGGATACCTCCTGCAGCCTTGCCCCACTGAACTTCACCTTCTCAGAAAATGTTTCCTGAAAATTCTTTTAAGATCGAGGGTTTGCGCTTACTGACCTCAATCCACTTCTTTTATCCGAAGGACACTCCATCGCAGTCGGCTACATTTCCTCAACTTTGACCCAGTCTCGTGCGACCAGTTGTCCAAGGTTGTCGCTTTGATCATCTAGGCACTAGTTTTTACAGATAAAAGTTAAACATTCTTAACACTGGTTCTACTGATTGGAGTTTTGTTGTTTTGGTGTCAAATAATTTATTATGATTTTCTAATTCAGTGTGGGATTTTTTTGTGTTGTGTTTTCACATTATTACTGTTTGTGTGCTGCATAAATACTTTACACATTGCTAGGGTGAACTATAAAAGACACTAAATCATCCTGGGCTTAACACTGTGGTAGCTTGCCACAAAAGCAATTCATTTTTAAAGGTTAATGTAAAAACTGGTGTCTAAAAGATCAAAGTGCCAACAACGTACATCTAGTCGTGTAAGACCGGGTCAAAGTTGAAAAATATCGCCGACACAAAGGAGCACAATTCGAATGCAAAAAGTGGATTGGGTTCGGTCAGAGCTTACCTTCAGACTTAGAAATTTTTACAAAAAGTCTCTTGAGAAGGTAAAGTACAGCAGGGAAAGGCTTTTTCTGAAAGGTTTGAAAGACTTTTTCATGCAGACTTTGGCACTTTTTTAAAATAAAATCTGCAGCGGGACAAGGCTGGAGGCTGCAGCTTACAAGAGTTCCACGAGGCCAGATAGTCTTTTGGCAAAGGACTGATGAAGAGGGTTTCTGCTGCGAGAAAATGTAGTGGAAGCTGCTGCTAAGTCAGTTGGCCGTCTGTGCACCTTGGGAGGATAGACAAACTGTTTGACTCCTGTTTCTCCTTGATTCTCAGAGCAGCTTTTTCCTGGTGATAACGTTATCAGCAGTGGTAAAGTGCAGAGAGTCCTAATGCCAACAAAACTTAGATTAGCAAAAAGATAGAGGAGTAAGGCAAAAGCTTGAGGAAGATGGCATAATGCTGACAGGTTTAACATTGCATGGCAGTGATTTAAGAGTGTATGATGCAACCATTAGGGGTCTTAGGATATTGGTTACTCCTCATCATAATTGTCTTCCAAGGGATATATTTAGAGGGTGATTAGACTTTCAAATTCTGGTAATAAAAATATTGTTGGCAGTTAGAAAGGTACTGTATAATGTTTATAATTGTCCAGAGAAGCAACACCAAGAATCCTGTGTAGTATCTACCGTGTAGTATCTACCTTAGACAAGTTAACCACAGCCAAGATGCTGGTAAAAACACAAGTAAACATTTCTCTTCTGCAGTTAGGGTTAAGACAGGCACCAGAACAGGGTAATCCAGCTTTCCAGTTGACCATACTGATCATGATATAAAATGTTCTTCTTATTGAATCCCTCTTAGTGCATTTTATAGTCTTTCAAACACCAATATGTAGATAAATCCAGAACATGGTGTATCTTGTTGGATCCAGGTATGCCTCTAGCTTTCTAGGGTGCTACTTTGTATCTGGATAAGAAGAATGTCTGTCAAGTTTGGTGTGGTAATTGTATACAATTACTGTCAGGTTCCCAGACTTCAACAACATATGCCAACATTCTAGACCAGCGGTACACAAGGGGATGGTGATGGACGGAGCAGTTCGGACTGGACTGTTCCCATGAGGCACAGGGTCAGACTGATTTGCATATGGCCATGTCTGAACTGGGGTGGCAGAGTGGGCTAAAGAACGGTGATGGATCAAACCCGATCTGTTGACTGGGTGTGAGTGTTTGGTTTGTTCTGATGCTCCGTCCATCACCACCCCCTTTTGTACCGCTTTGTTCGCCATAAGTTGGCAGGGTATGCTCAGACGTGAGTCCCTTGCTCACTTTGCCACTGGATTCAAGCAAGCCTGGCTGAAGACGGCTGAAATGCCAGAAACCGGTCCTAGGAAGCTTGTTTCCGGTCCAGGGAAGGCATGGCTTGGCAGTTCGGGCTGGACTGTTCCCATGAGGCACAGGGTCAGACGGATTTGCATATGGCCATGTCTGAACTGGGGTAGCAGAGTGGGCTAAAGAACGGTGATGGATCAAACCCGGATCTGTTGACTGGGTGTGAGTGTTTGATTGGTTCTGATGCTCCGTCCATCACCACCCCCTTTTGTACCGCTTTGTTCGCCATAAGTTGGCAGGGTATGCTCAGACGTGAGTCCCTTGCTCACTTTGCCACTGGATTCAAGCAAGCCTGGCTGAAGACGGCTGAAATGCCAGAAACCGGTCCTAGGAAGCTTGTTTCCGGTCCAGGGAAGGCATGGCTTGGCAGTTCGGGCTGGACTGTTCCCATGAGGCACAGGGTCAGACTGATTTGCATATGGCCATGTCTGAACTGGGGTGGCAGAGTGGGCTAAAGAACGGTGATGGATCAAACCCGGATCTGTTGACTGGGTGTGAGTGTTTGATTGGTTCTGATGCTCCGTCCATCACCACACTCTTTTGTACCGCTTTGTTCGCCATAAGTTGGCAGGGTATGCTCAGACGTGAGTCCCTTGCTCACTTGGCCACTGGATTCAAGCAAGCCTGGCTGAAGACGGCTGAAATGCCAGAAACCGGTCCTAGGAAGCTTGTTTCCGGTCCAGGGAAGGCATGGCTTGGCAGTTCGGGCTGGACTGTTCCCATGAGGCACAGGGTCAGACTGATTTGCATATGGCCATGTCTGAACTGGGGTGGCAGAGTGGGCTAAAGAATGGTGATGGATCAAACCCGGATCTGTTGACTGGGTGTGAGTGTTTGATTGGTTCTGATGCTCCGTCCATCACCACCCCCTTTTGTACGGCTCTAAGTTGGCAGCATGAAAAATGGTGGGGTGATAAGTCCTTTGTGTGAAGGAAGAGTACAACCTTTTCAGTTGCAAGTGGGGCTCCACCCCAAACTGCAGTCTGATGGCCCATCCAAACATACCGAATTCCTCTACTGTACGGCTGTCTGGGAGAAATAAACAAAGTCCAACTGCCACCTAAACCCAATCATGTGACCTAGTAACAGACTACAGGCATCAAATCATTAGGGCAGGAAAATACCAACTTTCCAAAATTGGCATTTTCAAAATTGTAACTTGAAATCCGGCTTTACCATCGAAGAAGATTTTAATTGCAATTTCTCAGACACTAAACATGAAATCGTTACCCGTTCCCAATCAAATATTAGCACTTATTACATATAATAAGGCAACCTTATGTTATCCTATTGGAGAAGTGAGCCTCACAGTATTGAAAAACAAATTTAGGGTTTTTTTCACTAACAGGACATGTAAAACGTAAAAGTACATGTCAGAACGTTTAATTATTATTCACCCTGCCCTATGGGCTACCCAGGGCTTAACTTAGGGGTGACTTATATGCAATAAAAGGTGAGTTTAAGGCTTGGCAAAGGGGCTATATTGCCAATTTGATTTGGGAGTTTAAAACTGCATTTTGGGAGCAATGGCAGGCCTGGGACATGTTTCAAGGGTTACTCAAGTGGGTGGCCCAATGGTAGCACTTAATTTACAGGACCTGCGTATATGGTATATCACTTTACTAGGGACTTTTAGGTACATGAAATTTGCCATTCAGCCAATGTTACCATGTTTGATGGAATGAGCAGACGCACTTTAGCACTGGCTAACAGTGGTAGAGGACACAGAGTCCTACAGAAGTCATCAGTTACATCAAGGGTGAGATCATGAGAGATGAATTTGGGTGTGAGATAAGGTTTGCATGCTAGGTGTTTTTAGAGCAAGCTATAATTGAGCAATGGCAGGTGATGGTTGGTTTTAGATCTTAACCATAAACTCACTCTCATCGTATTTTTTAAGCAAATATAATAATGCCCCATGTCTGGGATATGTGACGTGGTCCTAGTGCCCTCTTACATCTCTTGAAGCCAGCTGTCTGGACAGGCATCTGGCTTAGAATGTGCATGTGGTGTAACTTTCCTGCAGCCAGCAATCAATGCGCACAGCTGCTGTTGGTTTATTTTCAGCCGCGGCCCATGCAGGTAAGAGCGGTGGGCTGGTGGGGCCGGGTTCGGGGATTCGACAGACGACCATGAGGGAAAATTGCATAAATAATAAATGTTCCCTCCACGTCGTCTATTGAAGTCCACCCAGCCTGGCCCCCACCGCCCCACTGCTCTTACCTGCACAGGCCTCGGCTGTTTCTTTAGCTGTATCTTCACATGAAGGCAGACAGGAGTGGGCACAAAATGCTCCCTCAGCGTTGGCATGGACCAGCATGGTGCCCAAGAGAATGTGTATGCCAGGCCCTATAAATACTGGTTGACAGTTAACATGGGGGGCAGGAAGCTGTCTCATCGCAGATGTATTGAAGCTCCTGGAGGGATGTGTCACCTTCTGTGAATGAAGTGAGCACCTAATTGTACGAGAAGCCCTTAATGTTAATATATTCAAAGATTTGCTAGAGAGTGACAGGATTATGTTTCTTACCTTCATCAATAGTAACCGAAAGCTTAAGAGAAAGGTCCTGCCTAAATGACTTTTGTCAAACATTGTCATTATTTTCTTGTTAAAATATGCTTGCTTTAAAAAGTAAAGAACTTAATATACATCCACAATTCTGTCTTTCCTTAAACAAGGAGAATATATTTTCGCATTGAAAGGCCTTCAGTTTGCTACATTTCGTGATGCTGTTTCCGAAAAATTTTGTGACCTTTACTGGGATGATAAATTACTACGGACACTTTACAAAGAAGTCAATGGGATGTCTCCAACTATTATGTAAGTATTTGTAGCTGCCATTGTTTCATTTTTAGTGTTGTCTTTTGTTTTTGAAGGTGTGACATTGTCTGTAGGATACTCTGCCTGTAAGTCCCAAACATCCGATGTCATCAATTTACAGTTAAATTACTTTGCATCCTAAAAGTTAGATGAAAGAGGCAATAAAACTGAGCATCCTGAAGAATGATGAAGAACGGATTGAGTTTCGCTATCCAAACAAAAGGAAAGGGTTGGAAAACAAAAATGAAACTAAATCGCTCATCAATTCAATTAAGGGAAGTAATTGCATAACTCCAAAACGAACAATCATTGGGGCATATCAGCAACACCCGGCGATAATTTTCGCTCAGCGCTCTTAGCGTGAGGATAATTATCGCCGGGTAACATGGATTTTTATCGCTGAGATAGCGTGCTATTAGCAACGCTTATCTCCTCAGCGATAAAAATCCTCACGCTAACTGCCTAACGTGAGATTATCGCTGGAAACCCAGTGATAATCTCACGTAGTGTGGCGTTAGCTTGCTGATAGGGACTCACAAATTTAGCCATGATATCCACCTTCCATAGGATATCATGGCTAAGTCAGTCCTGAAGCAGGCGTAAGGAAAGTAGCGATAACAGGGGTTATCGCTACTTTTCCTGCCGCTATGCTTCATAGCGTGGGGCTTGATGATAGGAGAAATGTCACTTAGCGACATTTCTCCTGTCATGTTAGGTCAGGAACGCCCACTTTGCATCTCATTAGAGATGCAAAGCTGGGCGTTAGCAATCCCCACGCTAAAGCAAGGTTTCACGCGTTAGCGTGGACTTGCTAATTAGGCGATAAAATTATTGCCGCTTTTCGGCCAAAAACGGCCGCAAAAGCGGCAATAATTTTTTATCGCCAGTTTGTAAATATGCCCCATTGTACCCTGGCAAATCTTTTGCTCATGTGTGAAAATAAAAGTAACATATCACTCAAAAACCCCAGACAAAAGCACAGAAATATTTTCAGGGTACCTTTGTGTTACATCCAAATGAAGTCCAGAGGTAGCCATGAAATAGGTTGTAGGTAAAAGGTTAAGCTTAGTTACAGGATGGTAAGTAAGATAATAAATTCAGTAGTTCAGCCCCACCAGGAGCAGCATCCTTGCTGCTCAGCCCACACACTCCAACTGTCTCCACCACACCAGGCACTCCAACATTCATTCAATATTTTTTGGGTACCTCTGCTTTTTCAGTGATAGGGATGTAATGCCCAGGCGTTGCTATGGTAGACATCTTTTACACCTAACCAGGGGGCATATTATCAAGGGCCGGCGATAAATATCGCAAAGCGTGCTTAGCGCTTGCATATTTATCGCCGGCTATCTCTGGAATTCATCGTCCGGTCAGCGCGTTATCAACAACGCACATCGCCGAGGCGATAAAAATTCCAGAGATAGTGGGGATATCGCTGTTTTCCATGGTGGAAAACGGCGATATCCTAGATGATAGGGCCTGTGGTCTTAGCCACACAATCCACCCCCCATGTTAGGTATGCCTTAGTCAGGAATTTAACAGACGTTAAATTCCTATGTGAAGGCATACTTAACGCGATTTTAAATATCGCTAACCCTCCTTGTCAATATGACGAAGCTGGGTTAGCGATATTTTCCCAAGGGAGTCTTGTCAGGCATGCCTCCTTTGCATCTCATTAGCGATGCGATGGGAGGCGTGCTGACAAGGGGCGCTATTGCAAGGAAACATGCGCTTGCGTGTCCTTGTTGATAATGCGATAATATTATCGCCGCTTTTTGCCCGAAAACGGGTTCTAAAGTGGCGATAATATTATCGCCACCCTTTGTTGATATGCCCTCAAGTGAGTAAACTTCCCAATCGGAGACAATAATCTAAATACCACACTGTCCACAAAAATCTGCATAACAACTGCCCCCATTCCATCATTTAGTGATTTATTGTACCCCAAACCAAGGAACCAGCAGCAGCCCTGAATACAAAACATGCTCCTTGTTCAAATGAACCGAAGAAGCAAAAAAAGTGTAATTTAAAACCATAATATTCTCATCAGGGATCCCAATAACTTTGCAATAGATATCCGTAATGCATGGCAGATGGGTAAAATAACAATCAATTTAAGAAATAAATAGAACCATTAATTTCAATAGCAATCAAACATTTTTAAAAATTCCGGAATAATTTTATAGGCACCAAATTATGGTAATATAAGCATAACTACTGAGGGAAAGGAGCTACACTGGAAAAGGTGTCAGGCACGGTATTAAAATAATTGGGAACTTGGTGATGGGAAATTCCAGGAAACTTTAACTTTCAGCAGTAGGCAGGCTTTAAAAAAACATACTCTTAAGAAGTTGTGGCTTTGGTCTGTGAATAATTTTATATTTTCCACTAGAAACGTATCTGCGGGTCAAATCAGTCCAGGAGGTCAAAACAGTCTCGTAGGTCAAATCGAAGTGACTGTATCTCCCAAGAAAAAATCCAACTCGAATAACAGCTCTGACTGGGTGATGGCACAGCTTATTCAGTAATCGTCTTCATGGCTCAAATAATTTTATGGGTACTTTTGCCAGCATAATGGAATGCATTGGAGGCTGTTTTGAAGTGGTTGCTTATTTTCCAATTGAGTACCAACCCTGTTAACTGATTTCATAAACGTTGCAAACAGATTCTTCTGCGATCACATGCTAACTACATTACACCATTGTCTCCACAAATAATTTGTTATCTAATTTTGGTCAACACTTACATGAGACTGGCCCTCCCCCCCCCAGTTGATCTTGTACTATCAATTAATTTCATATTCTACAATGATGATATCAAACTCGCTGTTGGGACAAGTGCCACGGGGACCAGACCCCTTTTGACCTGCTACAATCCTGCTCCAAGGACCAGAGGACCCAGAATTTCTAGCGCCAGGAGGCGCGTACACAAAGTGTGATGGGGCGGGGCTTCTACTCGTGTGCTTATAGCATGCCCCGGCCTCCTGCAGTGTGGGACTCGCTATTGGGGCAAGTGCCAGGGGGACCAGACCCATTTTGACTGCCACAATCCTGTTCCAAGGAACACAGGAGTCAGAATTCCTAGAGCCAGGAGGCACTTACAATGAGCATGGTGGAGACGGGGCATCCACTCGTGCTCCTATATCGTACCCTGGCCTCTCACAATGCGGGACACGCCTGGGCATTTCCCAGGCCAGGCCACGGCCAGGCATCTTCAGCTCCCATCAGTGCCTGACAGAGGCTGGGCTGGGTCACCCACCTTGGCTTACGTGGAAGAGGTACTGTTTATTTGCACACTGTGGACATCTAATGATTTCGTCTATTGGAATACTAGCACATCTAGTGTAAACTAACGAGGACATTGGTATTTTTGTGGTAATCGGGCTGTGGCTAATCAATCAACTTGTTGGTTATGAAGTAGTTGGAGTGGGCTTAATTTAGCAACGGGGCCTATGTATACCTGTGACTATCTGGGTTTAATACCACCATGGGGAAACGCAACGCATCCGAGCCAGCAGAGGGCGTTGTTAAGCACAGGAAGGTCAGGCGGAATTCTGGATATCAGATTTTTAATAATATCGACCAGTTAATTATGGAGGTGGAGTCCACTATATGCGCAGTCATAGCTCCTAAAAGAGGTGCAAAGGGTAAAGGGAAAAAATCCACCCAAAGCATTTCTGGCTACTTTAAAAAATCAGTATTGGCACAGGTCACCTAAACCAGTGCTCGGGGATTGAGCAGCCAGTATTAGATTGGTCTACTGTTACTGCTATTTGTTTAGGACCACCTGTGCTATGTAATAATCGATTTCTGTCCTTATCAGAGCTAAACGATGATGCTTATATTCCCATTAGCATGGTTCCACAGGCCCATTCTTCCACATCTTTGGCCCCACCAGTGGCGCACCTGTCTACATATGCCTTTCTTATTACGGTTCTTAAGGCCCAGGTGGGGCAGATTAAAATCTATGATAGGTAAGCTCACTGCTGAAATGAACCAGGATCTGTTCATTAGAGACACAACCATCCATGAAGGGGTGGATACAGCTGTTAGCCAGGCAATAAATCTCATACTTCTAGTGGGGAATTTATTAGTAAAGGCCTATTAGAAGTCCCAAGAGTGAGGCCCTTGAAAGATCATAGAGAGATCCTTTTGAAACCAGCATACTTGACCCAGGCCTTGCATGGTAGCCCACAGGGAAGTAGGCCTACAGCAACATCTATCGTTCCCCGGGCACTCACTGACCTTAGTAACAGTAATTCACTACTTACCGATCCCATAGACAGGGTACGCCAAAGAAGGCATGATCACACAAACATATTTCCACCGTCTGAGTTTGTCTGGTTGTGACTAATGTTCCACAATTGTCATGCCCGAATAGATTTGAAGATGAGTAGTCCATTGAAAACAAAGCTGCATATTGGATAAGGTATGCTAGGGGATGCTGTTCTGTCATTGGAGATGACATTATTAGCGCCAGTAGATGTTCCGAAACAGGCATGCCCTGTGATAGAATTGAGATGTGTCTACAGGATAGGTACATTGCTGATGACCTGGTTGCTACAGACATCAGGTACTGACCCCAAATAAATCCAGTATTTATTTTAAGTATATGGGTCGGGAGACAGCAGGCCCAATGTTATGCAGAATCCAGTCGGCTTGGTAGCAATTGCGTCAGGGTTGGACATTAATGGTTAACAAACAGAAGATTCTGGCACTATTTTTAAATCTCTAGTTTTATCGAAGGTTTTCCCTGTAGGCCCTCATTATTGTAAGAACCTCTATGCCTCAGTTGCAGTAGCTTCCACTAACAGTTCTCCCATAGAAGGCATTACGTCGAAGGGATCTAGCCACTTATATAGTGTGCAACTATTTAATCCTTCAACAAGAGCAGCTACAAATGTCACATTTCATGGTTTATATGACACTATTTTGATCGGCTTAGGTGACCGCTACCTTGTTGACAGCATATTATTTATCACTGTCTTGTGATGCATATACCTTTTGCCAAGTAATTGGAGGCCATTTTAAAATTTCACACTAACTGTACTGCTTCCCAGATAAACAACAAGTTGGGTCACCTTGTTCCACTGTGTGCTGGTAATGAATCATTAGAGCCCAAAGTCTCAAGTAATGTAGGTATTGAGATAGAGGGTATCTTTCAATCATCCAGTGGTTATCTTGAAAATCATTCACCATCTTCAACCTCTGTGGTTTCTGTGAATGTGGCAACACTTAGGGTTAAGCTCATGCAACCCCAATTGTGTGAATCTATTGATTATTATGACATATGCCTATTTTAAGAAACCTGGTGCACTGAACTGTTATTGAAATTGGGTTGTCTAACATATCACATTCCAGCCACACCGAGCAAGTTTGAAGGGCCTGCGGGTGGGTTACCAATTTAGGTGAAGTCTTCTATAAATTGTAAGATTCTGCAACGAGCAGTTAACAGCCCAGACATATTAGGCATTCAAGTAAGTAGGAGGAGGGATGTAAGTGTGACAATATGTAGACAAGAGGGGTCAAGAATGGTCTTGCTTACAAGATTATACAATCCTGCAAGGCTTTTTTGGACAAGTGCCTGCCATGCTCAATTTCAATCCTTGCTGGAGACTTCAATGCCACATTTGAGCCTCTTGATAAGAAAGCTATTGAACTCACGGCAGAGATGGATGAATCATGACTATCACCCAGCTGGAGGTTACCCCTGTTAGAAGATGGACCCATGCCGCCCTCCAACTAAAAGTGCTAATTGGGTGTTAGGGCCACGAATAGCTGAACTAAATAAGACTCCAAGGGGGCGTACATAATTAATAACCAATTGTCCAAGAGCTGTAATGACTATATTTTGGTCGACTTCAGATTGTAGTTTCTAGTTGATGATATGGTCATTCGGGAAAGAGTGGATATTGACCATAATTCCTTGTGTCTTACATTGCTTGCCTAGTTTGACAAGTATTTGGCTGACCCTTCAACTATTAGTACTGGTGATGTTGTGCATACACTTGATAGGCGTCACCTCAAATGGCGTCAGTGTGGTTACAAAACCAGAAATTCTCTTAAATATTAGAAATGACGTAAAAGCTATATTGCCTAAGATAATAGAAAGCAGTGAAAAAGAGGTTGACTTATCAGATATTAGTTTATCTCGCAAAGTGCTCTTTGAGAACATGCCAGTATCATGGCCAGGGCTATAAAGTTTAAAAATATCGCCCTGATCTTAGCTACAAAAAAGGCATACAAGCTCAGCATGTTGAAAGCTAAGAAAGAGTGGGACAATAATAGATGGCGGGATCTGGCAGGTGCATCACAATCTAAAGACCATTCAAACTTCTGGAAGCTGGTAGCCAGCAGTGAGAATTCTTCAATTTTTGAGCATCAGAATCACGGTCCCCCTTCTGACTGGTTTATCCATTTTTCAGATTTGTATCATGGTGAGGTTGCTGCCACTACTGCGGGTGACACCCCATTTATTCTAGCAGATGTTATTGATTCCCTGACCACCTTTATGAGAGGTAAGGCTCTAGGCCCAGACGATCTACCAGTAGACGATTTTGTACACGATATTGATGTCTGAGCTGATTATAATTTAGCTCTTGCTAATACTATTGCGACGGGTGCCCCATCCCAGATTCATGCAGGAAGATGAGGTAATACCGGTATACAAAAAGGATGGCAAGAGCCTTCTGGTCAATTACAAGTCCATTAGCCTAATCAATTGTATACAAAACGTTTTCGCCGTTTTGTCCTAGTCAAAAAACAGTTTTGGATACCTGAGAATTACATCATAAGTCTGTTACAAGGTGGGACAAATACATCTACCATAGACTAGGTCTTACGATTTATTACAATCCATTGGAAGACTGTTTTGATTGGCAGGGGCAACTTATATGATGCCTTTGTCAATCAAAAATTTGCTTTTGATCTATTTCATCACTTGAGGCTGTGACAGGTTAAGGTGTTGGGGTTGCAGATTAAGTCTTTGATGGCCCTTAACAGGAAACAAGCACACACAAGCCCTTGGAGAATCTTCTCAAGCAGGCTACAAAAGCAAAGTCCAATTCTTTTCCTCTCCAAGACAGAATCAGCAACTGCAGGCCAACCCAGCAACGCAACACAGCAAAAGGGCAACACTCCTCCTAACAGCTCTCCAGCTCTTCCTCTTGGCAGAGTCTCCTCTTTATCCAGAATTGTTTGAAAAAAGTTGGGTTTTATGTGGCCGTTGAAATATGCATACTTCAAAGGATAGTCTGTGTACTGTCCAGATCCTGCCTTGCCCTGTCCTGTCTCCAGACACACTACAGGGGGTTGGTAAGAGCATTTTGGGAGGACAGGCACAGCCCTATTCAGGTGTAAGTGACAACTCCTCCCACCATTCTAGCTCAGGACGCCCATCAGCCTGGTGATGGGCAATCAGGATATGTAGGGCACACCTCAACACCTCAACTCCCTTTGTGTGACTGTCTAGAGTGAATGCACAAACAGCCCAACTGTCAGTCTAAACCATATATGGATTCCACAGGCAGGCAGAGGCACAGGATGGTAAAGCAAGAAAATGCCCTCTTTATAAATGTGGCATTTTCAAACACACAATTTAAAAACCAATTTCACTGAAAGATGTATTTTTAAATTCAGAGTTTAGGGCGGCCAAACTCCAAATCTCTATCCTTTCCCAATTGAACGTTACACTTGCAAGATGTTACAAGGCAGCTCCAATAATATCCTATGGGAGAGATAGTCCTTACAACAGTGAAAAATGAAATTGGCAGTATTTCACTATCAGGACATGTAAAACACACCAGTACATGTCCTACCTTTCACATACACTGCACCCTGTTGATGGGGCTACATTGGACCTATGTTAGGGGTGCTTTACATGTATTAAAAGGGAAGTTTTGGGCCTAGCAAGTGGGTGTACTTGCCAGGTCGACATAGCAGTTTAAAACTGCACTTGCAGACACTGCAGTGGCAGGCCTGAAACATGTTTGCAGGGCTACTTCTGTGGGTGGCACAATCAGTGCCGCAGGCCTACTAGTAGCATTTGATTTACAGCCCCTGGGCACAAGGAGTGCACTTTACTAGGGACTTACCAGTAAATCAATTATGGCAATCATGCATAAACAAACATGATCATAATGGGGAGAGGAGTTGGTCTAACGGCTAGAGTGGTCGACCTCGAATCTGAGGGAACTGGGTTCGAGTCTCGGCAATGACGCTGAACATCTTGTGATTCCGGGCAAATCACTTAATCTCCCCGTGCCTAACAAAAAAAATTAAAAAATGAATGTGTCCTCATGTAATGCAACTGGTGCTATGTAAAGCGCTCTGATACCCGATTCGGGTCAAGTTCGCGCTATATAAAACTCTGTAAAATAAAAATCACTAATTACACAAGGAGCACTTGCACTTTAGCACTGAACAGCCATGGTAATGTGCCTAGAGTTAAAAAAACAGCAAAAATGAAGTTCAACATACAGTCAAAAATACAGGAGGTAGAATCAAACAGACAGGGGAAACCATGCCAAAGATGTCAGGTCTAACAGACACAAAGTATTTTGCTTGGTGGAGCTCCCGCTCTTCCAGTCTCATCTAGTTTTTGATTGGTCTCTGGTCCTAGGGGTACAATTCTATCATTCAGGTCTGTTGCTGCTTGCTTTGGGGTCTCTTGTTTGTAAAAATGTGAATATTAATAAGTCTGCCCATCATGTCAGGAAATCGTCAGTGCAGCTAGGAGAGGATCCCACATGATTGGTGGATATGTGGGAAACACAGCTGTTGGTGTGGGGTTTGTTTCATTACGTTGCAATCTTATGTTGTTCCTCATGTGTGGTGTCAGTTCCCTGATGTAGCTGAACCTCTCTGGTATTAGTTATCCATATTTCATCTCGTTGTGGGTGCTACTGATATGCAGGAGTCTTCAAAAGTTGCTGCAGTTGACTCACATAGTGGTTCTCCATCCAAAACAGTTCTTTGCTTTTGAACCTCTCCTTGTTGTGGGACAGTTTGTCCTTGTATATTCAGCTGGTTACTCCGCTCTCAAGTCACCGCCCTATGAGCAGACAATCATATTCCGTTAGTGTGCCACCACAATGTGTCACTCAAA
Source organism: Triturus cristatus (assembly GCF_964204655.1). NCBI lineage: Eukaryota > Metazoa > Chordata > Amphibia > Caudata > Salamandridae > Triturus > Triturus cristatus. The sequence goes on along the minus strand of NC_140580.1, from coordinate 459,926,060 downwards.
ATCCTTTTGAACCCAGTTCATAATCCCATGGTGCACTTAAGAGTGCCATCATCTTATACTTGCTCTTGATCTAAAAGCATTCTGCAGGCATCCGTTTTAACAAAATATTTATTGATGGGCTATTCCAGTTAGCCTTTGAGGAAGCAATCCATATTGGTACTGTTTTTTAAGAAGCACCAATGGTAAAATCCTTAAAACATCTTTAAAACAGTTTTTTTTTTTTACAATTCACGTTCGATCTTTATTTTCACAAATGTCAAAGGCACAAATCAGAAATGCACTGTGGAATTTGTGCCACGTTTGCCCTTCTCCTTACTCTGAATAATTGATGTCTTTGTAAATCGGTCTTTGGGAGCTGCATGTGTACCAACTAGAACATAACACATAGCAAAACATAAGAAAGAGTACAACATAAGAAAGCAATACCATATAACATGACTTATATTGTATAACATAATATGGCAGAAAGAATGCCCTCCCTTTCTCATAATATTTCATATATGTTGTGAGCAACTTGTGACCTTGCAATGATGGTGGCTATGAGAATTGATCTCAGCTGTCTCAGACAACTATATTGTTACTTTTCACATTGCATTCTAGCTTGTGTTTTTGTGAGGGTGTATACCTTTTTTTAAAGTTTGATTTCGTGAGAGATAACAAAAAGAATAGAGAACAATAAAATGGTTATAATCAATCCTATTTGACAATAAAAGTGAGTAAGTAAAATGAAAGAAGATACAGTGGTTAAACTATTTAACTGCATACAAAAGGGAGAAATACATTGTAGTAATAAAAAACAAATAAAAGAAAGGGAGGACCAAGGAGAAGGAAGCAAAAGTAATTAATATATCACAGTAAAAACATCATGTCTTTTGTACAAAATAATATGACACTGTAAGCATAACAATTAATGAAGAATTAGAAAAATATTGTGTTAAACAATTGGTGATAAAAATCAGATATGCAACCATATGAGAAAAGGCAAAGGGAGAAAATTAAGGTGGTTTCCGTACATCATCTGATACATTATTAGAGGTTGCAAAGGAAGAGGCAGTTTGAGATAAGTAAGTTGTTAAGGGAAGCCCCAAAAGATCTTTTTTGATTGCTAAGGATATGGGAAAGACATAGTTAGTACCTAGTCGATGATGAAAACAGACAGCATTCCACCAGGCTCTGAAGGTGACTTTATGAGCATAAAGGGTAATCGCTGCAATAGGATGATCTAGGGAAGAGGCCTTGCTTAGAATATTAAAGAAGACTCAAGAGTTATCAGATGCCAGTCATTCTTTAACAAAGCCTGCTTGTTCAGTACCAATGAGATCAGGTAAAATAGGATCAAATACGGAGTGCCAAGATCTTCGCATTAATCTTATAGTCTGTGTTAACTAGTGAAATAGGTCTATAATTCTTGCAGAGAGAATGATCCTTATCATATTTGGGAATTAAGCATATCAGTGCTTCTTGAAACGTACCACCAGAGAAATTATTATCCCCGAAGGATTGGAACAGAAGTGAAAGATTAGGTAAAAGGATATTTGCAAAGTGAGAATAAAATTCATTGGTAAAACCATCTGGCCCAGGCGCTTTCCCACGTCGTAGTACTGAAACAGCTTGAGATATGTCTGCTAAGGAAATATCAGCTCCTAAAAGTTCGAAATCAATGTGATTAGATGAAGGAGAGGGAATTGATCGAAAATATGAAAGAAGGTCAGACTCATCTGGTAAAGATTCAGGGGTTTAAAGATTTTTATAGAAGGAAACAAATTCATTTAGGATATTTTTATCTTTAAAAATAGGAGTGCCATCAGAGCCTTGTAAAGATTCTATTTTGGATCTTTCTTTTCTTACTTTTAAGTAGTTAGCCAATAATTTACCCATTTTGTTTTGGCCACCATAATAGCGAGAACTACTTTTTAGTAGGCAGTTAGAAGCTGCATCAGTGGATAATTTATTAAAAGTCATAATAGCGTCAAGGAGATTTTTTAAAGCAGATTCATTAGGAGAATGATAATAGGTGTATTCCAATTGCTTCATTTTATCAAGTAACTGAGAGGACTGGGTCTCTAAAGACTTCTTCTTTTGTGATACAAAATGTATAATAAAACCTCTGGCAGCTGCTTTAAAGGAATCCCATACCATCACAGAAGGAGAATCTGGGGTATTATTGGTAGTAAAAAATTCAGAGGCAAAAGATATAAATTTCTGACAAAAATTAGGGTCAAGTAATAGGGAATTGTTAAAATGCCATCTTCCAGGATGAGGGTAAAAGGGAACCAGGTAATGTCAACAAAAACGGGAGCAAGATCTGATATTAGGATTGAACCAATTTTAGATTGAATGGCATGTTGGGACAGGGATTTGCTTAAAAAGAGATAATCAATATGGGACTGAGAGTGATGTGCAACTGAATAAAAACTATACTCTCTAAGTTCAGGATGACAAAGTCGCCAAATATCAACTAGTGATTTACACCGCACTGTGGAGGCATATTGAACTTGCATTTTAGACCGGATAAACTTAACATTAGAATGCCTATCAAGAAGTGGGTTGAGAATTTGATTGCAGTCACCACCAAATATAATGTAATCATTATCATATGTCAGTAATTTATCAGATATATTAGTCCTGACAAGTTTATCAATCGAAGTAGGTGCATATATATTAAAGGTAACTGAAGGAATCTTATCTATAAGAAGCTTAACAATAACCCAACGCCCTTCAACATTAGCTTCCTGGTGAACAACAGAAACATTTAATTTCTTGCGACATAAAATCAAAACACAATTTTTCTTACCTAGTGTAGGAGAATTAAACACATGCCCCACCCAGCATCTCTTCAGCTTGGAAGCTTCAATTTCAGAAATGTGAGATTCTTGAAGTAAAGCAATGTCAGTTTTTAACTTTACCAGGTGAGATTTTAATAGGATTATTTAATCCTTTAATATTCCAGATAGTAACCTGAAATGTACTTTAATCGGAAAAGTATGAATAAACAATATGCTTACAATGGACAAAACTAAATTTACTTGGGATATGTAGAAGGAGACAAAGTGAAGGATAAAAAGCAGTTGAGTTAGCAAAGAGGATTTACAAGTATGAAAGATATAAGAAAGAGAAAGGATACTTATTTTAGAGAAAATAACATGGGAGACGAAAGAGATAGAATAGAAAAGAAAAAAGATAAAGGCAGAAAATCTAGGAAGGTGAGTAGAAAGAAACAAGAAAAAAGAAGGGAGAAGATAAAGAACAAAGAGACAGTACATGTTATACAATGACGACCGAAAAACATACCTACAGATACAAAACGAAATGGGGAGTGACTACACCAGAAGATGACGGCGACAGCAGCTTAACTCCACCAAACACCGAATGGATTACGCTCAAGACTTCAACGTAACAGGAAGATTTATTGGGAACACAATTTTAGGAGTAAAACCCCTGTATAAGAGAGAAAGAAAAGTTAATGAAAGGTGAAGTAGTAACCATGGGGAGAGAAAAATTAGAAAACTGTACATACCAAATTACATTATTTAAGGCAGTAGAAAAATATAAACGAAACAACACTCAACATGTAACCAGAACAAGAAAACAACTACACAACATGAGACAGATAAAATAATTATGCAGGTTTTGAAGTGTCCATATCGTGAGCTCCATGCTGACGAAGAAATTCCTGCAGTGCTGCTGGTTCTTCAAATGTTGTAGTCTTTTCCCTGTAAGTAACCTTGAAGAGACAGGGATAAAGAAGTCCAAATCTAGCATTAATTGCACGTAGTTGAGGGCATTGATCAAGAAACTTCTTCCGACGGTCTGCCGTAATTTTAGCTACATCTTCAGAAAAATATAGATGATGACCTTCCCAAAAAAATTGTTTTTTAAACTTGACAGCAGACATGACTTGTAGGAGATCAGTGTATTGCAAGAAAAGCAAGATGACACCACGTGGTTTCACGGAAATTTTAGGACCAAGTCTATGAGCTCTTAGGATGTTCAGAGAAGAAGTAGCAGGTAACTCCAAGAGCTTAGGCAAAAATGACTGAAAAAAGACTGTTGGATAGGAACCTTCAATATTTTCACGGAGACTATAAATTCTAAGGGGCAGATTTACAAGCCCTTTGCGACACTTTTACGCCGCCGTTGCGTCACTTTTGTGACGCAGCGGCAGCATAAACCATGTGCCACGTTGCGACTTATTTACAACGTGACGCATCTAGGCAGATGTGTCTCGTTGTAAAGCCCTGCGCCACATGAAACCTGCGTCAGGTTTCATGTGGGCGTTCTGTCGCAGGGTGGGCGTTCTGTCGCAGGGTGGGCGTTCCCTCGCAGGAAAGCCCCGTAAAACTGACGGAGTGAAATCTACAAGATTTCACTGAGTCAGTTTTACGATGCTACTGCGTCAAATCCTTATGCCTGCTTGAAGCAGGCGTAAGGTGTGACGCACCACGTTAAGTATGGGTGGCCCCTGTGCAATGCTGGAGTTGCGTCGTGCTTGCGACACGACTCCAGCAATGCGTGACTTTTGCCCCAACAGATGCGTCAGAATTTCATGGTGCGCCGTATTGTAAAAACGGCGCATCCATGGTGGCGCAAGCATTTTTTAAGGTGGCGCAAGGAAAGTGACGCATCTCCATAGATGCGTCACTTTCTTGTAAATCTGTCCTTAAGATTGTTCCTGCGATTTCAATTTTCCAAATCCTCCGCTTGTTTCTTAAGTAGAGATACATCTGACTCTAGAGATGAAATACGAGAGCAAGAGGCTTGAAGAAACTCTGTTGTTTGTTCTACAATGAGCACTTGCGAATCTAATGAAGACCATTTATCGGGCAAAAACTGAAGAGTCTTATTAGTTTCCCCTATGAAAGGTTTCAGGGCACGGATTTCTTCAAGAATTATATCCATAGAGGCCAAGGAAGCATTCACTGGAGAAGGAGGGTCTTTTTTGGATGTTTGGTAGAAGTTGCAGGTAATTTGCTTGAAAGCTGTGTTTTAGGAATGGTGCCTGAAGAATTATCACATCTCTGGGTAGAAAGGTCTTCCATTTCATTAAAGTTGGAGTTAGAGTCTGAATCTGAACACACAACAGCTTTGGTGGAAGCAGTAAGCTTAAGATTTCGCAATCTCCCCATAAAAGTGCAATGGAGTTTAGTGGAAAGCAAACAAAACTCTTAGAGACTGAGATTTATAAATCTTTAAACCACTGTTAGAATGAGCCTAAAATCCAAAGTCTTTGAAATGTAGACAACCTTTTCCAAGGGAATGTGGTGTAATTCAACCAAGAAACCACAAAGTCAAGAAAAGCGGTATTATTCGATTAAGAAATTACCTCATAGAAAACATTGAGTGAATCACAAAATGAAGGCTGTTCACAGAGAGGACAAACCGCAGGTATCACATGTCAAGGTGGTATGTGGAATCAGCAGCATTTCAAAAATAAAGGTTCTCATCTGATGTGCACAAAGAGTTAATAAAAAACAATAATGTTTCATGTGGGGATAGTAGGGTCAGAAGGAAACAACGTGAAAAATGGTGGGTGCGATGAATAAAAAACAAAATGGTGGCAGTTGAACATACAAGCCGCGTTGCGCCGTCAGAAAATGCCAAAATAGATGAGAGCAGCATTAAGAGGAAGCAGGAGGCTCACCGCTGCAGGTAGCAAAGTTTTCTGACATCCAAAGAGTCAGAAGGAAATATCCTAAGAAATGGTGGACGCATTGAATAAAAAACAAAATGGCGGCCGTTAAACATACGAGCCGTGTTGCACCTTCAGAAAATGCCAAAAATCTGTGAAAACAGCATTAAAAGCTATCAGGAGGCTCACCACTGCTTGTAGTAAATATGCCTGAAGTCCAATAATTAATTGATAAACGTTTCCCTCCCGAAGAGAGTCACATTGGGAAGCGGTGGAGCAGAGCTTTGGAGCTACGCGGCCTTCTTGCTTGGCGCGTAAGCCACGCCCGAGGGTGTATACCTTAATACTAATATTTTACAGCTGATAAACAGATTTAATTTTATAAAATAGTAGCCAAACGTTATGCATTTTTATTTTAGATGAAACTGTGAATTGAGTGCAATAGCAATGGAAATCTTCCTCTCCTGGCCGAGATTAAGGAACATATTATCAAGAAAATTAATTGAGAAATTTTCAAATACTCATTGTGTTACTTTTGCTTTATTCTCACTCTTATAGATCAAGCGACAGAGACGATTCAACATTAAGCAGTATTTCCCGGAGTTTCAGAAGAAAGTATACTGGAAAAAAGTCAAAGAAGGACAAGAAGCAAGACAAATTTACAGACAATTCTCATTTAAATTCAGTGCACAACGAAGACATTTTATATATTCCAGCTGAGCAGCCCACCCCACCTGCTCAATATGATGCTATCACTGATGGAATTTGTGGGACAGATGTCCAGTCAGGTAACAATATTTTTTGATGTTCAAAGGATTTACAATCCTGGAAGTGCGCAACGTGTAGATTGAATTGTATTTCATTAACTTTTTTATTACCAAGAAGTTTGGTTTCCCCATTTTCAACTTAAAGTTATTTTTTGGTACAATGTTTTCCTGAATTTGTTCCTGGTACCTTTCATAGTGAGTGACCTGTCCTGAAAAATTGTGTAACTACCCAAGACAATGACATGGGCCAAGATTCCTAGCAGGAGAAATTGTTGTCAGCGATCAAGTTATACCTGATCCAACAGCCACATATAGGGTATGATGTGTCAATTCAAATCGTATCTAAAAGATTAAAAAATAAAGCACAGCTGTATAAAAATAAATACATGAAGGTCCTCTTTGAAGAAGGGCAACTTTTAATTAATGTTGATGAATTGATTACACTAGAGGTTAGGTTGAAGTATAGACAACGTTTGTTCCTAATTGGTTCAAATATAGATATAGTTGTGGATTGACACTCAACAGACTTTCATTATGGATGACTAGTCTCAACCATATGGTTTAGGAATAATCATCAATGGTTTAAAAATCATAATTTTGCAACATGCTGGTATTCATTAGGAAAATAATTAGATTGAAATGAACTGCTGGTCAATACTCACCAATATTATATTGTAGTTACATTTGTATAGTGCCTTATGCCCCTGATTACTGTATTTAAGTGAGTGGGTGGCAAGCTTCTCTGTTGGTATGTATTTTACATGGAGTTCAGGGTCTAACCAGCTTAGGGGCTGATTACGAGTTTGGCGCAATTGCGCCTACTCTCCACCAGAACAGCTGCTCCAAACACGCCCAAGGACCGCTCGCCTTATTAGAAGCTGAACTTGTGTACGGTGGACAGTCCTTTGCCTTTTGCAGGACAGTGGCTGAAAAACAGGCACTTCCATGGCAGTGGTAAAAAAGTTCAAGCACGGCTTGGACGATGACGGCCATGCCATGCTGAAACTGTTGGGGATTACAGACATGTGCCCCCCTGAATGTATCCCCATGGTGAGTGGGCCATAGGGGGTCTGTAGGGCCCCTTTTGTTCCTCCACCGCCAGCCTTTAAATGGTGAGGCTTCGGCCATGAAATGGCTGGAAGTGGCGGAACTTGTAATATGCTTAGCGGACTGAGCCAGTCCCTCTGAGCATCTTACATTGTAGCGCATCTACGCCACCGCCAGGCGGACTACTCTTCCCTGGTGCAGTCAGTAGTCCTCCACTGCAGCAACTTTCAAAGTCATAATGCGGAAAACGGTGGACCGCCACCACGACTATAGACCGCCATACTTGAAATTAGGCCCTAAGTCTTCTCATTGTAAGGAATGTACAGTATAAGTGACTAGGTGGATTTTTATTGGATTAATAACCCATAAAGCATTCATGCAAAAGACCTTATTTGGATGAGAGACTCCCAATTTTTAAGCCACAAATGTCTTTTTTTTAGGGATCTACTACCAAAAATTGGCTTTGCTCGAATATGCATCAATATGGAAAAAGAAGTTCCATTATATTTTTCAAAATCTCCCTCTTTCTAGGTATAAAATATTGGCATGTATGATAGTATTAAAATAAGGCATTGGATATTCGTAATCAGCACTAACACCTGTTGAATTCTTGTTGCAACCGTAAAAATTAAAGCACCGGTCCTGAGAACTTTTACAGTTTTGTGGGGTAAAATCTGATCATTTGCTCCTCAATTCTTTTTTGTGTAGCTGCCTTTTCCTCCTCTTCCTCCTTGTCTAGTTGTACACTGACCTTTGTTAAAAAGCGTAACAAAGAGGTGACGAAAATCTTAGAGATAGAGATGAGATCAAGATGCTGAAGAGTTAGTAAGAGAAGAAAGGTAAAGTGAGAAAGGTGAGGGAACCTGAGCAAAGTCACAGAGAGGTAGAAAGAGAAGAATAAGAGCGTTAGAGAAATAGGTAAGGTTTGATAGTGACTAGGATAGGGAGAGAGAGCTGGATGTAAGAGAAGCAACTGTAGAGAAAACAAGAGGGATGGGCTCACAAAGGGGTGAGGAGAAACAGAGATACATTATAAATACAGTTGTGGTAGAGGCAAAGAAGGAGAAAGATGTCGAGGTAGAGAGGGGAGGTAGTAAGAAAAGTGTAGGAGGATGCACAATAGTGAGAAGAGTGAGTAAGAGAGGGGGCAAAATAAAAGGTGAAATATTGAAAGGCAGGTTAGATTGAGTAGTGAGGAAGAGTGAAAGGTAGAAAGAGAGGGTGAATGGTTGAAAGATAAGGAGGAGATAAAACAAATGGGAAGAAGAGAAACAGGGATGAGGTTGATACTGAGGTAGAGAGAGAGTTGAGGAAGAGAGAGGGTGTTGAGGTCGAAAGAGAGTTCGAGCCAGAGACGTGAGCTTGAGAGAATTATAACGAGAGAGAGATATAGAGACAGGTGTTGGAGAGAGTGTTAGTGAAAATAGAGAAGGAGGTACCAAGGGAGATGAGTGAGAATATCTAATCAAAGCAAACACAAGGAGATGATGGACTGAGCGATGAAACTTTTCAGACACTCACCCCCAGTCACAGATCTGGGTTGAATCCATCATCATTCTTCAGCTCACTTTGCCAACCCAGTTTAGACACCACTACATGCAAATCAGTCTTGGCCCTGTGCCTCATGGGAACATTCCATCCCAAACTGCCAAGCCATGTCTTCCCTGGACCTGAAACAAGCATCCTAGGACCGGTTTCGGGGCAACACCCCTCTTCATCCAGGCTAGTTTGAATCCAGTGGCAAAGTGAGCAAGGAACCCATGTCTGGGCATACCCTGCCAGCTTAGGGCGAACAAATCAAACACAAGGGGATGATGGACAGAGGGCTGAATTGTTTCGGACACTCACCCCCAGTCACAGATCTGGGTTGAATCCATCATCATTCTTTAGCTCACTTCGCCACCCCAGTTCAGACACAGCTATATACAAAGCAGTCTTGGCCCTGTACCTCATTGGAACAGTCCAGCCTGAACTGCTGAGCCATGTCTTCCCTGGACCGGAAACAAGCATCCTGGGACCAGATCCGGAGTAACTCCCCTCTTCAGTCTGGCTAGCTTGAATCCAGTGGCAAAGTGAGCAAGGGACCCACGTCTGGACATACCCTGCCGACTTAGGGCGAACAAAGAAAACACAAGGAGATGATGGACGGAGTGCTGAATCTTTTCAGACACTCACCCCCAGTCACAGATCTGGGTTGAATCCATCATCATTCTTCAGCTCACTTTGCCAACCCAGTTTAGACACCGCTATATGCAAATCAGTCTTGGCCCTGTGCCTCATGGGAACATTCCATCCCGAACTGCCAAGCCATGTCTTCCCTGGACCAGAAACAAGCATCCTAGGACCGGTTTCGGGGCAACACCCTTCTTCAGCCAGGCTAGTTTGAATCCAGTGGCAAAGTGAGCAAGGGACCCATGTCTGGGCATACCCTGCCAACTTAGGGCGAACAAAACAAACACAAGGGGATGATGGACAGAGGGCTGAAACGTTTCGGACACTCACCCCCAGTCACAGATCTGGGTTGAATCCATCATCATTCTTTAGCTCACTTCGCCACCCCATTTCAGACACAGCTATATACAAAGCAGTCTTGGCCCTGTGCCTCATTGGAACAGTCCAGCCTGAACTGCTGGGCCATGTCTTCCCTGGACCGTAAACAAGCATCCTGGGACCAGATCCGGAGTAACACCCCTCTTCAGTCAGGCTAGCTTGAATCCAGTGGCAAAGTGAGCAAGGGACCCACGTCTGGGCATACCCTGCCGACTTAGGGCGAACAAAGAAAACACAAGGAGATGATGGACGGAGTGCTGAAACTTTTCAGACACTCACCCCCAGTCACAGATCTGGGCTAATCCATCATCATTCTTTAGCTCACCTTGCCACCCCAGTTCAGTCACAGCTACATGCAAATCAGTCTAGGCCCTGTGCCTCATGAGAACAGTCCAGCCCGAACTGCCAAGCCATGTCTTCCCTGGACTGGAAACAAGCATCCTGGGATGGATTTCCCTTTGCAGCCAGGCTAGTTTGAATGCAGTGGCAAAGTGAGCAAGGGACCCACGTCTGGGCATACCCTGCCAACTTAGGGTGAACAAAGTAAACACAAGGAGATGATGGATGGAGCGCTGAAACTTTTCAGACACTCACCCCCAGTCACTGATCTGGGTTGAATCCATCATCATTCTTAGGCTCACTTCACCACCCCTGTTCAGACACAGCTATATGCAAATCAGTCTTGGCCCTGTGCCTCATGGGAACAGTCCAGCCCGAACTGCAAAGCCATGTCTTCCCTGGACCGAAAATAAGCATTCTGGGACCGGTTTTGGGGTAACACCCCTCTTCAGCCAGGCTAGCTTGAATCCAGTGGCAAAGGGCCATATGTAGGTAGGGACCCATTTACCACTTCATAAATACCGAATTTTACCGATTCGGTATTTATGAAGTGGTAAATGATATGTAGGTAATGAGTCGGTATTATTTACCGATTCGGTAAAAGTCGGTAATTACCGAATCGGTATTTACCGATTCGGTAATGAGGCATACCTTCCCATTGATGGGAAGGTATGCCTCATTACCGAATCGGTAAATACCGATTCGGTAATTAGGGGAACACATGCAAGGGTGGCAGGGTGTCACATTGACACCCTGTTGCACCCCTGAGACGGCCATGTGTGCACATGTGGCACACATACATGCCCTAAGGGCATGTATGTCTGCCACATTGCACACGTCTAAGCGCTTTAAAACGCTTAAACACATCCATTCATTATTTACCACCAACTAATAGTTGGTGGTAAATACCGACTCCAAAACACACACACACACTCCCCCTACATCTCATTTCTGTATTCGGAATTTACCGAATCGGTAAAATTACCGATTCGGTAATTTTACCGATTCGGTAAATTACCGAATGCAGAAATGAGCCCCCTACATCTCAAAAGCCAAAATACCGGTCGGTAACGGTATAATTACCGAAAATCGGCCGTTACCGACCGGTATTCGGCTACCTACATGAGGCCCAAAGTGAGCAAGGGACCCACATCTGGGCATACCCTGCCAACTTAGGGCAAAAATAGCAAACACAAGGAGATGATGGACGGAGCGTTGAAACTTTTCAGACACTCACCCCCCGTCACAGATATGGGTTGAATCCATCATCTCCTTGTGTTTGCTTTGAGAATATCTAATAACAGATATAGAAAACAAGGTACATATAGCAAAAGTGAGGTAATGCAAATGGAGGAAGATAATGATATCTGCGAGTTTGCAGGAAGAAAGAAAGAGAGCGAGGTGGAGTAGTGAGATAGTGTATTAATAGTACCTTGAAAGTTTAGGTGATGAGAGTGATGAGATAGTGATGATATAGCAAGAGATGTGGGAGGAAGAGAAATAACTGAGGTTAAGAGAGAGTTTAGGAATACAGTAGCATGAAAGCAGTAACAGAGGGGTGGTATAGAGAGACAGATCTAGAGATGTGAGGTAAAGAGAGAGATAAGGTTGTGAGACAAATCAATTGCATGGAGGGGAGATACAGGGCGATGATATGTAAACAGAACAGGGGGTGCAGGGAGAGGGGTGAATCTGAGAGAGATTTTAGACGTAGAGATTAAGAGTATAATGTGGTAAAAATGTAGAAGTAGGTAAAGAGAGCATCCAAATCATTTACCAGGACCCTCATTCATTAATTACAGCTTCATTTTGGGGATAGTCAGCATTCTTCCAACAAAAGATAAGATCATGGACAATCTATACCCCAGTTTTCTTTTACACACAGTACTAACATACACATAATGGATGTGGAAGAAGTAAATGCGACTGTGATGGCTGTGTGTGGTTTAGTCAGCCAGCCTTTAAATCATTGTGTTCTCCTGGTATGTGGCCTGAAAATGTCCTTTCATGTTCATGACCCTGAATTGAAAACGGCACTCTTTACCTTTTATTTTTTATATTCAAATGGATAGAAGCACAGGTGACTGATGACATTCATCCAGACCCTACAGCAGATGTGTTAGCGGATGACGTGGATTTGATGACGTCAGTCACTCTTGAGAAGGACCTCCCACATCAGAGTCTCGACTCAAGAAATGAACTGCACCTCGTTGGTGGTTGTGACTCGTTTGGCAACAGTTACTGCCTCAGTCCAGATTTTACTGAGAACGATGACCCTGAGGACCGGGTAAAAGGGCCAATGGAAAACCGCTCTGCAATGTCGCCTGCCCCTTCTGATTTCTACAGAGTATGTCCCGGATGGAGCAGTGCTTTCTATGGCACGAGGGCTTTTAATCCAACTGTTGAAAGATACATGCAAGAACTGGGCGGGCAGAGAAGCAACAAACTACAAGATTCTGATTCTAAAAGGCTGGTGAGTTGTTGGGTTTTTATTAAACAATATATATATATATATACATGTATATATATTATATATAACAATATAATGAAAAGAGCGCTGAAAGAAGTGGGGGAGTCTTTATATTATTCACTGTTGGCTTAGTCTATGGGCATTTGAATACACCAGATGTGTTTTCACAAGCTGTAGATTTTTTTTAAATCAAAATCATTTTTCATAGATTGCCTGAATGGCGTGATAAACTATAGTACTGCTATTTATGTTTTTTCGGTATTGTGAAGTATAAGGTATTCGACATTGTCTCTTCCACAGATTCTTCCTCCACTGTTTTAAATAGAATCCTGTCTTCACTATCAAGATTAAGTCACACAAATTATGAAATTAGCATTGCACTCTTGTGCACAAGCAAGAGCCCAACTAGAAATTAACACATACATACCCATATATTCAACAGGAAAATATTTTACAAGAAATTCCCATACTCAGTCAAGATCTTTGCAGCAAACTGCAGCTTTGCATTAGGAATGAATACAAAAATGTTGTTTAGTGGGTTATATTTACTGGAAGGTAAAATTGCCTTGGGGTAAATCCATTACCGCCATTTGCACTTTTACCCTTTGTTTTTTTTACCATGGTATTTCAAGGTTTCAGACCCGAATAAAGGATTACATGAAGGATCGGTGATACTGCACCTGAATCAAACATTGCCTCAAAATACAAAGTTTATTTGCCCCTAAAAAGTGTATAAGTGCTCCAGGGCAAACAATATAAAGAGTGGATTGCACCCCCTCCTCAGCCAAACCTTCACCAACGCCTGCACAAGATGCAAATAGTGTTTACATCTCACCCCTGTCTTCACATGGCACTCAGAATAAAGGCCACCATAAAGTGTTGCTTTGGCTGTGGCTGTGGCATAGCAGCCATCACAATGCTGATCTAGCAATAGTTGCTTGTATTTGGGTCTACTGCACGGGATTTTTTTCTCTGCATCATAACCCTCTTTGTGGGACTATTACACATATATAGAGAAGGTCACAACGTGATGGTTTAGATAGAATATGACATGTTCTTCTGGTCATGCTAGCACTCATTCTTGGTCATTGATCTGGAAAATATTTACAAGATTGTAGAGAAAGAATCTTATTAATTGTATTATGCTAATATTACCACACCAGTAGTTATATTCACAGTAGTAAATTTCACAGGATATTGTGAAAATTGTAATAAACATGGGTAAGTATTAGCACTGCCCCTATACAATTGCGTGGCACTATTCTGCCAGCTGTTGACTTGACCTACAAACCAGGGAGGTATTGATCTGATAACCTGATGAAAGCCCCGGACCTCTTTAGACCTTAGAGTCGGGCTGAAACATGTTGGTCTGTATTTAGGGTCATAGGACCATAACAGTCCACATTATCCATGAGCTATTGTTTTAGTCACCCAGCCATCTCCACGAATAAACGGATACCTAGGAGAAGATGATTTAAGCCCACTGGTCACCCTTCTAATAAGTGCTCACTGAAATACGGTCGAGCCCACCCTTTCCTTTAGAAGTCATGGTGAACCTGATGATGAAGCATGACACTTCTAGAGTGTGTGAGGGTTATATATAAAAAAGGAATTCCCTTCCCTGTACAAGTCAGGCGGAGCTAGAATTCCCACCGGGGGTGACCTACCCCGCTACCCTGTGTCCTGTACATTATATATAACACCCTGATGACCCTTGGTGGAATACTTGTTGGTTGATTTTATTGTGAAAATTGGCCAGTGGATAACTTGCATGCATCGGACATTGCGTTTCGAATTGTGGTAACTATGCTAGCAACTGTGGGCCCAACCATTGCACAAGGTAGCACTCCGTTGTTCTTTTGAATAAGACAGTATTCTAAACTGAATAGATTTCATTGCAAATATTGTGTTTCTTATGCCTCCTTTTGGATGGAATATGCTTCGACAAGACATGCTAGTTCTTTTTATATGTAAGTTATGTTTGTAATCATTACATAATCTACCTGTTGTGTAACTGTAATTCTCATAGGAACTTGAACAACAGTTAATGATTGAGACAAAGAATTATCGGAAGACTTTGAATTTCTATCAGAAACTGTTGCAGAAGGATAATATGACGAGAGGTAAAATGACCTTTTCAAGATTTTGCAGTACATTTAAGTCCAGCACATCTGTGATGTTCTGTTTTTGTGCCGCCTCTTGTAGTTACTACCCAGCATTTTGATTTTCAAAACAAAGGGGCAGATTTGTCAAGGTTTGGTGTCATCCTTGTGCTATCCAGAAAGGCGTTCTATGAGTGGAGCCTGGGTGTTCCCATGCGTGCACCCATTGATGTTGGCACATTCCCAGATTTACCATTAGTAGTGGAACTGGGAAATGTGCCTCCCCAGTTCAGGCGTAACGCGGAAAAATATCTTTATTTCTCCTCGCTACTTTCTCTTTCTACCTGTGCTGCATTCTGCAGCACACATAGTATAAGAGGAAAATGCCTCTGATGATTGTTTTTGTGCAGGAAGGTGTTCTTTCCTGAACAAAACCAATCCTGCCCATAACGCAGTCATCCTTACACCATGGTGCAAGGATGCCTGCGTTGGCGCTAGCTATTCGAAAGTGCACCAATGCTAGGAAAAGACAGGAATGCTCCATATAATGTTACATACAGCGAATTCCTCCCCTTTCCCCTTCATGCAGTGCAATGCAGCAAGGTGGTTGCTGTGTTGCGTTACGTGAAAGATTGATAAATATGCCCCGAAGTTCTTGTTTGTCTGGTTTAAATTGTGTATACTATAATTTATGTGGAGAAAGGTTTCTTTTCTCTTTGATATGTGCAGGAAAGTTCTCCTTTCATTACTATTAAAATAAACCTCACAATTATATAGAAACTTAGCATTTTTATTTGACAGCAAATGTTATGACACCAAGGAGCTACAGTTATTGAGAATTCAAATTATATTTCTTCATTCAAGGTCCAGATGGTAAAACAATGTTATCCAAACTGAGAGATCAGCTAGAAGAGATGAAAATGAAGGTGCTGTTTCTGGAAGTGGTAAAGAAGTGTCTTCAGGTACATTAAGAGAGTGTACATTTCTTTTGATGCAAATATATAAATGTTTCAATGGTCTAATAGCATGCAATCTTCTAATGTACAAGAAAGGTTTCAGATGTTAAACCATACTGCGACATCCAGGGCAGGGCTGCCTCGTTATTCCATCGGGTATTTTCCCAGTGGGCCAGAGCCAAAGGAGGCCGGTTTTTTAGGGAACCTCTGCCACTTTATCCAGCTGCCCCAGGTAATTAGGGAAGGTACTGTGTGTGATTTAGGCGAGAAGAGATGAGCGAGTAGGGAGCGAGTGAGCTGGTTTGAACATTTTTGCCACTGCTGCTTTTAGTCAAAAGCCTGACCTTGGAGACATCTAATCACATTTGTGAGTACTGAAGCAATATTTCTCTTTCCAAGTGGTTGAAACTCTGGTCACCCCAATAGGAAGATGCATATCTATAACAAAGCGACAAGAAATAACACATTGATAGCAGGAGAGGCGGGTGAACAAAGGGTTGACAAGTTAAATAAATGTTGTATGCCAATCATTAAAACAGATTTGGCTGTTTGTTTATAGTTTTTGTTTGTTCACAGGTAACTTATGAAGAGCAGTGGGGAATGGAGATAAGCACGCTTCCTACAATAGCTAACATTTCCACGCACCGCGAGGAGGCGGAGCTCTGTCCTAGTGAAGATTCGTCATTACTCGTTTTCTATAATATTAAAGAATGGCACAGTGGCAACCATAACATCTCCAGGGTTCTACAAGCAGGCACCCCACTTGGCCTGATGGCATATCTCTACTCCAGGTACAAGTGTTCTCTCATTTGCAAAAGCGTAGTCCACTGGGAATCATAGGTTATTTGAAATTTTTACCTATGGTTCATATCCTAGCTTCCAGCTGGAATGATCCTAATTATCAAGAATAAAAAGCTCATTAAAACCCTGAAATGAAGGTATCCATGGTTTCTAAATTGTCCACCAAGACATCACTGAGCACAAGTGCAACCCTTCCCCACCCCGATGTCTACCTTCTCCTTGCCAATCAGGCAGGGAAAACATACCCTGATGATTAAGGAGGGTGAGAAAGAGTCAGTTGCACCACTGACCCAGGAGGGCACAAAACCTAGGGGCATATTTACAAGACCCTATTGCCATGGGAAGGTCACTTTTTATGACGTTGCTGTGGCGATAGGGGCTTCACCTTATTTACAAGGCAGCGTTAAGCCACATAAAATGGCTTAACGCTGCCTTGTAAATAAGGCACCCTTTCACACTATAATTAGCGTGAGAGGGGAGGGCAATGGGTTTTGCTGTGGGCGGTCACCGCAACACCCATTGATTCTGATGTTTCCCCCTATTTACAAGGGAATCGTAAATAGGAGGCAGAGCAAGAATTGAGATCAGGGAAAACCTGGTCTTACCCTGGCGCAACGAGGAGAAATGTTTATTTTCTCCTCGTTTTTGCTGTTTTCATGTGTGCTGCGTTGTTCAGCACACATGAAAACAGCAAAAGGGCAATGAATATTTATGTACAGGAAGGTCCCCCTTCCTGCACATAAACAATAAAAAAAATTAAATGCCATTTTGCATTAAGCAGCACACATAGAAGCTACAAAACGGCATGTAAAGATTGTTTATGTGCAGGGAGAAGGACCTTCCTGCATATAAACAATCTTCCCCTGCCCACAGACACCCTTGCACTATGGTGCAAGGGTGGTTGAGTTGGTGCTAGGCTGCTAAGTGTAGCGCCTGCGCAGGGAGAAACGCAGGGCAGCACCATACTCTTGTAAATATGGTGCAGCACTCCCTGGCTCTAGTGCCCTAGAAGACTTTGATCCAAATCCTATAAACTCAACCCATATAAGCATGTGCAGAGGTTTACATCTTCACCTGAATGTACTTGTATATATTTGTTTTCAGTTCAGAAACATTCCCATACATACTCCTGGAAAGTTGCATCAAGCGCAGTTTTCTAGGTGCAATAGTGGAAATGTCAGACTTCTATATAGCAAAGAAGTCAACACAATGGAATGGATACTCCTCTGCAAATTCAATTTTTTTATTTTTTCCTACCTCAACTGGGATAGTCGTTCCCCAGTACCTCCACCAAATCTAGGTATGGTCCATTTCCTTTCCCATCATGGAATGGGGGTTAGTCTATCCCTAGGCTGGAGTAAATATCTGACCATTTCCAAGGTTTTTGAATGTTCGCTACTTACAAGGCTAAGCATGCCTTGCAATGCCCACTTCCCACCACTCACATGGGATTTGCTACTGTCACTCTTTCACTATCACACCTTAAAATACTCAGAAATAAATTATTGTACACTTGACAGGAATGATTTTGTGAATTCCTTGCAGGTGTGAATGGGTGTATTTTTCGCTGTAACCGTGAAAACACCTATTTACTTCGACCCTTTGTTGAAATGTAGTGCTTCGTTTGTTGCTGTGTAGTGCTTTTTTCTCAATGCAAAAGACTACGACTTGCAAGCGATCTCAGTCCCTGCTTTCATTTTCACATGGCTCCAACTTGACAATAAAGAAGACATTGGCAGTTACGAAAATTATGAACAGTTGAAAAATTACTAAACGCTAATGTGACTGTCCCTTGGTTTCTTCAATATCAGGTTTTTTGCCCAACTACCATGTTGCAAATTATGACTCAAATCCTGCCACCTTAGACATGGCCAGTAGCGCACAAGCAAAAGACAGAAGGTGCTTCTGCCCATCAGTATACTTAGTTCAGCTTACATGTGGTCATTCAATTTATTAAGCATCTATCTTCCACAAATTTCTTGGGTCTTTTCAAGTTTTTCAATTTTTCCTCACTATGTTAGGTCAGTATGTCTCATTCTATGTATGTAGGTCATCCTGGTTGAATTAAAACCGTAGTGTATTATACTTCATCCAATTGTAGTAACTGATGATTATCCTAGCATGTTATGGCACTAAACCCCAATCTAACCAGTCATCATAATTAACTGCACTAGGCAAAATAAATATTGCAATCTATTACCAAATCTTTCTGGTGATCCCACACCCTTTCACCTGAAGTTGTATTCTTACATTGACATCACACATTATTGGTAGTATTTCACTGGCAATGTTTACTAGTATTATTTAAGGAAAGATGTTGTACTAATTATTGGCATGTACAGACATTTCTCATGCTCTGTTTGTAATTGTAGCAGGTATGTCTAATATTTTTAACTGTTGCCTTCTTTTTTTTACACCTCACAGTAATGCTGTCTCCGAAGGGTATGTGCAGCAGTTCCTGTACACGTTTCGTTACTTCTGCACACAAGAAGAATTTCTACAGTTCTTGATTGACAAAATAGATTGTTCAATATCTAGGTAATGTGTTCATGACTGTTCTGTAGAACAAATTTTGTATTGTATTGCATTATTTTTACTGCTCTTCATTACCTCATCCAGTACTACGAAACACACTTACCGACAGGTAGCACATTAGAGAGTTCTCGTTTGGTAGCAAGTTGTTTTTGTTGTGGGACCATTTTGGTGTTGCACACTGAGTGACTAGAGAGGGGCTCTTATTCTGGGATGCTGTGCTTAGTGGTGTGATGGAGGAAGTGTGTGGGACAGACATGCAAATTATGATTATCGTTAGTTGATCACAATCTTGGCTCTGTAGGTCCATTATTGTGTTGATGGTTTTCCAATTTCAATAGATAAATGAGACACACTGAAGGCCTATGGATTTATGTGGAAAATGACAGTCAAATAAAAAAAGGAGATGGACTGAAATCTGCCAGGATGGTCTGAAAAACTTACAATCCATTCCAAAATATATTGTCTCTCCACATGCATGTGCACAAGCACTTTTTGAACCCACGTAAGAACTCATAAAGAACTGGAAGTGGTATCACTTTTCAAGATAGGGTGCGTTTTTCTATGGCTCTGCAAAATAACCCCTTTACCACTTGACTCTAAGTGGTAGCATTGGTGAGCAGTCACAAGCTTCTTAGGGAGGTTAGTGTGTGGGCGTACAGTAGGCTCAGAACTAAACAAACACCCAGCAGCACAAAAACGTGATTGTAAAGTGTTGTAGTGTACCACAGGGCCAACGCTCAGTCTCCATTTTAGTTTAATGTTTTAGCTTGACATAGTTTTCTAATGGTGACTTTTTACATGATTTTATGCTGAGAAGGTAGTCTACATGCCTTTCATTTCTTAGTAAGCATTATTATCATGTCATTTGTACACTCTGTACAAGGCTAAGCACATAAAACGCGATACACTTACGTTTACGTTGTCCAGTTGGAGACAGCTCTAAGGCTCCAGACAAACCATTCCATCAGCTCTGCACATATGACACAGTGAGATTGGAACAGTGATTTTATTATACAAACAGCCTCTGTGCACATTCAACAGACAAGCATTTCTGCAGGAATTGTCCTGGAACGAGATGCACAGTCTCTGAGATGCAGTCCTACTGACTCTGGCCTCTATCCTCACACCCAGGTATAGTGGGGGTGTTAGGCTATCCCAATATATCTGGCAGAGGGTACTCCGACTATGCTCTTGATAGTATAGGCAGTGATAGGTAGGAGTATAATTATATAATAACGTTATCAGGGTTGAACTGTTTATCTTTTTCACCATTTTTTGTAATGCTGGTTACAATGCTTTGTTTCTTCTGCCTACATTTGCAGCACATTATTTCTACAAAAAATTACGATTGTTGCAATAGATGTTTGAAAAGGCAATTCGTATATTTCTTGGGTTTACCTTGGGTATCCAAAAGTAAACAACAAAAGTTTACATTATTTCCACAATTTTCTTGGGGATTAAAGAGTGGTCATGTTCAAGGTTGTTGATATCATCTGGTGTCCTGGTAGGGTACGGGGTTCAGATCGGGCACTGTGAGCTAGCTAGAAACATGGCCAACATTTTCTGTGGGTATGTGTCAACTGAGTGAACTGAGTTCTCATATTCTGAAGACTATGTTGTCTAGATACACAGCCCTACTTAATGTGTAGTAACTGTATAACAAAACGAAAGTACTGTATTACGCTACAAAACACAATGATGCGCAGAAAAAGAGTATCAGATACCCTGTAGGCAGGTGTGAGGCTAAAACAGGTATGAAAGCTTGCCCCTCTTACTCTACCCCTCCTACTTTGCCTCATTATTTGGGAAGCTAGTGACGGAGAAACCAGTGCAGGCGTAATGTCTCCCCTCTTGTATCTATAAGACTCAGGGTAGCCTATGATAGCACTCCAGTTCAGTTTGTTACCCATATTATGGTGGTGGTAGGCCTCAGAGCAATGTCCACAGTCTGTGCTCACCTGAGGTATGTAGACCACAGTAGGGTCAAATGGCTACTCCATTCGGGACAGGCCGGAACAGGTCTGGCGGTATCCTAGAGGTAGAAGCTGCAGTTTTCAGATGGGGGCATTTTCCACACTTGACAGTGTCAGCAACACACAGGGCTTTCAGTGTCAGTGGCCCAATTCAACAATACCAGCTGGTCTAGATGCCAAATGCTGTGACCTCTCCTGCATTCAGCAGTGAAGCACTCCTCCTTCCAGGCACAGGTCTCATTGAAGCAAAATTGCAGAGGTGTTTTGGACAATCACTTCGGGCATACAAACAGGTGCCAAATGGCAACCTCAATCCCTTCTTCAGCTGAGAAGCCTGATCTGGAACACTTGGACAAGTACCACAATCACAGGGTAAGGGTTGACTCCATGATCTGTTTGGGCATGCTTCAGGAGTGCCGCAGTTCTTCTTTAGACTGACTCCAAGTCCAATCAAACTCTTTTCTGAGTCTCTGTGGGATGGCTCTAGCACCAGCATCAACTGCTTCTGTCCACTCCAGCTTGTCAGCTCCTCCTGCACTGTTGGCTTGCTCCGTCCTCTTTAGTGCAGGTAGGACTTTCCAGATATTCCAGGACTGTACGGGCAGTTCTTCCTCAAGCAGACACCAGCTGTGGTTGAACAATATTCCTCTGGGTACTCTCTGAGGAGCACACCTTTCTTGCTCAGTGAGTTTGGAATTGGTGCAATTTGTCGGTCAATACCCCCACTTTTATACAGGTTTAGAAGACCAGATAAGAATTCTAAGCCAGCACTTTCAGTACCAGTTTGGGCCATTTTTCCTTTTATAGTTTATTGGTAGGTGTGAGCAGTCTGTGTCGTATTGTTTCTACAAACCTATATAGGATTTATATGTTTAGACAACATATACTGTAGGATTGGAGTCAGATTGATTCTAGACACCCCTCCCGAATATGTTAGCCTGTATACAAGCTTGCTCACAGTGCCACTAGAAACCCTTCTTACCAAGGAGAGAGTAGTTCTTGACAACTATCGAACATGACAACTCTGGCCCATAAGGGATCGTGGAAACAGTGTACTTTTCGCTCAGTCACTCATGCTCACTTTGTCTCAGAGAGATACACAGAATAAATGGTGGGGACATTTCTCAATAAGCTTTTATTGAACCAGCATCATTCTAGTGTAAAATAGGTGTGCTAAAACAACCATTAGATAGTAACAGATATAAATGATATTAAGCACTAACAGAGTATAAGGATGGTAGATTTCTACCATCGTGCTAAAACAATGAATACAGGCAAGTACATAAAATACATGACAGTAAAAGGAGTACTCTTATGATGCATCCCTAACTAGATGTACCTGAATGGACCTAGCATGTATGTGGGTATAAAGCAAAGAATCCCTCTAGGATAAAGTCAACCCCATTACCTGAAGTTAGAGACTGTGGGACCGCATCTTGATCTCGAGGTAGACACCCCGCAAGGGATGTCAGACCACTGCGAGCTGGAGTGTCTGCGTGCAGGAGCCTCAGCGTCTCACGTCAGTGTGTCAGCATGGAAGTCCTTTTCTCCTCTGACTATCTCACAATAGATGATGTATATATACCCAAAGTGGTACCCCCTGGGGATATACCTTGCTGTGTCATGTCAGGCTAGGATGACGTAAGGAATGACCCTTGTACATAGTTATTATGCAGGAGATGGTAGGCCTGCTGTCATGCTGTGATTCCAATAATCCTCATGCATAATGAATGAGGCTTAAGCTTTTCGGGAAAAAAATCATGTCATCTCTGGACATTACCGTAACTAGGTAAAAGGTCAGTACTAAGAACCGTTATGTAGTGTAATGGTACGGAGAATATAGGTGAAAGGTTAGGTGACTACCTGAGCCTATATTGGGGTACCTATATGGAACATAACACCCACTCCTCATACGACTGGACGACATACTAAAAATTCTACGTACTGCAAAACGTGGTACACAACTATTAATAAGTCAAAAAAATAGTACTTAAAAAAGTAAAATTTCTAAAAATGCTAAAAAAAGGGAAAAATAGTGCATGCAATAGAAGTCTGTACTAAATAAGTTTGTATATATAGTCCGAACAATGAGAAACTGAAAGCCATGCAGTTTAGAAAAAGTGTTTTGTTTAAAATTCCAAATTTGGTTGTTTTGAAAAAGGCCGGATTTTCCCAGCACACAATGAACCAAATGTTTATGTGTCCTGTTTGGGAGACGCAACATCACTGTTGCCTGCAATCACAGACGACGGTCCCTGCAACACCTCTCAGATCAGGTCAATCGAGCACAGATGTTCCTCTGTATTCACCACAGATGTACTAGTGTCATCCGAGGCCTGAAAATTTGTTGAGGAGCCGGTATCCTTCCCAACAGGAGCTGAAGCATCCTGTGGTGGCTCTAAGAATGCAGACATCAACAATGGAATACGCTGAGGACACTGCAGAACATGGGCCGTTATCGGGTCCAGTAAAGCATCAACATCCGGTGGCTCAATTGTTGGAAGTATTAGACAGAGATCCAATATGCATTCTTGTCCACAAAACAGGTATCGGAGGACAGGCAGGATACAATTGATCCAGACTGATCTAAATGACAAGAACCAAGACTCGCTCAGTTCTCGAAGATGAGGTGTGCCAAGATGGAGTACCATGCGATCACGGTATCGGCACTCCAAGACCGTGCGTTCCATCTACTTGGTGACTGGGACATGCATTGCGTAGCAGAGAAAGGACAACCAGGATGCCTGCTATTAGAAACAGGATCAGCGGTAAACCTCCAAAAATGCCTTCGAATACAGAGTGTATAAAGTTGGGAACAACTGCGATGATTGTCTGAAAGGTGTCTAAGAGAACCTATGGTCTTAAATAGGTGGACAGTACCCGTCGTATCAGACATGTTAAAGATACATTGGAACATTTCTGTGAAATGGAAAGGGCAGTTTGTTTGTATCAGTGCCTGTATCTCGACCACGGACCTGGCAACCTGGCGATCATAAGTTTCTCGGTGGAAGTTAAGGGCACGCTTTGCTGTAAAAGCATTGCTTTCATTTGGCTCAGAGTATCAAACTGCATAAAGGAAACATTCAACGAAGGCCATAACTGTGCCTCCCTGATTGTGTGGTTCGGTGGAAACAATACTTGCATACAGCAAGTAACCCATGAGCTTACAATGACCAGATATGCGGTGTCCGGGAGCATCCCACAACAACCATGATCATTCAGCATCAAGTAACTCCCATTTGAAAGTAACTCGAATACTGGGTTAATCACAGTAGCCGGGGAACCTTTCATGTGGCAGGATAAGTTAGCAACTGAACCTTTGCAGGCCCCGTGAAGTATGATATCCTGGCATATGAGAGATCCACTTAAGGATTTCTCAAAGTTGTTAAAGCTAAGGAACACTTTCATGTCCCCATTCCTACATTGAAATCTGTACGGCAATTCCTTGATGAATTCCCTACCCATCGCTTTATATCTGCCTGCCTGTTGATGTTCTAGGCAATATTGAAACTGGAAAATTGTGACCGGTAGTGTTATGTGCCCATGAATTAACCATTCTGTGGATGGGGACTCGCCACAGTGAAAGGTAACTTGTCAAGTTTTTCAATACGCATCATTGTATATTTGGCTCCTCCTTGTGCCATCGTTATCTGCTTTTCAGTTAGATTGTATGCAGAAAATAAGGACGTACTGTTGATATATTGCCAAAGCACATAACCAGCGCGCAATGATTGCATCGTCCAGCTTAATAACATAATAGAATGTAGTTGAGATTGTCCGTGTAGTATGGACAAGTCCTGTTCCAGTATATCAGTAGCAGAAGATACAACGTTGCCCAGTGAATAAATCCTGGATGTTAATGTAGTCATACCATTTTCAACTACACCTAACACCTTTTCTAGGTTGATTCTATCTATTTCACAAATTTTCTCTGCAGCTTCTTGTTGAAAGATTTCCCAGAGTTCAGTATAGACAGTATAATAGAAACATTTCTGACATGGCTTTATTGGACATAATAATTAGATGCACCACATCTGAGAGTAAAGATAAGTGCTGTTTCACCTGGGACAGTGTTGAGGTTTTTAGCCAATCGAGGCACAGCACTGTATGATGTCACTACCCCCTGATGTTCTCTCTGTACATATTGTGGGTCTGGCCTATGGATACAAAACCCTTTGGTTGTACCCCTGAATCTTGATTGACATCTGTTTGTGTCAGTGGGCCAAACTAACCATCCCTTCCAATTGTGGTCTGGGGTCTCCACTGGCTCTCCATGGAGAAAAGAGTCACTTTCAAAATCCTAACTCATGCCTACAAATGCCTACACAACAACGGACCCAAATACCTCAACGACAGAATCAACTTCCACGTACCCAAAAGAAACCTCTGATCTTCCAACCTCGCACTGGCTGAAACCCCACACATCCACAGAGCCAGAGCGGGCGGAAGATCCTTCTCTCACATTGCAGCCAAGACCTGGAACGAGCTACCGGCAGACATCAGACGCACCCCCTCCCTGAACACCTTCAGAAAGACCCTCAAGACCTGGCTCTTTGGCTAAACAGATCTGCGGACCCCCCCCTCAGTGCCTTCAGACCCTCTTACAGTTCCCTGATTAATTGATTGATGTGTTATACTGCATGATGTCATCAACTGTATCCCCTCCATGTGATGTAAAAGTGATGTGTGAAGGTGTGGGAAACTGTGGTGTGTTCAAATCCTTGGTCTTGGCTAGTCAGGAAGTCTGTTGCACAATTTCATTCAGAAATATCATTTGTTGCGGAATGAGGCATGATCTAAATCGTGCTTCCGTTCCCTGAACTTGCCATTCCTTAGAACCCCAGACTGATTTTGTGTCTATAGTGTCCTTCCAAAAGTCGAAACCCTGTTCAGACAGTTGGGCAATAAAGGATGCAGAGTAAATCTGTGCAGGTCTAGGTGCAACCTTATAATAAAATGAGGTCGGGTCTGAAGTGTTAAACCTTGAAAAATATGAAAATGTTTGTGCCAATGTTTTCGAACTAACTCTCAGCGGTGTTGGGTAATGTTCCTATAGGTGGTATGTGAAAATATTACAAGGGATACTCGATTTGTATAAAAAGTGATGACCATAATGATGATAACAGTACATACTATCAAAGTCAGATGTGTCTTCTAACATTTCATTGCTTGAAAATGCAGCAGATTTTTCTAAATCAAACAACATATTATTCACAGTTTCAAAGTCCCAATCATCAGAAAATGTACTGGAGGTAACTAGATATTTTAAATAAACGTGGTACATTTAAAAGTTCAGTAGGGCCAAATACATCAAAATCACTATACCATCAGCAATTGGAACAGCTTTAATGTTCACAGAAAGCAAGTCTCTTGGTTCACGACAAGATGATGTATGAGGTTTCAGGACCAAGTTCACTTTGGATACTGCAGAGCGTTCTTGGAGATATTTTCCATTTAGGAGTAGGCAAAATACAGTTACTAGACCAATCCAGAACAGAAAAAAAAATAATCCAGATGATATCCAGAGCTGGAGCCATGGTGATACTAAGTATGGGGCATATTAGCAAGACCGGCGATAAAATTATCGCTGTTTTAGCAGCATGAAACTGCCGCTAAAACAGTGATAATGGGCTTGCTAATATGCCCTTGTGAATTCCCATAGAAGCCCAGGTTAGATGTGGGCTTCTATTGGAATTCTATAACGCATATTAGCAAGCTCATTATTACCGTTTTAGCAGCAGTTTCCTGCTGCTAAAACGACGATAATTTTATCGCCGGTCTTGCTAATATGCCCCCAAGTCTTCAGAAGAGTGGAGAACTCACAAATTTGTTGCTTACGGGAAACTGGAGCTGGCGTTGTCTCGGGTTTGCTGGTATCAAGACAGAAGGTATCACAATCGATGAAGTAGCCAGATGCAGCTCGATCAATCTTTGGTAGCTCTGCAGGGTGTGTTGAACTGGTTGGTGTCTCTTGTCAAGGCATATTTATGTAGACTTCGGTGGTAGGCCAAATTGAACTTTGTCTTTCATTTGTAGTTTGAAGTTCTGTTTCCAGAGGAACGAGATCCATTTCATTGTTGGAAATTCCATCACTTCAAATTGGTAGCTCGTCGAATGTTATGAGTCTTTCTTTCTCAACTTCCTGTATGGTAACTAGAGAAGTGCGTCAGCTAGCCAGGAGCCCACGAGGTCTACTATTCAGTATCGGCCACATAGTGTGGTTTGATCAGATCAGTGGAGACAAATCTCTTTCTTTTTTTGCCGGCAAGAGGTGGAAGAAGTACTGTTCTTGTTCCTTCAACAGCCAGGACAGGTACAGGCTTTCTTTAGGATGGCCCAAATTCTTTCTAGTCGTCGATCTTTTCTCTGACCAGATCCCCGATTTTTGGGACCCAGATTGGTCTTGCCGTGACTGATTTGACTTCCCCAGTGGCGGTCCGTTTTACTTGCACGTTGCTTAGTACTGCTCGGTATTCACTCAGATCCTGTAAAACAGCCAAACTTTTATTGATGTCAAATAGTTTTTCATCTGCCACTGTGCCTTCACAATTGAGATCAGGTACCCACATTCACATCCCAAATAGGACTTGATAAGGAGTGACACCCCTAGAGAACTTCTTGGCATGTTATTGAGGGCACGCTGTACCCCATATAGGTGATTGACCCAACTACCACCTGAACTTATTACTCTTGCTGTTAAAGACTGCTTTAAGTCACGATTTTTCCTCTCCACAACCAAATTTCCCTCGGGAAGGTATGGAGAGGAGTATCGCAATGCTACACCCAAACTTTCCATGGCTTCCTTGTATGCCCTAGAGCTAAACGCGGGGCCACGGTCAGAATGTAATATGCCAACTGCGTATGTCCCTATGAAGACTAGCAAATCTTTTATAACAGTTTGAGCGTCAGCCGAGCGCTGAGGCCATACCCATAGGAATCTTGAGCATGAATCCACTGCCACCAAGATATACTTGTAAGAACCATCCGAATGTAGGGGACAGCAGTGGTCCAGATAGACATGCGCTAGTGGTCTGTCTGATATTAGTAAATGTGACTGCGCTGGACGTGGTATGGTGGAACCCTTCATCTGCTGACAGATGTCGCATTGCAAGACAAAATGTTTTGTCTGTTTTGTTAAACCAGGCCACCAATAGCGTTGTTTCAATAAATAAACTGTCACAGTAATCCCTGCACGTGCAGAACCGAGACTCTTGTGTGCAGCTAGTATTAAACCCAATCTGCGATCCATGTTTGGTATTACTTTATCCCCCACTCCAGGAATATGAGCATACAGAATGTTGGTTGCATCTAACTTGTAGGAGTATTTGAGTGGAAAACCTTTTGGTAAGGCTGGGATGTTTTTGCGTGAAGCAATGACAGCTACCATTATCTGTCCATCTATTCTCGTTTTTGAATGAGTGATTGCAGCTAAGGCAGCAGTTTGTACTGCCCCCATTGCAGCTTCATCAGCCAATTAATTCCCTTCAACTTGACCGCCATCACATTGATGACTCACCGCGTGTATCACGTGAGCTCTTGGTAGTTCCTTTTTCAACTCAGCTACGAGTTCCCATAGCATTTTATGCTTTATTGTGCCACCCTTTGAGCCCTTAAACCCATTTTGACCCCAGTAGTGAAGATATTTGGTGTATGACTGGGCACAGTAAAAAGAAGCACACATTATAAGTGTGGGGAATTCTCGATCCGTATTTATTAGTGCTAGTAATAGGGCTTTTAGTTCTGCCAGCTGAGCCGTGCAGTCTCTTAGAGACTGTGTCTTCGTATCGCTGGGATGGAACTTGCCATCCCGCATACTACCTTTTACAATTTTTACACACGGTGTTGTATTGTTGTTTACTCTATGGTCGGCTGAGCAGATCCGTCAGTGTAAATGATATAGTCATACTGATCTTGAGGCATTATTCCATTTGTTAGAGGATATTCTTGTTCATACTACAGAAATGCTTGTGTTTTTAACCTTCAGTCATCAGTGTATTCTACATCCGTTGCAGTGAGAGAATTAGCCAATTGTATCCATCTTGGATTTAATTTAGCATTAAGAACACTTGCCTTCATAGCAGCCTCTAAGGCTGGTACCGTAGTTACAACATTTATTCGTTTGCCCTGAACCAGTGCTCTTTCTGTCACTACAGCAGTCTGTACTGCTTTCAGGATATTATCTGTAGAAGCAAAGCACATTTCAGCGTTTGAGTACAAATGTGATTTGTAAGCTATGGGGACTGTTTCGCCTTCATTGAAGGTTTGGTAAGTGTACCCAGATTGGCCCGCTATAACGCGGATCACTAAGTTGCAGACTTTAAATCGTGTCTGCAAGTGTTTTTAACCTATCATGTCAGCTTGTAGGGAACAAAGGATATCTGTGTGTTCCTGTGTCCAATGCCTAACTGAAAAATCAGGTCTAATTAAGTTGTAGAAAGGTTTTAGTCTTTCTGTATAATCCAAAATGTATGTTCTGCCAAAATTTTAAAATCCCAATATGCATTGTAAGTTTTTTAAAGATTTGGGAGGTTGAAGCAGCACACACGTTTCTAAAAAGTTATCTGGCAGGCTTTTTTCTTCACTTGATAGCTCGGATCCTAAAAATAGGACATTGAGGAAGGCAATTTTATATTTTTTAAAGTTGAATTTGTAGCCTTCAGAGGTGAACCCCAAAATGATGGTGCTCACCCAGGTCAATTGATCCTGTAAATCATCATCCGTCAGATAAATATCATCTACATAGGACAATGCCTCTTCATCCAAATTCTGAAGTAATTCTGTAACCCTAGCGGAAAACAACCCGGGGCTATTCTTATACCCTTGGGGGAGTCTACAAAATTGACTCTGGGAACCTAGCGCTGAGAATGCGGTTATATACCTGCTTTCAGGCACTATATTTTGGCAGAAGAATCCATTTGAGACATCTAGTGCTGTTTTGTATTTTTTTTCGCACAATCTTATTCATTAATGCGGCACTGTGTGCATTCTGTACTGCAAATGTTTTAGTGCATATGTTCAGATGTCTATAGTCT
Source organism: Triturus cristatus (assembly GCF_964204655.1). Classification (NCBI taxonomy): domain Eukaryota; kingdom Metazoa; phylum Chordata; class Amphibia; order Caudata; family Salamandridae; genus Triturus; species Triturus cristatus. The sequence goes on along the minus strand of NC_140580.1, from coordinate 459,895,859 downwards.
AAAACTAGACAATATGAATTGTTGGGTTTCATTACGGGAAAAAAAGGATTATTCATTGCAGAGGTGCAATGTTCTATTACACCCTAGTTTTCAAGTTGATCTAAGATCTACCTGACCTCTTTTTCCACTTCTTGTTTTATTGGGTATTGTATCTGTGGAGTTGGACTAGTTTTTACTGGGATTACATGGTGTGGTGACTTAGCATCCCACCCAACATGGTTTCGGTAAAGTGCTGTAACAAGGGCTACCGCCCACACCCATGCATATGTATGTTTTAAGTAAATTGGAATGTGGTCGGAAAAAGGTGGTAAAATTACCATTTCTCCTTTTAGACAATCCATAACAATTTCAGAAGGCAAATCTTTTTCAGTTAAAAGGATGTCATAGCCATAAGTCAAGTTGTCCCAAAAGAGACCTTTAACTTTTCTGGGTTTGTCCCCCTCCATTTGGAGTGTTATCTCATGTAACCTATGTGGGACACTTACCTTGTATCAGGTGTTTCCACCATGATGTGCTCATTGAACTCTGCTGTCACCATAAATTCCATCAGGTTCTGGCGAACTATTGTTACTTCTGCTACACTGTCTATCATCGTCAGAGCCCATTCCCCGTTCAGAAGTTGAGTCCTCAGAATTCTGAGCATGTCTAACTTTGTGACCTGCTACTTTCGTCTTTTTAAATTGAGGTTTAGATTGTGGCTTGTCTTCTTTTTTAGAAGGATAGCTTGAAGAGCGTTGCATGTCTCTGGACTTTGTACGCTCTTCTTGTCTGTGTTCTGACCGTCCTTCTTTCTCAGAGTTTCTTGGTGAACCATGAAAGGAACGAGAGGAACGTGTAGCAGTATCCTGATACCTGTCAGTTTTTTTTTAATGTTATCTCTTATCCTAAGGTCTTTCAGAGGGCTCCTGTTGAGGAGACCACTCCTAGATAGAGGACTAGTTTCTCTAATTTTCTTGTTTTCATTGTTATTATCCCATTTCTTCTTCAAAGAATCAGGTGCTTGCTTGGTGTTATCCTTTTCAGGACTACCCATGATTGGAGGTTTTGCTGCTCTAGCTCCCAAACTATTGCTACCTAATGCAGCATAGGTGTCTGTGATAATTTTAGGCAATTCAAGTTCCTGTTGGAAAGGAGTGATATCCCTCAGGTGTTAACGTATTGCCACGGTTGCTGCCTCCTCTTTTATATTTACTAATATTATAGCTGATACCTGGGCAACATTTCCTAACAATTTCATCCCTAAGTTCAGAGCAGGTTCTGCTCCATACTCAGTCTGTATCTGTCTTAATACGTCTGTTATTACTGCTAATGGCGGGATACCATGAGTTCTGGTATATATGGCAGCGTAAACTGTGCCCCAAGTGTTACAATCCTCTATCAGGGGAGCTATCCCCATTGGCAAGCACATTGTTAGCACTCTGTGTTTTTCTTGAGGGCTTGTGTATGGAAATACTGCCCTAGCTGTGTTATTGTTTGAGCTATCCAGAAAGGCATTTTCTCATGTTTAGTGGGCATTAAACCCATAACTGCATATAGCGTTTGTGGTGTAATTTTAGTTGTAGAACCCTGGATTTGTACTGCTTGTGTAGCTCTTGTTGGCTGAAGTGTGAGTGCTCGCATCACGAACTGTGTCGAATGTCTGTAAAGTTTTATTATTTCTTTATGAAGTAGACGTACTTCTGCTACTGGCATTGTGTCAATCTCTGGGAGCGGTGTGTAAGCCGCAAGGACTGACCAAGTGGCTCCATCTCTTACGAGTGGACCTAGTCTTGCTTTGTATTTTGTATGGGTAAGGGCACCTTTAAACCAGTGTATGTGCTCCTGGTAGGTGAGCGGAATTTCAATGTCCTCATATGGACTGTATTCATTTGGTGTTTCATCTTCAGTGTAATAATGAAATGTATTTGATTGTGCATCTGCTTGTGGGACTTTAACCCATGAATAGAATACCGCTGTTCTGTATGATTTGTGAGCCTCAATCACAAATGTTACTGTCCCACCCCTAGCTGTGACTTCGTAATCTGTCAGCTTTTGAATAAGTGCATACCTAACATTTTCTAAAATGTCAAGTCAAGTCAACAATAGCTTTATTCGGTTAAAAATTTTAAAACCATCAAAGCATACGACGATATATTTCATATTGCAAATAGTTACAATTACAGTAATCTGAGAAATCCATTAATACAATACCAAAATAAACACAATTAACAAAGTTTCATAAATAATGAATAATACAGTATAATTGGCAAACAACACAGTAAAAAGTATGTCAACCCAGTGATTCTATAATTTTTGCATCTCCATAAAACCAAATCTAATTCATTAATCCACGTTCTCCAATTATCAGACAAAATTAATAGTGAGGGAGGTGCCCAAAGGACTACACCTGATTTCTACACCTAATGGCCCCTATGATGTAACTGGCTACCCCGAAACATACCAGTGGTGACCCTAACATTTGCAGATAAACCAATGCGGGCCTCACTTGCTCAAAATTACAGTTCTTAAGGATGGGGCAGATAAATTTCTTGCGCTGCGAAGTGTAAAATTTACAAAAGAAAACCATGTGCAGCGTATTTTCTTCTGAGGTGCCATCACAAGGACAGGGCCCCAGGGTACCCTCTTTGAAGAAACCCTTTGGGTAAGCTAACAGCCAGGGAAGCATGCCATGCTTGAACCTTATTAACAAAAACAGATGGAATGGTTTGCTTATATATGTCAGGTATGGCTGAATCTCACTGCCTGTACTTAACATGACAAATTTCCTGACTGTCGCCTTGCCCAATTCCCCTCCTTCCCTCAGTGACATTGCTCTACTCATAAACTGAGTCTTGATGGCCTTTATTTCTATTTTACTCATCATGCTTGGTTTATCAAATAGGTCGAGGTAACCCAGTGTCTCCAAATTAGATTTGATGTATCGCAACCAAGGAATACACATGGCTTTATCAAGAGACAGGCAATCTTGAATAATAAGTTGATTTAGATTCGGAGGTTGCTGGGCCCAAACTCTTAGCCAGCCTAATAATGGGGCCACAGAAATTTGATCAGTAAGGTAACCTACCCCCAGGTCTTCATGAATATTAAAAATAGGAGCAGATGAGGGGAGTGACAGCAATTTCCGAAAAAAGGCGCTTTCTACTGATTGGATCTCTGTCGAGGCCTTGTTACCCCATACCTCGCTGCCATATAGGGCCATGGGAACACACTTGGCGCTATATATCTTCATGACCGCGGGCAGGGGTTTACAACCCAAACGTTTTGCAAAGCCTAACAGGGCTCCTGTAGCCCTAGCAAGAATATTCTTTTTCTGGGCATGTTGCATGACCCAAGTTCTCCTATCATCAAAGAAGATCCCCAAATATGGGAAGGTCTGCACTTTTGTGAGCTCTTGCCCATTACAGTAGAATTTGACCTTTTTCGCCCCCCCACACCCGATTGACATGGAATGAGATTTTTTGAAATTTATTAATAGGTCTAAAGAAACCATAAAATCATTAAATCCATTTAAAAGGGCTTGTAGGCCTCTCGCGGTTCTTGCCAGCAGAACAGTGTCGTCCGCATACAATAATGCGGGGATCAATTTAGTGCCGGCTCTGGGGATATCCTTGGTGGTCGAAATTAAAGCATCACCCAGATTGTTAATGTAGAGCGAGAAGAGCAGGGGAGCAAGAATGCACCCCTGTCTTACCCCTCGCTTCACCTGCCAAGCTTCTGACAGACTCCCGTCATCACTGTAGCGGACGACAGCGGTGGTGTCCTCGTGAATGAGTGCCAGAAAGGCAATCAACACCGGGTGCAGCCCCAATACCACTAGGGAGGCCCACAATTTTTGGCGATTTACAAGATCGAAAGCAGTGGACAAATCCATAAACGCTAAATGTAAATCCCCCTGCTTAGCGACCGTGTACTTCCCAATGATAAGATGTAGATTGAGGCATTGACCCACCGTGCCCTTTCCTTGTCTGAACCCATATTGTAAATCTGAAATAATGGATTTATCCTCCAACCAATTTGTTAATCTCGCGAGGACTACTTTACCCATTATCTTCATAGCAGAGTACAAGAGAGAGATAGGCCGATAACATGCCGGATCCTCTCTTGAACCTTTTTTAAATAAAGGTACTATGACTGCTTTACCCCAAGAACTCGGAGCACCCGCCTTAGAAACTGCATTAAAAACAGAAGTTAAAAGCTTTGCCCAATACCTTGAATCTGCCCTATAGAGGTCCACGGGAACACCATCCGGACCTGGGGCTTTACTTTTTGCCATTGACTCAATTGCCTCCTGAACTTCTTCTTCATTGAAATTAATTTTCGAAGTCAAGTTTATGTCCCCATAATTCACTGGGTTTAGTTGAAGAATTTCAGAATAAAGCCCACCGAGATGAGCCACCCATTTATCTGGTGGAATCAGACAGTCTTTGATTGTGTTCTCTGACTCATTAAAAAGTGGGCTATTAATTACTTTCCAAAATTGAGTACTATTTTTTAAAACACTTGCTTCTGACAATTCCTCCCAAGCCATATTCTTTAACTGAATTTTCCTTGCCTTTATTGCTTTTTTATAGGTCCTTCTTGCCTCCACAATCTTCCTTGTGTCTTTCCCACTCTCTTTTAATGCCGCTAGAAGTACAACATGCGCACTAGAACATGCTTGATCAAACCAGTTTTTAAATTTCTTAGGCCTTGGTCTCCCATGGTAGGTTAAATTACCCGCTACTTGTTTAGTTATTCTCTCGAAAGCACCAAGGATTTCAACTGGTTGTGACTCTGTTGATAAACATATACTTAGATCCACCATATTACTATTGTACAGATTCCCGAGGAAATCAGTCGGGGTAATAACGTCCCATCTCAAGCGTCAACCCTGATGAGTAGGGACTAAGTTTAAATTAGCAATCACAGGCAGAGGGTTTGACCTAGACACAGCATTTATATTAATTTCCATACTCAGAGGATTATGATCACTTAAGGCATTTTGAGTGACACGAAAGGAACCTATGAGGTCCTTCAACAGACAAGAAATAAAAATGTAATCAATAATGCTATGATGGCCCTGTCCAGTGAATGTAGGGACATCAAATAAAGAATCTTGTACGGGAGCAAGTAAGTGAAGGGCAGATACAATATGCTCTAGGTACATCCCACCCTTAGAGTGTTCAAAGTGATTTATCTCATGAGGACAATAGTCATAATTAAAATTTGCAAAACAATTGAGATGACATACATGAATATTAAAATCGCCAAAAAGTAAAAAGGAATAAGGTGTAACATTACTTGCAACAAACTCATCCAAAAATGTAAACAATGCTTTTAGGTGCTCCAATTCATCCAACCTAGTAAATGAGTTATAAAAATTCACCACTAATAATGATGGGAGATTGGCACCTTCAAGTTTAACCGCCAGTATGTTTGGAGAACTCGTCACTAATAGTTCTGTGCTATACAATAACTTGAGGCTGAACAGTAACAGGAGACCCCCCCCGAGGTCTCCCCATCGAGGAGGGCACAGCGTTTTTAGTGAAAGACTGATACCCATCCAAATAATAAGGATCTTTAGCCTCCCACGTCTCTTGCAGGGCAATTATATGATAGGTAGAAAGAAAAGCCTTCCAATTTGTATCACCTCTTTTCGTTCTCAGACCGGCAATATTCCATGACAAAGTCAGGATTTTATTTGTTGATGAGGTATCCCCCCCCAACCCCCTCTCTTGTGGCTCAAAATTCACTGGATTTAATGAACGGGTTTGAGAATCACCAACCTCACTATTTATGAGGACCGTGACAGTCGCATTACCAATTGGAACAGGAGGAACTATTTCACTCACGTCTACTTGAACCACCTCGGTGGTTCTCTGACTAGTTCCTTCACCATAGACTGCTTTTAGGGGTAAAATACTAACACCAAGACCATTAATGTCCGTATTATATTCCACAGTCAGCACTGTCCCAGGTTCTTCAAAAAAAGCCAGACTAGGATCATTATGGAGGGCCTGAGTGTTAGCTACACTGAGTCAATCGTTGACATCTAAAGTGCTGAGGACCTCATATCTGTTGCTAAGGGCCAAAGTCCTACTCGCAGGGACTAAATGAGGGATCTGTCCACCATTTCCAATGGTCCCCAGAGTGTGGGGTGGGTAAAAAAACCCCAACGGGAGAATATTAACATAATCCTGATGTAATCTAAATGACCCTGCCTGTCTTAGGATGTTTGCTACTAAATCAGGAGAACTAAAGCTCACTACAACACAGTCACCCCTTAACGACTTATTGGACTTTCCAACCCATGGGACCCTTCTAACCATCTTAAAACTATCAAAAAGACGGCTCCCCAGAACTGTCTTGCCTGCCAAAAAATGGAGGGCTTTATTTTTTAAGGAAGACCAATGCTCTTCCCTCCCATCGCTAGGTTTTGGAACGTTTGCCAGAATAACAGTATACGGGCAGGCCTCCGGCGGCAAATGTAAAGATCGTTCCCTGGATGGCTGCACAGGAAGCGGACTTGATCTCCCTATCATGTCCCTATGCCTCAAATTGGCACCACCGTTACATCCCAAAGCGGCTGATAGTGAATTAGTGGGAGCTATAGCAATAGTCGTCATAGGCTCAACTAGCTCAGACACTCTATTTTCTACTCCACTTGAAGGGAGCCTCTCAGATGGATTAAACCTTGGCAGTAAAACTTCCTGGTTCACTATGTGACTTCGATGAGAGCGAGTCTGTCATCAATTTTATTAAGTTTGTCCATAACTGGCAGTAAAATTGCTCTCAATCGCTCGTCCATAATCTGTATTAAATAAACCATCTTCGCTCCCGTAGTAGTTGTTTCCCCCTGAACGATATTCTCATTAATCCCATGACTCTTGTCAACCGAGGACAAAGTGGCCGCAGAACTTTCCTGAGAAACCAACCCATAAGCGGAATCTAGGATCCTGGGTTGTTTAACTTGTTGACGTATGCCTTTAGGGCCCTTATTCGCTTTTCTTTTGCCCTTAACTATTTTAGTAGTAGAAGCAACAGGGAGGGCACGTGACTGCCTAGTACGTGTGGCTGGGGGTGAGAGAAGAGGACTAGGAATATTCACGGAGCCTGGAGGAATAACCGAGCTAAGCTCAGCCACAGACTCCACGGAAAAATGACAACCAGCCTGTGAAGTACTTGAACCTAAAATAGGATCACCAGGTCGTGTCACAAAATTGGGCTGGGATAATGGCTCCAACGATAGCCTCCTTTCCACCATTTCAATTTCTCTAGAAACAACAGTTTCAGCCTTTTTCAAAAAAGCATCTAATGTCCCAGTACCCCCCATTACAGAACACTTACTGTTAATTTTAGCCATGACAAGAACAAAAACAATACTCAAAACTTAAAAATGTAACACCTTGCAAAACGATGAAAACTCGCAGCATAAACAACACCCCCCAATCACCCACAACCTAGATTGACGTAGCGGAAAAAAACCAGGGCAAGTGCCGCCTCAATAGCACGTGCAGATGCCGGCGTGGCAATAAGCACCTTCAAGGCGCCACATGTGCTGCTCCATGAATATCTAACTCATATAGTCCTGGACAGGACAAACCGCCCCAGTCAGCAGAAAGTCAGTGGTACCAGACAAAAGGTGCCCTACCTCGGGCAATAAGGGGGTTGGCCCAGCCCAGCCTCTTTTGGCCTCTGACGGCCACAGACGGTCCCGCCCTTGTCCCGGGCTTCTCCCACGCACGTCCTCGTGGGGCGAGGGACCGGGCCGCCGTTTATGCGCCTCCTGGCGCGTGGTGACCTCACGACCTGGCGCCTTGGCACAGGGAATCCTGGGGCTTGTAGTTTCTGGCTCTGACGAGCGAAGCCCGGCCAGTCCCTTCTTCCCCCTCGCGTTGCGGGCTGACAGGCAGGCAGAGTGGCGTGAGGGCTGCGGTGGCGAGATAGCAAGCAAAAGGGTGTTTATTTCCCCTTCTTCTTCCCTTACTAAAACGCATTGTGCTGGCGCAGCGTCATCTTCTGTCATTGTTGAAAATGTACAACATTTTCAAGGAAGAGTTTCAAAGAAACTGAGATAAGGTTTTATGCACAATAGGAACTGTTTGTCATTCAAGCTTGATACACCTACAGCCAATAAATAGGAATTTAATCTACTCAGCAGGGAACAACCTTTACAACGCAACTATTACAACGCACTACACTTACAACACAATTTTTACAACGCAACATCCACTACAACGCATTCCATTACATCGCATGACACTACAACGCATTTTTAAAAACTACCTTCACAACGCATTCTATTACATCGCATACTACCTTTACAACGCATACCATTACAACGCATAATATTACATTGCATTTAAGGTAAGTATTGGATAGCATAGGGGTAAAACCCTACACTATCCAACACTTACCCTACTGTTGCACCCCTTGGAGTTAGAATAGTAATTTTTACCCCTACACTATCCAACACTTACCCTACTGTTGCACCCCCTGGAGTTAGAATAGTAATTTTTACCCATATACTATCCAACACTTACCCTACTGTTGCACCCCCTGGAGTTAGAATAGTAATTTTTACCCCTACACTATCCAACACTTACCCTACTGTTGCACCCCCTGGAGTTAGAATAGTAATTTTTACCCCTACACTATCCAACACTTACCCTACTGTTGTCCCCCCTGGAGTTAGAATAGTAATTTTACCCCTATACTATCCAACACTTACCCTACTGTTGCACCCCCTGGAGTTAGAATAGTAATTTGTACCCCTATAGTATCCAACACTTACCCTACTGTTGCACCCCCTGGAGTTAGAATAGTAATTTCTACCCCTATACTATCCAACACTTACCCTACTGTTGCACCCCCTGGAGTTAGAATAGTAATTTTTACCCCTATACTATCCAACACTTACCCTACTGTTGCACCCCCTGGAGTTAGAATAGTAATTTTTACCCCTATACTATCCAACACTTACCTTAAATGCAATGTAATATTATGCGTTGTAATGATATGCGTTGTAAAGGTAGTATGCGATGTAATGGAATGCGTTGTAAAGGTAGTTTTTAAAAATGCGTTGTAGTGTCATGCGATGTAATGGAATGCGTTGTAGTGGATGTTGCGTTGTAAAAATTGCGTTGTAAGTGCATGCGTTGTAAAAGTATGCGTTGTAACGTCATACATCCGTCGTCTAAACGCGCAGATCCTATATAGGTTTGTAGGAACTACACGACATGGTGCCGCCAATGTTGGTTTGGTACTTATTTAACAGTTACATCTGAGTAGTTCAGTCAGAGAGCCCTACTCACATTTTCCCAGAGACGTCTGGAGTGGGAAGGGAACTATTCCGCCACTGCTGAGTAGGATGTATGATGTTACAACGCATACTTTTACAACGCATGAACTTACAACGCAATTTTTACAACTCAACATCCACTACAACGCATTCCATTACATCGCATGACACTACAACGCATTTTTAAAAACCTATATAGGATCTGCGCGTTTAGACGACATATACTGTAGGATTGGAGTCAGACTGATTCTAGACACCCGTACCGAATATGTTAGCCTGTATACCAGCTAGCTCACAGTGCCACTAGAAACCCCTCTTACCAAGGAGAGAATAGTTCTTGACAACTATCGAACATGACAACTCTGTCCCATCAGGGATCATGGAAACAGTGTACTTTTCGCTCAGTCACTCATGCTCACTTTGTCTCAGAGAGGTACACAGAATAAACGGTGGGGACATTTCTCAATAAGCTATTACTGAACCGGCATCATTCTAGTGTAAAATAGGTGTGCGGAAACAACCATTAGAAAATAACAGATATAAATGATAATAAGCACTAACAGAGTAAAAGGATGGTAGATTTCTACCATTGTGCCAAAACAATGAATACAGGCAAGTATATAATATACATGACAGTAAAATGCGTACTCCTACGATGCGTCCCTAACTAGATGTACCTGAATGTACCTAGCATGTATATGGGTGTAAAGCCAAGAATCCCTCTAGGATAAAGTCCCCCATTACCTGAAGTGAGAGACTGTGGGACCCTGTCTTGGTCTCGAGTTAGACACCCCGCAAGGGCTGTCAGACCACTGCGAGCTGAAGTGTCTGCATGCAGTAGCCTCAGCTTCTCGCGTCAGTGTGTCGGCATGGAAGTCATTTTCTCCTCTGACTATCTCAGCAAGAGATGATGTATATATACCCAATGTGGTACCCCCTGGGGATTTACCTTGCTGTGTCATGTCGGGCTAGGATTACAAAAGGAACGACGTTATTATGCAGCAGATGGTAGGCCTGCTGTGCTGCTGTGATTCCAAGAATCCTCATGCATAATGAATGAGGCTTAAGCTTTTCGGAGAAAACCGCATATCATCCCTGGACATTACCGTAACTAGGTAAAATGTCAGTACCAAGAACCGTTATGTAGTGTAATGGTACGGAGAATATAGGTGCAAGGTTAGGTGACTACCTGAGCCTGTATTGGGGTACCTATATGGAACATAACACCTGTATGTGACTATCACAGCCATACCAAACAGTGATTCTGAGAAAGAAAAGGCTAATCCTAATCAAAATACCCTTACACTTTTACAAGAAGATCTGCAGTCCCACCATTAGCTCCTGTCATCCACCAAATGTCAGTCTCCACAAAGACTAGAAACAATAAGCAGCAGTTCTGCAACAAAGGATCCAAATGAATTTGTGAGGGGAAGCTTGGCTCCTCTTTACCCACATCAGTTTCTGGGTTCCCTCCCTCCAATCTCAGGACTGTCAGCAATACACTTCCACTACCTGGGAAAGTAACCTTGGGAATAACTCAGTGGTGGTTGGTATTTAATGGTGGTAAGGAGGTGGATTGCAGGGCTAGGTGGGATAAAAAAAACACTTATCTGTCTGCTGTCTGGCGCCGCCACCTCCTCTCTCCCTCTTCGCCCAGTTCCAGGGCAAGAAGCACCCAGCTACCAGCCTCCCGATAGCCAATCACAATGCTGCAATGCAGCGTTGTGATTGGTCTGAGCGCCATGGTTTGGTGCTCAGCCAGAGAATGGAAGGCTGGGCATGTTCTTCACCCAGGCTGTAATGCAGCTCGGTGAGAACATGCAAAGTGCACATGACGGTTTGACTGGTCTGAGACTGCCGGCCAAAGCATCCTGCGCACATGGAGTGGGTAAACACTCCTGCCTTGCTCTGTGAGCAGAGCATAGCAGCCCTTCCCCTATCCATCTGAGCAAGAGGAAAAAAAAATTATAATAACAATGAGTTATTATCATTTTATTTTTTCCACTTTGACCTGCTCAGTGGGACGACACTACTCCGGCTTAGCAGAGGAGCTGCCACTGGATTAAGTAGAAATTCCAAAACAAGTGTAAGAAATTGAAGTGTTGGTTGACTGAGGTGTGAGCCCTGGTCGAGCAGCAACCACAATCCTTGTCAGGGTAAGGCACAAGCAAACCCGAAATTAGCCTGTGTTCAACCCCCGGTAGCTGGGCACAGAGCTGTCAGACTTAACTTAGAACCAATGTTTAAAGTAGTTGTGCAACATTTCAAACAGTAAAACAGTAAAAGCACCACACAAAAATATCCCACACCAGGTTAGAAAAGTAGAGCTTAATTTAGTAAATAAAACAAGATCAAAACATAAAAATCCAATCAGTAGAACCTGAGCTATGAATTTGTTAACAATAAACTTTAAATTAGCTCCTAAAAGTGTAAAGCGCCAACCACGGATATCTAGTTGCGCTGGACCGGATCAAAGTCAAAAGTTCAGGCCGGCCACGATGGAGCGCTGGTTGAATGCAGTCCCAGATAAGTCCAGCTAAAGGTTTACCTTTTCAAGTTTTGTGCCAATAGTCCCGTTTGCATTGGCAAGGGTCGTAGGAAGCAAGGAGAGTATTGCGGGCAGTGGTCGGCGTGGCACAAAGAGCTCAAAAGCTTTATTTAATGAGCTTGTGAGCCACACCAAGGATCCAGGACCTGAGAAGCACCAATTGGGAGTCAAAAACTCACTGCAGCTGGGTGGGGAGTCTTTTATGTCCCTGAGGCTCAGATCAGGAAGCCAGAAGACTAGTCCTTTGTGTCACTCTGGGGTCCTGGGTTCAAGATGAAATTGCAGGTCCAGTTTTTCTTCCCCAGACAAGAGGGCAGTAGATCAGCACAACAGTGCAGCAGTTCCTGTAGAGCAGCAGTCCAGCAGAGTGGCAGTCCTTGTAGCAGCACAGCAGCCCTTCTTCTGAGTGGCAACAGGTCCATAAGTGTACTGAAGAGTTGGTGTCTGGTGTCCAGTATTTATACCCAGTTGAGCCTTTGAAGTGAGGGAGAATTTATTAATGGTTTCCCTTCGAAGTCTCTAGGCACCCTGCCTTCCCTGTCCTGGCTCCAGGTTAACAACAGGGGATATGCGGCCCTTTGTGTGAAGGAAGAACATAACCTATTCAGGTGTAAGTGGGGCTGTGCCCAGCTTCTCCCTCCCATCCTGCCAGTGATTGCTCATACAGGCACACCTAAGCTCCCTATTGTGTGTGGTTTTCTAGGAGGAATTCAAAGAGCCCAACTGTCAGCTACACCCAGTCATGTGACTAGAAACCGGCTATATGGACTAAATGGATAAGGAAAGAAAATGCCATCTTTCTAAAGTTAAAAAGAACAATTGATGGACAGAATGCTGCACAATGTAAAACATTCACTCCAGTACTGAGATCTGGGCCTAAATACATTGATTGTTTGATCCCCATTCCATTCCAGTTCAGACCCAGCCATATGCAAATCAGTCTTGACCCTGTTCCCTATGGGAACAATCCAGCCCGAACTGCCAGGCCAGGTCCTCCCTGGATTGGAAACAAGCATCCTGGTAGCGGTTTCGGGGCATCACCCCTCATCAGCCAGACTAGCTGGACTCCAGTGGCGTGGAGAGCACCTGACCCACGTCTGGGCATAACCGTCCCCCTCGGGGTGACAAATGCAAAAAGAACAATTGATTGACAGGTGGATTTTTCAAAATTGTAATTTAAAATCCAACTTAATCAAAAGTTAGGATTTTATATGAGATTCCAGAGACATCAAACATGATCCGGTTATCCATTCCCACGTGGAAATTACACCGATAAAAAAGTAATAAAATAACTTCAATGTTATCCTATGGGAGAGATAGGCCTTGCCATAGTGAAAAACTAATTTAAGAGTTCTTCACTACCAGGACATGTAAGTCATAAAAGTACATGTCATAATTTTTTAATACACGGCACCCTGCCCTCTGGCTGTCCAGGGCCTACCCTAAGTGTTGCTTATATATATTAAAAAGGAAGGTTTGGGCATGGCAAAGTTTTATTTTGCCAGGTTGAAATGGCAGTTTAAAACGGCACATACAGCCTCTGCAATGGCAAGCCTGAGTAATATTTAAATGGCTACTTAAGTGGGTGGCACTATCAGTGCTGCAGGCTCAATAGTAGCATTTAATTTACAGGCCCCGTGTACATGTAGTACAATTTTTCCAGGGACTTATAAGTAAATTAAATATGCTAATTGAGGATAAGCCAATGATACCCTGTTTTAAGGAGAGGGCATAAGCACTTTAGCACTGGTTAGCAATGGTAAAGTGCACAAAGTCCTAAGGACACTAAAAACAAATTCAGCAGAAAGTGGAGGATAAAGTCAAAAAGTTTGGGGGTGTCCTGCAGAGACGGCCAATTCCAACAACTGGGTTACCAGATACTTGCAATTAGGCATGCATGGCAAGGAACGTTGATTTGATTTGATTTGGGTATTTGTAGAGCGCTACTGTCACTCTGAAAGGAGCTTTCTGGAGATGTGCGACAATAAGCAGAGGGAGATAAACAAACAAGTGATGTATCTCAGTTTATACAAGTGTGGGAAAAAAATGCGTCGGTGGTCCCAAAGATCTAAGTTTTACTCTTATGAGACAGTACAACATGGAGGCTACATTTCCATCCCAATTCCAGTCAATGGAATAAAGCACAGCATTGACATATACAGAGCAGGCTTCATCTGTGACCTCATCACTCCTTTACGAAAGAGATTTTAGTGAATATCCACAGATCTACGTTCCTTTTATTTTGCAACACAATGCTTCTTAAGCTGAGATCAGCGGGCCCCTGGTGGTGCACGATACCGACTCAGGAGGTTGCAACTGTTTAGAATATTAGCAGACTACTAAACTTTATGTGAAAAACTGAAATTTACAAATATACATTTCAAAACGCTTTGGAAATGTTAAGGAATGTGAAATCAGAGGCTAAATATTAAGTTGGTATGTTCAGCTTTATTTGTGGGAGCAGCACAAACATAGCTAACAGAATCTAGTATTGATGGCCTCAATTGAAGCACTGGTATGTTCGGTCAAAAAGAGAGCATGTCGTAGGAGCAAAAAATGTAAAGGAACATGTTCAAATCTACTATATCACTTTGCCTTTTAATAATAAAACTACATTTGGAAAAGCTCCAACATTCCCACTAAAATACATTTTGTTTTGTTGTATATTTTTGGGATAAATTAAATAAAATATTTCATAGTTTGTGTATCCGTGCATTTGTTTGATGTGTACCTCTTCCTGTAAATTTGTATATAGTTTTGAGATTCAACTCATAGAAATTGCTGAGGCTTGAGTCCTCGGTTTCTAGTAGTGATTAGGTGGTGGTCCAAGGAAGTCAAAGGTTTTATGACCGCTCACACAAGGAGTTGACATGTCTGGAATCTGGAGGGGAAGGTAGTTTCTATATTTTTGATACAATGTGGCCTTGTTTGTTTAGTTTATGAGTAGTGATGGCAGGTCTGTTGCATATAGATAATCCGTTTTGGATAGCAGAACATTAATCTTTAGGAATGTATAAAAGTCTACATCTGCAATGTGAATTTGCACTGAGAGGCAACAAAAATAGCCTTTTAAGAAAACAGATCAACCGCCCAGCTTGTTTGGGTATATCACAATGACATGTGATTATAACTTCTTATCTCCACCCCAAGCCTTTTATTGAGTGGAGATAAAGCATTTTGTTCTTAATTGGAATACAGATGACATGTTTAACATCAATATGTTCCATCTGATATGATAATACTTCTTTTTCGAAGGTCGGCAACACTCGAGAGTTGGAAACCACCTCAGAAAATACCATTTAGTTCCAAGCTGAATAAAAGGGATGTCTGATCTGAGTAAAATTAAGCTAGGCCCAAAATAACTAGTTGCCTCGCCATAATCAGGTTTTACCTAGAGATCCTACCTCTCTTGGAATGTTATATAAATCCTGATAGAATCCTGTCTACCTACCTGTCTTAAGAAGTCCTGTCCCAGTCTCCCTGGAAACATGTTCAGCACAAAATTGATACCAGGGTTAACATCCTCCTCAATGTTACTATACTTTCTCACCACGTAGTATATTTGGAGGGCCAATTCTTTACTAGTATCTCCAGGTTATCAGTTGTGGTGTTCTAAACAAAACACGTATATTGTCTGAAAACCAGGTATGGAGGTATTTAATAAGAAACAATTGTCAGCAAAGATCCATGCTGCCTACCACACCGAACTTGAGAGCTATAGTCCAGAATCAGATACATCAGATACATCAGATGTATAGCAGACGCCCAAATAAAGGAATTGTTGGTCACGTGGAGACCATATGCTGGAGGGACAACCCCTCTTCAGCAACAGTTAGGACCAGATTTATCAATGTTTCATGTAACACAGTGCTGCAAGATGGCAGGAATGTGCCATATTTACCAATATGTGGTGCAGGAATGCTCTCTGCCTGTGCTGGCACACAATCTGCTGCCTAGCACCAACTCATCCGTCATGGTGCAAGGGTGCATGCATTGCAGGCAAGATTGTTTTTGTGCAGGAAGGGACAGCTTCATGCACAAAAACAATCCTCTGAGTATTGTACCTCTTTCTATGTGCACTTTCTTTGTGTGCTGAAAATACTGGCAGGCAATTGTGAGTGGAGGGACTCGATCTGCCATTAATAATGACAATTGTACACCAGTATATGCATCTCAGCAACAGCCTTGTCTACAGCAAAGGTCAGGAGGCATACAAGAAAGACGTTTTTCCATTTGTTCACAAGACCAAGACCTTTTCCTAGAAGGACAAACAACAGTGGTCTTACAGAAGGCAAACCAGGTTCTAATTCTGGACTACAGGGAGGTGTGGACATAGGAGAATTTCTGGCATGCCATTGTTTGGAGAAGAGGACTGCTTTCAGGGGGCCAAGTTACAGAATGCTCCACTACAAAACAAAAGGTAACAGAATCGCTGAAGCACTGATCACGCTTTGCTCTTGAGCTGAGGAGAAACAGGTGCATGCTCCAGTATATCAGCTCACTTGGGTTCAGGTTCCCCTCCTTGGCTCTGAGGTCCCCATCTTCGGTGCCATCTTGGAACCTCTGCAGTCAAAGGCAGATGCACAAATCCTTGCAGTTTCTTTTTCCGTGCATGAAGAAAGTACCCTAAGGCTTCCCTGATGGGTGCTACATTAGTTTGATACACTAGCATAGGCTTATAAGGACTAGTAGGGGTTCCAAGATCACTGTGTTCAGAGATGCAGGTCAGAGTTCAGCAAAACACCTCTGTATTCTACCTTGGCTTATAAGAATTTATTTTCAAATGCAAATTCTTGTTAACCATTCACCTCTCCTTGCCATGGAGTTTCAATCATCCCCTATGCAAGAATTATTTAAGGATCTTTGGAAATGGCCACATCATGTATAGTCTTTGTTACCACCTTTGCTTTATACCATAGTGCACCTAATGCATGTATTGTGGCTTTGAACACCACAAGAACATGAAGGAAAGTTTTTAGAATCACAGACTAGGTGACAGGAGCATTTTCTAGATAAAGATTTGGAAAAGGAAAACAAGTATTCATGAGAACTAGTGTTATTGAGTGTAAGTCATGTCTCCTTTCATTTGAAAGAATTGGTGTTAACTGACAACATGGTGGTGGCCTCACAAATACATTCATTTTTCTTTTTTTAAAACACTACCTCATTACAGGGTGACTGGAAATTAAATTTACAAATGATTTGTAGTTGTGTTATATACTGAGCATTATAAAGATGTTGAGATGGTCCAGATTGAGCTAAAGGTTTAGACCCTAAATAAATCTCTATTACACAGTTTTCAATTGGTGCTTTAACTAAGTAATCAGCATTACCTGGTACTATGTTCCTCGGCCTGGCTAGCAAATTAGGGCCTTTTCTTCTGCATGGGATACATTTTAGCATTACAGAAAGGACTGCAAGACACATTATTTAAACCCAACTCTTCCCTCATGTAGGCAGTAGGCATACATTCCAAAGAAGCCATTACCTCCTTGGCTCAAGGAGTGCTGGGCAGCAAGAAAATGAGGAAGCAAATTGCTAGTACACAGACACCATTTTACTAAATGGTAATTGTGGTGAATGGCTTTCTTCTAAACGTGGTGGTGCACGTTTAGAACCTTCTGATAGCATTCGGGCACATTTGTCAAGTTGTTTTTTTTAGCAAGACTACATCACCTTGTGGAGAGATCCTGAGGTACATACATTAGCAGACTGGAGGTGGGGTTATGCAGATAATTAGAGAGCAACTATGATCTGTGTATCTGCAGAATCACTCACTGCACCCCGTGTAGGTGGAGACTGTGTAGATGCACCCCCCACCACAACTGTGGGTGCAGTGTCTAGCATTACCACTTTCTCAAAGTTTTGGGATCTTACCTACTGAAAACTGCCAATTCATGTTTGTGCATTGCACACTCATCTATGTGTGCACTAACATGCACATGCACTACCGCACAGTAGAGAGAAAGTTCTTCTTAAAGGAGTACACTGCCCCAATCTGTCACTGGCACACCTCATTTGTTGCTGGTAAGGCACAAAGCTGTCTTTGCAGTTTTTCACAATACGCCAAAGGTATTTATTTCATAATTATTTCTATATTATATGGACATTTTAAAACAGTTGAATACAAAATATTGCGTCTAGGAGAAAGCCTGAGTATTCAGTGTTTAAAGCAAATATATTTTGTTAAAATCTTAATATTTCTGTCAACATTAGATTACTGTTGGAGATGGCCTTTTTTGTCGGGTCAACCCCAAACCTTTTGCCTTCACCCTTCTGTTTTCTGAACCCATTTTTGTTGGCTTTTATGAGTCTCTACACTTTACCAGTGCTAACCAGTGCTAACATGTATGTGATCTCTCCTTTAAGCATGGTAAAATTGGCTGAGACCCAATTGGCATATTTAATTTACTTGTACATCGCTAGTAAAGTTGTACTACATGTACCAGGTCCCTGTAAATTAAATGCTACTAGTTGGCCTGCAGCACTGATTGTGTCACCCACTCAAGTAGCCATTTAAATAGGTCTCAGGCCCTCCATGGCAGCCTGTGTATGCAGTGTTAAATTGCCATTTCGACCTGGCAAAGTAAACCTTTTGCCACGCCTAATCATTCTTTTTAATACATATAGTCACCACTAGGGCAGGCACATATACAATCCAGATGGCAGGGTGCAGTGCATTTAAAAAAATGTGCATATACTTTTAACTCTTAATATTTTCTTTTTCACTGCTGGAAGGCCTGCCTCTCTCATAAGATAACATTGCATTTTATTACATTTAATAAGTGATAACGTTCAGTTGGGAGCAGGTAGGAATATCAAGGTTGGGGTCCAAAGGATTGTAATTTAAAACCCTCATTAATAGTAACATCAGATTTTAAGTCCAAATTCTAAAAATGCCATTTTTAGAAAGTTGCCGTTTTCTTTTCCCAACCATTTGGTGCCTGAAGCCTGTAGCCTGTATCCTGGGCCACATGGCTAGGTGTAGCTGGAAGTTCGTCTTTGCATATTGCTCCCAGAAATGGAGACAAAGGGGAATAGATATGGCAGGAAGGCCATCTCTGACTTAATGGGAGGGAGGAGCTGCCACCTACCACACTTGCAGATCACAAACGCTCTGCCAGAGTACACTCACAAAGAATCTGACACTAGTCTATTTTGACCCTAGACAAGCTGGGCCAGGGCAGGGAGGCAGGAAATTCCAAACATCTCTGGGGTGGAAACCTCCAGAACCTTCTCCTACTTCAGAGTGGGCACCCGGTAAAAATAATGGACCCTCACACCCAACTCTTCACTACACCTCGGGACCTATGAAAGACTCAGTAGGACTGCTGTGCTGCTCTGCTGCAAAAAGGACTGCTACTCTGCTACTGTGCTACTCTACTGCCATGCTGCCTGAGTTAGGAGTGGACCTGCAGCTTGAATCCAGGACCTACAGAGAGACTCCAAGGGCTATTTGGATGGCTTCCTGATCCGAGCCTTATGGACAGAAAAGGCTCCAATCACCTTGAACCCTGCTCCTGGACTCTGCCTGCGGTGAGTCCTGCCTCTCAAGTGGTACCACCCCCGTCTTGGACCCTTAGAAGTGGGCCTGAAGGTGCATTGCCAACACAGATGTGGACTTCACTAAAACCAGCCTGAAGTGAAGCGAAGCCCTGCAAAGCCTCACCGCACAACTACAAGCTTCATCAGAGGGGATGTCAAGCAATGCGGGGTCCCGCAGAGCCTCGCCACAGAGCTGCCAGCCTCAACAGAATTAATGACAATCAAAGTAAAGCTTCGCCAAGTCTTGTCGCCCAGCTGCTAGCCCATTAGAACAGATGTGACTCGATGCAACACCTCACTGCACAGATTCTTCAGAACTGACGCAGTGTGTTGCAACATGATTCAGGATCTTGCATCAATGGCCTTGCAGCTCCTCAGAACCAATGCTGACAAATGCATTGCCTCACAGAGCAACACCACGCAGCCTGTACACTAGGGTTTAAGGTACTTTGCTCAGCTGGCACAACTAGGTCCCTGTAGCCGGCCAGTGCTCCGTCAGCCTGAACTTGTGACTTTGTTATGGTCCAGCTCAATCAGATAAATACAGTTTGCACTTTGTGTTATAGGCACTATTTTCACCAAAATCATTAAAGCTGCATAACTCCTGTACTACTGATTGGACTTTTGTTGTTTTGGTCTAATATAATTTATTGGATTTTAATCTATTTTCCTAAATTGGTGGGGGATTTTTCTTGTGTTGCATTTTCACTTTGTTACTGTTTGAAGTGCTGCATATATAATGCTTTATACATTGCCTCTAAGTTAAGCTTGACTGCTTTTGTGCCAAGCTACCAGAGGGTTAAACACATGTTATCTTGTGTTTTCATTGTATCTCATCCTGACCAAGATTGTGGTTTCTACTTGAGTAGGGTTTTACCCTACTCAACCAATAACCCAATTTCCTACAATTACTTTTCATGTCGCCATTTCTACAGATTTGTAGAAAATCACGCAATTTAATATTAGTATAAGAACAGGTTTTTGTTTTGCTGTAAATGTAATCAGTCACTGAATTCTTTCTTTCCAGTGAAAGCATGGATCCTTCTGCAATGCTCACCAAGATTTATAATCGTTCTATGTATTTACTTCAGACATGGATTGAAGATTGTTGCAACATAGATTTCACAGCAAACATCAATCTAGTGAATCATCTAGAGGAGTATATTTCCTGTAAGGTAAAATATGCTAATATATCTTTCATATTTGAAAGTACCCTTTTGCTGTAAATTTCTTTCTCGATCTCCTTCATTGTTACTGAATCTGAAACCACTCACCACTTATCCCAACTTTATTTGTTGAAAAAGGAGATTTTCCGCGTCTGTTTTCATCTGATTATACTTGCTAAAGAGCACACATTTAGCTCATGGGCGTTGATTCACCAAAATGCCTGGGGTAGTGGAAGTGACATCACACACCCTTTTTTTGTAATCTTTATATTTGTTTTCCAAGTAACTCTGAAGAGAGAAGGCAGAGGATACATTATTCAGGCTCCATTGAGCAACAGCATGAGCAGGAGTAAACATATTCAACAGGGAATGTAATGCCTCAGGTTCAGGGGAGCCCAGTGGGGGACCCCCTATGCATTAATAACCCAAAAATCCAACGAAACATAAAATGAAAGAAGAGACACAAGTGGAAGAGAGGAGGAAAAGGGACAGTGCCACTGAAGTGAAAGGAGGGGAAGTGGCGAGGTGGTGGGCTGAGACTGCGACCGTGCACAGTGACGGATACCCAAAGAGAGAAAAGAAAAAAGAAAAAGAAAAAACAGACACCACTGGAATACAAAGGGGGAGGGGGTAATGGGAGGAGAGCCCTCAGAAAGGGGTGTGGGGTGCCCAAAAAGAGGGGCGGGGCGCTGATGAGTCCAAGGGCAGGATGGGTTGGTCCGAGCAGAACACGATCCCATCAAGGGTTGTCCGCGAATAAAAATGGCCCAAATCTGCTGATAGACCTGAAGCTTATCATCAAGAGAGAAAATGGTCTTTTCACATGATGCTGTCTGAAATATGGTCGTGAGCCATTCTGCATGGAAGGGGACATGAGAGTCGCACTAATGCTTCGCCGATGTCAGAGCGATGACAAATTACCGGCATTTGTGATGCATCATTGCGGTGGGCATGCATGAGATCATACAGTAGCACCTTCTGGCGAGGCAGCTGGGAAGGAAAAGACAGAGTCCTGCTCAGTGTAGCCGCCACCTCCGCAAATAAACCCCGGACAGCGGGGCAGTCATACAGGATGTGAAAGGTGTCATGGTACGGCTGAGCACAATGCCAGCAGCGGGAATAGGGTAGTAGCCCCGTTCGCTACTGTTTGGAGGGTGTCCAGTACCAGTCCTGCACTGTCTTGAATAGGCAGTTTACCCCGTGAGGATCTTGGCTTCCCCTAAAGTGGAACGCTGGTCCTTGTAAGGAAGGCATCTGAAAGAAGTAAATAAATGCAAGGCAAATGGTTAGGTCTTTGATGTCCTTGAGACCTCGTAGAGAAAAGGGGGCAAGCCCTTGGATTCACTCGGGGGGAGTCCTTCAGTCCTTTTTTGGCAGGGCAAAGATCAGCAGGCAGCAGGGAAGCTCAACAAGGCAGGGCAGCAGGTCCTTGGAACAGTGAGACTCAGCAAAGTGGCAATCCTTCTGGCACAGCAGCCTTTACTCCAGCAAACTTTCTTCTTGGTCTTTTAGTGTACTGATTTGTTAGGGCCAGATCCCTCATATTTAAACTAGGGGTGGGCGGAATTTGCGTAGTCGCGTTACGCAAAGTTCTGCGAAACGGTAAAAAATCTCCGCGAGCTACGCATAATTCTGCAAGCACGCGGAATTGCTTGTTCCGCCCGGTCGTGGTGCATTTTTCCTGTTCGGGGACGCTGTTTGCGTGCTCGGCGGAGAAATATCTCACAAACTTGCCCATGCGGTAGCCAATTGGCATGGCCATCTTGTTTCACTTATCCCGCCTGCTCGCAATGCGTGTTTCCTGTTCGCTCCCGCGGATGTCCAATGGCGCGTCCGAATGACGTGTTCTCGATCGCACACTCTCCCGGGATCACGCGGCCTGCTACCAAAATCTCATGGCGCACGCGAACAGATAGGAAAACTCGTCGGCGAACACAGGGATCCCGGTAAGTCGCTAGCACACGCGCGAACACCCATTTTGAAAGCACGAACAAGGAATGAATTCCGCTACGCCGCGGATCGCGGAATTTTCGGCAATTCTGCGTCCTCCGCGGAACGCTGAATTTCCAAAATGGGGCAAATTCCGCAAGCAGAGCGGAATTTACCACCCAGGCCTAACTTAAACCCCAAAGTGCCTTTGATGTAGGGGGTGACTTCAAATGAATCTTTGAAAAAAAAAATACTTATAGAACAGATCCAAATAATTACTAGAGTGGTCGACCTCCAAGCTGGGGAACCGGGTTCGAGTCTCGGGAACGATGCTCAACATCCTGTGATTCTGGGCAAATCACTTAATCTCCCTGTGCCTAACAAAAATGAATGTGTCCATCTGTAACAAAACTGGTGCTCATGTAAAGGGCCCTGATGTCTCGAGTCTAGTTTGCGCTATATAAAACTCCCAAAAAAAACTCCCAAAAAATAAGAAAATTATAGAGCAGATCCAAATAATTGCAATCAAGAATCGGAGTTCATATTAAGAAACAAAAAGAGAAATGGACATATATAATAAACCATTTGAATTTTCACAAAGGCATTTAATTTAATTTCTAATATAACTTACAAAGAGCAAGCAATAGATAGTAGAACATAAAATTATAATTAAAACCCTAACCAACATCCTCATAAAGTGCTTAAGATTTTCATAAGATTTTTTCTAAAAATCCCTGTAGTACCAAAAACGTTGAATAATAAGGATAATTTATGTTGCTGCGCAAATTTAACCTTAATGCCAAATACTGCAAATTAGATAAAGTGCCTTACAATTATCAAAATGCTTCAATAATTCCAGTTAATAAATGATAATACCATCTCTAATAATCTTGTTCCTAATTTATATAGCTCCATAACAGACAAATACTTTTTGAAAAGACATTTCCTGTCATTACTAATATAACTTACAAAGAAAAACCGATATATAATAGAGCATTAAATTATGATAGTACCCTGACCAACATCCTCATAAAGTGCTAAAGAATGTTAATATGATACATTTCTAAAATTCCTTATAGTACAGAACAATAAATATATAGCGTATGGTTATGTTGTTGTGCAAAACGAGACGGATGTATGTCGTTACAACGCACACTTTTACAACGCATGCACTTACAACGCATTGTTTACAACGCAAAATCCATTACAACGCATTGCATTACAACGTATGACACTACAACGCATTTCTAAAAACTACCTTTACAACGCATTCCATTACAACGCCTACTACCTTTACAACGCATACCATTACAACCGTTAATATTAAATTGCATTTAAGGTAAGTATTAGATAGTATAGGGGTAAAAATTACTATTCTAACTCCAGGGGGTGCAACAGTAGGGTAAGTGTTGGATAGTATAGGGGTAAAAATTGCTATTCTAACTCCAGGGGGTGCAACAGTAGGGTAAGTGTTGGATAGTATAGGGGTAAAAATTGCTATTCTAACTCCAGGGGGTGCAACAGTAGGGTAAGTGTTGGATAGTATAGGGGTAAAAATTACTATTCTAACTCCAGGGGGTGCAACAGTAGGGTAAGTGTTGGATAGTATAGGGGTAAAAATTACTATTCTAACTCCAGGGGGTGCAACAGTAGGGTAAGTGTTGGATAGTATAGGGGTAAAAATTACTATTCTAACTCCAGGGGGTGCAACAGTAGGGTAAGTGTTGGTTAGTATAGGGGTAAAAATTACTATTCTAACTCCAGGGGGTGCAACAGTAGGGTAAGTGTTGGATAGTGTAGTGTAATATTATGCGTTGTAATGGTATGCGTTGTATAGGTAGTATGCGTTGTAATGGAATGCGTTGTAAAGGTAGTTTTTAAAAATGTGTTGTAGTGTCATGCGTTGTAATGGAATGCGTTGTAATGGATTTTGCGTTGTAAAAAATGCGTTGTAAGTGTAGTGCGTTGTAAAAGTTGCGTTGTAAAGGTTGTTCCCCAAACGAGACTTATTCTTAAGTGCCACAAATTAAATAAAGTGCCTTACAGTTATCAGGGCCGGGGGCCAGAAATAAAACGTATGACTATGCCCTCGAGATTCTTAATGAAACAGTACCAACTCAGTTGAAAGGTCTTAACGGTTATTGTATTCTAAAACTTGACTTATCCATACTAAACTTCCCTGGCCTAATTACTAATGAAATTGAATTATTGCCAGGAGGCATTAAATCGCTTCAGACCACCTACTCATTTGGCACATTCTTCCTCAAATTGCTTTGTTCTAGTCATTTTACTAAGCCGCTCTTGATAATCCGGAACCCTGGATGTTCGGCACCTTTGTAAAAAATCAAAGAACGAGCGACTGTGAAAGCAATTGCCAAAAACTTTTGGCCCGGTTTAGACACATTTCGGGGGTTCCCCAATATGTAAAAAAAGCAAAGACTACCAAAGCTAGATCTAGTTTGAAGATAAGCCCAGAGTTTAATTGAGTACTGCCACCAACTTGGACCAGAAGGTGTGTAATCCAGGGCAGGAATAGAAAATAAGAAGCCAACAGTTATCGAGAGCCAGGAACATTTTATTTAATACCTTGGCTGTATAATAGGCCAACCAATGTGAGATAAAAGACATCCTTCTAAACTTTTACGCTATCAGGGACTTATGCCCTAAGAGAGTTATTGTCTACCAATCCATTACTGTAAAATTGCAATGTGCTGTTTGCCAAATTTTATCTAACATATTCTTGATGGGACTTGGATGTATCTCTAATTCGTGTATTAGCCGATACCAATTCCCTATACCGGCCATCCTTGATCTGAACAGGGCTTGAAATAGAGTATGGCCATCATGGCTGAGATCAAAATTATAGGCTTTAAAGAATGATAAAATCTGATGACAAGAAAAAAAAAAGCTGTGAGCCCAGTTCACTAAACTGAGCTGTAATTTCAGGTCAAGTCATCCGCCTACCCTGAAGAAAGAAGAGGCTGACCTCTCGAAACCGGGCTTGCTCCCACATAGTAAAAGCCACCGATGAAATTGTCAAGCCAAGATACCCTACCTCACGGAGCGTGAGAAACACCCAGCCTGAAGCAATTATAATGCGACGGTAGAGACACAAGAGCCTGACTCTTAACTCTGTTAAAACCTTATATCTAGTTTTGTTTGGAAATTTAGGGATCGTAATAAAAACTGGTAAATAGATGCCAGCATCCTGCAACTTTATGTCTAAGAAAAAGAAGTCCATTACCCCCCTCCTTTTCAATACTCGAGCACAAAGATCTAAGAGTGCTGCTTGATAATAAACCTGAAAATGAGGAAGAGCCAGCCCACCATGCAGGATGTCGAACTGGAGGGAAGAATATTTTACCCTAGGGTCGTGAGGGGAACCCAAACATTTGCAAGCCAAAAAACAGTGCCTCCCAGTTAACCAGATCGAAGGCTTTCTTCACATCGACCATAATAACCACAGCCTTCATCTGGTTAACTGAGAAATAATCAATAGCCTGCAGTAAGAAACTCATATTAGCTGCCATCAGCGTCCCAGCAACAAAACCTGATTGATCCATGTGGATTATGGCCTGGGCCAGCGGGCTGATCCGACTGGCTCACAGTTTCATCAACAACTTATAATCAGCATTAAGGAGGCTTATGGGCCTACTCAAGCTCATGTCCTCAGGGTTTTTATCCTTCTATAAGAAGCTAACAATAGTGGATTCCCTAAAGTAAGAAGATCATTCCACCCCATCATTAACATAATTAAATGAATTGGTCAAAAAAGGGAGAAATTTGCCAGCAAATGTTTTTATAAAATTCAGCTTGAAAGCCATCGTTACCTGCAGCCTTACTGCAAGACATAGCTAAAACATCTTTTAATTCACTGGCTGTAATAGGTGCCATAAATTAATCAGCCTGAGTGACCTCTAGAGACGGAATCTTCAGAAGAGCACAAGGATCTCATTCAGCCCAGCCCTGGCTCAAAACTACCAGGAAAGGGTAAATCAGCCCTTTGTGAGAGAGCAGGACACAGCCTATTCAGATGTAAGTGTGAACCACAGTATGTAGATGAATGCAGATGTATCCCCTGCCACACCCAGCCCTTCCTGTGTTTTTGGCTGTCTAGAGAGGATGCACAAGCGTAGCTGTCAATCAGGCCAGAAGTGGATTGGAGACAGGGTGCAGGCACACAGAGCTAAGTAAAGAACAGAGAAATGTCCACTTTCTAAAAGAGGCATTTCGAAAATAGTAGTGTTAATTCCAGCTCTACCAGTAAAGAGGATTTATCATTACGATTCCAACCATACCAAACATGACAAAGCTACTCCTTATTGTTCAGGATTTACCACTTAAAAGTATATATAGGAATTCTCAATGCTGGCCTATGGAAGGAGTAGGCCTCACAACAGTGAAAAACAAATTTAGCTGTTTGTCGCTGCCAGGACATCTAAAACATAAAAGTACATGTCCTGCCTTTTAGGTACACAGCACCCTGCTCTTAGTGTCACTAAGGACATAACTTAGGGGTGACTTATGTGTAATAAAAGGGGAGTTTAAGGCTTAGCCAAACATTTTAAATGCCAAGTTGAAGTGGCAGTAAACTTTATACACAGGCCTTGCAATGGCAGGTCTGAGACAGATTTGAAAGGCGACTTGGGAGGTTGGCACCACTAGTGCTACATGCCTACTAATAGCATTTAGAGTACAAGCCCTGGGTATATGGGATACTGCTTTATAAGGATTTATAGTAAACTAAATATGCCACTCTGGTATATACCAGTGTCACCATGTTTTAGGGGAGAAGCACATGCACTTTAGCTCTGGTAAGCAGTGGTAAAGTGCCCAGAGTCCTAAGGCCAACAAAAAGATACAGGAAAAAAAGGGCGGCAAAAGGCATTAAGTTGGGGAAAGATCACCCTAAGGATGACAGGTTTTACACGTGCCCCCTCTGCCTGAAAGTGGGAAGAGCTACCCAATCTCTAGGGAGTTCTCATCACTAAGGCGGAAAAACCTGAACAGACCATCACCATTGGCGTGATGTACTCCTGGTTTGTGTTCCACCCTGAAGTCCATACACTGTGGGGAAATGGACCACCTCAACAATTTGGGATTTTCATGAGTCACCTGAGGGGCCTGTGGTCTGTCTGAATCATCAGGAAATAGGAAACAGGTATGGCCTCACCTTCTTCAGTGCCCAGACCACAGCAAAAACTTCTCTCTCTATTGCACTCCACCTCTGTTCCCTGGGGAGTAGCCACTCAGAGATGAAGGCTACAGGTTGCCCTAGAACCTCTTCATTGAGCTGTGAAAGTACTGCCCCTATACCATGCTCTGAGGCAATTGTTTAAACGATACATTATTTGGAGAAGTCATACGCCTTGAGCACAGGAGCTGTGCACATGGCCTGATTCAGGGAGTTGAATGTTTTCTGGCATGCCTCTGTCCAAATCATATTCCTGGACTACTTCTTCGAAGTCAGTACGGTCAGGGGGGCAACAATGGTGCCATAACCCTTGACAAACCTCCTATAGTACCCAGTGAGGGCCAAGAATCCTCTGACCTCAGTCTAGGTTTCGGAGGCTGCCAGACCATGATGGTTTGTATTTTGGTCTGTAGGCGTTGCACCTTCCCTCTGCCCACCAGGTGCCCCAAGTACACTACAGACCCCTGCCCTATCTGGCACTTACTGGCCCCAATAGTCAGGCCTGCCTTTTACAGGGCTTGAAGCACTTCCAGGAGGTGATAGAGGTGGTCCTCCAACTGCTGCTGAAGACAGCTATGTCATCCAGGTATGCAGAAGAGAAGGCCTGCAAACCAGCAAGGACCTGGTTTGCCAGCCCCTGGAAGGTGGCAGAAGTATTTTTTAATCCAAAGGGCATCACTCTAAACTGATAGTGGCCCTCTGGAGTGGAGAAGGCTGAACTCTCCTTGGCTCCTTCTGTTAGGGCAATCTACCAGTACCCTGATATGAGATCAAAGGTACTCAAGTACTGGGCAGCTCATAGCCTGCCAATGAGCTCATCTGCCCTAGGGATAGGATGAGCATCAGTCTTGTTTACAGAATGTAGCCCTCTGTAATCCACACAGAACCTCAGTTCATATGTGGTACCCGGTGGGACAGCCTTTGGTACCAGAACCACAGGACTAGACCTAAGGCTATTGGAGGGTTCTATCACCCCCACGTCCAAAATCTTACAGACTCTGCTCTAGATGCGGGCCCTCACCTTATCCGACAACCTGTAAGATTTATTCTTGACAGCGAGGTTGTCCCCTGTGTCCACATCATGGGTACCCAGGTGGGTAACCCCAGGAGTAAGGGAGAAAAGCGAGGAGTACTGTTCCAACACTTGCCAAAAGTGCCTCTGCTGTTCGGAGGTCAAAGTGGGGGAAAGAATTACTCCTTCCACAGGCTCATCCTTCTCCTTTGAGGCTAAGATGTCGGGGAGAGGCTCACTCTCCTCTTCCTATTCCCCATCAGTCACCAACAGCATGGTGAGCTCAGACCTTTCATTGTGTGGTTTTCAGCGGTTGATGTGAAGCACCTTATGGGGTTGCCCGGGGGTCTTAAGGCACACCACGTAAGTGGCACCACATAAGTGGCCTTACCCTTCTTCTCAACCACCTCATGGGGCCCTGACCAATGGTCCCAGAGGGCACTGAACTCTCCAAGTTCCATGACCCAGACGAACTGTCCAGGCTGCAATTCCACAGAGATGCAAAGATGGGCGTTAAGGGAAATGGCGATAAGGCAAGGTTTATCGCTGCTTTTCATCTGAAAACGGACGCAAAATATATTTTTTTATCGCCTGCTTGCTGATATGCCCCATCGTTCTTTGAAACCTACAAATTAAGGGGCATATCATTAAGGGCTGGTGACATAATTATCGCCGCTTTTGCGGCCGTTTTCGGCCAAAAAGCGGCGATAATTATATCGCATTATTTTCAAGGACACGCTAGCGCTTGTTTCTTTGTTTCACCTCCCGTTTTGTTCGCGCCTCGCTTTGCATCTCTAATGAGATGCAAAGGAGGTGTGCCTAACAAAACACCATGGGAAAATATCGCTACCCCAGCTTCGTGATATCATCAACGAGGGGTAGCGATATTTTAAATCCCGTTAACTATGCCTTAACGCAGGAATTTAACGTCTGTTAAATTCCTGACTAAGGCACAGCTAACATGGGAGGTGGATTATGGTGATACGACCACAGGGTCCTATCACCAAGGCTATCTCCGTTTAGGGTGCAAACATCGCTGGTTTTCCAGCGATGTTGGCCCATTTTTGCGCTAACGCTGGAATATATATCACCTAGGTCATACCCGTTGTAAATAAACAAAGTAGGTCGCACACTGCTCGTCATACCAGCAAATAGCCCCATAGAACTCTGGATAATGTAGTAGCAACGGTGAGTACGCCTATGCCACGAGTATATCAATATAATGCCATCCCTGGACACGTGTTTCGAGGTAATTGCCTCTCGTCAGCAGGGAGCAGGTAGGTATGTGGGGTGCCAAGTAGACTGCCAAAATATTAAAGGTTAAAATACCTCTCACGGCGCGCAGGTGTGGAACCAAGGCTCGTCAGCCCAAATCGTTCGAGGGAGCTTAAATACATAAACAAAGTAGGTCGCACACTGCTCGTTGTAAATAACGTGCTAACCAGGCGATATATAACAGCGATAGACGGCGATAAATATGAAAGCCCAAAGCGCGCTTTGCGATATTTATCGCCGTCTGTTGCTAATATGACCCTTAGTTGTTTTGAGCTGAGGAGGCATGTGAAAGATTCAATTTGAATACAAATCCAGTGTTCATCTAACAACAACGTTCATTACATCATAACTATTGCTTAATTTGAGCTCAGCACCGGAGCTTATAGAACCAGTTAAGGACACACTCATTTGGAAGGCACGTAATTTTCCCCAGAATCGCAGGATGTTGAGCCACGCTGAGACTCAAACCCGGTTCCCTAGCTCCGAAATCGGCAGCTCTAGCCATAAGGCCAAGTCCTCTCTAGAATAATAAGTGCCGGGGCTCTAGTTAAGAGTCAGTTTGTACCAGCAAATTTACCGTTAGTGCTGCCTCTCGAGTAGAGCCCTGGAACTTTTTATTTTATAAATTAACCACTGGAACTATACAAATTTTGCTGCGATAAACACCTAATGTCAGCTATTTCACCCTGCACCTTTTGATTTATTGTAGGCTTTTCAACCACATAAGAGAAGTCTCGCCTTCAGAGTCACGATTCCTACTTAAAATTATCGCCTAATACTATTAAGTAAGTCAGATAATGAAGCTGTTTCAAGCTATTAGTGTAGAGTGTTCGGTTTTTATTTAAAAAAAAGAGGTATACAGCATTATAAGTGTTTTTTCCTTTTCTCCTTTATTTCAGTTGTAGTGAGGACATGGGATTAACTGCGGGCATAGCTAAAGTTAGCGTAAATTAGTACATGCTTGGCCGCCATTTTGCCGCTTTTGCACGCGCTACTACATGGCTCTGTTCTCGTAAATACTCTGCTTGTGCTTTTTCACATGAGAACTGTCGGCCTTTCACACATCTAGCTGTACACTGTGCTCCTTGTATACACAGCGTGTTCAAGGTTGAAAAACAACGTATGCTGTTGATTCACTTTGGTCAGTCCCGCGTCCATAGACATTACATAGAACACAGCTGCACTACTGAAACTCGGGTGCTTTTAATATGGCATTGTATGCGTGTGGAGGCACTTGGAGAAAATCATTCCAACCTAGAAGAGCTGTGTTTGTCCGGAAATGTAAATCTTTGCATCTAAACATGGAGGTATGGGGTCCCCCTGACAAGGCCTAGAGGTCTTCTATAATTATAATAAACAAGCTCTTAGCACAGGGAGGGTGGTAAGGCGCTGTAGTCCCATTTCCACTGTCATTATAACATGGTTTCCCCTTTCGTGCTTTATGGAATTGTAACAATGCTGATTATATTGTTCTTATGCATTGTGTTGCTAGCATTGGCTAGTGTACTGCATTATAGAGCACGTTAGTTAAAATAAACATTTTGAACTATACAGTGTCTCTGTTTACTCACATTGTGGACAAGTATTAGTGTTTGAACGAAAAAGTGTTCTTGTTCCCGTGATTCCTGAGAGGGTCGGAGTGACATGTTCTAGGATGTCTAATCATTGGTAGCTTCGCTGTAGTATGGAGAACGAATGAGACACTATAACTAGTCGGATTGGGGTTCTGGGCACCAAGGTGGGTTTTTTGGTACACCACTACACACCGAGGTCCGTAGAAGCACGGAGCACTCCATTGTATTCAATGGAGTGCTCCACATTCCAATGTTCTAATATTGTATATAATGCTGGGACTAAAAAGGCACCTATGGAATATAGGTTGCACCTATGCCAGTATACTGAACCTGGAACAATGTAGATTATTTTTCACATATGGAGCACCCCTAGCACATTTTGGAAAACATTAGGTTATCTCTTTAGGAGCATCAGGTTAAGATGGCCTGGCATACCATGAAATAAGATGATATTCAATGAGTGTTTTTTCAGTGCAAACCCAATTTAGGTCAAACTGTGCTTTAAAATGCACTATTCTCTACCTTTTCTTGGCAGGAGACTCCCCAGTTTTACACCAGTTTTACAGCAGAGCGTTCAGTTAAGTAGTGACCATTAATTAGAAGGAAAAAAATGTCACAAATCCAATTGACATGAACAGAAAAATGGCGATGAGCACCAACCAGATGTATGTCCAAGGAGGAACCAAATAAGTCTATTTAAACCAGGTGACAAAAATAGAGAATTTGGTAGGGGCTAATGATGATGTGGAGGTCGAGTCAAAAGAAAAACGTGAGTGGTTAAGGGTATCAAACCAGGCAATGACTCGGTAGTGGGATAAGCATGTTCAGTTTCTTCATTAGGACTGGAAGTAGGGGGGTTTAGTGAGGGATTAGTAACAGAGTCCATCTCTATGGCAGTGCCACGCTGCGAATTGTCAGAAGCGCCCAATATCGGATTTCTGGATATTGCTGGACAAGAAGCCGCTCGTGTTATACTATTCAGGATCGGCCACACGTTGTAGCTTGGCATTGTCCACTGAGATGTATCTGTTTTCTTTGTGGCCAGGAAGTGGTGGTAAAATGACTGTACGAGTTCCCTTCATGCCCAGCACTGGGACAGATGCACGATAAAAGGGGCCAAACTCTTTTTTGTTCTCCACATTCTCTCGGACCAGAATCTGCAGTACTGCATTAGCGGCAGAGGGTAAATGTTCCTTTGCAAGACTATCTCGGGTCTATTGTAGGTTCTCTAATATAGCAGAATGATAATCTACGTCAAAGGATGCGGCAGCCGGCGCCATGTCTAAACCATCAAGGTCTGGCACAAACATTTTGCATGCCAAAGAGCATTTCGTATGGGGTCCACCCACCCAGAGATCTTCTAGGGAGATTATTAAGTGCACGTTGTACGTTACACAAATCGGCAAACCGGTTCCTGCCAATACCTAAGACTCTAGCTGTCAAGGATTGCTTTAAATCACGATTCATCTGCTCCACAACTGAGTTGTCCTCAGACTTGTACGGAGACTAAAATTAGACCTGCACCCCCAAAGACCTCATGGCATCCTTGTACGCCATAGAGGCGAAAGCGGTACCCTGGTCTGAATGAAAGGTGTCACATGCAAAAATTCCAACAATACAATGGAGTGCTCCGTGCTTCTACGGGCCTGTAAAGGCCTGTAGAGCAACATTCCAATGTTTTTTAAACAAAGGCCTCTGGAGCCCGAGGGATTTTAAATCCCCTCGGGCTCGAGAGGCCTTTGTTTTATTTGTTAGAACATTCTGCCCTCTAGTGGCAGAATGTTCTAATAGCCTTATAGCCCTTCGTAGCTGGGCTATACCGGCTATTAAAGTTCCGCTCCCTTGTTAAAGGCCCTCACCATCGGCTCAGACTTTTAACACTGGAGCAGGTCTTTAATAGCCGGTATAGCCCGCTATGGCGGGCTATAAGACTATATTCCACTGCTAGAATTTCCTCCAGTATGTCAGCACCAGGATTTTGTCATGGATGTTACCATATACTAAGTATAACTCTAGTGTGCCCTAGTTTGCTAGCATTTTGTCTCTGGTACTTGTGATGTGAAGAACTGCCTCCAGTACGCCTGTGCCAGAATTTTGCCATGGGTGCCTCTATAAGACAAGATTCACCAACAGTAAGCCAGAGTCAAGGGTACACTCTCAAGCATAACTCCACATTCTCATGTATGCTCACAAGTACTTATTCTCACTCACTTGCACTCATTTACTCTCACTCAGAGTTATGCTCACTCACTGCCACACACTCTTACTCACCTTGATCACACTCCCTTACACAGTTATGCTCACTCACTGCCTCACACTCTTACTCACCTTGATCACACACCCTCACACTCTCTAGCTCTCCCTCATATGCATTGATTCTCAGCCACATAGTCTCACTTTTTTGCAGACACTCTTTCGCTCAACCACTGACTCACTCACACTCACAGACACTTATGGGAACATTTACTACAAAATGGTGTCACACAGTGCAGCCAGCAACCAAATGTTCTATGCTGCATTGCGCCTGGGGAAGAGAGCATTGCAGGGCCAAATTTACTAAGATATGGCACAGCTGCTCTCTTCCCCAACCCTGGTGCGCAAACAGGCTGCTTTTCACCACTGTCATAAATAATCCTAGTCACAGCCTTAACTTTCTTCCATTATGCTTTATTGATGGGAGACAGGAACCACCCAAACGTCAAAGCCAGGCGCAGTTACAACAACCACACACACACATTTCTTTGGCCCATTGTGCAAAGGTGTGTGCATCATGTCTGGCATACATTTTGTACTTGATGGTTAGCCTTTCAGTACAGAATACTATGCCTGGACAACCTTTAAAACAAGCAAGGTGTAAAAAGTTAGTAAAAATTAGAACATTTCTACAACTTAACTCTTGCCTCAAGAAGGTGCTATTTTTGGCGCAAAGCTCTGCCTAACATTTTTATTAGATAGGTATTTGCATCAAAAAGCATGAGTTGTAGTGTGGGAATGCCCATACAACACCCATGCATGCCCCATGATGAAAAGTAGCGCAAGACAGCACAAAGCATGCTTTGCGCTATTTTAAGGCTACTTTCCATTGTAAAAAATGTTTTGCACTATTAAATCATTTATCAAGTCTTTGCACCACATTGCGTAAATTCGTGTGACTTTGCACAGCACAAAGTATTGATAAATCTGCCCCTCAATCTCAGTCATTCTCAATACCTGTCACTCACTTCCACGTACGCACACACACCACCCAAACATATCACACATAGAGAACCACACTCACTCACACCCACAATCTCTCACATAAACACACTTCCACTGGCAAGAACACAGCATACATTTAAAAGAATTTTGTTTTACTTACCATAGCTGCCAGAGAAGGCCCAGTTCCAGCTCCTGATGCTTCATTTTTAGGTCGAGCCTGAGCCAGCGCGCAATCGCTGCTCTGGCGATCTGTTGTAGGTAGAGTATGGAGGAGAAGGCATTTGATTCCTTAATAGGCTTGTAAGTCCCTCCTTAGTACGGCCATGTTGTCATTTGTATCCTCCCACGGCTACTGGCCCCTTTATTTGGTTGTTACATGCTATGTGTACTTTCTTTTCTTTATTGAGCTTCTCCTACATTAGCAGATGACGTGCTTCGCTTACATTCAGCGGGCCATGCCCGCTTTCACTTTTGAACCAGGGACAATTACGGGCGTTTGTTTGCAATGCCATAGGTCTTACATTTAAATGTGAGACCTATGGCATTGCAAATATTAATTTGTTTAAATGTATTTAGCGCAGAAAGGAAAGGAATGTGAAGGCAGGATGCTCCGAGTGAGGTGTTCCTTCTCTCCGCTCCTCAGAGTGCCGGGGAAGCCGCAACTCGGCAACATGGTGTAATTTGTGGGGCGCTACATCTTGTCAAGGGGAGGAAGAGTGTGCGGAGAGGACAGAGTATCGTCTTCGGGCACAGCTTCCCAAATGGCAGAGCAATGTTTGACACAGAGTTCTTTTTGCATTTGTACCCTGAGTGGGACAGGTATGCTCAGACATGAGTCACGTGCTCTCCATGCCACTGGAATCAAGCTATCCTGGCTGAAGAGGGGTGAAACCCCGAAACCGGTCCTAGGATGCTTGTTTCCAGTCCAGGGAGGACCTGGCCTGGCAGTTCGGGCTGGACTGTTCCCATGGGGCACAGGGTCAAGACTGATTTGCATATAGCTGGGTCCAAACTGGAATGGCATGGTGAGCAAAAAAACGATGGATTTAGGCCCAGATCTCTGTACTGGGGTGAATGTATGACATTGTTATGCATTCTGTCCATCAACAGTTCTTTTTGCACAGAGCTTTAGGCAGGAATATGAGGCGTGGAAACAAAAACCTATCCAAAATGAGAGCTGTTCTGTGAGTCGGTGGGTGCCCCTTCACACGGCACAGCCCGTCTCTGAGCAAAGGAGCCCCCGCTTCTGTTGCATGTAAACTTCTGCTCCCTTTTGCGTTTCCGGATTTTATTTTTAATGCCCTTGGTATGTCAAAATTAAAATTCACCTCTGACACCCCAAACCCACACCACACACTTTCACCCCACCCACAGACATTTTCATTTTCTGCCAGAAGTGATTTATATCACCTTGGGGGTCCTCAGAAATTGATACAATTTTTGTTGTTGATCGACTTCATTGTGGTGCTGAAATCTGTTTTACAGAAGGATCATCTATATTATTTCTATAGTGAATATAGAGAAAAACACCAACAGAGATGTAATCGTTTTTATTTAATAAATAAATGGACGTAATAGTTTTTATTTCAACATACAGAAATAAATAAATCCCACTCTATGAGATACGATAGGAGTGTGTTGGGTTGTCGTAATATGCTTAAACTAACAACTAGTGATGCTTTTTCTCACAGGGCACTTTGCTCGGATTGTTACCACCTATCTCGACATTCGATGGTCAGTTTCTACTTTTTTGGGAGAAAGTTATAATTCTTGTCAATTACGTTTGGTTTAAAAAAAAAGAGTGCGCTGCATGTACCTTAACCTCCAGCAGAAATTTCCATTACATCAGCAAAAAATTGGCAGCTCACTTATATTTCTTGCGTGCCCCAAATGCCCACATATTTAGTCTGTAAGCACTATTTACTTTATTTTTGTTTGTTTTGTAATTTTTTATTAACTTTTTTGTAAAAATTCATCTCAGGAACAATAATGATAATAGCATTCAACATGTAACAATTCATAGTAGAGAAATAAATACATTATAAGCAGAAATATATTTAGGTGATAAGTACTATTTGTTAAAAAATACCATTTACTTTATTTCTTTTCTCTTACTGCAGGCTGGACACGCGCTGCTTCAGCTGAAACCGCTTGTGGGTTTTTTAAGCAGCACGGCCGCCCCATAACACAGGCTCCTGCTTTCAATCACTTTAACCCGGCATTATCTTGAGTCTGTTTCAACCCCCGCCCCCCTCAAGTAAAATAGATTTAGAAATTAAGTCATGTGAATACCAGGTAGCACATAATCTTGTGCTAATGTGCTGAAGCTGACAACAGCACATCTGTGTTACATGTCATATGTACTAAAGCCACCTGATGGGTTGTTTTCAAAAACCTGTTTTATTAACAACAACACTACCACCACCACCACCAGTACCGCCACTAATACCACAAAAACCACCAATAGCACCACCTATACCACCACCTCTACCACCACCACCACCAATACCACCACCTTCACCACCACCAATACCACCACCACCACCAATACCACCACCACCACCACCAATACCACAAAATATATATTTCAGAGGTCCAGAGCACCACCAATTAGATTGTAAAAAGTCAGTCAATTAGACAGGTCCATGGTTGTTAGATAGACAAGAGATTGAAGATTCCAATTAGTTTTCATTCCAATTCACTGTATAATTCAATTTAAACAACAGCCAACACGTGTTTTGTCATTTCTGATGACTTTTTCAATGCTGTGAAGCCTTTTTTTGTATTTAAGGGGAATGTTCTCTGATTTACTCTGCACTATTAGGGGGGCATAGTGCTTTATGTTCCATTGAGCACAATTTACTGTGGATGTGTTACATTTTTTATCCTGAAAATTATGTATGTGCCAGCAGTTCTCACACTCATATGTGCTTACCACCAATACCACCACCACCACCTATACCAATACCACCACCACAAATACCACCACGAATAGCACCACCTCCAACACCACCACCACCAACACCACCAATACCTCTACCACCATTACCAACACCACCAATACCACCACTACCATCAATACCACCAGGCCCCCCACCACCACCAATACCACCACCAGCACCACCAATATCACAAAATATATATTTCAGATGTCCAGAGCACCACCAATTAAATTGTAAAAAGTCAGTCAATTAGACAGGCTCATGGTTGTAAGATAGACAAGAGATTGAAGATTCCAATTCGTTTTCATTCCAATTCTCTGTATAATTCAATTAAACAACAGCCAACACTGTCACGCTCATATGTGCTTACCACCAATACCACCACCACCAAACTACCACCACCACCAATACCACCACCAATAGCACCACCACCAACACCACCAATACCTCTACCACCACCAATACAACCACCACCAATACTGCAACCACCATTAACACCACCAATACCATCACCAGTACAATCACCACCAATACCACCACCACCAATACCACCACCACTGATACCACCACCACCATCACCACCAATACCACCACAACCAATACCACCACCACCAATACCACCGTCAATACCACAAATAAAAATACTACCACCACCAATACCGCCACCAATACCACCACTAATACCACCCCACAACCAATATCACCACTAATCCCACCACCAGTACCACCACCAACACCAATATCACCAACACCACCACCAATACCACTACTACCAATACCACCACTAACACCACCACCACCACTAATACCACCACCACCTACACCACCACCACCAATACCACCACCACCAATACCACCACCACCAATACCACCACTGATACCACCACCACCAATACCACCACCAATACCAATACCACCAATACCAATACCACCACCACCAATACCTATACCACCACCATCAATACCACCACAAATACCAATACCACCACCAATACCACCACCACCACCAATACTCCCACAACCAGTACCACCACCACCAATACCACCACCACCACCAATACCACCACCACCACCAATACACCACCAATACCCCCAACACCAATACCACCAATACCACTACCACCACCACAATACCAATACCAGCACCACCAATTCCAATACCAATACCAACACCAACACCACCAATACCAATACCACCACCATCATAAATACCACCACCATCACCAATACCACCACCAATACCACCACCAATACCACCACCACCAATACCACCAATACCACCACCACCACAATACCAATACCACCACAACCAATATCAATACCAGCACCAATACCAACACCACCACCAATACCAATACCACCACCATCACCAATACCACCACCATCACCTAGATCATCTTGACTAAGACTGGGCAAGCAGTTTGAGTAGCTTAGGAGAGGATGAATATGCCCAGTTAGGTAGCCATTTTCTTTTATTACTTGACATGCTTTTTTAAGCCAAATCTGTTTCTCTATGTCATGGTAATGAATGTCAGTGCCTAGGAGCTGAGTGCCATTTCACCTGACCTAGAGACTCTGTTGCACCTTGCTGCTGTGTCTCACTCTTTTCTCACAATGGAGGATCTAATGAACTATTGCACCATGTGAAATGGGTAGTAGAGTCCTATTCCTTCCGTGGACATGCACTAATGCAGGTCCGGCCTACTAAGGCGCATGTATCTCTCCAATTGGGTGTAGTATGTAGGGAGAGAAAGATATCAAGTGAGTGTGCCAGCAGCCCGGAACATACTCTACATATATATTGCAGGATCAAATAAATCTAGCCTGCTTCCTCCAGGGATCAGTAAAGTAAAAAGGTGCCTTCAAGGGATTTTTTCGATGTTTTAATTTTTATAATTTCAAAAAATGAATTGAAAATAGGTTAATTATATACCTATAGATTTAATTATGATTACTTCTTCTTATTATTTAAGTTACTTAATTTTCAAATTGGAAATCAGAGTGATGTAGATGAATCACCACATTTTAGCATAAGTCAGATGAAACAGAAGGAAAAAAGGAAAACGAACGGGTGTATATGTAAAAAAGTAAGTTTATATTCAAAGTTCAAAAAGGGTACTGATAATCACAACATTTGTTGATACAGTGAAAGGAAAACACTTAGTTATTTATGCCTTCACATTCAAGTCAATCGAACACTTTTTCCAAAGGGATTAAATTAATTTGCCGGAAAACAGTGTGACAGGGATCAGGCATCATTTCATTTTCCACTAAAGTATAGAAAACATAGGAGGAAATGCAGGTAATTGGAGGCATTGTTCATGAGTAGGTCCTCCTCTCCTCTCTTGTTGAACAACAGGAAAAGATTTAGTGAATGGTTACTCCAGCACCAAAAGCTGGAGTATGTAACACCAATATACTCACACCTGCGTTCAACCGTGAAGGAACAGGGGCCTGCACCAGATTTGTTGGGCAGGTCCTGTCTCTGCAACCCAAAGTTTAACTGCCTGTACTAGCATTCTGAATCCTAAGCAATCCATTGTGTATAGATTCCCCTCTTATCTCTCTGTTTGGTAAGGTGACCTCCAGGTCGACAGATCTGACACAGCTATTCCATCACAC
The DNA here is from genome assembly GCF_964204655.1 of Triturus cristatus. Lineage (NCBI taxonomy): Eukaryota > Metazoa > Chordata > Amphibia > Caudata > Salamandridae > Triturus > Triturus cristatus. The sequence continues at coordinate 459,855,574 of NC_140580.1, read as the reverse complement.
GAGGAACAGCTTGATTTATAGTTGAACTGCTTAGATAGCTTCCTTCATAACATTTGATTCTTGCCAGCATGCTGATATACGATATAACTCACCTGTTAAGATATATTGCTGGATTCCTTGGAAGGCAAGATGTAGTAATGTTTCCAGCTTCTGGGCTGACAGCTACCAGCGTGATGTGGCTCCAGTTCATCTACCAGAAAAGTGGCAGTTTGTGAGAAAAAAAACAACTAGTGGCTCCCACACCCGGAGAGATTACACCTAAGGTACGGGTGTCATTATTTTTTTTCAGTTCATGACCTGAGGTTATACCTGGCTTTTACAGAGGGTGGGTGGTCCAGTGCCCTTACCCTCTACACCATTCAGTCATAAGATTACGTTTTCCAATGGCACAGCCAGTGTGGGTACCGCTGTCGGAAACCTGACAGTATCCATTTTATTTTAAATATAGCAGGTAAACTGAAGGTTTGGCAGACCGACTACTATGTCACATTTGTGATCGAGAACTCTGTCCACCGAACTCTAAATTAGGCCCATATTCCTCAGCACAGAACAATCATGCTTGTAAGTTCTGTTCAATAACTTGAAAGCAGTAGTGAGACAACTTTACTAATTGTCATGAGTGACATCATGGTGTTTTTGACAATATCAATACTAGGAGATGCATAGGATGAACTCACACAAGATGCCGAGATTTTTCAGTTTGAAGGCCAATACTAAGGTGTTTTCTAGGTGTTAGGGTCAGTGAAATGTGATCATATTCCAAGTTTTTGTTCTGGTTGCCCACAGTTCCATTTCAGATCAATTCAGGCACAAGTGGGTTCATTGATTCACAAATAGATATTTCTATGTGGTTGCGATGATTAGGACTATTGCCTAGCCTCAAATGAATTGGAGTGTCATTTAAATACATAAGGAATTATTGTTCTGGAATAGGACTGTTTTTTAGTCTCTGGTGGTTTGGTGTTTCATTCCTATACACTTTCAATGTAAGTTGACAGTGCAAAATCCGATCTGAAATGTAGAGTTTAAAGAGAAGCTAGGCCAGAAAAAAACACGGATAATGCCATAAAGTATGCTGAAGACATACAGGTGCCAATTTAGATCAGCTGACTGAAGGCGGACAGGAAGGAAATGAATGAGACAAATTCTTTCATCATGTACATTTTTAGAATCAGTTGTGTTATAAAAAAGTGTTTTAAGATGCCAATAAATACAGCTAGTAAAATAGTACAAGAATTTCAGGCTGCCCCCTAGGTCAAAGAAGTTGTGCTATTCTAAGACTATAAAATATCAGATTTGTATTCATGAAAACTAAAATGAACCAGAGATCAACTCAACTCTTGTCAGAAGCAGCAACATCAGTTTGAAAGAAACACCCATTTGGAATTAATTATGTCTTCTTAATATTGTTTACTTTCATGATTGCTATATCTTTTCTAGTAAAAATGTACAGAGTCTTTTTCACGTGAACACTCACCAGAATGGTATCTCCATTTCCATTATATCCTTTCACCTACATATCTAAAGTTCTGTGTTTAAAACTTATGGTAACTATAAATTGCATTTTTAGAGTTGTTTGGATTAAATCAATCCATTATATTAAATTCCTCAGTTGTCTTCCATCTCTAGTCTGCATTATATTAAAAGAAAAAAAAATTGTATTGTACCTTTGAAGATTAGTATTGGGGTAATAATTGGACCATTCCTATTACAATTTTTTGAGTGATCTTTCTCCTCTCGGGTATTTCAATGATGACTCCACAGCCTTAGAATTTAATTAGTGCTTGTTTATCTATGGAGAAAGGACTGAAAAAAGCATCTCTCGACCTATAAAACCAATTCCCACATGTAGATCACTGTAGAAATGCATTTGTTGTACCTGTCGTAATTTTGTGTTTGTAATTTGTGTTTTGTCAAGCATATGGTCACTGCAGGTTCCATGTTACCTAGCCTAAACAGCAGAATTGCACTGGCTGTGGGTATTGGACTATGTCCTCATTTTGCTTTTTAACTGCATGAAGTTGTTATGGAGCACAAATATAAAAGGCAAAAATGATGAATCCAATGAAAGGAGGCAGTAGTTGAATGTAGGCTGGATCTTATAACCAAACATAAGCAGTGCTGGTCCGAAATTGTAGTGCAGGTGATTTTGAATTGAATAAGTTTCTTCACTGGAAGTAATTGCAGGCTTTTTCACCTAAGCTGTCATGACTGTTTCAGTGTCTGATTTTGAACCAGTTTCTTAATTCTTCAAAGTGAATTTGAAAGGCAGCTCAGAAGGCTTAGTTAAGTACCATTGGCATGAACAAGCACTGGCCACACTAATGCCAATATGGTCCACTGTGGCTAAGTAACATATGGAAATACTTTCTTAAATTATCTGAAGCAAAAAAGTCTGACCTCACCCTACCTGTCAACTGCGACGCATGTGAGGATTGATGGTTAGGGATTCAATATACTCAATCCCTTTGTTATCGGTCATATTTATTTCTGTAGTTGAGACAGTCAAGACTTTTGAGTTTTACCCTTACAAGTTCAAGAAAACAGAATTTAATAATTTTTTTCAATAATATGGATATTGGCATGCAAGAAAAAAGAATCAATGTTTAGTTGCTAATCTTGCTGATTGGATTAATGTATTTAACTGTTTCCATACACCTAATAATCTAACCTAAGAAACATCTAACTTTTTGTGTTACTTCAGAGTATTTTCTCTTTTGAAACCTGGTACTAAATTCTAATGGCAGGTTGCCAAATGATTCAATATCCCTGAACTATTACAACATGCTTCCCTTTTAGTGATACCCACAGGTCCAGCACACAACACAAATAAGGATGACACAAGACATAAGACCCAAAAGCAACAATGATCACACACTATACATGTCCCTTTTCCAGTGAAAAATAGAAAGTAAATATTGCTTCATTTCAAAGTTTGAAATTACTATTTTCAGTCATGAAAACTTAACATTTCTCTTTTTAGTTCTTCAAATTTTTAAAGAAATTGTGCAACTCAATCAAAAATAGTTAAAAGTTCTGAATTTAACTTGTGTTATAACATTAATGAAAATCATTATCTGCAAAGACAAATGCCCAACTCTGTTTCTGAATATTTCTATATGGAGCAACAAATGCCTTCCACTCTGATTTCCCAAAATTAATTTGAAAAACATTACAGAATTATATAAAAGTAAATTATCACTGTGGTTGCACTTCTTTCAACCGATTCGTCACACTCAAGGTTTGTTTCTAGCATGAAGTCAGCTACATCTGTTCATGTGATGGTGCATTTGCCGGACTTAAACCTGAACTCCGTTACTGAATTTGTAGTTCTCTTTGTGGAAGATTATTTAAATTAATGTTTGGTGTTCACGTTTCTTTAGATTATTCCCAATGATAACCATGGTGAGCATTTGCTGTCCATGCTTCAAGATCTGACAAGCCACAAATCTAGCAGTGCATCACCTGGCTCCAGCCTCGATGAGAGAAGGGATGAGGAGGAAACAAAGTCATTATACTCATTTTGTTTCAAAGTGTCTGAAGATAATATTTCCAGGAAGGTACGTCTTTGAAAGTATTGCATGACTGCAAAAGGAAATTGGGTAGCTTAGGTTTACCCCAGGTCTGACAAATTATTAAGTTGCGGTGTAAGAAATGTCTATCCCTCTAACACAGCATGGGTTATGGTTATGTGTGTTTTATTGTTTGCTTGATCAGTCTGAAGATAATATCTCCAGGAAGGTACGTTTTTGATGGTAGTGCATGACAGGGAAAGGAAATTTGGAAGCTATAAGTTCACCACAGGTCTAACAAATTAGTACTCTGGGGTGCAAGAAATATCTGTCGCTCTAACACAACATAGAATATAGTTATGTGTGTTCTATAGTGTTTGCTTGATATGTCTGAAGATATTATCTCCAGGAAGGTAAGTCTTTGATGGTAGTGCATGATTGGGAAAGGAAATTGGGCAGCTGTGGGTTCACCACAGGTCTAACAAATTTGTAAGTTGGAGTGCAAGAAATGTCTATTCCTCTAGCACAACTTGGGTTATAGATATGTGTGTTCTACAGTGTTTGCTTAGTATGATTCTTTTGTGGAACCAATTAATTTGAGCTAGTTCATTTTCATTTCATTTCATTAGTCTTTATTGTCGATGCATTTCATCATAAAAGACATTTACAAAGCATTAAAAGATAAAAATACATATTTTAAAAGACACGATTTTAAAAAGAAACATGAACAAAGTGCTTAAAAATGGACCAATGTCTTAATACCTCTTGTTTCTAATAAACCAAACCCAGGCCAAGAACTTAGCAACAGCAATAGCAACATATTCACTAGGCTCAAATCTCAACATTTCTAGAGCTTCTGACCCTTGTCTAGTGCCCAATGTTCGACATAAAGGCTTGAGCCATTTAGCTCGGGGTGCAGCATAGGCAGGACATGCAAAGAAGATATGACCAACAGAATCAATACAGTCAGGGCAACTTTTACATGAGTCACTAGACATACCCTTCCACTTTTTGGTGAAAGAGTTAGTCTGAAGTGTGCCTACCCTAAATTGATGATAAAGTTTCCTGTCACAAGGTCTGGTGATGGTATCCCAGTATACTTCGAGGAATGGGGTTCTTTTTTGGGCCAGGAACCTTCCTGTCAAGGACTCTGCAGTAACTGAATTGATATGTTTCTGCTGCACCATAGACCAGTAGAGACTCTTGAAGTCTTTCTTAGAGGGAAAGGGGTTGTTAACCGGGTCGGTCCATAAGTTGACCAACCCCATGGAATTCAGGAGCTGCTTGGTCTGTTTGAACCAAGGAATGTTACCAGCCCCCAGAATAGAGCGCACATCAAGGAAGGCCTTTGCATAGAGGTCCAGCTCAGGGACTGTCCATAAACGCCTCCAAAAGGCCAGTGGCTTAAACCTCGCAATATCTTCAAACGAATGACAGCCAAGGTCCAGCAGGAGGGGTTTAACTGGGGTAGAACATGGAAGGCCCGTAAGTAATCTAAAAAATTTGTATTGTGCCTTAACCAAAGGAGAAAGATCTGCAAAGCCCCAGAGTTCAGCACCATAGAGGATCGCAGAGTTTATCCTCGCATTAAAGATTTTGATGGGGGGGCCTATCATTCTCGACTTGGATTGCTTATGTTCTTTAACTAGGCAACCAGAAAGCTGGGCAAATTTTAGAGATAAAACATCAATTTGCGGCCTCCAGTCCAACTTATTTTCAAAAACTACCCCTAGATAGGTCATAACGTGTGTACGCTCAAGCAAAGCTTTGTCCATAAAAACATGTCCCTTTATGCCTCTCCCTTTATTAAAAACCATATATTTGGTTTTGGACACATTGACCGCCAGGTCAAAATCAGAACAGAAATGCGTAAAGACATTAAGTGCCGCCTGTAGTCCAGATAGGGTCTGAGAGAGAAGTAGGGTGTCATCAGCGAACATGAGGAGTGGGATTTTAATACCTCCAAGCGTAGGAGCGTCCGTCGATGTGTTGGAGTAGTACTTAACAACACTGTTGATAAACAATAAAAACAAAGTGGGAGCAAGGACGCACCCCTGCCTGACACCCCGATTGACCCTGAACCGACCAGTAACCTGGCCCTGTTTTCCCCAGCGGACTTGTGCGTAGTTATTGTCATGGAGCCTAATGATGATATTCAGAAGATCTGGAGGAAGCCCTAGCTCCGCCAATACGCTCCAAAGTTTAGTTCTATTGACTAGGTCAAATGCTGACCGGAGATCTACAAAGGCAGCATATAAAGTACCGCCACACAAATAGACCGTTTTCCAGACAATCAGTTGGAATTTGAATGCCTGGTCGATGGTACTAGTACACGGTCTGAAACCGGCTTGGAGAGGAGAGATGATGTCCTCCTGCTCAATCCAAGCCTGGATTCGTGCCAAGATCATTCTAGCGATAATTTTCTGGACCGAGTCAATAAGACTAATTGGGCGGTAGTTCCCCGGGCATGAACGATCACCTTTTTTGAAAATGGGGAGAATCTCAGCCCCCCCCCAAGAATCGGGAATATCTGCCCCTCTGGCTACGGCATTGGCAAAATGTGCGATGTAGGGCACCCAGTTCACTGTATCAAATTTGAAGAGATCCGCAGGAACACAGTCCATGCCCGGCGCCTTGCCACTTGAAACCTTACTTAAAGCCTGTTTGACCTCAGCGCAGTCAAAAGTTAAGGTTATGGGAAGGGAGAGGTCCCCCGTTATAGCTGGGGCAGGCCCCTCAACAACTGTGGGATCTGAAAATTGGGATTCAAAATGGGTCACCCAGGCTTCCGGGGGGACATGATTAGAAGGGACCTGGCTATTCTGGGAGTTACCCCACTTAACAGTATGCCAGAAGAGGGTTAGGTTCCGGTGCTTACTGGCAGCCAAAAGGTTGTTCCAGTGATCATTATCCCACTCCTGTTTGGCCTTGGCCTTAGCCTTTTTATAGTTTATCCTGGCCAGTCGGACATTATCTGGTTCTTTATTAGCAATGGCAGATTTTAATTTGCTAAAAGATTCTCGGCAAGTTTTGTTGTACCAGGACGATGGTTTTAGAGTGACGGATTTCTTCTTGGCCTTACAAGGTTTTAAAAAAAGGGATTTAAGGCCAGTGAAAAGATGATCATGTATGCATGTAGCTTTACCAGTCACATCCTCGGTGTACTGAAGAGACTGAATGTCAACCAGAGCACCGGATACCATGGAACTAATCCTGGACAATAATTCAGCATCCATTGCAACTTTGTCCCAGCGTACCCGCCGTTGATCATTAGTTAAAACGGCTTCCGCAGTGACTATTTCTGAGGGTTTGGCTCTCTGGGCTGGGCAAAGTAAAAGACTTAAAACCAACGGGTTGTGGTCACTCTCCGGGCGGTCTAATATCGCCATATCACTTAGAGTGAACCAGAACTCGATTTTAACAAGGGCATAATCAATTCTGCTGCTACAACGTCGGCCATCTGAGAAAGTCATCTTTCCACCCCTGTCAGAGGCAGTCCTCCCATTGGCGGCCCTGAATCCCCGCTCCATACATAGTCCCATCCACTGTGTGGCTGACTCTGTCCACCTCTTGATAGGAGGGAGATCGAGGGGAGGAATATTTAAAATAGCATCTACTTCCCAGGTTAATGAGTCTAGAGTAGAGAGCAGCGGTTCAAAACAGCAATTTAGATCACCCACAATCAAAACATTTGTATGCGTGTCAATAGTGTCCAGAAACCCATCTAATAATAAAAAGGTATTTGTGCCACGTCCCCCGGGGAGGCCTCTATTATAGACGTTTACAATTAGGACTACAGGATCATTGTCGTGTTGCAAGGAAATAATTAATAGGTCAGGGCTATCAATAGCTATTTCCTTGAGTGAATACCCAAGGGATTGCTTAACCCAGATACAGAGCCCACCAGACGGGCGGCCCCTTGTGCCACGAATTGCCCCCTTAAAAAAGTTCACATACCCTGGAAGATAGATCGGGTCCACAGCCCATGTCTCCTGGAAAACCAGGATATCATGGGTGTCGACCCAGCCTACCCATTCTTCAGAGGATACCCTGGTACCAAGGCCCGCAACATTCCACGAAACCAGGGTCAGGGGCATAGAACTAAGTGGCATTGTGCATGGTACTGCAGATGCGGGACCCTTGGTAGTTGGGGTAATATCGATATTAATGGGGCCCCTAGTCTCGCTATCAGTTATGGAAGGATCAATGGGGGGGAGGGACGGACTAGTTGGGTGGGAAAACGGGATACTGGAAAACATATTTACCAAGCCAACTTGAGCCCCCCGGAAACACCCACTCCCTGCTTGCACTGGGTTAACGGAGCCAAAACAAACTTCCCACAAGTTATTCGAATCTACCAGATGGGGTAACTGTCAGTCAACCCCATCTAATGAACTCAAGGGTGTGTAGAAGTTTGACAGGGGGAGATGGAAATCCGGCCTTATCTGGTGGTAGGAAGGCCTATTTACCCTTTCCCAAACATAGGACATATCACGTGTAGTGACAGTGGGTTTGTGTGGAAGAAAATATGACAAATCCACTGTAGAAATGCCAGTCCCTCTCAGGGTATTGGGAAAGGAACAGATATGCCTAACAACCCTCGGGTCGCGAAAATTTATGATCACACAATCTCCCTGCACCTGTTTAACTCTGTTGCCCAACCAACATACCCTACGGACGGTCATTATTTCGGTCCGTAGTCCAATAGGTAAAGGCCTGTTGGTATTTAGCCAGTGTGAGACTTTATTCTTTAGGTCGCTATGACACTCGGACTTTGTCTGAGGAAGCCGGGGTACATCCACCATTATAATGGTATATGGCTGCGACTCTGGTGGGAGATTGATAGACGGAAAGTTTTGATATGAAACAGCAGCCTCAAGGTTGATATTACAATCTGTTTCTCTCGGGACCTCAATGTTAACCTGAGGACATGGAACGTCCACCGCCTGGACAGTGTGTGTCGGGATACTAGGTAGTACTCCATCCAAGGGTGTATGGGCAGTGGAGGCAAGCCTAGATTTATCTACAATGTCATTGTTAGAGGAAGTTGCATGGTCAATAGAAGACACTGCAATCTTTTCTAGCAGGGACGTGTTGGCAGATACCATACCCTCTAGCTTCTCAAGTGAGGAGGCGAGACGCGTAACTCGCTCTAATAATGGGAGGAGTAGTGATTTAAATAACTTCTCTATAGGCTTGAGAAGATCGCAGGTAAAAGAGTCTGCGTTGGATTGAACGGGGGGAGGGAACGGGGACTTCAATCCACCAGATGCCAAATGTAAACTAGCAGACGTAGCAGGGTTTTGAGCTTCACAGGTAGGGGCAGATTTGTGAGGATTGGACACTTTGGGGATTTTGGCTCGTTTCCCCTTAGGGGGTGCTCCCATACGTTTCCTTTTACTCGGGATGTGCCTGGGCTTGGGGACCTGGATCATTGTTCCTGTAGTTTGCTGGTCAGTGGTAGGTGGCGGGATATCAGTACTGTCAGTGGTTTGGTCACCACTGGTATCAGGGATGCTAGTTATCTCCTGAATATCCACCAACGGGCAATGATCACGGGTGTCCGGCAGTACATTTAAAGTATCACCAGACAAAGTGGAAGGAAGTTGAGGTTGGCTGTTTTCAGGCGAGACAGCTAACATAATATTGCCAAGGGATGATCTTTTGGCAGAAAGTTCTAGGGACAGTCTTTTTTCCGTTAACAAAATTTCGTGTTCAAGAACACGAGCAGCTCTAGTAATAAAATTGTCAAGGGTCCCTGTAACTTGACCCCCTACGCTGTTCCTGGCCACCTTCCTGCCAGACCTTAAGGAGGTCATGATTTGGGGAATGAACAAACAGGCGAACAAACTCACAGAATAGGAAACAGATGAACCTCCGATAGTAACAGGAAGATAAATATCACTAAAAATGTCCAGCACACACTGCAATGTTTATACACAAGATATGGGCGACAAATGCTATGTAAACAGGCCACCGGTTGGCAAAGGCGCTTGTACTCACAGTACCAGCTGGGTATGTGACCTGTTCGAGTCGGCTCAAATTAGAGAGGGGGCCCGCCCCGACCACAGCCGCCCACGAACGGCCACAAACGGCCCGCTCTTTGTCCGGTCTTCGTCCGGGCTGCGTCCCGCGCTGCGGGAGTAGGATATTGTTTTGAAGCCTCAGGAGGGCGGGGGGCGGGCCAGCAGGGAGAGCGGACCGGAAGCTCTCCGTCGGTCTTGCAGGGACTTCTGGGAATTGAAGTCCCCGCACGCTCGCAGCCCTGCTGCTACTACACGCCAGATGCCGCTTTTCTTCCTCGGTGATCCTCCCAGGTGTCAGATGAGATCCCCTCCACAAGACGGGCGAAGGGGCACCCGCGAAGCGGGTGCGCCGAGAAGTAGACAGGTTCCAAGTAAGTGACAGGAGAGCCGGCAATTAGCAATTTGACCAAAGTGACCCACTCGTCTAGCTACAAACTGATGTTTTGAAGCCTCAGGAGGGCGGGGGGCGGGCCAGCAGGGAGAGCGGACCGGAAGCTCTCCGTCGGTCTTGCAGGGACTTCTGGGAATTGAAGTCCCCGCACGCTCGCAGCCCTGCTGCTACTACACGCCAGATGCCGCTTTTCTTCCTCGGTGATCCTCCCAGGTGTCAGATGAGATCCCCTCCACAAGACGGGCGAAGGGGCACCCGCGAAGCGGGTGCGCCGAGAAGTAGACAGGTTCCAAGTAAGTGACAGGAGAGCCGGCAATTAGCAATTTGACCAAAGTGACCCACTCGTCTAGCTACAAACTGATGTTTTGAAGCCTCAGGAGGGCGGGGGGCGGGCCAGCAGGGAGAGCGGACCGGAAGCTCTCCGTCGGTCTTGCAGGGACTTCTGGGAATTGAAGTCCCCGCACGCTCGCAGCCCTGCTGCTACTACACGCCAGATGCCGCTTTTCTTCCTCGGTGATCCTCCCAGGTGTCAGATGAGATCCCCTCCACAAGACGGGCGAAGGGGCACCCGCGAAGCGGGTGCGCCGAGAAGTAGACAGGTTCCAAGTAAGTGACAGGAGAGCCGGCAATTAGCAATTTGACCAAAGTGAGCTAGTTAAAACGTCTCCTGCCAAGCACACATTCTGAAACTTTTATTAATTTGAGTGTTTGCATCCACATACCTTGGAACAATGTGAAGAGTGATGTTCCCAAATCATTTAGAGAAAAGTGAAAGTCACAGCATGATTGGTCCATCTTAATCATCTCTTTCTATAAATGTAAACCTTCTGGGGTTAGTTAATTATCCTATGTCCTCGCAGTGCAACAGAGTAACATTTTCTATACTAATTAAACTGTAGACCATTCATTAGTATTCACTTGCCTCATAAGAACTCTAAATCAATGATTTAGATGAAGAGTTTTGACTAGAAACAATGAATGTCTTTCAAATCTATTGATATGTCTGATTGATCTGGGAAGTTTTTACCCCATCCATATGTTATCTTAGCCACAAATGTACTGTCAAATACCTTGCAATTGTTTTTGTTTATATGCCCTTATTCATATTCCATTAAGTGCATTCATTATATATTTGCAATGACAGCAAAAAACAGCATTATGAACAAAAATGCAAGAGCATAGTCGTTATTGCCGAGGTACATAGCCAGAGCATGCATATAGGAGATTAAATTATGAAAACCATTCACCCTCCCTTATTGGTTGTGATTTATGTTTCTGCAGCTCAATTTCTATGATAGGCTTAATATATCTAAAAAACAAATACTGGGTTGGCAATATTGTGTTAATATTAACAGTAAGAAAAATGTAGTCATTTACATTGATGTGTTGGGGTATATGGGAATCATCCCCAGAAATTATTTTCATAAAATTATCTCACTATAACCAAATTAAGATACAGAGATACTGGACAGGACTAAGGTGAAAACCTCATTAAGTCATCAAGTATGACACAATCCAAATTGTGTCACTTTCTGAGGCAGGTTGATACCTTGATAAGCACTATTTGAAAGCATCATGCACATTAAGTGTGAGGTAAGTGGCCACTAAGTTCTGACTACTCATGTGAATATTATTCCCTATACTTTACCAGAAGTGATTGACCATAGAACATCAAGCGTTCCATGTAGAAGCAGGCCTTGAATAGAGTTACTATGTTATCAGGTCTTGATCAACTTAAAACCACCATGAACAGGACACACTGGAATCCTCAGCATTAGATGAAGAAATAAATAAGTTTGCTAAACTGTGAGAGGAATTACTTTGCTAAAATCCCCCATGTATGTCCTTATCCTTTGAGTCAGTCAAGTGCTTCTCCAAAGTCATACGTAGATTACCAAGTAATAAAGAGTTGCACATTTGTTTATTGGGATATACTTGTCACACAGTGGCTTAAGGTTCGATCTTGATAGGAAGAAAAGTTGCTACAATGGTGATGTGTATCAAGAGTGGTGCATATTTGTATGTACTTGAAATATTTGAACTGAGGACATTTTTGTTTGAAGCCTGTTCCCCGGGTGGCAATGTTTTACCGCTCACAAGAAGCTGATATAGTATCTGGATGCCACATTCTATCCACTCTAGTTAAAAGACAGGCTTTTTCCCAAGGCCATCAACAGATTATTCTAGAGGCAGGTAGTGAGCATTTAACTTCAAATTTCAAGTTAGAGAGAATACTGTGACTATGATCAAGCTTTGCCCTAAAATGCACTGGGATTGTGCCTTCCTGATGCCATCTGTAGACCATGGGATGATGTGCTATGCTTCTTGATCGGCTAGGCATTGTCATTACGGGACTAATCAATAAAAAGTGAGTTCACACCCAGTCTCTAAAAGTAATTTGAATGCTAACCGATCTGTTTGGCACAGGTTTACATTTTTCAGGAAAATTTAGGACCCTTTATCCTTGGACTCACATTGTTTGATGATACATTGATTTAACTTTCTTTAGAATGAGGAAGGCCTCTGGCAAGCTAGCATTGTCAGAAATTGGTGAGCTGAGGAGACAGTCGCATTATTGGCATATCTGGCCAATCTCACCAGGATAAAGACAGAGGCGCAGTGCTGGTATTCAGTGTTACAGCTGTTCCAGATCTTGCTTTAAATACATTTCAATGTCCTAAAATCACTTGACAGTCCACAAATGAATCTGGCACGTGGAGGGCATGAAGAAGAAGCAGATCAGTGATGGAACTGTTCACACCGCAACTGAATGTGCTACCAATTGCGGATATTATTGTTGGAAAGTGCGCCTCAGAATTATGAAGGCACACAAGTACATTGATGCCACAAATGTCGAGCTATCTTGCGCCTAACTGATAATAAATCAATCACCTACTCCTCTGTCCTATGTGAAGTAGGAGACCCAATCGATAAAGTGGATCATTAAAGACATCTCTTATTTGCTCCTCATTTTAGTTGAAAGAAGCCACATAGTCTGCTATTCTCTTCCATGTCAGACCCTGGTAAGCTTTATTTAATTATAAACTAAATTAATTCAATTGCATATGAAGCCAATAAAGACAACATCACAGCAATCATCTATCTGCTGTGTCGAAGCCCTTCTCTGGTTCCATTGACTAAGCTGTCATAAACTCAGCAGAGTCCCTCAATTGTTCCTTGTACATGCCCCAAAGAGGGAATCAGCATTTCTATTTATTAATATTGAATAATTTTAGTGAGATACCTTACAAATTTGAGAAGCTTGTTGCAGAATTTCCTGGTCGATCTCCATAAATCATTAAATATATTGTGACATTTCTCATCAAGCTTAAGTGAGAAATATCATAATGTGGATAAAATTTACAAAGTCATTTGGACTTCTGAGTTCAATGCCAGCAATTCACAAAATCAATTTACAGGGCTAACATTACTAACGTATGGAATCATTTTAGGCACATGTATCTCTGAAGGCTGGGGTAATGGGTGTTCTAGGGCAAGAATGCCTTTGAAAGTTTGGTGACACCTGAACTCAAGATTTTGTGCATATTCATAAACTTATTCTTAACCCATTTCCACTTTGGAAAATAGTTGCAGATTTTCTCAATTCAATTCAATATTTATTAAAGAATTGGATCTCCAATGAGGTCCACATAAAAATGTACATACAAAATATTACATCAAATATAATAAAACATAAGGACAAATCATTTCTCAGTCCATTAGTGATTATCGAAAGCCTTCATGACAGGTCTTAGATTTTCCCTTACATAACATTAGTGGATATTGTCAATTACCCTAATGAGCGAGACGAATAAGGTTCTCAGCATCAAAACCAAATGGCTCATGGGAAGCAACAAGAACCTAAAAGACCTCTACCAAAACAAGTGGCATAAGTTTAGGTCCATTCTAGACAATAGCAGCTTCGTGTAATAATCAGTATAGGATAATGTACATCACATCAATTGCTTGGTAAAAAATAGAAAAGAATTCTAAAACAATCAGCGTAATTGCTTGGTAAAAGACAGAAAAGTATTCTAAAACAATCAGTGTAATTGGATAAACAATACATTTTCCTCTTACAACAAAATCTAAAAAAAACTAAATCTAATCTTATTTTGTGCGAAAACGAGTTAATGGCAGCAACTACATATATACATTTCTAAAACATTTAGACAGCAACACGTAACAGCTTTGTAGGAAATTAAGTTTGAAATTAGCAGCAAGAGAGTGGGAGTAACAAAACATATCCCAAATTGTGCAAAGTGCAGTTGAGTAGCAGCCAATACATGTGCAAAATACAATCCAAAATCCAGCTTCGGTAGAACATTAAGTTTGAAATTAGCATCAAGAGAGTGGGAGTAACAGAACATATCCCAATTGTGCAAAGAGCAGTTGAGTAGCAGCTAAAACATGTGCAAAATATAATCCAAAACAAGGAGAGAATATCAAGACTCCATAAAAGGACATCAGGCACGGGGGTTAACAGCATAATTGAAGGGAGAGCCATGTGTCTATAAGTAGAGCCTATTTAAAAGGATATATAAAAAAGGTAAATATATACATAAACTCCTTAAAAAAGTTGAATAGTTTTACACAGACTGCTTCGTTCTTTGGGCAAAAGAGAAAGTGGCGGGCTGAGGCTACATTTTTAATACAATTTTGTAAAAACATCGGCTGAAGCCAGGGACGACGACTCCAAACCAATGCTGAACAGACAAACAAGACATGATCCAGGTTCTGAATGCTCAGCTCACAGAAATTACAGATTTTCCCATTTTTCATGCACTGGGACCAGTTTACTGTTAAGTCGTTTAAAGGTAATATATTCATGCAACATAGAGTAAGCCATCGTCGATTTCCATGTTCTAGATTCCTGGATAAATATTTCTGAGAAATTCTCTGAGAATTCGTCCTGGCTATTATCTTTAATCTCTCTTTGGAATTACAAAATGTAATATCTCTATTATAGTTGATCTTACCACTTATGGTTTTTCAAAAGGATTTAAATTCTGAAGGCGGGAGGGTATTCACCGATTCCACTTGTACATAGAAAACTTTTAGTGCCAAAGAAAAATGATGATAGAGGGAATATTTACCTACAATGCCGCAGAAAAGTTTTTAACACATGAAAACTCTTAATGAATAAGGCTCACTTTTTTTTAACTGATATCCCCAACGTAAAATCCTGGATAAACCTTGGATATAGGAGCTTATCAAGCCAAATTCCAATCTAATAGCAGCTGATGGGACTAACGTGTTAAAATGACATAGTTTACTTAAAATCTGGCCTTCAGTCCTATCTAGAATACTCCAGTCCTTTACAGGGATTGATTCAATAGCATAATGCAGAGTCGGAGGGATTTTTGCTTTGAAAACCGTGAGCAGATGTAAAAAGTGCCTTCTGCCCATTGCACTATAGAAAATACGCAAACCATTCGCGTGAGATGCAGCTTTACAGGAACTGTGTTCGATATGAAGTTTATTCTTCGTACTGGCCGCTATTAGTTATCCTAAGTAGAGATATGAATCTACCACCTCCACCTTTTCATGACCAATTTGCCACTTAAAATTACATGATTTTCTACTTCTATTACATTTCATGATTAAAATGTTGCTTTTCAATACATTTATCTTCAAGAAATGTGCCACTGTGTAATTCTGTAATGATATCAGCTTTTTGTTCAGCCCAATAGGGGTTAAGTCCATCACTGCTATTCGTCAGCATAGAGGAGACATGCAAAAGAGCGGCTGCCTATCTTTGGTGCATCTCCCTCTAACTGAGAAAAACATTCGGATAAATCTGCTATATATAAGGAAAATAGCAGCGGTGCTAATAAACAACCTTGTTTCAGGCCACTTTCTATGGGAATTACAGATGATAAGCCTTGGTTTCCTCCCATTAATACCTGGCACCAAGTTTGAGAATGTAAGGCAATAATTAAAGGTAGCAGGGGAGAGAGCACTCCCATTTTATGCAATTTTTTTCTATAGTAATGGCCGGTCTACCTTATCAAAGGCCGTTGAAAAATCTATGAAGGCCGTATACACGTTTGACCTACTAGAAATCGTGTATTTCTCCTCAATTAGTTTCAACATGGAGATGTTATCCAGGGTAGAATGATTTTTCCTAAATCCTGCTTGCTCTATAGGGAGGACCTTCTTCTCCACCACCCATTCAGTGAGGTGATCAAGAATACTATGTGTAAATATTTTTTCCACCGCATCTAATAAGGCTATTTGCCGGTAGTTACCCGGATGGGTTCTAGGGCCCTTTTTGTACGGAGGGATTAAAATACTTCCACACCAAGATGGTGGTGTCTTCCCCTGAGAGTAGCAAAAATTAAAGAGTGGAGCTAGGTAAGTGGTCCACAACAGTGGCTCCTTTTTAATTACCGTCATGGGAATTTCATCAGGACCCATTACTCCTGAGGGTCTAATTTTTTTAATAAATCCTACCACGTCACTCATTGAGGGCGCATAGTTGAATACAGGGGTTTCAAGCGAGTAGGGTACAGCGGGGACGGAGCTGGTATAGTTAGAATTCGCAGAGTAGAGTTCTATCAGATGGAATTTCCATTCCTCTTCTTTAATAGGGATGGGGAGAGATTTCACTCTTGTGCTACAGCAGTCAGTGATTATTTCCCAGTACCTTTTTCCTCTGTCTTTTTCTCTTCAATAGGTTTATTAGATTACTTCATTCCAGAGAAAAATTCAGGAACTGAGTCTTCACTAGTTTATTTATTTCCCTATTTATAGTGAGCATTGAATTAGAATGTGATCTCCGTTTAGCTGGAACATGCGATGATTTAAATGATGTAGCCAGAGAACCTACATTATGGGGAAAGGCTTTGAGTAAATCAGATTGAGGAGAGTCACACTCAGTCATTAGTAAGTACTGCTGATCTCTTATCAGAACTGTTAAATTCTCTTTTAGTTTAGCGGTTGCAAAAGTATTCCAATGAAATCTACCATGTGTTGCATTAAACCCTACTGTGCTGCCTTTAAAGTTCCAGGGGCTTACCTTAGCACAAGTAAATTCAAACTTAGAGCAGATCAACATATGGTCACTAAAATCATTTCCCAAAACTTCCATACTTATGAGTTTACAAAAGAAATCTGCAGAAACAATTAGATAATTTATAATAGATCTCCCAGTTGGCGCCTTATGGGTATAATTTGCTGGAGTATCGTTTTCTAACCTCCCATTAGCAATTATAAGGTCTAAGCTTCTCAGACCTTCAAATAATGCAGCTCCTCTTTTGTCTGTCCTGCTTTTATTCAGAAACTGGGCAGGGAGGATGTTTAAGGCTTCGTTGTTTTGGGAAGAGACTTCAGAATTTAAATCTCCAACTAACATTAGGAACCTGCAATCTTCACTTTCCAAGGTAGAGGAGATAAAAACAAATACGTCATTTAGTAGATGAGAGTAAGATGCATCAGGAGGTAAATATGTATTTACGATCAACAGGGAATTTGAGTGATCTTGGGCATCCTTGAGATCTAGCTTAATCGCCTGAATTAAGTTAGAGGCATGAGAGAATTCTTTATGTGACCATCTAAGACTTCTACTTAGCATAATAGCAATACCTCCTTTAGCTTGTCCTCTATTTACAGGAAGTGCAGGCCGGCTCAGCACTAAATAATCTTCAGTGGACCAGTTCTTTGTGATCCAAGTCTCTTGTAGACATATTATATCAGCACTCTGCTCTGTCAAAAATAAGATTTCATTTTTGTTGGCGCTTAAGCCGGCTGCGTTCCAAGATATCACATTAATATCCTTGATAGGAAGAATTCCCAAATCATAAGCCTAAGGATCCATTTGTATTAAGACGCCGGCTACCCAACTCCATTTCTTATCTTCCTCACCTGCACAAAGTTCATACTGGGTCTTTTTCTCTGTGTGAAGCGAGACACTCCTTCCTTCTTTGCCAAGGGAGACCTGCAATATACTCACTCTCTCCTGGAAGGGTATGCCCCATGTGGAGATTTCTGGATAAGTGTTGGACTGCTGATTTTGGAACACTTTTTTGAGGCTAGCTCCTCTTCAGGTGTAAGAACATCAATACCACAGCATGGTAATTTATCACTGTGTGACATTATCAAATGGGAGATACTTTTGGATGCAAACGTTACTCTTGCGACCCTAGGATTAGTATATTTTTTAACCTGAACCAGAGCGAGGTCATTTCTTCGGATCATTTGGAGGCCAGGGATTTCCGCAAAGCAACCCAGCAGGAAGGGCCTATTCATATATGGTTCATGGTCAACAATAAACGAGAAATCCAAGGTGTAAAGGGCAAAAGGTGAGTGATTGACTTGGCAGGTTACCTCAGGAAGATTTTCAATAAGATTATAAATAACATTATTACCTAAGGAGGAAGCAAGTAGTGAAGCTTTAGGGTTCAAATTACTCTGAACAGTAGAGTGAACGCATATATTTAATACAAATGCATCTTGGGAGGATTGAATTGGAGCACTTGGGTTTAAAAAAGGAGAACATGGTCCCAATAGATTGATTTCTGCTTGACCATCTTCCTTCTCCATAACGTTTGAATCGGGATTCGATGATAGATTGAGAATTAAATTAGGGTCGAAGCATAGCCCTTTTGCCCTTTTTTTATTTATCCCTCGACGTTTTCCCTTTTTTCCTTCTTCTTCTTCTTACAAACGCTGTTACTTTTATTCTTGATATCCTTTTCCTTAGTGGGTGAGCAACCAACTATTAGTCCCTCCACTATAGGATGCTCAGGAAGTTTTGCACCTGTTTTTAGGAAAATGGGGAAAACTTTTCAAATTCTACTTGAATTTTCCTTCTTAGCTTGCTGACAGGACGTAAATACAGCCACTGAAGCTAAATTCCCAGGATCGAAAAGCTGTTGTAGAGCAGAAGGGTGTAATTTGTCGAGTATATCTTCATTTTCTTTACCTTTCAATTTCATTTTGTTTTTCCTACTAGAAAAGGGCTTGCCAACCTGAACGCCAAAGTCCCGTCCTTTAGTGTTGGAAAGAGAGCCTGTTTGAGTAGATTTGAGCTGATTGGGGTTATCCTCCAAACACAGAGGGGAAGAGGACCCCTTCCCAGGATTAGGCTTACAGGAAAGAAGTAGGCCGGCTTTACCAGGCAAAAGTCTTTGCTCAGAGACTATGAATTTAGTCAGGGCCAAAAGAGAATACAATCGGAGTTACTTACTGATTTCTCCATTAAGGCTAAGATAGACGAGAGCACTCTTTTCAGGCAAAGTAATGATTCAGATATCAGCATTTTTGACTCTGGATTATTATTTAAGGGGTGAAAATTCAAGGATAAATCAGGAGTAGTCGATCCCTGTGAATTTAATATGCTTGTTCCGCTGGATGTACTACTAAACAGCTGCATTTTAACAGATTTTCTCCTGTCAAGGCCGGGAAAAAAATCTGTTTACAGTGTGGGAATTGAAAACACCCCAAATTAGCTTGAGCTATGGAAAGGAGTCTCCTCAAAGTGAAAAATAGTTTCACGATGGGAAAAAAAGAATTGTGCATTTGCACTCATGTACAGGTATTTCCGTAATTTGAACCTATGTACGATTTGCCTTCGCAGGGTGGTAGAATTGTAGGGGTACTGTTGGAAAGGTTTATGAAGTCCTGAAGTGAAGAAATCTGCTCCCGCGCAAGAGTATAAATCTAAAGGTGTAAATTTATGAATATTGCTGTGAATCAGGTCCATTGCTTCCTAAAATGAATGTAGTCTTTCATATTCACGTCTTCATTCAAAAATGCTCCATTACAACGAGAGTGTATGAAGAGTTATAAACAATAAACTGGACTCAAAAGCAAGTATACTTTCGCTGAAGTAAGTTTAGTTCATTTTAGTTTCAACACAATATTGCAAAAACACTACCATTCTCCATGGTGTGTCAACCAGCAATGCCTGTAATTCAAAGCAGAATCTTTAAATGATTAACTCCCGGCTGTGATTTGTTAACAGTGCTTGTGAACAATTGGTGCATTCTGTGCTCTTTTACAGAGTTTTAACTGGAAAATACCCCAAGGAACGCTGAACCAGAAGGACAAGCAATATACCATTGCAGCAGCGTTACCGCGGCCATGTTACACCGGTGATCTGGATGAATTTTCAGGCTCCTATGTGAAAGCAGAGGACCGAGGGTCCCACATTTTTACTGACTATAGCGTACAGCAGATGTCACAGCAACTAACCCTGATGCAAGAGGTAAATCATACCATACGAGAGCTTTATGTACAAATGGAAATCTTCTTCAATTGCTTCCGTAGTTGGTTTAACCTCTTCTGTGACCATGACGAGATAGTCTCGTCATGGAGCACGGTTGCGCTGTGCCCATGACGAGACTATCTCGTCATGAACCCCACCCACTAATGCAACGCCCGGCACAGGAGGGGGAAAGGGCGTGGCATTGAAGGGGTTAACGTTAATCTAACACGTGTTTCCGTTATTATTATTATTATTATTATAGCACTTCCAAGCAGCTGTATGTATGCATTTTTACCGCCCCAATCCCAATCACTATGAGCAGCATAGGATATTTACCAAAGCAGGCATTGTGAGAAGAGGGGTTTGCGGGCCTGGTAAATACCTCTTTTCCAAGTTCTGCCTCAGAGATGGGGTAAGACATTTGGAATTTGATGCCTACTATACCATTTCCGTGTGTCCCCGCAGCAAAGGAAAACAAGCATTGTCAAAGCCATTAGATCATGGTTTTTGCAAAACTTAATTGTTTGGGCCCTTATCAGCCGCCTGAAGATAAGCAGCATCAAAACTAATAGGTGTTGCCCTTGGGATCTATTGGCTAATGCCTTCTGGCGATGCTGTGTTGCACAAGCAAAAAGCATTTTTAGCTATGGAAAAAAAGGCACAATTAAGCAGCCACTACTGGCAGCCCTGTCATTTTGTAAGAGCATGCATGCTTGAAGGTGTATGTGTGCACGTGTCACCATGCATCTACAGGCTTACGAAATAATACCAGAGCCCCTTTTTAAATTTACAGATGCAAGATGGATCTGTAAATTAAAGAAAATATGAAACTCAAGTAGAGCGAGAGCATGTTTTTAAGGTAAAGAGGCCACCAGCAATTTGCTGCCTGGCTCTGCCCAAAAAATATTTAAAATAAAATAAAAATTTGATCGCTGGAGAGTTGGGAGAGCAAAACTGCTTTTTGGTGGTGGAGGAGAAAAGCGACACAAGAGGGAAAAAGCAACATGGAGGATGGGGAGGAGCACACAGGAGAGAGAGCAACACTGGGGCTAGAACCATACAAGGGAGAGAGCAAAGGGGGGTGTGAGGAGAGAAGTCACCAGGAGAGAGAGCGACACAGAGCATGGGGTACGTGAGAAGCACACAAGAGAGAGAGAGAGCAACATGGAGGATGTACAGAAGCACACAGGGGAGAGAGCAACACACGAGGGAAGAAGCATACAAGGGAGAGAGCAAAGGGTAGTGAGGAAAGAAGTCATGAGGGAGGGAGCAAAACAGAGCATGTGGGCAGGTTAGAAGCACACGAGAGAGAGCAACATGAGTGCAGGGTTGGGGAAGAAGTACAAAAGGAACCGTGCTGGAAAACATGCACTCTTGTGCGGTGCTTAACCAAAAGTAAAAAGGTATTTACCTAAAGGTGTGTTGTAGAAGAATAGAAGTCAGACAATCAACACAGCATTAAAGAGGCTATGCGCCGATGGAGTGGCAAACACAAGAAGAAGGCAAGCAATATAATAAAAAGGAAGCATGCCAAAGAGACAAAGAAGCTAACCGATGGTAAGAAAGGGATGGGCTCTAAGCCCACTCTTAAGTTCACAATAGATCTTTTGCAACCAGAAAAGCTTGTGCTGTCTGGTGGAGGAGACCTGAAAAAAGGGGCTAGAAATATTTTTGAGTCTCAAAAAGCACACGTGCCATAGTAGTACTTGGGACTGAAGGGAACTACTTGGTGTGTGGATGTACTCCTTGTAAAAGGGAAGAATGCTGTCACTCATAGTGAAGTTTTCCATTGCAGAATTGGCTGACTCATTGCCCCATGCTCTATGCGGTGGTGAGTGGAAGGAAAATGTGAGTGACACAATAATTGACCAATGGATGAAGAGGACGAGCTGAAAGCCCCTGTCAATAGGCATATGATATATACAAGTTTAACTAAATCAAAAGGTTTTGCTAACACCAGACCTAAATATTAACCCTGGGCGTAGTTCGCGAAGTAGCACTTCGCAAAGCTACGCAAAGTGCACTTCGCACTAGGCGAGCTATGCGTAGCACTTCGCGAACTGCGTAGTACCTTGTTCGCACTGTGCCAGATGTCGTTTTCAATGATTGCACAGTGCGGACAAGCAACCGGCACTGTGCAATCATTGAAAATGGCATCTTGCACAGTGCGAGCTGTAGTTTTCTGCTGTTCGAGTAGATTTTTACTCGAGCGGCAGCTTTCTCAACGCGAACTGGTAGTTTCTCATCGCGAGCGGTCGCGAGCATATGCGACCACTCGCAATGAGAAACCTGACCTCCTCGCGTTGGGAATCTCGCCGGGAGGTTTATTTTCCATGCTCGCGATCGCCAACTTGATGTTGCTGATCGCGAACAAGGAAAAAGTCTCGCCGGGATGTCATTTTGCTTGCTCGCGGTCGCCAACTTGACGTTGAGGACCGCAAGCAAGCAAAAAATGACCGCAGCACTACGCAACACTACGCTACGCATGTTCGCACTGTGCTACGTGCATTTCGCGTAGTGCGAAGTAGCGCGAACTTCGCAAACTACGCGAGCGTAGCGTAGTGATTTGCCCA
Organism: Triturus cristatus; assembly: GCF_964204655.1. Lineage (NCBI taxonomy): Eukaryota > Metazoa > Chordata > Amphibia > Caudata > Salamandridae > Triturus > Triturus cristatus. Next base: position 459,832,862 of record NC_140580.1, on the reverse strand, counting down.
GGCTTACTAAATATAAACTGGCACATGAAATTGAACCACATGGACCTTTGGGAATAGCAAAGCCTCGGAAAAGACTTGCTATACAAACCAAACTGATATTGCTAGTCCTCAGTAATCAAATGAAGAAGAAAACATTTGTTCTTTGCTGCTGTTCAACAAATGGGTGTTCCTCCTCTTCTTATCATGTCATGTTGTTATGACACATTTAGCTATGAAGTTTGTACTCACAGGTGATTCATATTGCGGAATCATTTGTATTCCATTTCTAACTGGGCACTGAACTTATGGCCAATAAGGACAGACAGTTGTGATGTTCAGAAATTATGTACACAAGTCTTCCTCAGGGCCCAGAGTGGAGTTCACCCAGGCATTATTGACGCTCCTAGAGTCCTACACAGGCCCCCACTCTCTTTCCATCCTAGGGGACTTTAACTATCACCTAGAATTAATGAGAAACTCAGTTACTGTTAGACTTTTAGACAACTTAGCAGCGTTTAGTTTAATTCCACTAGTAACTGAACCCACCCACCAGGCAGGCCATACTCTGGATGGCATATTCTCTAATAATCCGGACATTGATCTGACGAAAATATTAACTCTCCCATGGTCTGACCATATGCCCGTCCATTTCAATATTAATGTCATGCTGCCTATGCATTCCACCCAAACTAAACCCTCTAAAGTAAAAATTCGAAGGTGGAACAAGGTCCTAGGTAAGGACCTAAAATTGGCCCTTGGCCACCTCCCCACCCCGTTAGCAAAGGACAATAATGTAGCAGCATCCCAGTTCAACGATTGGCTTAGGGCAGCAGCTAACTGTGTTGCGCCTGAGAGACTGGTGGTGTTAAAGAGGTCCAAGTTGTCATCACCGTGGTATAGCCCGGAGCTAAAGCTCCTCAAAGTAAACTGCAGGAAAGCTGAGCATCTCTGAAGACTAGACTATAGTTCGGGTAAGAAAGCAATTTATAATCTAGTTCTTCAACAATATAAAGAAGCATTAATCGCAGCCAAGAAGCCTCTTCAACAGTATAAAGAAGCATTAATCGCAGCCAAGAAGCTATATTTTACAGCTAAGATTGAGGAAGCTGGCAACTCTGCTAAGGAGCTTTTTTAAATCAGTTAAACTGCTGGACAAACCGCAGCAAGAAAATACATTTAAACCAGATCAGGATATGTGCAATAAACTGGCAACATATTTTCAGAACAAGGTGCAGGTGATATATGATGACCTTTTGAATACTCAGGGATCATCTGACAACCATTGTCAAAGGCGAGGTACAAAAACTTCTCCTTTCTATTACGTCCGGTTCCCCCAGAGACCCCTGTCCCCCAGCTATTATGCACTTGGCCTCTATGAGGATTTGTGATAATCTTACACCCCTTATTAATCAAGTCCTGGAATCAGGTAGTTACCCGGTAGCTTGGAAAAGAGCAGCTATCAGGCCAATTTTAAAAAACCCATCTCTAGACCCCACCGAACCTAAAAATTATCGCCCCATTGCTGGCCTACCAATAATAGCCAAAATCATGGAGAAGTCAATCAATAAGACACTGACTAACTACCTAGATGCCAACAATGTGCTGGACTCCACGCAGCATGGCTTTCGGTCTAGCCATTCTACCGAATCAGCCCTAATTACTGCTAGGGAAGACATCCGAAAAATAGTAGATGGAGGGGGCAGAGCTGTCCTCGTGCTCGTCGACCTATCAGCAGCATTTGACACCGTGAACCATACAGTGTTAGTGCAGCGGCTGAGAGATGTGGGAATTGAGGACATGGCTTTGGCCCTCCTCTCTTCGTTCCTGGAGGCAAGGGGGCAGAGCTTGCATTGGGAGGGCTTACAATCAGATAATTTCCACCTTCCTTGTGGGGTCCCTCAGGGATCGGCCCTATCTTCGACGTTGTTTAACGTCTATGTCACCCCACTGGCCAGACTCATCAGGAGGCATGGATTCACCTTGGCCTCTTATGCAGATGACTCCCAGCTTGTGATCTCTATATCCAATCAACCGGAGGTCACAGCTGCCAGTTTCCATGCATGCCTCACTGAGATTATGGCCTGGATGAATCATAGCTTCCTGAAAATCAACACCGACAAAACTGAGGTGAAAGAGTTTGGCCAGGGCCGACCCCTTTGGAATGACTCCTGGTGGCCGGCAGAACCTGGGGAATGTCCGAGCCCCGCTGCTAAGGTCAGGAATCTCGGAATCGTCTTCGATGACTAGTTGAATTTTTCCACCCAAGTCAACACTCTCACTTCCTCCTGCTTCTTCCTATTAAAAACTTTGAGGAAAAGTTCCTTTTATCACGCAAGAATTAGAAAAAGACGGTGGTGGGCGCCCTTTTTTTGTCCAAACTAGACTATTGTAACACCCTTTTTCCTGGGAATTGATAAGACGCAGATGAGAAAACTGCAATCATTACAGAATGCGGCAGCACGCCTGATTTTAAACATACCAAAAGGACAATCAACTTCAACAGGGATAAAATCACTGCACAGGCTCCATATCCAGCAGCAAGTGGAATTTAAGGCCTTGTGCCTGGTGCACAAGGCACTATGTGATGGGGGTGCTGAGGATATAAAAAAAAAATCTTACCCTATACCCCCTCGCGTGTTCTAAGATCAGCAAATTTAGGCCTAATACATACCACAAAGATTAGGCGGGCAAGGTGGGGTGGTAGGATGTTGTCAAATTCTGCAGCAAAACTTTGGAATATAATGCCAGTAGCCATGAGAGTCCAATAGGCAGCTTTTTAGGAAGACATTGAAAACATGGCTGTTTGCCTATGCCTAGTTCTCTCGGAGACTGCAGAGGTTTCTCCCTCCCACATACATTTACACTAGCGCCAAGATGCCATGGCATTCGAGCGCTTTAAAAACATTTATTCTATCTTATCCTATCCTATCCTATCCTATCCTAGACCATGTTTAATTAAAGTCCTTGTAAACTCCATTTTGCACCATGACAGTCAAGTCTTATTCTCACGGATGATTATGATTATTTTCTTCATTGAATGTTCAAATTAATAATTGTGTTTTTTTATTTTTAGGATTTGTTTAAAATTTGCCATCCTGTGAATTTTTTAAATTCAAGGTCTTTTGGTGTTGGAGCCAAACCATCCATTGTTCTAAAGTAAGTTTATTGATTCGTTCACTGGAAAAAAATTACTTTGTCAAAGATTTGTTAAGTCTTTTTACCATAGTGAATTGGCTCTTTCATTTTTATGTGGACATTTTTCATTAGTACTTCTACTCATAAAATTCATATATATATATATATATAAAAATAAATATATATATATATATATATATATATATATATATATATATATATATTCATATATCCAAAAGAAAAGTGCTCCCACACTTGAAGGCACCACACACGGCATTCTTTTCTCCTTTTTAATGCAAGGACCGCAAGGCAAACAACTTCGCTGTTCCAACTATAAAAGCGCCATTTTCACCATACAGGTTTTGGGCGTACCTTGCCCTTGATCTCTGGTATGGCTTCACAGGAGTATAGGCAGCAAACAGGTAACATCGCATTCAGCTTTGATTTATATGTCCCGCCCAAATGGGCGTGTGCAGGTAGTGCATTCTGGTCTTAGCAATTCAGTGAATGTCTTAAATCCTCAGTGGGTACCGCAATATTGTTCCCCTCAGAAAGTTTGTTTGCCTTGCGGTCCTTGCATTAAAGAAGGTTGGTTCGACACCTGCTGTACAAAGGCTTATTCCAACCTTAAACATTCCCTACATGCTACAGTGAGAAACCAGGAGCATATCAGAGAGGCAAGAAGAGAATATAAGAGGGCATTAAAAGTGAGAAAGACCGCACTTAAAGAAGAAGCATGGCGCACCTTGCAAGAAGCCTCGGAAAATCGAGATTCCTCTGCCTTTTGGAAAGCCGTAAACGCACCCTTTTTGGCCGATAAGGATATAGCAACTGTCAAGATTGCTATTACCGAATCAGAATGGATATTACACTATTCAAAATTGTATGATAACTCAGTCACAGATGTTCAGGGCAATATGTCAAAGACGACTGATAGTATGCCTGCTTTTGAATCCCTGGAATTGACTTTACTCTTAGTGAGGGTAACACAGCAATAAATTCAAGTTTGGGCGGAAAAGCTCCAGGTCCAGATGGTACTCCGGTGGACCTTTTTTAATCCAACTTAGATCTATGGGGACCACTTTTAACACAGGTCTTTAACGCATGCTGCTCATGGGGTCTACTACCAACCTGGTACGAATCCGTAATTGTGCCAATCTTTAAAAAAGATGACAGGACGAACCCAGCCTGTTAACGGCCCATCTCGTTGCTGGACTCTACATTTAAGGTTATCGGGCGAGTTCTATTGGATAGAATGCAGTCATGGGCGGAGGAACAGGCCATCATAAGCGACCTACAATATGGCTTCCATAAGGGTTTGGGCACAGTCAATCAGGGCCTAAATTTACATATAGTATTAGATAAATATGCTATGGCAAAAGGGGGTAGATTATTTATGACCTTTGTCAACCTAACGGCGGTGTTCGGCTGTGTTATTCATGACAATCTATGGCTGATTTTAGAGAGTCTGGGTATGGATATTTTAATAATTACTTTTCTGAGGCAGCTCTATTCAGGGGCGAGGGTTTGGTACGGGATGGGCGGCGAATGCACTAGGCACTTTAGCGTGTTAAGAGGAGTGAGGCAAGGCTGCGTCCTTTCCCCGTTCCTCTTCACATTATATATAAATAATCTAGAAACCACTTTAGTTAAGGAGTGTAGGGATCTGCTGACAGCCACTAAGCACCCTATCCCTGCACTCCTATATGCAGACGATGCGGTTTTAATGGCCCGTACGCCGCTCGGTCTCCAAAGGGTTGTTAACTCCTTCTCAAACTTTATGTCAAATCTGGGGTTTAGGATTAATTGTTCCAAAATGTTCACAATGAATTGTGGGGCGGGTTCTAATAAGAAGATTAATACCCTCTTTATAGACTCAAGGACCATTGAGTGCACTAAAACATTCTCCTATTTGGGGATTTTATTTGATAGGTGAGGTACTTGGACTTAGGCAGTTAAAACCAGGCGGCTGTTGTTTACCAAATCACTGTTGGCACTATCTAATTTTAGTCTCAAAATAGTTAGAGCTGGAATCTGGGGCTATGCTGAGGTAAATGCTCTGCAGATTGTGGAAAATTTGTTTTTCAAGTTTCTTCTGGCAGTCCCGGACAGTACTTCAAATTATATCTGTCATTCGGAACTGGGCATGCCATACTTGGAAGACATGATTAAGATTCATCCTGTCCTTTTGTGGCACAGAATCTGGATCACAGATGAAACTACTTTTAATCGTCATATTTTAACTGATTCACTAAGGATGGATGGGCTAAAACACATTAGATGGATTGAATATGTTAAAATGTTTTTAATTAAACTTGGACACAGAGAATATTTTAATGAGCCATACACTATGTGTAACGTGTCTAGAAAAGATCTCAAAGCTAGCTGTATCCACCACATGGGTGAGCTATAAATGAAATGAAAAAAACAACGGTCCAAGCCCATCAACTTACATTGTTGACACCTAATATGTAGCCATATATTTCTTTAAATATTTGTGATTATGATCGATTCTTGTTGACACTTTTCAGATTGAACACCTCATACAGATCCTTAAGTTTCCCATAATTAAACAACTGGTCTAAAGACTTATGTAAATGCCCGTGTGACGACATCTCTATACAGTCAACTATACAAATGTTATCCTTTTGTAAATATTATATCAGACCGAGAAGGACATGGATTATTCCGGTGTTACAGAAACTTGGATTGAGACAGTGTTGCCCCGCATTATTGGCTTTGTAACTTCTGGGTGAAATATATGTAATTGCTGCTGTTATAGCTTTCTAAAATTTTTTTTTAAATACCGTAAATCCATGATCATGTAATTTTATTTAAGTATCTAATATGTGCATAATGTAGCTATGTTATGATTTCGCTTTACAGCGGAGTTTTAATCATTTGTCAATTGCACTGTGCTTTTATGATTATTCTTTTGTTAACCGATCTATTGATGTGATTTGATTTATATATATAGATATGGGTCCAGAGCCCAATTGTCCACGGACTCGATAATTCTCGCTTCGGTGCCCACTCTAAGCACGAGTTCACACTATGCAGCTCTGGGCAACAAGCCTGCTTAATCTCCACAACGGCCCCCCACGGCGGGATGCCTGGCTTTCACCTTGGGGATGCCCAGTACGGGTTATCTTACAGGGAAAAACCAGGACGGGTTCCCAATGCAAGCGCCAAGATGCCCGTAGGGTGATAGCTGCGCTCTATAAGTACATCAATCAATCAATCAATCAATCATATATATATATACATATATATAATATTACGAGTCACATCCTTAGAAGTTACCGGGACACTTAAACAGCGGTGCATTACAGGGTCCAAGGCTCCCTGTCAACAATTCAGTTCGACAATGCCAGAAGGCACTCCATGCACTCCTTACCAAAGAAAGCACGCTCCAGATCACGGGGCTTCAAAGTCGTTTATTTTCAATCACCATATATATATATAACCAACATCTCAGTGTCCCACTTAATCCCGGCTCAAGCGGCGGCGGGGCGCATTGTCGGTGTGGGAACCAAAAGAGCAATTAAAGTTCTTTTCCTTCAGGCCAGGAAAGACGCACATTCCAAGTTGTTGCGTGACGTGTTTATTACTTCATAAACAGAGAAAAGAGTACTCAGGAAGCACTGGCAACACCGACACGTTTCGGCAAATGCATCGCCTTGTTCATCGATATATGTATATAAACACACATTATAAGTGTGTAGTGTAGAAGCATAAGCAAAAAAAGTTGTTATGTTTTTATGAAATTTGTAATAGAAAAGTTACATTTCTTCTCATTTTATACTACGTCCAAGCTGTTTTGCTAAAAAGAATAGCCCAGCTGTGCTGAAGGCGTTGCCACCAAGAAAGCAACAGCACTCAAGGCCTTTTCTGGAAATTTGCTGGGATACATTCAGTTTGGTTTTACTGCATAGGAGATGCATGTTTTATCCCTTTCTTTTCTGTGAAACTCAGGATGGGGACCTGTTTTTACTGCAAAATGTCTCCAGAAATTATTATGAATCGAACTGGGCACAGGGAAATATTACTATTTAGAGCAAATTCACTGGCACTCTCGGGCTGGCCTGTTAATATATAATGTAGTAGTCAGGGTCTTGGATGAATTGCAGCAAGATGCTTAATTTCCCATGACTGAATCCAGTAGATGACCACATGTAATGTGGACCTGATTTCCCATTAAGGTGTGACTCATATGTCTGTGTTCTCAACCCATCTGAACATTGTAAATGTATGGGCACTATGAGATTAACTCTGGAGTCTTAGATTGTGCTCACAACAGTAAATCATCAGTGTTCGTCTGAGCCCAGGCCTCTCCTGTAAATAGTAGTCTTGGAAAGTGCATTGCCTATTTCAAACATAATAGCGGTTCAGAAGAGGTAATGCCCTTTGTACAACAAGAATCAAACTTTGCTATCTTGACTAGGCTACTGTCAATATCTGGTAATTACACAATTTAAGAGAAGCTAGTGAAGTGAAAGCCAGATATTCCCATATTTTCCTTACTGTAGTGTAATGTGTATCAGATGAATAGATAAGTCCTTGCATTCTAGTGATCATACTTGGAGAGTAAGCTAACCCACACTTATTCACACATTCTTGTAATCACAGCCGCACATGGGTTGTCTTTCAGTGTTCAAATATCCAATTCATTTCTCCGATTTTACGACTAATTGTGTGTGATGTTTGCACCGAAAGGAAATTCTGGGTATTACTGTAATTTTGCACTTACATGGGATTATTCTCCTACAACAAACATCTAAAATGGCCTACATTTTAATTTGTGTTTAGAAATCATTTACATTACATGTAGAATGATAACTTTCACTCACAAACCATTTATTTCTATAATTCTTTAACTTACACAACACCACCACAACCCTCACCATGTTGCTATTCTTAATGCTGTATTCCCACCATATATGACATACTATCCACAAAACATCTGGTACAAACAACCAGCCACATTACCCACTACCACACAAACCCACTCCATACCATCTGCACCTAATCAAACTATATGCCTGCATGCAACTACTCATTCTGACCTCAAATCTACAAAATATTACCTTATCTACCTACCAAGACATACAGCTAATGTGATCATCGAGTCCCTATGTGATAGGTTAATGAACTATCAATTTCATTTTGCCTATGCAATGTATAGTGATGATTAGTCTACAACAAAAAAATCATTTACTATTGAGAATTTGAACTCACCGCTGTACACTTTGCCTTCTCAGAAACTTGGATTGACCATAAGGACTCAGGTATACCTGCAATCTGTCAGTGATAGTGCCTTTTTTCCCCAAACACAGTGTTGCATCTGCTACGGTTGAGGAGAGGGATTCCCCATACTATGCCACTCAGAACCATTTCCACACCACACAAGACTTTCTCCTGTCTTTCAACTGTAATTCAGTCATTTTTGCCTTCAAAGTAAACGTTATAACAATCTATAAACACCAGGCACTTTGCTCACTTTTCTTACCTCCTCAATATATAGTCCTTGACACACTTATACTCACCACCACAGCCATTTTCCAAGACAACAGCAATTTGATTTTGACACGTCAACTGCAACAGAACCTTTATTTGCAATTTCTCTCCAACCACTTGCTAACTGACACTAACCTCTCACCAACACATTGCCAAAGTAACCTCTACATATCATGTATCAATGGCATGCTCCACTCCAAACTCAATCTTATTTCATCCCCATCCACTCAGAACTCAATAGGTTAGTCAACATTTGTAACATTGACTCTCTCCCTCAAGCAACACCCCATTTCCAAAATAAAGCACACTCAGACTCACTACCATTCATGCAGCAGATTCTCAATGACTTCAACTCACTCTTCCAAAACTCTATTTGATCACTTTAATTACATCAGAAGACTAGCATTAAATGCACATTTTACCATACTAAGCTTCTTCACTACTGCATCATAACTTCAAATATGTTAGTTGCCTAGCATTTGCACTCTTAAATTTAAAACAACAACATTATTATGAAAACAACAAAGAAACAAAAATAGCTCTAACCTTGAAGATTGCAAATAAACCTTGAGGACACTATCCAGTGCCATTGGCAATTCAAAATTGTCACACTGTCAAAACCTCATCAGACCACTTCAATCTTGTCCACATCACACCACATTGGCACATTCACCAACCTACCGTTTCCTCCACAACCACTCATGAATTACCAAGCCTTATCTTCCTTTTTTCATATGTCTCATCAAAACAGAACACCATGAGAAAACACCCTGGATAGGAGAAGCACAAGCTTTGGAAGTGCTTTGGCACATTAAGAAAGTCCCTGAAAGGTCTATGATTGTATGATTACACCGACGTAGGGTCTGTACTTTAAATCTCCTTGGGCGGGATAGCTGCTGCACTCTGTCAGCTTCTCCCCATGGCCTTCTCTTTAATGTTGGTGATGCCCCTGCCATCCTGGGCCTGCCACGAGTGGAGAAAATATGAGAATTCAGAATCCCCACAGGGCATTATGGTAAGCTCCAGACAGGAGCAGTGAATATTTGAGATGGGTGGCTTTCCCACTGTGCCATGGAGAGCAACTACCCTTTTTCCTTGCTGCATGGCTTTTTCTTTTTTTTTTAGGGGTGGCCAGTCCCACCCAGGCACCACCATGCCTCCAAATGCTGCTGGGAGCCCACGCCTCACTGCCCCACAGGCTCCAATACAGTCACAGGTAGCTTCTCTTTGGAGTTCCTCTGTCTTGGATTTGCTGCCCACGCCCCCAGACATGTGCACAGGGAGCGGGGCAAGACCAACGCCACTGGGGTAGGGACATGACAGTGCTTCCTCCTTTCTCTTGGTGTTTGAGGATAGGGTCTCAATCCCCTTGTTCTGCCGACATAGCCCAAGGGATTGGGTCCCCGGACCAAGGAAAAAGTCTATGAAAGGTGCCACATGCATGCCCGTCCCTAGAAAAAATAAATAAAGCCTCATGCATCAACCCCCGGGCTCTGGCCCGCCCCAGGGGGAATTTCAGGAATGTCAGCGGAGCCCCACACACTTCGTTTCCGCATGGGGTCAAAGATCGCCAGTTTTCAGACTGACATAATTGAACCCCATTGGGCCGAATCGGATGATACTGGGCTCATTTTACTCCTCTGGTGAGCTCAAGCTACCAGGAGCAGTATCAGCAGATCTCCTCCCCTCCAAAGTGGTGTAACCTACAGGGAGGTGGTTCTACTGACTCTCTGCACCAGCCTTGCTTCCTGGTCATTGTCTCTGGGCACAGACGTCCAGGGCTTTACCGTCCACTGGCCCTCAGAGGCTGTAAGGGGGGCAACCTCACAGGTCCTGGGGTCAACTGGGTCATAGTTATTAGACCTTTGTTGGGCATCAGGAGGTTCTTCCTTCCAGTTGTCCATGGCAGCCACATAATCCAGTAGCACAAAGGAGAAAAACACCAACCAAGCGAGTATCTTCCCCGTGTGCAACAGTTTTTAAAGGGGAGTGGAAGGTGCCAGAAGTCAGGCACCCGTAGCCAATCCTGGGATGCCATGCCACCTCTCTACCCTGTATCAACCCTTCAGCACAGCATGCTGGGACAGTTCATGATGAAAAAGAACAATTGATGGACAGAATGTTGAACAGTGTCAAACATTTTCCCCCCAGTACAGAGATCTGGGCCCAAATCCATAGTTTTTTTGCGCCTAAAGCTATTCCAGTTCAAGTCCAGCCATACACAAATCAGTCTTGACCCTGCTCCCGATGGGAACAGTCTAGCCTGAACTGCCAGGCCAGGTCCTCCCTGGACTGGAAACAAGTATCCTTTGACCAGTTTCAGGGTTTCACTCCTCATCAGCCAGACTAGCTTGATTCCAGTGGCATGGAGAGCACTGGACCCATGTCAAGAACAATTGATGAACAGAATGTTGAACAGTTTCAAACATGACCCCATTAGGAGCAGGTCAAGACTGATTTGCATATGGCTGGGTACAAACTGGGGAGGCATGGTGGGTAAAAAAAGATTGGATGTCACCTAGATATGTTGACTGGGGGTGAATGTTTGCATTGTTCAGCATTCTATACATTATCTGTTATTTTTGCTTTTGACACGCTAAGCAGGAAGGGTATGCCCAGATGTGGATCCTGTGCTCACTGTACCACTGGATTCAAGGTAGCCTGGCTGATGAGGGGTGTTAACCGAAACCTGTCCCAGGATGTTTGTTTCCAGTCCAGAGAGGACCTGGCTTGGCAGTTCGGGCTGGACTGTTCCCATTAGGAGCAGGGTCAAGACTGATTTGCATATGGCTGGTTCCAAACTGGGGTGGAGTGGTGGGTAAAGGCAGATCTGCTGACTGCGGGTGAGTGTTTGCATTGCTCAGCATTCCGTCTATCATCTGTTCTTTTTGCCATTGGGACTGTTCAAGATGGCATCCTCCAGGATTCACTAATCACATCTCCTCCAGGGGCCTCATTTCCACCCCTCGCAGACATAACTGCCAGGGCATTTGTTCCAAATCTTCAAAGGGAAGCAAGCTCTCCTGTGTTAGCTTCAGAGGTGTGGGCTCCATCCTTTGTTCAGTGGACTTGAGCTGGCCCATCACTGTTTGATGCAGATCCTTCTGCACTGCACTGCATTGCACTGATTCCTCTTCAGAAACTGAGCGAAGCACTGTTAATTAATCTCTTTGTGTGGGGAGGCCTTTTCTCCTGCTTCTGGATTGAAATTTTATTATCCTGACTCAGCAGGTTGCCAAAAGGCCTGGGCTCTGATCCTGAGCAGAGCCATAGAAATATGACAATTCCGGATGATCCATAAGTTGTACAGATATCTTTTTGGAACTTGTAGATTTGATTTTCTCACACAGGTTACACCCCATTTTGATATGTCACTGGACTTTGTAGGGCAGAGTGAAGCGAAACTTCACTCCAAGGCAGTTTTCTCCTTATGTGTTTAATAAAGTGTTACGTTACTACAGACAAAACAGTTATTCACACTCACTTTCCCTATTAGTGTACACTAGCATAAGGTCTACCCCATGTCAATATCTAATGCTGCAGAGTCCCCTCTGTGCCAGGCTACCTGTGCACAGTTATCAGATTGTGCATGACAGTAGTCTCCCATGTGCAGCCCACACACGTGGGTACACGCGTGCTTATACATATTCAAGTGAACCCAGTCAAGTGCCCCTTGCCCCTCCTGCATCGTAGCAGCCTTCTCTTTAAAAGGCAGACACAGTCCATTTGCCATGCTATTACGATGGGTGAGACACTTATAGTGAAACTCATCCACAGTAAAAGGTCCAAAACCAGGCGATCCAAAAAGCAAAAGAAATCTGGGTGTACTGAATGGGCAGAACCCAATTGCAATAACATTGCTGTAATTTTCAGGTATCAGTCACAATGCGGACATTGAAATTGGCAGCACTTCATCGCTATAGTACATTAATTCATAGAAAACACAAAAATAAAAACCTTTATTCAAATTAAGAGAAATACAGTTTGGTCAAGAAAAAAAACAAAATATGGCAGACGTTATGAAAATAATTAAAAACTGTGTTTAGGAGAAAACAATAGTTGATGACCCCATATCCAATCTTGGTTAGGAAATATAGATTTAAGAATCCCAAAGCATATGCTAGTCCTGCAATTTCTGAATAAAAAAAACCTGAAGATTTGTAAAGAATTTTCTTTTAGAAAAGGGGAATTACAAAAAAAGGCTGAAAACGTTTGATGATTGCAGCAGGATTTTAAGGAGACAATGGTAGAAAGAAGCAGAGTGGGAGAAACTCGAAAATGGGAGACACATGTGGGAGGAGAGAAATTGAAATATAAAATGAGTGAATGCATGTTTGGGGGGTGTCCATCCCAAAGAAAATGCAAAAACAAGAGAGGCGTGAGAAAGGAGGAGGAGGAGGAGGGGAGGGGTAAAAAAAACTGCAGAAAGAAGGGAAGGCAATTCAAGAACTAACCCACCAGACAGCAATTTAAAAAAAACTGTTAAAAAACTACGGAGTAAAAGAAAATGGGAAGGGACGGGGAGAATGGAAATAGGATCTATATGATCCTTATAAAGAAGTCTACAGCAATAACCAAAGGCATAATTTACATTTCAGATTTATATTGCATTATAACCTAGTTGTAATACGGTGACTCATCACTGAAATATAAATCAGGCCCCCAGATTTCGAGATCAACAGCATTCACACCCTCAATATTTCAAAAGACAATTCTGAAAACCTATATATTCTTTGAATTGGTTTTTACCAAATGGTGGGTGCCCTTTAGCTTCGATTTTTCAGTTAAATGGTTTAAGTGAAAAGGGTTCTTATATTTGTATTCTGTGAATGTGTTTGTCTACATGATCACATACACCTCAATTCCTAAATTTAGTTATAAAAGAACATCATTGCTTCCTTTGCATCACAATATTCTGTAGCTTAAAAAGTGATTAGTATGCATGCCTCTAGATCAACAACTTTTAAATCATGCACTTGTGCTTTCTGTAACCAAGTGTGTTATTTTTTAACATGCTGTATTAATTAATTGCTGTAAATTAACAATATGAGGAGTCCTCCCAGTTGTTAGCTATTATCTGTCAATAATGCTATAAAACATAAGTTAATGGTTATTTATTTCAGTATTTCAAGAAGTATATGTTAAAACATCTCTGTCCCTGTGGCAGGTTCCTGAACCAAGTGACTGCTGCTAAATATACATTTGTATTGTACTTTATGCACAGTCGTGAGGTCATTTTTGTTTATATTTTACAGATCGTTCTCGACTGAGTCACTAGTGGTTGATGGTTGCAGCCTCTTTCAGCCAAACTGTATACAAAACAAGTACCTTGTCCATGTTTTAAGGTTTGCAGAGAATGTTAGCACGTGGGTTGCTGCTGAAATTGTGTCAAGTGACAATCTCAAGGTTTGTATTCAGATACATTTACTTAGATTGTCAGTGCCATTATCATCATAGAGTTATAATTAAATCTCACAATCCTTGCTCTTTATATTCTTCTTAGTATCATTAGTATTAGTGGTAGAAATAATAATTATAAGTGAAATAATAATTAGAAGAAAACATAGAATAAGAATAATGAAATTGAGAAGTTGATCGTGAATGTTATTATTAATAAAAATAACGATAATAATACCAGTATTCATCGTCAACGTGTCACCATCACCAGCATCCTCATTATTATCATTATTATTATTTTATTTTGCTTGTTAAATTCCTGGAATGAGCATTTTGGTTAATGAATTATATGTTAGGCTGTGAATGTACATAATAATTGATTTCATTGATAATAGTTTTGAGGCCCATGGATAAATAGCGAGTGAGCGCATAATGCTGGGTAATCTATGTAAGCGAATTTCCCAGTGACATTATTCACCATCGACATTTACAGACTAAGGGCCTCATTATGATGCTGGTTAGACCAACCGTTCAACTGTTGCGGTCCGGTTCTGACTGACGAGGTTGGGAAAGTTCCCACCACGTATTACGATGCAACCGCTGCTACCGCGGCTGTCTCATTTACGGCAGTGCACATATCCCCGAATATGTTGCTGCAAGTGCGTACAAACTCACAGGAAACATTTGATATGTACACACATGCATGACATATGTGGGGATATGGCTTGTGCTGCATATGCCCCATTGCTGGAGTGTGGCAATATGTGCACAGTCAAGTCAGTGGGGATACATACCACCTATGGACTTACCTGCATTCCGGTGCCTAATGGTCGTAGTCTTCGGGGTTCAGCTGCCACGCTGTAGGGCAGACCTGTAGAAAGTGATCCACGCTGGAGACTGTCAGAGAGAAGCTAATTTGAGTGAGTACGCACCCAAAATTAATTGTTTCCGACGAGTCGAGGCAGCCGGTCGGACAGCAACGGTCAGCTCGTTGGAAATCCACATTGGAATCCAGACCGTGGTCGGAACTCCCTCTACAACTTTATGGCTGCTGCTTTTCTCTGACTGCCATCACAGCAGTCTGAGAAAAGCTGTTGAAGTTGTCTTCAACAGCCTGTCTGTCAGTGGTCAGCCGGTCGGAGTAGATGATGCATACATCGTAATCCAGTGGTCGGACTGACCAATTACGATGAGACCACGGAAATCAGACCACCTCCGTTAGGCCACCTCTTAATGCCCCTTTTTTGCCATTTCATGATTATGTTTGCGAATGCTTTTGTATTGTCAGTAATGCAGTGCGTAATTTGTAAAACATATAAGTGCCAGGGCCCTCGTTAGGAGGCCCCTGCACCTTGCACTATCCATTGCCCCTGCTGCCAATGACACAATCAACATAACTACTAACTATCACACCCTACAAGTGTGACAATTCAGAGTATTCCTGGCCCTCTTGGCTTGAATGGATTTGGCAGCAGGTATAAGTCATTTGTAATATATATTGAATTAATAAACAACTTTTGTTGTGTCATCTCTATTAGATACAAACATCACCATGATGTGGAAGACTGTCATAAGTGCCGGTGCTGACAAATAAGTGCAGGTGCCAAGCACAGGAAACCACAAGCTCAAATAAAGCAGAAATGTTATCTTTGATTTTATCTGTTTACCCAGCTATCTAATGTTGGTAGTGCAGCATTTTCCACCCTCAGGTGGTGATAGTTTATCTGCACAAATTGATTCATAAATAGGTATACTTTCAAGGTATTTATCAGGTTGGTGGTAAAACAATTGTGAAGCTTCAAAAGAATTCCTCAAAGTTTACCTGTCAAGAACTGTGCAATTCATATTTTGCGAGGATACATCCTATTGCTGCCATGAACACTATAATAGTCCTCTAATGTGCATTCAAGGCACTTAGGTCTATTTTTTTGTAAAGCAAATGATGACTTTTGGCATGTTATGTAGTCCCAATAGGGCGAAAAACAGTTTGCGGAGATTAAGAGGTTAGCAAAGATTAACGTCCAGAGATGTTATTCTGCAGTATTTTTCTGGTAGTGTGGTACACTTTGGTAACAAAAAATAAAATATTGTCTTAATTGGAGTTAGAATAAAAGGGTAAGCTTGCAGTCGGCTTCCATTTGTATAATGTAATTTTCGCAGTTAATGTGGTGTTTGTTGCATCACTAAAAGTCTTGCCAGTGTTCTCTTGGCCCTTGAGAATATCTGGCCGCACCTCGCATATATCTTGAGACTCAGGTTTTCTAAGCAATTTATGTGATCAAATCAGTATATAAGTCCATCTGTGGTCTGTAGAACATTTGCTATTCCTAGGTGTGAAGAATTTTGGCCCCAAACTTGATGAGGAGCAATCAGAAACAGTATGGTATGTATGAAAACAACCTAAGTAGTTGCTCTGGAAATCGGGTCCAGAGAGTCAGCAGTTCTGTGAGGGGCATTGAACATGTTTATAGGGAGCTCCTCTAAACCTACCACTTTTCTGGCAATTTCTTTCTTAAACCTTTTCACACTTTTCACTCTGCAAACTTTATTAAGTGCTGCTCACCTAAAGATGCTTGTATCAACTTTCACAATCAAGGATCTCACAATAACCATTGTAACGAAGGTTTATTTCCTCTGATCACAAGGCAACATTGGAATCTGCAGCATAGAACCCAATAGAGCTATTATTTGAGCCACGTACATGGGAAATACATTTGTGCTTATATAATTCCAACTAAAGCTCTAATAGGAATCTAGCTTTTGTCAATTCATTACAATATTAAGCCAGTCATTCCTACTCCATGTCATGTTATTTGGCAATTGACACTAATGTACATTAAATGTGTGAACTTGAAGTTGTGATGCACCTTCACAAATACACTTTTGTTATGGGCATAAAATACAATTACTTGCCCATTAAGGTTGAAATGCTCACATACTCACATGTCCTATGTGGGTGGAAGGCAGCCCGCCTTATAACATCACCAAATTAACCTGTCTACATCACGCAGGCACCCAGTGAAGGTCCATAATTGCATAGATGTAGCACAGAAGTCCAAGATTACATGGTCATTCTTCAGAGATATTGCTCACATGGAAATGGACAATAAACTTACCAAGAACAGACCACCCTCTTACTTCTTAGAAAATATATCCACATTTTTCTTCACACATAGAAGCTCTTACCTTACACCTTACTGGATGAGCCTGATTAGCACGTAACTATGACAAGATGAAGGCATGTACTACCAAAAAACAGGTCAGCTATCTCTGTTACTAAAAGAAAAAACACATGAGAGGACACTGAGCATCTAGGTAACTTCCACATAGAAAAATTCCATCCAGGATAAACTTCAGTCAGACTTCAGATTAGGTTGCTAGCACAGAAACCAAAATAGTAATATATTCAACAAGTCCATTTGCATATTAGGCAAGAGTGACTCCTGCCTCCTCATCCTCCTGGACTTATCAGCAGCTTTTGACGTGGTTATACACTGCACTCACTCAAAATAGATCTAAATGCACATAACTAACAAACTCTGTCCAAAATCTTAATGCTCCATAAAGGTGTTTCTTAAATTATGTTTTACTCTATTCAGTCTCTACATATAATATTGTGCCTCTATTCTCAAATATTCAAACGTCTCATTGTATTGTTAGGCACATGATATCTAATTTTATTTGATATTTTCTTAAGGCATGTCATTCATTGCCCGGGTTCTTGATGATATCCAGTTGAGTATGTCTCTACCACATATGAAGCTGAATCTGCTTAAAACAGAGTTCCTCCTGATCTCTCTTCCAAACTTCTCTATCCATGTGAAACCTGCCTCTTCGCTTTTGTGTTCAACTACTACCCTTCCACTGTAGAACAGGCTAAACCTCTAGGCATCTTCAAAGGACAATAATTTATCCTGTCAATCACACATTAGCCCATTAGCCAAAAGGATAAATGATGTGTTCAGAAAGTTAGTAGAATAGCCTTTGCTCCCAGAAGATGGTTTAAAACTAGGCCTGGGCTAAATTTCCGTTCCGCTCGCGGAAATTGCAATAATTTGACATTTTCGCGTTCCGCGGAGAGCGCGAAAATGTCAAAATTTCCGCATTCCGCAGCTTAGCGATAATTTGTTTCTTGCTCGCGCTGTAAAATAATACATTCTCGCGTGCGCGCGATCGCCTTACCTGATTCCCCGCGTTCGCCGACAAGTTTTCCCGATCCGGTCGCGTTCTCCACGAGATGTTGGATTGTTGGTAGCCATTTGCGCTGTCTCGCGACAGTTCGCGCCCGCAATAATGTCATTGGTCGCGCGATCACGTCTTTCTTCTCGCGATCATGCACCGCGAGAAGAGTGAAAACAAGATGGCCGCGCCCGCGAGGAACCGCATGGGTAAGTCGGCGAGCCGCGACCACGCAGAAAATACAGCGAACGGGCGGGATAAAAACTTCCGCATCTTCGTGATATTTCCGCGTGTTTGCGGAGATTTTTAACATTTTTGCGATAAATTCCACCCACTCCTATTTAAAACAAGTGATATAGTGTTCATGGTATCTCAGCTGAACTACCAAATCTACCATCTAGGAACTACATATCTACACCTAGACCTTCACAAAGTGGATCTGCACACTGGTGTGTGACAGGCTACTTTTCAAGAAGAAATTGTGTTCACAGCCTCTCAGTCTTGGTCATAGTGACATGGCTCCTCATGTAGGCAAGAAGTATCTGCAAACTAACTTGTATTATTATAAGTCTTATCACCTTGATAAGTCTTATAATAGGCCCCAGTGCCAGGAACCCTGATTTTACCCCCACCCTCCACCACAACCCTCCTCACCCTCAACATCAGCCTACTCTTGTTATTCTGCTGCCTCACTGTACCACACTCTACCCAGGGAGTGTTCTCCTGTGCCTCCTGCACACTCCCAGACTCACCTTTGCCAAACCCAGCACAGTCAGGACTCAGTACCACCTATCTCACACTCAGATGGATCAAACACCACCCACACAGGACCCTGCACACATGCATGCTCCTCAAGGCCGACACACTCTTGAAATAGGCGAAGGAGATGTGGGACCTGTTGAACGACCATGAGCCACACCTTCTGTTCGTCATGGTAACAAGAAGGAATCCAGCCTTTGCACTGGACATCGATAAATCCTTCACTGCCGGCAACATGATCACTTGGCAGAACTGACTACACAAACCTAGAAGAAAAGTCACAATAATATTGAAGGACGACATCAGCATTAGCATAGACACATCCACCGACTACATGGAACATCTCATGTTAAAACTGCGCATCACAGCAAAATTCAGCCTGCACAGAACCCATATCTACAGATAACCAAAAACTCACACTAACTTTGACAGCAACATCACAGACTTTGTTGCACCCATCATTATCAACTCTAGCACCTTCATCATCCTCGGAGACCTGAACTTCCACCTGGAAAACTGCACCAACTATAACTTGACTGCCCTGCTAGAAAACCTTGGAAAAATCTGCATTACCCAAAACATCAATAGACCAACTCATAACGCCGGACACCTCCTGCACCTGATTTTCACCTTCTTCAACAACATCTCTATTGACAAGCCATCACCTATTAACTGAACAGACCAACATACCTCTCCCACAACACTGTAGACCCACCACACCAAGACCTGCCCGCATCAGCTTGAAAAACATCCCAGAGGAGCACTGGAATTCCTCTCTCACACCAGAAATCTGCAGGAAGAAATCCAAAGCATCAACAGATGGATCTCTGCATGCCACAACACCCTGGCTTCACTCAAGCACAACACACTGACACGAGCATTACAACAAGCCAGCTGGTACAAAATAGAACGCATGATGGAACTTCACAAGCAAATGGAGCACAATTGGAGAATGAGCCAAGATTCCATGAACAAATAAATATTCACATCTGCCCTGAGACACTACCACCAACAAATCAGAAGAACCAAGGCCATAGCACTCGCAGACTGCATCCACACCAGCAGCAACGACATTTTCACCACCATAAAAGACTTCACCTCACCTCCAGCTGCTTCCAGCAACATACTCCCCACCACAAGGCATCTGTAACAAACTCTCAAATTCTTCTGTGACAAGAATGCCTCTCTATGCTACAACTTCGCCCTTCAACCTGACCCCATCTCCATTGCAACTTGGCTTGTCATAACACTTAAATAATAGACCTGGACCTCAAAGCCCAATATTACTATGAATGAGACCGCCATCCCCACGATGTCCTTCCACTCCAGAACCCACAATCGAACCCCTATCTCCAACAGGCCTTCATCAAAGAACGCCTTCCTATCAGCAAATCTATAACACAAATTCTCATTTCCCATCGGCTCAGCCATCTTCCTGGATGCCTTGAAACACAGCAATGTCATGTCTGTGCTCAAGAAATCCTCCATGGATCCAGCCACACTCTTCAACTACAGACCACTCTACCTCTTAGCCTACCTGGTCATGGTCCTCGAGAAGATCATCAATTGATGCCTCACTGAACTCCTTATAAACCATTAGCTCTTCAACACCATACAGCCTGGATTTAGGCCCAACCATAGCGCTTATCACATTTCAGATGACACCCGTATTTTAATGGATAGAGGCGACACGGTAATCATCATCTCCTTAGATCTTTCTACAGTGTTTGACAGGGTCTTAGACTCCATTGTCATTAGCCGCCTTCATGAGATTGGCATTCAAGCAGCCACTTTCTGCTGGATCTGCTCCTTCCTGATAAATAGAACTCATGCTGTCAGCCTGGCACCGTACGTTTTGAAAGCCTTTATCTTTGGAGCTGTTCAAGGGTCATGCCTCATCCCTATCCTTTTCAATGCATTCATGCCCCCGCTAGCCAATGTCATCCGCACACATGACATCAAAATCTTCTCCTACACCAATGACGCACAACTGATACTCGCTCCCTCAGATAAAAACTCCTACACATGGATCGAGTTTACCTCTTGCATCACCGAAGTCACCAGTTGGACGGAGTCCAATCATCTCAAGCTGAACCTCGCCATGAGACTTCATCTGGTGATCAGCAGACCTTGCACCTCCACCCTAGCCAAGAACCCTGGAATCATCACTGACAGCAAACTGAATGTAACAGCACACATCAATGTTGTCACCGCATCCTGCTGCAACACCCTGAAGTTGCTGAGGAAGATCTTCAAATGACTCCTAAGTAACACTAGATAAAACATCACTCATGCCTTTATCACCAGCAAACTGGACTAGGAGGAAAACCTGCTACACCAGAATCCCAAAGCAACTCACCAGAAGCCTACAATTAATCCAGACCATGGCAGTCAGATTCATCCTCAACTTCCCACGCAGAACACACAACACACTACTCTTCA
This sequence comes from Triturus cristatus, assembly GCF_964204655.1. Classification (NCBI taxonomy): domain Eukaryota; kingdom Metazoa; phylum Chordata; class Amphibia; order Caudata; family Salamandridae; genus Triturus; species Triturus cristatus. The sequence goes on along the minus strand of NC_140580.1, from coordinate 459,811,454 downwards.
GGGTGCTCCACTGGCTCCCGATACACAAACGTGCTAAGTTCAGACTCATACACGGATTCAAGGCACTACACAACATAGGTCATATCTACCTAAGCAGCTGCATTTCCTTCCACCAACCATGCAGACAGCTCCACACTGCTGTACTCTTACTTGACACATCCCACGCATACACAAAAATAGATCAGCTTTCTCATACATCTCTCCTAAAGCATGGAGAAACCTCCTACCACAACCTCAAAGCCTCCTCATCTGTCCTTGAGTTCCACATGAGGCAATAGACCTCGAATAACCCAACCCTAGGTTTAGTAAGGGAATTACACCTGCTCAGTGACAGGATACCCATGGATGATAGTGTGCTCTACAGATTGAAATACCATAGCATCATGTTCCCAAGAAATGGTTAATCTCAAGCAGCCAGTACCCCACTGTGGAGCTCTGGCACTGTTCTTTTCAAGATAACAAAATATTAAAACAACCCATCTCTGGGAGTGTACCCAAGGTTTGGAAGTCTATCATATTACCAATGAGGACAATGCCTTTCTATGCAACTCACAAACAGAAGCTTAAGTCCCTTTTGTTACAACACCACTTCCTCCTCTGCAGGGACCGCGATCACTAAGTTGACACATTTTCTTCTGACATAACTCCTGTAAATAATGCTTATATTCAGTTATATTGGGATAATTTTTTGTTTATTCTTATGTTATATGTTATTATTTAGTTTTTCCTTCTATGTACATAATTATGATACTTTGCTACATGGCCATATTATATTTACCATTTGTATCTGTGTTATATACACCTACTGCTCTTGTAACTTGGTCCTATGTAAAGCTCTCTGTCTCTCTGTGGATCTGGTCTGTACTGTACAAAACCACTGATAAATACATGAACGCATGTGAACGTGAGAGCCTGGTCACACACTACAGTGGTCTGAGTGCGACCAGCTCTTTTTCAAAATTGGGACCTTTGTGTTGGAGCATCACCGTTTGAGGACTGTTATGTTAATTTCATTCAGCAAAGTGCCATTAAATCAAAATGTAACTTTCTCTTCAATTAGTGTGAATCAGTTTTACAATCTTACATTCTTAGGGCCATATTCACAAGGAGCTATCTCCGATTTAACGGCACCTTACCGCAGCCAAAGTCGTGATAAATTTACCGCCCCATTCACAAGCCGGTGCAAACAGCCTACAGCACAACTTTTCCAGCGTTAGCATCCGCAACAAACATCGCCACGGATGACCCCGGCAACTATCGCAAATGAGATGCAGAGTAGGCGTCCCCGAGCAAAAAGCAGTGACAACATCACTCCACAACACTCTCAAAGACCAGACAGATTTGCGATAGGAACACAAAACAGGCAATAAGGCGCGTTAGCAGCAGGAAATTAACACCTGCTCAGACTTGGTGCAAAGTCGGACCACAACCTGCACCAGACAAGGGAGCACAGCCCATAGCCACACATGAAGAACAACAGATGCCCCCAAGCAACTGAACAAGCAGCACGGACACCCAAGAGGGCCACAACACCCACCGACACCACCCCCAGGCCTGCAACACACACCCCGCCCCCCCCAATCCCGGACAAAGAACTGCACACCAACACCACAAATCCCAAAACAAATATTTTGCCTCATGTCGCTCAAGCAGGAAAATCAACATACATGCGTGGCCAGAAAATGGAGAATCAGCCATACAGCAATGCAATCACCAACACAAAACACCATACAAACAAAAGCCAAAACAACCATTCGGATGAGTCCTAGCAGGTCCTCGCTGGACAATCTGTAGGACACAGCCTGGAAGACAAAATCCAAGAGAAGAAGGTGTGCCATGTGCCCAACAAAGGAAAGAGAGGGAGAGAGCGAGGAAGAGCAACGGAGTGAGATTGCACAAGCAGCGCAAGGCCTCTCGGGCACCTGGCTCCAGATGCCAACTTGTATGTGTGTATTGCCATCACCATGAGCCCAAGACCTTGTCCCAATCTCAGCGCCAATGCCACATCACATTCCGAAAATGCAAGTAGTAGTCAGGGATGAATGCTCCATTGTACCAATGCAGAAGACGGGAGGACACCTGCACCACTGACCTTGGTCCAGAACGTGGCTGGAACACCCTGAGAGAGATGCCATTGCAGATGTGGACGACTGCCACACTACGCATTGCGCAAATGAACTATCCCACTTATCCACACCCCACACACAGAAGCCTCTGCCTGATGTACCCCCGCATGGGATGCCCTTGACACTCACAGAAACAGCAACCCATTCTCCCCAACATTGCACAGACATTCGTATCATTGCTCAGAGCTGTGGCATATCCTCCACACAACTGCCGCAGTTCAGAAGAGTGCCGGTTCCATGAGACGCACCAATGCAATGGCAGGCCATCCCGGGCACATGCACAACCCCTGTCACGTGGAACAGTACCATGCACGTATGCTGCATTTATTGGGTGCACTGCCACTGGCAGTGCTGGGATCAGTTACTGGCTGAGCATCCACATTGCCTACGTCACCTGCGTCCAGCCCTGGTTCCACTGCCGAACATGCACATTCGAGTGTCCCATGGATGTCTGCCTATCCAACACAACCATAGATGAATTGGATTATGACTTGTGTCTGCGCCCCCTGTTGGATCACGAACAGGAGTGTAACCAAGACAGCGGTGCATGGGATGCCTTGACATACTGCGTATGTATTGGCAGTTGCCATGGGAGATTGCACAATTCCTCGTGTGCAGTGACCACATCGAGGCGCTCCCCTATTGGGCTGTGTTGCGGATTGGTGAAATGACCTGGGCTGAGCACACCATCCCAGACCAGTTAATGGATTGGCTCACCCTGGTGTTCCTTGAACACAACAACGACGTACTATTGGAACACATTGCACATGAAGCTGCACAGGCATTCATGGACAAGTAACTACGTTCCTGAAGCCACATCGGATTGTCCCCCACAGCACAGGTCCCAACAACTTGTTGCATTGTGGGGAATGCTCACATATCCCACCACAACAGAGGACATGTCTGCCTTCATCAGGACTCTGGATGCATGTGCCTGGAACTACGCATGTGGACACACACACCTGTGCAAGGTGATGCAGGTCCATGGTCGGAGCAGCAAAGCGTCGTTTGGCAACATTACCAATTAGGACACACTGCTGGGGGGAGAGTACACACATGGCAATGTAGCACGACATGTGAACCTGTCGGACCCTTTCACCTGATCACTGTCAGCAGAGCAGACAATCGGCGCACTCCGGTGGCAGAGCACTATGCAGATCCCATGGGCAGTGAGTCGTGCCCCCTCACACGGGGCAATGGGCAGACGCCAAACAACACATAACTCATCCAGCAAGGCAAGGTGGGCTGAGACCGTTGCCATCCGTGATGATTGTTGTTAATTTTTGCCTCACCATTTTCGGAACCTCAACATGTTCCCATGCTGCGTGTAAGTGTCTTAAGCATGTCCCTGCCTTTCGTGGCCGTAGCCTTGTCTGTACTGACACGCGCATGCCAATAAAGTCTATGCCACTCCACTGGTGTCTAACTGTGATGAGTGTTGATTAGATTGTCTACTCGTGTGCCACAATGAGCATCGTCCCTACACAGGGAGGAACTGACTGACGCATGTGCAATGGGGGTGGCTCCCTTTTGCAAGCTCCACCTCTGTGAGCCAGACATTGTTTTGGGCTAGTTGCTGGCCGACCTGTGCACTTACGTGACTTCAGCAATGTGAGTATGGTGTCCAACCTCTGACCATTGGGAGCAATGTCATATATCATAACAGAATGTGTCCACACAGATGTGTGTGAGTAGGTATGCGACGTAAAGTTCAGTAGTCACATGTGGTGTAGGACACCACTCCTGGCCTGCTACCAATTTGGTCATTCCTACACACAGCCCTATTCAATACATGGACGTGTGCCTACGTTGGGGGGGACACAGCTAGAACTCACCTTCACAGTCATCCTTTGGCCATGTGTCTCAGGGATACACATGCGCATAGATGTCAGTTAACAGGGTGTACCTTCATGTGCAATCATTGTCCCTACATCCAGCCATACTTCCATACGTGAGCGAACATAGTCATGACACATCTGTGCGATTTAGAATGTTTTATTCACATTCAGGTGATTGACTGGGCTGGAGCTGTACATGGCCATCCAAGCCCACATTACATGGAAGCCAAGTGGTGGGCCAACCAGAGTCCTTTGGGGATAGAAAAGTGATTAGGAAGAGGGGGAGTGCAGTCCACAGCAGGATTGCTGTGTAATTGTCCAGCATTGAAGATATGATAGTCCGTGTCGGGGTCCGGGTGAATGTTGCAGAGTGTTCCGGGGGTCAGTGGAAGGTGTTGTCCCAGGGCATGATGTATGGGGCAGAATCAGGCAGGGTCAGGCCATTTGGTGGTGATGGATGCTACTGCCTCCTTCCTCACACAGTAATTACCATCCCCAACTTACTCCCCTGATACGGGTTCTGTGGCCGGTGTGTCCGGTGTGTGTGGCGGGGTGATGGCTGCATCACTGTGTGCCACTGACACATCAGACTGCGAAGGTGATGGGGCAGCATCAGTGTGTGCCACTGACATGTCAGGGTTCGGAGCTGTGTGTGTCGATGTTCCTGCTTCAGTCATCTGGGACAGGCTCAGTGGCAGCAATGGCAGGATGATGAACCACAGGGCATTGAAGTTCCCAGCTACTACTCGCTGGTGTCCAGCCATGGCAGCCATACTTCCAGCCAGCATATACTCCATGTTCTCCATTGACCTCCGCATCTGTGCCAACTCTGTGCTGTCATCGCTTGTGCCTGTCTGACCAGACAGTTCTTGTATTCGATTAATGGCCCCAGCGAGGTCAGCCAAGGTCTGTGGTCGATCATGGTGCATACAGAGAGTGTCAGATAGGGACCGTACGTGGTCCCTGATGGGACTCAGACACCCACGTATTGCATCGAGTTTGGCTGCCACGAGCTCGAAACCCACCCGCATCCGTTCAGCCAACTCCACCTGGCAACCCCACACACACTTTTGGAACTCCATGTATTGGTCGGGGGTCCTGGGAGACAGCTGTGGTGGTGTGTGTTGCCTGCTGTGTGGTCTGTGCAGGTGGTGGGGTCTCCTCGGGGCAGCTGACCTGCCCTGCTGTTGGGGATGGGGTTCGGAGGCTGTCCATTATCTGTTGGAGGGTATCTTGACATATGTGCAGGTTGTCCTCCTCATCATCAATGATGGGAAGTGTGGTGTGCTCTGCAGAAGGTGTTGCTTGTCCCTCTGCAATGTAAAGGGGAGATGCAGGTTAACAGTGTTACACATGTATGTTGAAGATTTGCAGATGTTTACATTCAGACTGCATGCCAATGTACATTGTGACTGTTTTGGTGGAGCTGGCTATTTGATGGCAGTCAGTGTGTTTTTCGACTACATGACGGATGTGTGGTAGTACCCGCACATTGTCATCACACAGTGTCAGGCAATGCCAGATGTGAGTGGACGGTTACTACGCATGTGCAGAACCTGTTGTGAGCCCTGCCCTGTGGTGTTGGTGTTGCAACATTGCCGTCATTGCTAATGTTCTGTGCTTGCTATGTGTGTGTGCTGCATTGTGGGAGAGTTGCCCCTGCAGCTCTGATTTCGTGTAGCCTTCACCCTTTGAGGCGGGGTGCCTTTGAATTGTGTGCTTTTCGGTGGCTGATTTGTTTTTGACTTGGGTCATATGTGCTCTCGGACAGATTTTGTGGCCTGGTGCATTGTTCGTCTGCTGCATGTATTGTACGGCATGTGTTGTGGGTGCATGTGGAAATGTCAGAGTGTGACCTACTCCTTTACCGATGTGATCTGCACAGGGCCACCTCCATGTCGATTTGTGGGCCATGTCATGTTTTTTGGCTGCTGCCATGCTATCGGGCATGCAGTGTCACTTGCATAGTCAGTGTGGGTCACAGAGCCGCTGCGTTGCTGGACTCAGCACATGTGCATGGGTCGGTTGTGATATTGGTGATAGGGAGGGGGCCACTTTGTGCACATTGTGAAGGGGGCCTACTTAGTGTTTCTATGTGTGCTGCAGTGTGCCAAGGCTATCAGGGACATGTCCCACGATCATTGTGGGTGTGCAGTGTGCTACACATAATTGTGCATGTGTGCCATTGTGCCCATCTCCCCCGTCCCCCCAGTCCCTGGTCGTTACTCACCCTGTTGCTGTTGGGTCAGGTCGTATCGAGCTGTGTCCAGGCCCCCAAATCCTGCCACCGTCTCCACACTGCTGACTGTGGCCACCATTTCCTCCAGCTCATCCAGCTCTTGCTGTGTCGCAGGACTTCCATGTACTGTCGCCGTTGCTGCCTTCCTGTTGGTGCCGAGTTTCTGTTTGGTTTGGCTGTGCACTTCATGCCAGCGCCTCTTGACCTCCTCCATTGACCTCTTGACACTCCGACTGCATTGACGTTGGTGACGATGGCCTGCCGTATTTCCGTTTGGGTTGCCAATGCCGCAGTGGAGGTGCCGAACAGTTGTTGATAGTGTTCTGTCACCTCCGGGACAATGATCCGGTCTTCCTGTGGACTGAACCCCGTCTTCCTCTTTCTCTTCTCCTTGCCCTTCCCCGAATGCGGGATTCCTGGCTGGCCCTCGGTGGGACTTGTGGGGTTAGGCTTGTCCTCTGCACTCGGTCTGGGTGCATCCATGGTGCTACACAGTTTGAATTGATTTTGGTGTATTTTTCCTTTCTTTTATAGTGCATTTTCCCACCAGACGCATGGGATTTGGAGGCCTGTGGCTGCTTTTTTCTGATTTTTGTACCGCGATTGGCCTCTTTGCATGATTTTTTGCGTTCGCGTTTCGCATTTTTGCAGCGTGGCATTGATTTTCACGCTGACATTTGACGCAATATCTGGTGACTATCGCAGGCTACCACCGCATTGTGAATACTTGGTTGGCACGGCGTGATTTTCCCACGTTAGGCTGCAATGTTGAGAGTTGCGTTAAGCTACTCTTGGGGTAGTTATCACACGTTCTTGTGAATATACCCCATAGTATTTAGTGGAGCTAGTGTATTTTCCTTTTCATACCTAGAACCCTTATATGTTTTGATAAGCAGAAGAACAGAAGAGCCACTCGAATCCCTCCATCCGCTCTAATTTGACAAAACTTGCTAGAATGTACACACTAGAAAGGAGGATTGGAGCGTGTGACCAAACATCTTTGGAAATAATGTGACTTCAAATTGATGGAGCTTAGAATAAATGTGAATATTTTGGTCTTCCTCTGTGGATATAAACTGCTGACAACAGGCACATATCCTCTATTTTCTCTTTAGCAATATCCTGCACCAGAATTTGCCTTGCCATTGGATGCTGACTACAGTTGTTGGTTTTTATAGAAAACTAATACTCAAATGTTTTATATATGTGTATTCATAATATTGTTATGGCATAAAACATTCTTTGTATAAATATATCCATACTTTCATTGTTCAGCAGTTCAAGCATTGGTTTCTTATATACAGAGTTTGCAGTCTATTCACGTTTTCCCTGTCTTTACTGGGTGTATTATTTATGTTTCCAGTTGCAGGTGAATTTGCTCTCAACGTTTCTCCTTATTGGAAAATCTTGCTATGAACATCGAGATTTTGGCACAGCTATGCAAATCCTTGCAGGGTTAGACAATCTTATAGTTCGCCAATTACCTGTAAGATATATAGTTCTATTTTATGCATATATTTAATGATAACCATGATAGGTTTTCTATGGTGGAATCACAGCTGTCTTGTATTTTTATAGGCCTGGAAAAATCTACCATCAAAAGTGTCAGAAATACTGGATGAACTCAAGGCCGTGGAGGTATGGAAGCAGCTTGTGGATTGTTTTGTCATTTAGTGCTGTTTGTGTAAATAAAGTTGCTGCCTCATCACTTCCCATTGAAATAGAGGCTCTTCGTCATTTCACAGAGCTTGAAGACTGCGTGCAAACATCGGAAATCATCAATTATTCATTTTATTAAACATTTTAGTGTAAACCCAGTGGACCCATGATCTCATGGTGGTGTTTATGAACACTGAAACATTTGCATAGATTACAAGTTAACATGTATGACATTCAGCTGTATTGATATACTACAAAATATCCACTTTTTATATATTGATTATGCTACCACAGATTTGTTGTTTTAGTTGATATTACAGACTTTATGAATATCCAGGTAAACAGCTCTTGGTTCATTAACGTCAGCAGACTGAGGTTATAGTCAACACTTCAGGGATTTAACCACGTGACTTGCATTTCCAAGCAGATGTTAGCAAGGAGGGTTTAACTCAGAGAACCATGTCCATGTTGAATTATGCCTATTTTCTTAACCCTGCAGACTCGACCCATTGTATGTAGCATGTGTTTAGGGTTAGGAACATTGTTGAATGCTTCTTTTATTCAACATAACTTTACCATTCTCAGTAACTAGTTTTAAAACATAAAATTATTCCACTTACAACACAGCTTCTAACAGGTGGACACTTGTTGCCCTGTCTCGCACTATTTGTACTACTCAAGCCTCAGCCACCCGGTTGAAGGTAAAATGTACATGTATGTAATGGGAAAGATTCTGTTTGCATCGCTTGTTTCACTGTTCCTGCTGCTTCCTGGTGTCTCAGGGAAGTAGTACTAGAACCACCACCATTGTATGATTGAGTGCACTAATATTTGTAATTGAATGTCTGTTTTGGGGTAGGGGATTGAGAGCATGATGTGGGTTTGGAAGACCTCAGCCTGAGTTGATGGCTCAGTCATTGGCTACTATATCTTCTACTTGATGAATGAAAGTAATGTTAAAACAAAAGTGAAGGATCCATTCTTTACATGGCTTTAGATCTGGCTAGAGACGGATTTAGTGCCCTGAGAGTGCTCATATCATCTCTACAGAGAGAGGGGCAAATAGGTCAGTATCTCTTAGCCATTTATTGTTTTAAGTGTTGTTCATATTAATCGGCTAGTGGTTGTTTGTAAGAAGCACTGCACCATCGAACATCCATTTTATTGGATCAGTAAGATGAGTCTTCTTACAGAGAAGGGTGCTCACTTTTTAGTCTCACATTGCAGTGCATGTGTGTCTACACAGTGCGATCGAGATGCATCCTTTCTCTTCATGTTCCTGACTCCTGCCTCTGGCCAGCCTATTTTGAGTTGAGATGCAGGCACATTTCAGGTGTCAGTGACGCCTGCTCTAAATTTGCTAGAGACACACACTCAGAACCTGGTTGATCTGCTGAGGTAAGATCAGGCAATGTTGAGAGCAGGACATCTCAGGCATCAGCATACGGATGAGAATGCTGATTCCCCAAAAACACTTTGCTGTGTCTGAGTACCCACAAAAAGAAAGAGGACAGGCTTGCTACACTGAGGTGCAGAGTAAGCAGTGTACCTTCAGACATCAGACACATGCCACTGACTACTTCTATTAGATGAAGTAGACATGACGCTGCCAATTGATACAAGCGGGATATCCACAGTCACTGCTTCTCCTCCGACCTTGAACCCCTTGCACCCCTTCCCACCTGAACTCTAAGCAAAGTTCATATTCAAGCTCCCAGGATAGAGACTTACAATCCCACCATGAAATAAAGCTTTCACCACAGTCACAATCATTTTTGTTTACTCACAATTCACAGGAGAAATGTGTTGTTCTTGAGAAAATTTCTCGTTTAGATAGAAGAGCATAATATACCATGAGGAGGGACATGTTTCTTGTGGTCAGCTGAAGCTATCGGATGTAACAGTTTTCCATCCAGCACATTTACAAACATACAGCAGGCTTGGATTCTGTCTACAACTTCTCTCTATTACATCAGGTAGTGAAGTAGGTAAAGCCTTATATCACTGTCACAAGCTCACCCAACACGTTGGACAAGCTATGACCAACTTTGTGCACTAAGCTAAGTCCATTCAGTCCCATCCTTCTCAACCTACTCCAAACCCAGTTGAATCACCTTTTACCATCCATTCAATCTACATATTAATCTGCGTGCACCTCCATGTTCCCCAAAATTGTTAGATCTCTGATGACTCTCTGACCATCTCCACCCTTCTCCCCATTTCTCTTTTTCATTCCTATAATCTCACTGCTGACCACTCTACTCCTCCCACTCTAGTCCACATGCTACTCTTTCATAATAATCTCACCATCACTTGGGCCATCACCAAACTATTTCCCAATCTTGACAACCCCACCCATCCCCTCGTACCGAATTTCAACTTTTCTGCCTGTAAAAAGAAAACCTTTAGCAGTCATTCTGGACATATAAGGTAGCGTTTTGGATGCCATTAGCTTTGCTAGAACAGTGGGAAACTGGGAGTGTTGTTGAGTTCAGAACATTTTCTAAGGATTTATCCAAACTGGTGTTATGGCCCAGTCCTCAGTTTGTATATAAGATGATGTCACAGTTTCATTTCTTAAGGGATGTAGTCTTTTCTATGTTTGCCCACTACCAAAGTCAGTAAAGAAGAAGAGCATTTGCATTTGTTGGATGTGAAAAGAACCCTTATAATATATTTGCCTAAAACAGAGTCATTCAAAGAGGTTAATGCTTTTTTTTACTTGATTTGGCTGGTCAGAGTTTGAAACCTTCCAATTCTCCATTGAGTAGGCAAATTAAGCAGATGTTTTAGCAGCTTATTAGGTTTAGTGCAAAATCTTAGTTGATCAAGTAGAAGGCAGATCCACTAGGGGAATGGCTGCTTCCTGAGCGTCATTTAAGAGTTCTCCAATTGAGGATTTTTGATCGGAGCAACTTGGGTATCCTTACAGCTTCATGAACCATTTTATGTTACTTCTGCTGGTAAAGGTTGGGGTGGAAAGCAGGCGCATTCTCACTGGAGTCTGAGATTCAAGGTCACCAGCTTTGAGACGTTTCGGCTTCCCGTCAGCTCTTATGATTAAGACTCCGCACTGCATCTGATTGTAAGTACGGGAACCGGCGGTCCATCCACTGTTTACATTAAAAAAGACAATGGACCACTTATATAGTCAGAACAAGTTATTATCAACTATACCTACTGCAGTGAAAGTAAGGGGGATTTACTGATGGCCAGGACTCTAAAAAGAGACACATTTGAAACATTTCCCTATTCTGCTTTTAAAAGCTCTTTACCTTCCTCATGCTCTTTATACTAGCCAATAAGCAGGTGATTGCCTGAAGGTTTGCAAGCTCTGTGTATCCTAGTTTTGAGTGTCTCTATACTAAATACTATTTAGCTTGTCTTAATGACCATTAGTCTACACCACCCAATTGATCCTTCTTCTTGAACAGGTTCTATCCCCCACTTAGGCTTTGCTTTGCTCGAACACGGGAGGGCTTTCTAAACATCCAAATTGTGGTGATATCTTTCGATTTTGTAAGGTCTTTGTGGTGCTAATATTCCAGAAACCTTGGATGGTGGCGACCCAGGTTATCCTCAATTGTATGATTTTTGTTTGCCGTGCTATTCAGGATTTCTGTGAAAGACTGGGAAAAGGAGGGTTATTTTTGCTATATTTCACAATAATAACCATATGTTTTTGCTTTTCTTCTTATTTGAAGGTAATAAAGTGTGATGTTTATCAGCAGGAGACAAAGCCCTACGTGTACATTATTTATTCGCATTTTTCTGAGGGTCACTGGTGATAGTATTTTCCGTAAGGAATCTGCATAAAACAAAGATGGTCATTCCTTATGTCGGAGACACCTGCCTCTGGTTTGGATAGATTAATGCTAAGATACCTGCAGTTAGGATCATTAATTTGAGGACTGAATGGCTTTACACCGCGCTGGGGATCTTCAGTCCACTGCTCGCTCTCGGTTGTGTGGTTAAACTGGTGGTGCTCTGTTAGACTTTACTGATCTCAGTAACTTAAGCCATGAGGTGTCAGCCTTTGAGTGGGGCTCTTCTAATTCTTGAGAGTTGGCTCTCACAATTTGGGTCTACATTTATTGATTTAGATTTCTCTGCTCAAAGTGTTGATTTTCAGGGATGGATGATCTATTTCCCACAGGTTCTCATCATGCACAGAACCTCTACCCCAGCTAGAAAGAAGCGTATGCTATTGATATACAAGAGATGAACTACATTGTTAATAGATTTACCTTAAGTTATTGAGCAAACAATCCAACAAAGTCTCTTTCTAAAGGGCTCTGAAAGAAGTACTCCTTGCTTCCCCAACTGATATTTATGCGGCGCAAGTTCACTTACTGAAATAAGGACTGTTATTGAAAAACTGTTTTCTCACTGCAAATGTAGTATTCGAACAGTTAATCATATTTGGTATAATGCTGAAGATGATTCTTGAATTGGTGTCTCTCTTTACAAAGAGGAGGTGAGAGGAAGGGGGCACAAGCAACAGAGCACACAATATTTTCAGCTCCGAATTCATCTCTTCCCATTCCTGAAGACTAGTGATTTTGGTAGAGACACCAATGATAGCAGTGGAAATTCATTTGGTGGCGTTGGCTGTATGAATAACAGTTTTTCCTGTATTGTCCCCTGATTTGAAGGCCATTTCAGTTATTTCATTACATCTTTCGGATAAGGGCAGTTAAAGTGCATGTCATATCTTGCTTAACATTGATCCTTTATATAATGTGATTCCCCCTAATTTGACAAGTTGCAAATAGATTTGAGGATCAACTCATGATCAGACAGGCTCTGGTGCTCCCCTCAACTGTACCTCAATTGTGGAACTTTTGCCTATTTTCCCATGATAAAAACACATGACTACGGCTAGCAGAATCCAAAGCACTGGGAGCTCAAAATAGGTTAAACATGACCAGAGAACTCAGGTTGCCCTGTGTGAGCTGCATTAACTACCAAGTCCCACCTGTTTATGCCCTTCTGGTACTTGCAGTTCCGGTGTCCCCTATATTAACACAGAAACATAAGTATCAGAATAGAAAGTGGCATGAGCTGCAAATGTACCACTGGCTAAGAATATGATCTGCCAGTGTCAGCAGGCCCACAGATCCTCCTCTCACCTGAAGTACATGGACTGTCTTACCTACTCCCACCTACAACATGGAATCTTTCCTACCATTCTCATCAAGTCTCACTCCAACAGCAGGGCGCCTCCCACCTCTAGCCTCCTTCCCCTATTATCCCAGAATGGTCCTCTCTACTGGGGTCAGCTCCAGGCTGCAGCCTCATGGAGTGAGGCAGAGGAGGCAGCACAGCTAACACAAAGGCAGGGCTGGGAGGGGTCACAGGTGTAGGAAAACATTGCCAGTGGAATGGGTGGCAATGCAAATACTGGTGGCAGGATTTCTTTACACACAACTCTACTTGATGTATATTTAACCATATCTAACGATAGTACGTTACTTTCCCTAACAATGACATTGACATGCTGTTTAGTTTACAGAGGTTCATTTAAGGGCAAGCACAATTGTGATTAATTGTATTGCACACCATTATGGTCAAACATAAAGGTGACATCAAATTATTATAAAGATTGTCTTGCTGTTGTGTGTCCTCACTTGTTTCTTTTTCATTTGATCTTTTAAAATTGACAAGGTGTTTTTGAAAAGTGACAACTTGTGTTTGATGGAGGGAGATAGATTTAGAACATTGCCCACAATTCCTTCCGCCCACGTGCTGGCAATGCATGTCCAACAACTTGAAACCGGAGGCTTCAAAATGGCAAATGGAGCTTACAAATGGAAAAAACTCAGGTAAGGTTTTTGCATTCATTATCAAAATAATGAATTTTGGGAGAGTAATAAATGAACACAGTGATAAATTGGGTTATACTGGCTGAGGGGGGTGAAACCCTACTCAAGAAGTAAATACAATACTGGTCAGGGTGAAACAGAAACAAACTCCTAAGTATCCTGTGCTTAACCATCTGGTAGCATGGCACAAAGCAGTCAAGCTTAACGTAGAGGCAATTTGTAAAGTATTTATGCAGCACACAAACAGTAAAAAAGTGAAAACACAACCAATTTAGAAAAACAGAGAACATTTTAATAAATTATTTGAGAACAAAACTACAAAATTCAAATTAGTAGAACCATAGTTATACATTTTTAAAGTTTAAGGTAAAAACTTGTGCCTAAAAGATCAAAATGCCAACCACGAGATCTAGGTCACTCCGAGACCAGGTCAAAGTCCAAAAATATGACCAACCGTGATGAAGCATGCGTCGGAAAACAAAAAGTGGCTTGGACCCGGTCAGTGCTTACCTTCAGACTTAGAAGAACTTTTGATGAAAATCTTCTGAGAAGGTAAAGTTCAGAGGGGCAAAGGGGCAGGGGGTGTCTGAAGAGGGAGAGTCAGTGTCAAGGAACCGCTTGATAAAGTAGATGTGAAGATTTCTATATTCGGACTTTGTCACTTTTTTGGAAGTTGAAAATCTCCAGTGAGACGAGGCAGGAAGCTGTAGCCAACAAGAGATCCACGAGGCCGCATACTCTTTGACAAAGAACCAGCGAACAGGATTTGCTGCAGTGGAGAAGAAAGTAGTGGGACCTGCTGTGAAGTCCGAGTCCTTCTGTATGTCCAGAAAGTGAAGTGAAGCGTGGCTCAGAGGTTCCCCTTTTTATACATGGTGCCTTATTTTAAGTATACGTTTCTATAGACTTCCCTTTGAAATGCTTGAAATCTCCTGCTATCCCTGCTTCCCCTGACCTGGCTCTAAGCAGTCTGCATGAAGAATGCAGGGTTGATAAGTCCTTTGTGTGAAGTCAGAGCACAGCCTATTGCAGTTGCAGCTCGCTTCCCCCATTCTACAGTTGATTACCTATCCAGGAAAACCTAATCCCTCTATTGTGTGGCTGTCTGGGTGGTAACCAACTATGGGAAGGTTCTGCTGATTGGTGACTTTAACTACTGGGCCAATGATATTCTTGGCGGCCCCCAATCGGCTGAACTGGCCGAACTACTTTCAGGATTAAACCTAACTCAACAGGTATCCACGGCCACACATAGTAAGGGACATATCCTTGATCAGGTCTGGACTGTCAACATCACTATGTCTCCCATCTCAGTTGTACCATGTACATGGTCTTATCACCATATAATCAAATTCACCAGTCAAGATAATTTTGTGAATAAAAACCCCAGTCTAGGGGGTGCACTCGCAGAAACTGGAACAAGATCGAGAAACCTTTATTTTTTGATTCATGCGCCAATTCGACCCCTCTGGGCGACTCCTCAATTAACTTGGCTGATGCACGGCTAACCAGTTGGTTACTGGCTGCCAGCGACAAGTTTGCTCCCCTAAGGAAGATTCATGCCCCCCGCCGCCATGATGCCCAGAAATGGTTCTCCACTGAGTTGAAACACCAAAAATTAGCCTTAAGGCAATTGGAAAGAAAGTGGCGAGGCAATTACCAACCCGAAGACAAACAGTCTTACTTGAACTCCTTGAAAATTTATTAAAAAATCTATTCTAACTGCTAAAGCGGCGCACTTTTCATCTAAAATTTTGTTTGCAACAAACCGCTCAAAGGAGATCTTTCATATTGTGAATGAGTTATCTAACCCCGACAGAATTTCATGCAAGCCCCCTCCTTCTCAAACCATCTGTAATGCATTAAATCTTTTCTTTATTGACAAAATCAAACAAAATCAAGTCCTGTATCCCGATCTGTCAAAATCTGGATTCTAATCCTCATCCCATTCAAAACCATAGCACTTTTAAGCATTTTCCTACAATATGCGAGCGCACTTTCATAAATCTTCTTTCGAAAGCAAAATCGGGCTCTCCCACTGACTGTTGCCCTCCCAGCATTTTGAAGGAAATCTTTACTGCCCTTCCTAGTACCGCTCTTAATCTCTTAAATGAGTCTTTGTCCCTGCAACCTTTAAAGAGGCAATCGTTGTCCCTCTTTTAAAGAAGGTAGGATCGGATCTGCTAATTTTGACAAATTACCGTCCAATTTCCCTTCTTCCTTATTTGGCTAAGATCTTGGAAGCTTATGTCACAGGTTGTCTCACAGACTTCTTGGAGGAATCTGAATTCCTTGATCCCCATCAAGCGGGCATCCGCCCAGCGCACTCTACCGAGGCGGTAATCCTCACAGTATTGTATACTCTTCGTAGTGAGGTCGATAGTGGCTCCTCCCAGGCCCTTGTCCTGCTTGATCTTTCCGCTGCTTTCGACACGGTCAACCACACCCTTTTGGTCGACCGTGTGACGGACGCGGGAATCTCGGGACCAGCCTTAAGCTGGATCAGCTCCTTTCTGGAAAACCGCTCCCAGTCAGTTTGTACTGCCCCATTTACTGCCCCTAGAGTTAAAATTTCTTGTGGAGTCCCTCGAGGCTCCTCCCTCTCTCCCCTGTTGTTTAATCTTTACCTCCTCCCTCTTGTCCGAGCCCTGAAGGAGCACAAAGTCTGCACCTTTAATTATGCAGATGATTTCCAACTCATCTTCTTCATCAGTAAGTCCGCGGAGTCGGTTCATGCGTTTCAATCTACCATGCTGTTCATCAGTCAATGGATGAACAAGAACCATCTAAAACTTAATCCGGATAAGACGGAGCTGGTCTTAACAGGTGGTATCGCTAAAAATCCATGGGGACCCCATTTTTGGCCTAGGGAGCTGGGCCAGCCCCCCGCCCCTTCTAGCTCAGCTAAAAGCCTTGAGGTGGTTATCAGTCAGGATCTCACTTTGAAACCTCAGATCAGGTCGGTGATCTCCACCTGCTTCTTTCAACTCCGGAAAATAAAAAAAAGATCTGTAGATTTCTCACCCACGACGCCCGGATTCAGGTGATCATCGCAATGGTCATGTCCCATGTCGATTATGCCAATTCATTATACTTTGTTATCTCTCTCCATCTTTAAAGACGTTTAAAGATAGTACAAAACCAGGCTGCGCGTCTGAGTGTCACCAGCCTAGGCATCATCATATCACTCCTCTCTTAAAGCAATTACACTGGCTTTCGGTTGTTCAGCGGTGTGCATTTAAGATTGGATGTCTTATTTTTAAGTCACTCAACGGAAGAAGCCCGAAATTTGTCAATAACATGATTAACAAATATGCTCCCACACGAAACCTTCATTCAGCCCACAAACATCTATTATTTATCCCTCATTTTAGAATAAAGCGCACCAGGGGTGCCAGGTTTTCTACCTTGGCCCCTATATTCTGGAACTCCCTTCCCTCCGAAATCCGCTTCTGCACCAATCTCCTTGGCTTCAGAAGTCTTTTAAAAAACTTGGCTTTTCCGACAGGCCTTCTGAACCATCCTCTAGGACTTGGATCTCAACCAAATTAGCACCATGAAACCTCCCCGGTGTACGTGCACTCTATAAATTCATTTTAACATAACATAACATAATAAACAAAGTGTAATTGCCAACTACACCTAGTCATGTGATCTAGGACAGGCTGCAGGCACCAAATAGTTTAGGACAAGAAAATGCTGACTTTCTAAAAGTGGCATTTTTACAATTGTAACTTATAATTCGGCTTCAACCTTATAAAAAAGGGGATTTTTAATGACAATTTCTCAGACACAAAACATGAAATGCTTAACTGTTCCCAATCAAAACTTAGCACTTAATAAACATAATAGGGTAACCCAATGTTATCCTATTGGAGAAGGCCTCACAGTTGTGAAAAATAAATCTAAGAGTTTTTCACTACCAGGAGATCAATCAATCAATCAATCGTAGGTTTGTTGAGCGCAGCTACTCACCAGAGGGGGTCTCAAGGCGTTGGACGACAGAGGAATGAGCGCAGGTCCAGGATGTTCAAGGAGATCTGTCGAAGAGCCAGGTCTTGAGGACTTTCATGAACTTGGAGAGTGTTGGTGTTTGTCTGAGGTGGAGTGGGAGGGTGTTTCATGCCTTGGCCGTGAGGAGGGAGAAGGACTTTGTGAACATGGGTGAGAAGCTTAAAGGTGATGCTCTTCTTGATGGGGAGCCAATTTAGTGTACGCAGTTGTTGGGTGATGTGGCAGTGACTTGGTAGGTTGAGGCGGAGGCGTTTTGGATGTTCTTGAGTTTACGGGTGAGGTTCTTGTTGAATCCGGCATAGAGAGCATTTTCATAGTCGAGTGCTGCTGATGAGTGGGAGGGTGACAGTCTTTCTGTGTTTGAGGGGGATCATTTGAAGGTCTTTCATAGGAGTCCGAGGTTGTGGAAACAGGAGGATGAGACAGTGTTGATTTGGTGGTCCATTTTGAGTCTGGAGTCCAGGATGATTCTGAGTTTGCGTGCATGGTCTGTGGGGAGTAGGCGGGTTTCTGAGGGTGGGTGGCCACCAGATGTTGTTCCAAGCATCAGGTGTGGGCCTATGACGAGTACTTCGGTTTTGTCCGGGTTTAGTTGTAGGCAGCTGCTCTTCATCCACTTGGCGACTGCTTCCATTCGTAAATGTTATGTTTGGATACGTTGGGTTAGTTGGAAAGGGAGAGGATGAGTTGGGTGTCGTCTGTGTAGGATACAATGTTGAGTCCGTGAGATCTGACGATGGGGGCGAGCAGGGCCAAGTAGATGTTAATCATGGGGATGCTGTAAAACTTAAAAGTGCATGTCCAACCTTTTAATTGCAATGCACCCTGTCCTATGAGCTACCTAGGGCCTACCTTAGATTGAACTATATGCAAAAAAAAAGACAGGTTTACAACTTGGCAATTGGGTTATATTGCCAAGTCGATAAGGCAGATTAAAACTGCATTCAGGTTACAATGGCAGGCATGGGCCATGTTTTAAGGGGCTACCTAAGTGGGTGGCACCATAACTGCTGTAGACCCACTAGTAGCATTTAATTTACAGGCCCTTGAGCTATGGTATATCACTCTACAAGGAACGTATAAGTAAATTAAATATGCCAATCTGGTGTCAGACAATTTTACCAGGTTTAGAGCAGAGGGCATCAGCACTTTATCACTTGTTAGCAGTAGTAAAGTACACAGTCCTAGAGCTAAAAAAAAAAAAATACAGCTAAAACAGAAGGGGTGAAGGCAAAATGTTTAGGGTAAGACCACCCTTAGGCTGACAGGTCTGACAAAAATTGAAAATGTGATTGGGTGAAGAACAATAGCAAACTAATACTAAAAACTGCCAATCGGAGCCAGGTAGATATCTGCATATAATTAATAAAGTTCAATATAGATAAACATACATAATAGAAGATTTGTGATTTGTATTATTTATTGGTTTTTTTAAATACAAATATGAAAATAAAACATCTAATACAAGAGACAAAGATTTATGTACCCTTTTGTATAGACAGAAAATCTCACTGATTAACAATTTGATATAAATGTTACTTTTGAAACAATAATGACACCGTCAAAATAGTAGTCGTTGAAAGCATAGTGCTATTTTGACCGTGTCATTATTGTTTCAAAAGTAACATTTATATCAAATTGTTAATCAGTGATATTTTCTGTCTATACAAAAGGGTACATAAATCATTGTCTCTTGTATTAGATGTTTTATTTTCATATTTGTATTTAAAAAAACAATAAATAATATAAATCACAAATCTTCTATTATGTATGTTTATCTATATTGAACTTTATGAATTATATGCCGATATCTACCTGGCTCCGATTGGCAGTTTTTAGTATTAGTTTGCTATTGTTCTTTACCCAATCATGTTTCAATCCCTGCGTATAGCAAACTCATTCATTATGTAGGGGTCCACTTTTTCTCAATAAAAAATTGAAAATGTTAAATATATTTTGACGTGAACCTGAAGGAAATTCACATGCCAGATACAATCAGGCTTTAAAAAATACATTGAGAAAGCAACCCTTTTCTGTTATTTTGTCCCAAATTATTTGTTAAAACAATATATTTCTCTAAATTGGTTTGGGATTTTTGTGTTGTGCCTTCACTTTACTAATTTTTGTGTGCTGCATAGATACTTTACACTTTGCCTTTAAGTTAAGCCTGGCTGCTTTTGTGCCAAGCTACCAGAAGGTTAAGCACAGGTTTATTTATTGACTCTTGTTGTTCACCCTGACAATGATTGTGGTTGTTGCTTGAGAAGGTTTTCACTACTCTCAACCAATAGCCATATTTTACACAGTTATGTTGTTATGTTATGTGTATTTGTAAATCGCACTATCACCCGCAAGGGTATGCTGGCACTGAACCGGCGCTTGTGCCTAGCCCTGTCTATACTATACTGGCAACAGGACAATAAGACACTGAAACACTTACTGGGAGTGGCAAAAAACAGTGGGGCAGATGTATGTTTCCTGGCGCATCCCTGCAAATCAGCATGGATGCGCCAGGAAATATGCCTCACGCAAGTTTACCCTTGCGCCACCACAGATGCGCCGCATTTACAATGCAGCGCATCGTGGCGCAAGGATAAACAGATGCGTGACGCATCTGAAGGCGTAAGGCGGTGCATTGCTGGAGTTGCGTCGCAAGCGCGACGCAGCTCCAGCAAGGCTCGGGGGTGCCCTATCGTCACAATGCTGCGTCAATCCTTACGCCTGCTTCAAGCAGGCGCAGGGTTTTGACGCAGCATGGGCTCAAAAGTGACTGAGTGAAATCTTGTAGATTTCACTCAGCCACTTTTCGGAGGCGTTCCTGTGCCGGAACGCCCCCCCTGCACAGGTACGCCCACATGTGGCGCAAGCTTTACAACGTGACGCATCTCCCTAGACGCGTCACGTTGTAAATAGCCCGCAGCATGGCGCTGGCTATGGCATGGCGCATGGCGCCGCTGCGTCACAAAAGTGACGCAACGGCGGCGCAAAAGTGGCGCACGGGGCTTATAAATCTGCCCCAGTGTGTACAGGAAGTGGAGTAGGGATACAATCACCAACATACAGTAGCCAAAATTAAAGACATTCCCTTCCCCACTCTTAGTTGTTTCGTTTTGCAGGTATCGTTTAAGAGAAAACACAGAAATAATGTTAGGCATTGACTGTATTGTATTGTATTGCAGTATTTATATATCACTTAACAGCCCTATGTGGGGCGCTGAAGCACTTGACACTGTGTACCAGTAAAGTCGATCCTATAAGTGAATAATGCATTTTTGCTTCTATGAATTTTATAAGAATGGGAATCTAGGCTATTCTGATTAAATGTTGGCCATACCATTTTATATCTATGGCTGGCACCTTCTTTTGGGTGTGTGTACAACACAAAATCTAAAACGAAATGAGATATAAATGAAACTGTGACAGTATAATGGTGTATGTCCGTTTGTATATTTTCTTCGCTAACTTAGTGGAGTAAAGACTAATTGCACAAATGTTTGTGTCTGTATGTACTTGGTTTTGTGAAAGTCTCTGCCATTGAGAACCGATTTGTTTGCATGTTACTAGGGTTCTGAGGTGTTATCCTCTGTTATTCCTCAGTCCTTTATATGCCATTTGTGATTGCACTTTGGGTAGTGTTTGTTGACATGCCTCATTTATTTTGTGCATTTAAAAGTGGTAGTTTATGTTTGCGAAGACTGGGAAATAACAACTTTTCACTAATTCCCACCTACTTTTGCAGTTTGGTTTTGGCTCACAAAAGGGCTTTGCGAACTGTTACACTGCCATTCCCTGTCACAGCATGTGTGCTCTTTCTAGAGTAAAAGAAGATAAAGCTAGTTGCATCCAATTGGCCATTTAAGTTTCTAGTAAGACTATGGCAAATTGGCACAGAAAAAGCACCAGTGGTGTGGAAGTTAAATATCATGTTTGAGCTGATGTGTATATACAGAGACGTTTTAAGGCATGGGCAAAGTGGGATCTGGACCAGGGCCCCAGCCTTTCAGGAGGCCCCCTGATAGATCCAGCTCTGTTCTCCATACAGTCCTGCCCTGATGACCTTGAATGATTCTTAAACATAGATTGTTTTAAATACCGTTTGCCTTTAATTTATTTCAAATAAGAGTGATGTGTGGGAGTGTATTGCACACATGTTGCTGATAAATGTCTGTTTTTCAGCACCATGCAACATCCATAAAAAAGTTCCTTTTAGATCAAAACAGGACCTTTCATATATGAAAGGTCACAGAGATTATTTTCAATAATATTAGTGATTGTTATTACAATATTGAAAACACACATTACAATCCCTGACTAAAAGAAACATGCAGAATTTGATCCAGTGTGCCTGTGTAGTATTTGCCATCTGGTCATAGAGGGTATAAAAAAAAGCTGAAATTGGATTACAAAATCAAAGCTGTTCTGAACAATACGTTGGGCCCTGGGCCCCCAAAATCCTTAAAATGTGCCATACCACCCACATGTATGCCTTAAGTGGATGACTCCAAAAAAAAATTGTGTCCTTTGTGGCTGCACTTTAAATAAACTGCAGTAACACGTGTCGAGGGGGAGATTCCTCTGTTATCTACGAAAACCTACTTTATACATTGGCTAAGTCACTCTGAACTGTACCCAGAAAGCCTACTGGGTTGTGTGCTTGATGTGTCAATGTTTTACATGCCAATTAAGAGAAGTGTGTCCCAAGAATGAACAGTTACCAAAAGGTGTTTGTCACAGAGGTGAAGTTGAATTTTCCTAAGAGAAGGCCTAATTCAGAAAATAAGTCTATTTCTACAATTGGTGGGCATGGCCAGCAACACATGGATTGAGCCACGTCCTAGACAGTTCCCTGCTAGCTGCTTAGATCATCAGCCGGAAGTGAGACAACATATTATAGTGAACTGTTGTAGGGAGATGTAAAGTGCCTACATAATGATCCTCATATGGGGTGAATTGTGAGATTTTACTATTACTGGTTAATGTTTTTGGATGAGGGGCAGTGACTTACTCGTCCTAGAAGAGGTGGAGGGGTTACGTTGGGGTTTAAGTTGCAGATGTCTGGGGAGGGGGGGTTTTGGTTGAGCTTGTGATCTGTGGGTAAATGTTGGATACACAAACATTTACAATGGATTTGTGAGATCTCCACGCAACCAGACTGGTTGCGGATTGCCTCAATCCTCAAATATAACGTCCTGAGCAAGAATGTTAGAGCCATGAAGAGGGTTCTAAAACATGAAAATATAGACTTGCATTAAGAGTAGAGTGAGCACTTAATGTTTTTATAGCAAACACACTTGCCCGGAGACTTGGGCTTGGCACTGAAATGTAGATGTTGAGGGCATTTATACCATACATGGAACTCGGCCTGTGCCAGGGGAGCTCTAATGTGAATATGTCCCAGATAACCCTTTATAACTTGTGTGTCTCTCATAGAAGAAGGAGCATTGGATAGACTGCATATCCTAATAGCTAGCATACATGCACTGAATAATGTCCAATCACAATTTTCATACCTATTGCTTGGTGCACTTGTGAAATATGCACAGCTTACATTGGTGTTGGGGGAATTTAATGGAGTGTAAGATTCTACCTCCCTGCCCCTCCTAACCAGTAGTCGAAGTAGTAATGGCATAGACTCACAACTGGGAACTAATTGACTCATAGAGCTTTCTGAACCTAATCTAAAAGTCAGGGAATACTCACTACACTCACCCATCCATCACCTACATGTGAGGTTAGACACTTAATCACAACTCGGCCCGTTCTTCTTATAAGCATACATCTTAGGACTCCATCTAACCAGAGCATACTGCTGAGATGTTACAAATGGGGTGCCCAGATGGCCATTATTGCAACATGATGGCTACAAGTGACAGATCTAGAAGATGCAACATTTCGTAAGACCATAGGCAATTAAATAATGCATTAGGTTATGAAAAGTGAGGTAATGATTGCCAGTGTATTGACCGAATGGGAAGCCTTCAAGGTGGTTATAAGGGGCCATTGTGCGTCAACACTATATGGGGTCTGAGTAGATACATTGATGCAACTAGAGAAGCTTGATACAAACATGAGAATAGGCCCACAGAAGGGGAGGCAAGAATGACCAACTAACAACCATAAAGTGCCACAGTACTGGAAGGAAAACATCCCTGAGTCACTGAAAGTAAATTACACTGAATCAAAGTAAACAGAGATAAGTGCGGTGGCTGCTTGCTTGGTTAGTTAGTTAAAAATGACTACAGAGGAAGTCTAATTGAAAGATGTGGGGTGTGACAGGGTGAGATAAAACATATGCAGCCTGATATCAAATGAATACACACTGGCTATTAGATAACGTGACGTGTATTTGTAAAGCGCACATTCACCCAAGGGTATCTTGCCGCTGAATACCAGATGATTATTGTTACACAACTTAATGGTACTCCTTTTATCAACCGCTACAGAATGATGATGGATTAAACCCAGATCAGTTGACTGGGGGTGAGTGTTTGCTTTGCTCAAACGCTCCGTCCATCATCCCCTTTGGTATCCCTTTTATCAACCTCAGCAGGATGAAAGGCTGAGCAGACCCTCCGGGATTTGAACGTGTTGAACACAGGTCCCTACAGTGGACGCATTAGTCCACTAAGCCAACAGACCCAAGATGAAGTTATACTCTGAGAGGGAATAGACCACACACATTGATGTGGAAGACTACTTTGATGGGGCTGTCTTTTAGCCTGTCCCTCCACAATTAAGGCTTCCTGATGCACCACTGGCAGTTCATTAAGAGAGAAAGGTGATAGCCGATCTTGACCCTAGGAAGATCCCCAGAAAAGACTGCCTACCCATTGGATTTTGCAACACATTTCTTGATATACTGGCTGCAAAGCTGACTGAGATGTATCTTTCAGCAAACACTGAGGCCATTCTCCCCCTATCCATGAAAGAAACACTATAAGTGTTGCTTCTCATGTCCGGAAGAGATCCACAGGTAGTGTCCCCTAATATACCCTTGTTAGTTCTGAACACAGACAATGAAATACTTATCAAGGCCATTGGCAGCCGAAATTTCCACAAGGTTTTCCTATGTCATACATCCGGATGAGAGTGGATTCATACCTTAGAAGTTATGCCCACAACTTTACTCAGGTTAACATGTGAACAGCACACATTTAGGTACATTAGGTTCATATATATCATTGAGCAGCTGACATTCAGGATGGTCACAGAGGTAGGATAATAACGCCCCTTAAAGGGTTCATAGCTTTCTGGAGTTCTCTCACTCTGTCACTGTTAAAATTAGTGGCTTTGTCTAAAACAACCACCAATGGGCCACCTCGGGCAGCATTGAGTCAACTTTACAGTGCAATTAATGACCTTGTGCAAATCCTCACAGGCACTGTTATGTTATGTTACGTTATGTTAAAATATTTTTATAACGCGCAGTAGTTACTCCGAAGAGTGTCCCAGCGCGAACCCAAGGGGGAGAGAGCCAAGGCCAGAGCAAGAGGAGACTTATGGAAACAGATAAGTTTTAAGGAGACGCTTAAAAAGCCTGGGTCCTGGGTATTTCGCAGGAAAAATGGGAGAGCATTCCATGCAACGGCAGCTTTGACAGCAAGCGAGCTGCCCCCAATCCTAGACCGGGAGAAGCGCGGAACCCTCGCAAGTAAAAGAGCTGATGAGCGAAGGGTTCTTGTCGGAACATAAAAGGCGAACCGCCTCTGCAGATAGATAGGACCCAAATTATGTAGGGCCTTGTGGGCAATGACCAAAGCCTTGAACTTAACCCTCTCAATCAGGGGCAGCCAGTGCAGGGCCTGAAGATGAGAGCGGACACTACACCTTCTAGCGATACCGAGAAGGAGCCTAGCGGCCGCATTCTGAATCACTTGAAGTTTGTTCAAGGAGTAGCCAGGCAGGCCAACATAGAGGGCATTGGCATAGTCCAGGCGGGACAAAACCAAAGCCCGAACAACCGTTTCCTTCGCCGGTCTAGGGAGAAGTGGGAGAAAACTCCTGAGAACCTTAAGAAGGCCAAAACAACCACCCGAGATCTTCTTCACCTGGACCGAGAAAGACAGATTGTCCTCGAACCACACTCCAAGGTTTTTTACGGAGCTCCCATTGGAAGAGGGAGGGGAAAGGTCTGGGGGCCAAATCTTACATCTAAAGTCTGAGGGGAAGTTACCAGAAAGAAGGATCTCCGATTTGTCTTCATTGCATTTGAGTTGAGCTCTGGCAAGCCAACCAAATACAGAGGACAAACACTTCTGTACAAGCAGCACGGAATCATCCCTCTTGCTCCAGGTGAAAAGAAGCTGGGTGTCGTCAGCATAGGCTATCACCTTAGCCCCCAGCTTCTCGGCCAAGAAGACCAGCGGTGTAACATAGATGTTAAAGAGGAGGGGGCTAAGTGACGAGCCCTGGGGGACACCAGTAGAGACCTCCTGTTGGAGTGAGGCTGCGGGAGGCAGCCAAACCTGTTGGGTACGGCCCTCCAGAAAGGACCTCAGCCAGGCTAAAGCCAGGCCAGAGACTCCAATCTCGGAGAGGCGGGAAAGCAGTCTGGCATATGGCACCGTACCAAATGCGGCTGACAGATCAAGCATCACCAGAGCTGCTCTGCCACCCGCATCTAAACAGTCCCGAATCGCCTCTGAGATCTCAACTAGCGCTGACTCTGTGCTATAAGAAGCCCGAAACCCAGACTGGGCTGGGTGCAGGGCCTCAGATCTTTCCACAAATTCGGAGAGTTGTCTAGTCACTGCCTTCTCACATACCTTAGCAAGGCTGGGGAGGAGGGAGATAGGACGATAATTACAGGGCAGTGAGGGGTCAAGGGCCGGTTTCTTCAATAAAGGAAGAATTTTGGCCTATTTCCATTCCGGTGGAACCCAAGCCTCCTCAAGTGAGAGGTTAATAATGACATTGACCTCCGAATTAATGGTCTCTGCGACCGCTGCCAGCAATCTAGCTGGACAGCAATCCGTGGGGGAGCCGGACTTGAGGCCCTTAAGCAATTTGAGAGTGCTGGCAAGATCAACCGGCGAGAAGACCGACAGGACGTGGTTTGAGGCACCCTGGAGAGGCACCGTCCGTCCGTCTTCCAGCCATGGAGCTGCACATACCGTTAGGGACTGCTGTATCAACCAGATTTTATCCGA
The DNA here is from genome assembly GCF_964204655.1 of Triturus cristatus. Lineage (NCBI taxonomy): Eukaryota > Metazoa > Chordata > Amphibia > Caudata > Salamandridae > Triturus > Triturus cristatus. The sequence continues at coordinate 459,784,604 of NC_140580.1, read as the reverse complement.
GAAGAAACAGGAGAGGGTATTACACCAGTCAACAGAGGCAGGGCCCGAACACTTAAGAGCAGCAGGGGCTGTGAAGCTCTGGGCTATGTGGAATATCTCCTTTGAATTATTGCCAGCCTGCTCAATACGGTCAGTAAAGTATTGTTTTTTGCCAGGAGGATGGCAGAGTAATAGATCTTTTGCTTGGCACTCAAAGCGGCCTTGGCCAAAGGACAATACTTTTGACGACGCCAAATCCGTTCCAGCTTCTTGCAATCTTGTTTGAGCAGGCGTAAATCATGCGAAAACCAAGGTTTAGATGGCGAAACTCTTGAAGACCGGGAGGAGGTGGGAGTGGCAAGCAAAGACATAGACTTGTCTAGCCATTTAGTAAAAGTCGCAAAGCTCTCTACAAGATCACCCGTAAGGGACGGCCTAGAAGCCGCCAGGGCCACAGCCAGAGAAGCGGGATCCACCTTTTTGAAGGTTGGTTTCCGCGAGATAGATTCAGCAGCAAGGGGAGGGCCAGCCTTCCAGGAGAAAAAAGTAATGAAATGGTCCGACCACACAAGGGGAAGAGGATCCTCTGCAAGTATGTTAAAATTAGAGCAGATAGGATCAAGGATGTGTCCAGCCTGATGTGTTAGGAGAAGAACCCATTGGGATAGCTGGGCAAGCTGAAGCACATCTTTAAGTAGCATAGCATCAGTACACGACCCCTGATCCAAATGGATATTCAAGTCGCCGAGGAATAGGAAATGGGGGAAACAAAGCGCCCTAGAAATTAGCTTATCACCCCACTCCTGAATGGTGGCATTGGCAGGGCCAGGGGGGCTATAGACCAGCGACCCCCCTAAAAGAAAGTGGGGGGAAAGCCTGATGCTAAAGTCTAACGCTTCTCCAGGCCCCTAATCATAAGACTCACCCCTAATAAGCTCCCACTTTTCTCTGAAAATAACCGCAACACCGCCCCCCCTTCCATCTAATCGATCGGCCCTAGCAACTTTGTACCCCGGAGGGATAGCCAGGGTGATAAAAGGGGCAGAGTTGGAATCGAGCCACGTTTCCGTAAGAAACAGAAGATCAACCGGGTGATCAGAAAGGAGCTCAGAAATGTCGGCGTGATGTTTTTTAAATGAACGTACATTGATTAAGGCGGCAGAGATGGACGGAGCCGTATCCTGCTTGCCGACTGCCTGGGGGCGAATGAGACAGTCGAGGAGGGGTCCAGGAGACAAAAGCCACATGTAGTACAGACATGCTCCTGAGCATCCGCCAAATCGAACTGAGGGTGTGAGGAGCATACAGGTAAGAACAAATTACATAGCTCATCCCTACCATACCTCAGCGCTGCACGCGTTCCCCCCGTCCGTGGAGCAGAGTGGGGGGCCACGGCCACAGCCGGGACGCGGACGGGCGCAGACGGGCTTGCCTTAGGCGCGCCTTTGGCGCGCCAGCGGCGCCCCCGCTGCGTGCGTCCGCTGCACGTTCGCGCAGCGCGCATGCTAAATAGCGTGTTGCCTACAGACCCCAGGTGTTGCTGCTCACGCGTGCCTGACCCAAGATGGCGGCCGGGCAGGACAAAATACCTCGAGCTAGTGTGGGCTGCAGAGAGTGCGGGTAAGCGGCTCCAATTTTAAGCTAACACACGTTTTTAAAAGCCCCTAATGTCCCAGCAGCGAATACAAACAAGCATTGGCATAGCCAATAGGTCTCGCCTTTGGGACCTTATAAGTGTTTAGTCATGCAACAGTTGCATAACTAAACACTTATAAGGTCCCAAAAGCGAGACCTATTGGCAATGCCAAGCGGCCATGCGGCCGCGAAAGTTAAAGTGATCGCGATCAAACATCAAAGCGGCCGTGCTGCCGCGAAAGTGAAAATTATCGCGGTAAAAGTGGCACGCGCGCCCGCGCACATGCACTGTAGCTCTAGGCTGGCCTGGTAGCACTTTTTGGAGCCCTCTCAATAAGTCTCGCCAGACCAGCGCATGCGCTGGGTCAGGCGAGACCTAAAAAACAACAGGATAAAAACCAATAGTTAAAACAATTGTTAAAACCAGGTATCAGTTGTTCTAAAAAGGAACGGAAATAAAAACAGAGCAATCAGTGCAAATACAGAAAGATCGCAGGCCCAGGAGAGGTAAACCTTTTGCCCTCTCCCTCTACGTAGGCAAAGGCGTTCGCGCAGCGCGCATGCTAAATAGCGTGTTGCCTACAGACCCCAGGTGTTGCTGCTCACGCGTGCCTGACCCAAGATGGCGGCCGGGCAGGACAAAATACCTCGAGCTAGTGTGGGCTGCAGAGAGTGCGGGTAAGCGGATCCAATTTTAAGCTAACACACGTTTTTAAAAGCCCCTAATGTCCCAGCAGCGAATACAAAAAAACAACAGGATAAAAACCAATAGTTAAAACAATTGTTAAAACCAGGTATCAGTAGTTCTAAAAAGAAATGGAAATAAAAACAGAGCAATCAGTGCAAATACAGAAAGATCGCAAGCCCGGGAGAGGTAAACCTTTTGCTCTCTCCCTCTACTTAGGCAAAGGCGTTCGCGTAGTCGCATGCTAAATAGCGTGTTGCCTACAGACCCCAGGTGTTGCTGCTCACGCGTGCCTGACCCAAGATGGCGGCCGGGCAGGACAAAGTACCTCGAGCTAGTGTGGGCTGCAGAGAGTGCGGGTAAGCGGATCCAATTTTAAGCTAACACACGTTTTTAAAAGCCCCTAATGTCCCAGCAGCGAATACAAAAAAACAACAGGATAAAAACCAATAGTTAAAACAATTGTTAAAACCAGGTATCAGTAGTTCTAAAAAGGAACGGAAATAAAAACAGAGCAATCAGTGCAAATACAGAAAGATCGCAAGCCCAGGAGAGGTAAACCTTTTGCTCTCTCCCTCTACTCCCTCACTAGTTTGTGAACACTGTAAGAGCCTTAAGGAAGGGCTTGTACATATTGCTTGCTGCCGCACAACGACTACTTCAGAACAGACTACATGTTATCCCCCCATTGCCTAGTTGAAGTGTTGAGTATAGAGCATCACCCCATAGTTGCACAAACAGCTATGTGGCTAAACATAGACAAAGCTAGTGTGTGCTAAAGATGCAACTGTGGTTTAATTGTTCCATTATGAAAAAGTCTATGCTCAGTCTCTAAACTGATCTGAAATCAGACTGTGCAGGCTCAGCTAGACTCAAATCGTGCCAAAGCAAGACATGGGACATGACACTGTTGCCGGAATTAAAGGCAATGTTGGAAGGCTACTGCTACTGCCCCTTTGGGGCTGAGACGTGTGCAATATAAATAACCGTAACATAACATAAAAATTATTTTGGCAAAGATGTGCGTTAAGTCTGGCTGTAGTGAGCAGAGACCATAAATATGCTTACACCATACATAGCATTCAAACCACACCTGTGGCAATAGTCCATGATCCAGCCACTGTCTCTGCTGTTACAAGAATATTGTACAGAAATGTTCACTTTACATGTTCCTCTTGCATCTTTTTGCTAAGGAAACTCCTCCAGACTGGACTCACCTGTTTGTGTTCCCTTCACTGCGTACAGGGACACTTACTGGGTTAATAACAATGAAGTAGCTTTAAAAGGCTATAAAGGAGTTTTTGAATGGTGAAGACCATGGTATGGATCTTAAAGTGATGGACCTTAATAAGAGGCACTCAAAGGTTTTGGCTATCATTTAATTGGAAGTTATTAATGACTTTCATTGAGGGTCTTGGTTACTTTCTTCATGGGGTAAGATTAAGATCATAATTAGGGCTCCCAGTTTTATGGTATTCAATTTTTTAACATTATTGTATGTTTTTATCCATTTTTATATTTCTAGCCATCTTATTGCTGCTTATCCACATTTATTTTGTGCTTTGAGAACGAAAGAGGTGATAAATTGTACATTTCCTCATGTATTTAACAGATAAACTTACACTCAAATTGTGATGCCTGTCAAGTTTTCGCACATTACGCAGTCAAAATGTAATAAAATAATAAACCACACAAAAATAAACATAAAATCACACATACATATTAAGATATGTAGTAATTTCAGCAAATCTCATTCAGCTTTTTAACTCCTCATGCTGCCAATATGTCCAGCTATTGGCCTGAAATTCTTTCATCTCGGCATGGAGAGCCACTCAAAAGAAGCCAAATGATCTGTATTTTTCCACTTTTAAAAATAAATACAGACAGGAAACACAATGTTTTCTTTCTGTATTTGTCTGTATAAATCAGTAAAAACGGAAAACAGGGAGCCCTAATCATAATGGGGCATATTAACAAGGAACAGGGAAAATTAACGCTAAGGGTGCTTAGCGTTAATTTTTTTAACGCCCGCACTCGCTGGATAATATCGCCTGGTTATCGTGTTATTAACAACGCTAACCGCCTAGGCGATAAAAAATCCAGCGATAGCGGCATTTTGGGAGGTTATCGCTGGTAATGCAGCGATAAAACTACAAGGATAGGGCTATCCTTGTTGATGGCCCATGGTGGATTTAGCCATGTAATCCACCTCCCATTGGATTACATGGCTAAGTCTGAAAATTAGCAGACGTAAAAAAGCAGCATTAACCGTGGTTAGCGCTGCTTTTTTTGTCTCTAACAGGGTTAGCGTGAAGCTTGATAATAGGAGAAATGTAGCTTAGCGACATTTCTCCTATTATTTTGCTCTGGAACGCCCACTTTGCATCTCATTAGAGATGCAAAGGGAAGCGTAGTGAAAAAGGGGTGCTAACATGCGATTTTGCATGTTAGCACCCTGTTGTTGATAGGGCGATATTTTTATCTCCACTTCTTTGGCTTTTAAAGCCAAAAAACCCGAGATAAAGCCCTTGTTAATATGCCCCAATGTTCTTAAAGAAAGAGAAACACTGCTCCACTAACGATGTTACTGTTCAATTTCTCTACTAACTGGTGATGTAAAGATGTACACCAACCTGCTGCCATCTCTATTATCCACCATCATGGTCAGTGTAGTGTCTCCTAGACAACATTGGTTTATCACCCAGTATGATACTGTGGCTCATACTAATTTTGCTGCATCTAGAATACACTGGGCAGACAACACTGCAGAACTTACTCCTTTGATTGCATTTAATACAGAATAAACTTTTGATTAGGTATTGCAGTCTTCTTTTAGGGCTCTACTCTATCAGTTGTGAATACCTGAAAGCTTTGGTAAAACGATCAAGACTTTGTATCATATTCACTATTCATTGGGCATGTGGCAGGGTTGACCCTTATCCTGGAATCTTTATGCTTCTTATATAGGGCCTTTCATTGGCTTTCGGTTGTGTGTGATCTGCCCAATTGTCTGCACTAATGTGACACCTAGTGTTCCAACATACACCGATGTTATCTTTACATATATGTATACCTTGAATACTTCTATTGTTGTGCATGGAGCTGTTAGCAGGGGCACCCCATTATTCACTTCTCTGATGTAAGAGCAGCAAAAGGGACCAAAGCTGGCGTACAGGTTGAAGTTGATCTGTCACATCCCCTGGCCTCCGGAGACAGGAGGGTGATAGTGATTGACTGATGATGGTCCACCTTCTCTCCCAGATTCGAGTCTTTGCGAACATGGTAGAAGTGGAAGAATCCAAACCAGCCCCTTCTCTGCAGCTGGGTCTCTGCAGACCCACAGCTGACAGGGAATGCCAAGCTGTACAGAAAGCAGATCTCTCACTGAGCCTGTCAGCATGGCACAGGTTCTCTGCTGTCTCCCTGAGAGCAGAGAGCAGGACTTCAGGTGTAGGGGCGAAGGAGACAATATAGTAAGATGCTAGGTGTTAGAAATGGAGTTTCTAGTTGGCTATGGTATGCACCTAAGCCAGGCAGAACCCACTACTTTAGTCAGGGTAAAGGACTTATTCTTTTGGGGAGTTTTCTATAGCACAAACTTGACCCGAAGATATCAGGAATCAGAGCGCTTTACATGAGCACCAGTTTCGTTACAGATGGACACATTCTAATTTGTTAGGCACTGGGAGATTAAGCAATTTGCCCAGATTCACAGGATAGTGAGCGTTGCTGCTGAGATTCAAACCCGGTTCCCCAGCTATGAGCTCGACCTTTCTAGCCATAAGGCCACATCCTTTCCACACACCCAAGATAACCCCTGCTCACCTCTTTGATAGCTTGGCACAAGAAGTCAGGCTTATTCCAGAGGCAATGTGTAAAGCGTTTGTGCAACACACTCACACCAGTGACACAATACACCATTAAAGAGGCTTCATACAGTATTATATAAAAATAAGTTTCTATATTGCATGTAAACATAGACCAAAACAACATGAACCATAATCACTTTGCCAACCAGGCAATTGTGCTGACATCACAATTAGTGCAATAAGACCTAGACTTATCTGTTGCACTTGACATAAAAGCACCGTAAATGCGCATACAAATGCAGCTCCTGAAATTATATTCGTTATCCTCACATTGCAATGCAAAAACGACAGATCATAAATCAGGGCATAAAATGCAGCAGAATGCAATAAATCACATGAATCACCACGTGCATGCGAGAACACAAATCAGGTTATGAAAAAGCACATGAATCACTGTCTTACCATCACAGACATAACAGCCTCAGAAGTACCTGTCCCTCTATTAGGCTCTTTACAGTAAATACTTCATGCAAATAAGGCAGACATCGATCATAAACTGCAGGAACAAGTGTGTGTCTACCACAGTAACTACGGTAGCTTTTAAGAATTCCCCAAACCAATGAAGTAGGGGCATTCGTTGAGATGTCACCCCGGTTTGTGACAATTGAGAAAGTGTCCCCCAAGGTGCATCCTTCCAGGTAAAAGGTGGGTGGGGCACAACTTGTAGCTTGTAGCAGGGAAACCTTGCTGGGACCCCCACGTGTGCGATATAGTGAATGTAGCTGCCCGCGATTGAATAGCGCAACTGCTGCAGGGATTCACTATCATTGGGACTGTTCTGGTCCGAAGGATACAAAGAAAGAAAGAGCTCATACCATCCGGAGCGCTGTCATGAACAAATGGAGTGCGGCTCATAGGTGCACTGAAAACAGCTGCTCTACCTAAATGGCAATGTGGTCCTCATATGCTGCCTGATGTGGCCCAATACTCCCTCAAGCCATAAAGGGCAGGCAGCCGCCAACTGACGCACTGTCCCTTACCAAGCATGAATGCAAGATCCACAGGGAAATCAGGAGCCCTGCACTGTGCTCATTACACAATCTTCAAGGCCAGATCAAGCCTTCACCTTGCACTGAGTTTTCAATAACACAGGGCAGGCCACCCAGCCCTGGGAAATCAATGGAGGCACACAAGCAGGGATGTAGGCAGCAGGCCAGCATACATATTCCTTGTAGGCAAACAGGCAGTCCTTCTTGCAGCCCAGCAGGCCTCAGCTCAGCAAAACAAACAAGCTAGCCTGCCTGCATAGCTAGTCAGGGTAAGGGAGTTACACACGCAAGATAACCCCTGCTCACCCTCTTGGTAGCTTGGCATGAGGAGTCAGGTTTATCCCAAGGGTAATGTGTAAAGTGTTCGCAAAACACACTCACACCACGGCCGAAGGCGCGCCTAAGGCAAGCCCATCTGCACCCGTCCGCGCTCGGACTGCGCCTTGCGCCAAAACCCCTGCTCAATTTTCCATAGGTAAGCCAGTTTTTCTTAGTTATACCATGAAAATTACTTTTAGCACTGAATAGATGTACAAGGTTATCTGGCTGCGTATGTATCACACCTGGGACTGTGCTGGGATCAATACCAAGGCTTTGCCCGGCGTGCTTAACAATCTTGCCAGGATTAGGTTTCACTAGTGTTTTAAGAGAGACTCACGAGAAAGGTTTAAACAAAAATAAAAAATATGGCTGCGGTTGCGTTTAACTGTTTATTGGTGAATGCACGCTCTTTAGTTAAACATAGTGTTGAATGTGCAACACTAATAGAGGATAACAATATTAAAATTGCGTTTATAACAGAAACTTGGACAGATGAAGCTTCTGGTCCTGATCTAGTGAAAGCTACACCCACTGGTTTTTCATGCCTTACGACAAGTAGACCGGTTAAAAAAGGAGGAGGACTGGCAGTAATCTATGATAGTTCTATCAAAGCTACTTTTGACATAATTGTCAACACTTCTTATGAAGCAATGTCCTTCTCTTTTAGCTTTCATCACTGTCACATGTTTAGGGGTATCCTCATTTATAGACCGCCGGGTCCTAGGAACCCATTTTTAGCGGAGGTGGGTGTGCTCCTCGAGGCAGGCATGACCTTGGACTCGCATACTATTCTGGGTGATTTTAATTTCCACTTAGAAGCCGATTCTGACAAAGATACAGACAAATTTATTGATCTAATGAGTAGTGTAGAGCTTAAACAATTGGTAAAGGGTTCTACCCACCTGGCAGGACACAGATTGGATGGAATTTTTTCGAACTCTCCACACCTTTCTGTCACTGATGTTCTCCCTTTATCTTGGTCTGATCATTATGCCATTAGGTTTGACCTAACTTTCCAGAAAGGTCAGGGCAGGGACTTCCCCATGGGGAGGAATAAGGAAATTAGAGCGTGGAATAAGGTAGGAGGGAAAGATCTTACAGAATTGTTATTATCTACCCAGAGATCTCTGCCCCCGGAGGTTGAAGAAGCCTCCTCCGGATATACAGAATGGATAGAAGATGCCTGTCTTATTCTTGCCCCTAAGAAAGTAATTATCCCCAAAAGGATACAGCCCACGGCTCCTTGGTACTCGCAGGAACTGAAGTTACAAAAATCGAAATGTAAACAACTTGAACGGGCCTGGAGGAAGGATTATCTTCCAACCGTAAAAGCGATTTACAAACAAGGCATCTTGTGTTATAAACAACTGCTGGCTGAAACCAAGCGTGAGTTTTTTACCGAACAGATCAAACTAGCTAGTAACTCATCAAAGGAACTATATAAAATAGTTACTAGTCTAGCACACCCACTGCCTGCACTTTTTACAACTAGTCTGGACTTCTGCGAGGAAATCGCTAGTTTCTTCCAGACCAAAGTGGAAACCATTTTCAATACTTTTAAAGATCCTGTGGGTAATATCCCAGGATCTAAGGTTTGCCCTGCATTAATTTATAGTTTGGATATTTTTCCCCCAATAGCCTATTCAGATACACTTAAGCTTCTTCTATCTGCTAAATCAGGGTCCCCTCATGATCCATGCCCAGTAGCGATAGCAAAACTGGCTTCTGAACCCATAGCCTTGACTTTGACATCTCTTTTCAATGCTATGTTTTCCGATGGGCTTTTTCCTAAATCATGGAAGGTAGCCTCGGTGCTTCCACTGTTGAAAAAACCTAGTTTGGATACTAATACCCAAGCAGTTTTCGCCCTATTTCGTGCCTTCCTGTGCCCGCGAAATTGGTGGAAAAATACATGAACACCAAATTGAGTGTTATCTTACGTGATGCTAATGTTTTGGATCCCACCCAGTTTGATTTCAGAGAGCGGCATAGCACCGAGACTGCCCTTCTTAAATCTACGGATGAGATTAGGAGAGGGCTGGACCAGGGTGGTAAGGCTGTGCTGATTTTGCTTGATCTCTCCGCGGCCTTCGATACGGTCCACCATGGAGTGCTGATGGACCGTTTGTCGGCTTGCGTAGTAAGGGATAAAGCATGGACTCTCATTAAATCCTTCCTTTCCGACAGACGTCAGACAGTTGCTTTGGGCGAAATGTCTCCAATCCTTTCTCCCTCCCTTGTGGGGTTCCGCAGGGTTCCTCCTTGAGCCCCACGCTCTTTAATATTTATGTATCTCCTTTGGCCCCTCTGATTGAGTCTTTCGGCTTCTGTTTAACATCATATGCCGACGATACTCAAATAGTAATCTCTTTGCAACTAGGCCAGGAGAGGGCGTCGGGGGAAAGGCTACATGATTGTATGGGAGCAGTGAGAGGTTGGATGACGCAAAATTGCTTAAAGCTTAATGCTGGTAAGACAGAGGTGATGTTATTTGGTAATAATGCTAATCTTTGGACTCCTAGTTGGTGGCCTGAGACTATGGGTAATCTTTCAGTTCCTTCCAGAAAAGTCAAGAACTTGGGTGTAGTACTGGACGAACATCTCACCATGCATGATCAAGTGAATGCCATGGTCTCTGTCACCTCCTATATCCTTAGGACTCTAAGGAAGGTGTTACCTCTTTTGCCGGCAGATTGTACGCTTACAGTGGTTACGGCCTTGATTATGTCATGACTTGACTACTGTAATAGCCTTTATCTTAACATGCAGGAGGGCAATCTAAGAAAACTTCAAATGCTCCAGAACTCAGCAGCTAGGCTGCTCACCGGAACTTCGAAATTTGCCTCTATTGCCGGCTCAATAAAAAAACTTCATTGGTTGCCGGTAAAGAAGCGAATTCTTTTTAAATCTCTCTGTTTAGCTTTCCGTGCACTTCAGGACACTGGTCCACTTCATCTGAAACAACAGTTTTGGTGGTATGTGCCGGTAAGATCTCTGCGCTCCCTAGGAGCAAAACTAATTGTACTTCCCATCATAAAGAAAGCTAGATGGGGTGGTAGAAGTTTTGTCGCAGGGGCATGCAAGGCCTGGAATGAGCTTCCTTTTAGTTTGAGAAACTCTAAGGATCTACTGTCATTTAGGAAAGCGCTCAAAACATGGCTTTTCTGATTCTCCTTTCTGTTTGGTTGTTGGGAGGACTGCAGCAAACGCCGGGACACCCTAGGGTAGCTGCGCGCTATACAAGTCTTACTAACATAACATAACATAACACCAGTGACACAATAAATAAACCACAAAAGAGACTCCACACAGCAATACATAAACTGTATTGCATATAAACACAGACCAAAACAACATGAACCAATAATCACTTTGCCAACTAGGCAATTGTTATTACATTACAGTTAGTGTAAAACGACCAAGACGTATATGTTGCACACGTCATAAAAACACCCTCCATCACTGCGAATATGAATGTAACTCCTGAAATGATACTCGTTGTCCTGACACTGCAAGGCAAAAGCAACATAAATCAGGACATAAAATGCAGCAGAATGCAATAAATCATATAAATCACCACATGCGTTCAAAACCGCAAATCAGGTTATGAAAAAGCACATGAATCATTGTCTTACCATCACAGACATAACGGCCTCAGAAGTATCCACTTTCACCAACAAGCAGGATTTATCACCACTATTCCAAACATACCAAACATGGCAACACTACTTCTTTCAGATCAGAAATTACTAATGAAAAACATATCAGGGAATTCTCAATGCAAACCTATGGGAGGAGCAGGCCTCACAGCAGTGAGAAACCAAATAGGCTGTTTGTAGCTACCAGGACATGCCACATAGTCAAGGCTCATGTTTTACCTTTTACCTACACAGCACCCCACCCATAGGGCACCTAGGGCCTACCTTAGGGTTGAAAGGGGAGTTTCATGGTTGCAAGTAACTTTAAATGCCAAGTCACTGTGGCAGTAAACTGCACATGCAGGCCCTGCAGTGGCAGGCCTATGACAGGTTCGAAATGCTACTTCTGTGGGTGGCGCAAGTAGCGCTGCAGGCCCACTAGTAGCATTTAATTTACAGGCCCTGGGTATAATGCATACCACAGTACAAGTAACTTACAGGTAAATTAAATATGACAAACAGTGGTAAGCCAAGCCCACCAATTGTAAAGGAGAGAGCACATGCAGTTTAGCACTGATTACGATTAAAAGGCTACTTCTGTGGTAGGCGCAAGTAGGGCTGCAGGCCCACTAATAGCATTGAATTTACAGGCCCTGGGTACATGGGATACCACTGTACAAGGAACTTACAGGTAAATTAAATATGGCAAACATGCATAAGCCAATCACACCAAGTTTAAAGGAGAGAGTATATGCACTTAAGCACTGATTATCAGTGGTGAAGTGCCCAGAGTCCTAAAGCTAACAAAAACAGGTCATAAAAAAAGGGGGAAGGCAAAATGTTAGGGGATAACCCTGCAAAAAGGGTCCGGTCCAAAACTAGGTATTTTTTTTTTTAAATAATTGACCTATGGCCAAGAGGAGATTTGAATTGAGAGAATGGGTGATCAGAATACCATTTAAAAAAAAACAATTGAGCAGGGGGGGAGACAAGAGGGTTTTGGCGGAATGTGGCAGAACAATAGGAACAGATATTTGAAGTATAGTTGGATGAGGGGCTCTGGGGAGGTGAAGCAATACTGGGCATGGCTCCCCCACAACCACTCAATTTCTGTGCATATTTTTGGGAACAGATTAACAGGGAAACAGGATTTGGGGCATGGAATAGAATACATACAATTATGCATGAATTGCTTTAAAAAAAGGTCGCTTTTCTCACTCTGCTCCAAGTGACATCACAACCAAAAATGAGTATTAGAAGTTACTTGGAACCCCTTAATGGAAAACAGTTCTGCTGTTGACATCTTTGTTAATTCCGCACTCATCTTACACTCAGATCCCTTGCAGGAGTCCTTTCTATGAAGTTATCGTCCCATGGCCTTGTAGGACATAGCCAAACTGTTGGTTGCTGAAGAAGAGTTAGCAACCACACCACCCCCCCCACCCCGAACAAAACACACACAAATTATGCAATGGAAGTATCGTCAACAGTCCAAAGTAAAGCATTCTTCGATCTATGTCGCACTTGTTTACATTCAGACTGTCACAGACTTGATTAAATATAGCAGTCCATCGATATTCGTCCTTCTGCTAATCAAATTTCTATCCACTTTAGACTGATCTGGCTGGCTGATCTGTTTTTAGGTCTTGAAAAGAGACCAGTTGTTTGTACTTTGTGGGCTTTAGCCCGTCCATAGGCTTGCCATTTGCTGGCTCCCTCATCGCTCCATTAGTCGTTCTCTCCATTTGCCAATGGCATGCATGTGCCATGTCTCTTCCCATCTTTAGCCCTCCCTGAGAGCAGGGACCAAGTACTATTATTCTTACACAGTGGCCATTTTAGGAAAGGTGTTCAGGACTCTTTTTGTGCTTGCCTTGTAGCACTCCATACAGTGATCATGCTTTCAGGTCACTTGCTTTGTCCTCTTTCTCTTTTTTTAATTCAGTTTTATATAGTGTGAACCTCACCCGAATGTATTATTAGAGTGCATTACGTGAGTGCCACTTACTTTACACAAGGACACATTCGTTTTTGGTTAAAATCTCTTTTTTGGAGTTATCAGCAACCACAGAAAAGTAAGAAAAATATAATGTTAGATCAGCATTCCAGGGCCCGTTGTCTCCGGGGCACTATGCATTGCAGTGTGTCAGCCCCTAACTCCCCCACCATCCCTGGACCAGGTGACCACAGAAAGAGGGAAAAAGAAAAAGAAAAGGAGCTATCTTACGTTGCGGCCCCTAAGCAGAGGTGGTATGGGCCTCAGACAGTTGCAAGAGCCGTAGGTATTTGTAACAGGTGAGTTCCCGGAATTCTGATGTCAGTAGGATCAAAAAGGCCCCCCACAGTTTGGGAAATGATGCACCTTGGTTGGATAAGGAGAGAGTAATGCTTTCATCCCTATTATGTGCCACAGACTTTGCAACCAGCCTAAGTCTGTGGGAATCTGCCCTGTGCCCCAGTGAGATAAGATGTTCTTTAGAGCCACGCCCAGGGCTAGGCCAATCTGTCTGCCCTTCCATGACCTAAGAGGAAAGGTAAGAGCATTAGAGAGGCCCAGAACTATATAGGCTGGAAATCTGGGAAGTTCTGTGTCAAAGTGGGTGTCAATGTCCGTAAGTACCTGTGACCAGTAAGTCTTAAGTTTCGGGCAGTCCCACAAGATATGCAGCAGAGTGCCAGGGAGCCCATATTGGCGCCAACACTCTGGAGATTTTGACGGCTTATATTTGTGCAGTCGGTGGGGTGTGTAATACCAACAGGTGGTGATTTTCATGGCGGTTTCGATACTGGCAATGTTTTGGGCAGTTTGCCGTGCCCGATAGTAGACGTCTCCCCACTCTTTTACCATAAGTTCCCTGCCTATTTTATTCTTCCAACATATCTGGCTCTTGGATTTGGGTATCTCCTTAGCTATCAGTTGATACAATTCTGTGGCCAGGCATGTTTCATATGTTTTAGATAGGAGCCAGCATTCAACCGGGGTAAGTTGCCGCTCGGCTCCGGTGTGGACAGGGGGCTGCATTACCCAGTGGCAGATCTGTATGTAATGCCATTGCTCCAATCTGAAAGTGCAAACTCTGTACGGAGGGCCTCAAAAGGGAGATCGAGCAAGTGGCCCAAAGACCTGCAAAGTGCTTGGTTCCACACCTGAAATGCAGGATCCTGTAAGCCCAGATTAAAGTCTGGGATCTTGACTATGGGAGTTAGAGGTGAGAGGACAAACATTAAGCCCCTCTGTGTAGCTATTCCATCACAAATGGCTAGTGATGCCTTCATGATAGGAGAGAGAGATAGGGTTTTGGGTCTCACTTGTTTAGGGATGAGGAAATGCTCCATAAGGCCTGTTCAGCTAGGGTCCTATCCATAAAAAACAGCACTTTTCTGATTTTGCACGCAGCCATTCCACAAAGACCCTGAGTTGGGTGTCTTGGTAGTAGCGGTGGAAGTCCAGGAGTCTTAGGCCACCCTCCGTAGGCGGTCTATAGCTGAGGTCTCTGCGAAGACGCGGGTGTCTATCCACCCACACAAATTTGTTTATCTCGTGTTAGAGGAAGCGCAGTGTTCCATGAGGTGGTATAGCGGGGAGTACCTGAAAGAGGAACAGGATCTTGGGGAGAGTCGTCATTTTAATTACTGAGATTTGCCCAAGCCAAGATAGGGAATAGGACCCCCAGCGGCACAGATCAGACTTCATCTGATGGGTCAGAGTTTGAATGGAATGGATGTCGGGCCCACTGGATGAGCAGAGCTTGTTGCAAGGCATTTAAGGAATGCGGGCGAAGAGTGAGGTTGAGGGTCTGTGATTTGTGAGTGTTTATCTTGAAACCCGATGCTAAGCCAAATGCCTTCAGCTCACCTAAAAAAGCAGACAGGGAAGTTGAGGGCTTCTCCAAGGACACTATAACATCATCCGCATATAAGCTTATAAGGTGTTGTTCCCCTTCGAATTGGACTCCCTTTATCTGTAGGTTAGTGCAGGCTTTATGAGCATGGGTTCCATGTAAAGAACGAACAACAGGGGTGACAACGGCTACCGATGCGGAGTGGGGCAGAGGAGCATCCATTGACGTGGACCACCGCTGTGGGTTGGGTGTAGCCGCTAAGAATCAACTTTTGAAAGAAGTCTCACAGGCCGAAGTGTGCCAAGGTTGCCACGAGGTAGGGCCAGTGGAGTGGACCTGTTGAATGCTTTCTCAGCATCAACAGCTAGGAGCATTCTCTTCTGACCTTACCTCTGGGATTTATCGATAAGGTGAAGAATCCATCTGGTGTTATCGCTACACTGCCTTTGGGGTACAAATCCCGCCTGGTACGGATCGATGAGGCCCTGGAGTAAAGGATTGAGCCATGCAGCAGTGATGCCCATGAAGAGCTTAAGATCGGTGTTCAGGAGGGAAATGGGATGATATGAAGAACACTGAGTTTTGTCCTTCCTAGACTTAGGGATTACAACTATCGCTACCCAGAGCATTGAGGGAGGAAGAAGAACCGTATCCCTGATTGCGTTAAACAGTCTGGTGAGGAGAGGCGCTTAGCTTTGGAAGAAGGCTCTATAAAAGGAAGCCGGGAAGGCATCTGGGCCCGGAAACTTGGATAGCTTTTGGCAGGATATACTGCAGATAACCTCCTCTCTTTGAATTGGTCGGTCAAGCTCAGATACCTGTGCAGCTGTCAGAGAAGTGGTAGCAGCATCTTTAAGGTATGCCAGTGCCGCATCTGGGTGGAGATCCTGTGCTGTGTAGAAGGTCTGGTAATAGTCATGGGAGGACTCTACAATGCGCACATTGTCTGACCATTCTCGTCCTTCACTATCCGTAATTTTACAGACTCCCGACTTTTGGCGTTGGATATGTAGCCGGCTGGCTAGGAGATGGCCGGAGCAGTCGCCCCCCATGTAAAATCGATGTCGGAGCCTAAGCGCTTCATATTCTGCTCTGTCACTGTCTTTGACCACAAGCTGGCCATGGGAGGCATCTATTTGCCTCCAGATCCTGGGGGCTCCTATTCTCTTATGTATACGCTCGAGTTCTAGGACTTGGTGGGACAGAGTATCCCTTTTTGTCCCGACGAAGCTTGTCATCTGTGGCTGCTATGGCAATAAACTCCCCTCTGACTACTGCTTTCAGGGTGTCCAATAAAATGGAGACCGACGCCTCTGGGGTATTGTTAATCGACAAGTAATTTGCAATTGTCTTGGTCATCCGGGCGATAACCTCTGGGCACAGCAGTGGGGCATCTCTAAGTCGCCAGGTGCTGGAAGATGGACCAGGAGTCGGGATCGCGAGAGTCACCATCACTGCAGCGTGGCCTGATAGAGAGCAAGGCTCAATCTCTGTTGACCGGACCACAGAAGCAACCCCTGAGTTGCCTAATAAATAGTTGAGTTTAGCATAGGTCCTGTGGGTATGAGAGTAAAAGGTGTAGTCACAGGAGTGTGGGTGTGACATTCTCCATATGTCCACAAAGCCTGTGTCTCTCAACCAGGTTAGACCCGCTAAGGAAAAAGGCCCCTGCCTGCCCAAGGCGCTGCACCGATCTATCAAGGTCAGTATTAAGCACAAGATTTAAGTCTCCCCATCAGCACTAGCCTATCCTGTGAGCCCATAATCACAGTCACTGCTTTGTGAAGGAAGGGTTCCTGCCCGTCATTAGGGGAGTATATAGTACCCACTGTAATTCTACTGGACCCTATGGTAAGTGAGTATGCTAGGATTCTACCTTTAATTTCTGCCTGTTTGGGCTCCACCTTTTACCTTGACTGTCCAGGAGATCATAATCGCCACCCCTGCCGATTTGGACAGGAGGGACGAGAAATATTGATGGGGGAAGGCCATGGAGCGAAGAATGTGCTGGTCTTTAGGAAGGAGATTTGTCTCCTGCAATAAACATATGTGTGCCCCCGTGTTTTCCACGCAGGACAAAATAGAGCTTTGTTTCAGCAAATAGTTTGGGCCTTTGACATTGAGGGTGAGAACCACTAATTGGTTAGTCATGGTGGTTTCCAGTGAGAAGCTGCACTTGGTATTGTCTTGTGCTGCCTCGCCACTGTATTGACCAATCACAGGGATGTTAAGGTCTTTTGCAGAAGGGCAGCATTGAGGGGTGTGTGTGTGTTTGGTCATCAGGTTCAACAAAAACCTATAACAAAAGGGCTAACTGGGCCGCATGAACAGTAACCAACTGCCGTCAAGAGAAGCATCATTGTTCAGGGTGTAATTCTCCATGGAGTACTAGACAGAAAGGGGAGTGTCAGTGGCCCCTCTCCCCAACTGGCCTAATAAAGGTGTGAGAGAAGAAAGAAGAACATAGGTAAGAATGGAGTGCCATGTCTTATATCATCATTGCCCAGCTAGCTCTCCGGCCAGTGTGACTAGTGTGGAAATATGGATTTTTCTGATCAGTTATGTCCCCTATCTTGGACCCCAACGGTCTCATGTATGAATCACAAGTACATGTATGTTCCCTCCAGTTCCAGTTATGAAGACGCAAACACATGTGCGTCCACCGTCAACATGTCCTCTTTCAGATCCGCCATGAATAGGCTGGATATTCCATTCCTAAGTATGAAAGGCCACCGGCTTTATATGGTTCACTTATGCCATTTTACAGTCCAGGCAAGTAGGCCCTGACTCTGTCATCAAGCTTTTCTTGCCTTCTGCCTCTGAAAGCTCCAGTCTGAGCCTGCATCTGTGACCATGAACTTTGTCTCATTCCCTGCGCGGCTCATGAAGCCTGACATCAGCCTGTTGCCTGCCAAGAAACTGTATTTCACCTTCGAAATTATCTGCTCCGCTCCCTGCCCAATGCATTCCTGTCTAGTAGTTTAAGTAAACATTCTTCCAGCTACCGAGCAAAGGCCCGGCTTCTCTGTCTTTATGCAAGTAATTCATAGCCCTATTACTATGGAAGACTTCTGCCCTCGCATCTAGTGTAGACACTTAGACGCTTGTACACGCACTAACAGTCAGTATAGTCAGTATAGAATAAGATTCTACTCTAAGAGACCTCTCTTTTGGATAACATAGTTCTTTAAACATAGGATGTTAGATATGATTTGGGATTAGGTTGACTTGACCCTCCAGACATCTGTCGCCACATGTAGAGCTAAATGTCAAGTCCCCTTCACCCCCTAGTTGCACGTCAATTACACGTCATGCTGCTGCGCGCGCATTTCTGCCAAGTATTTCTGCTGACATTGCGAAATTCTTTCATGGAACCACCCTATTATGACATCACACCTGATGACGTTCTTTAGTCACACCCAGTTACGCCTATTTTTGCTACGTATGTATCTCTTATCTACACTATCAATTGTTACGCCTCTTGCATTTGCTTCACTGTAATGCCTATTGTATAAAAGTGATTAATTATCAATAATGTACGTACTTCACTTCCTGAACCTTCGTGGTGATGGAACTTGGAGCAACCGATTCGAATCGTCCATTGGAATAAAGCCCATTCCGAACCTCTAATACCACGGATTCTGCCTCTTATTTACTGAGCTATTTTTATTATGTTTCTGTATCAAATTAAGTCCCGGTAATTAAATTATTTACCACATGAATGGCGCCCGAACAGGGACACTTTCTCATCTCACGCGCCGGCGGTGCGTTGCAGGCCCGGTCTCCTGCCACAGCTGGACGGACAACAACGCGTACCAGCAGGATTTCCTGTATCTCCCTCCGGTCAAGCGGGGGCGACTGAGGCTGCGATCAACACCCAGACGAGGCGGTGAGAAGTGCGAAGTATCCTGACCAGAGCCTAGCTGAGAGAGCAAGATCCGAGGTATACAGAGGCCCACCAGGTTTCCGAAGTCCCGAAGTGTCCGAAGTTTTCGAGTCGAGTCCAGTCCAGTCCGGTCCAGTTCAGTTCCGTTCCGAGGCCTTCCGTTCCGAGCTACCCGGTGAGTACCATTACTGGGGAGGCGTTCTGACGTGCACATAGGTTGTGCCGGTCAAGACGGGTTTGGGTACACAAATCCGGTCTGCACTGTTTTAGCAGTGTATCTGTACTGTTTAGCAGTATATCTAGTATATCAAGTATATAAATTCAGAATAAATCAGTTAATGCCGAGTATTATGTTTAGTGATTAAGTTTTCCTTAGATCGTCATCATCATTGTTGCTCAGTTAAATGTTAAATGTTAAATGTTTTAAATACGTTCTGCATATTGTGGTATGAATGACTGTTCATTATTGTGTTTATTTGTATTAAGTTTGTTCAAGATCAAGTATCAGATCAGTTCTCAATATGCCGCTCTTTTCGAAATTAAGACAGATCACAACTAGAAAAGGGGTACTCGAAGAAGCTGTTCCTATTCCTCCTAGGGACACTCCAGGGTACTTCATGTATCATAAACACGGCTTAGACGCTATATTATTTCTTGATTTATGGGTAGACTACACCAAGGAATTACCAGAAAGTCAGAGGTGGCCCGCAGCTGGGACCTGGGATGCAGAGTGCATCATGAAAGTAGAAGAAGAGTTATGGAAAAGGAAAGTCAGACAGTCACAGAAAGACGCCGTTGAGTTATGGCGTAAAGAATCTCATAGACGTGCAGAAAAAGCACTCCGACAGGAAGAGAAAAATAAAGAGAATTCAAATAAAGTCCGAGAAAATCTATTAATTGAAGAAGGTACACGAGTGAAATCAGAACAAGTAGACAGACAAAGAAATGCCCTTATGAATGGTATGTATCCCCTCCTGGCCGAGGGATTACCTAAGGCTACTCCGGAAATACCAAAAGACTTGCCACCCCCATTGTTTCCAATAAAAATACATCCTAAGGGACATCCTAGAACCGCAGAAGATGTTTTTCTTTCCTCATATTTAGATGACGCAGCTCCCGAGTATGCTAACCCCGCCCCACATAGACCGCCTGCCAGGGAGGTTCAACGCCAAGATCCAGTATCTGTATCTCTACAGCAACAAATCCAGACACAAGTTCCGGCAAGCACATCTGTTCCCACATCTGTTCCTACAGCTACTTCTATAGCTGTGTCCACACCTATAGTTGCTGTATCGCGTTCAACGAATCCTTTCACGCCCGATACCCCAGACGGGGCTACGGGAGGTGCTACCAACATTTTTTCTACGCCACCCAGAGTAAATAAACTTACCTTTCAAGAATCAGCACATCCACGTACCCCAAACTCATAAATGCCCGCACGCTTAAGGAACTTCTTATAGATTGTAGATATGACCCTGTGCCCGGCAAAGAGGACGAAATGATCATGGCATCATTACGTATCAGACGAGCCGCGGTGTATTTAGGGAAGTTACCAGGAATGACTATGCATTTAGATAATATATACCATTTTGTCCAAACAGGGCGAGATTCTGAATGTATTAACAGAGCTATGGAATACCAGAAAGTGGAGATACAAGGGGAACTGTTACGTTTCCTTATAAATTGTGTGATCAGAAATCAAGACCGACCGGGGGTAGACCCGGAAGCAATGCAAACTCTTACCAGATGGAGCCAGAATATATCAGAAGGGAGACATGATAAGCAAAATTGTATAATAGCCATGTGCCGAAAGATCCGTAAAGAAATAGAACGCCTACACGAAGAGAGATTAGCGGTAGATCAGTTCGAACAAAGCGAGGAGGAAGGATCAGGACTGCCCACAGGACAGTCAGACACCATAGCCTATGTAGGTAGAGGAAGATCTTGTAATAGTACTAGATGTTTTTCCGACCCGATACGTCCGATATGTCCAGATAATAACAGGAATTTCCAAACACCTATAATAAATATAAGGTCCCCCGAACATTCGTTCCAAGCCGCTGATAAATTACTCCGAGAACGAAGGGGTTATCATTTCCTCGATTCTATGGATGAACAAGAATTAGCCAGGTCAGCCGTTCATTGGGTTGACAGTCCCGGAATGTATGGTGATGATACAGTAGCACACACATTTTTGAACCTCACCCCAGATGAACAGCGTTTAGCTGGGATTTATATGATTCAACAACTCCTTATACTATATAAAAGCCAACATTCAGATCCTGGTCCCTTACCTGATATATTGACTGAACTACTCACGAATAGATGGAGAGGTTCAGGTACTAAGTTAATTAGAGAAATACTAGAATCAAGAAAGCAGTACATTCTTTTTGTATGCCCAGAACATGTCTCATTGCCCATCAAGGAAAGAACGACGTATTACATGGACAGACAGAATCCCTTACGAGAAGTACACCCAATAAAAGGCGAGGACAATGAGTTTAAACGTGTATTTGTATATACGCCTATATCGAAAATAGAATTGTTACAAATGAAGAAAGTGGTACCCAGTCATGACAAAGACCCAGCGGGTTTCCACCGAGAAATTAAAGACATGTTACTCATGGGAGAGTATACCTATCCCGACATTATGACTATATTAAAGGTATTAATGCCTGCTGGCATTTATGAAAAACTCAAGGAAAAAGAGTGGGAGGTGGGAGACCAAAAGATAGACTGGTCAGCATTAGAAGCAGAAGAAAAGGCCCGAACTGCAGGAGCAGGGCTTGGGGATAAAACTAAAGCACTACCAGGTTTACTAGTACAGGTACTGCCACGTTTATTAACTACGAAAAAGGAAGACTGGGGTACAATTTCAGCCTGTAAACAAAAGCAAGATGAAGACACTAGTGATTTCTATGCCCGATTTGAAAAATGTTTTGGTATAAATAGTGGCATAAAAGCAAGTAGCGAATCATACCCACATCTGTTTGTGACAAAATTAGTTGAAAACTCCTTACCCCAAGTGAAGTATAGAGTATTAAAATTCGAGAGTACCTGGCAAGGTAACACCCCATCACAAATGTTACAAATGTTACAGTATCATCACAATAGAATTAGAGAGGAACAAGAACATGAACAAAGACGCATGAAAGACACGAAAATGAAAATGCTAGTTTCCCAGACAGTTCCAGCTGAAGGACATAAAAAGGGTACGACACATTCCGGTGATTCAGCAGGACCTGTAAAAGGGACATGCAACTATTGTAAACAGCCAGGACATTATATACACGATTGCCCAGTCCTGAAGCGTAATATCGCCACAGGTATTACAAAAGAAAGACCACGGCCACTTAGACAGGATCAGAATGAACAAGGAGCCCCGCAGCATGCACAGTCCATGCCAGCTCCACCAGTCTATACAGTTTGTGCCAGCTGCACCAGCGCTGCCTGTTGCTGCCACACAAACCACGACACGACAGCTGTACCAGACCGCACAGTACGACTATCCTGATTATCAACGATACGCATGAACCAGCCTAGAGAGGGAAGTTGACTTACCCCTTATCGAGGTCCCAGTAGACCAAGAAGGACCTTATGTACATAGTGAATTATTAGGCCAAGATAGAAAATTTTTACTTGATACAGGGGCAAGTCGAACAACCATAAAACGTAGTGAAGTTCCAGGGGCACCCCTCTCAGGCTCACAGAATATTTCCCTTGGTTTTTCAGGAAAACCTATTGTTAATGAAGTATCACAGCCTCTCCCACTTACGATAGGACCTTTGACCCGAACTACAGATTTATTGCTTACTAAATCATGTCCAGAAAACTTGTTAGGTATAAAAACACTGAAAGCTCTAGGAGCTATAATATGTTGTTCTCCGGAAGGAGTAAGATTGTTTTTACGTGATTTCAAAGGTCACTATGTGTCTCGAGACATGGATCCCCGATTACAGACTTTACCTACACATTTATGGGCACAAGGCCCTACTGATGTTGGTTGCATGAATATTACACCATATCGAGTTACACTAAGGGCAGGAGTGGTATTACCACGAATGCGACAATACAAGTTACCACCAGATGCTGTAGTGGCGTTACTGCAAATCATTGACGAGCTCATTACCCAAGGAGTGGTTGTGGAAACTGACTCCAATGTATGTAATTCCCCGATAATTCCGATTCTTAAACGAACAGATCCAAAGGCCCCGCCAGTATATCGATTGGTTATTGATCTGCGCGAATTGAACAAATGCATTGTGCCACAATTCCCTGTGGTCCCAGATATCTCGTCATTACTGACAGCTATTGATTCCGAAGCAACATTCTTTACTGTAATTGATCTCAAGAATGCCTTTTTCAGCGTCCCAATAGATCCGGAAAGCCAATACTTGTTCGGATTTAGTTTAAATGGACGTAGCTTTAAATTCACACGCGCACCTCAAGGATTTACAGAAAGCCCCAGCATCTATAGCCAAGCACTGAAAACGAGAACTCGACAGTATCCACATGCCAGTTAACACCGCTCTGCTTCAATATGTCGATGATCTGCTGATCACCGCGAGAAGCGAACCAGAATGTGAGAAAGCATCACTGACAGTTTTACAATTTCTAGCCGAAAAGGGGCACAAGGTGTCCCCTTCTAAGCTGCAATTCTGTGTCCAGCGAGTTGTTTATCTTGGACACTCGCTGTCCAAGGAGGGAAGGCAGCTTACACCCGACCGCATTCAGTTAATAGCTAACATGCCAATACCCAAGACACAAAAGGAGGTGCGGGCTTTTATAGGCCTCACTTCATATTGTAGGCAGTGGATCCCTCAGTATGCATTTCTAGCAAAACCACTCATTCAGTTGACAACACAGGAGGCAGCCACATCGACTGTTCTCCCTTGGACTCAGGAACATACACAAGCTTTTGAAAGCCTAAAGAAAGCCTTATGCCAAGCACCTGTTTTAGCAACACCATGTTACAATAAACAGTTTACACTCTTTGTTACAGAGCGCAAAGGTACTGCCTTGTCAGTACTCACACAGGAACAAGCAGGATCACACAAACCATGTGCTTATTTTTCTAGTACATTAGATCCCGTAGCTCAGGCTTTGCCTGCATGCCTAAAATCAGTGGCAGCAACAGCTTTAGCAATCAGACAAAGCGATGCCATAGTGTTAGGACATCCATTGACAGTTCAAGTACCACATGCAGTAGAGGTTCTTGTAAATAGAACGCAAACACAACACTTGACTATAGCGCGACTTACAGGGTATGAATTAACATTGTTTCAACCTCATATAGAAATCAGACGTTGTAACACATTGAATCCTGCCACACTTTTACCTGTAATCGGAACAGACCCACTAGCTCATGACTGTATTGAAGTTATTACAATCACGACGAAACCCAGACAAGACTTGACAGATGTCCCATTGTCAGACCCAGACCTGACGTTGTATGTAGATGGTTCATGTATGAGAACAAGTACAGGAGAGTTAGTGGCCGCTTACGCAGTCACAACAGACACTGAAATCATTGAAACAAATTGCATAAATACCTTGTCAGCTCAAGCCGCAGAGCTCATCGCTCTGACACAAGCCTGTATTCAAGCCACAAATAAAAGAGTCAACATATACACTGATTCACGTTATGCATTCGGAGTTGTACATGACTTCGGCGTGCTGTGGCGAGAGAGAGGTTATTTAACTTCTCACGGTGCCCACATTCAGCACGGACCCCTCATTCATGCCTTATTAGATGCAATACATCTACCCACTGCAATATCAATTATGAAATGTAAAGCTCATACGAAAGTTACTGATATCATTTCTCAAGGCAATGATCTAGCTGACAGAACAGCTAAACAGACTGCTCAAACTCAAACATTCGACATGACAAAGACAATAGTCCCGACGCCAACACATTGTATGACGATTAAAGATCCCGCTCTTGACGTAATTGACATACAGACACATGCTACACCAGACGAAATAAAGAAATGGACTGAATTAGGAGGGATTCAAACGGACCAAGGATGGATGACGAAGGAAAAATCTGTATGGTTCCTTCCTGATTCAATGGTCCAAGTTATTATTAACACTATACATAGTCCAGCGCATCTAGGAGAAAAAGCTATGCTAGACAGCATTCAACACATTTGGTTCAATAAACATTTACGAGCAGCAGCTAAACAAAAAGTTCGTACCTGTATGATCTGTTGTCAGTTCAACCCAGGAAAAAGCGTTCCCGTAGAACAGGGTGGATTTCAGCCTCCTGATCACCCTTTTGAAGTCCTCCAGATGGATTATATCCAGATGGAACGATGTCGAGGATTCAAATATGTTCTCGTAGTTGTCTGTGCTCTTTCCCGTTGGACAGAGGCATACCCGGTTTCAGATTACACTGCCCCGACTACTGCCAAACAGTTGGTTCGAGAATTCTTCCCACGATACGGTTTACCACGTGTTGTCTACTCAGATAACGGCCAGCCGTTCTCATCCGAACTAATGAAACACGTTTCACTTTTGTTAGGCTATCGGTGGAAATTCCACTGTGTCTGACACCCCGAGGCAGCAGGTCTCGTAGAAAGACATAATCAGATTCTGAAAATCAGACTGTCCAAAATATGCAGAGAGAAAGGTGTCGACTGGGTAGTAGCATTACCAGTTGCACTCTTTTACATGAGAATGGTAGCACACTCTCGAACAGGGCTATCCCCGTATGAGGTGATCTTTGGCAGACCACCAAATATGTGGGGGACGCCTATACCACGAAAAATAACTGATATTGACTGTAATATGCTGACAGATTATTTGGCTTCCTTGATGTCTGCACTACAATCTTGTCGTTCACAGGTAGCTGCAGCTTTTCCTGACAACACTGAGGTGAAACCCCATGACGTAGTCCCGGGGGACCTGGTCTTAGTGAGGAACTTCGATCGGAAGACTCAGCTGGATCCTAGGTGGAGGTCGCCGCAACTGGTCTTGCTCACCACAAGGACAGCCGTGAAGATCGAGGGCAGAAAAGGCTGGGTACATTCAAGTCATATCAAGAAATTTCATGGACTACCATCGGATGTAAATACCACACCTCGTGTGTCTTCACCCATTGACTCAAAACTTCCTTTGGTTGAAACGAGTAATCACGAACTATATAAACTAAAACTCAGGTCTAATCAGTCAAGCAATTTGATTGTTTAAGTCCTCTCCAAGGTGAAGCGGTTGAATTGTCTCTGACATGTATCCCTTAGACCTGAATAGTGAACAACCCCGAAAAATGTTGAAACGACATGCATACTGTAAATCACTGCGTAGTCATTGCACAGTGACGTTATTAATTTTGTTTTTCTTAAGTCTTTTAATAATTACTGCAAGTATATTGTTGCACATATATTATCCTATTTCTAGACATGTTTATAATATTACTGCTGAACATTCTTTTAGTGAATTATCTCCGCTTGAGTTGTCTTATAGATTTGCGCTGCGCAATAACACGTTTATTAGTATGTTACATCATTCCCATCAGGTTACCAATGCTACAAATTGTTGGATATGTGGTCGACTCCCTCCCTATCAGAATTATAAAGGAATTCTACCTCTCTTTCCATACCCGTTCACACACAACGGCTCCTGTGGAGCATGGTTTAGTTTAATTAATTCCCTAGATTCAAATTCTGCAGTTTATCAAGACAACTGGGTATGGGGAAATTTGAACTTAGTTTTACTTAAAGTCTGCTACCCTAACAAGGAGGGACTTCCCAGGAGAACAGGAACTGATCTAGAAAATGAAGTGTATGGATTAGGTAATTTTACGCTTAATCTTATGATCCTAAATGTCGAATCCGAAGCTACTCCAATTTTGCCCGCTATGTCAATATTCCCAGTAAAAGGTGAATTATGTGTAAGAAAGAATGGTTCCATACATATGGGCCATAGTAGATGCACCACTGTAGTAGAATTTAGTGATCAAGGCAAGTCTACATTTAGAGCTTCCCGCCATTCCTATTTTATATGTGGTCAGACGGCATATGTACGTTTGCCTCTAGATTGGGATGGTACCTGCTACATTGGATTTCTTTTGCCACCTGTTTTCCTAGCTCCTCCTGATTATCACAGAAATACTCATTTAGTACACAGTAGAGAAAGGAGAGATCTCCCAATAGTCGATTACACTGAAACAGCATGGGAAAAATACACAGATTTCAATAAAGGTCTCTTTCCCTATATAGGTACCGTTACTAATAGTAAGCTGATACGTAGATTAACTAGAACCCTTGAAGCAGTAGTGAACGAAACTATTTCCGCCTTAGGCAATTTAACAGAAGAGCAGTCTGCTATGCGGATTGTTGTGCTTCAAAATCGTCTTGTCCTTGACGTCATCCTGGCCGATAGGGGCGGAGCTTGTAGGGTCATCGGATCAAGTTGTTGCATTTTCATACCAGAAAATTCGCCATCTGTATATAAAGCCATAACTCGCCTTCATAAGATTGTAAGCCAGATACACCAGAATCCAGGCACCTGGACTAGGTCCGGTTGGTTTTGGAGTGTATTATCTACCTTTGGATGGAAGGTCCTATCCTTCCTAGGTATTGGTCTTCTCATACTATTCAGTTGCTGTCTATGTCTACAATGTGGACCAGCGATCTGTGGTCTGTGTGCCACATCGTGTATTCCAGCACCAAGATTTCATTCATCCCAGAAGAAAAAAGAAGAACAAATGATGCTATATGAACAGATCAACGGATTGATGAAGATTGATATCTCTTAACGGGCAAGTAGGGGACAAGGAGGGAATGTGGAAATATGGATTTTTCTGATCAGTTATGTCCCCTATCTTGGACCCCAACGGTCTCATGTATGAATCACAAGTACATGTATGTTCCCTCCAGTTCCAGTTATGAAGACGCAAACACATGTGCGTCCACCGTCAACATGTCCTCTTTCAGATCCGCCATGAATAGGCTGGATATTCCATTCCTAAGTATGAAAGGCCACCGGCTTTATATGGTTCACTTATGCCATTTTACAGTCCAGGCAAGTAGGCCCTGACTCTGTCATCAAGCTTTTCTTGCCTTCTGCCTCTGAAAGCTCCAGTCTGAGCCTGCATCTGTGACCATGAACTTTGTCTCATTCCCTGCGCGGCTCATGAAGCCTGACATCAGCCTGTTGCCTGCCAAGAAACTGTATTTCACCTTCGAAATTATCTGCTCCGCTCCCTGCCCAATGCATTCCTGTCTAGTAGTTTAAGTAAACATTCTTCCAGCTACCGAGCAAAGGCCCGGCTTCTCTGTCTTTATGCAAGTAATTCATAGCCCTATTACTATGGAAGACTTCTGCCCTCGCATCTAGTGTAGACACTTAGACGCTTGTACACGCACTAACAGTCAGTATAGTCAGTATAGAATAAGATTCTACTCTAAGAGACCTCTCTTTTGGATAACATAGTTCTTTAAACATAGGATGTTAGATATGATTTGGGATTAGGTTGACTTGACCCTCCAGACATCTGTCGCCACATGTAGAGCTAAATGTCAAGTCCCCTTCACCCCCTAGTTGCACGTCAATTACACGTCATGCTGCTGCGCGCGCATTTCTGCCAAGTATTTCTGCTGACATTGTGAAATTCTTTCATGGAACCACCCTATTATGACATCACACCTGATGACGTTCTTTAGTCACACCCAGTTACGCCTATTTTTGCTACGTATGTATCTCTTATCTACACTATCAATTGTTACGCCTCTTGCATTTGCTTCACTGTAATGCCTATTGTATAAAAGTGATTAATTATCAATAATGTACGTACTTCACTTCCTGAACCTTCGTGGTGATGGAACTTGGAGCAACCGATTCGAATCGTCCATTGGAATAAAGCCCATTCCGAACCTCTAATACCACGGATTCTGCCTCTTATTTACTGAGCTATTTTTATTATGTTTCTGTATCAAATTAAGTCCCGGTAATTAAATTATTTACCACACTAGGACCGCCTGCCTCTCTCTGGAAATGGTTTTTGGGTCTGGTCGCAGCTTAGGAGGATCTTGTGCTCTTCTGGTCGTGGGGTTCTCCTTCCTCACGGCTGCGTCACCTCACTCAGGGGTGATCTAGGTAAGGGTCCGTCAGGTCAAGTAGATGACATGCCTCGTCCAGAGAGCAAAGCTGGTGCAGTTTCCCCTTCAGATGGAAGACAAGGCAAAAGGAGTGCCCACAGGAGTAGGACACCCCCTTCTCTCACAGATGCAAGGTAACAGGTCAAAAGGCTTTGCGCTTCTGGAGGGTGGACCCTGCCAGGTCTTTATACAGGACTGGAGTATGACCCTGACATTGGATGAGATGCTTCTCTCTAGAGCACTGTAGGATTTTCTCCTTCAGGGTGAAATCATGAATGCAAGTTAGTATATCTGGGAATGCAAGTTAGTATATCTGGGAGGGTCGAGTCAGGGATCTCCTATGGCCAACTCTGTGGGCACGATCAAGCTTGATCTCTGTGTCGGGAGGAGCTTTGAGGATAAATCTGAACAGCTCTGTCACAAAGTGGCAAAATCCGCTCCCTCCGTCCCAGATGCAATGCCTCGCATGCGAATGTTGTTACGCCGGCACCTGTTCTCTAGGTCCTCGGTGTGGGCCTGCAGGTCCAGGTGTTTATCTCTGAGGCAGAGGATCTCTTGTTGGAGTTGCTCTATTTCCTCATCATGTCCCTGTTCATGGCCCTCCAGAGAATAAACCCTTTCACCCAAGTCATCTACGTACCAGCGAACCTCCTTGAGCTTCCCAGC
The DNA here is from genome assembly GCF_964204655.1 of Triturus cristatus. Taxonomy (NCBI): domain Eukaryota; kingdom Metazoa; phylum Chordata; class Amphibia; order Caudata; family Salamandridae; genus Triturus; species Triturus cristatus. The sequence goes on along the minus strand of NC_140580.1, from coordinate 459,754,991 downwards.
CAATTCGGTCTTGAGCGACAGGAGGTTCTTTCACAGGGAGGCGAACAGCTCCTCTAGGTAGGGACGGGGAATCAGCGCTTCAGCATGCACCAAGTCTGAGGGCTCTTTCGTAATCATTGTTAAAGCTAAGAGCATTTTATTAACAGTCCTATCCCTCTTGCTTTTCCCTGAGGCCATGGTGGGAGGCAGGAGGGGGCCGCCACCGTACCCGCAAGAGTCAGAGATCTAAGTCCCGGGGATCAGAATGGGCCACAATAGGTTTCCAGGTGTCGTGTCATGGTCTTTCAAGGGGGCCAAGAGCTGGGGTCAGTCCCGGGAGATATCACCCCATTCGGGGTCAGTAAGGCAATCCAGGGGCAGGGGGGCGGCCCTTAAGAGCCTTAAGGAAGGGCTTGTACATATTGCTTGCTGCCGCACAACGACTACTTCACAATAGACTACATGTTATCCCCCCATTGCCTAGTTGAAGTGTTGAGTATAGAGCATCACCCCATAGTTGCACAAACAGCTATGTGGCTAAACATAGACAAAGCTAGTGTGTGCTAAAGATGCAACTGTGGTTTAATTGTTCCATTATGAAAAAGTCTATGCTCAGTCTCTAAACTGATCTGAAATCAGACTGTGCAGGCTCAGCTAGACTCAAATCGTGCCAAAGCAAGACATGGGACATGACACTGTTGCCGGAATTAAAGGCAATGTTGGAAGGCTACTGCTACTGCCCCTTTGGGGCTGAGACGTGTGCAATATAAATAACCGTAACATAACATAAAAATTATTTTGGCAAAGATGTGCGTTAAGTCTGGCTGTAGTGAGCAGAGACCATAAATATGCTTACACCATACATAGCATTCAAACCACACCTGTGGCAATAGTCCATGATCCAGCCACTGTCTCTGCTGTTACAAGAATATTGTACAGAAATGTTCACTTTACATGTTCCTCTTGCATCTTTTTGCTAAGGAAACTCCTCCAGACTGGACTCACCTGTTTGTGTTCCCTTCACTGCGTACAGGGACACTTACCGGGTTAATAACAATGAAGTAGCTTTAAAAGGCTATAAAGGAGTTTTTGAATGGTGAAGATCATGGTATGGATCTTAAAGTGATGGACCTTAATAAGAGGCACTCAAAGGTTTTGGCTATCATTTAATTGGAAGTTATTAATGACTTTCATTGAGGGTCTTGGTTACTTTCTTCATGGGGTAAGATTAAGATCATAATTAGGGCTCCCAGTTTTATGGTATTCAATTTTTTAACATTATTGTATGTTTTTATCCATTTTTATATTTCTAGCCATCTTATTGCTGCTTATCCACATTTATTTTGTGCTTTGAGAACGAAAGAGGTGATAAATTGTACATTTCCTCATGTATTTAACGGATAAACTTACACTCAAATTGTGATGCCTGTCAAGTTTTCGCACATTACGCAGTCAAAATGTAATAAAATAATAAACCACACAAAAATAAACATAAAATCACACATACATATTAAGATATGTAGTAATTTCAGCAAATCTCATTCAGCTTTTTAACTCCTCATGCTGCCAATATGTCCAGATATTGGCCTGAAATTCTTTCATCTCGGCATGGAGAGCCACTCAAAAGAAGCCAAATGATCTGTATTTTTCCACTTTTAAAAATAAATACAGACAGGAAACACAATGTTTTCTTTCTGTATTTGTCTGTAAAAATCAGTAAAAGCGGAAAACAGGGAGCCCTAATCATAATGGGGCATATTAACAAGGAACAGGGAAAATTAACGCTAAGGGTGCTTAGCGTTAATTTTTTTAACGCCCGCAATCGCTGGATAATATCGCCTGGTTATCGTGTTATTAACAACGCTAACCGCCTAGGCGATAAAAAATCCAGCGATAGCGGCATTTTGGGAGGTTATCGCTGGTAATGCAGCGATACAACTACAAGGATAGGGCTATCCTTGTTGATGGCCCATGGTGGATTTAGCCATGTAATCCACCTCCCATTGGATTACATGGCTAAGTCTGAAAATTAGCAGACGTAAAAAAGCAGCATTAACCGTGGTTAGCGCTGCTTTTTTTGTCTCTAACAGGGTTAGCGTGAAGCTTGATAATAGGAGAAATGTAGCTTAGCGACATTTCTCCTATTATTTTGCTCTGGAACGCCCACTTTGCATCTCATTAGAGATGCAAAGGGAAGCGTAGTGAAAAAGGGGTGCTAACATGCGATTTTGCATGTTAGCACCCTGTTGTTGATAGGGCGAAATTTTTATCTCCACTTCTTTGGCTTTTAAAGCCAAAAAACCCGAGATAAAGCCCTTGTTAATATGCCCCAATGTTCTTAAAGAAAGAGAAACACTGCTCCACTAACGCTGTTACTGTTCAATTTCTCTACTGACTGGTGATGTAAAGATGTACACCAACCTGCTGCCATCTCTATTATCCACCATCATGGTCAGTGTAGTGTCTCCTAGACAACATTGGTTTATCACCCTGTATGATACTGTGGCTCATACTAATTTTGCTGCATCTAGAATACACTGGGCAGACAACACTGCAGAACTTACTCCTTTGATTGCATTTAATACAGAATAAACTTTTGATTAGGTATTGCAGTCTTCTTTTAGGGCTCTTCTCTATCAGTTGTGAATACCTGAAAGCTTTGGTAAAACGATCAAGACTTTGTATCATGTTCACTATTCATTGGGCATGTGGCAGGGTTGACCCTTATCCTGGAATCTTTATGCTTCTTATATAGGGCCTTTCATTGGCCTTCGGTTGTGTGTGATCTGCCCAATCGTCTGCACTAATGTGACACCTAGTGTTCCAACATACACCGATGTTATCTTTACATATATGTATACCTTGAATACTTCTATTGTTGTGCATGGAGCTGTTAGCAGGGGCACCCCATTATTCACTTCTCTGATGTAAGAGCAGCAAAAGGGACCAAAGCTGGCGCACAGGTTGACGTTGATCTGTCACATCCCCTGGCCTCCGGAGACAGGAGGGTGATAGTGATTGACTGATGATGGTCCACCTTCTCTCCCACATTCGAGTCTTTGCGAACATGGTAGAAGTGAAAGAATCTCAACCAGCCCCTTCTCTGCAGCTGGGTCTCTGCAGACCCACAGCTGACAGGGAATGCCAAGCTGTACAGAAAGCAGATCTCTCACTGAGCCTGTCAGCATGGCACAGGTTCTCTGCTGTCTCCCTGAGAGCAGAGAGCAGGACTTCAGGTGTAGGGGCGAAGGAGACAATATAGTAAGATGCTAGGTGTTAGAAATGGAGTTTCCAGTTGGCTATGGTATGCACCTAAGCCAGGCAGAACCCACTACTCTAGTCAGGGTAAAGGACTTATTCTTTTGGGGAGTTTTCTATAGCACAAACTCGACCCGAAGATATCAGTAATCAGAGCGCTTTACATGAGCACCAGTTTCGTTACAGATGGACACATTCTAATTTGTTAGGCACGGGGAGATTAAGCGATTTGCCCAGAATCACAGGATGGTGAGCGTTCCTGCTGAGATTCAAACCCGGTTCCCCAGCTACGAGGTCGACCGCTCTAGCCATAAGGCCACATCCTTTCCACACACCCAAGATAACCCCTGCTCACCTCTTTGATAGCTTGGCACAAGAAGTCAGGCTTATTCGAGAGGCAATATGTAAAGCGTTTGAGCAACACACTCACACCAGTGACACAATACACCATTAAAGAGGCTTCATACAGTATTTTATAAAAATAAGTTTCTATATTGCATGTAAACATAGACCAAAACAACATGAGCCTATAATCACTTTGCCAACCAGGCAATTGTGCTGACATCACAATTAGTGCAATAAGACCTAGACTTATCTGTTGCACTTGACATAAAAGCACCGTCAATGCGCATACAAATGCAACTCCTGAAATTATATTCTTTATCCTGACACTGCAAGGCAAAAACGACAGATCATAAATCAGGGCATAAAATGCAGCAGAATGCAATAAATCACAAGAATCACCACGTGCGTGCGAGAACACAAATCAGGTTATGAAAAAGCACATCAATCACTGTCTTACCATCACAGACATAACAGCCTCAGAAGTACCAGTCCCTCTATTAAGCTCTTTACAGTAAATACTTCATGCAAATAAGGCAGACATCGATCATAAACTGCAGGAACAAGTGTGTGTCTACCACAGTTACTACGGTAGCTTTTAAGAATTCCCCAAACCAATGAAGTGGGGGCATTCGTTGAGATGTCACCCCGGTTTGTGACAATTGAGAAAGTGTCCCCCAAGGTGCATCCTTCCAGGTAAAAGGTGGGTGGGGCACAACTTGTAGCTTTTAGCACGGAAACCTTGCTGGGACCCCCACGTGTGCGATATAGTGAATGTAGCTGCCCGCGATTGAATAGCGCAACTGCTGCAGGGATTCACTATCATTGGGACTGTTCTGGTCCGAAGGATACAAAGAAAGAAAGAGCTCATACCATACGGAGCGCTGTCATGAACAAATGAAGTGCGGCTCATAGGTGCACTGAAAACAGCTGCTCTACCTAAATGGCAATGTGGTCCTCATATGCTGCCTGATGTGGCCCAATACTCCCTCAAGCCATAAAGGGCTGGCAGCCGCCAACTGACGCACTGTCCCTTACCAAGCATGAATGCAAGATCCACAGGGAAATCAGGAGCCCTGCACTGTGCTCATTACACAATCTTCAAGGTCAGATCAAGCCTTCACCTTGCACTGAGTTTTCAATAACACAGGGCAGGCCACCCAGCCCTGGGAAATCAATGGAGGCACACAAGCAGGGATGTAGGCAGCAGGCCAGCATACATATTCCCTGTAGACAAACAGGCAGTCCTTCTTGCAGCCCAGCAGGCCTCAGGTCAGCAAAACAAACAAGCTAGCCTGCCTGCATGGCTAGTCAGGGTAAGAGAGTTACACACGCAAGATAACCCCTGCTCACCCTCTTGGTAGCTTGGCATGAGGAGTCAGGTTTATCCCAAGGGTAATGTGTAAAGTGTTCGCAAAACACACTCACACCACGGCTGAAGGCGCGCCTAAGGCAAGCCCGTCTGTGCCCGTCTGCTCTCGGACTGCGCCTTGCGCCAAAACCCCTGCTCAATTTTCCATAGGTAAGCCAGTTTTTCTTAGTTATTCCAGCAAACAACTTTTAGCACTGAATAGATGTACAAGGTTATCTGGCTGCGTATGTATCACACCTGGGACTGTGCTGGGATCTATACCAAGGCTTTGCTCGGTGTGCTTAACAATCTTGCCAGGATTAGGTATCACTAGTGTTTTAAGGGAGACTCGCGAGAAAGGTTTAAACAAAAATAAAAATATGGCTGCGGTTGCGTTTAACTGTTTATTGGTGAATGCACGCTCTTTAGTTAAACATAGTGTTGAATGTGCAACACTAATAGAGGATAACAATATTAAAATTGCGTTTATAACAGAAACATGGACAGATGAAGCTTCTGGTCCTGATCTAGTGAAAGCTACACCCCCTGGTTTTTCATGCCATACGGCAAGTAGACCGTTTAAAAAAGAATGAGTCCTCTAGCAGCACAATCAGAGTAGTTGGTTTAGATTTCTTTTATCCCTGTCAAGCTTCCCAAATACAATGGCCAGCACAGGGCAATAGATTTTGGGTTAGGCATATGAATGAGCACCATCCTTGTGCTACTTCTACCTATGGCTATATGGGGGAATTTTTTGACCACAACTTAGGGTTTTGACGTATCCATCAGTCCCCCTCGTATTTACAAATCAACCCCATTGATTCCTTCTCTTTGGTGCCCCCTTTAGTGGATATAAGTAGCACTATGGATCTGGAAACCTCTTTCCATTGTACTCCCACTCTCAATCAAACCAATGTAGTGGTTAATTCCCCCAGAGATCAATTTGATCCAACATTGAATTGTATTAGTCCTACCCTGGAACCATTTAAAATTATTAGTTGGAACGTGGCTGGCATAAATAGGAAGTTGGGCCTGCCAGAATGGAACTCTCTGGTAGAAGACCATAAGATCTGTATTTTTCAGGAGACCTGGAGTCTGAAGCCCCTCCACAAAGTCGGGTATGTTACTTTCTTCCTGCCCGCAATACCCTCAAGTACAGGGAAGGGCCGCCCATCCGGGGGTCTCCTTATATGGGTAAGCGTTACGCTTGGTTGTAATATCACGCAAAAAGATACTAATTGCCCGGATATAATGAGAATTTTACTGAGAGGTCCCAATAGGGGGAGAGCCCTGGAAATAATTAATGTTTATGCCAGGGGTCCTAAAAATGGCTCCATTTCCCCTACAGTAACTCTACTCGAAAATGAGCTTAGAGCCGGCAGTGATGGGGCTCAGGTGTTGGTTGCGGGAGATTTTAATTGCTCATTTGAGCCCCTTGCGACCGAAGATATTTTGGACCTGGTGGAAGATGATTTAAAAAGAGGCATACCACCATTAACCATTAAACCAATTAAAAAGTGGTCCCAAAGGGTGATACAACTAAATGCGTTGACTATGGAGTTCGGATTGAGAGCTGTAAATGGCCGCACTGTCTCAGACTCAATGGGTGCAGACACTTACAATAGGGTGAATTGCTCTTCACGGATCGACTATATCCTACTTGATTTTTCACTTTGGAACTCGGTTCAGGATATGACGGTCCTATCTACTATTGAGAGTGATCATAACCCGCTGTCTTTAACCCTTAACCCTTAATGATCTATGGCTCAGTAAGACAAATGGATTGAGTCATAAGCCTGCCCCTAAAGTTTTACTATCCAATTGTGGGCGGCGTCTAAAGTGGAACAAAATAGCTCTAGACGAAATTAAACTCAATCTCATAGACCAGACCTTGTTGACCTCTCAAACAGAGCTTGATGCTATTTCTCAAAGTCCCCTTGCAATAGGTAGGGTAACCCTAATTTTTGAAGAAGCAATCAAAACTATAGGGGAGATTTTCTTTAAACAAGTGCCCCGGGGTAAACCCATAACAAATTCACAGCCGAAGGGCACCCACGATTGGTTTACTCCTGCATGTAGGCAGGCAAAAACAGCATTAATCAAAGCAATTAAGGGTAAAACACAATCCCTAATACAGTCCAATAGGACAAATTACAAACGGGTGATAGCTAGTGCCAAAAAGGATTGGGAGGATGAGTACTGGTATACCCTGAAAAAGGCTAGCTCTGCTAAGGATCCTAGACTTTTTTGGGATACTATCAGAGCTAGGAATAGACCTGATAGTAACCATATCACATGCAGTATCACCGGCCAAGCATGGTTTACCCATTTCTCCCAACTGTATACTTGCCCACAGGGGTCTAGCATTGGAGCACCATTTGACTACTTTGATTTAGAGGGTGATATGACCGAGCCCGATTATACAACTAAAGAAGTAGAGTCTGCTATTAAAACTATCTTACCCCAAAAAGCGGCAGGGCGTGACGGTATTCCTGGCGACTTGCTCCGCTACAATATTCCAACGTGGGGGAAGCTTATACACTCCCTGCTTGTTGCCATCCATAAAGGTGCGACAGTCCCGGAATCATGGAAGGGCGCGGAGGTAGTCCCTATTTTTAAAAAGGGCTTAAGGGACGAGCCTTCTAACTACCGCCCTATAAGCTTATTGGATACAACCCAGAAGGTAGTCGGGAAGGTCCTATTGGGGAGGATCCAACAATGGATTGAAGATAATGATATCCTCTCCAATTACCAAGCGGGGTTCAGAACAGGCACGGGAACAATTGAGCAAGTATTTAGATTAATGCTGATCTATTGGAAGGTCGTGGTTATAGGCAAAGGCAGTCTTTATCTCGCTTTCATTGACTTAAAGACTGCCTTTGACCTTGTGCCTAGGGAGATCTTATGGGAAGTCCTTTATAAAATGAGCCTCCCACGCTATATTCTCTCAATGTTGATGAGGCTCCACGATGGTAATTTTGCCCAAATTAGATGGGGTACACAGGGCGAAAAAACAAACAAAATCCCGGTGGATAGAGGGGTCTGTCAGGGATGTGTTCTTGCTCCCACCCTTTTTTCTTTATATGTCAACGGTGTGGTTGAGCATCTGTTAAAAGACCCTTCAGACGAACCATCCCTGGCGGGCGAGCGTGTTCCAACTCTCCTCTTTGCGGATGACACGCTGTTGTTATCCAAATCCCCAATGGGCCTACAGAAGCTCCTTAACAACTTTCAGACCTTTTGCTTGGAGCGGGGATTGGTCATTAATACTGACAAAACCAAATATTTGGTGATGAACCCCCCAAAAAAACTTGCCCGACCCCCTGCCCTGAATTCAGTACCCTTAGGTAGGGAGAGGGTATTTGATTACTTAGGAATACGCATCTCGCAAACAATGCAATGGACCTCCCACTTATCCAAAATGCTTCTAAATCATAAGAGGGTCACAGGGGCTCTACTAAAGGAACAGCGTCTCTGCACAATAAGACCGATAGCCCCGATTGTAGACATCTATAAAGCAAGAGGAGTTAGTTCAGCTCTATATGGAGCAGAACTATGGGGCACCCAAAATATAGATGAACTCTCCAAATCGGAAAACAAATTTTGTAGGTCATTGATGTTGCTCCCTCAGGGTACGCCAACTTTACCGATGATGTTTGATTTAGGCTGTCGTTCTATAGCAGATCTTGCAAAACTCCGGCCATTGCTCTTATGGGCCCGGTTGTGGCGGGTCCCAGAACTCGCCAAATACGCTAAAGGACTGTCCGAAATAATGGCATCATCAGGATGGCACAAAATAAAGTGGTTGAGAGATGTAAAAGCTTTACTTATTGCTCTTGGACTAAGTGAAGCATGGGACAATAGATCATCTCCACCAAAGGCAACTCTAAAGTCTCTATACTGGAATTGGGTTATGTCCCGAACATATGTTGATCAGTCTTTGGGAAAACTAACGGAGGACTTCCTGAAGTTTAAGGACTCACCCATTCGGGAACTGTATCTGGACATTATTGAAAAACCGTTCGATAGAGCTCTCTATTTCAAGTTTAGAGTTGGGACTCTCCCACTAAGAGCATTTACAGCACGATGGAAAATTCCGGCACAGACAACTGCCTTTTGTCCTTTTTGTACAACTTGCACCGAGACCCTAGCACATTTCTTGTTCCAATGCCCGGAATATGTAAAACCCAGGAAAAAGTGGCTCAAAGCACTGTGTCGGCTGTTAGGCACTAGGTCACACATTGAGGCCCTGCGTATCCTAACGTCAGACTCACGCCCACTTTATGTCTGTGGTTTATCTAAATTTTTATCATGGGCCTGGTATTTACGTAGCAAAAGGCTTAAAATTAATGTTTAATTCCTTTTTATTGTTAAATTGCTAATTGCTTTTAACTTGTACAGAATGTATTTATCTCTTTGTTGAAAATTTGATGAAATCTAGTGATTCCTGTAAATGTTTTTAAAAAAATGGAAAATCTATTTATATTCAGCTTTTATGATATGTTTTATCGAAATAAAGCCTTTTTGACTTTTTGACTTTTTTTTTTTTTTAAAAAAGGAGGAGGACTGGCAGTAATCTATGATAGTTTTATCAAAGCTACTTTTGACATAATTGTCAACACTTCTTATGAAGCAATGTCCTTCTCTTTTAGCCTTCATCACTGTCACATGTTTAGGGGTCTCCTCATTTATAGACCGCCGGGTCCTAGGAACCCGTTTTTAGCGGAGGTGGGTGTGCTCCTCGAGGCAGGCATGACCTTGGACTCGCATACTATTCTGGGTGATTTTAATTTCCACTTAGAAGCCGATTCTGACAAAGATACAGAAAAACGTCTTGATCTAATGAGTAGTGTAGAGCTTAAACAATTGGTAAAGGGTTCTACCCACCTGGCAGGACACACATTGGACGGAATTTTTACGAACTCTCCACACCTTTCTGTCACTGATGTTCTCCCTTTATCTTGGTCTGATCATTATGCCATTAGGTTTGAGCTAACTTTCCAGAAAGGTCAGGGCAGGGACTTCCCCATGGGGAGGAATAAGGAAATTAGAGCGTGGAATAAGGTAGGAGGGTAAGATCTTACGGAATTGTTATTATCTACCCAGAGATCTCTGCCCCCGGAGGTTGAAGAAGCCTCCTCCGGATATACAGAATGGATAGAAGATGCCTGCCTTATTCTTGCCCCTAAGAAAGTAATTATCCCCAAAAGGATACAGCCCACGGCTCCTTGGTACTCGAAGGAACTGAAGTTACAAGAATCGAAATGTAAACAACTTGAACGGGCCTGGAGGAAGGATTATCTTCCAACCGTAAAAGCGATTTACAAACAAGGCATCTTGTGTTATAAACAACTGCTGGCTGAAACCAAGCGTGAGTTTTTTGCCGAACAGATCAAACTAGCTAGTAACTCATCAAAGGAACTATATAAAATAGTTACTAGGCTAGCACACCCACTGCCTGCACTTTTTACAACTAGTCTGGACTTCTGCGAGGAAATCGCTACTTTCTTCCAGACCAAAGTGGAATCCATATTCAATACTTTTAAAGATCCTGTGGGTAATATCCCAGGATCTAAGGTTTGCCCTGCATTAATTTATAGTTTGGATATTTTTCCCCCAATAGCCTATTCAGATACACTTAAGCTTCTTCTATCTGCTAAATCAGGGTCCCCTCATGATCCATGCCCAGTAGCGATAGCAAAACTGGCTTCTGAACCCATAGCCTTGACTTTGACATCTCTTTTCAATGCTATGTTTTCCGAAGGGCTTTTTCCTAAATCATGGAAGGTAGCCTTGGTGCTTCCACTGTTGAAAAAACCTAGTTTGGATACTAATGACCCAAAAAGTTTTCGCCCTATTTCGCGCCTACCTTTGCCCGCGAAAGTGGTGGAAAAATACATGAACACCAAATTGAGTGTTTTCTTACGTGATGCTAATGTTTTGGATCCCACCCAGTTTGGTTTCAGAGAGGGGCATAGCACCAAGACTGCCCTTCTTAAATCTACGGATGAGATTAGGAGAGGGCTGGACCAGAGTGGTAAGGCTGTGCTGATTTTGCTTGATCTCTCCGCGGCCTTCGATACGGTCCACCATGGAGTGCTGATGGACCGTTTGTCGGCTTGCGGAGTAAGGGATAAAGCATGGACTCTTTTTAAATCCTTCCTTTCCGACAGACGTCAGACAGTCGCTTTGGGCGAATTTGTCTCCAAACCTTTCTCCCTCCCTTGTGGGCTTCCGCAGGGTTCCTCATTGAGCCCCACGCTCTTTAATGTTTATGTATCTCCTTTGGCCCCTCTGATTGAGTCTTTCGGCTTCTGTTTAACATCATATGCCGACGATACTCAAATAGTAATCTCTTTGCAACCAGGCCAGGAGAGGGCGTCGGGGGAAAGGCTACATGATTGAATGGGAGCAGTGGGAGGTTGGATGACGCAAAATTGCTTAAAGCTTAATGCTGGTAAGACAGAGGTGATGTTATTTGGTAATAATGCCAATCTTTGGACTCCTAGTTGGTGGCCTAAGACTATGGGTAATCTTCCAGTTCCTTCCAGAAAAGTCAAGAACTTGGGTGTAGTACTGGACGAACATCTCACCATGCATGATCAAGTGAATGCCGTGGTCTCTGACACCTCCTATATCCTTAGGACTCTAAGGAAGGTGTTACCTCTTTTGCCGGCAGATTGTAAGCTTACAGTGGTTACGGCCTTGATTATGTCACGACTTGACTACTGTAATAGCCTTTATCTTAACATGCAGGAGGGCAATCTAAGAAAACTTCAAATGCTCCAGAACTCAGCAGCTAGGCTGCTCACCGGAACTTCGAAATTTGCCTCTATTGCCGGCTCAATCAAAAACCTTCATTGGTTGCCGGTAAAGAAGTGAATTCTTTTTAAATCTCTCCGTACACTTCAGGACACTGGTCCACTTCATCTGAAACAACAGTTTCGGTGGTATATGCCGGCAAGATCTCTGCGCTCCCTAGGAACAAAACTAATTGTACTTCCCATCATAAAGAAAGCTAGATGGGGTGGTAGAAGTTTTGCCGCAGGGGCAGCCAAGGCCTGGAATGAGCTTCCTTTTAGTTTGAGAAACTCTAAGGATCTACTGTCATTTAGGAAAGCGCTCAAAACATGGCTTTTCTGATTCTCCTTTCTGTTTGGTTGTTGGGAGGACTGCAGCAAGCGCCAGGACACCCTAGGGTAGCTGCGCGCTATACAAGTCTTACTAACATAACATAACATAACATAACATAACATAACACCAGTGACACAATAAATAGGCCACAAAAGAGACTCCACACAGCAATACATAAACTGTATTGCATATAAACACAGACCAAAACATCATGAACCAATAATCACTTTGCCAACTAGGCAATTGTTATTACATCACAGTTAGTGTAAAACGACCAAGACTTATATGTTGCACACGTCATAAAAACACCCTCCATCACTGTGAATATGAATGTAACTCCTGAAATTATACTTGTTGTCCTGACACTGCAAGGCAAAAGCAACATAAATCAGGACATAAAATGCAGCAGAATGCAATAAATCATATTAATCACCACATGCGTTCAAAACTGCAAATCAGGTTATGAAAAAACACATGAATCATTGTCTTACCATCACAGACATAACGGCCTCAGAAGTATCTTCTTTCACCAACAAGCAGGATTTATCACCACTATTCCAAACATACCAAACATGGCAACACTACTTCTTTCAGATCAGAAATTACTACTGAAAAACATATCAGGGATTTCTCAATGCAAACCTATGGGAGGAGCAGGCCTCACAGCAGTGAGAAACCAAATAGGCTGTTTGTAGCTACCAGGACATGCCACATAGTCAAGGCTCATGTTGTACCTTTTACCTACACAGCATCCCACCCACAGGGCACCTAGGGCCTACCTTAGGGTTGAAAGGGGAGTTTCATGCTTGCAAGTAACTTTAAATGCCAAGTCACTGTGGCAGTAAACTGCACATGCAGGCCCTGCAGTGGCAGGCCTATGACAGGTTCGAAATGCTACTTCTTTGGGTGGCGCAAGTAGCGCTGCAGGCCCACTAGTAGCATTTAATTTACAGGCCCTGGGTATAATGGATACCACTGTACAAGTAACTTACAGGTAAATTAAATATGACAAACAGTGGTAATCCAAGCCCACCAATTTTAAAGGAGAGAGCACATCCAGTTTAGCACTGATTACGATTAAAAGGCTACTTCTGTGGTAGGCGCAAGTAGGGCTGCAGGCCCACTAATAGCATTGAATTTACAGGCCCTGGGTACATGGGATACCACTGTACAAGGAACTTACAGGTAAATTAAATATGGCAAACATGTATAAGCCAATCACACCAAGTTTAAAGGAGAGAGTATATGCACTTTAGCACTGATTATCAGTGGTGAAGTGCCCAGAGTCCTAAAGCTAACAAAAACAGGTCAGAAAAAAAGGGGGAAGGCAAAATGTTAGGGGATAACCCTGCAAAAAGGGTCCGGTCCAAAACTAGTTCTTTTCTTTTTTTTTTTAAATAATTGACCTATGGCCAAGAGGAGATTTGAATTGAGCGAATAGGTGATCAGAATGCCATTTTAAAAAAAACAATTGAGCAGGGGGGGAGACAAGAGGGTTTTGGCAGAATGTGGCAGAACAATAGGAACAGATATTTGAAGTATAGTTGGATGAGGGGCTCTGGGGAGGTGAAGCAATAATGGGCATGGCTCCCCCACAACCACTCAATTTCTGTGCAGATTTATGGGAACAGATTAACAGGGAAACAGGATTTGGGGCATGGAATAGAATACATACAATTATGCATGAATTGCTTTAAAAAAGAGGTCGCTTTTCTCACTCTGCTCCAAGTGACATCACAACCAAAAATGAGTATTAGAAGTTACTTGGAACCCCTTAATGGAAAACAGTCCTGCTGTTGACATCTTTGTTAATTCCGCACTCATCTTACACTCAGATCCCTTGCAGGAGTCATTTCTATGAAGTTATCTTCCCATGGCCTTGTAGGACATAGCCAAACTGTTGGTTGCTGAAGAAGAGTTAGCAACCACACCACCCCCCCACCCCGAACAAAACACACACAAATTATGCAATGGAAGTATCGTCAACAGTCCAAAGTAAAGCATTCTTCGATCTATGTCGCACTTGTTTACATTCAGACTGTCACAGACTTGATTAAATATAGCAGTCCGTCGATATTCGTCCTTCTGCTAATCAAATTTCTATCCACTTTTGACTGATCTGGCTGGCTGATCTGTTTTTAGGTTTTGAAAAGAGACCAGTTGTTTGTACTTTGCGGGCTTTAGCCCGTCCATAGGCTTGCCATTTGCTGGCTCCCTCATCGCTCCATTAGTCGTTCTCTCCATTTGCCAATGGCATGCATGTGCCATGTCTCTTCCCATCTTTAGCCCTCCCTGAGAGCAGGGACCAAGTACTATTATTCATACACAGTGGCCGTTTTAGGAAAGGTGTTCAGGACTCTTTTTGTGCTTGCCTTGTAGCACTCCATACAGTGATCATGCTTTCAGGTCACTTGCTTTGTCCTCTTTCTCTTTTTTTAATTCAGTTTTATATAGTGCGAACCTCACCCGAATGTATTATTAGAGTGCATTACGTGAGTGCCACTTACTTTACACAAGGACACATTCGTTTGTGGTTAAAATCTCTTTTTTGGAGTTATCAGCAACCACAGAAAAGTAAGAAAAATATAATGTTAGATCAGCATTCCAGGGCCCGTTGTCTCCGGGGGCACTATGCATTGCAGTGTGTCAGCCCCCAACTCCCCCACCATCCCTGGACCAGGTGACCACAGAAAGAGGGAAAAGGAAAAAAAAAGGAGCTATCTTACGTTGCGGCCCCTAAGCAGAGGCGGTATGGGCCTCAGACAGTTGCAAGAGCCGTAGGTATTTGTGACAGGTGAGTTCCCGGAATTCTGATGTCAGTAGCATCAAAAAGGCCCCCCACAGTTTGGAAAATGATGCCCCTTGGTTGGATAAGGAGAGAGTAATGCTTTCATCCCTATTATGTGCCACAGACTTTGCAACCAGCCTAAGTTTGTGGGAATCTGCCCTGTGCCCCAGTGAGATAAGATGTTCTTGAGAGCCACGCCCAGGGTTAGGCCAATCTGTCTGCCCTTCCATGACCTAAGAGGAAAGGTAAGAGCATTAGAGAGGCCCAGAACTATATAGGCTGGAAATCTGGGAAGTTCTGTGTCAAAGTGGGTGTCAATGTCCGTAAGTACCTGTGACCAGTAAGTCTTAAGTTTCGGGCAGTCCCACAAGATATGCAGCAGAGTGCCAGGGAGCCCATATTGGCGCCAACACTCTGGAGATTTTGACGGCTTATATTTGTGCAGTCGGTGGGGTGTGTAATACCAACAGGTGGTGATTTTCATGGCGGTTTCGATACTGGCAATATTTTGGGCAGTTTGCCGTGCCCGATAGTAGACGTCTCCCCACTCCTTTACCATAAGTTCCCTGCCTATTTTATTCTTCCAACATAGTTGGCTCTTGGATTTGGGTATCTCCTTAGCTATCAGTTGATACAATTCTGTGGCCAGGCATGTTTCAGATGTTTTAGATAGGAGCCAGCTTTCAACCGGGGTAAGTTGCCGCTCGGCTCCGGTGTGGACAGGGGGCTGCATTACCCAGTGGCAGATCTGTATGTAATGCCATTGCTCCAATCTGAAAGTGCAAACTCTGTACGGAGGGCCTCAAAAGGGAGATCGAGCAAGTGGCCCAAAGACCTGGAAAGTGCTTAGTTCCACACCTGGAATGCAGGATCCTGTAAGCCCAGATTAAAGTCTGGGATCTTGACTATGGGAGTTAGAGGTGAGAGGACAAACATTAAGCCCCTCTGTGTAGCTATTCCATCACAAATAGCTAGTGATGCCTTCATGATAGGAGAGAGAGATAGGGTTTTGGGTCTCACTTGTTTAGGGATGAGGAAGTGCTCCATAAGGCCTGTTCAGCTAGGGTCCTATCCATAAAAAAACAGCACTTTACTGATTTTGCACGCAGCCATTCCACAAAGACCCTGAGTTGGGTGTCTTGGTAGTAGCGGTGGAAGTCCAGGAGTCTTAGGCCACCCTCCGTAGGCGGTCTATAGCTGAGGTCTCTGCGAAGACGCGGGCGTCTATCCACCCACACAAATTTGTTTATCTCGTGTTAGAGGAAGCGCAGTGTTCCATGAGGTGGTATAGTGGGGAGTACCTGAAAGAGGAACAGGATCTTGGGGAGAGTCGTCATTTTAATTACCGAGATTTGCCCAAGCCAAGATAGGGAATAGGACCCCCAGCGGCACAGATCAGACTTCATCTGATGGGTCAGAGTCTGAATGGAATGGATGTCGGGCCCACTGGATGAGCAGAGCTTGTTGCAAGGCATTTAAGGAATGCGGGCGAAGAGTGAGGTTGAGGGCCTGTGATTTGTGAGTGTTTATCTTGAAACCTGATACTAAGCCAAATGCCTTCAGCTCACCTAAAAAAGCAGACAGGGAAATGAGGGCTTCTCCAAGGACACTATAACATCATCCGCATATAAGCTTATAAGGTGTTGTTCCCCTTCGAATTGGACTCCCTTTATCTTTAGGTTAGTGCAGGCTTTATGAGCATGGGTTCCATGTAAAGAATGAACAACAGGGGTGACAACGGCTACCGATGCGGAGTGGGGCAGAGGAGCATCCATTGACGTGGACCACTGCTGTGGGTTGGGTGTAGCCGCTAAGGATCAACTTTTGAAAGAAGTCTCACAGGCCGAAGTGTGCCAAGGTTGCCACGAGGTAGGGCCAGTGGACCCTGTTGAATGCTTTCTCAGCATCAACAGCTAGGAGCATTCTCTCCTGACCTTACCTCTGTGATTTATCTATAAGGTGAAGAATCCATCTGGTGTTATCGCTACACTGCCTTTGGGGTACAAATCCCGCCTGGTACGGATCGATGAGCCCCTGGAGTAAAGGATTGAGCCATGCAGCAGTGATGCCCATGAAGAGCTTAAGATCGGTGTTCAGGAGGGAAATGGGATGATATGAAGAACACTGAGTTTTGTCCTTCCTAGACTTAGGGATTACCACTATCGCTGCCCAGAGCATTGAGGGAGGAAGAAGAACCGTATCCCTGATTGCGTTAAACAGTCTGGTGAGGAGAGGCGCTTAGCTTTGGCAGAAGGCTCTATAAAAGGAAGCCGGGAAGCCATCTGGGCCCGGAAACTTGGATAGCTTTTGGCAGGATATACTGCAGATAACCTCCTCTCTTTGAATTGGTCGGTCAAGCTCAGATACCTGTGCAGCTGTCAGAGAAGTGGTAGCAGCATCTTTAAGGTATACCAGTGCCGCATCTGGGTGGAGATCCTGTGCTGTGTAGAAGGTCTGGTTATAGTCATGGAAGGACTCTACAATGCGCACATCGTCTGACCATTCTCGTCCTTCACTATCCGTAATTTTCCAGACTCCCGACTTTTGGCGTTGGATATGTAGCCGGCTGGCTAGGAGATGGCCGGAGCAGTCGCCCCCCACGTAAAATCGATGTCGGAGCCTAAGCGCTTCATATTCTGCTCTGTCACTGTCTTTGCCCACAAGCTGGCCATGGGAGGCATCTATTTGCCTCCAGATCCTGGGGGCTCCTATTCTCTTATGTATACGCTCGAGTTCTAGGACTTGGTGGGACAGAGTATCCCTTTTTGTCCCGACGAAGCTTGTCATCTGTGGCTGCTATGGCAATAAACTCCCCTCTGACTACTGCTTTCAGGGTGTCCAATAAAATGGAGACCGACGCCTCTGGGGTATTGTTAATCGACAAGTAATTTGCAATTGTCTTGGTCATCCGGGCGATAACCTCTGGGCACAGTAGTGGGGCATCTCTAAGTCGCCAGGTGCTGGATGATGGACCAGGAGTCGGGATCGCGAGAGTCACCATCACTGCAGCGTGGCCTGATAGAGAGCAAGGCTCAATCTCTGTTGACCGGACCACAGAAGCAACCCCTGAGTTGCCTAATAAATAGTTGAGTTTAGCATAGGTCCTGTGGGTATGAGAGTAAAAGGTGTAGTCACGGGAGTGTGGGTGTGACATTCTCCATATGTCCACAAAGCCTGTGTCTCTCAACCAGGTAAGTCCCGCTAAGGAAAAAGGCCCCTGCCTGCCCAAGGCGCTGCACCGATCTATCAAGGTCAGTATTAAGCACAAGATTTAAGTCTCCCCCATCAGCACTAGCCTATCCTGTGAGCCCATAATCACAGTCACTGGTTTGTGAAGGAAGGGTTCCTGCCCGTCATTAGGGGAGTATATAGTACCCACTGTAATTCTACTGGACCCTATGGTAAGTGAGTATGCTAGGATTCTACCTTTAATTTCTGCCTGTTTGGGCTCCACCTTTTACCTTGACTGTCCGGGAGATCATAATCGCCACCCCTGCCGATTTGGACAGGAGGGACGAGAAATATTGATGGGGGAAGGCCATGGAGCGAAGAATGTGCTGGTCTTTAGGAAGGAGATTTGTCTACTGTAATAAACATATGTGTGCCCCCGTGTTTTCCACGTAGGACAAAATAGAGCTTTGTTTCAGCAAATAGTTTGGGCCTTTGACATTGAGGGTGAGAACCACTAATTGGTTAGTCATGGTGGTTTCCAGTGAGAAGCTGCACTTGGTATTGTCTTGTGCTGCCTCGACACTGTATTGACCAATCACAGGGATGTTAAGGTCTTTTGCAGAAGGGCAGCATTGAGGGGTGTGCGTGTGTTTGGTCACCAGGTTCAACAAAAACCTATAACAAAAGGGCTAACTGGGCCGCATGAACAGTAACCAACTGCCGTCAAGAGAAGCATCATTGTCCAGGGTGTAATTCTCCATGGAGTACTAGACAGAAAGGGGAGTGTCAGTGGCCCCTCTCCCCACCTGGCCTAATAAAGGTGAGAGAGACGAAAGAGGCAAAGAAGAACATAGGTAAGAATGGAGTGCCATGTCTTATATCATCATTACCCAGCTAGCTCTCCGGCCAGTGTGACTAGGACCGCCTGCCTCTCTCTGGAAATGGTTTTTGGGTCTAGACGCAGCTTAGGAGGATCTTGTGCTCTTCTGGTCGTGGGGTTCTCCTTCCTCATGGCTGCGTCACCTCACTCAGGGGTGCTCTAGGTAAGGGTCCGTCAGGTCAAGTAGATGACATGCCTCGTCCAGAGAGCAGAGCTGGTGCAGTTTCCCCTTCAGACGGAAGACAAGGCAAAAGGAGTGCCCACAGGAGTAGGACACCCCCTTCTCTCACAGATGCAAGGTAACAGGTCAAAAGGCTTTGCGCTTCTGGAGGGTGGACCCTGCCAGGTCTTTATACAGGACTGGAGTATGACCCTGACATTGGATGAGATGCTTCTGTCTAGAGCACTGTAGTATTTTCTCCTTCAGGGTGAAATCATGAATGCAAGTTAGTATATCTGGGAATGCAAGTTAGTATATCTGGGAGGGTCGAGTCAGGGATCTCCTGTGGCCAACTCTGTGGGCACGATCAAGCTTGATCTCTGTGTCGGGAGGAGCTTTGAGGATAAATCTGAACAGCTCTGTTACGAAGTGGCAAAATCCGCTCCCTCCGTCCCAGATGCAATGCCTCGGATGCAAATGTTGTTACGCCGGGACCTGTTCTCTAGGTCCTCGGTGTGGGCCTGCAGGTCCAGGTGTTTATCTCTGAGGCAGAGGATCTCTTGTTGGAGTTGCCCTATTTCCTCATCATGTCCCTGTTCATGGCCCTCCAGAGAAGAAACCCTTTCACCCAAGTCATCTACGTACCAGCGAACCTCCTTGAGCTTCCCAGCCAATTCGGTCTTGAGTGACAGGAGGTTCTTTCACAGGGAGGCGAACAGCTCCTCTAGGTAGGGACGGGGAATCAGCGCTTCAGCATGCACCAAGTCTGATGGCTCTTTCGTAGTCATTGTTAAAGCTAAGAGCATTTTATTAACAGTCCTATCCCTCTTGCTTTTCCCTGAGGCCATGGTGGGAGGCAGGAGGGGGCCGCCACCCCACCCGCAAGAGTCAGAGATCTAAGTCCCGGGGATCAGAATGGGCCACAATAGGTTTCCGGGTGTCGTGTAACAGTCTTTCAAGAGGGCCAAGAGCTGGGGTCAGTCCCGGGAGATATCACCCCATTCGGGGTCAGTAAGGCAATCCAGGGGCAGGGGGGTGGCCAGGGTATTGGGTGCTATGGTCTCCAATAGGAAGAAATAGCAAAGGGTAGAGCATGAGCCTGATAGGCTAGGTGGGCGTTGAGGCCAGGGCCTGTCCAATCTCCTCCACCAGGGCAGGCCAGACACCAGCGACAGCCACGTTGTAAGATCTGCTCACCAGTGGGCCCCAATCTGCATGTGCTGTGGGAGATGTCCCGCTGTTCCCACTGTGTGTAGCTGTTGTTGCCAGAGGGGCTCAGACAAGGGGGGGCACGTGCAAAGAGGGAGGCATACATCGCCCCCCACTCTCCTGACCTCTGTACAATGTTTTGTTCTCAGCAGGAGGGGGCCTGACTGCCCTGATGGGCTCCTGTGCTGCCCCGCACTTCTGTCTCAAACTCCAACTGCTCCTCTGTTCTCTAAGTCCGGGGCTGGAGATCCCTCCAGCTGTAGAGAACCAGCCCTTGGCCCGGTCTTTCCTGAACCCCCAACCTGCCGCACTACTTGATTCGTGCAGGGCATCTTCCCTCCAAGGCATCTCGCCAGTCTCCTAGGCCCGTCCGACTGGTCCACCAGGGCCGGTGTAGAAGGGACCGGTCTCACTCTTGGCCGCCGTGTAGGCCCGAGGGCAGGGTTGCTCCGATAGACCCTTCAGAGGTCGCCACCCCTGGAGTGATTACCTCAGTCTGTGGAGGAGTTGGGGTCAAGAGCGCTTACCACCCATCCGTGTTGCAGTCTTCAGATCAGCCTACGCCCAGGGGTCTGTGTCTGGAAGGAGCTGCATGTGGATGCCTGCACCTGGCAGCACTGATCCCCTGTCTCGCGGTTCTCCGGCGGCGATCTCAAATCTGCTCGGACATATGTCTAATTATAGCGCAGCTGCTGCGCGGGCTCAAGCAGGCATCAGGTCTCTCGTGGTCACCCAAGCGCGGGTCAAATTCCATGGAGCGGTAGGGTGGGGTATGTGCAGCCGCAGTCGCCCCGGCAGGTCTCCAGGATGCGGGCCGCCGCCTGTCTAGACCGTGCCCACTCCTCAAGATCTCCATGCAGGCGTCAGAGGCCAGAGGTGCTCTCAGTTGTGGCCCCCTGCTTGGTGTTAAAGCAGTCCTAGGGATCGGGCAGAAGTGCCACGCACTCCAGCCCGAGGCAGTGTTTGTCTTCTCACTGGGGCGGATCATACCACTTGCAGTGTGTAATGGTGAAGGGCAGAGTTTCTGATAGAGCCCTTTTATGATCTGTGCAGACAGTGCCTTCTATGGTAGCAAACGTTACTACCAGATTAATAGGACTATTATATACATAATTATCAACTTCTTGGATTCCGAAACACTGACCGGCTTACTGTGGGAACAGCATCACATGGTGTGGAAATTAAAAGTAATGAGGTTCTCTGACTCCTGCTTAAATCAGATTAACGGTGCACCCCTTCCGAAGTCAAACAAAGAGGCATTTTAGAGAAAAATTGTTTACCTGTGGCTGTATGCCCCAAAACTGTTAACTCTTGTGTGGGCAAGAGGAGAACCCCTTTTTGTAATGACAGCATCGACACATCTTTGCCTTTTAAAATGTTTTCAACTCCACATAGCTACTCTCTACTCAATACCATGTAAATACACTATATGCCACATAGCAACAATCCACATAAATACACTCCAAACCATGCCATATAATTCTCCTAAACATCATTTCACTCAGCAACACACATTTACATGACAGACAATTAATCTCTATACATTTCCATTTCACACCACATAATGCCACAGCAAAGCACATCATTCCACTCCACAACACAATTCCTCTCCACACCACATACATCCAATCCACACCACAGAATTCCACATCATGCCACTAAAATCAACACCACAGCACTACATGCTATGCTACAACACACAATCCCACTCCACATAGCAACACTCCGTGACACATGATGCCATTCCACATAAATCCAGTACATTCAATACCACATAATTACTATCCACAAATTTCAACTGCAAACCATGCCACATAATTCCACTACACACCTCCACTCAACACCACATGATTCCATAGCAAAAAATTCCAATTCAACCTACATAATTCCACTCCACACCACATACATCCACTTCACTCCATAACACATTGCTAAAAACATTGTCATTGACAACGCCCAATAGCTCTAGGATTACCAAAATGTACTGGCGTTGCCAATGTTTGTTCTACAAGGCTGCCTGCCCCTCCCCTGCATGCACCTCTCCATCTCACTGCAGCCTCAACCCTTCCTTACCCCATCGCTCTCCTACTGGCTTTTATCATGGTGGAAGAATGCCTAAGTCAGTTCCTCACCACTAGGCCTTGAAACTCAGGGCCTAGAACACAAGACCAGCATCATTCAAATACAACTCCCCTCCCCCCAACACACACAGTATCTCTGATGTCACTGGAAGCGGGACATTTACATCTCCACCGTTCTTCTAGATCGCTAAGCACCACTATTAGTGTGACCAACCGTCCGTAAATTTCACAGACTGCCCATTATTTGGGCCTCTTTCCCATTGTCCGTGAGGAATTCTTTCACTGGCGCCTTTTATGCGTAATTTCAGACATTGGAGCTAGCTGTCCTCCTGCAAGCAGCCTGAGAGTTCTGTAACTCTCACTGCAGGGGCCAGCTCACACTCCTGCAACCTCTAATTCACAAGAAGTAAATGACATAGTAGACATTAAAGCAGGCGCCCGTCCTTAGAAACGAATGAGCTAAGCCCAGAAAAGGCAGAGGACTTTCCAAATAACACCTCCCAGAGGAGTGAACAGTCGCATGAGTACAACACCTACATGGAGCACCTCGAGCATCTTGAATACTCACCCCAACTAACCCAAACACAGGGGAAAACACCGAAGAGCACCCCAAAGGCCACCATATGGCCCCAACTATTAAACACCATGGAAACCATAGGCAGAGCAATGTCATACCATGCAGACAAACTAGATATGCAAGTTGATCTGCTTAACATCCTGGCTATCCACGTCCAGGGGAAAGAAGCAAACATACATGATCTTAACACCAAGATAAAGAAGGTGCAACTCAACAAGGACACCACATTTCACACATGCTGCTGCCCCCAAATAATTGACAAATTGGCAACTGTACCAACTTTGATATCACAGATATTAGGGGTCGTTAAGGAATCCCCTAAAGAGATTAGCAAAACTACCAGGCAGGAAAGAGACGAACAAGATGGCCAGGAGGGAAGTAGAAGGGCAAGTGGCGTCTAAAGCAATAAAGAGAGTTCCGCAGTACCAGAGCGTTCAAGCTCTTCCACTCCAGACGACACCAAGACGCCAGACAAATTAGTAGAACGCGCTCATTTTGAGGCGGAAGAGGATGCACCACAAAACCAGGTTTCACAAACAATAGACCAAACAAGCCCCAAACAATCCAAGTTGACTACCTTCCTCACAAAGAGAGAAAGCACTTGAGAAAAGCAAGGAAAACCAAATCAAACACCCAAGGGCCGCCGGCGATACACCATCAAAAAACCAAGCTTGATTCCAACGATAAGGTCCTGACAGAAGGAGACTCCTCTCAAAATAAAATAAAGCCTGTGCCTGGGACAAATCCAACTGACAACTCCCCAACAAAGGAGGTCACATCTCCAGACGGCCCAAACCAACGAATCAGCACAAACCAGCAAGTAAGGAAAGTGTTCAGCATATTCAACATCCCTTCAGGGAAAGAAGAACTTAAACCATCGAGCATGCGAATATTAAAAATCACAGATACAGCGCATGGAAATATAGTAAACACTAACTCCTCCACCATACATGCGACCCCCAACAGCAGCCCAGTGGATTTAGAGAGGTGCACGCAGTCCAACGGAAGAAAGAAACTGGCCCCGCCGCCAGGAATAACAGATGTCCCACCAGTTGTGAACACCAGCAGCCTTGAGAGAAACTGTTCCCAACATCAACCTAACTTTGCCCCTTCAGATCTGGATGTAATCCGGGCAGTCATGGCCACATCAAGCAATGGGGGAAAAAAAGCTACATAGAACCTACACAACTCATCCCAAGCAAAAAAGTCGAACTAATCCCAAAATACAGCTCGAGGGGGCCGCACGACATTTTGAATAGAGGGTCTGTTTTAAAACTCTTTGAAGAATTACCATCTCTGCATCATATAAAACAGGTGATTTGGAATCAATTTAATTCAAACCGAACCCTCACCAAACAGGCCCAGACTCCACAATTATAACATGGACTGAACACAGCTTTACAGAACAAATTCTGCAGCATAGGGAGGAATTCTCCAACTGGGGCATAGAGTTAAGAAAGGTGGAGCCCAGACCAGAAACAAAGTCAGAAACAGAGCCTCTTAAAAGGCACGAAAGGTCCAGACCAAAGGAGCACCATGGCAGAAGAAGGCCTCCTATCTAGGCAAATTACAATCACAATTGCCCAACATGAAGAAGTCACACTTGAGGGGCACCCACAAGCGCCATTGACTTTAAAACAGAGGGATGTAGAATGAATTAATCCAAGACAAACATCAGGAAAAGAGCAGGGTTGTAAGATCTGTTCTTGGAATGTCAACGGGCTAAGCTCAAAGTTAGAAGAAGATGATTTCATAGAGTTCATTACACAACACAACATACTTCTATTTCAGGAAACCTGGCAGGCAAAAAACTCGCCACTTGTGAGTTATAAAGAATATTTCTTCCCAGCACAAAAGGAGGCACAGCATGGTAGGGCAAAAGGAGGGCTAGCGACCTTTATATCCATTGACTTCCTTTGGAGAGATGTTTGCATTGACTTAGACTCCACATGGATGCTAAGCATCAAAGTTGATATCTCACCTTCAATGGGCCTACTAATTCTGAATCTACATATGCACCCAGCGGGAAAACATAAGGGGCAAAGAATTAAGCAACTAATAGCAGCAATTACAATGCCAAAAAGCACCTACCCAAGTGACAACATGATATAACAGGTGACTTCAATATGAACCTAATCCAAGGACAGGGGGGAAATTTAGCGAGCTTTATACAGCCAAAACATGGCAATCGAAGCAGACAAGATGCCATGGGGAAGAAATGCGCAGCAAAATTGGAAGCCCTCTTTCTGCACACGTTAAATGGCAGGGGCCCCTTGGACAGACCAGCAGCCTTAACAAGGGTCACTGGGAATACAGGCTCAACAATAAACTTTACGTTAGCAGACCCTGATCTATTTCCTCACATGAAAGATTTCCACATCCTGGAATTGGTTGTAAGCGACCATTACCCCCAGATCTTCACATTATCTATTACCTCAAAAGGGTCGAAGCAGGCGAATCTTCTAACATTGAACACGCAACTCTTCAACTTACAACGATTAAACTGGACCGAAAATAACATCACCAATCTAATGGAGACATGCCGCTCATTGCTATCACCGCCAGTAGAAGCTCAAGACACAGTTAACGCTAGGAGTCCTTCATCGTCAACATCAACAAAAGATACCAAAACAAGTACAGAGGACAGAAAACAGCAAGAAACGGAGGAGGGAAGTGGGATACGCCAAAAATACGGGCAATAAAAACGTGCCTGAACATGCACCTAAGGTCATTTCGAACAAAGGACCCCGAACTGTCACAACAAACTCTCATAACAATAGAAAATTTTAAAAAGGAGTTAAAACGTGAAACCAAGGCGGCCAGTATTCCGGGCCAGCATGGGCACCCTAACAAACTTATCAGCACTAACTCTTCTAGCTAAGAAAGCAATTGTCAACTCTAACATCCTATATACATGCTCTCTAGACCTTAAAGCAGCTTTTTATGAAGTGCCAAGAGCCAAACGGTGGGCCAAAATGAAAGCTTGGGGTGCCCCTCGTAACCTATTGGGAGCAATCATCAACTTATATTCGCATACCTGGGTACATTTAAAAAAAGGGGACGTCGGCGCCTAACAAAGATATTTCTAACAATAAATGGGCTAAAGCAAGGATGTGTGCTGGCTCCTAGCCTATTCAACATCTATACTGCCGACCTAGAGAGCAACCTACGTACAATCCAGGTTGACCCACCGAAATTGGGAAAGACAAAGATAGCGAGCCTGCAATATGCGGACGATATAGTGCTTCTCTCTCAAACTCCACTTGGCTTACAATGGCTGATTTCACAACTCGCGCTGTACATCTCAAACGCACATTTAACAATAAACCTCCAAAAATCTAACATCCTATGCTTCTCCAGTACTCGTAAAAAACAATCAAAGTTTGTTTGGACGATAAATTCTTGTACTCTAAAACAGGTGGATGAATATAAATACTTGGGCGTCCTACTAGATTGCCAATTAAACTATAAACATAATTTAGACTTCGTGAAAACTAAATCAAAACAACTACAATTCGCTTTCAAAACTAAACAAAAAAACTCTAAGTGGAAGCTCAACCAGTCACTTACTAAAGGTTGTAGCAGCAAAGTATCTGCCCTCTATCACATACGGCTCGAAAATTATGGACATCATGGAAATCTCACCCAATCAAGTTTGTTCAAAAAACTGTTCTTAATTCCGCGCTATATTTCCCAAGTGCAAATACGCCTGCTATACGGATTAACAAACCAGATACAGGCCAGATAAGGGGTCCTGGCCAAATACTACTGGCGAATGAGGGTCGCTGAAGACAACACGCTAGCCCATCACTGTTGGGAAGAGGTCAAAAAACAGGCTAGGCAGACCAATTCCACATCTAAGACTCTTAGGCAAGCGCTTCTATCGCTAAACCTAGAAGAAACTTGGTATTAACCAATGTCATACCTTTCTTTTAGGGGGGCGCTAGGTGGCGCTGCACCAAGATGGCCGCACTATCGTGAGGCTCCTGCCCGACCGGGCACTTCATCATCCTCCAAGCCATCCTGCCCATGCTATCCTGGGAACAACCCTCACCGTTTTGCCCGGGAGAGCCTGCTGATCACGGCGGTGTGGTCCTCGGCGCGCTCCCGCGCTGGTAAGCGACGCTGTCGACTGTGTTTCTGTCCGGCGGAGGACGCTCCCTGTGTGAGACCCGGTGCCTCGCGGCGGTGCGGACTACTGGACACCGTGGCTTTGGGGCCCGCCCTGGCCTGGGAACACGGCGGCTTGCTGGAGGCTTCGTGGCTCGGGGGTGAGTGATTCTGCCCTGCGGGCTGCCTGCGGGCTGCCTGCGGACTGCGGAGGGGGACGGAGCTGGGAGGAGGCCTGCCCTGAGGACCCTGGCCGACCGCTGCCTGCTACCCGGGGCTGGGGAGGCCCGTTGCCGCTACCCCGGACTGCGGGCACTGTGCGGGTTGAGGAGCGCCGCTTCCAACATCGCTGGCTCCCTGGCGGCCACGCGGTGCCTCTCCGCTCCGGACTGCCCCTGGGCTATGGGGGAACCGGTCGCCTGCCCGTAATGGCCTGACACCTGCTGTTGTGCCGTACTGCGCTGCGAGGCCCCGAGCTGGGAGGTGCCTGGGGCCTTGGCCGAACACCACGTTGGAGCTGCCCTCTGGGGCCCCACTGAGAGCTTGCCGTCCCTCCACGCTGCGAGGTGGCGGGCGCCGCCTTGGGCCCGGGGGGGCGACCTGTGATCTTCCTGGTGGCAGACTGCGAGCACGCCGTAGCCTGATCTCGCTCCTGCTGTGGGGGGACCCCAGAGCTGTATCACGGCGGACTCCCCCTGACGCCTGACGACTGGACGGCCCCCTAGTTTGGGCCCTTCTGCTGCCTGTGGACCCCGGCCCTCTCCCCCCACCGCTCTGGCTGCCTGCACTGCTAGCGACCTTGCTCTCGGCCCGCGGCCGAAGGTTGCGGAGGAGGCCGAGGTACGTTTCTGGGCCGCGTGGCCAATGGCGCCGAGGGATCGACTGCACTTTGCTCCTTGCTAGCTGGCCGGGTGGTGCCCCGCTTGCCCTTGCACCCTCCTCCCGACCCTGCATTCCTTTCCACCTGCCTGGTGGCTCTCGCCTGCTTTGGTTGCTGTTGCCCGGGGCTGGGGCCTACCTGATCCCGTGGGGTCCATCCTGCTACTGCCCTCCTGTGGACCGTGGACCGGTGCCCGACTCCAGTTGGACTGCGACCGTGTGGTGCTTTGGGACGAAATCCCCCTCATACCTTGGCCGGTCTTCCCTTCAGGTGGGATCGCGGGCGGCGGGGTGGGCTCCCCCCCCCCCTGGTCGCGCCATGGGATGCAGTGACACCCGCCAGTCCAGGCTGCCCTTTGAGACCAAGAAAACCCCCCCTCCGCCGGCGCCTGGAGCGAGTGGGGGGCCTACGACCGCCAAGGCCCCGGATGAGGATTGGAAGTCCCTACTGCTCGGCATGAAGCAAAGCCTTTCGACCGTCGACTCCAAGATTGATACCATAACTACCCGACTGGACAGGGTCGTGGCCAAACTTGATCAACATGACGTCCGAATTCAGGAGACTGAGGAGCGGATTTCTTCCTTGGAGGATGGTGCCACCTCTGCAGGCAAACAGATGACTCAAATGGACAGGCTCCTTAAAATAATTGCGGACAAGAATGAGGACCTAGAGGCCAGGTCCCGTCGAAACAACGTCCGCATTTTAGGCCTTGCGGAGTCCACCAACACGGGGAAAATGGAGGCCTACATTGAGAACCTTGTGATTGAGTTATTTGGGAAAGACTCCTTCTCCCCACACCTGATCGTTGAAAGAGCGCACAGGTCCCTGGCGGCCCGCCCTCCTCCTGGGGGCCCCTCCGCGACCCATTAACGCACGATTCCTGAACTACAGGGATAGAGATGCAGTCCTCCGCCGCGCATGGGAGATAGGTACAGTGCGGCACGGCAATGCGACATTATCATTCTTCCCTGACTTCACCGCATCAGTACAAGAGTCTCGACGCAAGTTCGCTGCCGTCAAAAAGAAATTACAAGCCTGTGAGATCCCCTATGCCATGCTTTACCCTGCGAAATTGAAAATATCTCATCAAGGCAAACAACTTTTTTTTCAGCAGCCACAGCAGGTTGAGGACTTCCTCAAGCAGCATAGGAGGGACGAGACTCGAGAGAAAGAGGCGCCGCATCGCTCCAGGTTGCCCTCGCCGATGGGACAGCAGGACTGACCGCACTTGCAGTGGGGACAGGGTCACGTACACATGCCGCTGCAGAACTCTCCTGATCCCGCTACCACACATACCGGGTGAGGTAACCCTCTACTATTATAGATGTCTGAAATGGTGATTGCTTACTTCAGTGCTCGGTCACCCACCTCCGTCCCACACTAAGAAGCCGGACGTGCCGTCTGGATTCTTGTGGGTGAAAGTAAGGAGTTGGGTGGCAGGTTGGGCGCCCCTAGACATTACCCCCCCGACGGGTGAGCCCCTCTACACCCCCCCCTAGCGGGGTAGGGGTTGATGTCCTACAATTTTCTTTTCCTGGGTTGGTGTTTCTGGGGATGGGGAGGGATGGGTGGGACCAATATTCCCGGCCAGTTGGGGTAGCCGGTGTGGGAGGGCATCAGTTTCGATGTTACTGTTCTCAAGCCACTGAAACACGCGTAATGAATGAGCGGAAAAGGGAAAAGGGGAAGGCCCCTAGAGGGGTCTCTTTTGGTTGCCATGCTGACTTCATTGTGTTGTACCATGCTGTGAATATCTGTAGAGCATTACTAGGCCGGGGACAATGGGGGACGTAGGGGACACGGGACCTATGCAACAGTTTAAGTTGGTCTCCTGGAATGTACGAGGACTAAATGACCCGAGAAAGAGACGTCAGGTCTTGGGTTATCTAGATAGGCAAGGAGCTTCCATTGCCATGCTTCAGGAGACGCACTTACTGCCCGGGGGGACCCCTCATTTGCGTCACGCTGGGCTGCATGCAGGGTGTTCTCGTCCTACTCAACTTATGCTAGAGGCGTGACCGTATTGGTGCAGCGCGGGATGGGGTTCATACCGGCGGGAACCGAGGTGGGATCCTGTGGCAGATATTGCATGATTTGGGGGAGGCTCCACTCTCACACAATACTGTTCACTTGCTATTACGGCCCCAATGTAGATGACCCGGCGACGCTTTTGAATATGTGGGGAAAGATGCAGACACTAGGCATATCTCATGTAATCCTGGGAGGAGATTTCAATACCGCGCTTCGGCCCGCAATGGACTGCTCACACCCTCAGCCGTCTCACTACTCTCATACCCAACGCACCCTGGTTAACTTAACAGAGGAGCATCGGCTGATTGATGCCTGGCGACATCTCCACTCCTCGCTCCGGCAGGGCACGCACTACTCCGCTGTACACTCCACTTGGGCCCGCATCGACTATATATTTCTGTCTCCCGGCCTTGCCCCATGGCTAGTCAAGGCGTGTCACCTGGCGCGCACATTCTCCGATCACTCCCCTGTGTTAGTATCGCTGCACGTTCCCCTCAACGTGTCCCCATACCTGAACTGGCGCCTCAACCCTGCGCACCTCACAGACTCAGTATTCCTGGCAGAAATGGAGGATGACATAACAGACTTCTTTAACCGCAACACTAGCACAGTCACTGAGTTCACTACTGTATGGGAGGCTTTTAAGGTTACTGTGAGGGGGTGGTGCATAGCGAAAGGCGGGGGGATCCTCAAATGCCTGCGCGGAGATGTGCAGAGCCGGGAGGCTGAACTGTTGCTACTAGAGCGCGAGCAGGCGCTGAACACACATGATCAGGGGATCGCAGCGCGTCTTAGAGCAAAATTGAATGAGTATACAGACGCGGCCGCTAAGGAATGCAAGTTCCTGGGGAAGCCTTATGTTGCGCGGATATACGGCGAAGGTGACCGACCCGGTAGAGCATTGGCTTCGGCGGTACGGCCGCCTCGTTACCGAAATTACGTGTCCTCTCTGCTGGATGAGAGGGACACTTCTGCTCAGCTCCGTGTCCTTACTGACCACTACATTGGTTTGTATACCTCCCGTAGACAGACTCCGATTGCACTACAGGAGTACCTTGACGACACCGCGGTGGCCTGGTTGGGCCCATCCCAGCAGAAATGTCTGCATCACGAACTGGAGCTGGACGAGATCAAGGACGCGATAACGTCCATGAAGTCAGGCAAGACGCCGGGCTCGGACGGCTTACCGATAGATTTTTACAAAGCCTTTATTCATGTCCTTGCCCCTATACTAAAGCAATTGTTTTATTCCGCCCTTGAGGAAGGTATCCTGCCGGGGACGATGCGCGAGGCCCTCATCACCTCTCTGCTGAAGCCGGGTAAACCCCCGGAGCACTGTGACTCGTACAGACCCCTCTCTTTGTTGAACACGGACAGTAAGATACTTGCGAAGGTGCTTGCAACGCGGCTTAATTTGCTGATGGAGCGTCTCGTTCTTCCCGACCAGGCCGGGTTTGTCCCGAACCGGTCGACTTCCCACAATCTTCGTACCCTGCAGGCGGTGATACAGGATATCGACCCCCGCTGCGAGGCGGCGGCGGTTTTCTTGGACGCCACCAAGGCGTTCGACTCACTTGAGTGGGATTACTTACTGGCCTTGTTGGAGCGGATGGAAATTCCCTTCAACTTCCTGGACTGGATCCGGTTGTTGTACCGCCGACCTCAGGCGGCGGTCCTGCTCAATGGGTCCCGATCTGCCCCATTCATTATTCACAGAGGCACCCGTCAGGGATGCCCTCTCTCACCAGTCCTCTTCGCCCTCGCTATAGAACGGCTTGCGGCCAAACTTCGCCAGCACCATAAGCACCGATCTCTTATTTACCCGGAGCGCCAATTGCTCATTGCATTATATGCGGACGACATGACACTATACGTCCATAAGCCGCGAGACAATCTTAACCCCTTATTGCGGGAGGTGACTAAATTCGGGGCTATATCGGGCATACAAATAAACTGGGCAAAGTCTGCGTTATTCCCCCTGACTGACAGTACTGCGCAGTTCCCGCTAGATTACCCCTTGCTGTGGGAGGCGGACGAGATAACATACTTGGGGGTAAGGGTGACCAGGAACCGGGAAGCCCTTCTTAGAGCAAACTATGGTACTGTCATGGACAAACTCTCCGAAAAAATCTCGCAATGGAACCATCTCCCGCTGTCCATGGCAGGACACATCTCCCTGATCAAGATGGTAATACTTCCCAAATTGTTGTACCTTTTCACCAATATACCATATAGTCCAGGGGCAAACTTCTTTCGGACCCTCAATTCCCAGCTGTCCCGCCTTATTTGGGGCTCGGACTGCGGACACTTATGTTGCCCTATCATCAGGGTGGGCTCGACGTTCCGAACTTTCAACGCTACTATGATTGCGCTCAGGGCCACTTTGCGGTGTACTGGTTCCACCCCCCCCCATTCATGGCACACCTGGCAGTGGAAGACGGGTTTATGAGAACCGAGAAACCCTCCGGGTATCTGTACACAGAGACCGGATTGGGGACTCGCGACCCCACCACGGTAGATTGCACTGTTCAAGCCTGGAAGCGCATGGCAGACTATATGGAGGTTAAATTTCTGTACTCTCCCCGTATGACTTTGGCACATGATCCCAGACTAAGTGTTACCCGCGAGGAGCTTGGACGTCGGCTGCTCGCGCGGCTGGCGATCCATACATGGGGCGACCTATACCACCAGGGGAGCTTTCGCGCTGCGTCCCACTTCTTCGGGAACACCACCCCGTCGGTAATGGATACCTTCCTATACACTCGACTCTGGCAAAATATTAGGGCGGTCACTCCTAACTTCCCGGACGAGCCGGACACCATGGCGCCTTTACATGCCCTGCTCCAGACGACCACCCCGACACATGTGGTCTCGATGGTATATAAACATGTACAGGCGGCGCCCTCTCCCCCCCCCTTTTAGGGCGCGGACGGACTGGGACAACGATCTGGGTGCCCCAATGACAGATGCCCAGTGGGAGGAAAGCTGCTGTCACACCAATGCTGTGACGGGCAATGCCCTCCTCCGCTTGATACATTTTAAGTACTTACACCGCCTTTACTTCACTCCGGCTAAACTGCACCGCTTTGGCCTCCGGGATGATGATCGCTGTCTGCGATGCCGACAGCCAGGAGCGGACTTCATGCACCTGGCATGGTCATGTCGGACTGTGGCTGAGTATTGGATCGCGGTCTTCGCGGCCCTTTCTATAATGGTCGGGATGGACATATCCCCGTGCCCCATGATTGCCCTTCTGGGCCGCTCATGCCCCACGTTAAAGGCGCACCGGAAATTTTTCTCGTTGGGACTTTTGCTAGCTAAGCGTCATGTGGCATGCAGATGGGGACGGGGGCGAGTGCCCAAGTTCAAGACCTGGTTGGCCACGATGTCAACCTGGCAGGAACAACTGCACAGCTATGCTGACCTCTTGCCACACCGATCCCGTCCCAAAGACCTATGGGGACCCCTCACTGCATAACTTATGCGCTCTCAAGACTCGACTGAAGGAGGGAGGGAGCTTCAAGAGGATTCGGAGAGAGACGGGCTGCCTACCCCACGCGGGCCAGGGTCTGCCCCCAAGGGTGGCCATGGCTGATGCATCACCTTACCCCCACTTACACCCTTCCCTTACACCACACGCCGCGCACAGCGTCCCTGCCTTGCCCTGCCTTACCGCACGCTTTCGGATGTGCCTACACACCTCGCGCCGGATGCTCGGGATGGGTGACCGGAGGGTCTCTTACCCCCCATGACCCCTAGGCAGTGAGACCCTGGCTCTCTAATAGCACGTGCAGCATGGCATTCTAGATAGTGACACCATTTTCTGGCTCCCTGATAAGCTCATATTACCCCTCCCAGCGCAAGGGACCTGGCTATACGAGGCGGAGCTGTGCCGCTACTTGCGCCTACCTCATTCTTCAGTGCGATTTGCCGTGCAGCAGCCCCGTGCCGATCAGTCCTTTCTGCCACATACTGTGTATGGTGGACACAACCTGGGAGGGAATTGAAGTTTGATGTTTTGTGGTTCCTAAGTTGGTTAATATAGATAAACAAAACCTCAACTACTCACTGTTGACTTTGCACCGCTTTGTCACTACGCATCATTGCATATCTGTGCGGTAAATGATTTTCTTCCGCTGCCGGCCCTTAAGGGTTGTAGGCGCTTGAGCTGTGTTAAATGATGGATCCTCGTTAGACACTGTTCATTGCTCATGATACTGCATTGCCGCTACCGGCCTGTTCACTCAGGTTGTAGGTGATAAGCTGTGTAAGATTTGATTGTGCCCAATAAAGGTTTTTCAAAAAAAAAACCAAAAAAAAAAACCTTGCTTTTAAACAAATTACTAACAAAGCCATCAAACAAGCATCGTTGCAAATAGACAAAGCATTAGTGGCTGGCAAAAGTCATGCCTGGATTGTGATGCCAACGTACAAACAACTTAAACAACAATCCTATTTACAAGAATGCTTCAGGGATCGCTATAAGAGGAAACTAAGCTTACTGAGATTGGGGTGGTTTCATAGACCTTACCCCAAAATGGTTACGGACTTGGCCATCTCTGGATTGTCGCCTCTGTGACAAGGGAGCAGAGTCGCTATTACACCTATTATGTATTTGCTCAGCCTTACACAATTTAAGGAAGGTCCTCCTGGGGCCCACCCTAAGAGAAACACAAGTCTGGACCTGCAGGGCGGCCGTGATAAAATGCCTCCGTGTGTCTTCGATCCAACTCTCCAGCAAAACGATTTAATTCCTGACATTTGCAGCTAAAGAGCTCGAAAAAAAAGGCAGCAGCAAAACAGGAACTGGAACATATGGACACTTTGCAGCCGGATCCAGATCTTCCTTGATGCACTTTACAGCCTTCCCTTCTCTCTCTTCCCTTTTATTCTAAGACACTGCAAGCACTTTATTTGAGACATGGGAGACAGACACATTTAATCAACCACAAGTCCTAACGTGTGCTGCATCCTTGTTGTAACAGCCCCAATCTTCTAATGTGAGGGCCATCGCCTTATAAAGTGCTATTCCTGTTTTTATTCATCTTGCACATTTAAAAGCGCTCTCCCTGCTTTTACTCATCATGTATATTTGTGCAATGCTGCCCCGCACACTGTGGAAATATGGATTTTTATGATCAGTTATGTCCCCTATCTTGGACCCCAACGGTTTCATGTATAAATCATAAGTACATGTATGTTTCCTCCAGTTCCAGTTATGAAGACGCAAACACATGTGTGTCCACCGTCAACATGTCCTCTTTCAGATCCGCCATGAATGGGCCGGATATTCTATTCCTAAGTATGAAAGGCCACCGGCTTTATATGGTTCATTTATCCCATTTTACAGTCCAGGCGAGTAGGCCCTGATTCTGCCATCAAGCCTTTTCTGCCTTCTGCCTCTGAAAGCTCCAGTCTGAGCTCGCATCTGTATCCATGAACTTTGTCCTACTCCCTGTGCGGCTAACGGTGCCTGACTCGACCTGTCTGCTTGCCAAAAACTGTATTTCACCTTCAAGATTATCTGCTCTGCTCCGCTCTTCACCCAATGCATTCCTGTCTAGTAGTTTAAGTAAACATTCTTTCAGCTACCGAGCAAAAGGCCCAGCTCCTCTGTCTTTATGCAAGTAATTCATAGCCCTGTTACTATGGAAGATTTCTGCCTTCGCATCTAGTGTAGACACTTAGACGCTTGTACACGCACTGACAGTCAGTATAGTCAGTATAGAATAAGATTCTATCCTAAGAGACCTTTCTTTTTGGATAACACAGTTCTTTAAACATAGGATGTTAGATATGATTTGGGATTAGGTTGACATAACCCCAGACTTCTGTCTCCACATGTAGAGTTAAATGTCAAGTCCCCCTCACCCCCTAGTTGCACGTCAATCACACGTCATGCTGCTGCGCGCGCATCTCTGCCAAGTATTTCTGCTGACATTGCGAAATTCTTCCGTGGAACCACCCTTTTATGACATCATATCCAATGACGTTCTTTAAGTTACGCCCAGTTACACCCATTTTAGTTACGCATGTATGTTCTTATCTTTGTTATCAACTGTTACGCCTCCTGCATCTGTTTCACTGTAATGCCTATTGTATAAAAATGATTACTTGTCAATAAAGTTTGTTCTTCACTTCCTGAACCCTCGTGGTGATGGAATATGGAGTCCATCGATTCGAATTGATTTTGGAATAAAGCCCGTTCCGAACCTCTAATACCACGGATTCTGCCTCTTATTTTACTGAGCTATTACTATAGATTTTCCGCATCAAATTAAGTTCCGGTAATTAAATTATTTACCACATATATGGCGCCCGAACAGGGACACTTTCTCATCTCACGCGCCGGAGGTGCGTTGCAGACCCGGTCTCCTGCCACAGCTGGACGGACAACAACGCGTACCCACAGGATTTCCTGTATCTCCCTCCGGCCAAGCGGGGGCAACTGAGGCTGCGATCAACACCCAGACGAGGCGGTGAGAAGTGCGAAGTATCCCGACCAGAGCCTAGCTGAGAGAGCAAGATCCGAGGTATACAGAGGCCCACCAGGTTCCGAAGTCCCGAAGTTTCGAGTCGAGTCCAGTCCGGTCCGAGTCCAGTTCAGTTCAGTTCCGAGGCTTTCCGTTCCGAGCTACCCGGTGAGTACCATTGTCGGGGAGGCGTTCTGACGTGCACATAGGTTGTGCCGGTCAAGACGGGTTTGGGTACACAAATCCGGTCTGCACTGTTTCAGCAGTGTATCTGTACTGTTTAGCAGTATATCAAGTATGTCTAGTATATAATCCAGAATTACCTAGTTAGTACCGAGTATCATGTTTAGTGACTAGTTCCCTAAATGGCCATCATTGTTGTTTATTAAATGTTAAATGTTAAATGTTAAAATGTTTTAAATACGTTCTGCATATTGTGGTGTGAATGACTGTTCATTATTGTGTTTTGTTGTATTAAACGTGTTCAGAATTAGGTATCAGATCAGATCAGTTCTCAAAAATGCCGCTCTTTTCGAAATTAAGACAGATAAAAACTAGAAAAGGGGTACTCGAAGAAGCTGTTCCCATTCCTCCTAGGGACACTCCAGGGTACTTCATGTATCACAAACATGGCCTAGACGCCATATTATTTCTCGATTTATGGGTAGACTACACTAAGGAATTACCAGAAAGTCAGAGGTGGCCCGCAGCTGGGACCTGGGATGCAGATTGCATCGTGAAAGTAGAGGAAGAATTATGGAAAAAGAAAGCTAGACAATCACAGAAAGATGCCATTGAATTATGGCGTAAGGAATCGTATAGACGTACGGAAAAAGCACGTAGACAGGAAGAGAAGAGTAAGGAGAATTCAAATAAAGTTCGAGAAAATCTATTAATTGAAGAAGGTACTCGAGTAAAATCAGAACAAACAGACAGACAAAGAAGTGCCCTTATGAATGGTATGTATCCTCTTCTGGCCGAAGGGTTACCTAAGGCTACTCCGGAGATACCAAAAGACTTGCCACCCCCATTGTTCCCGATAAAAGTACATCCCAAAGGGCATCCCAGAACCGCAGAAGATGTTTTTCTTTCCTCTTATTTAGACGACGCAGCTCCCGAGTACGCTAACGCTGCGCCACATAGACCGCCTGCCGAGGGGGTTCAACGCCAAGACCCTCCTCCGTCTGTACCGCCGCAACAACAAACTCCGACACAAGTTCCGGCAAGCACATCTGTTTCTACAGCTGTACCCACATCTATGGTTGCTATATCACGTTCAACGAATCCTTTCACATCCAGCACCCCAGGTGGTGCTACGGGAGGTACAACAAACATTTTTTCCACGCCACCCAGATTAAATAAACTTTCCTTTCAAGAATTAGCACACCAACGTACGCCCAAACTAGTAACTCCCGACACGCTTAAGGAACTTCTAATAGATTGTAGATATGACCCTGTGCCCGGAAAAGAGGATGAAATGCTGCTGGCATCATTACGTATCCGACGAGCTGCAATATATTTAGGGAGGCTACCAGGAATGACTACACATTTAGAAAATATATATCACTTTGTCCAGTCAGGACGAGATTCTGAAAGTATTAATAGAGCCTTGGAGTACCAGAAAGTGGAGATACAGGGGGAACTGTTACGTTTCCTCATAAATTGTGTGATCAGAAATCAAGACCGACCAGGGGTAAATCCGGAAGAAATGCAAATTCTTACCACATGGAGTCGGAATATATCAGAGGGGAGACATGATAAACGATCATGTATAGTAGCTATGTGCCGCAAGATCCGCAAAGAAGTAGAACGAATACACGAAGAAAGATTAGCAGTAGACGAGCCTGAACAAACCGAGGAGGAGGAAGAATTAGAACTGCCCACAGGACAGTTAGAAACCATGGCCTATGTAGGTAGAGGAAGATCTTGTAATAATACTAGAGGCTTTACTGATCCGATACGTCCGATACGTCCAGATAATAACAGAAACTTCCAAAACCCAATAATAAATATAAGGTCCCCCGAACATGCGTTCCAAGCTGCTGACAAATTACTCCGAGAACGAAGGGGTTATCATATACTAGATTCTATGGACGAACAAGAATTAGCCAGGTCAGCCGTTCATTGGGTTGATAGTCCCGGAAAATATAGTGATGATACATTAGCGCACACGTTTTTGAACCTCACCCCAGATGAACAGCGTTTAGCTGGTATCTATATGATTCAACAACTCCTTATATTATATAAAAGCCAACACTCCGATCCTGGTCCCTTACCTGATATATTGACCAAATTACTCACGAATAAATGGAGAGGTTCAGGTACTGAGCTAATTAGAGAAATACTAGAATCCAGAAAGCAGTACATTCTTTTTGTATGTCCCGAACATGTCTCGCTGCCCATAAAAGAAAGAACGACGTATTATATGGATAGACAGAACCCCTTACGCGAAGTTCACCCGATAAAAGGTGATGACAATCAGTTTAAACGTGTGTTTGTATACACACCCATATCTAAAATAGAACTATTAGAAATGAAGAAAGTGGTACCCAGTCATGACAAAGACCCAGCGGGTTTCCACCGTGAAATTAAAGACATGTTGCTCATGGGAGAATATACCTATCCCGACATTATGACAATATTGAAGGTATTAATGCCCGCGGGCATTTACGAAAAACTCAAGGAAAAGGATTGGGAGGTGGGAGACCAGAAGATAGATTGGACAGCATTAGAAAACGAAGAAAAAGCTCGAGGTCCAGGTTCAGGGCTTGGGGATAAGACCAAAACACTACCAGGTTTACTAGTACAGGTACTGCCACGTTTATTAACTACGAAAAAGGAAGACTGGGGTGCAATTTCAGCCTGTAAACAAAAGCACGATGAGGACACTAGTGATTTCTATGCCCGATTCGAAAAATGTTTTGGTATAAATAGTGGAATAAAAGCAAGTAGCGAATCATATCCACATCTGTTTGTGACAAAATTAGTTGAAAATTCTTTGCCCCAAGTTAAGAATAGAGTATTGAAATTCGAGAGTACCTGGCAAGGTAACACTCCGTCACAAATGTTACAAATGCTACAGTATCATCACAATAGAATTAGAGAGGAACAAGAACATGAACAAAGACGCATGAAAGACACGAAAATGAAAATGCTAGTTTCCCAGACAGTTCCAGCTGACGGTCATAAAAAGGGTATGACACAGTCTAGTGTTTCAGCAGGTCCTGTAAAAGGGACATGCAACTATTGTAAACAGCCAGGCCATTATGTACACGATTGTCCAGTTTTAAAACATAATATCGCCACAGGTAATACAAAAGAAAGACCGCGGCCACTTAGACAGGATCAGAACCAACAAGGAGCCCCGCAGCATGCACAGTCCATGCCAGCTCCGCAACAATCTATGACAGCTCCACCACCGCAGCCTATTGCTGCCACACAAACAACGACACGACAGATGTACCAGACCGCACAGTATGACTATCCTGATTATCAACGATACTCATGAAACAGCCTAGAGAGGGAAGTTGGCTTACCCCTTATCGAGGTCCCTGTAGATCAAGAAGGACCTTATGTACACAGTGAACTATTAGGCCAAGATAGAAAATTTTTACTTGATACAGGGGCAAGCCGAAAAACTATAAAACGTAGTGAAGTTCCAGGGGCACCCCTCTCAGGCTCACAGAATATTTCCCTTGGCTTTTCAGGAAAACCTATCGTTAATGAAGTATCACAGCCTCTTCCCCTTACGATTGGTCCCTTGACACGAACTACAGATTTATTGCTTACTAAATCATGTCCAGAAAACCTGTTAGGTATAAAAACTTTGAAAGCTCTAGGAGCTATAATATGTTGTTCTCCGGAAGGAGTAAGATTGTTTCTACGTGATTTCAAAGGGCACTATGTGTCCCGAGACATGGATCACCGACTGCAGACTTTACCCACACATTTATGGGCACAAGGCCCTACAGATGTTGGTTGCATGAACATTACACCATATCGAGTCACACTAAAGGCAGGAGTGGTACTACCACGAATGCGACAATACAAGTTACCCCCAGATGCTGTAGTGGCTTTACTGCAAATCATTGACGAGCTCATTGGCCAAGGAGTGGTTGTGGAAACCGACTCCAATGTATGTAATTCCCCGATAATCCCGATTCTTAAACGAACTGATCCGAAAGCCCCGCCAGTATATCGATTGGTTATTGATCTGCGCGAATTAAATAAATGTATTGTACCACAATACCCCGTAGTTCCAGACATTTCTTCATTGCTGACAGCCATTGATTCCGAAGCAACATTCTTTACTGTAATTGATCTCAAGAATGCCTTTTTCAGCATCCCAATAGATCCGGAAAGCCAATACTTGTTCGGATTTAGTTTAAATGGACGAAGCTTTAAATTCACACGCGCACCTCAAGGATTCACAGAAAGCCCCAGCATCTATAG
Source organism: Triturus cristatus (assembly GCF_964204655.1). NCBI lineage: Eukaryota > Metazoa > Chordata > Amphibia > Caudata > Salamandridae > Triturus > Triturus cristatus. The sequence goes on along the minus strand of NC_140580.1, from coordinate 459,714,115 downwards.
CCAAGCACTGAAACGAGAACTTGACAGTATCCACATGCCAGTCAACACTGCCCTGCTTCAATATGTCGATGATCTGCTGATCACCGCTAGAAGCGAACCTGAATGTGAAAAAGCCTCACTGACGGTTTTACAATTCTTGGCCGAAAAGGGGCACAAGGTGTCCCCTTCTAAGCTGCAATTCTGTGTCCAGCGAGTTGTTTACCTTGGTCACTCGCTGTCCAAGGAGGGAAGGCAGCTTACACCAGATCGCATCCAGTTAATTGCTAACATGCCAATACCCAAGACACAAAAGGAGGTGCGGGCTTTTATAGGCCTCACTTCATATTGTAGGCAGTGGATCCCTCAGTATGCATTTCTAGCAAAACCACTCATTCAGTTGACAACACAGGAGGCAGCCACATCGACTGTCCTCCCTTGGACTCAGGAACATACACAAGCTTTTGAAAGCCTAAAGAAAGCTTTATGTCAAGCACCTGTCTTAGCAACACCATGTTACAATAAACATTTTACACTCTTTGTTACAGAACGCGAAGGTACTGCTTTGTCAGTACTCACACAGGAACAAGCAGGATCACACAAACCATGTGCTTATTTTTCTAGTACATTAGATCCCGTAGCTCAGGCTCTGCCTGCGTGCCTGAAATCAGTGGCAGCGACAGCTTTAGCAATCAGACAAAGCGATGCCATAGTGTTAGGACATCAATTGACAGTACAAGTACCACACGCAGTAGAGGTTCTCTTGAACCGAACGCAAACACAACACTTGACTATAGCAAGACTCACTGGTTACGAACTGACATTGTTTCAGCCACACATAGAAATCAGACGTTGTAGTACATTGAATCCCGCCACACTGTTACCAGTAAACGGAACAGACCCACTAGCACATGATTGTATTGAAGTTATTACTATCACGACGAAACCTAGACAAGACTTGACAGACGTCCCATTGTCAGACCCAGACCTGACGTTGTATGTAGATGGTTCATGTATGAGAACAAGTACAGGAGAGCTAGTGGCCGCGTACGCAGTCACAACAGACACTGAAGTCATTGAAACAAATCGTATTAATACCTTATCAGCTCAAGCAGCAGAGCTCATCGCTCTGACACAAGCCTGTATTCAAGCCACAAATAAGAAAGTCAACATATACACTGATTCACGTTATGCATTCGGAGTTGTACATGACTTCGGCGTGCTGTGGCGAGAGAGAGGTTATTTAACTTCTCACGGTGCCCACATTCAGCACGGACCCCTCATTCATGCCTTATTAGATGCAATACATCTACCCGCTGCAATATCAATTATGAAATGTAAAGCTCATACGAAAGTTACTGATATCATTTCCCAAGGCAATGATCTAGCTGACAGAACAGCTAAACAGACTGCTCAAACTCACACATCTGACATGACAAAGACAATAGTTCCGACACCAACACATTGCATGATGGTTAAGGATCCCGCTCTTGACGTAATTGACATACAGACACATGCCACACCAGACGAAATAAAGAAATGGACTGAATTAGGAGGGATCCAAACGGATCAAGGATGGATGACGAAGGAAAAATCTGTATGGTTTCTTCCCGACTCAATGGTCCAAGTTATCATTAATACAATACATAGTCCAGCGCACCTAGGAGAAAAGGCTATGCTAGACAGCATTCAACACATTTGGTTCAACAAACATTTACGAGCAGCAGCTAAACAAAAAGTCCGTACCTGTATGATCTGCTGTCAGTTTAATCCAGGTAAAAGCATTCCCGTAGAACAGGGTGGATTTCAGCCTCCTGATCACCCTTTTGAAGTCCTCCAGATGGATTATATCCAGATGGAACGATGTCGAGGATTCAAATATGTTCTTGTAGTTGTTTGTGCTCTGTCCCGTTGGACAGAAGCATACCCGGTTTCAGATTACACTGCCCCGACTACTGCCAAACAGTTAGTTCGAGAATTCTTCCCACGGTACGGTTTACCACGTGCTGTCTACTCAGATAACGGCCAGCCGTTCTCATCCGAACTAATGAAACACGTTTCACTTTTGTTAGGCTATCAATGGAGATTTCATTGTGTCCGACACCCCGAGGCAGCAGGTCTCGTGGAACGACATAATCAAACTCTGAAAATTAGATTGTCCAAAATATGTAGGGAGAAAGGTGTAGATTGGGTAGTAGCCCTACCAGTTGCACTCTTTTACATGAGAATGGTAGCACATTCTCGAACAGGGCTATCCTCTTATGAGGTGATCTTCGGTAGACCACCAAATATGTGGGGGACGCCTATACCTCGTAAAATAACTGACGTTGACTGTAATATGCTGACAGATTACCTAGCTTCCTTGATGTCTGCACTACAATCTTGTCGTTCACAGGTAGCTGCAGCCTTTCCCGACAACACCGAGGTGAAACCCCACGACGTAGTTCCGGGGGACTTGGTGTTAGTGCGGAACTTTGACTGGAAGTCTCAGCTGGATCCTAGGTGGAAATCGCCTCAACTCGTACTGTTAACCACGAGGACAGCCGTGAAGATCGAAGGTCGAAAAGGCTGGATACATTCAAGTCATATCAAGAAATTTCATGGACTACCATCCGATATAGAGACTAAACCCTGTATTTCCTCAAAGACAGACTCAAAGCTTCCTTTTGTTGAACAAACGAACTCAGAACTATATAGACTAAAATTGAGGTCCAATCAGTCAGACAATTTGATTGTTTAAGTCCTCTCCAAGGTGAATCGGTTGAATTTGTCTCTGACATGTATCCTCTGGACCGGAATAGAGAAAGAAATAATCAAATCCAGTTGAAAAAACATGCGTACTGTAAATCACTGCGTAGTCATTGTACAGTGACGTTATTAATTTTGTTTTTCTTAGGTCTTTTAATAATCGCTGCAAGTATATTGTTGCACATATATTATCCTATTTCTAAACATGTTTATAATGTTACTGCTGAACATTCTTTTAGTGAATTTCCCCCGCATGAGTTGTCATATAGATTTGCGCTGCGCAATAACACTTTTATTAGTATGTTACATCATTCCCATCAGGCTAGCAATGCTACAAATTGTTGGATATGTGGCCGACTCCCTCCCTATCAGAACTATAAGGGAATTCTGCCTCTCTTTCCATTTCCGTTCACACACAATGGCTCCTGTGGAGCATGGTTTAGTTTAATTAATTCCCTAGATTCGAATTCCGCAGTTTATCAAGACAACTGGGTTTGGGGAAACCTGAACTTAGTCTTGCTTAAAGTCTGTTACCCTAACAAGGAGGGACTTCCCAAAAGAACAGGAACTGATCTAGAAAATGAAGTATATGGATTAGGTAATTTCACGCTTAATCTCATGATCCTGAATGTCGAATCCGAAGCTGCACCAATTTTGCCCGCTATGTCAGTATTTCCAGTTAAAGGTGAATTGTGTATAAGAAAGAATGGCTCCATACACATGGGCCACAGTAAATGCACCACTGTAATAGAATTCAGTGATCAAGGCAAGTCTACATTTAGAGCTTCTCGCCATTCCTACTTCGTATGTGGTCAGACTGCATATACCCGTTTGCCTCTAGATTGGGATGGTACCTGCTACATCGGATTCCTTTTGCCACCTGTTTTCCTAGCTCCTCCTGATTATCATAGAAATACTCATTTAGTACACAATAGAGAACGGAGAGATCTCCCAATAGTCGACTACACTGAAACAGCATGGGAAAAATACACAGATTTTAATAAGGGTTTCTTTCCTTATATAGGTACAGTCACTAATAGTAAGCTGATACGTAGACTAACCAGAACCCTTGAAGCAGTAGTAAACGAAACTATTTCCGCCTTAGGCAATTTAACAGAAGAGCAGTCTGCTATGCGGATTGTTGTGCTTCAAAATCGTCTTGTCCTTGACGTCATTCTGGCCGATAGGGGCGGAGCTTGTAGGGTCATCGGATCAAATTGTTGTATTTTCATACCAGAAAATTCGCCATCTGTATATAAAGCCATAACTCGCCTTCATAAGATTGTAAGCCAGATACACCAGAACCCAGGCACCTGGACTTGGTCCGGTTGGTTTTGGAGTGTATTATCTACCTTTGGATGGAGGGTCCTATCCTTCCTAGGTATTGGCTTTCTCATACTATTCAGTTGCTGCTTATGCCTACAATGTGGGCCAGCGATTTGTGGTCTATGTGCCACCTCGTGTATCCCACATCCAAGTTTTCATCCAAGATTCCGGAAGAAGAAAGAAGAACAAATGATGTTATATGAACAAATCAACGGATTGATGAAGATTGATATCTCTTAAGGGCAAGTAGGGGACAAGGAGGGAATGTGGAAATATGGATTTTTATGATCAGTTATGTCCCCTATCTTGGACCCCAACGGTTTCATGTATAAATCATAAGTACATGTATGTTTCCTCCAGTTCCAGTTATGAAGACGCAAACACATGTGTGTCCACCGTCAACATGTCCTCTTTCAGATCCGCCATGAATGGGCCGGATATTCTATTCCTAAGTATGAAAGGCCACCGGCTTTATATGGTTCATTTATCCCATTTTACAGTCCAGGCGAGTAGGCCCTGATTCTGCCATCAAGCCTTTTCTGCCTTCTGCCTCTGAAAGCTCCAGTCTGAGCTCGCATCTGTATCCATGAACTTTGTCCTACTCCCTGTGCGGCTAACGGTGCCTGACTCGACCTGTCTGCTTGCCAAAAACTGTATTTCACCTTCAAGATTATCTGCTCTGCTCCGCTCTTCACCCAATGCATTCCTGTCTAGTAGTTTAAGTAAACATTCTTTCAGCTACCGAGCAAAAGGCCCAGCTCCTCTGTCTTTATGCAAGTAATTCATAGCCCTGTTACTATGGAAGATTTCTGCCTTCGCATCTAGTGTAGACACTTAGACGCTTGTACACGCACTGACAGTCAGTATAGTCAGTATAGAATAAGATTCTATCCTAAGGGACCTTTCTTTTTGGATAACACAGTTCTTTAAACATAGGATGTTAGATATGATTTGGGATTAGGTTGACATAACCCCAGACTTCTGTCTCCACATGTAGAGTTAAATGTCAAGTCCCCCTCACCCCCTAGTTGCACGTCAATCACACGTCATGCTGCTGCGCGCGCATCTCTGCCAAGTATTTCTGCTGACATTGCGAAATTCTTCCGTGGAACCACCCTTTTATGACATCATATCCAATGACGTTCTTTAAGTTACGCCCAGTTACACCCATTTTAGTTACGCATGTATGTTCTTATCTTTGTTATCAACTGTTACGCCTCCTGCATCTGTTTCACTGTAATGCCTATTGTATAAAAATGATTACTTGTCAATAAAGTTTGTTCTTCACTTCCTGAACCCTCGTGGTGATGGAATATGGAGTCCATCGATTCGAATTGATTTTGGAATAAAGCCCGTTCCGAACCTCTAATACCACGGATTCTGCCTCTTATTTTACTGAGCTATTACTATAGATTTTCCGCATCAAATTAAGTTCCGGTAATTAAATTATTTACCACAACACGGGGGCATGTTTTGCTCTATATGCTGTTGTTTACCACATGGTGGTATGTTCCACCCTTTTACGATTTTAACTAAATCAAATAAAAGTATTTCTTTCTTTCTTTCCTGCTGTGATCAGTGGCCTGCAGCAGCCCCTCCCCAACCTGGCACAGGCAGCGATCTGCCCATTATCATTCTGTATGTCGGCCTAATTATCACACACAAAATGATAATTGACCTCTCTGTGCAGTGACAGCATTGGCTGGGCCTCCTCCTGCCAGAGGCCAGGGCACGGCACTGCTTTTGTTTATGGGCTCCCGTCACCTCACCAGGGGCCAAGCTCTGGGAAGGTGGAGGTTTCATTTTGGCGCAGGTTACCCAGGTGCATCCACTGCTCGCCTCTTAAACTGTCACAAAAGCAGTGATAATGGTGCAAATACAATTGTCCTTTATTATTTTTTTTTGGTTTTGATCCAGTAGTGGAAGGTTTCTGCATTTGTGCTGTTATTATTTTCATGTTTACCCTGCCCCCCCCCCCCGCCCCCAGCCCCCTTAGCTTCTACACATCACATCCCTTTGTGATGATTGATCGTATCAATGGGGGAGAGGGGGCATGTAAGATCTGAGAAGCCTTCGGCTCTGATCTTTTTCTTCATTTATTTTTTTTGAATATGCAAATGCATGTGTTTAAGTTTCACTCACACACACAACAAACAGATGCAGTGCAAGGTTGTCTCAACCTAATAAAAACTTATTTTGACTTGTGGTTATGTTGGTTGTCTATTTACTGATGTGTCTGTGAAACTTACCTTTTGTCCTGAATTTTTACACTGAATTCTGACCTTCTGTCCTGAATTTTTGTCCTGAATTTTGGCCCTTTGTCCTTAATTTTTTCACTCACTGTCCTGAATTTGCATCCATGCCAGTTGGTCACCCTAACCACTATGCTTCACCAGATGCTTTTTTTGCATCCCGTATAATCTGCAAAAGCGCGAAAGTGTATTTCCCTCTTCCTTTTCTCTATTGATGATATATTTCCCGAACGCGATCTCAACACTGCAATTAAAAAAAATTGAATTGGATCAACTGTATATTATTATAGATCGAAACAGTAAAGCAAAGAAAAATAAATCGCTTTAGTTCCTCCAGCTGTACGCTTCTGCCATCATGTGGCCAAGTTGTACACCAGCAGCATACAAAACAGCTATTTGCACTGACTCTCGCATAATCCACGTTCTCCAAACACACGTTGCCCAAATAAATCTATTTACATAACATTCTTTCCTTCCTTAACTACACTTACCATTTTCTCTGAAAATCATAAGCAAGCATATAGTCATCCATCCTTGCTGAATCGTAGTGCTGCATTTGGACCGACCCACTTCTTATTTCTCACGTGTTTCTTCCTTGTTGCAAATAATTACAAAAATCCTACTAAGGGGTTTCCCTCCACCCTCCTTCTCGGAAATCTCTATATGCGCTAACTTCAGGCTAGATGTGCTTCTCAGAACCTATCATCACCAGTATTCCAACTCTCAGCGAGGCTCATCAAACCACAGGACACTTCGGCAGGTAACCACCAAGGAAACCTAATCCAAATCAGCTTCAGCCAAGCTAACGCCAGTGCTTGAAATGGAGGTATGGAAGTGCAGGTACTGCTTGTTTCAGAGAAGTGCCGGCACTCTCCAATTAAAAGTATAAAAAAGTGCTAGTACTCGATACCGGACAGTACCGGCCCATTTAAAGCACCGGAACGCCTAAACGATTACATGAAATCAAACTGAGAATGTGCACTACTTAAAGCAAGATCAGCACAAGCTCATGATGTATTTGATCTTTTAACCACCTACCACATAGACTTACTTTTCGTTATTGAAAACGGAGTCAATGGTACTTCTTCCATCTCTGTACTGTTCTGTCAAACTACTCAATCCTCTATAAGCACAAACATGATAAAACGGAAATGGCACTGCACTCATCTACAAGAACTGCTGGAAATCTACCACTTAGGAATCATGCTGTTTTCATTTATCCTCCCCCCCTCCGCCCCCCCCCCCCCCCATCACAACTTGAACATCCCATGAAATATTCACTCACTAGAAAACTGAGCAATGAATGTCCACGGGATTACCTAACTTAATCAATCTCCCAACCCTTTCACAAGAAAAATGACGCTATATGATTAATATTTTCTCCACCAAACTTTACCAAACTACTGATTTGATCTTGAATATTCTGACAATCTTACCATTCAATACCACATCAAATTAATGACAAAGAAGGGCTACACAATTAATCTCTTTAAAGTCTGGAAAAGAAATTTAAAAGATATAGCTGACCAACAACTCTCAAAAGAGCTCCAGGACATCGACTGTTCTCCTAAATTCCGAACACTGTATGCTGCCTGACAGACCACTATAATGAGTCTACAAAAACAACTTTGAAACCATGAATTCAGGAAAGGACTCAAGACCTGGCAATTCCAAGGAACAAACCACAACACAGCAGCTATCGCTCTCCAGTGCCTTGAAACCCTCACAGGTGATTTGCCACACTCTACAAATCCTTGATTGATTGAAACAATACTATCTACCAAAACTAAGGGGTATATTTACAAGCCCCTATCGCCACCAAAACATCATGTTTCTCGACGTTGTGGTGGCGATAGGGGCTACACCTTATTCACGAGGTGGCGTTAAGCCACTTAACGTGGCTTAACACTGCCTTCTGAATAAGGCACCCTTTCACGCTATACTTAGCATGAAAGGGGCAGGCAATGGGTGTTGTGATGGGCGATCCACCGTAATACCCATTGACTTTGAAGCTGCCCCGCATTTACAAGGGTGGCGGAAATATGGGGCAGCGCCAAAATGAAGACTAGAGAAAGTCTTAGCTTGGAGCAATGAGGAGAAATGTTTATATTCTCCTCCTTTTGCTGTTTCTATGTGTGCTGCATTGTGCAGCTCACATAGAAACAGCAAAACGCCATTCATTGTTTATGTGCCGGAAGGGACAGCTTGCTGCACATAAACAATCATTCCCCTCAACGCAGGCCCCCTTGCACTATGGTGCAAGGGTGCCTGCATTGGCGCTAGGCAGCTAAATTAGTGCCAGTGCAGTGGGAAACACAAGGCTGCACTGAATTCTTGTAAATACGGAGCATTCCTGGGTTTCAGAAGTGGCGGAGCGCAGCGCTAAAACAAGGAGGCTAATACTGCGCATCACCGCTTCCTTGTAAATATGCCCCCAAAATCCTTCAGAGAAAACCTTTGGCCTCTTGGTACACTGAAAAGCTCGATTTCAGCAAAAGAAATATTAAAATATTAGAAAATTGGAAAATTTAATGAGGAGAGATGAATCAGAGGAAATATTTCTGATTATTAAATTTCTGTATCATTGTTATTGAATTTACTATCCCTGAGCAAACATGAACATACATATACATGCAAATAAAAATAAGCTTCTTTTAATTTTGATCACTAGATTGTGATTTTATTCCATAATGTTTGCAAATATTATGAAAATGTAAGACAATGGTTTTCCGTAGATGTAAGCAATTGCAGTCAGCACACTGTGCTCGAATCTGTATGTGGTACTTGTTTGAGAAGCAGAAGCATCATTTTTGCTGTGTTCTGTTTTATATTTGCAAACTTCATGATGCTTGTTTTTGGAACAATAGAAATTGTGCGTCCTGTAAGTGTCTGTGGTAGATGTTTTAGAAACAGACATATACATTGGTGTTGTGTGTTGTTGTAATGTTCACAAACATGTGTTGATGTTCGTTTTTGCATGACATATTTTTTTGTCTCCACGCTCCTATGAGAGGGAATTGTTTGATGCTTGTGAACACCTAGTTGTGTTACTTTTTGTCCCATAACACACTATGGGACCTGTAGGTATAGGTAGCATGCGATTCCGCTGGAGCCTTCAGAATGTGTGGTTCACTAATTCTAAACATTAGAATTATACAATTTTGGCACTCATTAAACTTCGAATGTAATTCTAAAAAGTATATATAAAAACAATATATCAACTGTATTTTTCTACATAATGATAAATAGCAGAAGGGTCTTTGATTGTTCAAAGCAGACACAGAATATTGTGAATTTCCTGATTTGATAATGTATGAAGTTATGTAGATAAAGCTTGATAATTTAAAGGGATGGCCATCAGATATTGGCCAAGAAAACTGAGACAGAAGAATTCAAACCAAAAAGTTGGTGCATGTTTGCGATTAAGACAGAACAAGCATTTTAATCACATACAAAATGGCCACCTCACGTGCAGAAAATATGTCTGTCCTTGAAATCATGTGGCAGGCCATTGCAGTAATCCCTGTTCTTTGGGAAGAAAACTGAATATGGAAGTACACATGATTTAAATGTTGCAGAATTCTTGTTACATGTAGTGTCGTGTAGTTCCATCGATCTACTATGAAATTACTGGGTATCAGATTGCAATGAAAAAAATTGCCCTTTGTAGAAACTTCCTTTTTAAGAGTGTGCGCCCTAGTCCATCTGGGTAAAAACAGATTAAGCATCTGTCTACATTCACCCTCATTTATAAATTATAATGCATCATTTTGTTATGTTAAAAATTTATAAAGTGCAGCAATTACCTCAAAAGGGGCATTTTAGGGCTGGAGGTTTGGGGGCAGGCGGGAGGGAGAGTAGGACAAAGCAAAGGAAAAATATCCTCCAAGTTCAGGAGTAGGGGCCATTGCTTAAAGAGGAAGATTTTTACTTTTTATTTTTCTAAAAGCCACTAAGTAAGACATGGATATGAAAGAAATTCCGAAGCTCAGTTGCAATTAACAAACAATCTCGGCCTCACAAGAGAAACGTCTTGAATCGTGGGACCAAGAAGAGTTTTTGAAGAGCAGGAATGAAGTGTTCAAGAAGGACAATGCTTATTTTCTAAGTAGCTAAGACCAGAGCAAAAGACAGCTCTACAAACCAAGCATAGGGGCTTGAAGTGACTCACTAATTTGACTGGCAGTCAATGTAGGTCTAGAACATGAGATCTGATTGGGGCCAATACAGGTATGTTTCAAATTAGTCTTTTTTGCTGAGGTTTGGACAATTCAATTGTGATGCAAAATATGTTCTGGTAGGCCTGATTGAAGGGATTAGCCATAATCAATATGGGATGTCACCACTAAGTGAACAAACTTTTCTGACAATCTTTTAGAAAATTCAAAGTAGATTGAAGCAGGTCATAGATTTTTGATTTACTTGGAGGACAAAAGAAAGGTTGTAGTCTACAATGATCCCAAGATTTTTTGCTGATCAGAACAGGGTTAAGAGGAGGCCAAGTTCTGACAGCCACCTAAAGGAGGACCAGAGCAAACGTTGGTAACCAAACAGTAAGACTTAAGTCTTTTCTCAATTTAATGTGATGCAGTTGTGTCAGGCTCAGGGCACCATCCGTCTCATGAAATATCAATTGCTTCTGTAGATAAGTTTAACTGAGATGATAGTTTGGGTATGATCAGTGTAAAATACTGTGGCCAGCCCAAAGGCTGTAATTAAGCTAACAAGGGGAGAAAGACCAACATTAAAAATGGTAGCGTTCACGGCAGATTCTTAGGGGAATGTTGCAAGTTAAAGAAGAAATATCAGATTTGAAGTAAAACAATGCATTGAGATCTATTTGTAAGGAAGGGTCCAAGCTAATTAAGGTCATAATTGTATATACTCTTCCTATGAAGCATATTGATCAATGAGGAGTGAGACACAGTATCCTGAGTCACTAACACGTCTAATAACACCAATGAAGCAGAATTCCCTTGGTCTAAAAGAATGTTGAGGTCATCAATAATTGAAACTAGGGCAGTTCCAGTACTGTCAAATGGACAAAAGCCAGACAGAGTAGTTTAACAGCTCCTTAGTCTGTAAATAGTGGGCCACCAGTTTCTTGATGACATTTTCCAGTTGCTTGCCAGGAATTGGAAGAACAGATACGGGCCGGTAATTAATAAATATTTTTGGGTCAGCCAAAGCTTTTGGAGAGACCACCTACATTTGCTTCCAGATATCCGGCACCTTCAAGTAAAACTGATAAGAGCTCATTTAAACTTCTTGATTTATTCTAATAATTTGGTTTCCCATAGAAGGTTGTTGATAATTTGCTTTTAGACTGCACCTGAAGCTACAGAGAGGGATAATATCAAACTGGCATATCAAAAAGTGGTTCACAGGCTCCACGAGAAGGCAATGATTAAATTCAAGATCGACAGGACTGTGCACGAAGACTATTGGGGCAAAGTTATAGCTTACATAGAGAAGCTCACACCATGTTAAGACCCACACACATGCCGACAGCCACCAACTATACATCTACTACACACCTGATTACAGAAAGGTCATACAGATAGATAAATCATGGAGGGAAGATCAACAGACTGTATGGCTTAAAACTGTGGAACTCCCTAAGTCTGAGGTAGGGACTCACCTTCATGTGCTTTACGAGCTTTTCTGGATCACCTGCCATTAAAGTAAACTCTTATGTGGGTCGCAATGATAAATGCTAGCTCAGGACATATCCTCAGTGGCTCCACTTTAATTTGCTTTTACACTACTGGATCGCTCTTGTTTCCTAGCGCTTGAAGTAGCCATTATGCCACATAATGTACAATTCCCCAATAAATACATAACACTATTTCAAACATTGCATCAAAGTATATTGACCCCAATAGACCTTTCTGATTATTTGTTTTTTCCAGCAGTTGCAGATTTGTTTGTTTAGGCGGCAAGGCTTAGTTGTAAAAATCATGTTATGCATGTACACCCTGCTTTGGTAGATGAACCATATCTTTACTTCATAGATGTGAGGGCTTTGTCAAAAGTAAGGTGCAGGTGAATCTAAGTTTTTTATCTTCCCACTAATATAACACAGGCTCTTAGGACCGTATATATTAAAAATAGGAGAGGGTTGAACATAGGTAGGTTAATATGAGGTCTATGGGAACATTTAAGAATTTCATTTATATTTAGTTATGAGTAGGTTTTTAAATTTGCGTACCTCGTGTCTCATAGAGTTTTTTAAGACCTAAATAGCTATGCTTAGTGAATTGTTATTAATTAGTATTAGTAGTTCATGCTAGCATATGTAAGCTCCTCAAATGAAAGGTATATACACCTAAAACTAAATCAGAGGACATCATTCACAATCTATACACAGGATTTAGTAGTTTTAACTGCAAATCATAGGTTTTCATAGGGATTATTTTATGTTTTAAGATTTGCTCCTGGACAGGGATGTAGATACAGATACTATTGATCACAGACCTATCCTACAACTATGTGCTACTCCTTTTTTGTTATTCCTATTGGTTTTTCTTAGTAAACATTGACCTGCCACACTTGTCTATACATTTAGGTGTGGGATATGTACATCTTATTGACCATTCTCAGTGTGTGCGTAGTCATCATTTTAAATCATAGGGAAGCAACTAAAACAAGATTGAAGCTAAATGTATTATTTTAAGTAGATCTTAATTTTGTGAACATCCTGTGGAGGAAATCAACAACTCCTCCCAATGATGAAAGTGTCTATGCCCCTTCGTAACACATTACAGCTGCCTATAAGAGCATTTGCAAGTCGAAAGTTTATAGAAAGTGTTTGGTTAAAAAGAAAGTGAAGCAGGATGCACTGGAGCAGTAAGAAGGTGAGCTCATTTGTTTCTAAAATCAAAAAAGTATTTTCAGTCTAAATCACTTGTTACGAGTTAAACCCATCAGATTAGGGAATAACCGTGCAGATATGGAACAACTGTGTGTAATTCCACACAGTATTCCCTAGCCTGAGGGGCTTCCTTTTACTACCTGTTGCAAACAGGTGGTACGTTGGAGGAGTGGCTTCCCTGTAGCACAGGAGTGGTGGGAGAGAGGCTGGGTCAGTGGGGGCAAGTGAAGAAGAGCTCTGACAGAAAAGAGCACGCTCCTTGCCAAAGAAAAGCTTTATTCAAAATCAGGGGAAGAAACTTGGCTCCTTTTACAGTCAAAGCCTCATGTGATTTAATCGGCCAATGAAATCAGGTGCAGGATCACAGAGCCATGTTGTCACAGGGTTATTTTTGACTAAGCCATTTTGGAAAAATATTTTTGTGAAGATATGAAGAAGACTATTCATTTGAACATCAAAAACTGAAATAATTAACTAAGTTGTGGCAAAGATTCCAATGTTCTTACTTTATGTAAATGTTAAAATATTTTCTAAGGTGTGAGTAATGAAGAACATTTCATTGGAAGACAAGTTGTGAAAGAAAAGACTAGGTTCATTAAAAGTAGACAGTGGAATCACTATATGAGGGCTTTGTAGGATTTCATGCAGGTTGAGAATATAGAAGATACCCCAGATTGGTGATAGTTCTAGAGACGGACAAGGCATTCAGTAAGATGAGATGAGGCTACAGTTTTCTGGTTTTTGAATATGTAGGATGTAAGTTGAAGTCAAATGTCAGAACAATATTTGCTAAGTCTGTCACCTGACTAATCACAAATTGTTTGCGGTAACATTGTTATTTAGTGATCTGAGACACTCAAAGGGATTCACCACTTTATCATGTTGTTTGCCTTCGGACATTTAGCCCAATATCCTAGTTGTATGGTCATCAGGTTGGTTCAAGTGAAGGTAAAGAAATTGCTGCTAGCGATCTATGGGTTTGTAAAGCACAATTAGCTAGGCAAAAACTGATTAAATAACACAGGTGAAAAAGCTGGCCCCATTGGATTCCACAGGTTATTACTTGGGGTAAGAATACATTTGGAGGAATTGCAATTACCTGCCAACAATCCTCAAGTAAAGAGCTTGTCCTCTTTTATCTTGATGCTTAGATGATGATGATAGATCAGGAGGATTTGATGGACTGTGGTGATAAATCATCCAAGTCAGCCACCATCACTTGATTGATACCTAGACTACTATTAACAAACAGCTTAATGTCAGAGCAATCTGGCTTATGATCAATACATTCTTGGACATGGGCAACTAGAGCCTTCTCCAGTGACTGAGTTACATATGGCATACTGGGGCTAGGATGGTGGTTAGGTGGTTCTTACATGCACAAGGGTTACTTTTGTCAATAGAATTGTTACCACTGCTTTCCAAATGGAACTATTCTTGAAGTGTGAGAGGAGTTCACTTCATCAAGAAGATTGAGAATTCAGTACTGCACAAAGAGTCATCATTATCCTTGGGGTACACAGGCTGGCTGGTGAGAAGTCCATATCAGTGAGAAATAAAATAATTGATGAGAATGTTTTGGAAATTGAGAGTGGAATCCTGGTTAGTTGAAATATCTAATCTGACCTTGGAGTTGGTGTTCTTTAAGTTAAAAATGGGGAACAGCATTATCAGAGGGCACATATTATTTAAGGGAAATTTTATTATGAAAGACTGATTTGGTGAAAACTGTATTACTTTTAGCTCACCAGTGCTTTTTAAATACTTCGGAGACATTCCCTGTGATGTCCTCCTTCATAGCAGTGGATAGCACTTGATCGTACAAAAAACAGTTCACTGTAAAGGTTACCCACTTTAATATAAGAATGCAATAGGTCCTTCACAGTCTCCTGTACCTATACTAATTCTTTGCATGAAACATGCAAATACATAAACTTATAATTTTCTTATTGAGCAGTGATTACAGTAATTATTTAATATTTCTTTTTTATTTCTCTTTAAAGGAATATCGCAAGAGTTGTGAGCCAGGTGCATGCTTTCCAAGAAATTCCATATACATTTACTCCAGATCCAGAGCTTCAATTTTATTTGAAACAGAGAATTCATTCCTTTAGTGATGCAGACATCACTGCACTGGCTGCTTCCAACACTGTTAACTTCTATCAGACGCCTGCTGACAAACATTCCAGAAAACTGCATGATGCACTGCGCAGAGTGAAAGCAACATTTCAATAATGGTTATAAATTCAGTTTATCAAGTACCACAATGTAGCTCTTTGGCTCTGTGAACCTTTTAAAATGCACTTTGGCCTCCGACTGTGTGTGTGTGTGTGTGTGGGTCTGTCAGATGAAATATAATTAAAAGATTTGAAGGAAATATAAAAACTGTTAACCACTGGACCAACTCATAACAACAAAGATAAACAAGGAATTACATTTTTATGACTCCTAAATTTCCTACATTTCAAAAGGATCAGAAGTAACATAACTCTAAGGAGTCTGCTACACTTTGGCATTATATTTTATGAAAAAAGTTTGTCAGAAGAAATTATACTTTTTAGTCTTTAGTTACTTTAAAAAGAAATGTTGGCACCACATAAGCATGAAGTAAATGGGTGCTCACCAGGGAACAAAAACAAGAAGGATGAATATACCCATTTTTCATTAGAACTATAACAATTGTTTTCTCACATTTTAGTTTGCAATTTGCAGTGGTCATTAATGTACAAATCTGGATAATACAGAAGTGGGAATTATATGACTTTTGTAAGTCCATTTCATCTTTATCATCTCTTTCTCTCTATAACAAATCAGTGGGTTTTTGCTACTTGACTATATTCCACAGGACTGTTCTCTCCAATTTTCCCAATATTGATGTGCTTTCATGCTGATTTTGACCGGATACATAGGATCTGGATGGGAGTTTGGTGGTCTGTGGACCGCCATACTCACAGTGGCGTGGCAGTGGCTGTCCACCTTATTACAACTTAGGCAGTCATACTGCCGCAACTGTCAACAAAACACTGAGATCCAGCACTCCACAACGTTATTTTGCAATCATGTAATATATCAGTCCATTCAGCAGGTGTGATTTCACAATTGTGTCTTTATTATATTCTTCTTTTCTTTACAAATGTAAAAGACATAAACAGCGTAGCCGACGCGTTTCGTCCAAGCGGACTTCTTCAGGGCAATCACTTAAGTGTAAAGAAGGTTTCAACTTGTTTCCCTCCAACTTCAAGAAATATAGCTATACCTTCCTCTAGTAGTCCCAGTCAAATACGTTTCCTTATTCTTCGTTTGTTTGATCAGGTTAAGTTCTTCAAATATATTTATTTCATTAGTATACAGTTAAAATGATATCCATATGTAGGAGCAGATTCCCTCCATCTAGAGGTCCCGGGACCTCTAGATGGAGGGAATCTGCTCCTACATTGGCAAAATAATAAACGTATGTATAGTAACTTATAATGGTTTGGATGTTGTTCTTTGTTAGATTGAATTGTATATTGAATATTGTGACCTCCGTTCTTTAAAAGATTTCTGTTTTCGAGCTCATGATCAGAAAATTATTTAACTAAGTGAAGCATATTGCTCTGATGTATCAATAATCGGTCTAGGACCATTCTTTTTGGTATCAAGATTACACCCAGGTCCTTCAACCATGGGTCACCCCATTTTTGTAATGGCCACATTAGATTAATGAGCATATGTAATCTGTAGGTGAGTGGTATTAACCAATGTGAGATAGTTTGGTGGGATAATATGCCAATTTCACTTATGTAGATGTAGCCTGCAGGCAACAGGTTCAAACCTCAGTCAGAAAAATGTGAGAAATACACTTGATGCAGTGATCTATTTATGTCTTGCAGACTGCAGATTCGAATCCAAGTAGAAAGCTCATAGTGTTGGGGTTAGGTGATTACCCACAAACCCATTTGTTTGAGGTATTTGCACACCAAATGGAGAGAGTTTCGAAGCCTAAAATGTTCAGAAATGTGTGCCTATCAAGGGCAGGGATGAATGTGTTTACAGGATCAGGAAAGGGAGGGAGCAATTTCATATTCAACAGGGGTGTAGAAAAAATGGCCCTTTTTTAACCATGGGGAAAAAAACCTTACATGTTCAAAAGGAAATTCTGGTTACACTTCCACATGCAAAACGTTTCATCTAATGGTAATTCTCCATACGTAAATGTTATATTATGTACTGCAGCACCCCAGGTACACTTTGGACCCTTTCTGAATCCCTTAAGGGCCAGACATTGGCTCACAATCTAAAAGTAATCCCACCTTAACAAATTGTCAGCATTTTATCTTTTGTGTTTGTGAATTTAGTATATTGTCTTTATCCTTCACATAACTCTCAATCGTTATCTGTCATTCTATGGTAAATGATTTTTTTCTCATTCTTGTATGTAGTTCTGCCTACTCTGTGGTCAAACTTTATAAATTAACTTGTATCTATAATTATTCTAATAATAATAAATAATGAAACTGTACTGAGTGGTATTTAAAGGAAGGTACAATGTTGCAGGCTGAGGATAGTTTAAGAATGTAATGAATGGTGCTACAAAAAATACGTAAACTTGTTAAACTAGGCATTTGAAAAATTAACACTTTTTGTAAATAGTACATGTAAAGCATTTTCATGAAACTAAATAATTTGCCACTTGTAAAATATTGTTTTCGAAAATTCTTTTGGATGAAAAATGCACACTCCATTTCACTTGTTAAATGTTTTCATTTTATTTTTTGTTTGCCAAAGAAATGCAAAATCAAAACATTTTTTGTGTAAATATGAGAAACCATATTTATTATACTTTAAAAAGATACTCTGTATATTTTAGAGTGACTGTTTTCAACTGCTTGAGTGATCTTAATTAACTTCAGATTTGTAAATAAAATATCCTTTGTCATGAATTGGAGTTCTGCTAATAAATTACATTCTTACCACCATATTCGCCCACTATTAGAAGTTGGCAGTGTGTTCACTACTAAAGATATACCGGAGCCCAACAGCTGCATATTATTCCAATTTGTGTAGATTTTCAAATTTGCAGGAAAATAATAATCTGATGTTCTTATACAGTGTGAAACAACGTCAACACCTCAACAATAGACAGAAAGCCTTTCAGACATGACCAAACATTATTCCACATTTTTCCTCACATCTCAAAATTTGGAAGAAACGCCAACTAGTGATATTACAGCTGCATAGTTTTCCCTTGTATCTGTAATGACACTCAAAATAAGAACAATAGTATAGTAAGATATACTCTTTGGCACCTATTCACAACAGCAAATAAAGCTTCAGTAGTACTCTTTTATGTACTCTTATATGCCTTTGTGAATTGGCACTAAAACATCTAAAATGGGACTATTTAGGGAATAATAAAAATATGCTTAGTTAAAATAATAAGGACTGCAATCTCCTGGCACTTTTAATATCTTTGCACTTTTAATAATAGAGAGTAAGGCATTTTGAGGCTGGTTCACAAAGTCATGTAGGAATACATACTATTTTGTATACTCATAAATGGCTTTGTGAATGAGCCTTATTGCTGACCAAAATATAAAAGTGTATTTGTATTCATTTTTATTTGCCACTTTATACCATGTAACATTTCAGGTAAGTTCTCCTTTTTGTCTCTTCTTAAATTATTTATGTCTATAACATAATCAATGAATTAGTACGATAAGTATAGTAGATAATAGTGGCTTAGTGTAAATCTTATGTTTGTCACCACAAGCAATTTTATTTTTACCTCCATAATTTATGCACCACCTTCAAATTATTATGACTCTTGCATCTCCATATACAATGTAAATAACTCAGTAGCCACACTTCATTAATTATAACTCACCACTCTACCATGCGCTGTGTTGTGACAAATGATGTGATGTGTGATGTAAAAAGTGTTGGGATGAATCCTATATTTATAAGTGATGTAATATTAAAGAATTTAAGCAGTGAATGGAGAAGACGTGCATTATGGTTAATGTAGTGTGGCTACCGAGTTCACTATACTGTATATGGAGGTGCATGAGTTATTATAATTTACAGGTGGTGCATAAATTATAAATTTAAAGTATAATTATAAGTTTAGAATATCTTATATTTGTGTAGTTTAAGTTTGGTTTGTTTAGAAAGAATAAATAATGTTTTCCTAACTGTAGCAAAGTTTTGACCTTTGGGTTTTTCATTGAATTTAAATGTTTTGTAATAAAAATCAGTTTCGAATCACAGAGTTTAGTGTCATTGAGTGGAGTGCCACTATGTAGAGTGTCGTACAGTAGAGTGGAGAAGAGTGTCGTACAGTGTAGTATTGTAGAGCGCAGTAAAGTGAAGCGGATTGACATATGGTACAGTGGAGTAAAGTGTCAGAGTTGAGTGGCATGTTGTACAGTAGAGTGGCATGGAGTGCAGTAGAGTGGAGAGGCGTAGAGTCAAGTATACTGCCATCAATTGGAGTGGGGTCTTGTACAGTACAGTGGAGTAGTGTGTTGTACAGTATAGTGTAGGGGCATAGAGTTGAGAAGAGGGATGTATAGTATAGTGTAGGGGTAGAGAGGGGAGTACAGTGTGGTATGGTGGCACAGAGTGTAGTAGAGTCTTGTAGAGTGGAGTTGCATAGAGCTGAGTCGAGTGGAGTGGTGAAGAGTGGAGTGTTGTACACACAGAGTGGAGTAAAGTGTCATGCAGTGGAGTGGAGTGGGATGAAGTGGAGTCCAGTAGAGTGGTGTAGTATAGAGTGGAGTAGCATTTTGTAGAGTAGAGTGGCATGGAGTGCAGTAGAGTGGCATAGCATACAGTGAAGTAAAGTGTTGTAGAGTAGAGTGGTGTGTCATACAGTGGAGTGGACTGGCCTGTTGTAGATGTCCAAAAGTGTCAGAGTGGAGCAGAGTGGAGTGAAATACATTGAATGGATTATGGTGCTTTATAATGGAGTGGTTTGAATTAGAGTAGACTGAGGTACAATATAGGAGAGTGGAGTGGCTTAGACTAGCATAGAGTTGAGTGGCATTGAGTAGCAATACTCTCACAAGCCCAACGACACACACTTAAAAGACTTGTGATTGGTTGAAATGACTGTCTTCCTCTAATTTTATGGACTTCCCACCCAGTGGAAGTCATTGGGTAAAGCAAGAGTACATTTCCACTTACTCTGCTGAAGCCTGCCTTCATTATTGAATTTTTTGCTGAGGGAATTTAAACTATGGAATCAGGAGAAGACAGAGATCTTCATGAGGCAGAAGAGCAGGAGATGCCACCACAAAAAGTATTCCCCTGTGTGGATTTTTTTTACTCCCTTCTGGGGAAAAACCTTTATGGAAAAATTGTTGAGTGCAAGATCTGCAAGAAGCAGTTTTCCCTGGGCAGTGTGAAAAAATATTCGCACACCTCCATAAGCATATGGAAACACATCCTCAGCATCCATCTTTGATACCTAACCAGAGCACAGATGTAGCATGCAGCTGCAGAACCATCAAAGTCAAGTGCTGCAGGATCAGTTGCTGTTGGAGAAAGGGTTCCACAACTTGTTACATATGGTAACAGAATATTCATATTTGGAGAGCAATCTACCTCTGTTTGTATCAAGATAGTGGTTGTAAACACATGCGCAAAGTATTTTATTTGTTTTATTTTTTTAAATACCTAAATTCTGATGCCCCTTTTCGAGTTCGATGTAAATTACCTTAAGATGAAATAACATAAACAAAAAAAAAAAAATTAAACTCTGAAAAGAAACAAAAATGGGTCTGGTTCAAAAATAGACACGTCATGTTGATTTTCATGTCTATGTCTTGAAGTTTCTCAATGATAATAGTCTGCTGAAGTAAAACTTGAGCACTTAAAGCAATAGATTTAGTTGCCATTATAAAAACATTTTGTCAGGTTTGTGTTACTTGTGAATTGCAAATCTGATATAAAATGTATAATTCTATGGCACTGCAGTCTACCAGAAAATAAGTTTCCTGTTTATATTCAACAGTTATACAAAGCACTATAATACACTGCCTTGCATTTCATTGTATCCAGAGGGTGTTCCATGGATCTTCTATGGTCGTACACATTAATTCACTCATACATTTTGAGGCAAGTCTATATCTACAATAATTTCCAGCCATACATTCGTGCTAAAATGCTGCATGTCTCTGTGGGTGACATATCAAAGAAAAATATATATATATATTTTTTCCTCTTTGCACGTGTGCTATATACGGCAGTACATATACATAAAGGAATCAGCTTTAATGGATAGTTTTAGTGCACAAAGGGACACCTTCTTGTTCAAAATCATAAGTGTAATGCAGATACCTTTGAAAAAGTATAGGGCTTAGGGGGTGCGTAGTAGAGGCTAGAACACATAATAGGGTGTGGCTCTCAGGAGGAAGTAGGCTGTACATGAGATATGCTCTAAAAGCATAGGGTTGCATAAAAGGGGCTTTGCTACTTAAGAGGGTGTCTAGAGATTGGGTTCCCCTTGAAGACTTTAAATATGTTCATATTGGTATATTTAACTCACTGGGACAAAAATGCAATCAAAGACATTCATAGAGGACTGCAGTGCCATCCACTACAGACTGCAGTGTTAGTGCAAACACAAAATCAGACCTACCATGTGTAACACTGCATTTTGACCTGTCAAAATAAACCCTTTTAACAAATGTAAATCTCCCTTTTAAACAATATTCTGCCACCCTCCCACATGTGGACCACATAGTCCAAAAGGCAGGTTGCATGGCATTTAAACGTAGGCAGAGCCGGACTGGCCATAGTGGGAACCGGGCATTTCCTCGGTAGGCCGCTAGGGTGGGGCAGGTTTTGGGCCCCTGGGGGGCTGTTTTTGTTACCGGGGATCGGCAATATTGGCCCCACTGTAACAAAATCGGCCAAAACCGGCCCTCGCAAACTGCTCGGCTGCACGCCCCCTCTCCCCAGGGGGGCCGGCTGTGCAGTTTTCCAGGGCCGGTTGCTGTTCCCAGTCCGGCCCTGGACGTAGAACTTGTAGAAATGTATTTTTAATGTATCCTTTTTTTTTTATTGTCATTTGTAAAGCGCGGACAGCTACCTCCTAAGACGTGTACCGGCACTGTCGCACCAGGTGGCGTGCTAGGAAGCCTGCATTAAACAGAGAGTCCAGGGGATTAGTCCTGATTGGAAAACCAAGTTTTGGTTGCCTTCCTAAAAATGGTTTCTGAGGAGATTTGTCGCATAGCGTTGGGCAAGGCGTTCCAAAGCGTGGCAGCCCTGAACGTAAAGGATCTGCCCCCAGCCATGCTTACCTAACTCGTGGTATGCATAGCAGGTTCTGGGAGCTAGATTTGAGTAAACAAGACTGCTTATTCGCACCTAGCCTCTTCTTCAGATAGCTGGGGCAAGATCCGTGGAATGCCCGAAAGGCTAGGGTTAAGGCCTTAAATTTTATTCTGTTGGTGACCGGCAACCAGTGCAATTTCTTGAGATGCGGAGAGATATGTTGCTTAAATGAGACGTGTTTGATCAATCTTGCCGCCACATTCTGGGCCATCTGCAATTTCTTTATCTGGTACGCTGGAAGGTCTAAATACAGGTCATTCGTCCAGGCAAGAGATTACTGTTGCATGGACCACAGATCGACGACTGTTTTCTGGCAAAAGGTGTATAACTTTACGCAGGTTTCTCAAACTGCCAAAACATGCACCTGTCACCTGCTGAATTTGGGCCAAAATGATAAGTCTGCCTGCCATTTTATGCCCATGTTTTTTGCGCAGCCTGCGGGGGTGTGAAGCCAGCCCATTTCCTCCGGCCACCAAAGGTGTGCGGCGGGGGGTTGGCTATTACTGAAGAACAGCACCTCCGTTTTGTCGACATTCAGCTTGTGTTTGTTGTTATTCATCCATTGAGCTATATCTTTTAATCAATTCTTAAAATTCTCAAAAGAGGTACTCGAACAAATCTTTAAAAGGAAATACCAACTGGGTATCGTCAGTGTAGGAAATCGCCTTCACCCCCCAGTTGGCAATCAGTGAAAATAATGGGGCCAAATAAATGTTGAAAAGCAGTGGGCTCAAAGCCGACCCCTGTGGGACCCCACACCATAAGAGCTTGCGATTGGACTGATGTGGTTGAAGCGCAACCCTCTGCGTGCACTTATGAAGGAAAGATTTAAACCACAGCAGGACTATGCCCTCAATCCCCAAGTCCAGGAGGCGCTGGACCAGGATGGAGTGGTCCACCATATCAGATGCTGATGAGAGATCCAGGAGCACCAGCATGGCTGAGGAGCACCAGCATGGCTGATGCCCCTGGATCCAACTCCATCCTGACCGCCACCTCTATTAGCGCGGTTTCCGTACTGAACCCCACGCGGAACCTAGATTGTGTATCATGCAGGATACTGTGGCTCTCGATAAAGATGGCCAGTTGTTTCTGCACTATTTTTTCAAGCATCTTAGCTGGTGCCGGCAATAGAGAAATCAGTCTATAATTATTAAGTTCGCCTGAATCAACATTAGATTTCTTCTTAAGAGGGAGGAGCGTTGCATGCTTCCATAAGTCCGGAAAAATGCCTCTAGTCAGGGAGGTGTTCCATAATTCAAACTGCACCTGAAAGGAGGAGTTAGCCAACTCTTTCCACAATTTCGGAGGGCATGGGTCCTCCGGTGATCCTGACTTGTGGCACTGGATGGCCGCCAGAGCCTCCTTCTGTGAGGTCAAAGTGAATTTTGAGAGAAGAGGCCTAGGATTTTTCCTTATCAATATGTCAGATTTGACCATTTTCAACTGTGGTCGAAAAGGAATTATAAATCTTCCGGATTTTGTTATCAAAGAAATCTGATATTTCCTCGCATAGCGCCATTGAGGGTTGAACATCAATCAACAACTCGCGAGGTTTAAGAAAGGCATTTACAACCTTAAAGATAGCTTTGTCAGGTTTATTGGCCTCCTCAATGCATCTAGCTATATAGTCTCTCCTGGCTTTCTTCATTGATTTATGCATTTATTTTAATGATTTTTTATATCTATCTTTAGCTGTGCTGTCATAATCCGCTCTCCACTGTCTCTCAAGCTGCTTGCATCTACTTTTCATGTTCCTCAGCTTTTCCGTGAACCATTGGGCGCAAGGTGATTTCCTAAAAGATTTTATGATCCACTTATGAAGGGTCGCGGAGTCTGCATTGGGGTCCTTAGAAAGTGCAGGTTGGCTGGCCAACAGTACAGGGCCTAAAAACTCAGCTGTCAGCTTTTTCCAATTACTTTTCACGTAATAGCGAGAGCTGTCTGGAAGATGGGATTTAGCTAGATTGAAGGAAAAGGTCACAAGGAAGTGGTCAGACCACACCAACTGTCTCAGGGCTTTGCTTTTTAGAGACGGTATACTGGAAAAAACAAGGTCCAGGATATGCCCTGCTTTGTGAGTGGGAAGGTTAACGAATAGGGGTAAATTGACCCATCTACGTGAAGATCAAAATCCCCCAGTACAGTGAAAATGGAGAATAAAAGAGATTTTTGCGTGATGTAATTGCAGAGTTCTACGTGAACATGAGGCCGGTAGTCAGGAGGTCTGTATATTAACAGACCTGCGAAGGAGATTTTAGGGTTCATCTTAATTTTTGTATTAAGGCTTTCAATCACACCCATATTCACCAATGTTGAGTATGCTATCTCCCAGGTGTCTTTCAGAAAAATCGCCACTCCAACACCTCTTTTTTCTCCTTGCCTATTCGCATAGCATATTTTGAAACCAGCCGGAATAGCAAGTGCCACAGCTGTAAGAGCATCATCTTTCAACCATGTTTCAGTCAGAAACATGATCTCGTACTCCATCTCAGCCAGAAGTAACCAAACATCCTCTGCATGCTTAGACAGGGATCTACAATTAATTAAGCATGCCCTAATGTTATCCTTAGGCTCGCTCTGCACTCTTTCTGCAATTATTGAGTTACCGTGGGCTCCAGCCTCACCTGGCGCCCAATTACACTCCATGCATGGGCTTATGGGCCGATCAAGTGCCGGAATACAGTTATGTGCTGCAAGATTTTACCTTCAGGGCTAATAACTCGAGTCTGCACCACTGAATTGCATCCATTTTGTTAACCAAACAGGCAGCATGGCTGGCGCTGGATGCGAACCGGCTGCGGACGGGTGCAGACGGTCTTGCCTTCAGCATGCCGGCGGCCCGGATACTCATGCTAAATAAGAGCTGCCCCCAACCAGAAGTGATTGGTGTTGGGGCGGAGCCTCGTCCCTCCACGCAAACAGCACTCAGCTGCGGTGGAACGGGGACCGGCCCGGCGAAAAAGTGCAAGTGCAGGTAGAAACAGAGTTAAAAGTTTGAATCAATAATACAATTTACAAGGTTTTTAAAAACAGGAGCCTCGTCCCTCCACGCAAACAGCACTCAGCTGCGGTGGAACAGGGACCGGCCCGGCAAAAAGGTGTAAGTGCAGGTAGGAACAGAATTAAAAGTTTGAATCAATAATACAATTTAAAAGGTTTTTAAGAACAATCAGGAGCACCCCCACTATAACGCAATGCCGCCTAGAACTCTGTTGACCTTGCCTTATGGCGCGCTGCCACCAATCCTTACAGTGACTATCAAACAAAATCTATTTTTCGCATGAAGTACTGTACCTTGGGAACGGAAATAGCTAGAAAACTAAAGAACTAGTTTTAATAGTTATTAAAATTCCAGTTCAACGATGAAGGATTTTTAATGATTATTAAGGAAAAGTAACTGCCTGAAGTTTCCCTGCCTGGAGTTTGTTTTGGTTAATTTGCATTTGCTCTCAAACACCCCCCAGCCAGGGATTAGCATTGAATAGGTGGAAAGAATTGTGCAGACTCACCTGAATGGGCGGAGAGGACTGCTGTGAACCTCACCAAATATGCAGGGTGGGGGCTGTGACATTAAAGTGTCAAATTCTGCTTGAAAGGATTGCTGTGATTACCTATAACACTTGGGGGTGCACTTAAAAGACAGAGACCAGAATGGCAAGACAATTCTTGTGTATTCACTGTCTGGATGCTGATGGACCCTGGTGTGTTCTACCAGACTTCTGTCTCTGGATTTTACATATAACACTAAGGGCATGGTATAACTTCAGAAACTGTAAAATTCATATATTTCCTTACATGAGCAGGGTCACATACAAAAGAAAGAGAAGAACTGCAGGCAATCAAGACAGGCTTTCTGTGTAGGAATTTTGAAGTTTCCCCTTCGGTTGCTTGTGAAAGTGAAGATGGGTCATGGCGACAGAGAAACTTATAAAGGCGACATATAGGGCCATTCCCCTGCCTATTGAATATTTGTCAATCAAGGTTTGTAAGACAGAGATGTTATCCAGAGTGCCACTATGCTCACGGAATCCCGCTTGTTCTACGGGAACTAGGGGGCATATTAGCAAGAACCTTGTTAAAATTATCGCTGTTTTAGCGGCAGGAAACTGCCGCTAAAAAGGCGATAATGGTCTTGCTAATATGCGTTATAGAATTCCAATGAAAGCCCAGGTTAGATGTCCTGCATACTGGCAAGCCCATTATCGCCATTTTAGCGGCAGTTTTCTGCCGCTAAAACGGCGATAATTTTAACGAGGTTCTTGCTAATATGCCCCTAGGTCCTTACCAAAAGCCCAATCTTGGAGGTGAAGGAGTATGGTCTTGGCAAACCGGTTTCTGGGTGCATCCAGTAAGGAAATCTGCCTAAAAGTAGCAGGAGAAGTCTTGGGTCCCTTTTTATATAGTGGGACCACTATGCTTCCTCTCCAAGGAGGTGGAAAACTTCTGTAAGCATAGCAATAAGAAAACACTGGGTAAAGGAAATGAGCCCATGCCAGGCTATCATGTTTAATGATAGCTATTGGGAGATCGTCTGGGCCCATAGCACCAGAGTACCTTGCCGATATTATAAAACTCTCTATTTCCTTACAGGAACGAGGGACATAGATATTCACCAGGGAGGGCCCAGGGAGGGCTCAGGAATTGACTCCTAATTAAAAACGTGTTTAGCGCATATAGCAGTGAAATATATTGGGTCCATTCTGCATAAGATATTAAAATGGCTTCTGCCTTATTTCTACTATCACAGATTCAGCACTTAGGGCCAAAAATTTATGTGAGTCACCAGACTGTGTGACCTCTCTCAATTTGATCCATTTGGAGTCCTCCACCCTCCTAAATTTGGAAGCCTTAAATCTGGTTCTTTCCGAATTTAACTTATTAATTTCCCTTTGACTGGACAATGATGCCTGCTTAAATTGGTCCCTTACTAAAGCATTCAATTCCCGATTTAGCTTTTTTACATTCCACAATGTAACCACCGGATGGTCAATTGCATTGAGTGTTTATTTATTTCCACATAATCTAAATAGAGGCAAATGCTTCTCATACCATCTAATGGGATTGTCCTGACCAGGACCAGAGCTCGAAATTTTAACATATCTCCCTAAGCATGTCAGATTTTTATTCAACCAAAAGGTACTCCCATTTATTCTATTGTACGTAATAGTTTCATTTCTCAGATTCCAATGATCAAGCATCTTAAATTCCAGATTAATATCCACTGATAAGATACTGTGGTCACCCAGATCCGTCCTCACTGTCTCAAATTGAGTATATGCTTCAAAGAGTTGATATGATTCCACTCTATAGTCTGTTAATGACTGATTCTATGCACAAAAGAAAATATGGAGTCAACAAGAGAATCGGGCACCTTAAGTGGAGGAATGTATAATTTTACCAGTAAAAGGGATGAATACAGACCTTGTGTCACATTACCCAAGCTCAGTTTTAAACACATGCAGAGTTTAGACAGGGAATAAAAACCAATGGGTTCCAATTTATACTGTTACTAAACAAGATAGTTAAACCTTCACTTGCGTGACCTTTTGCTGAAGGGTTTGCTTCCCAGGAGAAGACAAAAAAAATCCCATAACTAAAATCTACGCAGCTCCATGTTTCCTGAAGGCAGATTATCCATGGATTATAAATTATTAACAAACTGTATTTAAAACTTGGGTTTCCTACACCTGCCACGTTCCAGGACCGAATTTTTCCCCAGGGGCAACCTCCGCAACATGGGGAGTTTTTTATTTCCTTTAGGAGTGATGCAGCGCAAAAACCCAGGTAACGGGAAAAGCAAACCCGTACCGATATCCCCCCTGCGTCACAGACCCGACATCACACTAACTCATTCACACATGCAGTCATTGGTGGGGCCCATAATACCAACACTCACACTATTCTTTCACTGGTCTGCACACACAGGAGGGATGAGTAGTTCAAGCGCTGGACATGTAGGGAAATACCTTATAACCTATAGGGAGAAAAGTTATTTTACAAATTATACATTAATACACTTTCGCCTACAGATCTCAATCCTAAACGTCAAGGCACTCCTCCCACATGGTCAATGGACCATTTAGTTGGATTGGTTGATGGTGATTTAGAACCAGCTAAAACACATTTCAAGTTTTAGATCTTACCTTTCTTAATAAATCACAAACTCGTTTCTTGTTAATCAATATCTGTTTATCTAAATTTTCATGGTGGGTTAAATTCGCATTTGGAAAGTTTATATCAAATTTCATGTAAATCGCAGAACATCATATTTACCTAATCTGGCTATTTTGGAGTCCTCTAATTCATTGGTTCTGCATAATTAAATTTGCAGTCAGTCGTCCGAAAGCAGACCAAAGTTCAAAGTTCTTTGCTCAGCTCGCTACAGTCCCAAACGGTCGGCAAAGGACCAGAGACGTGCAAGCATCTATCATTGCCCGTAGATCTAAGGAAAGTTCGCAGTCTTCAAATAATCGGGCAGCATCCGGACCCTTTAGGATTCAGGAAACACAGCAGTCGCCCTAAGTAGCATCCATCCCTCTCTATTCTACCATGCATTTTTAAAATAAAATTGAAGCAAAGATGATACATTTTAATATTTTAGCACAGTCGTTATTGGCTGGTTGAGATTGTCGGATGTAGGTTTTTGAGATCTTAGTACAGTTCGAGGGGTGAGGTCATGAGTACGTTCAAAAGTCAGTCTGTTCCAGTTTATTGCAAGGTCGATTTTTTTCTGTCTTGGCTGTCTTCCCACTGTGTCCTTGTTCGGGTACATGGTGAACAAAGGTCGTGACGAGGTTTAGGAGGTTTCTTGCGCCTGCGCAGTTCACTCCGCGCCTCGTGGGAGAGTGGCCACTTCGTCGTGTAGCGTCTGCGGCCATCTTTGATTTAGGCCCAAATGCCAACTTAAGCGAAACAAACACAAAAGAGTAATTAATACATAGAAATAATAAATCTAATGTTAACCCCTTACTAATCCCTCTATGTGTTTGTATTTATCTAGCATGTAGCGACATTTAAAGCAATTATATTCACCTTTTCGATCATCCTCTTGGGCAACATTAGAAAACAAACATATATCATGCAGTATTCTATTACCACATATACTACCGTTAATATGCGTACAGATATTAGTTATAAAGGTTTATTTAGCCATGCAAAATGCAATTCCCACGTGTAATTCGGATATTAGTAATGTTGGTTTAATATACATGCAAACTTGTTTAATAATATTATAATTAATAGATTATATAATTAGTATTTTCATGCAGGATAGGGGAGGTATACAAAATGTTGTACTACCCGCTCCATCAATCCCCCCTTTGGTGATTTTAGCACCACAAAAGAGAACACAAAGAGAGCGAGGAAAAACGAGGTAACTTGTCCCCTTCCCCAAAGAACTTTAGAAAAACAAAATGGACAAGTTTTTGATGATTTCAAGGAGGCGTTGTGCGCTATCACCTTATTGGAAAATTAAAAAATTAAGGAATGCACAACTGTTGTAGAAAAAACCCCTCACCCACCTACCTAGTAGGTGGCATGCTTCATCATTGGGGCCCAGCTGGATTGCCTAGTACACTCCAGCTGTGCTACGACGCCTGAGTTACAGCGGAGCAGGATTGGTGAAGTTGAGCAGAGAGTGACATACTATGTGAGGTGTGGCTATAGGTTAAAAATGTCTCTGAGAGATACCCTTTTGAGAAAAATTTATTAGAAGGGTCCCAGGACAAATGTTAAAAATTATGCGGGATCACTGGTTAGGAATTTTATTTTCCTTAGTATCCCTTACGAATAAGGTCTACTAGTTTCAGCCTACTAGTTAGTTCCAGAGGCTTTCTTCAGGACCAAAAAAGAAATCGTGACTGGCCGCAAAAACATGCCAGGTGAAGTGGAAATATCAGCACACACCCTAAAGTGTGCTGTGAGTGTGGTGGCGATTTACTCACAGTATCTCCGTTTGAGAATACCTGAAAACAAAAGGTAAGTTAGTAAGAAAGAAAACATACAACAGTGGTAAACATGCATCTCGGATTGAATGCATGCACCTTTGTGCTAGTAGCCGGTGGTCTAATGCCAGTAGCATAGTGGACATGCACGAACACTAGAAAGAACTTGCGTGGCTACAATGAGCCCCAATGTGTAGATATACACGGGGAATCCTTAAGTGGATGGGTGTTAGGTGAGTCAATAGCGTAGTATCTTGGGGCACATGGTGCTCATAATCTCTATTGACTATTAGTAACGTGCGTGTGTTTGGTGCAACAAAATCTTGCATCTCACACACTCTATTGTGTTTGTGAATGGTAACGCTTGTGATGGCTAGTACAAACTCTGAGCGACATACGCGTGCATATCATTCTGATTGATTGAATTGTGGCGCGTTGCGTCTTAATTGCAAAGTATCGTGACGATTAACACACAGACAACAACATGAAAGACAAACAACATGTAAGCTGGTAAAGCGATCTCACTTGGATATCGAGGTGGTTATGCCTCTGATGACCGATCGGCGTGGCAAAATCCCCTCATGACCCTAATGAAAATAGAGAGGGAATGGCGATGTGTGGATCTTAAGGTTAGGCTGAATGAGAGTCCACGGGGTCAGTAACTGTGTATGCATAAGCCTCTCCTGCTCGTCTGGGCTTGTGTCGAGTGCCAGGGTAGCGAGTAGGTCAGCGTGATTGAATGAAGCCTAGTACTCACGTTTGTCAGGAGATTAAGGTCCGAAGTACCTAGTACGCCGATCAGGTCCGCTTGGTGAGCCCCGTACTGTTGGTAGGAGGGGGCTAAGAAGGAAGCGGAAGAAGGCGGAGTGTCACGTGGACGGCCTTGGAAGACTAGAACGGGGTGACTGTAACGGGTAATTGCTGCGCATGCGTTTGCGTGCAATAAAAAAAGAAAATAGTTACAAGGAGAATCCGGTACGATTAGGTTATGGAACAGAGGTAGTTGTGTAGTACCGTTGTAGTGCAAATGATCCTGTATGTTTAGAAGAATAATGCCGTGTTGGGAAATAAACTGGGTGTTTCCTATGAGTAGTGTGCTCAAGCGGTTTAATAAAGTTTTTGGCTCAGATGGTATGAAAGGAGAACCCAGAATGATTTGATTGAGGAACAGAGGTAATTCTGTAGTACCGCTGCGATGTAAGTCGGTGTAAGATTTATGTCATTCTGTGTATACAGAAGACTAGTAAAGTGTAGAAAAATGAACTTGGTGCCTCCCTGTGAGTAGTGTGCTCAACAGTCTTAATAAAGTTTTTTTAGGGGATGGCTCTAAATGGTATGGAAGAATGAGGATCAAGAGAGAAGGGTATTCTAACCTATTATGTATGTTGTAAAGTATTATAAGGTATAAAGCCTTGTGTGTATTTACTTTAAATATCAAGTGGTCGCTGTGCACAGATAGTATGGGCACAGTAGTCCTAGTGCGGAAGGGCAGAAATGACGTCCACATGGGGTCGTGTGAGCGGGAGATGGGGTTTCAGTAGCGACAAGCAACTGTCATTGAGGTTGATCATATGTCTGGGATAGTAATTAAGTTGCACATATATGTTCAACTATTAGGGAACGTGTAGTTTAAACTGTGGTTGTCTATGTGACACGCATTGATATTTATGAACGATGTATGCTATTCCAGGGTACGTTGTCGTTTAGCCCTGAGATGTGGGTTGAGAGTCTGTAGACCCAACGTTGTTCCTTTTCGAACAAACGCTCTTGGATGTTAGTATGATTAGACTCAAGTTGTTCAATTATAACCCAGGACATGTCGTTGGTAGTATGTCCCTTGGTTAGAAAATGTTCTGTGAGCTTTGTCGTGCTGCGTTTGCAACGGATGTTGCTGCGATGTTCGCAGATTCTGATTTTGACTTTTCTGCTAGTCATCCCGACATATTGTAATTTGCAGGGGCATGTGATGAGATAGATTACATTTGCCGAATTACAATTTGTATGTTTCATGATGGTCCAGGTTTTGCCCTGTTCGAGATGTAGGGTTTTTGTTGGTTGAGTAAGATGGCAAATGCTGCAGTTGCCACATGGGTAGTGGCCTGTCACTTCTGGTAATCCCCATGCATTCCGTACTGTGTTGGGGACATTTGGGACCTTTTTTGGTCTGGTGGATACAAGACTGTCTTTAAGGTTGTAAGACCTTTTATAGGAGAATAGAGGTTTGTCCCATTGCAGTTTGCCTAAAGTTACCATTTTCCAATTACTTTGAATGAGTTTAGCTACTTTGTTCGAAATGGAATTATAGGTAGTTACGCATGTGAGCGGTATTGATGTCATCGTATCAGCTTTGGGTTCCAAAAGGCTGTCTCGGTTTTGGTTCCTGGCTCTTTTTTGCGCTCTTTGGATAATTCTGTTAGGGTATCCACGGTTTTGTAGTTTTGTTGTCAATTCTTCTGATTGTCTTTTAAACTCTTTTATTTCGCTGCAATTTCGGCGCAGTCTGAGGTACTGGCCAAACAGTAAATTGTCCCTCAGGGGCCTTGGATGAAAACTTTGGAAATGTACCTCAGACTGCGCCGAAATTGCAGCGAAATAAAAGAGTTTAAAAGACAATCAGAAGAATTGACAACAAAACTACAAAACCGTGGATACCCTAACAGAATTATCCAAAGAGCGCAAAAAAGAGCCAGGAACCAAAACCGAGACAGCCTTTTGGAACCCAAAGCTGATACGATGACATCAATACCGCTCACATGCGTAACTACCTATAATTCCATTTCGAACAAAGTAGCTAAACTCATTCAAAGTAATTGGAAAATGGTAACTTCAGGCAAACTGCAATGGGACAAACCTCTATTCTCCTATAAAAGGTCTTACAACCTTAAAGACAGTCTTGTATTCACCAGACCAAAAAAGGTCCCAAATGTCCCCAACACAGTACGGAATGCATGGGGATTACCAGAAGTGACAGGCCACTACCCATGTGGCAACTGCAGCATTTGCCATCTTACTCAACCAACAAAAACCCTACATCTCGAACAAGGCAAAACCTGGACCATCATGAAACATACAAATTGTAATTCGGCAAATGTAATCTATCTCATCACATGCCCCTGCAAATTACAATATGTCGGGATGACTAGCAGAAAAGTCAAAATCAGAATCTGCGAACATCGCAGCAACATCCGTTGCAAACGCAGCACGACAAAGCTCACAGAACATTTTCTAACCAAGGGACATACTACCAACGACATGTCCTGGGTTATAATTGAACAACTTGAGTCTAATCATACTAACATCCAAGAGCGTTTGTTCGAAAAGGAACAACGTTGGGTCTACAGACTCTCAACCCACATCTCAGGGCTAAATGACAACGTACCCTGGAATAGCATACATCGTTCATAAATATCAATGCGTGTCACATAGACAACCACAGTTTAAACTACACGTTCCCTAATAGTTGAACATATATGTGCAACTTAATTACTATCCCAGACATATGATCAACCTCAATGACAGTTGCTTGTCGCTACTGAAACCCCATCTCCCGCTCACACGACCCCATGTGGACGTCATTTCTGCCCTTCCGCACTAGGACTACTGTGCCCATACTATCTGAGCACAGCGACCACTTGATATTTAAAGTAAATACACACAAGGCTTTATACCTTATAATACTTTACAACATACATTATAGGTTAGAATACCCTTCTCTCTTGATCCTCATTCTTCCATACCATTTAGAGCCATCCCCTAAAAAAACTTTATTAAGACTCTTGAGCACACTACTCACAGGGAGGCACCAAGTTCATTTTTCTACACTTTACTAGTCTTCTGTATACACAGAATGACATAAATCTTACACCGACTTACATCGCAGCGGTACTACAGAATTACCTCTGTTCCTGAATCAAATCATTCTGGGTTCTCCTTTCATACCATCTGAGCCAAAAACTTTATTAAACCGCTTGAGCACACTCCTCATAGGAAACACCCAGTTTATTTCCCAACACGGCATTATTCTTCTAAACATACAGGATCATTTGCACTACAACGGTACTACACAACTACCTCTGTTCCATAACCTAATCATACCGGATTCTCCTTGTAAC
This sequence comes from Triturus cristatus, assembly GCF_964204655.1. NCBI lineage: Eukaryota > Metazoa > Chordata > Amphibia > Caudata > Salamandridae > Triturus > Triturus cristatus. The sequence goes on along the minus strand of NC_140580.1, from coordinate 459,679,557 downwards.
TATTTTCTTTTTTTATTGCACGCAAGCGCATGCGCAGCAATTACCCGTTACAGTCACCCCGTTCTAGTCTTCCAAGGCCGTCCACGTGACACTCCGCCTTCTTCCGCTTCCTTCTTAGCCCCCTCCTACCAACAGTACGGGGCTCACCAAGCGGACCTGATCGGCGTACTAGGTACTTCGGACCTTAATCTCCTGACAAACGTGAGTACTAGGCTTCATTCAATCACGCTGACCTACTCGCTACCCTGGCACTCGACACAAGCCCAGACGAGCAGGAGAGGCTTATGCATACACAGTTACTGACCCCGTGGACTCTCATTCAGCCTAACCTTAAGATCCACACATGGCCATTCCCTCTCTATTTTCATTAGGGTCATGAGGGGATTTTGCCACGCCGATCGGTCATCAGAGGCATAACCACCTCGATATCCAAGTGAGATCGCTTTACCAGCTTACATGTTGTTTGTCTTTCATGTTGTTGTCTGTGTGTTAATCGTCACGATACTTTGCAATTAAGACGCAACGCGCCACAATTCAATCAATCAGAATGATATGCACGCGTATGTCGCTAAGAGTTTGTACTAGCCATCACAAGCGTTACCATTCACAAACACAATAGAGTGTGTGAGATGCAAGATTTTGTTGCACCAAACACACGCACGTTACTGATAGTCAATAGAGATTATGAGCACCATGTGCCCCAAGATACTACGCTATTGACTCACCTTACACCCATCCACTTAAGGATTCCCCGTGTATATCTACACATTGGGGCACATTGTAGCCACGCAAGTTCTTTCTAGTGTTCGTGCATGTCCACTATGCTACTGGCATTAGACCAACGGCTACTAGCACAAAGGTGCATGCATTCAATCCGAGATGCATGTTTACCACTGTTGTATGTTTTCTTTCTTACTAACTTACCTTTTGTTTTCAGGTATTCTCAAACGGAGATACTGTGAGTAAATCGCCACCACACTCACAGCACACTTTAGGGTGTGTGCTGATATTTCCACTTCACCTGGCATGTTTTTGCGGCCAGTCACGATTTCTTTTTTGGTCCTGAAGAAAGCCTCTGGAACTAACTAGTAGGCTGAAACTAGTAGACCTTATTCGTAAGGGATACTAAGGAAAATAAAATTCCTAACCAGTGATCCCGCATAATTTTTAACATTTGTCCTGGGACCCTTCTAATAAATTTTTCTCAAAAGGGTATCTCTCAGAGACATTTTTAACCTATAGCCACACCTCACATAGTATGTCACTCTCTGCTCAACTTCACCAATCCTGCTCCGCTGTAACTCAGGCGTCGTAGCACAGCTGGAGTGTATTAGGCAATCCAGCTGGGCCCCAATGATGAAGCATGCCACCTACTAGGTAGGTGGGTGAGGGGTTTTTTCTACAACAGTTGTGCATTCCTTAATTTTTTAATTTTCCAATAAGGTGATAGCGCACAACGCCTGCTTGAAATCATCAAAAACTTGTCCATTTTGTTTTTCTAAAGTTCTTTGGGGAAGGGGACAAGTTACCTCATTTTTCCTTGCTCTCTTTGTGTTCTCTTTTGAAATTACAGCGCACAGCTGTGAGAGCCAATTTATTATTTTTTATCCATATACAGACGCTTGGCTGTACTCTGTATCAATTTTCTCACATGACTCGTTCCATCTACAACTCTTAAGACACCATGGCTGAAAACGCAGGACTCACGTTCACAGATGAGGATGTAAGCAACATCTTAGCAGCATCCCCACTACTAGCAGACTTTAACGTGGCACAAACCATCTCACAAAGTGCCTACTGGGAAAACTTGTCCAAGAAAAAAAGAACACGAATCAGAACAATACTACACAGGGTCATACTAACTGAATATTTACGATCTAACACGGCCCCAAAGGGCCTCATAGTAACAAATGGGCCACAAATTTTTTTGGATGATGCAGCATTCCGTAGAGACTGGGCACAAATTGCATGGCATTGCACCAGAGATTGGATTATCCTTATAATTCAAACAGCAAAAAGACTCTCGATGCCATTCTGATAGACATCCAGGCAACAGAACAGCATTTCAAGACTACACTGACTTCATACAAAAAAAGATTAGAGGAAGTCAACAAAGAGATTGCAGACTATAAAGAAGAACTTACACAGTCCAAAATTCAACAATTTCAAAAAGATCTAAAGAAATTCTCATTTGTCAAAACATATCCATATTCAGATGCAGATTATAAAGCGCCAACAAGATCAACCCATTCCACATCATCGGAAGAGGGGTCATCAGTACACAGCGGCGGCAGCAGTGACAGTTCTGGATCAGACAAAAGTTACTACAGAAACAAACAACGTGGAAGAGGTAGAGGAAGAAACACACAGTGGCAACAACCATGGCCCAACACATAACCAGGAATATTACCCAACTATCAGGCTCCTTTTCCACCTATGACTCAACCCATGTTCTATGGATGGAACCCCCAATTTCAACAACCGCCACCCCAATTCGGCAACCCTAGTCAACGGTTTCCTTTTTTAGGATCAGGCTAGAGGGGACGAGGAAGACGCCCACGGAGAGGCCAAGTCCATTGGGAGGACAACGAGCACCCGAGCGCCAACACACGCAGCAGGACAAAGGAACCACAACCGGGAACAAGCACAAGCAGAGTTTAATAACTAACCTCTCAGACCACACTCTCACAACAGCAGAAGAAGAGGTACTGAATAGAGGGCTAGGTTTTTCACCCACAGCCAGACTCGATAAATTCAAACTGCATTGTGAATTATCAGAATTTTTTCGTAAACTCAAACTCAAAGCATTCATTGAATATTTACCATCAAACGACAGTCAACAAGACGAAATGGGCGACACCACCCTTAAACTAAAATCAACATTCATTCCTCCACCCCACACAACACCAGCGGAACTCATCGCCTTCGAACAAGCAATATACAAAGGTGTTGAGAATACCCATGAGAATCAAGTATTCAGCAACACCTCAGCTCAACAGTTCAACGCCATAAGAAGTCTCAAAAACAACAGAGACATTATCATAAAACCAGCAGATAAAGGCGGAGGCATAGTTATACAAAACAAGAATGCTTACCACTTGGAATGCACACGCCTTCTAGACGATCCAAAGAACTACAGAATTCTGGACGAAGATCCTACTGACAAACTAAAAACCAAAATTGACATCTTGGTGCATGAAGCAGAATCCAATGGTGATATCAGCAAACAAGAAGCATCCTTCCTTACCTCAGGTGGCAAAACTACTCCATATTTCTACACCATTCCAAAAATCCATAAAAATAAAACACCACCTCCTGGTAGACCAATCGTTTCAGGTATAGGTTCACTACTCGAACCCCTGTCCCGCTTTTGCGACTTCTATTTGCAACCACTGGTTCAATCCACACCTGCCTACTTAAAAGATACCAAAGACTTACTGAACCAAATCAATAATCTTGAGTTCAACCCTACTACATCTATCCTTGTAAGCCTGGACATAGAAAGCCTATACACCAGCCTTCCCCAAGATGACACCCTCGAGGTTATTCGCACTTCCCTCGACAAAACGACCTGGGTTTACAATACCCCTAAATCCTTCATAATAGCATGTGCTGAAATAGCACTCAAAGACAATTTCTTTGAATATGAAGGCACCCTTTTTCTCCAACAGTACGGTACATCTATGGGAAGCACTTTTGCTCCTAGTGTAGCGGGTCTGTATGTGGCTAATTTTGAAGATTTATATATCTTTAACCATGAATCACCATATATTCAGGACATTACTTTCTACAAGAGGTACATCGATGATGTATTCCTGATTTGGACAAGCGACACCCAAAGACGCGGTGATTTCTTAAAATGGATAAACACACTTGATCCTAATTTACGTTTCACTCACACTACAAGCAGTGCCAACATCACTTTCTTGGACCTGGAGATTGAAGCACGAAACCGGGTACTTTTGACAAAAACTCACTTCAAACCAACGGCCAAAAATTCCCTTTTACATTTCCAAAGTTTTCATCCAAGGCCACTGAGGGACAATTTACCGTTTGGCCAGTACCTCAGACTGCGCCGAAATTGCAGCGAAATAAAAGAGTTTAAAAGACAATCAGAAGAATTGACAACAAAACTACAAAACCGTGGATACCCTAACAGAATTATCCAAAGAGCGCAAAAAAGAGCCAGGAACCAAAACCGAGACAGCCTTTTGGAACCCAAAGCTGATACGATGACATCAATACCGCTCACATGCGTAACTACCTATAATTCCATTTCGAACAAAGTAGCTAAACTCATTCAAAGTAATTGGAAAATGGTAACTTCAGGCAAACTGCAATGGGACAAACCTCTATTCTCCTATAAAAGGTCTTACAACCTTAAAGACAGTCTTGTATCCACCAGACCAAAAAAGGTCCCAAATGTCCCCAACACAGTACGGAATGCATGGGGATTACCAGAAGTGACAGGCCACTACCCATGTGGCAACTGCAGCATTTGCCATCTTACTCAACCAACAAAAACCCTACATCTCGAACAAGGCAAAACCTGGACCATCATGAAACATACAAATTGTAATTCGGCAAATGTAATCTATCTCATCACATGCCCCTGCAAATTACAATATGTCGGGATGACTAGCAGAAAAGTCAAAATCAGAATCTGCGAACATCGCAGCAACATCCGTTGCAAACGCAGCACGACAAAGCTCACAGAACATTTTCTAACCAAGGGACATACTACCAACGACATGTCCTGGGTTATAATTGAACAACTTGAGTCTAATCATACTAACATCCAAGAGCGTTTGTTCGAAAAGGAACAACGTTGGGTCTACAGACTCTCAAAAAAACAACAAAACTATCCTACACCTATATATTTGAATTTTAAGGCTATAAGTCCATATGAATAAAGTAATACCCACAGACTAGGTGTACAAAAATATATATGACAAAGTCATTTAATAAATTTTTTTCATTTTTTCTGAAAGACTGTTATTTATCTATTTAACATAAAAAATGAATTACAACATTTAGACAAAATCAATGTGTCAACAACAAAACACCATGTCAACGGAAGTATAAATACAAAACAATAGTGATAAACATCAAAACATCATACAGAACCAACAAAGGTACAAAAAAGGTACATATAAAGCAATACAATTTTTATATAAAAACAGTTCATCATAAAAAGTGCAATCAAGTGTAACTGCCAAGACAAGCGCCAACGCGCGTTTCGGAGCTAAACAGTATATTTGGCTCCTTCCTCAGGGCGTGTAAGGTAGGTCTTTCAGGCGACAGCACATACTACGCACATATCCTTGACAAGCGTCTGGTGGTGTAGAAGTTGACAAAATTTCAAAGTTTTGTAACCATAAGTCTGTGGGCAAAAAGTATGAATGGGTAAATATGCTCTTAAACTAGAACAAATAAGGCTGGAAAGGATAAAAAACAGGGGTAAAAATCAGAAAAGGTGATAACCAAACGACCCAAAAATTGCAGTGACTTTTCTCTCCCTAAAAGGAAAAATATATGTATGTATATGCACACCAAAAGAGGTTCAGATGACCCAGTGATCGAGAAAGTATATAGAACCAAAGAATATGTTAAAAAGATATGAATAGTACAGATACCAATCACCAGATAATGCGCTATACAAAATTAGAATCACCTACTTTTAGCGTATTGGGTTACTGGGAAAACATCCAGCATAAGATAGCTAATCTAGTGAGCTATCTGGAGCTACAAAGAAGAAATAAAATACATTAATGATAATGGAAAGAACCATAAATAGCCAAGATCGTCACAGGCTGGACCTAAAGATAAACAATAGATCCCATTAAGAACACTAAGGAGCAGATGAAAGGTATAACCCTAGTACGTGTTCAACCTAAAGAGATTCCAAATGGAGTCATACATATGTAGTATTTAAAAAAAAGACTATAAACAAGATATGACCAACAGCGCTGGTCTACTAGCAGTAGATCTACTGTTTCGAATGCACAACTATTTGTAGGTACAATAGATAGCATTACGAAATAAAGGTGTATATGCTAGGGGCAAGGAATGAATGGCGTCCCAGCTTCCTTGATCTCAGTATTATATAGTAGCCTACCCTATTCTACTGAACTGGTATATGACCAGATAATTTTTAAATGTATACGGTAGGAATACAATTCTATTTCAAGGTATGACAAACAAGAATTTTATCTCTAGTTGCACTCCTATAGTTGTTGACTTTGCATTGCGGGATCCAAAATACAATATAAAGTGACAACAATGCATTAGCTTAACGGATCCAATGGGGCTGTCTTACTTGTGATGTCGACAATTATAAATTCCGCCGTTTCGGGTGTCTCCACTGGTTAGGAGGCTCATTATGAAGTAGTGTAACCAATCTGCTTCTATGGTAAGAAAAAAACGATCTGAATACAGATCCGTTCCCTAAGGTTTAAGGAAGAGTTTAACGGAAAGACGTTAATCGAATTAACTTACCGATAGAGATAAAATAAGGAATAGAACCAGAGGAGTCTGTAATTATTCCGACCCGTAGAGTGATCCCCGTCTTATAAGCATCCTAATAGGGTAAATCGATGAAATATCTGGAAGGATTAGAATATTGAACGCATAAGTACACCAGAAAGTTTAATCAAGAATGCCCCAGTATCAAGCTCTTAAATCTCTGGCAGAAAATTCTGAATTGACTATTAAACCGGCAGATAAGGGAGGAGGGATTGTTGTTCTTGATAGCACTATGTACAAACAACAAATTCATGCTATGCTCAACATCCCTGAACACTATACTAAATTTAGGATATATCCTGAACGTAGTATTAAAACCCAGATTCTTAACATTACTCAAAATGCTTTGGAAAGAGGGTCTATATGTGAACAAGAATTTGACTATCTAAATACAGAGTTTCACCGAATACCCATTCTCTACGGAGTTCCTAAAATACATAAAAACTTGACCCTTCCTCCCTTCAGGCCCATTGTATCCACCATCGGATCGCTGACGGAACCGCTATCCAAATATATAGACACCTTTTTACAACCTCTTGCATCCAAGTTACATGGTTACATTAAGGACACTGGACATCTAATTAGTACAATTGAGGGCATCCACTTCAATACTGACACGGATTTTCTTGTGTCCATGGACATAGAAGCCCTATATACTAATATTCCACTAACTGGAGCATTGGAAGCGGTCAAAAAAACTCTCATTGATAACAACTTTTTAGGTGACCGATTGTTTCTTTTGGAATGTCTGGCCATCGTCCTTAAAGAGAACTACTTTGAGTTTGAAGGTGAAATTTTTAAACAAATACAGGGAGTCAGCATGGGCGCTGCCTGTGCGCCCAATGTAGCTAATATCTACATGGGACAATTTGAAACTAGGTTTATATTCAACGAGATGGCCCCATTTAGTGAGAACATCTTAAGGTGGCATCGATTTATCGATGACATCTTTTTTATCTGGAGAGGCCCTAAAGAACAGCTAGATGAATTTATCCTTTGGATTAACCTTTGTGACACCCACCTCAAATTTAGTCCCAATATTAGTCAAAATAAAATTGAATTCCTTGATATCTGGATCGAAAACATTGATGAAAAGATTGAAGTCAGTCTCTATACCAAACCTACAGCCAAAAACACTCTTCTTCAGTACTCAAGCTACCATCCTCGTAGTCAAAAAGACAACATCCCGTTCAGCCAATTCCTGCGTTTACGCAGGAATTGTACGACCATACAGAATTTTGATTTTCATGCTGAACAACTAAAAGATAAACTTTCTAATAGAGGATATCCTCACAGATTGATAAAAAATGCTTATAAAAGAGCCAAATACTACGACAGGACAGTTTTGTTCCAAAACAAAGAGTCTAAAACTGAAGACAAACTGGTATGTGTGACCACTCACTCAACCATCAATCACAAGATCAGACAAATCATCAATAACGAATGGCATATTCTAAACTCGGATCACTGTAAAAAGACTCTCCCCAAGCCAATTTTTGCATTTCGACGAAATAGAAATCTGAGGAATGCGCTGGTTAAATCCAGAGGTACTGTTACTAACTCCTTCATTCAGAAATCTATTACAGGTACCAATCCCATCATGGGTACACACAAATGTGGTGGTTGCCATGCATGTCAATTTGCTATGGTTACCGATAAGCTTGATTGGGACAAAAAAACCTTTTTCTTTAAAGATATGACTAACTGTCGTAGCCAGCATGTAGTCTATCTCATCTTGTGCCCATGCGGCCTCGGCTACGTAGGTGAGACCAGTAGGGAATTTCGAGTCCGCCTGAGTGAACATAAGTCGGCCATCTCCAACCAGCGCGCTGGTGCCCCCCTGGTTCTACATTGGACTGAAAAAAATCACTCTGTCCTTGATCTCCGTTGGATGATCTTGGAACATATTCGTTCCCCGAAGGATGGCAACATTGACGCTGTTAGACGAAAAAGAGAGGTGTTCTGGATGTTTACTCTTAAAACATGCGAAAAAGGTCTTAATGAACACCTTCCATGGGAAAATGCTATCCAATAAGTGTCCCATATTATTGGGTCTTGTTTATTCTGTTCCCCCTGTTCTGGATATATTCGGTTTGTAACATCTCCTAGCCTTGTGCGTATCTGTCCCTTATGAATTAGATGTGGATCTCCTGTTATCTCTAGAAACTCACTCCGCTATTACAATTCCTGCAGTGATGTGTCTCATAAAGTTATTTATTTCTTCTCACTTCTCTGACCAGTGTAGATCTCTATTGATTATTTGTTATATATATATTTTTTTGTTATATTTTCGTCATTCTTGGTTTTGCGCTCATTCATAATAGCTTAGCTGTATTTATAAACTTAAAAGGCCATATGAGGAATTCATCCTGCTTCAGTTCCAATATGGCCCCTTACTTTGTGGCACTGATATAATAGTTTGGTTTAGTCCTTTTTTTATTTCGGTGGTTACATCGATCGGACAAACTAATGGGACTTGGTTAGTCCTTTTCTTATCTCTCTTAAATTTTGGCTTCATTTCCGTTTCGCACTCCTTTTAAGGAAGACGCTTAGACCGGCACTGATCTTTACCAATTGCATGGACACCGCCGTACCCGTTAGACGTGTTAATCTGCTTATTCAGGTAAATTTCTACTAACCTGCCCACCGCGTTTGGGCTATCCTTTGTAGCGCCACACTGGGGCATTCTTGATTAAACTTTCTGGTGTACTTATGCGTTCAATATTCTAATCCTTCCAGATATTTCATCGATTTACCCTATTAGGATGCTTATAAGACGGGGATCACTCTACGGGTCGGAATAATTACAGACTCCTCTGGTTCTATTCCTTATTTTATCTCTATCGGTAAGTTAATTCGATTAACGTCTTTCCGTTAAACTCTTCCTTAAACCTTAGGGAACGGATCTGTATTCAGATCGTTTTTTTCTTACCATAGAAGCAGATTGGTTACACTACTTCATAATGAGCCTCCTAACCAGTGGAGACACCCGAAACGGCGGAATTTATAATTGTCGACATCACAAGTAAGACAGCCCCATTGGATCCGTTAAGCTAATGCATTGTTGTCACTTTATATTGTATTTTGGATCCCGCAATGCAAAGTCAACAACTATAGGAGTGCAACTAGAGATAAAATTCTTGTTTGTCATACCTTGAAATAGAATTGTATTCCTACCGTATACATTTAAAAATTATCTGGTCATATACCAGTTCAGTAGAATAGGGTAGGCTACTATATAATACTGAGATCAAGGAAGCTGGGACGCCATTCATTCCTTGCCCCTAGCATATACACCTTTATTTCGTAATGCTATCTATTGTACCTACAAATAGTTGTGCATTCGAAACAGTAGATCTACTGCTAGTAGACCAGCGCTGTTGGTCATATCTTGTTTATAGTCTTTTTTTTAAATACTACATATGTATGACTCCATTTGGAATCTCTTTAGGTTGAACACGTACTAGGGTTATACCTTTCATCTGCTCCTTAGTGTTCTTAATGGGATCTATTGTTTATCTTTAGGTCCAGCCTGTGACGATCTTGGCTATTTATGGTTCTTTCCATTATCATTAATGTATTTTATTTCTTCTTTGTAGCTCCAGATAGCTCACTAGATTAGCTATCTTATGCTGGATGTTTTCCCAGTAACCCAATACGCTAAAAGTAGGTGATTCTAATTTTGTATAGCGCATTATCTGGTGATTGGTATCTGTACTATTCATATCTTTTTAACATATTCTTTGGTTCTATATACTTTCTCGATCACTGGGTCATCTGAACCTCTTTTGGTGTGCATATACATACATATATTTTTCCTTTTAGGGAGAGAAAAGTCACTGCAATTTTTGGGTCGTTTGGTTATCACCTTTTCTGATTTTTACCCCTGTTTTTTATCCTTTCCAGCCTTATTTGTTCTAGTTTAAGAGCATATTTACCCATTCATACTTTTTGCCCACAGACTTATGGTTACAAAACTTTGAAATTTTGTCAACTTCTACACCACCAGACGCTTGTCAAGGATATGTGCGTAGTATGTGCTGTCGCCTGAAAGACCTACCTTACACGCCCTGAGGAAGGAGCCAAATATACTGTTTAGCTCCGAAACGCGCGTTGGCGCTTGTCTTGGCGGTTACACTTGATTGCACTTTTTATGATGAACTGTTTTTATATAAAAATTGTATTGCTTTATATGTACCTTTTTTGTACCTTTGTTGGTTCTGTATGATGTTTTGATGTTTATCACTATTGTTTTGTATTTATACTTCCGTTGACATGGTGTTTTGTTGTTGACACATTGATTTTGTCTAAATGTTGTAATTCATTTTTTATGTTAAATAGATAAATAACAGTCTTTCAGAAAAAATGAAAAAAATTTATTAAATGACTTTGTCATATATATTTTTGTACACCTAGTCTGTGGGTATTACTTTATTCATATGGACTTATAGCCTTAAAATTCAAATATATAGGTGTAGGATAGTTTTGTTGTTTTTTTGATTATATTTCCCTGATATTTCCTACACACATTTTGTAAATTCAGGGTCCCTCTGCTGTAGTCTACAGACTCTCAACCCACATCTCAGGGCTAAATGACAACGTACCCTGGAATAGCATACATCGTTCATAAATATCAATGCGTGTCACATAGACAACCACAGTTTAAACTACACGTTCCCTAATAGTTGAACATATATGTGCAACTTAATTACTATCCCAGACATATGATCAACCTCAATGACAGTTGCTTGTCGCTACTGAAACCCCATCTCCCGCTCACACGACCCCATGTGGACGTCATTTCTGCCCTTCCGCACTAGGACTACTGTGCCCATACTATCTGAGCACAGCGACCACTTGATATTTAAAGTAAATACACACAAGGCTTTATACCTTATAATACTTTACAACATACATTATAGGTTAGAATACCCTTCTCTCTTGATCCTCATTCTTCCATACCATTTAGAGCCATCCCCTAAAAAAACTTTATTAAGACTCTTGAGCACACTACTCACAGGGAGGCACCAAGTTCATTTTTCTACACTTTACTAGTCTTCTGTATACACAGAATGACATAAATCTTACACCGACTTACATCGCAGCGGTACTACAGAATTACCTCTGTTCCTGAATCAAATCATTCTGGGTTCTCCTTTCATACCATCTGAGCCAAAAACTTTATTAAACCGCTTGAGCACACTCCTCATAGGAAACACCCAGTTTATTTCCCAACACGGCATTATTCTTCTAAACATACAGGATCATTTGCACTACAACGGTACTACACAACTACCTCTGTTCCATAACCTAATCATACCGGATTCTCCTTGTAACTATTTTCTTTTTTTATTGCACGCAAGCGCATGCGCAGCAATTACCCGTTACAGTCACCCCGTTCTAGTCTTCCAAGGCCGTCCACGTGACACTCCGCCTTCTTCCGCTTCCTTCTTAGCCCCCTCCTACCAACAGTACGGGGCTCACCAAGCGGACCTGATCGGCGTACTAGGTACTTCGGACCTTAATCTCCTGACAAACGTGAGTACTAGGCTTCATTCAATCACGCTGACCTACTCGCTACCCTGGCACTCGACACAAGCCCAGACGAGCAGGAGAGGCTTATGCATACACAGTTACTGACCCCGTGGACTCTCATTCAGCCTAACCTTAAGATCCACACATCGCCATTCCCTCTCTATTTTCATTAGGGTCATGAGGGGATTTTGCCACGCCGATCGGTCATCAGAGGCATAACCACCTCGATATCCAAGTGAGATCGCTTTACCAGCTTACATGTTGTTTGTCTTTCATGTTGTTGTCTGTGTGTTAATCGTCACGATACTTTGCAATTAAGACGCAACGCGCCACAATTCAATCAATCAGAATGATATGCACGCGTATGTCGCTAAGAGTTTGTACTAGCCATCACAAGCGTTACCATTCACAAACACAATAGAGTGTGTGAGATGCAAGATTTTGTTGCACCAAACACACGCACGTTACTGATAGTCAATAGAGATTATGAGCACCATGTGCCCCAAGATACTACGCTATTGACTCACCTTACACCCATCCACTTAAGGATTCCCCGTGTATATCTACACATTGGGGCACATTGTAGCCACGCAAGTTCTTTCTAGTGTTCGTGCATGTCCACTATGCTACTGGCATTAGACCAACGGCTACTAGCACAAAGGTGCATGCATTCAATCCGAGATGCATGTTTACCACTGTTGTATGTTTTCTTTCTTACTAACTTACCTTTTGTTTTCAGGTATTCTCAAACGGAGATACTGTGAGTAAATCGCCACCACACTCACAGCACACTTTAGGGTGTGTGCTGATATTTCCACTTCACCTGGCATGTTTTTGCGGCCAGTCACGATTTCTTTTTTGGTCCTGAAGAAAGCCTCTGGAACTAACTAGTAGGCTGAAACTAGTAGACCTTATTCGTAAGGGATACTAAGGAAAATAAAATTCCTAACCAGTGATCCCGCATAATTTTTAACATTTGTCCTGGGACCCTTCTAATACATTTTTCTCAAAAGGGTATCTCTCAGAGACATTTTTAACCTATAGCCACACCTCACATAGTATGTCACTCTCTGCTCAACTTCACCAATCCTGCACCGCTGTAACTCAGGCGTCGTAGCACAGCTGGAGTGTACTAGGCAATCCAGCTGGGCCCCAATGATGAAGCCTGCCACCTACTAGGTAGGTGGGTGGGGGGTTTTTTCTACAACAGTTGTGCATTCCTTAATTTTTTAATTTTCCAATAAGGTGATAGCGCACAACGCCTGCTTGAAATCATCAAAAACTTGTCCATTTTGTTTTTCTAGATTTTATCACCACACCATTAAAATTTTGTATCAATTTGTCATGTAAAGCGAAATAAATTCTTTGTTTTAATTCACATCTCTGTTTCCCCAATTTCTTCTCTTCTTGCTGTTTTATACATACTTTCTTTCATCTCCTCTAATTCTACTTCTTCAAATTCCCTCTCTTGTCTCTTATTCTGTCATCAAATTTTCTCTTTTTAACTTTTTCTGTATTTTCTTTCTTTTATGACATAAACATCCTAGTCTTAAAATTAATACTATAAAAATCACACATGTTAATGGAAATAAGATCTTACCTATAAAGGTACCACCTAAGTTTAGTAAGAAATCTTTAATAGAAAAAAATTCTTTCCAATCTTTTCCCAAAAACTTTCAACCTCCAGTGGTGCAATTTCCTCATGCAAATCAGTTATATTTTTAATGTAGACTTTCAGATCTTTACTTTCGTCAGGAATGCAAGTATAACAATGTTGAACTTTCAGCATTCCACAGACTCCACCCTCTTTTGCCAATAATATATCAAGGGCAAGTCGATTTTGCATTACCATAGCACGCATGGCAACCATTTCAGTATTTACCAATAAAAATCCCCCAGCGGTGCTTGTTGACAAGCGATCCACTACTGTTGATAGTTTTCTAATTTTGTGTGCATTCAGAGATATTCCCACTGCTGGTATCAATGCTCCAAAAATGTCTCCTACTATTCCTGACCAAGATTCTCTCTTTCTACATGCTAGATGACTACCTAACTTATGTACACCATCTTCTCCTCTTCCCATGTGGAATAACTTTGGGAAAACCAGACCTACATAACATGTGCCATACCAATGGTCCGGCAATCGATAATATGCTTTGTTCCTGCAGATAAAATATAGCCCAGGAAAAACTGGATAATTTCCTCCTTTAAATCCCCATCCACCCATGATTCAGTATGTATCATGGCATTCACTGTTCCCTACAAAGTAATTATCATATGCAGTTTGATTCCTTCGAATACACAACTTTCCTTTCTGAGGACAATCTAAAGCCATAGTTGGACTAGCTTCTCCTTTCAAATGTTTTTCCATTTCATCATCCCAAACGGTCTTTTCTTCTGTTCCTTCATGTACTTTCCTTTGCATTTTTAATCTCCTTTGTTCAACCATATCTAAAAACGTCTTTTCCTCTTTCTTTAAACTGCAAGTCAAATTGTTTCTAAATATAGATTCTAATGTTAGTTCTTTAGTCTCTAAGAAAAATTCACCTAATACCTTTGCAGGCTTTACTTTATTCAATTTGTTAATCACAGGTACTTGTGAAAATATGTTATCTACATCTGAAAAATAATATTCTAACTTCCCTATTTTGTAAAACAAACTAGCTATTGCACTACATGTTATTCCATAGGTTACTGGGAGGTGATGGTAGGTCACTCCCTCTGATACAGATGCAGGTAGCTGCATGCAAACGTAGCAGTCCCTCACATCCATTGTTTTTACATACTCATACAGTAGTTTCGAAAATACATTGTTAGAGAAATCATTTATAGACCTATCTTTATGTAGATAATTCCTGTCTATTTTAGTGAGATATACTTTCTGTATCTTTTCTATATTTGTTTTATTCTCACTATGTCCTTCTATTGTCTCTAAGGTAATCTTAAATGAGATCATCAAAGCTAACACACTCCATAGAAGCATTAGTAATCCTGTACAACAACAGCACATTTTAAACCATCGTTTTAGAAATACACATTTAGCTTTTCTACTTTCTGTGTTTGCCATTTTTGTAAATTGATCAGTGTCTTTTGACTTAGCCTCTTCTACTTCAAACCTAGCTTTGGCTAACCCAAGGCTCTAAGCACCTACTTGGTTCTATCAGTTATGTATTTTCCTGTATTTTCTTTTCTTTCCATTAGCAGCACTTTTGTCTTGTTCAGTTTGGCATTTGATCGTCTCTCACTTTTCTCTCATAATCTTGGTACAGAACTTCCTGAACATCCGTTTCTTCTCCAATATCGGACAAGATAACTCTCAGGATTTCCGACTCTTTGTCTTCCTCAACCACTTCTGGTACAGTCACCTCTGGGTTTTCTTGGCTATCCGCCTCTTCTTTTATTTCAGGCAGTGCCACATACAACCATTCTGGCGACTTATACTTCTGGTTAGGTTTTCTCATTCTTTTGCTTTTCTCTACTGTAGTTACTTTCTCGGTCTTCGATTTTTCTTGACTAGATACTTCATTCACTTGTTCTGCTCTGGGTGAATCCACTTGTGTCAGCCGATATCTCAGTCTCTTTATTTTATTCTGCCAAATTTCATCTCTTGCTGACCTTTTCAGTTTTCTTCCTTTATCATTCTTTTCAGCTCTCCATGCTCTCTTTCTCAGGACTCGACCTTCTGGTACATCTCCTTCACTATCCTCTGATTCTGTTTCAACTTGCTTTTTGCTTTCAACTGTTCTTCTTTCCACCACTTCTTTTGTTTTCCCTATTTCTGTCCCTCCTCGTGTTTCTTGCACAATATCTTCCTGCTGACTAACTGTCCCTTCCACTAACTGGATGCTTGAATTCCCTACAACTCCTCGGGGGTCTTCCGTAGAAATCTTTCCCTCACTTTCTGTATCTGGCACTTGTTCATCTACTTTTGGTATTTCAGGTGGAATTTCTCTCAGCTTTTCATCAGGAATTTCCTTATCAATAATTTCTTTCATTGTCTCTTCACTGCTTTTCTCTTTTCCGGAGCGTACCGGTATCTGTTCAGTCTCTGAATCTGAGCTGGTATCAGAAATCTGCAACCTCCTTCTCAAGGGAATATTCTCCGGGGCAAATGTCAAGTTTGGCTCTGTCTCCCCCCTTTCAGGATTTTCTCTTGTTCTTATTTCTTCAGCATCAGATTCAGAACTACTTTCGGACTCTTCATAATATTCTCGTTCTTTGTTATCCATTGGATTTGGGATTCTCAATGTGTTACTAGCATGGATCCAGTTCTTAATTCCAGCACACTTCACAGCTGTTGTTGTAGTCAAAATCACTTGTCGTGGTTTTCCCCAATGTGGGACCAAACAGTTCCTCCTTCTGTGTACTTTAATTCTCACCCAGTCTCCTGGGCTCAGATCATGAGTTTGCTTCTTTTCAAGGGTGGTGGCATCCGATCCAACCTGATGAAACACAGAATGAACTGCGTCAGCCAGCCCCTTACAGTAATCCAACACCAAGTCATCAGTTATAGGCAACAGCTTGTTGACTGGTATGAATACGTGGTGCATTGTTCTTCCATGATAATTTCATGGGGACTCAAACCTGTGTTCCTATCTGGAATTGACCTAATAGTCATGAGTACCAGAGACAAGACATCAGGCCATTTCAAACCTGTGGCTAAACACATTTTTCCTAATCTGTTTTTGATTATACCATTTACTTGTTCCACCACACCAGAAGCCTCTGGGCGATAGACACAATGTAGTTTCTGTTGTACATTCAATTCTTCACAAATCAGTTTCACGATCTCATTATGGAAATGCTTTCCTCTATCTGACTCAATTGTGACTGGGAACCCGAATCTGGGAATGAACTCTCTCAACAGTAATTTAGCTACTGTGATTCCATCACTCATTGTGGGGTATGCTTCTACCCATCTAGAAAACAAGCAGACCATTACTAGAACATACCTCAACCTATTACAGGGCGGCATCTCAATGAAATCAATATGCATTCTTGTGAAAGGCCCTCCTTCTCGACCTATTGTTCCTAGACTTACCACTGTTTTCCTTCCAGGATTGAACTGGTGACATATAAGGCATCTTTAACAAAGCCTCTCAGCTACAAGTCTAAATTTTGCATTGTACCATGTCTGCTTAAAGGGCCTAATCATGGCAGACACCATGCTATCAGGCATGACTGGTCTTCCATCCCGATAGACCCACACATGATCTGTTTCCCTTGATGCACATCCTGCTTTTACCAACTGTCTCATTCCCTCATCTCCTGCTTCTTCCTGCAATTGCCTCACTTCCTCCCATGTACTCACAATGTTAGTAAACAATAGAAGACAAGAATTCATTTCCCTCTCTTTTGCCCTGTTGACCGAATTTTGATTACGTGCACAATATTGAGCCATATCGTTTGCGTATCTGTTTCCAACTGCAACATAATCTCCAGTCTTTGAGTGTGCCTCACACTTCACAACCGCCAATTGCTTCGGCAGCTGTATCGCCTCAAGCAATTTCCCAACCACTTCAGCATTCTTTATGGGAGTTCCACTTGAAGTCAAAAATCCTCTCTGCAGCCATATCTGACTAAAATCATGCACAACACCGAAGCAATACTGACTATCGGTAATCACAGTCACTCTCACATTCTTTCCCAACTTGCATGCTCTAGTCAACGCTACAAGTTCAGCAACCTGGGCTGATTTTACTCCCTTCAGGTAAGATGCTTCCATTACAGCTGCAACTGTGCATACTGCATATGCTGCACTCAGATTTCCTTCGTCTGTTCTCAAGCATGACCCATCTACAAACATCACAAAGTCACTCTCAGACAAAGGTACATCTTTTATATCAGGATGTGGTTTGGTACAGAAATCCAGTACATCCATCGATCATGATCCACTTCGTCCCTGACTTCAACATTCTCAGCATCAGGCAATAGCGTTGAAGGATTCACATTCAGACATCTCACAAGGCTCACATTCGTTGCACCTAATATGACCATCTCATACTTAGTCAGTCGACTATGTGTCATGAACTGAGTGCGGCTCCTTGTTAAAAGGATTGCCACATCATGAGGTACAAACACTCACACAGGATATCCCATCACAATTCCTTCACTCTGTTCCAGACTCTTACAAGTAGCAGCTTCTGCTTTCAAACAAACTGGCAATGCTACAGCTACAGGGTCTAGCATAGCTGAAAAATATGCAATTGGTGTTCTCAATTTTCCATGTTTCTGTATTAATACAGAGAGTGCACATCCATTCCTCTCACTGCAGTACAGCTCGAACTCCTTCTCATAATCAGGCATTCCCAACGCTGGCCCTTCACACAAACCGTCTCTCAATTGTTTAAAATCTGTCAATTCTTCTTTATTTAATTCAATGGGATCTCTCACATCACTTCTCGTCAGACGTACCAAAGGTTTTGCAATCAGGGAAAAGTTACTTATCCACTGCCGGCAATATCCAACCATTCCAAGAAACATTCTCACTTCTCTTTGCGTCATTGGGGCTCGCATTCCTTTTATTATCCTGATTCTGTCTGTTGTTATCTTCCTCAGTCCCTTCTCAATTTTATGGCCTAAATAGCAGCCGCGGTCCATGGAGGGAGTTCCGTGGGGCGGAAAGACGGGGCGGGGGAGGGGCAGGGTGGGGGGTACTAAACACCGGAATATGGTTAATTGGAGGTAATTAAACAATTAAATAAATAAAACAAATTTCGTAGCGCGCGCTGCATCACATTTTGTGATGCAGCGTGCGCTACGAAATTCGTATTTACCTAATCTGGTTATTTTGGAGTCCTCTAATTCATTGGTTCTGCATAATCAAATTTGCAGTCAGTCGTCCGAAAGCAGGCCAAAGTTCAAAGTTCTTTGCTCAGCACGCTACAGTCCCAAAAGGTCGGCAAAGGACCAGAGACGTGCAAGCATCTATCATTGCCCGTAGATCTAAGCAAAGTTCGCAGTCTTCAAATAATCAGGCAGCATCCGGACCCTCTAGGATTCAGGAAACACAGCAGTCGCCCTAAGTAGCATCCATCCCTCTCTATCCTATCATGCATTTTTATAATAAAATTGAAGCAAAGATGATACATTTTAATATTTTAGCACAGTCGTGATTGGCTGGTTGAGATCGTCCGATGTAGGTTTTTGAGATCTTAGTACAGTTCGAGGGGTGAGGTCATGAGTACGTTCAAAAGTCGGTCTGTTCCAGTTTATTGTAAGGTCGATTGTTTTCTGTCTTGGCCGTCTTCCCACTGTGTCCTTGTTCGGGTACATGGTGAACAAAGGCTGTGACGAGGTTTAGGAGATTTCTTGCGCCTGCGCAGTTCACTCCGCGCCTCGTGGGACAGTGGCCACTTCGTCGTGTAGCGTCAGCGGCCATCTTTGATTTAGGCCCAAATGCCAACTTAAGCGAAACAAACTCAAAAGAGTAATTAATACATTGAAATAATAAATCTAATGTTAACCCCTTACTAATCCCTCTATGTCTTTGTATTTATCTAGCATGTAGCGACATTTAAAGCAATTACATTCACCTTTTCGATCCTCCTCTTAGGTAACATTACAAAACAACATATATCATGCAGTATTCTATTACCACATATACTACCGTTAATATGCGTACAGATATTAGTTATAAAGGTTTATTTAGCCATACAAAATGCAATTCCCACGTGTAATTCGGATATTAGTAATGTTGGTTTAATATACATGCAAACTCGTTTAATAATATTATAATTAATAGATTATATAATTAGTATTTTCATGCAGGATAGGGGAGGTATACAAAATGTTGTACTACCCGCTCCATCAGGAGCATTTCATGATCCCGCTACCCAACTCCACTGTGGCAATACAGCTTTCCCACTAGATTTGGTAGCCCTTTGATACTCATTTCCCGCAATATTAATCACTCTTTTCCCTGTGTTACTACCAACCGAGATTGTGATAGTATCTTTCAGGTTTAAAGGACCCCCTGCTATTCGTTGTCACTCTGCATAAGGCCTTCTTCTAAGAAATTCATTCTGAGCAGCTACTGGCTCCTCATGCAATAATATGTCAATCCCATGTTTCCTAAAATGATCGACATTCGTCAAGATTAGCATTGAAATTATCCCAGTGCTAAAAGTAACTTGGGAATGCGGGAGCCCATTTTGATGCACCAATAAAACCGGCTCAATGTCTCCACTATTAATCTCAGGTCCTCAATTTCAGATAGTAACTGCAGTAGGCAACTTCTATTAAGTGGGCCCAGTTCTCTATCGAACAGGGAAGCAAATATCAGGGTATTAGCTACTTGTCCTGGCTTACACCTTACTAATACCTTATCACTTTTGTTCTACCTCCAGCTAAACTTTCTTTGCAGAGAGTGAAGGAAAAGAGGAAGAAGAGAAAAAGAGAGAGAACCCGCCCACCCTCCAAGCAACCTTCCTTGATTATGCACTATCCGTCCGCAGAGAGTCTCTGTGCGGGAAGGATTTGAGGGAAAACTATCCACCATCTGCCCTGCCTCTAACCAGGGAATATTTGTTTTTACTCCCATGTTCTCCCTAACATCCTGGTCTGACCCTGGCTTTTGGATCTCCTGTTCAGCTTCCAATCTTCCCCCTTCATTGTAACCTGCTAACCTCAAATCCTTGTACCCCTCCTCTTCTCCTACCCCCCCAATATGGACACTTCTATCATAATTGAGGAGGAAGGAAGAGGTTTTTCATCCAGACATTCCAATTCCTGACCACCATGGGGCCCCACAGGCTGGAACTCTTTTCTTTTTTAGGACAAAACTGCATTATCGAGTTTTTATGGGACCTCAGAAAACCTCCATTTTTTGGGTTTACGTTTTGTAATACGCCAGTACTTTTTCTTCTTTCCCTTCTGTGCCCTTACCGCATTACATTCAGATTGAGAGCACCCTCCCCAGGGAGATCAAGAGTAGTTTCAACCTTAGACTGTTTAATAAAAGAGGGAACAGTTATCACCAGAATTACTGGAGTTTCCTTTTTTTAAAAATTTGGATAGATAGAAGAGGAATTCTTAGGTGTCGAACCCTTTGTATTTCCCCATACAACACTGACAGCATAATTATTCATAGACAATTTATTTTGGGGGGGCAGTTCAACACATATTGTTTAATGCTTTAATCCCTCCCCTGTTCTCATTTACACCCTCATTCTCATTTACACCCTCAGTCATTAGTTGCCATATATCATGTGCCCCTTTACTTAGGGATGCCTCAGAGTTTGATAGCCCCAATGAGCAAGAGAGAAACACACTTGAAGGAGTACTGCAATATAAAGTTGGCATTTGTGGGTAACTACCAGGGCAGTTCGTTGACAGTCTCAAAGATGATTCTTGAACAGTCAGTGATTTTAAATTGGCCTCCATTATTTGGTTTTCTCATGGATATAGCAATATCCGGTAGTGTGATGTCCCCCAAATCCCCAGGCTCTAAGCTACAGTCAACCCCACAGTGTTCGTTCTGGGGCATCGGAGACAACTCTCCAAGTGAAGTCAAACCTGATTTTGACTCTACCACATTTACAGTGTCAGGTATAACCATCAACCTAGTTGACTTCAGCGAAACTGCAGATTCAAGTAACGGCTTTTTACCAACGTCTTTTATTTTAAAAATATTCTTAGCCTCTTCCATGTCTATTTCCATGTCTTCAATCAGTATGTTTGATGGGCGTTGTTCACTAGGCTGGATAGGTTGAGTTAAAACAGAGAGTTCCACCAAGTTCTGTGCAAAAAGTTTACCCTGGTGCGGAACTACCAACTGTTAGATGACCATATTCATGCCCAACTCATCCACATTACCTACTCCAGGGATACTTTCCCTTCATTAGTCCATAATGTTTTGCTCTTCAAACCATTAGGGAACATAGCAAATACAGTTGGATGAGATTTCAAAAGGGACAGATGGTCTTGCTGCTTCTTTCACTTGATGGTTTTAAGTAATTTAGGTGAACTAGAGCGATCAGATGTATTTCCAATCAAACCAGGAATGGGCTCTAATCCTGGCCCTGCAGATGCAATTAGCCGACTAGATCATAAGCATCTAGCAGGCCTCTTCCATCTATACAGACTTTTCTTAATCTTCGTCTCAATCCAGTCCAGGGAAAATGAACACTTGGCTCAGTCTACAATATGTCAGAAGACCAATGGGAGCAAGTAAAAAAAATGATTAGGTCCAGTCCAGTCCAGACTTAGAACGAGGCACTAAGAATCTGAAGCAGTGGAAGGCAGTGGGACAGTAGGAACAATGGACTGAGGGGGAGCCCACCAGGCTACCCACAAGCCACACCCAGACCTAGCTGGTCCGCCTCCACAGGAGCCCAGGCTCACACTTTGTATGCGGTGTCTGGCACTGCCACACTCGGACCCCACTCCTAACCTCTCCTACTCCTGCTAATCCTTGGTAAAATTTTGTAGAACTGAAATTAAAACTCGCCTTAGCCAGATCGGGCCGAAACAGCATGAGACAAGGCCCCCATGGAATTGCAAAAAACTGTTTAGCCGGTAACTGATACTCCGGTAAGCTGGTTCCAGGCACAGCACTCTCCTGTTTATCTGTAACTGCCAAATGTACAGCTCTCATGACCTTTGTAGCCTCACCCATTCTGCCATTCTGCATGTGGTTATCATGCCACTTGTGGCCGTTCTCGTATTGGTCCTGACATTCTGCTATTGATCTGAATCCTCATGCATCCAGCCCAGAGCATCTTGCTTTACTTGCCCCAAGGTGGGATAGTGTGGCTAGAGTGTGTGACCTGTGAGATTAGCAGAGTCATTTGAGTTCAACCTTTTGGGACTAGTAGAGCTGGAGGCCATCTTGGTAATGGGTCCTGAAAGAGTTACAACTTTCTCCAGAGGACATTCATTTGGATGTAGCACTATAAAAGCTGTGGTCACTCAGCAAGCCTCATTTGCCTTTGTAGATTTAGATGAAGATAAACCTTATTTCTCTGGCTCTTCGTACCCTTAAATACTTTAGATCAACTCTTACATCCAAGCCAGCCTTACGGCCATCTTGATCAGGGAAATCTTTATGGCTGCATTTACAAAAGCAACCATGCAACCTTCAGCTTCATGAGATCACCGAAAACTTGTGAAAGAAAATTAGATAGGAAGCACACTCAGTGCTCAATGTGTGAAAAAGAATAGCTGCTCAGAAGCTGGCGTTGGTGCATTTAAATGTTGACAAGTTGAATACTGTGACCGGTAGTCTTTAATCCACTTTCAGACAGTCGCTGTCCCTTGTTCTTGCATTTGCAGGTTCCTACTTGCTCCATTTGCCATGGTTTTGCCGCCTTTCTCTTTCTCCGCCTTTTCGTTCTGTTTGTTTTTCCCTCTCTTGCACTCGGCAAATATCTGTTGTGAAATAATTGTATGCCTTAACACCATGAAGCGTAAAAGGACATTTTGTTAGAACAGGGTTGCAAAACAGTTAGTCAACCTCAAACAACTTTAACATAGCATCAAAAATATCTTGATACACCATCCCCTTCTTCATGCAACAATTCCCACCACGCACCCAGCTTTCACCCTAACGCCCAATACCATACCTCATTCTTTTCCCCTTTCACATGCTGACCTTCTTCCATTCCACAATCTCTCTCCTAGTTCCCCAACTAATTATCCTCTATTGAAGCCACTTGCTTCTTTTCCAAAAATCCTGCACACCATCTTCCTTCACCTGTGCTCCCCTCGTGGGATGGATACTCCCGCTTTTGAATCCCCACCTCCCAATTACAGTCATCCAGGAGAACACTGTAGGGCATTTTACTACCCCCCGCCCGCTGCCTTGCCTGAAGTTTCATTGCTCTTTTTCACCAACTCCTCTCATTCCACAGTTTACTGATAACATCTCTAATTTCCATCATATAATATGCATTTCCAAACTGTGAAAGGTGCACCCCATAATTCCTAAATAGCAACTGCTCCTCCTCCGTGATGCCCCTCATGAGCTATCACCTTAAAGTTCTTGGACATGCAAAACACCCTCATCGCCCTGTTGTGCTTCCCCTTGGCCTTGTCAATGGGTATATGTTTAATCGCTCCTCTTCACTGTTGCCTAGGCACAAACTCACTCCAGACAACGTCCCTGCAAAATTACCTTTGAGCAACTGTAGGTCCTGCTGCATGTGTCGTAAAAATGTAAGCCCTGACAACTACCCCAAATAATTTTCCACCAAGTGCACCAGAAGCATGTCCGGTAACTCCTCTGTAGATCCAGTTGTGCTAGAAACAGCAAAAAATTCCCCCAGCCCATCCCACATATACCTCACCATAACACCTCATGTCAGTGACTCGACGTTCCCAGGCTCATTACATAAATCTGCTGGTCTGCATACTTAGCTGCTGCATGCACAAAAGAGTGTCCGACTGTCCAAGTCACCAGCTTACTCCCCTCACACCCTATGGCAAAAAATAATGTGTTAGTAATGGACATGCTCCCTGCCCACATTTACGTGAAATTCCACTATTTTCACACATAGCACTCGTAACACCTAAACTTCCACCTGCCTATTCTCCGAATTCGGTTCCAGTCCCACTCCAGGCATGCCGCTGCCATTTCTGCTCACATCCTAAAAAGGTTAGTGCCAATTCTTGCTGGATCCGGTCCCAGCTTACGCAATGCCATGCGCAGTACTGACAGCAGTTGAAAAGCATTAACCCTTGCCTTGCCTTCGTGACAAAAAATTGCCTTCTGCCTGCACCACAGCCAGACCTGAAACTTGCTCCACTCAGTTACTGGGAACGCCTCTGCTCTGCCCTGTTCCTGTAGCCACACCCACTTGCCTCTCCCTGCTTGGTTTGTCTTGAATCTCCTCAGCTATATCCTCAATTTGACTTGTTCCAAATGTATCTCACTATGCAAAACACCCAAATCTCAAGTAGACCCCCAACACCCCAGACACCCTGAACCCAGCAAAGAACATCTAGACCAGATCATGCGTAGTCTAAAATAGCCTCTTCAAACCTGTCATAACAACAATCTGGCAAAACAGCCATGATTTCTTGCAATAAAACAAATGCAATTGCCTCCTGTGATATATGCCCACTCTTCACACCTCTCTTTAACTTACCCTTTGCGCCAAAATCTCATCCCTTGCTAGGTCCAAACTCCAATTCAACTTGCCATAAAACAAAACTCCAGCCAACGTGCCCAAAATATGAGTGGGCAATAAACCTTTGTCAATTAATGACAAAACAAAACGTATAACTCTCCCTTTCCAGTCACTGTGATCCTGCATCCTCGGCCTTACTGTGCTTACTTCGGTCCATGCCAGCCAGTAACTTCTCATCGTGGATTCTGCTAAAGAGTTCTCCACCATCCCAATCACTCTCACTCCCCCACACCCAAATGCCTCCAGACACTGGCGTCTTGTGGTCTTCAGCTCCAAGTGCGAGGCCCCGGAAGCGATGACACTGTGAACGAGATAATTAATCTGCTATATAATTTTTCACCCCGGCACGTGCTTTGGCCTGACAACAACGTTCAGTCTCAGACAGTCCATTGTAAACTGCCTCAGCCAACGAAGCACTCTCAGATCCCATGCCTTCTGTTGGTTCACCAAGTTCTCTACTGTCAACATTGAACATCACCATCCTGTTAGCCAACTGACTGCCCCACACTGACAAAGCCACCAACAGTGGAAAAAAATCCAAAAAGCAACACTCCTCCCTTGCTGCAACCAGTGACGTGGCCACTGTTTGGCACACCACCTCAAGTCCCAATACAGGCCAAAATCATGTATACCCACCACATCAGAGAAAATCTGCACCTGCCAAGCTCTGTTATCCTACAGAAACAACATTGACACTCCATTGAAATCTGACAGAAAAGTCCTCCAGATACAAAGATTTGCATGCACTGCCAAAGACACACACACTTTGTGATGTGGTAACACCACTCCACACACCGTCATGCCCAACCTCGTGCAAAAAATCCTTCTACCCCTCACCAGTCTACAAGCAAAATTAAAAAACACCAGCAACTGCTGCACCTTTCTCTACTCTAGTCTCCTTTCTCCAATCATCTCGTCCAAAAACTCTTGTATCTCCTGCACTTTCTCACAGGGCAAACTCGGCACCAACAATTCCAAGCCCAGTTCAATGCCCAGAAATGTCAACAGCTTACTAAGGCCTACGTTATTGACCATGATTGAACTGATATTAGACAACAATTTTTTTCTTTTCAAACAAGATTGTTTCAAACAAATTCAAGGAGTAGCCATGGGCTCAAAATTTTCACCGGCATACGCCAATTTATTTATGGGCTGGTTGGAAGAAAAGGTGATATGGGGCTTATCAGGGAGTAAATGGAATGATTACATCCTATATTGGGGGCGTTATATAGATGATTGCCTTATGATTTGGACAGGTACTCAAGAGATGCTACAAGAATTTATTGCTCATCTTAACAATAATGAATTGAATATGAAATTTACAACATTTGCAAGTGCATTAAAAGTGGTATTCTTGGATGTAGAGTTGTATATCAAAGACAATAAGATTCATAGTGATATGTATCGTAAACCCACATTGTGTAATGCTATTTTACATGCTGACAGTGCACACCCCCAACATCAGATAAGAGCGATCCCATTTGGACAAATGTTTAGAGCTCGGCGTAATTGCAGTGAAAATGAACAATTTGTCAAATGTATTGAGGACATGGAGAGAAGATTTTCCCAAAGGGGTTATTCAAAACATGATATTGTTTCAGCCAAACAGAGAGTGTTAAAGATCAAACGGCAATCCACCTTAATGCCTAGTCGAACTATTATATCGAACACACCACCCATTAGAATGATCACAGATCATACTCCGATCAGTGTGACTTTACGCAAGAGTCTAAATAAACATTGGCATATCTTGCAAGCTGACAGGACTCTGCGAGAATTTTTAACGGACAAACCACAGATCACATTTTCGTAGGGGTAGGACTTTAGGATCCATGCTAAGTCCTAGTTACCCTTCTGACAAGAAGCGAGAGTCTTGGTTAATGCAATTTGCTAAGGATTTTTTTAAATGTGGACATTGTGGCATGTGTAAATATGCCAAAGATAAAACAAAACAGTTTAAGGATAAGCATGGTCATATGTACAATATTCTTTCGAATATAAGCTGTAGCACTAAATATGTGTTATATTGTGCAAATGTGAAAGAATTTACATAGGCAGCACAATCAGGGCTCTAAAAGATCGTGTTAGCGAACACATGAGAGCAATCAAAAATTATGATGCGAAATATCCTATTGCTGAACATGTCTACAACTGTCAAGCGCAAGGTCCGACCAAATCTTTTCAATTTTACGGCATTGAACATGTTAGATCAGACCCACGTGGTGGAAATAGAGAGCTGAAATTGCGCAGACATGAGGCAAATGTGGATCATGCGTTTGAGGGCCGTGGAGGATGGTCTTAATTTTGATCAGGAGCTACAGTACTTCTTGGGAGATTAATAATAGAGAACACGTGTAATATATTTTCCAGTCCGATAGGTAGCTTGATTATTTGTGTACACAGTGCTTACTTGAAATTTATAAAAAAGTGACACTTTAGTCGTATGGGGGCATATTGCTCTGTACAATCCTTTATTATGACAGACTATCATACTTTCGTTATAACTATAACGAATACACCCTCTATTGTGTTAGACAGACTGGGCATTTCTGTATAGAGTTATTTATAAATATATATTCACTTTATATGATCGTCACATATGGGCATATTGTTTTGGAACTGTATATTTCTGTCACAATCTAAATAATGTTTTTTGAACCGGTATCAGGGTTGTATATTAATAATTATGTGCTTTACAGAAGTGAATTGGCTGATACAAATGGCTAAAGTACATCTAGTTTTGATACTCTAACCTCTTTTGTAGTTTATACGTTGATTATTATAAACTTGCAACATATTGTTTGGCATATAGTGTCATAATTCTAGACTGGTTAGAGGTACTTGTTCTACCAACGTTTTCACACCCGTTGTAGTCCATTGACGTGTGATCGTTTTCAATGGTATCTGTAGACACTGTTTTGTTTTTCATTATTAATGCTTATATAGTAATTTTTCATTGCTTAATGTCTAATGGCGCTCTGTTTATTTTATTTTTATTTTTATTTTTATTCTGTGATCATATATAAATATATGTAGGATGTAGTAACAAAAACAGAGATTTGGCCGTATACGAGATAAAATGCAGATACTTACACCTACCAGTAATGGGGTATTTATACTTATGTTTTTTACTGATATTATACTTTATGGTGGCGTTCTTGGGTAGGTGAATGTATTGATAGCACTAGATATATGAGGTTTAACGTCATTCAAACATGGCGCCCATGTTTGAAGCCATGGGATTAGTCACCTTCTTGATCTCTACTCTTTCGTATATACGGAAGTAGCCACATTGTGCAGGACTCGTTACCTGTACTCGGGTCTTCGGAGTTGCTTAAGGTGAGTTGGGCTTGTAGTCATGCTAATATTCATGGGTCCTGGACTACTTCAGTGGTGTGAGTAATATAGGATTCTTTTGTTTGTAGGTCCTCGTATAACCGGGACTTTTTGCTGAAACAAACTCGTTTGAACGCGGCATCGCCGTGAATTGGGTAAGAGTGTGGCTTGCGCGTTAGCTTGCTGTTAAAATCGGCGGGCTTTGTGACTAGTATATTGATACAGTTTGGTATATATCGCCTTTTCAGATGGTTGTGAATTCCGTCCAGATATCCCTTGGTGTGCGTAGAAATATATTCTTTGAAGTGCCAACGTAATAGAATTAATATTACTATTAGACATCATATTTGAGGTAAGAATAGATATTTATTAACCCGCGTGTTGGTGGTTAGCGTCAACCTATGTCTTTATACTTAATTGGTGAATATTACCTCTAGGGTTACGTATCAGTTTCTATTTCTCGGATGACAATGCTTGCAGTTAAACAAGACACTGGAAGGTATAGACATTTGTCTTCAGTGATTTTAATAGTGCATTGGTTTGCCTTGCCTCATGTGTGACGCAGTTAGTAATTGCATATAATTTTTACAATTACAGATTATTATTTACTCAGGAAGAGAGGTACAGATTTTCTTTTATATATGTTCGCTTGACGCACAGAGCATGTTACTCACTAGGGTTGGTGAGTGAATCAATAATTGGTAATAAATTATGTGATTATAGGAATTTATTTTGATTATTTATAGTGAATTTTCAGAGAGTGATCTTTTCCACATGTTTATGAGTTAACAACTTTCATATACTTGTATACTCACGGAGCACTTGTTTGTATATGACCAACATTATTTAGCACCTTTTGATTCCTCTGCACTATCTCACAATTTTTGGGGTATGTATCTGTACGATAATTAATGTTATAATTTTCAACAATTGACATTTGTGTTGCTTCCAGCCCTGAGGAAGTCGTATGGGTTAATCCCTTCAAACGACGAAACGCGTTGGGATTGGAAGAATCTTTAGTGAATAAACAAGAAGAACAGAAGTTTCTACTGGATGATTTATTCTTATTGTCAATACTTGGTCTAATAGCGTGTGCATCAATAATATTAATAGCTTACTAAGGCCATCCGTCTTTTCTGAAGCTAAAGGAATTCCTCCTTCTACAACCAAGAGTTCAAAATGTCACAGAGCCCTGTGACACTCCTTCTACCACTGTCTGCCTACAAACAGAAAATCTTCATGATAATGTGACACCTCGCAGTGCGTACTCCTCTTCGTAAACACCCACTACCGAAAGGTACTGAAAGCCTCAAACAAAGCAAATGAAATGGTACAATCCATTGGCAACACTCTGTCCACATAGATGGTGCCTCCAAATTACATTCTCAATAATGAAAAGTCATTCCGATGTATGGGCAACAACCGTAAGGCAGATTTGATACTACATTTCATGAGCTCTCTCCCTCTGCCACACAGCCTCATGAAACGTATTTTATCATCCACTGACGTGTACACCACTTTCGTGCCTTCTGTGGCAATGGAATTGTTCACCGAGGCTCCCTTCGGCCACGACAAGTGGTGTATCATCCTGAAATCTCCTTCCACTTTCTTGGGCACCAACCCCAGCGGGAAGATGATCAAGTCCTCTAGGGGAAAGTCATAGAAAGGGGATGCAATCCTAACCTCCACAACTTCCTTTCTCAATGTTCCTGCCTCCACCTCTCGGTGTTTCCTTTGCTGACCATTAGTTGTATGCCCACCTTCGTCCCACAGGGCTTTGGCAACCCACCCGAAAACCTTCTCGAAATCCCCAATCCAAGTTCAATGCCACCTCCCCGTCCAAGTAGACTGCGTGCCATGGGAGCAAAGCCTCAATCTTAACCGACATATGAATCCTTTTGCCCAGCCGGACCCTGATGTCCCCCCCTCTGGATGCCAGCCACTGTTCTGCAGGGTTGGCCACAGGGAAGCACTGCATAATAGCGTGCCTCCTCCCACATTTGATACACATGCTTGAACTTGCATGGTTGTTTGGAGCAAAAACCTTTATTAAAGTTCCAAAATGTCCCCACATTGGGGCCCATACCTTTTGGCACACATCTTGCCCCCTTTTGAGTGGAACATGGCTTAAAGGGCCAGGATGTGACTGGAAAGCCACTAGCCATATGAGCAGTGGCAATTCGTTGTGTCGATAATATCCACTGCAGCCATAACTCAGAAGCCACCTCCCTCCTATGGCTTGTCAGGGTTAACACTGACTCAGCCCCGAACTCCTCATCATAACTCAGCCATGTGTAACCCCCAAAATGGCCTTCCTAATAACATCCATAAATTTGAATAGCAAAGTTGCCCTGTCTGAATGCTTCTCGCAATAAATGCTGGCAAATATTAAAAAGGTTGACGTCCATTTTTCCATGTTAAAGGGCACCCTGGGTAGGGGTGGTAAGAAATTTTAATTCAGCCGGTGGAATTGAAGGAATTAAGTAATCCCTCATTACTCTTGTAACGGAGAATTACTAATAAGTTCCGCGCTCCAGAATTGATCATTCAGCACTATCAATAACCTGTCTTGGAAATAAGCTTTCTGCTGTATATACCTTGATTCAATAAACATCACTAGAGATAGATGTGGAACAATAGCATACATCAACTGTACCTCAACTGCACATGGTAAGTCAGCCTTCACCCTTCTAAAACACATACCAGAACCGGTATGCAAACTTAAGGCCATCATGCAGATTGGGCATATGAAACGCGTGTAAACCGTAGTGAAGAACAAGCTGCAGCTGAGTAAGCCGATCTATCGCAAGGAGAGGATCTGCCCGGAGCCTGAGCTCAGAGACCTACTGCACGATGACAACCAGGGCTTCCAGTATGACCACAAAGCTTTCCTGGGCATGGAGGAAGCCAGGAGATTTGACCAGTTAACTCCAGTAGAGAGCAGAGAAAAAGAAGAGTAAGTGACCCTCTATTTGTAGAGAGACTGCTCTGCTGAAACTCCACACTGGACAACAGATAGTGCTGAACAGTATCGTCTGATGCTGTAGAACACTCCACAGCCCAATGCCTCTACAGTGCACAGCTCCTAGTACTGACCATTTACACTGGTCTGCAGTCAGCGCCTTGAATACACTAGACACCTTCCAGCACTGAAACTGAACAGTGAGTAGTGCCTAGTGCTTAACACATGTTCATACCCTGAAGCTGCAGAAGGCTGTCTTGATCCTAGGCCTCTGTACACAGCAAAGCTCCAAGTACTGACCATTTACACTGGTCCATATCCAGGTCTCGTAATTCACCAGAGGCCCATCTGTGCTGAAGCTGGACACTGGACACCGCTTAGTGCAGAGCACTATGCATGCAGCGATGCAGCTAAACACTGCACAGGCCCCATGCCTTTGTACAGTGCACAGCTCCTAATTCTTGTCTTTTACACTGATCTGCACCCAGCACCTTTATTCCGCTAGGCGCCTTTCAACACTGAAGCTGGACATTGGGCACAGTGCATACCCCAATGTTGCTGAATGTTGAACAGGTTGCGATGACTCTGTACACTGCACATCTCCGAGTGCTGGACAATTACACTGATCCGCTGCAAGTATTTGCACATATGTCCAAGTTGCTGAACACTGCACAGCTTCTGTTGGTTCTGCACAGCTCCTAGCACTGGTCCACAATCTGCGCCTGAAATAAACCAGATATCTTCCAATGCTGGTCACAGGTCATCTCCTGATGCTGCTGGTGCTGAAGAGTTACAATGGCCCACTGGCAATATTTGTAACACATCTTCAGCTGATGGTAAGCAACTGGTGTGGACTGGATATTGCCACTACATGCTGCTAAGCTGTTGGCCTTGAGCACTGCTGGGCTCATGGTGCCACACACTGGAGAACTCCCAGAGCTGTACAGAGTGCAGTTTACAATGCTGAGTGTACTGCCGGACCGTTGTTTGTTCTGCACACTTGTCAACTCCTAGTGTTACATGCTGATCTGTTCCGAGGGGGGCACACTGCACAGCTGGTAGTGCTTGACACTGTTCATCTCCTATCATACCGCACAATTCTCAATACTGCACAGTGCTGCACACTCCTTTTACTGCTGTTGAGTACGGGACACTCTCCATGTGACACACAGCTTCTCCTGCAGCATATCAGATAGTCCATAAATGTCTTACACTGGACTAATCCCATTGAACACTGCACATATCCCAGTGCTGGACTCTACTTGTCTCTTGGCGCTAAACAGAAGACACGATGTGCAGCTCCTAGTGCAACAAACCTGATAGGTTTTAATGCTGCTCATTAAACAACACCTAATACTGCAAAATACGTGCTTCTTGAGCTGCATACTGGGCAGCTGCTGGTGCTGTACACACCCGAACATGCACACTGATCAGGCCTTACATTACAGTACTTGGGTAGTTCGTTGACTTTCCAACAGTCATCAGCATGTATTTTGCTTTGCAGGGTTAACTATGCAAGTGCACAGGAGCGGCCCTGTCTTTATCACCTGCCAAAGCACATCTTTCCAAAAATCACTAAAGGCATTTGTTAATTGAAGGGGGAACTGCTATCCACCACTATTTACACAGCACTAACCAGTTCAAACGTTTGCTCAGAGTCAGAGTTTGTTACTCCATACTGTATTTTCAAAGTTGGGTGCTGTCCAGCACCGGAGCTGGTCTATCTGGATTATCAGAAAAGGAAGCAGTTGCGAAATATGAATGCGGAGCACAGAGAAGAGAAATATTCAGCACTAATTGGGGTGAGCAGAACTCGGCGGCATCTTGCAGAGTTTTTATGTAACTCTGCCGAGTAAAACTCTGTGAAGTCCACCAATCCCGAACCCGGGGTCGCCTCGATAGCTCCCACTCTTACTCCATAAACCCCTTCTTAGGCTCCCACTCTTACTCCATAAACCCCTTCTTAGGCTGGATGACCGTGTGTTTAAAACTTGAAAATATCCACATATTCATGTTTCCAAATCCTCTTCTTTGTCTTATCAGATAGGTGCTGCCCCAGGTGTATTGTTAAGCCCACGAGTGGGAGTCTCATTTTATGTGCCTCCTCCTCTTTGCTCTCTTCCCTCCTGTGCCGCCTGTCTCTGTCTTGTCCTCTGACTTGTCCCTTTGTATATCTTTGTCTTTGTTGCTCACCGCTACCTTTGGCACAGACTGCACCTGCCACGTCTCCATCACCTTCTCCCCTGCTCCCGCAATGATTTATCCCCAACCCCCACTGACTTGCAAGCCTTTGAACCTGAACCAGACTGCCTCCCAGCGGTGCCTCCCTTGTCCGCTCTTGACTTCTGAATGATACCAACTGTACTTTTCATCGCCTCACCCATATCATCTTTTCATGTCCCTTGCTCCTCCATTTATTCGTCTTCTCGCTGTTCACCTTCCTCCTATTCATCACTCCCTTCATCGTGATCCAGCACTAACTCATCCTCTCTCACGTCCGCATCACATCCATCCCTTCTTGCATTTTCAGCACACCTTCTCCCAGGCCACTCACGATCCAGCATACATTATCGCTCCATGTGTGTCCTTTGTGACCGTGAGGTTAGGAGGGCCACCACTGACCCCCCGCTTCTTCAGGTCAATGTCCAGGGGCCGTTGTGCACCCCGGTGGCATTGCCAATTGTCTGCCACCCTCACCTGATGCAATTGCCAGGCCCTCACATTCCAGGCTGCACCAACCTGTCGGGCCCCCATCACCAGCAGCTCCTTAAGCTGCACCAGCTCCCTGTGTCCCTGACACCCTTTGATCCTATTCCAGTACCCATAGCCAATGACGCCACCTCCCCCGCCCGACTCCCGCGGGTCTGTCCTCAGACCCACTGGCATACCTTTAGCCTTTTTCAACATGTGCCCTTGTTCCTTCGCCACTTCCCTCTCCTTACATAAGCGCTCACATCTCTCTTCTGTATCCCACAATAATTGGTGTTGTTTTTGATCTTGGCCTCTAAATCTAACCCTTGCCACTGCGCTGCTCTGACCACAACCCGGCCGGGCCTCTGTGATCTCACCCCCAGCTGCTGACACCGAGGCCTGTCCAGCTGCCCCCAATCCCTTCACAACATGTTGCCTCTGCAGGGAATCCCTCTCTTCTTTTTCCTGCTGGATTGACCGGCCCCAGATCCCTCTGACTGCCTGCACCTGCCTGGTTGACAGGTCTAGGGGCATATCACCCCCCACTGACACTGCCTCTGCTGCCAAACCATCAGTTAAAGTGCCTAAAGGCACACCCTCATTACAACCTGGGGCTGCCCCATCCCCTTGACTAGGGCCTTGAAAGTCCATGCTCCAGATAAAACCTCTGTGGACGCCGGGAGGCTGTGTCTCCTCCCAGGCGTCTTTGTTTTCCACACCTCAAATGGCCTGCCTGCATCTCTCCCCACCCCTCCTTATGCTGCAACTACAGCCACCAATCCGTCCGACTCTTCTGGCGTGAGGCGGCTCCTACCTACACAGGCCTCAGCATGCCTTCAGCACCTAGAGTGCTGCCTTGTTATTTGCAATCCCTGTACCCACAATACACTCTCCTCTCTTTTCTTTTCCCCACTTTCACGGTGGTGCACCAAGTCAGGAACAGGCTGCCACTCCCTTTCTGACTCCTTAAATGGGTAAGTGACTGGAGGCACTTCGGGTTGAGGGAACAGCCGACCTAGCACTTCCGGTTGAGAGAAGGCAGGAGCATTGGGCTGTTTGGGATAGTCCGCTCGCACCGCTGGCTGCAGGCGCTCGCTAACACCAGGAGGCCCCCGGCACGTGGACAGGTGGAGCCCACAGGGAGATGTGATGTGGATCCAAGACTGGACATTCGGGACCCCCCTTGAAAGAATATATTGAACATAGGAGAATGCGGAGCACGGAATGCTGAGTCGACTCAGTTCCGGGGGTATCAGAAGAGCTAGAGAGCTAGAGAGAGAGACCGAGAGCGACGAAACCTCAGCGGAGGAGCCCAGAGTACATCTCTGCTGCCCTATGGGAGGGGGACGCTGAGGGGCGCTCCGGTTGCCGCCGAGGCTGCTGAGCAGGAGACTTGCCGGGGTGCCCTCCGTCGCATTGCAGGAGGGACGTGGCTACAGGCAAGTCACCCTTTTCACTCTCTTAGGGGAGACGCTCCGAGACATCTGTGGGGGCAGCGGAGCACTGAGGACAGTGCACTACATGCCTGGGGAGCCTGAGGGGCAGCGCCAGCGCTGGCGGACACGCCCCCTGACACCGGGGCCTTAAACTCTACCTCCACGGGAGACGCACCGAGACATCTGTGGGGGCAGTGGAGCGCTGAGGACAGTGCACTACATGCCCCAGGAGCCTGAGGGGCCCTTGACACCAAGTGCTTTATCGATAGGTGGGACGCGCGCAGGAGTGCGCCGGGCTAAGCCCGGGCAAAGGGCAGGCTGTCTGTGGCCGTCCGGGGATGGAGGAGGACGGATCGGGCCCAGTCCCTAATTACTGTGGATTGGGAAACACCTGTAAACGCCATTGGACATCTAATTTGAGTCTAGTGTTTTCAACTCGGGGTAACCACTTAGTGGTATCATTTGGCGAATTGGATTAAGCACACAGACATGGCAAATGCAGTCCAAACTAGGTCGTCAAATCTCACTAAGTGTATAGCCCCGGATATATTAAAAAGCAGTAAATTAAAAGGAATGCCCACTTTGAAGCGTGAAAAACCAACCGCCATCAACAGAATGCTAGGTAAAGTATTAGGGGAAGTAGCATCTGCGATTGAGCGCACGGAGAGACGTCTCTCACTAACCCCCCAACCTGTTTCTTCAAACCAGGAGCAGGACTTAGATTTCCAAATATTAGCATTGGCATCCCCTGACTGCGGGACATTTGATATCCCATGTGCTCAAGGGGGGACCTCACTGGCACAGGACATAACATCAAGGGGGATCACCACCAAAGGGTAAGATTAGAAATACTAACGGAAAAAAGTCTAGGCGCAAGAGAGTTAACACGAATAAGGGCGTACTAGACACCTGCTCTACAGAAGCAAGGTCTCCTGGAGAGGACGATTTAAATACACAATCGCCCCCAATGTGGGTATCCCAAATAATATCTAACCTACAGATCCATCTTGAGCAACTAGTTGCTAACCAAACCAAAGTGATCCTCAGTAGGTTGGATAAAATAATAACTCTGGTTAAGACAAAGGGGTCGGTAGGCGGTAGCAATCCCCCCTCCCTGGGTAATAATGCAATGGGGGAGGGTATTAGCAGTGGCATAGAAACATCAACCACAAATAGGACCCGAAATGATCAAACTAACACAACCACACATCCCTTGACCCCATTGAACACACAATCTGTAGGCTTGACACAGGCCCCCCCTGAGTTTGTCCATCATTAGCAGGGAAGCTCCCAGGGAGTACCAAAAGGCACACACGGGGTGATGGTCCATAGAGAAGCTTCATCCCCCCCCCCCCCGCTAGCCGGGGACAATTAGAGAATTGTGTCACAAAGGGGCACTTAAACACGTCAGTAACTCTCAATCTACCCCCTGACGCAGCCCCTTATGTGATTATACTTAAAGGAGTCCCAGTGCTGAGACGAGACCAGTTGGAGACCTATGATGAGCTCAAAAACAAAACTATGTTTTGGTTAAATAAGCATAGGCCCCTAGTAGGCATGGAACAAGGGGAAATATTAATGGTTATAAGGGTGAATTGGGTGGGAACTAGGCCCAAGGATAACATCGGGGATTGTGTGGTTGTGAATTTTAGAAATACGCAGATTGTTGACCAGATATTAAGGTGGGGCCCAACCACGGATTCGAGTAACATTTGGTCTATGCCCCTTAGCTTTTTTTACCCGAAGGGGGCCTACAACAGGGGGTATGCTACGGATGGCCTAAGAGGCAGGGAGTGGAACCTGGTTGGGCACAATCGTAGACCTCTCTCTGTAGCCATGAGGAACCAGGATGGTCTTAATCTTCAGAATAGATTTGAACCCCTGACGAATTTAGAAGAACAGGATTGACTAGGGACAGATATAAACCCCAGGCAGAACCAAGATAGGGACAAGAGTCCAGAACAGAATAAGGTACCCCCGATGGAAACATCGGGACATGAGTTAAGTCAGAGAGGGGAAGATAAGGGGGCAACTATTGCAGAGAGATTACAACCATCCATTGTAGTAGAGATCGAGATAATGGGGCCAGATAGTGGTGCTTTAGACACCCAATGAAAACACCTACATACTTTAGCCTACCAAAATGAAACTTTTATAATGGAGGGAAATGTGGGTACTCACCCCCCCATGGCTGGGGCAAGAAATCCTGTCAAGCAGTACGGATTAAAACTAATATCCTGGAACGTAGCAGGACTTGCTGCCAAATATGAGGATCACGAATGGAGGCAATACATCACCAGGTTTCATGTTATATGTCTTCAGGAGACCTGGTTGATTGATCGTAACCGTTTCTCCCTGGAGGGGTTCAAGTGCTTTGCAGTCCCCGCACAAAGGTCAGCTTCAGGGAGAGCCATGGGAGGGTTGATTATATACGTAGATCTTCTTATCGAAGGGGTTTGGTCTAACCTAAATTGGGCATCATACAACATGCAGGCTGTGGGTCTCCGCTCAAAAGGGGTAAACATCACCCTAGTTAACTGGTATAATGCGGTGGGAGCAAATGGGAAGGAAAGTATAACAAAAGACTTGGACTCTCGCCTAAATGCCCAGCTGTCGGTTGTGAAGTCGGGAGCAGTTCCATCTGTAGTTCTCGTAGGTGATTTTAATTGTCATCTGTGCGCGAACCTAAGACCACTTACGAAGGACTGGTCACGGTGCACAGTGGAGAAAGGGCCACACTTTTTGCATTCACCGGATGGGGCACATTTAGATAAGGTGTTGAAAGGCCACAATCTGGTCCATACCATGGACCTGGTAGGAATGGGCAGAGGTGGGAACCCTAATCCCACCTTTAAGGGTTGAGGATGTCGATCTTATATCGACTACATTATGGTTTCACCCATACTTAAAACCTGGGTCAGTAGGGCAGACATAGAAAGGAGCATTTTCAGTGACCACAGCCCTCTGGTGTTAGAGCTAAAAGGACCAATCATTAAATATGTATCACGAGGTGTAGGTGGCGTGGAGACGATATCAGACCAAGGGAGGAGGCTTAGATGGTCTAAAATAGACGGGGATAGCTTTTACAAAAGCTTAATAACCAGAGGGGAAGACGCATTTAATGTATGCCTCGACCCCAACATTGAGGGGGCCGAGGTAGTAACCGCTTTCGAAAAGATGGCGTACCTCATTGATGGATTATTAAAGACCACCAAGACTAGGACATTACCTACCACACCCAGATGGTTTGATAGAGATTGCTCAAAAGCACATAAAGAGCTTAAATCTAGCCTAAAACTTCTGCCCAGGGATAATTCGTACATAGCCCAATGTAGGCTGATATAAAAAGGCACAAAAAAAACGTAAGACTAGTCTCCAAATGCAAGCCTGGGAGGACCTAAGGGAGGCGGCGGATAGAAGAGAGTTGACTGAGTTCTGGAAAATTATAAACACACCAAGTTTCCAGGACTCTAATGCCCCACAGATTTTAAATATTATTTTGCCGGAGCAGTGGCATTCCCATTTCAAAAATCTATATAATTACACTGGTGAAATTAATAACGATATGGGGCAGAGGTTAAAACTGACTGCAAGGCCTGATATCACCATGGTAGAAGTGGCGGGGGCCATCCTGGGCCTAACAAAAAATAAGGCGCCTGGCCCGGATGAGATTCCTCCAGACCTTTATCTCGTAAAAGTGGAGTTGTGGGCACCCATTCTCATGAGGGTCCTGAACGCGGCAGTGGTGGCAGGTCTGCCGCGTTCTTGGTCCTCGGCAACAATAGGTCCAATATTTAAAAAAGAAATAGGGATGGCCCACAATGTTATCGCCCAATATCCTTGATCGATGTTACGGCGAAGGTGCTGGGTCGTGTTGTCCTAAATCGTCTAACGGATTGGACAGACACCCACCAGTTAATAACGGACAACCAATATGGGTTTAGAGGAGGAAGGTCAACCACGGACCAGTGCCTGAACCTCTATTTGCTGGTCGCCAAGTACACTATAGCCAGTAAGGAGGCGGTTTATTTGGGGTTCATGGACCTTTCCGCGGCCTTTGTTCACGTGAATAGGGAAAAGCTATGGGCCCTGATGACAGGTCTTGGGGCGGACCAGGACCTAGTCAATATTCTCAAGGCACTGCACTGGAATACAACTGCGTCTGTTCGTTTTAATCAAGACGGAAGCAAGACTCCATCATTCCCATGCACTAGTGGAGTGCGGCAGGGCTGCATCCTAGCTCCCTTTTTGTTTTCACTTTACATAAATAACTTAGATAGTGAACTGTGTAAACTCGAAGTGGATTCTCCTCAGGTAGGCACTCGGCCAGTCCCTGTCCTGCTCTATGCGGACGACGCGGTGCTCCTAGCACGAACTCCGCAGGGATTACAGAGGCTGATTGATGGATTTGTAACTTTTATGTCCTCACTTGATCTATCAGCAAACCTAGATAAATCGTATATCATGCTTGCGGGGGCCAGACCAGACAAACATTTTTTTTATAAGATAGGAACTCACAAAATTGGTCGGGTCCAGTCCTTTTCCTACCTAGGAGTATTATTTGACGGGCTTCTAAAGTTTAGACCTTTAGTGGACAAACACTGCTCAAAATTGGTGGCCTCATCTGGGGCTTAAATGGGTTATGGGAGAAGGCTGGGAAGATGGTCCCCCGAGCAAGTGATGAATTTGTATAGATCAATATGCTGCGCTAAGGCAGTTTATGGGGCTGAAGTTTGGGGCTTTGCGAATATACATCAGGTCCAGATAGAGGAAAATAAATCTTTTAGAAGGATACTGAAAGTCCCGCACAGTACATCAGCCTACATGATACATGAAGAACTGGGAGAACCGGATATTGAAGATCAAATCAAGGTCAGGCCGCTTCTGGCCTGGGTGAAGATTTGGTCTAACCCCGAGGCAGGCCTCAGTAGACAAATTATTATAGATTGTCTGAATCGAGACAAAGGGAGCTCTATCCCATGGCTAAACTATGTAAAGTGTACTTTGGAGGCCATTGGTTGTAAGAACCTCTTCACTGAGCCTGAAGCCCTCATTGCCCAGAATAAAACGTTAGTCAAGAAAAAGTTTGGGGAATGGACAACTGCAAGCAGGGCGGCCACTGAGGAGTGTAAATCTACAGTTGTGGCCTATAGATTACTGAAATGGGAGAGTGGAAGGGAGCCTTATCTTTCACTGATTCATAATGCACAGGACAGATTTTATATGACCCGCTTTAGGTTCAACCTCTTGCATCATTTATTTATCTGATCCTCTTGGTTTTACCTTAACGGTGGAGCAGAAGGGTACCTGCGGCTGCGACAATAAGTCTCCGCAGGATACCCTTCATTTTGTTTTGTTATGCTCATTTTATACATCACCTAGGCGTAAGTTCCTGGTGGGAATTCTGAAAAGAGCTAAGTTTAGACATGCCAATATTGCCTTATTGTTTTTGCAAAAGGCCAATGATGCATATACCTTGTCCTGTATTATGAGTTTTATTAAGATGGCAGTAAGGAAAGGAACTCGAGAGAGATGGGTTGATTGCAATGCCCTGTATATAGAGATCCCGGAAAATGAAAAGAAATGCCATGATTTGAACTGTCTTTTTAATGTTTTTTAATGTGTTTTAACTGTTTTATGTACTTTTATGGTATCTTTATAAGTGCTGAATAAAGAAATATTGATTGATTGATTGACTCCTTAAATACTAAACATAACTCCCGCCCCTATCCCCTAAACCTACCTATCCCCTGTCCTGGCCTCTCCCATTCACAGATATCCCTGGGTGAGAATGGCTGCACCTGACCCCCTCCCCCCCACCCCCCCAAAATGCGGAAAAATAAGTGCTGATCTCCAAAGATAAGTGCTAGTGCCTCCCACCAGCAACCACAGGCTCAAATTAGGCACTGAATTCACACACACACGCGCACAACTTGTGTGCTACAAGTTTCCAGTGCTGCTTAATTATGATCAGTCATCTAATGTTTCTTGAGTTCCTACCTTGTGCACATCTCAAAACGGCCTTTACCATCTGAAGTTGTTGTTTTGTTTTTAGAACGTAACAACATGAACAGTTTAACAAAGAAATACTACCTATGACAGGCTAAAGCAACTAACTCCTTTCATTGAAATGCATTCAGTCACTGCAGGATTAAAAATAAAATATTGCCCCCGAGTATGGTGAAGGAAGTTTTATTTTGAGCTAACCTGAGTGTGAACACAATGAATTGTAGTAACTATAATTTTAGGCTAACGAGGAATTTCACAAATCAGTACCACAAGGTCTGCACTCAAACCATTATATATATATTACTGTGAAAAACACTGGGAACAAATTCACCCAGAGGAATTTGTCCAGATAATTGGCTAAGAATTCAGGAGTAAAATTCAGAACAGGAATGGAAACATTGATTTCCGGTGTAATTCCCCATTCCATGATGACTCCATAGAGTGTTACTTGTAATACCACAGTAACTCCACATACTATGATATTGAAATTTCCAGATGTGAAATTAATACAGTGCAATTGCCACAGTACCTGAAATAAGGGACTCCGTTTCTGAATTTACCATCTGTTGAGTAGCTCAACATTCAGGTCCTCATTATGAGCAGGCCACATTTAAGCGCCAGTAGTAGTGCACCTAGTGTTACCAATACGGGGGTATCATTAATCCAGGTCACAGTATTACTGGTGAATTACAAGTTGACCCACTATAGCCCAGTAGGCAGAGTGGAATCTTGATTTCTCGCATGTAATCTCTAAATCAGGCTTTTAATTGGGTTTCATTTCCTCCATGTATGACCTTTTCTGGGTAAAATGTGGGATACTGCACCTAGGAATCACAGATGCAATGATATTGCATCATTGTTGTATCCCGATGAGGTTAGTAATTTCCATTACTGGTCCATCATAAATTCCGATAAGAGCACAAAAGAAAACCTACTTGGTGAGTACAAGATGTATTCTCTCTCTCTCTCAAATCCCCTTTTCCCTGGCTCATGTGAACTATCCATCATACAGCCATTGTCTTAACAGGTTTACATGACAAACAGACGGGGGGGCGGAGGGGAGGGGTCAATATTCTTCTTCCAAAGTCAAGGTAGAAAGGTTAGAGGCTGCCACTTAACACATGCCTAGGCTTTCCTTTTTTCAGTTTCTATCTTTGGTAAATTCTGGTGGTGTTTTTGCAGTGTTTTCCAGTGATTTCAATACCTAAAAAAACAGTTCTATTCAGTGGGTACTCGTTTTCGCGCCATAAAAAACAACTGAAACAATGTTTTACCGGTGTTTATGGAACGCTTTGCTTTTATTATTGCTTGTTTCTGGAATACATTTTGTGCAACCATCTATGCTACACCTAGTCAAGGAATCCCTCAACAGAGGCCCTACAGAAGGTGCTCAACTACCAATTCTAAGGGTAAAAGGATTATTCTGACGCCTACTGCGCTGCAGCATGTTCCTCCCTCAGACACTTATAAATAAATGACTGCCACAAAGGTGCTCGTGAAGAGGTGGATGTGGTGCGAGTTTCAAAACTTGACTGTGGTCGTGTACCACCAGGGCTGTAGATGGCTTCTCAGTCCAGTCCCATTCTGAGATACCTCTCAGTCTATGTGGTGTCAGCGACAGGCATCTCTTGTTGTGTGTGCAGTGTCCATAAGTTGCACCTCTTGTGCTCTGGGCGGTGTCTGTAAGTAGCGCCTCTCCTTGCAATGCTATCAGAGAGAGGCACCTTGCATTGACTGCACCTGAGAGACACTGTCCTAGCTGCTGGTCAAAGCCCGGAGCACAGGGCATGCCCTGGACCTTCCGTCAACCAATGGTTATGGCAGCTGGAACAATGGCATGATGACATCACAATGTGCGCCGGTCCGATAATTTTCTTAGGCGCAAATTGTTGGAGGTCTATAGATCAGAAGGGAAGGACTTGAACTAACAAGATTCAAGGGACTTACAGATGAGCAGACAAAAAGGGCTCAATATATGAAGACAAGAAGCCTTGAACCCCAATAGGCTTGAACCTTTCAATGCCTTGGACACCCACATTTCAAGTTAAGGTTGCCATGAAGAACACCATTCTCCAATACTGGTCTTATCGGGAAACTGAAGGACTGATTGGCCTCACTTGAAACATCTGGACTACAGTTCTGGATCATGATAGATTGCAGAAGTTAAAACTGGACTGGAATATAAACTTGATACCTCCCTCCCCCATCGGGGGCTCTCCATAGTAAATGCCCGGTCCCACGTCGTGTCTGCTCCTCTCCTGGAAGCAGGAGGCCTCCCTCCCCCCTAAGCTAATCACAATGCTGCAATGGCAGCATTGTGATTGGTCGGGAGGCCGACCAGCCAGGCGTGTATGGGGAAGCCATTTTCTCCATGTAGGCTGCATGCAGTCTATATGGAGAAAAGACAGAGTGTGCATGACTGGTTTGGTCGGCCCCATAGGGCAG
Organism: Triturus cristatus; assembly: GCF_964204655.1. Classification (NCBI taxonomy): domain Eukaryota; kingdom Metazoa; phylum Chordata; class Amphibia; order Caudata; family Salamandridae; genus Triturus; species Triturus cristatus. The sequence goes on along the minus strand of NC_140580.1, from coordinate 459,635,488 downwards.
ACCAAACAGTCAGCGCCACTCCTCCCCTGCCCTAGAGTAGGACCGCCAAACCACCCACCCACAACCAAACCCTTCTGCTTTCTCGCAGTGCAGGAAGCAGGAACATAAAATGGTATTTATAAAACCATTTTGTCATGTGCCAAATCTCGCTCGCTGCACACTCCGTAAGGCTAACGAACCAAGAAGCCTTTTGGGAGAGGACCGTTGTCCGACTCCGCGAGATGCGGGAGTTTTGGCGGACCTTAGATCCCGAACTACCCTTCCCGGCAGCCTTCACTATGCGCGCGCACAGGAAATGACGCAGCGCAGGTCCGGGCGGCTAAGTAAGCGGAGCCGGTAGAAGGAACAGGGCAGATTATTCCGGACTTGCAGGTGGAAGCCGAAGGAACTTCGCGATACGGCTCCAGATCACCTAGGTGGGGGTAAGGGTGTCGGTGACACCGCCTAGAGTCATTTCTTGTTATTAAACGCTACAGCGCCCTCGGCTAATACCGCTGTGCAGAAACCACAGGTACTTGAATACGGGTGTCGTTGACACCGCCTAGAGTCATTTCTTGTTATTAAACGCTACAGCGCCATCGGGTCATACCGCTGTGCAGAAACCACAGGTACATTGAATACGGGTGTCGGTGACACCGCCTAGAGTCAATTTCTGTTATTAAGGACACCAGCGCTAGCGGCGGCTATCGCATCGTTGAGACGATAGAAACCTCCGCACTTCTTTTGCTACGAAAGCGAGGGAACTCGCAGCTCTCTTGTTTTGGGACATTGGATGCGGGGACTGGTATTTCCCTACCAGGTGGTATTTCTAACCTAAAATCAACGTGTACCTTGAATAGGTATTGGTGATTAAGATGATTAGAGATGCATGACCAATGACTTCCGTAATCCACCAACATAAGTGTTTTATGTGTGTATTGTTTCGTCTTAGCAGGGGAGATATGAGAGGTGCTGAGGATAGAGTGTAATCCCTTCTTCGCTTATGAGGCCCACAGTCACACGTTTTATGGTGGGTAAGGTATGCCGTGTAGAGGAGTGTTTCAATATCTGTACGGTGAAGAGCTTTGTTTATGTGTATCTGTTTATGTGTTCACAGTTCATCCTCTGAGTATTACTCGTATGTGATACGAGTGACAGTCAAAACCAGGTAGCCCTTAGAAGGTCTGATGACGACACAATCGTCCTTCTTGTTGTAGCTGCTACAAAAGAGTTCTTTTTCTTTACAGGTAGATACACATATGTTGCCACAAGGAAGGCGTGAGATAAACTGTATTGGTGCCACGCTCAGAGTGTCTTAACTATCGTTTCTCTCCACAGGTCTCCCTCCCCGCTGTTCCCTTCCTTTCCTTCCCCCGATTGACCCCCTTTAATGTCCGTGCTTTTATAGCAACTCGGAGATTAAGGTTGTCAATAGGTGGACCCCAATTGATCAACGAACCGATCCTGAGAGGCCTCCGAGGGACCGTGACAGAATAATCTGCCCACTTAAATATACCTCTCCCGGTCGGTTCGTTGTTACGATGGCCACCTTGGAAGACGTACTAGTCACGTTAGGAGCACTACAACAGGAGATCACAGACTCTAGGGTGGAAATAGCGGCTTCTAGGGCTGAAACCGCGGCTTTGCAGGAAACAGTTAACAGACTACAGAGAAATCCCTTTGATGCACAGTCAGGTAGAGCTCTGGGTGGGAGCCCTTGTCAGTTTGGAACCTCCTCTGTCCCCTCCCCTATTACAGTGGAGATGCCCACGCCCATTCCTTTGGCAGCCCCGGAACGTTTCTACGGGGAGGCTTCTAAAGTACAAGTCTTCATGACACAGGTGCTATTGCATTTCTCTTGTAAACCCAAGGCCTTTCCCACGAATCAAGCTAGAGTGGCGTTTATGATTTCGTATCTGACAGGAGATGCGGCCCAATGGGCTGTACCTTATGTGCGTTGTGACGACCCACTTTTGTACGATTGGGAAGCATTTCGGAAAGAATTTGAGACAGTGTTCGACTGTAGGGCGGCCTCCTTCTCCGCGGACAGAGAACTTTTAGACCTTAAGCAGGGTAACAAGGAATTGGTGGTGTACATAAACACCTTCCAACGTTTGGTAGTAGAAACCCAATGGCCAGAGGAAAAGAGGGCTGCTCTCTTTTATCAAGGGCTGAAGGATGAAATGAAAGATGTGCTAGCTCAGATCGATCCTCAGCCCTCCACTTGCATGGACCTTATCAACCTCACTCTAAGATTGGATTATCGTATGGGGGAACGTAGAGGGGATAGGAAGAGAGTAGAACGCCAGCCTGTGCGATTCGAGAAAGGTAGGGGGCCAGGAGTGGGGGCTGTACCGGCAGTGGAACCTATGGACATAGGTACTGTTCGAGCCCCACTGTCCCAAGCCGAAATAGAAATTAGGCGAAAAACAGGCCTCTGCATGTATTGCGGAAAAAAGGGGCATTTTGTCAGGGAATGCTTGGCCAAACCCCGAACAAGCGGAGGGGTTAAAAGGGTATCTGGGATGTACTCCGAGAGCCCACAGGAAAACTGATACACCCGAGGAAAACAGAAGGGAAGTCCTTGGGTGGTTTACACATCCCTTCCACAATGAATACACTTGCCTTGTCCTCTCAACATTTGTTTTTAACAGTTAAGCTCAAGACTCCTACAGGATGGCAGAGCAGTGAGGCCATGGTCGATTCAGGAGCCACGGGGATGTTTATGGACCAAGGGACTGCCAGGCAGTTAGGGCTGGAGTTGCTTTCCAAGGACAGCCCCGAAGAGGTTTTGGCTGTGGATGGAAAGACCCTGAGTACAGGCCCTATTAGGTACCACACGGATAGCTTACTAATGAGTTGTGGGGAAGGGCATACCAAATGGTTGTGTTTCAATGTTATTAAAGCCCCTCAATACGGGGTAATTCTAGGCCTTCCATGGTTGAGATTACATAACCTGTGTATTGATTGGAGGGACAACAAGGTGGAGTTTGGGGGTCCATGGTGTAAAGAACACTGTTATGGTGAAAATTGTAGGTCAGCAATCAGTACAGGGGAGGCACATAAGATAGCGACTGCGGCAGAAACAAATGTACAGCTGCCTGTTTGGTATCTAGAATATCAAGACGTGTTCTGTGAGAAACTAGCAGATACCCTCCCCCCACACAGGCATTACGATTGCTGGATTGATTTAGTGCCCGGAGCTGTAATTCCTTGTGGGAGATTATATGCATTAACAGAAGCAGAAAACACTCACTTAAGGGAATATTTAGATAAATACTTAGAGAACGGTTTCATACGCCCTTCAAGATCTCCAGCCGCCTCTCCGCTCTTTTTTATCCCGAAGGCCAATGGAGAAAAGACAGCCTTCATAGACTTTAGGGCATTGAACAGTGTGACGATTAAAAACAGGTATCCACTGCCCTTGATACCAGTTCTTTTGGAACAGGTTAAATCAGCCACCATCTACACACGCCTAGATCTAAAAGGAGCATATCACTTGGTAAGAGTACGGGAGGGGGACGAGTGGAAGACAGCCTTACGCACCAGATACGGGCTCTATGAGTACACAGTGATGCCCTTCGGCCTGTGCAACGCCCCCGCGGCATTTCAATACTTTGTTAACGAGGTGCTGCGGGAGTTTTTGGACAGGTTCGTGGTGGCATACATCGATGACATCCTAATATATTCCTCCTCAGTAGATGAGCATAAGGCTCATGTGTGTCTGGTGTTTGAAGCCCTAAGACGGAATAAGCTATACTGTAAACTCAGCAAGTGTGAGTTCCACGTGAAAGAAGTGGAATTCCTAGGAGTTATGCTGACGCCCTCAGGACAGGTTGTGTCCCAGAGAAAAATCAAAGCGGTGAAAGACAACCTACCACCGTTAGAGAAATTCAATGTTTCCTCAGATTTGCGAATTTTTATCGCACATTTATCAACCATTTTTCTACTGTGGTGGTTCCCATTCCTAAACTGTTGAGGAAAAACGAACCTTTTAGTTGGACAACAGAAGCCAAGACTTCCTTTCAGCGTTTAAAGAATGCCTTTGTCACAGCCCCTGTGTTGACCCATCCTGATCCTGAGAGCCCTTACATAGTGGAGGCGGATGCCACCGATGTTGCTGTGGGTGCCATTCTCTCGCAGAGACATAAGACGACGGGCCAACTCCATCCGGTTGCCTACATGTCGCGTAAACTAAATCTGGCAGAAACCCGTTATATCATAGCTGAAAAAGAGCTACTAGCCATAAAAGAAGCGTTCAGCGATTGGAGACATCTGCTGTTAGGAGCCAAACACGTGGTGACTGTATACACAGATCACCGCAACCTGCAATTTATGCGGTCCACTCGGATGTTATCTCCTAGACAATTACGCTGGATGCTTTTTTTCTCAGAATTCCATTACCTAGTCACGTATCGACCAGGGGCGGAAAACAAGAAGGCGGATGCCTTGTCCTGCAAAGACGTCCCAGATAATAATCAGATGGAACAACTTCATTCCGTTCTGGACCCCCAAAAAGTCATTGGGGCTCTGCAAACCGACACCTTCCTCCAGAAAATAACTCAAGGGATAAAGAACCGATACTGGAGGAAATGGTTACAAGAACACAAGCAGTGGAAGGTGATCAAGGGTCTCCCGATGAAAGGCAAACAATTGCAAGTACCCAATCAAGCCTTACGGAAGGAGGTGTTACAGTGGTGTCACAACACACACAGTGCTGGACATAATGGTATCAGGAAAATCCTCGATCGGATCTGTCACCAGTTCTGGAGGCCTACGGTGGTGGAAGACACCACAGACATGATTCACCGGTGTGAGACATGTGTAACAGCAAAAACAGACCATGGAAAACACAGAGGGCTGTTACAACCCCTACCAACACCGTTGGTACCATGGGAAACCATTTCCATAGACTTCGTTGTGGGTCTACCACCTGATCAGGGATGTACAGCCATCGTGGTGGTGGTGGACAGTCTCACCAAGATGGGACATTTCATAGCCTGTGCAAAAGAACCCACGTCGGGACAATTAGCCAAACTACTATTGTTTCATGTGATAAGGCTCCATGGACTTCCAGCCAATATTGTCTCCGACAAGGGCCCTCAATTCACTGCGAGATTTTGGAGAGCATGGTGCACGGCGTTACATATGAAGACATCAAAAACCACCAGTTTTCACCCTCAGTCAGACGGGCAGACAGAGAGACTGAATCAAACCCTAATGCAATACTTACGGTGCTATGTGGAGAAGAACTCAGATGCTTGGGTGGACCGCTTATGCCTGGCAGAAGTGGCCTATAACAGCGCCAAACATCAATCCACACAGTTCACGCCCTTTTACAGCAACTACGGGTACCATCCCCGCTTTATCTTCTTGATTCACCCCGCAAGCACACAGGACGTACCGGATGTACAGGCCAGAATGAAACACATTCAACAGACCTTAAAAGACACCCATAGAAACCTGGAAAAAGCCAAAGGTACCTACAAGAGAATGGCTGATAAACACCGCCAACCAAACCCAGTCTACAAGGTAGGAGATGCAGTATGGTTATCGACAAAAAACATTCGGTTTCGTAGACACAGCGTGTTCAGTCCCAAACTTATTGGTCCCTATAAAATACAAAAAGTGATATCGCCCTTGGTCATGCTGTTAGCACTCCCAAAAACAATGAAGATACATCCGGTTTTTCATGTGTCATTACTGAAACCATCCTACACGCCTATAAAGAAAAGACCATCACCCATATGGATCAACCACGAGCCGGAGTATGAAGTTCAGGCAAACCTGGATTCCAAAAGGAGGGGGTCCAAGTTATGGTATCTGGTATCATGGAAAGGATACGGTGTGGAAGAGAACTCGTGGGGACCCGCAGCGGGAATGCATGCTCCCCGGTGCATAAAAGCATTTCATGCTCGCTACCCCAACAAACCTGGCTCGCTAAATCTCGCCCGCTGCACACTCCATAAGGCTAACGAACCAAGAAGCCTTTTGGGAGAGGACCGTTGTCCGTGAGATGCGGGAGTTTTGGAGGACCTTAGATCCCAAACTACCCTTCCCGGCCTCCTTCGCTACGCACGCGCACAGGAAGTGACGCAGCGGGGGTCCGGACGGCTACGTAAGCCAGAGCCGGTAGAAGGAACAGGGCAGATTATTCCGGACTTGCAGGTGGAAGCCGAAGGAACTTCACGATACGGCTCCAGATCACCCGGGTGGGGGTAAGGGTGTCGGTGACACCGCCTAGAGTCATTTCTTGTTATTAAACGCTACAGCGCCATCGGCTAATACCGCTGTGCAGAAACCACAGGTACTTGAATACGGGTGTCGTTGACACCGCCTAGAGTCATTTCTTGTTATTAAACGCTACAGCGCCATCGACTCATACCGCTGTGCAGAAACCACAGGTACATTGAATACGGGTGTCGGTGACACCGCCTAGAGTCAATTTCTGTTATTAAGGACACCAGCGCTAGCGGCGGCTATCGCATCGCTGAGACGATAGAAACCTTTGCACTTCTTTTGCTACGAAAGCGAGGGAACTCGCAGCTCTCTTGCTTTGGGACATTGGATGCGGGGACTGGTATTTCCCTACAAGGTGGTATATTTAACCTAAAATCCACGTGTACCTTGAATAGGTATTGGTGATTAAGATGATTAGAGATGCATGACCAATGACTTCCGTAATTCACTAACATAAGTGTTTTATGTGTGTATTGTTTCGTCTTAGCAGAGGAGATATGAGAGGTGCTGAGGATAGAGCGTAATCCCTTCTTCCCTTGTGAGGCCCACAGTCACACGTTTTATGGTGGGTAAGGTATGCCGTGTAGAGGAGTGTTTCAATATCTGTACGGTGAAGAGCTTTGTTTATGTGTTCACAGTTCATCCTCTTAGTATTACTCGTATGTGATACGAGTGACAGACAAAACCAGGTAGCCCTTAGAAGGTCTGATGACGACACAATCGTACTTCTTGTTGTAGCTGCCACAAAAGAGTTCTTTTTCTTTATAGGTAGATACACAAATGTTGCCACAAGGAAGGTGTGAGATAAACTGTACTGGTGCCATGCTTAGAGTGTCGTAACTATCGTTTCTCTCCACAGGTCTCCCTCCCCTCTGTTCCCTTCCTTTCCTTCCCCCGATTGACCCCCTTTAATGTCCGTGCTTTTATAGCAACTCTGAGATTAAGGTTGTCAATAGGTGGACCCCAATTGAGCAACGAACCGATCCTGAGAGGCCTCCGAGGGACCGTAACACATTTTATGTTTCTTCTTCTCGCACTGCGAGAAAGCAGTGGGGCGCCGCTCGTCCACCAACATGGAGGAGCCGCCCCTGCAGGGCCATGCCTATTTTCATGTCTTCTGTCTGTTTCTTCCAGCAACTCTGGCATCTACAACATGTGCACTGACTAGGTGAGGGTTAGGAGCACGTTGTTGTGAACCATTTTCAGAGAAACTCTGCATCACCCACGTACTACCTCCAGGGCCTTCTATCCATTTTGGTACTCATTCATTTCAATGTGGTCATGAATATGAAGTCCTATGTTATGGCATCTTGAGTTTGCTGGAGAGAGGCAAAGAGATCCTCCTCTGAAGACTATAGCACAAATGCACACCTGTGCAGCTGTGTAAAAGGCAGTTTTGAAAGTGCCCTATGCTCAACTGCAGCGCTTTTAGTAAATAAACTGAATCAATGTAATCGCTCCGTTGCTGCTGGGTGGATGCTATATCAGAGACAGGGAACAGATGAGCTCACTCACACCAATAAGCTAGTTGCCACTGCTGGAAGAGGTGGTGGGGTTTGTTAACAGATACCTCTGTTTTTAAGGCAGGAAATATTTGGCTTTGATTGGGGCTGTAGGTAAGTTTTTTTCAGCCAAGTGAAGGAATTTGATTTTTCTGTTGTGTATATCTTGGCACTTGTTCGATTTTTGCTGATAACAAAGAGGTTTATTCGTCGTTAGCACTTCATAGTGGCTGCAGGAAAGTGCTGTTTTTGTATGGTCACTCCAACACACTTTTTGCCCCAGTGCTGATGGTTATGACTCTGAAAGTGCACTTAAGCCTGCTGCCCAGGCCCCAGTGCTAGTGCTCTCTCCTTAAAACTGACGTGTGAATTGGGAACCCCAAATGGCAAAGGACTTTAACCCCCTTATCCTTTTTAGTCTTTAGTCTACAGTAGGCCTGGGCAAAAATTTCGTTCCGTTCGCGGAAATTGCGATAATTTGACATTTTTGCGTTCCGCGGAGAGCGCGAAAATGTCAAAAATTCCGGTTTCCGCAGCTTGGCGATAATTTGTTTCTTGCTCGCGCTGTAAAATGATACATTCTCGCGCGCGCGCGATCGCCTTACCTGAATCCCTGCGTTCGCCGACAAGTTTTCTTGATCCGGTCGCGTTCTCCATGAGATGTTGTATTGTTTTTAGCCATTTGCGCTGTCTCGCGACAGTTCGCGCCCGCAGTGACGTCATGCGTCGCGCGATCACGTCTTTCTTCTCGCGATCATGCACCGCGAGAACAACTCAAAACAAGATGGCCGCGCCCGCAAGCAGCCACATGGGTAAGTTGGCGACCCGCAACCATGCAGAAAATCGCGCGAACATGCCGGAAAAAAACTTCCGCATCTTCGCGATATTTCTGCTTGTTTGCGATAATTTTAAACATTCTCGCGATAATTTGCGAAGGTTAATTCCGCAAATTCCGCCCACCCCTAGTCTACAGTACCAGTGGTACCCAAGGCATGGGTGTTACTGTTAAAAGGGTCACCAGGGCCTGAATCACTGTTTGGGCCACCCACGTAACCCAAGTAAACTACTGACAGCACTGCTTGAACTCGACTTTGCCCTCACCATGTGTGGCAAAGTCAATACACTACTTTTAATTTGTAGTGAAGAAAAACCCCGGCATCCTCAAAATTTCAGTTCATACATATATATTATCTATGCATAAAAATGTATGGCCCACTGAATACAGTTTGTCATTCACATATGTATTTTTAGGTCTCGCTTACGCAGCGCGCATGCGCTGCTTCGGAGGATATTTAGCCGTCGTTCAGCTCTTTTTCAAAGCACATACTCGTGCTTGTGGCGGCATACAACTTGCGGGAGTGCGCAGCGGCGCACCACAATCACGAGTATGTGCTTTGAAAAAGAGCAGACTGCTCTCCCCAGCGTCCACGCACCACTCGCGGATGCACCCCTCCGCCTCTCTCTCCCGCTGCAGCCGGCAAGTACAAGCAACATGCTCATAGTGTCAATCAAGTTACCTGCATTTCGCACGCCACATCACGGCACCCAATGAAACAACCGTTCATTCCCTTAGCCCTCCTACCCATCGGCCAACAACCTCTACTGAGAGACTACGCGCGGTGCCCTTCAATAGCAGAGTCATGGAGTCACTCGTTTTCAGGATGGGACTTGCAAGTCGCAGGAGCTTCTCGTGAGTTTTCATATTTGACTGACAATTGTGGGCTGAAGTGAACCTTTACTTTGCCACTGATATTGGCCTCGCCTCTCATACTGTTAAATCCGAGAAATACTGGCATGGTTCTAGTTCGCGCTCCTCTAACCTACAGGCGGGGCTACGGCTCACGCAGGCTTTGTCAAAAGACCAATATAATAACATTTAATGTAGATGACGTGAAGTTGGTGTAATTTGCAGCAGCATCACTCACCACCACCACAGCATCACTCAGCACCACCACAGCATCACTCAGGGCCACCACAGCATCACTCAGTGCCACAACAATATCACTCAGCATCACCACAGCATCACTCAGCGCCACAACAGCATCACTCAGCACCACCACAGATTCACTCAGTGCTACAACAATATCACGCAGCAGCACCACAGCATCACTCAGCGCTACCACAGCATCACTCAGTGCCACAACAATATCACTCAGCACCACCACAGCATCACTCATGGCCACTACAGTATCACTCATTGCCACAACAATATCACGCAGCACCACCACAGCATCACTCAGCACCACCACAGCATCACTCAGCGCCACAACAGCATCACCACAGCATCACTCAGTGACACAACAATATTACTCAGCACCACCACAGCATCACTCAGCACCACCACAGCATCACTCAGTGCCACAACAATATCACTCAGCACCACCACAGCATCACTCAGTGCCACAACAATATCACTCAGCACCACCACAGATCACTCAGCACCACTACACCATCACTCACTGCTACACCAATATCACTCAGCACCACCACAGCATCACTCAGTGCCACCACAGAATCACTCAGTGCAACCACAGCATCACATAGCACCATCACAGCATCACTCAGTGCCAGAACAATATCACTCAGCACCACCACAGCATCACTCAGAGCTACCACAGCATCACTCAGCACCACCACAGCATCACTCAGCACCAACACAGCATCACTCAGTGCCAACACAGCATCACTCAGCACCAACACAGCATCAATCAGCACTACCACAGCATCACTCAGCACCACCACAGCATCACTCAGGGCCATCACAGCATCACTCAGCACCACCACAGCATCACTCAGCACCACCACAGCATCACTCAGGGCTACCACAGCATCACTCAGTGCCACAACAATATCACTCAGCACCACCACAGCATCAATCAGCACCACCACAGCATCACTCAGCACCCCCACAGCATAACCACAGCATCACTCAGTGCCACAACAATATCACTCAGCACCACCACAGCATCATTCAGCACCACCACAGTATCACTCAGCGCCACCACAGCATCACTCAGCACTACCACAGCATCACTCAGTGTAGGAAGGTGGATATCTGACTATGGTTACCCCCAAATTTTTGCCTAGTGTCTAGCTGGTTTTTCGACTTAGTTGGCCTGAGATCCTGCCATTCAGGCTCTCAGGCTATCTGCTCTCTCTGTAAAATGGACTCCATGTACCCTAGGTACATACCCAATTGGTTGGATCACCCTGTCAGCCCCTGTACCAGTGTACACTAGGTACCCAGGGCATTGGTGTATCCAAGGCCTGCCAGGGGCTGAAGCATGTATTATGCCACCCCAGGCTTGGCCTAACAATCTGACACAACTGGCTGATCACTCAGCTGGGGTAAGTTGGTGTAATCACCTCTTACTTAGGTGTAGTATACCTATACCTAAACTTAAATGGGACACCTGGTAACCTATAAGTCACTCCTATGGCAGGCCTTAACAATCCTGAAGGCAGAGTGCTTGGTTCCATGTGAGATGGTGCTCTGGCATGAGCTGAGCCTGTCTGCAGTGGTCGGAACAACTTCCTTCTACTGTTTCCAGATATCGTCATACCATATACTCTTAAGTGCATTATGAACCTCGCGGTTAAATGCTATCTTTGGTTTGGCTTTATCAAAACATGTCGAGTAAGGTGTCATACGAATTGGAATACTAACCCCTCGCCAATTCTGGCGACGGGGTTAGCATTCCACCCTTCTAGAGGGACACGACATGTACAGTACCTGAAACCCGGGTAAAATCAGACATAGCCTCAGCTCCACAAAATGGATGCTGCCACCACAGACACAAGTCTGCCCTCCTGCTGCTGGGAGTCCTTCCAGCTTGGGAGGTGTGGACAAAGGGTTTCCTGCCAGGGGAGGTGCATGCACCACCCCAGACAGGATTTTGTGTATTGGTCAGGTAGGGCTTGAAAGAAACCAGACATGCCTGTGGCTCACAAGGAGCCTCGGTGCATATGCCAGTTCAAACCGGTCCTGGGGCACACTAGTCCCGGGCCTGGGGCGAGCTGGACAAAGGATTGGGGGTGTAACCACCCCCCTTCCTGGTCCCACCCATAGGGAGGGACCTAGCAGGTAGTCCGGCCCCTAGAATCCGAATAAAGGTAGGAGCTGTGTCCTAAGACTTCAGACATCCTGGAATCAACTTGAAACTAAGAAGAAGACGGGAACTTCGACATTCTGCTGCACAGAAGACTGAAGAAAATCTCCCCTGTGGTCAGGGAGTGACCACCTTGCTAACGCAAGCACCATCCAGCGCATCAACATCTGCTTTGCCGCCGCCTCCCGCCGGAGCCCGAGCCCAGAGACTGACAAGACCTGGACCTCCAGACCTCTCACCGCCCGATCCACAGTCCCTGCAAAGAGGAGACCCGTGGAGGCACCGAGACACGTGGAGCCAGCCATCTTGGAACGACTACGACAAGCTGACAAGTGCAACAACCGAGGCTCCCTCCAAGTTGTGCTTTGGGTCCTGAGAAGCCCAACCCTCGAGCAGCATCTGCACCAAAGGTGAGCCCTCCAGCATCTCCACGATCTGCGTGGGGCCCTTCTGCATTTTGCCACTCGACGCGCCTAACCGGTTGCTGGCCCGCTGGCTAGTGGCCATCTTGGCGACGAAATCTACGACAAACACCGCTGGTCTGGTTGCTCCAGACTGGCCCTTGCTCCCCTCCAAAGGAGCAATCCCTCTGACCTTGCTGGTCAGAACCAACAGCTGATTTCCGAATCCTCCTACAATTGCTTTTGCCAAGGCTTGTTTGCTTCGATCAAGTCGCCGACACCGCCGACAGCGAGAGCCTGCGTGGGACAGCTCGTGAGCCGACTCCTGGACGTCGTCGACCTTCAGGGACCACGTGGCTGCGGAGACAAGCTACCCCTCATCACCTGTTTGCACCCGACATCGCCTGGTACCCATCTGGTGCCACGCTGGTCACTGGCTAGTGACTGTGAACACTGTCCCCTCTGCTTACAGGTCTTCAACATCTCCGATCCACTCTTGGATCCACTGCATCTCTTCCCGACCGACCGCCTGCAGCATCTTTGTCCCAGGCTCAACGGAACAGATAGAAGAAACCCGACGCACTTTGAGGCCTATGCACCCGCTTCCTGTGGGTGAGGTAAAGCTGGTACTCCGGTGCCCATGTGTAGTAATACATCTCTAGTGCCTGTGTTCCAAATCTTAAGTTCCTAGGTCATCCGGAAGATTCCTTTTGCAGTAACTTTGTACTTTTTACGCACCCATTGAAACCTATGGGAGCACGCGTGTGACTATTTGCTCTGCACACGCCACCCGTGGACCTCCTGGTCACTAACTGACGTTAGCTCCTTGTAGGCCCAGCGATTCTAGAGGCCCTAGGCCTTTTCCCTTTTCTGTTCGTGGTACTTATACCACTATTTTAGTATATGGTTTGAGTGGCCACCAGGGCCTATCCATATAACGTGCAACTTCTGTGTATTCTGTGATAATCTTGTTTGACGATTTGTGCTCCTGTGCTCATAAAGAGACTAGGGGTTACTTTGAGAAATAAATACATATATATTTTGAATATATATCTGTGTGGTGTCCTTTCATTGGTATAAAAGGGGGTTACTATTGGTAAAACAGCTTGCTTAACACGCTTCACGAGTTTAGCCTCAAAGACTGCTTAGCCTACGCTACCACTAGGGCAGCTAGTCCAAAAAGGTTGACTTACAACCACACCATAAGGGTTGCTTGGCATGGTACAAGGTGGTCACTAGAACTAGTGAACAGCATATACCAGGCCAACTTCTCACATTGGTGAGCAGCGGTTGGATTTGAGCTTGCTGTGTTTTACCATTGTAATCTCTTGGTTACCAATTGAAAGATCACATAGGTACCTGTAGGTACATATAAAACAAGATTAGATATACATAAGTTCTACTGAACTTAGTTGTTGTAGAGCAAAGGGAGTAGCACACCCTGACTACAACTACTAGATAGGTTTAGTAGGTAAACACAAGTGTAGGTAGATTGCAACACATCCACCCACACTTAAGAGCAATGGCCGGGGCAGAGGGGTCCACTGTACCCATCTCTGTTGAGAGTGACCCCCAGAGGGCACCATCCAGCTTTGCTACCCTTAATCAGAATGAGCTCAGGCATTTGGCAACTCTTAGAGGCCTTAAACAGCCCAAGAACCCAAACTCTGCTGAGCTCAGAGAACTCTTACAGAATGATGAGAATCAGAGAGAACTCAGGAAAGCTTCCCAGTTAGCCCCCTTAGGGTCAGGAACAGGAGGCCCCCCTTCTGAAGATGCCACAGAGGTACCCCCTTCCAATAGTCACCCCTTAGATGGGATGCCTACCACAGAGGAAGAAAGTGATGGGGATACAGATGTGAGTGGGGATGAAGGGAGAACTAGCCCAGTGCCAAGTGTTATACTTGGCCCAGCTAAACTAAGGCTGTTGGGGACTGACAGTGGGTTCACCCCATTGGATCTCCCCAGTGGACTTAACACAGGGCTTGGAAGGCAAAGGAATCGCTCAGGTGACTCCAATGCTTCCCATGGCTCTAGAGGCTCTCAAGGTCACTCCAGAAGGAGACTGACCACCCCTCAGAGGAGGGAACATGAGGCCAGAATGCAGGAAGCCCAGCTGAGGATCAGGAAGCAGGAGCTAGAAGTAGCCCTGATGGAAGAAAAACTGAACAAGGCTAGGCAGCCTAGAGAGAGTGGGTCTATACCCACTGGTGGCAGCAATGTCCCTAGGGACAAAGATAGGGTCTTTGACAATAGGAACCTGTCCAAGATTGTGCCCCCCTACAAAAGTGGGGATGACATCCACAAATGGATGACTGCTCTTGAGAGAGCCTGCAAAGTGCAGCAGGTTCCTGAAGACCAGTGGGCAGCAATCTTATGGCTCTCCTTTGAGGGGAGAGGCAGAGATAGACTCCTCACTGTTAGAGAAGAGGATGTCAGAAATTACAGAGTCCTGAAGAGTGTCCTAGTTGATGGGTTAGGCTTAACCACTGAACAGTACAGGTTAATGTTCAGAGACACCCAGAAGACACAGACTCAGGACTGGTCTGAATATGTGGAATGTGCCACTAAGGATTTGGAGGGTTGGTTGCTGGGAAGTAAGGTGTCTGATTATACAGGATTGTACAATTTGATGATGAGAGAGCAGATTTTAAGTAATTGTCAAAACCAGCTTCTCCATCAACACCTGGTAGACTCAGATTTGACCTCTCCCCAAGAATTGGGAAAGAGGGCAGATAAATGGGTCAGGACCAGGATCAGGCCTAAAAACCAGGGTGGTGACCAAAAGAAAGATACCACCAAGCCTCAAGAGAAGGGTGGGGATAAAGAAAAAGAGAAACCTTCCTCAGGGCCCCAAAACTCCACACAGGGTGGTGGGTCCCAAGCTCCCTCCTCTACCACAGCTAAAAAGCCCTACTGCCATGAGTGTAAAACTCCTGGGCATTGGAAAACTGACAGCGGTTGCCCAAGGGCTAAAAACAAAACTGTTCCTCCAATTACTCCTGTCACACCACCTATTACTGTCAGCAGTAATCCCCCAGGTGGTGGGAGTGCCCCCAGAAATCTGGGTGGGTTTACTTGGGGAACACAGGGGGACCCTGGCTTAGCCAATTCCCCTACAGCAACCACTCTTGTCTGTGATGGTGGCATGGGGTTTGCCAACTTCACTGCCTGTCCCAACACTTTGGGTAGGTACAGACAGGAGCCCTACATCAATGGTACAAAAGCTGAGGCCTACAGAGACACTGGAGCTAGCATCACAATGGTGGCCCATTGGCTAGTTCCCTCTGAGCAGCTTTTGCCTGGTTTCTCCTACCAGGTGACTAACATTGATGGCAAACAAAACAGTCATCCCATGGCAGAGGTATGTCTCAGCTGGGGAGGGGTCACTGGCCCTAAAAGGGTAGCAGTGTCCCCAACCTTGCCTGTAGACTGCTTACTGGGGAATGACTTAGAACTCTCAGCTTGGGCTGGAGTTGAACAAGACACCCATTCTAAAATGGTAGGCCTTTCACAAAAGGGTAGGGGGGTTGTGCCATTCACAACCCCTGTCCAAATAGATTTCCTCCCTGAAAAGGTTGGAAGGGCAGTGGTAGCCACAGCCCAGGCACAGACAGACTTCCCTGTAGGGACTGGCAGAGCTGTGACAGTCACAGCTCAAACACAAACTGAGTGCCCCCCTGAAAAGGTTGGCAAGGCTGTAATGGTCTCAGCCTATACTCAGACTGACATAGGTGTAGTGAAGCCTGAAACAATGGATCACTCCACACAAACTGAGAGTAGTGGGGAGGAAGAAAAGTCTCCCTCTCCCCAGACATTAGGAAAAGGTCAGCCTCCTCAGGGATCTGACCTCACCCCTTGTGAAGGAACTGCCCCAGAGGTAGCCAGGCCTGGCCTGGCAGAGCCTCTGATGTCAGTGGCCCCTTCCAAGGTGGGATCCAGTCTGGTGCAGGTAGCCTGCCTCTCTCTACCCTGCCTCAGTCAGCCCAGGGCTGCAGAGGTCAGGGAGGCCAGTGGACCCCCAGAGGGCCCCTGTCCACAAGAACCCCCCCATCAAAAGAATGAGGATTGCCTGGCTAGTAGCCCTAGTCAGGTGATGGGTAAAAACATTCCTGAGGGATCTCCTTTACAGGTAGTTAGGGACCTCCCCCAGGGGGATTCTGTTGGGCACAGGCAAACATGGGACCTTAGGGCCCCAAACCTGACCTGTCCCTCCAGTAAGCCCACAAAAGGGACCCAGCCTCCAGCTTTAGGTAGCCAGAGGCTGACCCTGAGAGCACAGTGCAACTCAGTTAAAGAAAGAAAGGCATCCATGGTGGAGGATGATTGGAGGAAGCTGAGGCCTCACTTTGAGGACACTCACTTCAGTACTCCATCTCAACACCAGCCTTTTACTTTGCCAAGACACACCACAGGTAGAGATTCCCTATGGTGGAGACCCTCTGATACCCTTAGGGTGAGGGATTGCTTAGTGGACCATGAGACAGGGGGTAACCATGCCAGTGCTGGTTCCTCCTTATATGGCCACTTGGGCAATATAGGCTTACCTGGTCAAGGTCAGCCTTATCTCCCTTCGTTTGGGGGGGGGTTGTGTAGGAAGGTGGATATCTGACTATGGTTACCCCCAAATTTTTGCCTAGTGTCTAGCTGGTTTTTCGACTTAGTTGGCCTGAGATCCTGCCATTCAGGCTCTCAGGCTATCTGCTCTCTCTGTAAAATGGACTCCATGTACCCTAGGTACATACCCAATTGGTTGGATCACCCTGTCAGCCCCTGTACCAGTGTACACTAGGTACCCAGGGCATTGGTGTATCCAAGGCCTGCCAGGGGCTGAAGCATGTATTATGCCACCCCAGGCTTGGCCTAACAATCTGACACAACTGGCTGATCACTCAGCTGGGGTAAGTTGGTGTAATCACCTCTTACTTAGGTGTAGTATACCTATACCTAAACTTAAATGGGACACCTGGTAACCTATAAGTCACTCCTATGGCAGGCCTTAACAATCCTGAAGGCAGAGTGCTTGGTTCCATGTGAGATGGTGCTCTGGCATGAGCTGAGCCTGTCTGCAGTGGTCGGAACAACTTCCTTCTACTGTTTCCAGATATCGTCATACCATATACTCTTAAGTGCATTATGAACCTCGCGGTTAAATGCTATCTTTGGTTTGGCTTTATCAAAACATGTCGAGTAAGGTGTCATACGAATTGGAATACTAACCCCTCGCCAATTCTGGCGACGGGGTTAGCATTCCACCCTTCTAGAGGGACACGACATGTACAGTACCTGAAACCCGGGTAAAATCAGACATAGCCTCAGCTCCACAAAATGGATGCTGCCACCACAGACACAAGTCTGCCCTCCTGCTGCTGGGAGTCCTTCCAGCTTGGGAGGTGTGGACAAAGGGTTTCCTGCCAGGGGAGGTGCATGCACCACCCCAGACAGGATTTTGTGTATTGGTCAGGTAGGGCTTGAAAGAAACCAGACATGCCTGTGGCTCACAAGGAGCCTCGGTGCATATGCCAGTTCAAACCGGTCCTGGGGCACACCAGTCCCGGGCCTGGGGCGAGCTGGACAAAGGATTGGGGGTGTAACCACCCCCCTTCCTGGTCCCACCCATAGGGAGGGACCTAGCAGGTAGTCCGGCCCCTAGAATCCGAATAAAGGTAGGAGCTGTGTCCTAAGACTTCAGACATCCTGGAATCAACTTGAAACTAAGAAGAAGACGGGAACTTCGACATTCTGCTGCACAGAAGACTGAAGAAAATCTCCCCTGTGGTCAGGGAGTGACCACCTTGCTAACGCAAGCACCATCCAGCGCATCAACGTCTGCTTTGCCGCCGCCTCCCGCCGGAGCCCGAGCCCAGAGACTGACAAGACCTGGACCTCCAGACCTCTCACCGCCCGATCCACAGTCCCTGCAAAGAGGAGACCCGTGGAGGCACCGAGACACGTGGAGCCAGCCATCTTGGAACGACTACGACAAGCTGACAAGTGCAACAACCGAGGCTCCCTCCAAGTTGTGCTTTGGGTCCTGAGAAGCCCAACCCTCGAGCAGCATCTGCACCAAAGGTGAGCCCTCCAGCATCTCCACGATCTGCGTGGGGCCCTTCTGCATTTTGCCACTCGACGCGCCTAACCGGTTGCTGGCCCGCTGGCTAGTGGCCATCTTGGCGACGAAATCTACGACAAACACCGCTGGTCTGGTTGCTCCAGACTGGCCCTTGCTCCCCTCCAAAGGAGCAATCCCTCTGACCTTGCTGGTCAGAACCAACAGCTGATTTCCGAATCCTCCTACAATTGCTTTTGCCAAGGCTTGTTTGCTTCGATCAAGTCGCCGACACCGCCGACAGCGAGAGCCTGCGTGGGACAGCTCGTGAGCCGACTCCTGGACGTCGTCGACCTTCAGGGACCACGTGGCTGCGGAGACAAGCTACCCCTCATCACCTGTTTGCACCCGACATCGCCTGGTACCCATCTGGTGCCATGCTGGTCACTGGCTAGTGACTGTGAACACTGTCCCCTCTGCTTACAGGTCTTCAACATCTCCGATCCACTCTTGGATCCACTGCATCTCTTCCCGACCGACCGCCTGCAGCATCTTTGTCCCAGGCTCAACGGAACAGATAGAAGAAACCCGACGCACTTTGAGGCCTATGCACCCGCTTCCTGTGGGTGAGGTAAAGCTGGTACTCCGGTGCCCATGTGTAGTAATACATCTCTAGTGCCTGTGTTCCAAATCTTAAGTTCCTAGGTCATCCGGAAGATTCCTTTTGCAGTAACTTTGTACTTTTTACGCACCCATTGAAACCTATGGGAGCACGCGTGTGACTATTTGCTCTGCACACGCCACCCGTGGACCTCCTGGTCACTAACTGACGTTAGCTCCTTGTAGGCCCAGCGATTCTAGAGGCCCTAGGCCTTTTCCCTTTTCTGTTCGTGGTACTTATACCACTATTTTAGTATATGGTTTGAGTGGCCACCAGGGCCTATCCATATAACGTGCAACTTCTGTGTATTCTGTGATAATCTTGTTTGACGATTTGTGCTCCTGTGCTCATAAAGAGACTAGGGGTTACTTTGAGAAATAAATACATATATATTTTGAATATATATCTGTGTGGTGTCCTTTCATTGGTATAAAAGGGGGTTACTATTGGTAAAACAGCTTGCTTAACACGCTTCACGAGTTTAGCCTCAAAGACTGCTTAGCCTACGCTACCACTAGGGCAGCTAGTCCAAAAAGGTTGACTTACAACCACACCATAAGGGTTGCTTGGCATGGTACAAGGTGGTCACTAGAACTAGTGAACAGCATATACCAGGCCAACTTCTCACACTCAGTAACACAACAGCATCACTCAGGGCCACAACAATATCACTCAGTGCCACCACAGCATCACTCAGCACCATCAGAGCATCACTCAGTGCCACAACAATATCACTCAGCACCACCACAGCATCATTCAGCACCACCACAGCATCACCCAGCGCCACCACAGCATCACTCAGTGCCACAACAATATCACTCAGCACCACCACAGCATCACTAAACGCCACTACAGCATCACTCAGCGCCACCACAGCATCACTCAGCGCCACCACAGCATCACTCAGCACCTCAACAGCATCATTCAGGAACACCACAGCATCACTCAGGGCCACAGCAATATCACTCAGCAACACCACAGCATCACTCAGGGCCACAACAATATCACTCAGCAACACCACAGCATCACTCAGCACCACCAGAGCATCACTCAGTGCCACAACAATATCACTCAGCACCACCACAGCATCACTCAGCGCCACCACAGCATCACTCAGCACCACCACAGCATCCCTCAGTGCCACAACAATATCACTCAGCACCACCACAGCATCACTAAGCACCACCACAGCATCACTCAGCGCCACCACACCATCACTCAGCGCCACCAGAGCATCACTCAGCACCACTACAGCATCTCTCAGGGTCACGACAGCATCACTCAGTGTCACCACAGCATCCCCCAGCGCCACCAAAGCATCACTCAGTGCCACAACAATATCACTCAGCACCACCACAGCATCACTAAGCACCACCACACCATCACTCAGTGCCACAACAGCATCACTCAGCACCACAACAGCATCACTTAGCGGCACCACAGCATCACTCAGGGCTACCACAGCATCACTGAGCACCACCACAGCATCACTCAGGGCCACCACAGCATCACTCAGTGCCACAACAGTATCACTCAGTGCCATGACAGCATCACTCAGCGCCACAACAGCATCACTCAGCACCACAACAGCATCACTTAGCGGCACCACAGCATCACTCAGGGCTACCACAGCATCACTGAGCACCACCACAGCATCACTCAGCACCACCACAGCATCACTCAGAGCTACCACAGCATCACTCAGCACCACCACAGCATCACTCAGCACCAACACAGCATCACTCAGCGCCAACACAGCATCACTCATCACCAACACAGCATCAATCAGCACTACCACAGCATCACTCAGCACCACTACAGCATCACTCAGGGCCATCACAGCATCACTCAGCACCACCACAGCATCACTCAGCACCACCACAGCATCACTCAGGGCTACCACAGCATCACTCAGTGCCACAACAATATCACTCAGCACCACCACAGCATCAATCAGCACCACCACAGCATCACTCAGCACCCCCACAGCATAACCACAGCATCACTCAGTGCCACAACAATATCACTCAGCACCAACACAGCATCATTCAGCACCACCACAGTATCACTCAGCGCCACCACAGCATCACTCAGCACTACCACAGCATCACTCAGTAACACAACAGCATCACTCAGGGCCACAACAATATCACTCAGCGCCACCACAGCATCACTCAGCACCATCAGAGCATCACTCAGTGCCACAACAATATCACTCAGCACCACCACAGCATCATTCAGCACCACCACAGCATCACCCAGCGCCACCACAGCATCACTCAGTGCCACAACAATATCACTCAGCACCACCACAGCATCACTAAACGCCACTACAGCATCACTCAGCGCCACCACAGCATCACTCAGCACCTCAACAGCATCACTCAGGAACACCACAGCATCACTCAGGGCCACAACAATATCACTCAGCAACACCACATCATCACTCAGTGCCACCACAGCATCACTCAGCACCACCAGAGCATCACTCAGTGCCACAACAATATCACTCAGCACCACCACAGCATCACTCAGCGGCACCACAGCATCACTCAGCGCCACCACAGCATCCCTCAGTGCCACAACAATATCACTCAGCACCACCACAGCATCACTAAGCACCACCACAGCATCACTCAGCACCACCACACCATCACTCAGCGCCACCAGAGCATCACTCAGCACCACTACAGCATCTCTCAGGGTCACCACAGCATCACTCAGTGTCACCACAGCATCCCCCAGCGCCACCACAGCATCACTCAGTGCCACAACAATATCACTCAGCACCACCACAGCATCACTAAGCACCACCACACCATCACTCAGCGCCACCAGAGCATCACTCAGCACCACTACAGCATCTCTCAGGGTCACCACAGCATCACTCAGTGTCACCACAGCATCCCCCAGCGCCACCACAGCATCACTCAGTGCCACCACAGCATCACTCAGTGCCACAACAGTATCACTCAGTGCCATGACAGCATCACTCAGCGCCACAACAGCATCACTCAGCACCACAACAGCATCACTTAGCGGCACCACAGCATCACTCAGGGCTACCACAGCATCACTGAGCACCACCACAGCATCACTCAGGGCCACCACAGCATCTCTCAGTAACCCAACAAAATTACTCAGCACCACCACAGCATCACTCAGCACCACCACAGCATCACTCAGCGCCAACACAGCATCACTACAGCTTCACTCAGTGCCACAACAATATCACTCAGCACCACCACAGCATCACTCAGCGCCACCACAGCATCACCACAGCATCACTCAGTGCCACAACAATATCACTCAGCACCACCACAGCATCACTCAGCACCACCACATCATCACTCAGTGCTACAACAATATCATGCAGCAGCACCACAGCATCACTCAGCGCTACCACAGCATCACTCAGTGCCACAACAATATCACTCAGCACCACCACAGCTTCACTCATGGCCACTACAGTATCACTCATTACCACAACAATATCACGCTGCACCACCACAGCATCACTCAGCACCACCACAGCATCACTCAGCGCCACAAGAGCATCACCACAGCATCTCTCAGTAACCCAACAAAATTACTCAGCACCACCACAGCATCACTCAGCACCACCACAGCATCACTCAGTGCCACAACAATATCACTCAGCACCACCACAGATCACTCAGCACCACTACACCATTACTCACTGCTACAACAATATCACTCAGCGGCACTACAGCATCACTCAGTGCCACCACAGCATCACATAGCACCACCACAGCATCACTCAGTGCCACAACAATATCACTCAGCACCACCACAGCATCACTCAGAGCTACCACAGCATCACTCAGCACCACCACAACATCACTCAGCACCACCACATCATCACTCAGCACCACAACAGCATCACTCAGCACCACCACAGCATCACTCAGCACCACCACAGCATCACCACAGCATCACTCAGTGCCACAACAATATCACTCAGCACCACCACAGCGTCACTCAGCACCACCACAGCATCACTCAGTGGTACAACAATATCATGCAGCAGCACCACAGCATCACTCAGCGCTACCACAGCATCACTCAGTGCCACAACAATATCACTCAGCACCACCACAGCATCACTCATGGCCACTACAGTATCACTCATTGCCACAACAATATCACGCAGCACCACCACAGCATCACTCAGCACCACCACAGCATCACTCAGTGCCACAACAGCATCACCACAGCATCTCTCAGTAACCCAACAAAATTACTCAGCACCACCACAGCATCACTCAGCACCACCACAGCATCACTCAGTGCCACAATAATATCACTCAGCACCACCACAGATCACTCAGCGTCACCACAGCATCACTCAGTGCCACCACAGCATCACATAGCACCACCACAGCATCACTCAGTGCCACAACAATATCACTCAGCACCACCACAGCATCACTCAGAGCTACCACAGCATCACTCAGCACCACCACAGCATCACTCAGTGCCACCACAGCATCACTCAGCACCACCACAGCATCACTCAGCACCACCACAGCATCACTCAGCGCCAACACAGCATCACTCAGCATCACTCAGCACCACCACAGCATCACTCAGCACTACCACAGCATCACTCAGCACCACCACAGCATCACTCAGGGCCATCACAGCATCACTCAGCACCACCACTGTATCACTCAGTGCCACCACAGCATCAATCAGGGCCACAACAATATCACTCAGCACCACCACAGCATCACTCAGCACCACCACAGCATCAATCAGCACCACCACAGCATCACTCAGCACCACCACAGCATCACTCAGTACCATCGCAGCATCACTCAGCACCACCACAGCATCACTCAGTGCCACCACAGCATCACTCAGGGCCACCACAGCATCACTCAGCGCCACCACAGCATCACTCAGGGCCACAACAATAACACTCAGCACCACCACAGCATCACTCAGCATCACCAGAGCATCACACAGCACCACCACAGCATGACTCAGCGCCACCACAGCATCTCTCAGGGCCACCACAGCATCACTCAGCACCACCACAGCATCACTCAGTGCCACAACAGTATCACTCAGTGCCATGACAGCATCACTCAGTGCCACGACAGCATCACTCAGCACCATGACAGCATCACTTAGCGCCACCACAGCATCACTCAGGGCTACCACAGCATCACTGAGCATCACCACAGCATCACTCAGCACCACCACAGCATCACTCAAGGCCCCCACAGCATCACTCAGTGCCACAACAATGTCACTCAGCACCACCACTGCATCACTCAGCACCACCACAGCATCACTCAGCGCCAACACAGCATCACTACAGCATCACTCAGTGCCACAACAATATCACTCAGCACCACCACAGCATCACTCAGCGTCACAACAGCATCACCACAGCATCACTCAGTGCCACAACAATATCACTCAGCACCACAACAGCATCACTCAGCACCACCACAACATCACTCAGTGCTACAACAATATTATGCAGCAGCACCACAGCATCACTCAGCGCTACCACAGCATCACTCAGTGCCACAACAATATCACTCAGCACCACCACAGCATCACTCATGGCCACTACAGTATCACTCATTGCCACAACAATATCACGCAGCACCACCACAGCATCACTCAGCACCACCACAGCATCACTCAGTGCCACAACAGCATCACTACAACATCACTCAGTGACACAACAATATTACTCAGCACCACCACAGCATCACTCAGTGCCACAACAATATCACTCAGCACCACCACAGATCACTCAGCACCACCACAGCATCACTCAGTGCCACAACAATATCACTCAGCACCACCACAGCATCACTCAGCACCACCACAACATCACTCAGTGCTACAACAATATTATGCAGCATCACCACAGCATCACTCAGCGCTACCACAGCATCACTCAGTGCCACAACAATATCACTCAGCACCACCACAGCACCACTCATGGCCCCTACAGTATCACTCATTGCCACAACAATATCACGCAGCACCACCACAGCATCACTCAGCACCGCCACAGCATCACTCAGTGCCACAACAGCATCACTACAACATCACTCAGTGACACAACAATATTACTCAGCACCACCACAGCATCACTCAGTGCCACAACAATATCACTCAGCACCACCACAGATCACTCAGCACCACTACACCATCACTCACTGCTACAACAATATCACTCAGCACCACCACAGCATCACTCAGCGCCACCACAGCATCACTCAGTGCCACCACAGCATCACATAGCACCACCGCAGCATCACTCAATGCCACAACAATATCACTCAGCACCACCACAGCATCACTCAGAGCTACCACAGCATCACTCAGCATCACCACAGCATCACTCAGCGCCACCACAGCATCACTCAGCACCACCACAGCATCACTCAGCACCACCACAGCATCACTCAGCGCCAACACAGCATCACTCAGCACCACCACAGCATCACTCAGCACTACCACAGCATCACTCAGCACCACCACAGCATCACTCAGGGCCATCACAGCATCACTCAGCACCACCACTGCATCACTCAGTGCCACCACAGCATCAATCAGGGCCACAACAGTATCACTCAGCAGCACCACAGCATCACTCAGCACCACCACAGCATCACTCAGCACCACCACAGCATCACTCAGCGCCAACACAGCATCCCTCAGCACCACCACAGCATCACTCAGCACTACCACAGCATCACTCAGCACCACCACAGCATCACTCAGGGCCATCACAGCATCACTCAGCACCACCACTGCATCACTCAGTGCCACCACAGCATCAATCAGGGCCACAACAGTATCACTCAGCAGCACCACAGCATCACTCAGCACCACCACAGCATCAATCAGCACCACCACAGCATCACTCAGCACCACCACAGCATCACTCAGCACCACCACAGCATCACTCAGCACCACCACAGCATCACTCAGTGCCACAACAATATCACTAAGCACCACCACAGATCACTCAGCACCACTACACCATTACTCACTGCTACAACAATATCACTCAGCGCCACCACAGCATCACTCAGTGCCACCACAGCATCACATAGCACCACCACAGCATCACTCAGTGCCACAACAATATCACTCAGCACCACAACAGCATCACTCAGAGCTACCACAGCATCACTCAGCACCACCACAGCATCACTCAGCGCCACCACAGCATCACTCAGCACCACAACAGCATCACTCAGCACCACCACAGCATCACTCAGCACCACCACAGCATCACTCAGCGCCAACACAGCATCACTCAGCACCACCACAGCATCACTCAGCACTACCACAGCATCACTCAGCACCACCACAGCATCACTCAGGGCCATCACAGCATCACTCAGCACCACCACTGCATCACTCAGTGCCACCACAGCATCAATCAGGGCCACAACAGTATCACTCAGCAGCACAACAGCATCACTCAGCACCACCACAGCATCAATCAGCACCACCACAGCATCACTCAGCACCACCACAGCATCACTCAGCACCACCACAGCATCACTCAGCACCACCACAGCATCACTCAGTGCCACAACAATATCACTAAGCACCACCACAGATCACTCAGCACCACTACACCATTACTCACTGCTACAACAATATCACTCAGCGCCACCACAGCATCACTCAGTGCCACCACAGCATCACATAGCACCACCACAGCATCACTCAGTGCCACAACAATATCACTCGCCACCACCACAGCATCACTCAGAGCTACCACAGCATCACTCAGCACCACCACAGCATCACTCAGCGCCACCACAGCATCACTCAGCACCACAACAGCATCACTCAGCACCACCACAGCATCACTCAGCACCACCACAGCATCACCACAGCATCACTCAGTGCCACAACAATATCACTCAGCACCACCACAGCGTCACTCAGCACCACCACAGCATCACTCAGTGCTACAACAATATCATGCAGCAGCACCACAGCATCACTCAGCGCTACCACAGCATCACTCAGTGCCACAACAATATCACTCAGCACCACCACAGCATCACTCATGGCCACTACAGTATCACTCATTGCCACAACAATATCACGCAGCACCACCACAGCATCACTCAGCACCACCACAGCATCACTCAGCGCCACAACAGCATCACAACAGCATCTCTCAGTAACCCAACAAAATTACTCAGCACCACCACAGCATCACTCAGCACCACCACAGCATCACTCAGTGCCACAAAAATATCACTCAGCACCACCACAGATCACTCAGCACCACTACACCATTACACACTGCTACAACAATATCACTCAGCACCACCACAGCATCACTCAGCGTCACCACAGCATCACTCAGTGCCACCACAGCATCACATAGCACCACCACAGCATCACTCAGTGACACAACAATATCACTCAGCACCACCACAGCATCACTCAGAGCTACCACAGCATCACTCAGCACCACCACAGCATCACTCAGCGCCACCACAGCATCACTCAGCACCACCACAGCATCACTCAGCACCACCACAGCATCACTCAGCACCAACACAGCATCACTCAGCATCACTCAGCACCACCACAGCATCACTCAGCACTACCACAGCATCAATCAGCACCACCACAGCATCACTCAGGGCCATCACAGCATCACTCAGCACCACCACTGTATCACTCAGTGCCACCACAGCATCAATCAGGGCCACAACAATATCACTCAGCACCACCACAGCATCACTCAGCACCACCACAGCATCAATCAGCACCACCACAGCATCACTCAGCACCACCACAGCATCACTCAGTACCATCACAGCATCACTCAGCACCACCACAGCATCACTCAGTGCCACCACAGCATCACTCAGGGCCACGACAGCATCACTCAGCGCCACCACAGCATCACTCAGGGCCACAACAATAACACTCAGCACCTCCACAGCATCACTCAGCATCACCACAGCATCACACAGCACCACCACAGCATGACTCAGCGCCACAACAGCATCTCTCAGGGCCACCACAGCATCACTCAGCACCACCACAGCATCACTCAGTGCCACAACAGTATCACTCAGTGCCATGACAGCATCACTCAGTGCCACGACAGCATCACTCAGCACCATGACAGCATCACTTAGCGCCACCACAGCATCACTCAGGGCTACCACAGCATCACTGAGCATCACCACAGCATCACTCGGCACCACCACAGCATCACTCAAGGCCCCCACAGCATCACTCAGTGCCACAACAATGTCACTCAGCACCACCACTGCATCACTCAGCACCACCACAGCATCACTCAGCGCCAACACAGCATCACTACAGCATCACTCAGTGCCACAACAATATCACTCAGCACCACCACAGCATCACTCAGCGTCACCACAGCATCACCACAGCATCACTCAGTGCCACAACAATATCACTCAGCACCACCACAGCATCACTCAGCACCACCACAACATCACTCAGTGCTACAACAATATTATGCAGCAGTACCACAGCATCACTCAGCGCTACCACAGCATCACTCAGTGCCACAACAATATCACTCAGCACCACCACAGCATCACTCATGGCCACTACAGTATCACTCATTGCCACAACAATATCACGCAGCACCACCACAGCATCACTCAGCACCACCACAGCATCACTCAGCGCCACAACAGCATCACTACAACATCACTCAATGACACAACAATATTACTCAGCACCACCACAGCATCACTCAGTGCCACAACAATATCACTCAGCACCACCACAGATCACTCAGCACCACTACACCATCACTCACTGCTACAACAATATCACTCAGCACCACCACAGCATCACTCAGCGCCACCACAGCATCACTCAGTGCCACCACAGCATCACATAGCACCACCGCAGCATCACTCAATGCCACAACAATATCACTCAGCACCACCACAGCATCACTCAGCACCACCACAGCATCACTCAGAGCTACCACAGCATCACTCAGCATCACCACAGCATCACTCAGCGCCACCACAGCATCACTCAGCACCACCACAGCATCACTCAGCAGCACCACAGCATCACTCAGCACCACCACAGCATCACTCAGCGCCAACACAGCATCACTCAGCACCACCACAGCATCACTCAGCACTACCACAGCATCACTCAGCACTACCACAGCATCACTCAGGGCCATCACTCAGCACCACCACTGCATCACTCAGTGCCACCACAGCATCAATCAGGGCCACAACAGTATCACTCAGCAGCACCACAGCATCACTCAGCACTACCACAGCATCAATCAGCACCACCACAGCATCACTCAGCACCACCACAGCATCACTCAGTACCACCGCAGCATCACTCAGCACCACCACAACATCATTCAGCGCCACCACAGCATCACTCAGTGCCACCACAGCATCACTCAGGGCCACAACAATATCACTCAGCACCACCACAGATCACTCAGCACCACTACACCATCACTCACTGCTACAACAATATCACTCAGCGCCACCACAGCACCACTCAGCGCCACCACAGCATCACTCAGTGCCACCACAGCATCACATAGCACAACCGCAGCATCACTCAATGCCACAACAATATCACTCAGCACCACCACAGCATCACTCAGAGCTACCACAGCATCACTCAGCATCACCACCGCATCACTCAGCGCCACCACAGCATCACTCAGCACCACCACAGCATCACTCAGCACCACCACAGCATCACTCAGCGCCAACACAGCATCACTCAGCACCACCACAGCATCACTCAGCACTACCACAGCATCACTCAGCACCACCACAGCATCACTCAGGGCCATCACAGCATCACTCAGTGCCACCAGAGCATCAATCAGGGCCACAACAGTATCACTCAGCAGCACCACAGCATCACTCAGCACCACCACAGCATCAATCAGCACCACCACAGCATCACTCAGCACCACCACAGCATCACTCAGCACCGCCACTGCATCACTCAGTGCCACCACAGCATCAATCAGGGCCACAACAGTATCACTCAGCAACACCACAGCATCACTCAGCACCACCACAGCATCAATCAGCACCACCACAGCATCACTCAGCACCACCACAGCATCACTCAGTACCACCGCAGCATCACTCAGCACCACCACAGCATCACTCAGCACCACCACAGCATCACTCAGCACTACCACAGCATCACTCAGCACCACCACAGCATCACTCAGGGCCATCACAGCATCACTCAGCACCACCACTGCATCACTCAGTGCCACCAGAGCATCAATCAGGGCCACAACAGTATCACTCAGCAGCACCACAGCATCACTCAGCACCACCACAGCATCAATCAGCACCACCACAGCATCACTCAGCACCACCACAGCATCACTCAGTACTACCACAGCATCACTCAGCACCACCACAGCATCACTCAGTGCCATAACAATATCACTCAGCACCACCACAGATCACTCAGCACCACTACACCATTACTCACTGCTACAACAATATCACTCAGCACCACCACAGCATCACTCAGCGTCACCACAGCATCACATAGCACCACCACAGCATCACTCAGTGCCACAACAATATCACTCAGCACCACCACAGCATCACTCAGAGCTACCACAGCATCACTCAGCACCACAACAGCATCACTCAGCGCCACCACAGCATCACTCAGCACCACCACAGCATCACTCAGCACCACCACAGCATCACTCAGCGCCAACACAGCATCACTCAGCATCACTCAGCACCACCACAGCATCACTCAGCACTACCACAGCATCACTCAGCACCACCACAGCATCACTCAGGGCCATCACAGCATCACTCAGCACCACCACTGTATCACTCAGTGCCACCACAGCATCAATCAGGGCCACAACAATATCACTCAGCACCACCACAGCATCACTCAGCACCACCACAGCATCAATCAGCACCACCACAGCATCACTCAGCACCACCACAGCATCACTCAGTACCATCGCACCATCACTCAGCACCACCACAGCATCACTCAGTGCCACCACAGCATCACTCAGGGCCACCACAGCATCACTCAGCGCCACCACAGCATCACTCAGGGCCACAACAATAACACTCAGCACCACCACAGCATCACTCAGCATCACCACAGCATCACACAGCACCACCACAGCATGACTCAGCGCCCCCACAGCATCTCTCAGGGCTACCACAACATCACTCAGCACCACCACAGCATCACTCAGTGCCACAACAGTATCACTCAGTGCCATGACAGCATCACTCAGTGCCACAACAGCATCACTCAGCACCATGACAGCATCACTTAGCGCCACCACAGCATCACTCAGGGCTACCACAGGATCACTGAGCATCCCCACAGCATCACTCAGCACCACCACAGCATCACTCAAGGCCCCCACAGCATCACTAAGTGCCACAACAATGTCACTCAGCACCACCACTGCATCACTCAGCACCACCACAGCATCACTCAGAGCCAACACAGCATCACTACAGTATCACTCATTGCCACAACAATATCACGCAGCACCACCACAGCATCACTCAGCACGACCACAGCATCACTCAGCGCCACAACAGCATCACTACAACATCACTCAGTGACACAACAATATTACTCAGCGCCACAACAGCATCACTCAGCACCACCACAGCATCACTCAGTGCCACAACAATATCACTCAGCACCACCACAGATCACTCAGCACCACTACACCATCACTCACTGCTACAACAATATCACTCAGCACCACCACAGCATCACTCAGCGCCACCACAGCATCACTCAGTGCCACCACAGCATCACATAGCACCACCGCAGCATCACTCAATGCCACAACAATATCACTCAGCACCACCACAGCATCACTCAGCACCACCACAGCATCACTCAGGGCCATCACAGCATCACTCAGCACCACCACTTTATCACTCAGTGCCACCACAGCATCAATCAGGGCCACAACAATATCACTCAGCACCACCACAGCATCACTCAGCACCACCACAGCATCAATCAGCACCACCACAGCATCACTCAGCACCACCACAGCATCACTCAGTACCATCGCAGCATCACTCAGCACCACCACAGCATCACTTCTGCCACCACAGCATCACTCAGGGCCACCACAGCATCACTCAGCGCCACCACAGCATCACTCAGGGCCACAACAATAACACTCAGCACCACCACAGCATCACTCAGCATTACCACAGCATCACTCAGCACCACCACAGCATGACTCAGCGCCACCACAGCATCTCTCAGGGCCACCACAGCATCACTCAGCACCACCACAGCATCACTCAGTGCCACAACAGTATCACTCAGTGCCATGACAGCATCACTCAGTGCCACGACAGCATCACTCAGCACCATGACAGCATCACTTAGCGCCACCACAGCATCACTCAGGGCTACCACAGCATCACTGAGCATCACCACAGCATCACTCAGCACCACCACAGCATCACTCAAGGCCCCCACAGCATCACTCAGTGCCACAACAATGTCACTCAGCACCACCACTGCATCACTCAGCACCACCGCAGCATCACTCAGCGCCAACACAGCATCACTACAGCATCACTCAGTGCCACAACAATATCACTCAGCACCACCACAGCATCACTCAGCGTCACCACAGCATCACCACAGCATCACTCAGTGCCACAACAATATCACTCAGCACCACAACAGCATCACTCATCTGCACCACAGCGTCACTCAGCACCACCACAGCATCAGTCAGTGCTACAACAATATCATGCAGCAGCACCACAGCATCACTCAGGGCCACAACTATAACACTCAGCACCACCACAGCATCACTCAGCATTACCACAGCATCACTCAGCACCACCAAAGCATGACTCAGCGCCACCACAGCATCTCTCAGGGCCACCACAGCATCACTCAGCACCACCACAGCATCACTCAGTGCCACAACAGTATCACTCAGTGCCATGACAGCATCACTCAGTGCCACGACAGCATCACTCAGCACCATGACAGCATCACTTAGCGCCACCACAGCATCACTCAGGGCTACCACAGCATCACTGAGCATCACCACAGCATCACTCAGCACCACCACAGCATCACTCAAGGCCCCCACAGCATCACTCAGTGCCACAACAATGTCACTCAGCACCACCACTGCATCACTCAGCACCACCACAGCATCACTCAGCGCCAACACAGCATCACTACAGCATCACTCAGTGCCACAACAATATCACTCAGCACCACCACAGCATCACTCAGCGTCACCACAGCATCACCACAGCATCACTCAGTGCCACAACAATATCACTCAGCACCACCACAGCATCACTCATCTGCACCACAGCGTCACTCAGCACCACCACAGCATCACTCAGTGCTACAACAATATCATGCAGCAGCACCACAGCATCACTCAGCGCTACCACAGCATCACTCAGTGCCACAACAATATCACTCAGCACCACCACAGCATCACTCATGGCCACTACAGTATCACTCATTGCCACAACAATATCACGCAGCACCACCACAGCATCACTCAGCACCACCACAGCATCACTCAGCGCCACAACAGCATCACCACAGCATCTCTCAGTAACCCAACAAAATTACTCAGCACCACCACAGCATCGCTCAGGGCCACCACAGCATCACTCAGCACCACCACAGCATCACTCAGTGCCACAACAGTATCACTCAGTGCCATGACAGCATCACTCAGTGCCACGACAGCATCACTCAGCACCATGACAGCATCACTTAGCGCCACCACAGCATCACTCAGGGCTACCACAGCATCACTGAGCATCACCACAGCATCACTCAGCACCACCACAGCATCACTCAAGGCCCCCACAGCATCACTCAGTGCCACAACAATGTCACTCAGCACCACCACTGCATCACTCAGCACCACCACAGCATCACTCAGCGCCAACACAGCATCACTACAGCATCACTCAGTGCCACAACAGCATCACTCAGTGCCACAACAGTATCACTCAGTGCCATGACAGCATCACTCAGTGCCACGACAGCATCACTCAGCACCATGACAGCATCACTTAGCGCCACCACAGCATCACTCAGGGCTACCACAGCATCACTGAGCATCACCACAGCATCACTCAGCACCACCACAGCATCACTCAAGGCCCCCACAGCATCACTCAGTGCCACAACAATGTCACTCAGCACCACCACTGCATCACTCAGCACCACCACAGCATCACTCAGCGCCAACACAGCATCACTACAGCATCACTCAGTGCCACAACAATATCACTCAGCACCACCACAGCATCACTCAGCGTCACCACAGCATCACCACAGCATCACTCAGTGCCACAACAATATCACTCAGCACCACCACAGCATCACTCATCTGCACCACAGCGTCACTCAGCACCACCACAGCATCACTCAGTGCTACAACAATATCATGCAGCAGCACCACAGCATCACTCAGCGCTACCACAGCATCACTCAGTGCCACAACAATATCACTCAGCACCACCACAGCATCACTCATGGCCACTACAGTATCACTCATTGCCACAACAATATCACGCAGCACCACCACAGCATCACTCAGCACCACCACAGCATCACTCAGCGCCACAACAGCATCACCACAGCATCTCTCAGTAACCCAACAAAATTACTCAGCACCACCACAGCATCGCTCAGCACCACCACAGCATCACTCAGTGCCACAACAATATCACTCAGCACCACCACAGATCACTCAGCACCACTACACCATTACTCACTGCTACAACAATATCACTCAGCACCACAACAGGATCACTCAGCGTCACCACAGCATCACTCAGTGCCACCACAGCATCACATAGCACCACCACAGCATCACTCAGTGCCACAACAATATCACTCAGCACCACCACAGCATCACTCAGAGCTACCACAGCATCACTCAGCACCACCACAGCATCACTCAGCGCCACCACAGCATCACTCAGCACCACCACAGCATCACTCAGCGCCAACACAGCATCACTCAGCATCACTCAGCACCACCACAGCATCACTCAGCACTACCACAGCATCACTCAGCTCCACCACAGCATCACTCAGGGCCATCACAGCATCACTCAGCACCACCACTGTATCACTCAGTGCCACCACAGCATCAATCAGGGCCACAACAATATCACTCAGCGCCACCACAGCATCACTCAGCACCACCACAGCATCAATCAGCACCACCACAGCATCACTCAGCACCCCCACAGCATCACTCAGTACCATCGCAGCATCACTCAGCACCACCATGGCATCATTCAGCGCCACCACAGCATCACTCAGTGCCACCACAGCATCACTCAGGGCCACCACAGCATCACTCAGCGCCACCACAGCATCACTCAGGGCCACAACAATAACACTCAGCACCACCACAGCATCACTTAGCATCACCACAGCATCACTCAGCACCACCACAGCATCTCTCAGGGCCACCACAGCATCACTCAGTGCCACCACAGTATCACTCAGTGCCATGACAGCATCACTCAGTGCCATGACAGCATCACTCAGTGCCACGACAGCATCACTCAGCACCATGACAATATCACTTAGCGCCACCACAGCATCACTCAGGGCTACCACAGCATCACTGAGCATCACCACAGCATCACTCAGCACCACCACAGCATCACTCAGGGCCAACACAGCATCACTCAGTGCCACAACAATGTCACTCAGCACCACCACATCATCACTCAGCACCACCACAGCATCACTCAGCGCCAACACAGCATCACTACAGCATCACTCAGTGCCACAACAATATCACTCAGCACCACCACAGCATCACTCAGCGCCACCACAGCATCACCACAGCATCACTCAGTGCCACAACAATATCACTCAGCACCACCACAGCATCACTCAGCACCACCACAACATCACTCAGTGCTACAACAATATTATGCAGCAGCACCACAGCATCACTCAGCGCTACCACAGCATCACTCAGTGCCACAGCAATATCACTCAGCACCACCACAGCATCACTCATGGCCACTACAGTATCACTCATTGCCACAACAATATCACGCAGCACCACCACAGCATCACTCAGCACCACCACAGCATCACTCAGCGCCACAACAGCATCACTACAACATCACTCAGTGACACAACAATATTACTCAGCAGCACCACAGCATCACTCAGCACCACCACAGCATCACTCAGTGCCACAACAATATCACTCAGCACCACCACAGATCACTCAGCACCACTACACCATCACTCACTGCTACAACAATATCACTCAGCACCACCACAGCATCACTCAGCACCACCACAGCATCACTCAGTGCCACCACAGCATCACATAGCACCACCGCAGCATCACTCTATGCCACAACAATATCACTCAGCACCACCACAGCATCACTCAGAGCTACAACAGCATCACTCAGCATCACCACAGCATCACTCAGCGCCACCACAGCATCACTCAGCACCACCACAGCATCACTCAGCGCCAACACAGCATCACTCAGCACCACCACAGCATCACTCAGGGCCATCACAGCATCACTCAGCACCACCACTGCATCACTCAGTGCCACCACAGCATCAATTAGGGCCACAACAGTATCACTCAGCACCACCACAGCATCACTCAGCACCACCACGGCATCAATCAGCACCACTACAGCCTCACTCAGCACCACCACAGCATCACTCAGTACCACCACAGCATCACTCAGCACCACCACAGCATCATTCAGCGCCACCACAGCATCACTCAGTGCCACCACAGCATCACTCAGGGCCACCACAGCATCACTCAGCGCCATCACAGCATCACTCAGGGCCACAACAATATCACTCAGCACCACCACAGCATCACTCAGCATCACCACAGCATCACTCAGCACCACCACAGCATCACTCAACGCCACCACAACACCACTCAGCACCACCACAGCATCACTCAGCACCACATCAGTATCACTCAGCATTGCCTTTGCACTAGTACACAGCATCACTCAGCACCACCACAGCATCACTCAGGGCCATCACAGCATCACTCAGCACCACCACTGCATCACTCAGTGCCACCACAGCATCAATCAGGGCCACAACAGTATCACTCAGCATCACCACAGCATCACTCAGCGCCACCACAGCATCACTCAGCACCACCACAGCATCACTCCGCGCCAACACAGCATCACTCAGCACCACCACAGCATCACTCAGCACTACCACAGCATCACTCAGCACCACCACAGCATCACTCAGGGCCATCACAGCATCACTCAGCACCACCACTGCATCACTCAGTGCCACCACAGCATCAATCAGGGCCACAACAGTATCACTCAGCACCACCACAGCATCACTCAGCACCACCACAGCATCAATCAGCACCACTACAGCATCACTCAGCACCACCACAGCATCACTCAACGCCACCACAACACCACTCAGCACCACCACAGCATCACTCAGCACCACATCAGTATCACTCAGCATTGCCTTTGCACTAGTACACCACCACATCATCATCATCACTCAGCAAGACCTGAGTTATCATTCAGTATCACCTCAGCATCGTCTCCACACCAGTCACCACCACCACCACTACCACCTTAGCATCGCTCAGCACCGCCTGCTCTCGGAATCTGGCTTCTGTTGATTCTCCCCTAGCGTCTGGCTGCTGCTAGTGTGCTGCTGCTAGTGTTATAATACAGGTACTAGTTCCCAACCATCACTCTCCAATTGTTTAGGCCCTCTCAAAAAAATGCTTTAACAAACAACCATTGGAATAGGCAGAAACAAGTTGCCTGCATTGCAAAAACAAAAGAAAACTGAGGAAATCTTTTATTGTAAATACTTTTTTTAATATGGTCGTTCAGTTGTACATAATGCATTCTTGGTCATAAATAACGTAACAAAAATGCTTCTGACATTTTTTTATTATAACAATTCAGCATGCTGCACAGCAGCCACACTTCTCTACAGCACAGCTTGAAGACATTGGTGTGGGAGCCGGCCTCGTGGCGTGGCCCTGTTTCCCCGCGCTAAGCCGCACGAGGTCCCATGCACCTCGGGCCTCCTCCATTTTGGACTATACGTCACTCTACGTGACCACCTGCGTGACCCCGCTTCACCCGGCCTCTGTCCCAGCGAAGCCCGACATCAAGGCGCCAACCCCTGGCCCGGGGGATACTACGAGAACCCTTCCCACTCCCGGCGGAGGGCAGTATCGATGGGACCCCCAACCGTCCTTCCACACCTAGGTGCGATCGCCCCACAGCTCTCTGGGGCCTGGCGCCTCTCCTGCTGGGCGTCTGGCCGCTCCCTACTCGGCCTCTCCGCACCCTCCGGGCGCAAGGGTCCGGACATCAAAGGGCTCCAGTCCTATATCTGGGGCGACCCGACAACAGGAGAGTAGTTGTATCCTGGAGTCAAGAGCCCTGCTGATCGGATCGCGGCTGACCCTACGGAAGAAGACTCACCTTGAACCCACCCTCTGAGCCCTGCTGACGACGTCGCGGCTCCACCGTGCTTAAAGACCTTCATGAACCTTTGGAGCCCTGCTGACGCTGTCGCGGCCCGACCTTGTTGAACATTACCATCAGAGCCCAGCTGACCTCGTCGCGGCTCGACCGAAGCGGACCTACCACCGGAGCCCTGCTGACTGTGTCGCGGCTCAACCTAAGCGGAACTGCCACCCGAGCCCTGCAGACGCCGTCGCGGCTCCCCACGTCCGAGCCGCTCTGAGACCAGCACTCAAGGTCTGGCGCAGAGCCCTCCCGTACCTGGTTGGTACTAAGACTGTCCCGCTACCCTATTCCTCTAACAGACATTGAGACTCTTATAGGATCCCTCGATCCCACTGTAAATTTTGAACGTACTACTGCTGATAAAGAACCAAGTCACGCAACTGATATTGAGTCCTGTGTGGTGGTGTTACTGGGCCTAGTACGATCCTAGGAGAAAGACCTCCCCGAGGGGGCTTCTCAGCGGCGCTCGGCTATAACTTTGCGGTAGGAAGGTGCCCCGGAATAGTCCTCCGACTACCCGGTGGTCCTCCCTCCAACATTTGGTGGCCAGCGACGGGATCCGAGCCAGACGCAATCGTACAGGCAAGTAACGCACCCACTACCTGACCAGACGGAAAAAGAAAAAGGGAACCATGGACGGCCAAGAAGCAACCGTGGCCGCAACCTTCCAGTTGGAAAAACTGGAAGAATACACCCACAAAGAACTCAAACAATTCTGCAAGGACAAAGGGATCCCAACCACAGGATTGGGCACCAAGGAGGAAATGCAGAAAGCCCTGAAAGCCTGGGCAGAACCCGAGACCACTCCACCCCGAGCCGAAGGGACCTCAGCCCGGGACGGAAACCTGCCGACCCCAACCCCGACGGGGAGCGAACCGTCCCAGAAACCAGCCTTTCCCACGAAGAAATACGAGAACGGGAGAGGGTCCGGACACACGAAATGGACCTCGCCCGACTCCGGCTGGACGGTGAGCTCCTACTGGCGGAGAAGAAGATAGCCTTGGAGCAACTACGGCTGCAAGAGGAAATCGAGGAAAAGAAACGGCATCGGGAATTAGAGGAGGGACGGCTAACCCTCGAGCACGAGAGGAGCCTTAAGGAACTTGAACTAAAAGCTAAAACAGGGGAGGCCAGCAACCCCGGAGCCCGGGACGCTCTGCCCCTGACCGAGCCAAAGGTTCACATCCCCAAGGATGTCGTCAAGGAGTACTATAAAAATGACGACATCCAGCAATGGTTCCGAGCGTACGAAGTAGCGATGACCTCCCATCAGGTACCCCGGAAGGATTGGGGTGCCGGCCTATGGGGGAGGTTCCTCAGCGAGGGCCGGGATACCCTGCTGCAACTCCCCGACGCGGTGATGACCTCATACGACCACATGAAAGAAGCCCTACTCACACGCTACGGACTATCAGCCGAGATGTACCGGCAACGCTTCCGGGACTGCAAGAAGCTCCCCGGTACCACATGGGTCGAATACGTGGACTTCTTCAGCCGAGCGTTGGAAGGATGGATAAAATGAAGCAAGGTCACCTCATATAATGAACTGTTCGACCTCATTGTCTGGGAGCACCTCGCCAACTGCTTTGTTGAACTAAGGCAACACCTCCTGGACAGTAAACTGACCGAGCCCCGGAAGCTCGCCGCCGAAGCGGACCGATGGGTCAACACCCGGGTCCCCCGGAACCCCGTGGGGACTACACACGGAGTACCACGGGACCTCCCCGCCAGCGAGGCGGCGGAGGGGGGTCCCACCGCAGTCGAGAATTCCCGGCCGGGCCACCCAGAAGCCCGCCATGGGGTCAAGCCACCAACCACACTTCCCCGACCCAGGGCCGAAGGGGGACCCCTATCGCACGGCCTGGACCACGACCGACAGTGACCTGCTTCGGCTGTCAGCAGACCGGCCACTTTGCAAGTGACCCGGCCTGCCCCGTGAACCGACGGAACGGGACCGCTGGGCCCCCTCCCCGACAAATAGCCGCCGCAGCCCTGGGGGAGGGAGAAGACGAGGAGGAAAACCATGACGACGGGTCCCCCGAGTGGGAACCAGCGGCCATGTCGCTTGTATGCCTGGGCTCCCGAGAAATGGTGCCCCGAGCCGCCATCCCAAGCAACACCCAGAAGTTCCAACAGTGGGTCACCATCAATGGGCGACGGGCCGAGGCCCTCTGGGACACTGGGGCCAGTGTGACCGCTGTCCGCTGCCACCTGGTGACCCCCGAACAAATCCTGCCGCATGTCCTATGCCCTGTCCGGACCGCGGACAACACCGAGAGCATGTGCCGGATGGCCAGGATCCCCTTCGAGTGGGGAGGAGTGTCCGGAACCCTAAAAGTAACTGTCCGCGACGACGCCCCGGTGGACTGCCTCCTGGGGAACGACCTAGAGAGCTCACCCTGGGCCCAGGTGGAACGCCGAGAGCATCTGGGGATGCTAGGACTACCCGAGTGGGCCTGCGCCACCATTCGGTCCATGACCGCCCAACCAGCAGCTGCCACGGCCCCCGACCAGCTGACGGGCCCCGAACTATCACCCTCCTCCGGCACGGAGGAACCTGACGAGGAGGCCGGGCCCTCCGAACTTTCTCCCAACGGGGCCGCCCCCCTCAGCGAGATCCCCGAGCTGGCCCAGTGGCGCCACGACGGGGGCCCCACCCGCGAACAATTCCAGCAAGAGCAGAAGGCCTGCCCGTCCCTCGAGGGGGCCCGACAGCAAGCGGCCGCCCAGGCTGCGGGGGACCCCACGGGAACCCACTGGGTCTATTGGGACAATGACTTATTGTATAGCGAGCAGAAAGTCGCCGAACTAGGGGCCGGCCGGGTGCTGGTGGTCCCCCTCCGATTTCGAGAGTTCCTCCTGAACCTGGCACATGAAGTGCCCCTGGCCGGACACCTCGGGCGGGACAAGACTTACAGCCGCCTAGTGACCCATTTCTATTGGCCCCGAATGAGAAGAGACGTGGACCAGCACTGCCGGTCCTGCCCGACCTGCCAAGCTAGCGGGAAGACTGGGGGACGAGTGAAAGCCCCCCTCCAACCATTTCCAGCCGTCCACACCCCGTTCCAACGGGTGGGAATCGACATCGTGGGGCCCCTCGACCCCCGAACCGCCCTGGGGCACCGCTTCATCCTGGTACTGGTCGACCACGCCACCCGGTACCCAGAGGCCGTCCCCCTCCGAACTGTGACAGCTCCAGTGGTGGGCCGGGCCCTGATGGGCATCTTCTCCAGGGTGGGGTTCCCCCGAGAAGTGGTGAGCGACAGGGGTACGAACTTTATTTCGAAGTACATGAGATCCCTCTGGCAACAATGTGGGGTCACCTATAAATTCACCACCCCTTACCACCCCCAGGGGAACGGACTGGTCGAGCGGTTCAACCGAACCCTGAAGGGGATGATCAAGGGCCTGGAAGAGCCCCTGAGGAGGAGATGGGATGTCCTGCTGCCCTGCCTCCTGTTCGCCTATCGGGAGGTACCACAGAAATCCCTGGGCTTCAGCCCCTTCGAACTGTTGTATGGGCACCCCGTCCGAGGGCCCCTCAGCCTGGTCAAGGAGGGCTGGGAGGCGAACGTCCAAGATGCCCCCCCCGACGTCTACCGGTACCTCCTGACCCTACGGAACCAGACTCGGAAGTTCCGGGCCCTGGCAGAAGCCAACCTCGAAGCCAGCCAAGAAGACATGAAGCGCTGGTATGACGAAAATGCCTCAGCCATCGAGTTCGAGCCGGGCCAGCAAGTCTGGGTCATGTCACCCGTGGACCCCTGCGCCTTGCAGGACAAGTGG
Organism: Triturus cristatus; assembly: GCF_964204655.1. Lineage (NCBI taxonomy): Eukaryota > Metazoa > Chordata > Amphibia > Caudata > Salamandridae > Triturus > Triturus cristatus. Next base: position 459,593,142 of record NC_140580.1, on the reverse strand, counting down.
ACCGGGCCCTTCAAGGTAGTTGAGAGGAAGAGCCCCGTCACCTACCTGGTCGACATGGAGTCCCCGAGGAACCCCCTCCGGGTCCTGCACGCCAACCGGCTCAAGCCCCACTTTGCCCGAACTGAACTAAGCCTACTGCTGGCTACCGACGATGGGGGCGAAAGTGACTCCGAGCCCCTACCAGACCTCCTGGGGTCCTCGGGCCAAGACGGCTCCTTGGAGGGCGTCCGCCTCTCCGCCACCCTGACACCAGAACAGCGCCATGATTGCCAGAAGCTGCTGCAACCTTTCGCTGCCCTCTTCTCTCTCACGCCCGGGGTGACCCCCTGGTGCGTCCATGACGTGGACACGGGGGACAGCCCCCCTGTACGACACCGCGCTTATAGAGTACCTGACCGAGTTCGAGCCTGCATACAGACCGAGGTCGCCAAGATGCTCGCCCTCGGAGTCATCGAGCCTTCCGACAGCCCGTGGGCCAGCCCGGTAGTCTTGGTGCCGAAGGCCGCCGCCCCCGGCACTGCCCCCGAACTCAGATTTTGTGTCGACTACCGGGGCCTGAACGCAGTCACCAAGACCGATGCCCACCCCTTGCCACGAGCAGACGAGCTAATCGATCGCTTAGGGGCCGCCCGCTACCTAAGCACCTTTGATCTCACCGCTGGGTACTGGCAGATCAAGCTCACTCCCGGCGCCCAAGAACGATCAGCCTTTTCCACCCCCGATGGGCACTACCACTTTCGGGTAATGCCCTTCGGTATGAAGAACGCCCCAGCGACCTTTCAGAGGCTAGTAAACAAGGTCCTGGCCGGACTAGAAGCCTTCAGCGCGGCCTACCTCGACGACATTGCTGTCTTCAGCGACCACTGGGCCGCGCACCTAGGGCACCTTGGGGAAGTCCTGGCCGCTCTCCAAAGAGCCGGGCTCACCATTAAGGCCAGTAAATGCCAGATCGGTCAAGGATCTGTGACCTATCTGGGCCACCAGGTGGGGAGCGGCCAGGTGGCGCCCCTCCAGTTAAAAGTCGACGCCATCCAGGCGTGGGAGCCCCCCGCAACCCAAACCGCTGTCCGGGCCTTCCTAGGCCTCACAGGCTACTACCGACGATTCATCAAGGATTATGGCAGCATTGTGGGCCCCCTTACGGAACTCACTTCAAAGAAACAGCCCAAGGCGGTGCACTGGACGCCCCGCTGCCAGACCGCGTTTGATGCTCTCAAGGCGGCCATGTGCGCTGCCCCTGTGCTACAGGCCCCCGACTACAGCAAGGAATTTGTAGTCCAGACCGATGCCTCGGAGTACGGGGTCGGGGCAGTCCTCTCCCAGCTGGACGCCAAGGGCCTCGACCGACTGGTGGCCTTTATCAGCCGCCGACTGCTGCCGCGAGAACAGAGGTGGAGCACCATCGAGCGGGAGGCCTTCGCTGTGGTATGGGCGCTCAAGAAGCTCCGGCCCTACCTTTTCGGCACCCACTTCAGGGTCCAGACTGACCACCGGCCCTTGCGGTGGCTCATGCAAATGCGGGGCGAGAACCCCAAGCTGTTGCGCTGGTCCATCTCGCTGCAAGGGATGGACTTCACTGTGGAACACCGGCCCGGCAACGACCACGCCAATGCTGACGGCCTGTCCCGATTCTTCCGCCTCGGCGAGGAGAACCCCCTAGGAGATGGGTGACTCTCCCTGACTTCAGCTGGGGGGGATGCATGTGGGAGCCGGCCTCGTGGCGTGGCCCTGTTGCCCCGCGCTAAGCCGCACGAGGTCCCATGCACCTCGGGGCTCCTCCATTTTGGACTATACGTCACTCCACGTGACCACCTGCGTGACCCCGCTTCACCCGGCCTCTGTCCCCGCGAGGCCCAACATCAAGGCGCCAACCCCTGGCCCGGGGGATACTACGAGAACCCTTCCCACTCCCGGCGGAGGGCAGTATCGATGGGACCCCCAACCGTCCTTCCACACCTAGGTGCGATTGCCCCACAGCTCTCTGGGGCCTGGCGCCTCTCCTGCTGGGCGTCTGGCCGCTCCCTACTCGGCCTCTCCGCCCCCTCCGGGCGCAAGGGTCCGGACATCAAAGGGCTCCAGTCCTATATCTGGGGCGACCCGACAACAGGAGAGTAGTTGTATCCTGGAGTCAAGAGCCCTGCTGATCGGATCGCGGCTGACCCTACGGAAGAAGACTCACCTTGAACCCACCCTCTGAGCCCTGCTGACGACGTCGCGGCTCCACTGTGCTTAAAGACCTTCATGAACCTTTGGAGCCCTGCTGACGCTGTCGCGGCCCGACCTTGTTGAACATTACCATCAGAGCCCAGCTGACCTCGTCGCGGCTTGACCGAAGCGGACCTACCACCGGAGCCCTGCTGACTGTGTCGCGGCTCAACCTAAGCGGAACTGCCACCCGAGCCCTGCAGACGCCGTCGCGGCTCCCCACGTCCGAGCCGCTCTGAGACCAGCACTCAAGGTCTGGCGCAGAGCCCTCCCGTACCTGGTTGGTACTAAGACTGTCCCGCTACCCTATCCCTCTAACAGACATTGAGACTCTTATAGGACCCCACTGTAAATATTGAACGTACTACTGCTGATAAAGAACCAAGTCACGCAACTGATATTGAGTCCTGTGTGGTGGTGTTACTGGGCCTAGTACGATCCTAGGAGAAAGACCTCCCCGAGGGGGCTTCTCAGCGGCGCTCGGCTATAACTTTGCGGTAGGAAGGTGCCCCGGAATAGTCCTCCGACTACCCGGTGGTCCTCCCTCCAACAATTGGCAAAGTCAATAGCTCTGGCTAAACACTTATAAGGCCCCAAAGCCGAGACCTATTGGCTATGCCAATGCTTGTTACTGTAAGTCAGTAAAGATTCACCATAATGTCTGCAGGAAGGTAAGATCCTTCTAGCATGGTTCTAGCATGGTTACCCCCACTTTTTGCCTGTTGTAGGTGTGTTTTGTTTTGTCTGCTGGGATCCTGCTAATCAGGACCCCAGCCACTGTGCTTTCTCCCCTACAATTGACCTGGTAAGTACTTTTGTATCTCCACAATTGGCTACTGGTGCACCCTTTTAAGTCCCTAGTATATGGTACTAAGGTATCCAGGTCATACGTACACCAGCTTTTGTTTTTGGAGCACTAGGTTTCACTGGTGATGGTTAGGCATACAGCACTCATGTTCATCACTATGGTGTGGGAGCATGCTATAGGTGGTGTACCCAATTTGTAAGACTTGAATCAATTATGAATATTGTTAAATAATACACTGTATGGCTCAGTAGGGTTTCTGTTTATGCTTGCAGGTGAGTTTAAAATTGGTGTGTAAGAGGTACGAATGACGGTATGCAAGTAAATATGAATAATGTTTTAGTTTAAGGAATTTTGTATCTTTGTGACTTGCAACAGTGATGTTTAGGACATTACACCTGTTCATTTTGAAGAAATTACATTATGTTGAATTTTTACTGATTAACAATAAAAAGACATATGCGAATGGCATGCTGCATTCTCTGGGCCATACATTTTTATATATAGATAAAATGTATGTATACACTGAAGTTGAAAGCTTGATGTTACAGGTGTTTTTCTTCTGCATTTATAGCATGCCTTAGGACCCACATCAGAGTAGGGGGTTGCTATTTGTTGATAAGCTACTTCTGATAAATGCCAGTCATACCTAAGGAAGTCCTCCTAAAGCCCAGGGGGCGGTGTACATTATATTAAAGGTGTGGACATGTAATTGCAAGCTTATATGTCCCTATAGTTACCTTTACCTTTAAAGACCACTATAAGTGATAGACTGTCCAGAGGATAACATGGGCTGTCACCTGGACTAACTTGGGGTTGGCAGATCCATTATAATGCCACCTAACTATGTTGTCTGGTATAAAACAGTGTGCCTCATCACCCCTGACACACATCTCGTGTCGAGGATAATGTGGCATGCACCCAACAGCAACCTTAGAGGTCGCCCACCTGGTTACCCCAGAATTTTCTGTGCTCTGGCTGCCAGCCTGCACTTGCATATGCCATTCCTGACCCCCTACCAGAACTCTCCCAGAAGTCAGAAACAATCGGCCGACGGGAAGGAGGTCACCCCACCACCCTGACAGGCTGGCTAGTGAAGTGGCACATCAAGGCGGTTAGCGTCAAAGGCTGCACCCACCACCTGTGATATGCAACCAGGCAGCCTCACAAAGGAGTAAACCGCCCTCCTCCTGCCCCCAGGCACATTTGCACTCAGGAACATGGGAAAATTAAGTATTCAGGAGGTGTACACCCTAGCTACCTAGGCTAGCCACATTTCTAGGGTGGCTACCTGGTCTGTACAGCAAGGAAGACTCCTGCCAGTTTTATAAAAGGTAAAACAACACCACAGATCCGAAGAATAGCTGGCCATCGGGCCCACTGACAAATCACATAAATTGATATGGTCAATTGATTTTTGGGAACTCTAGTCCTGCCCTTTACGAAGTTTCAGGCAGATACCGTGTTCCCTGAGACCTCTGGATGTCAAAGTAACCATCTGCTGTACTTACCGCTGCCAAGGCCTGTTGGTCGCCAGTCCTGCAACAGACCTTTTCACTCGAAGCTGCATCTAGAAGTAAAACATTACAACTTTGTTGAGATTTTGCACTCTGTTCCCCTGCAGCACCATATAAGCAGTAAAAGCAGCTCTTCCACAGCTCTTGTTCAGCACCAGGGACAGCCAGGACAACTCTACATCTGGGATCTAAGGGCCAGGTAAAACTGAACTCACTGTTGGGGCTTGGTCCTGGGACCCACATCACGTTTACCCTCCTTGGGTTCCACGCAACTCGACCAGCAAGTGACTGATTGTCACTGCCACTTTTTCCCATTGACATCTATTCAGAAGTTCTGTAGTATTGAATTTCAGTGATGTATGTTCTCTTCTAAAACCCATGACTCCAGTTCTATGTATCTGATAACATTCATTTTGGTGTCTAAATTAATATAAAAATCTTCTTTATTTTTATAAATTGGTGTTGGATTTCTTTTGAGTGGTGTCATTTACTTATCGTCCATGTTGGTACTCTGAAATGCTTAACATGTGTTCCTCTAGTAAAGCCTAAACTGCTCTTTTCCCTCTACAAGGACTGAGCTAAGGATTTATTATTGTGAATCCAAAGACCATCTTTGAGGCTTTTGAGAGTGCTGCATGGGGAAGCCTAGCCAGCATTACCACATAATACTCCATAACATAACATGACACGTGTATTTGTAAAGTGCACGCTCACCCGTGGGTATCTTGGTTCTGAATAACAGATGTTTATTGTTACCCAACTCAATGGCACTCATTTTATCGACCTCAGATGGATGAAAGGCTGAGTGGATCTGCCGGGATTTTAACCGTGACCATGAGGTCGAACACAGGCCCCTGCAATGGACACATTAGTCCACTGAGCCACCAGACACAGTTCACCATCCTTCATTGGTGTTACAGCGGTGGGGATCCTGAACTTGAGTAACACACTTCCACATGGTCATAAGTGATTTTGCATGAAAAAACCCCACTTAATTGACTTTAGAATCAAAAAGGTTTTTTTCAGAATTTTTCTAGATTTTTCTATGTTAGAAGTCTAGGGCCCTTTGTGGACCACCATTCCAATAGTAAATTAGAAATGCTTATAAAAGTTAGAAAAAGGTTTACATGTTTTTAAAGATTTTAAGAATGTCCCATCTCCCAAGGAAAAAGTTAGGCACAATGGATGCTGATAAGGATCTCAACCTGGGAGTCATCCCAGCCCCGAGGATCAGTGATCTGAGGATGTTGGCAAAGCAAGGGGCAGTATCTATAGAGTAACAGCTAAAAAGGTGGAACTTTAAAATGCCCTAAGGTAATATGAAAAGAAAAGACTAGTGAGCGATGTCCATTCCTCAGAAGAAGACCCTGAAGAGGGGGAGGACGATGCCCTTGCCCAAATTGATGATGATGGGGAAGAGTGGGAAGACCAAAACACTCCACCCTTTCCCAGACCACCTTCACCAGTGGGAAGTGGCAGGAGTCACTCTAACAGACCCCCTACTGGTAAAGTGGTAGCAAGCCTTGAGGAAGAGCTTGGTCTCCTCTCACTAGAGGAGAAAAAGACTGAACAGGGGGAAAGGAGACTTTCCCTTGAGGAAAGAATGGTCAAGATGGCCTGGAAGCCCAAAGAGGATGGTGGAAGCAATTTTAATAGGGAGAAGGAGAAAACATTTGACCCTAAGATTCCCAAAGGTATTGTTCCCAAGTGTAGTGATTGTGATGACATTGACAAATGTTTTGCAGTAATTGATAGGTCCTACAAAATGAGGAGGATAGGTCACAGTACTGGGCTCTCTATTGTCAGAGTTTTTCTTAGCAAAGGTCAGAGATAGTCTTCTGATGCTTAATGAGGATGTGGCTGAGTTCTATCAGCATATGAAGGAGACCTTGATAGAAGGATTTGGACTCACAACAGCAGAGTATAGATTGAAGCTTAGGGACACCTATAAAGGACAACGCTAGGCTGAGCATGAAATTCTGCTCTGCTCACGGAGTTTGCAGTATTTTTTCCACTCCGTGCTCCGCGTAGTGCGCGGAGTTCCGAAAAACACGAAGCTGACTTTTTTCCTTGCTCACCATCACCATTGTTAAGTTGGCAACTCCCAGTGAGATTTCTCACCCCGTGCGGTCTGGTACCGCTCGTGTCGAGACCTTTCGTTCATGTTGCGGAAGCACTGATTTTCCAGCGTGGAACAAACACCCGGCGCTAAAATTCAGCACGAACTGCGTGACCTAATGTACTCTATCGCTTGTGAAACTCTGCATAGAGCAGAGGAGTGTTTAGGTGACTCTGCAGAGCTCCACGTAGCAGAACTCCACGATCTCCACCCAGGCCTAGTCAACACCAGACCTGGTTGGACTTTGTGGACTCTTCAATCAAAGCACTTGAAGGCTGGATAAAACACAAGGAGGTGGACACTCATAATGGGTTTTATAATTTAAATTATGAAGGAGCACATTGTGAATAATTGTACCACAGAGAAATTGCATTAGCATTTGGTGGTTTCCCAGTTGTCTTCTCCAAGCGAGCTGGGTAGGATAGGTGACAAATGGATCATAAACCAGGGTGTCCAGAAAAACCTATGGTGGGAGTGACCACAAGAAGGGCCCTCAGACTTCTCAGCAGGGGAAGAAGGTGAGCAACAACAAAGATAAAAAGAAGGAGTTCTCAAAAGCCCCCCACAATTCTTCTCAATAGGGTGGGCCCAAGACTTTTCCCATGCACTGAGTCACTTAGACAGATGCACACCCTATTCAAGAGCTGATGATAAACTGCTTGACAGTTTGGGTGCAGCCACGTTTCTCAGTACTTTTCCTTCAACATCAAGGTACTGGCAAATTGGAGTCACCACAGAAGGCAAAGAGAAATCAGCTTTCTCTAGCCCAGATGGGTATTACCAGTTTACTGTGATGTCCTTTGGTATATAGAATGCTCCTGCGACCTTCCAAAGACTGGTGAACATTGTCCTGGCTGGGCTAGAGTCTTTTAGTGCAGCATATCTTGATGATATTCCTGTCTATTGCGCAACTTGGCAGGTTCATCGGATCCACATGGGAAAGGTCCTTGAGACCCTGCAGCAGGCAGGACTCCATATCAAGGTAAGCAAGTGCCAGATAGGGCAGGGCTCAGATGTCTACTTGGGCCACCTTGTAGGTAGAGGCCAAGTTCAAACCTTACAGCTCAAGATCCAGACTAATCTAGACTGGGAGGTTCAACCACCCAGACTCAAGTCAGGGCATTCCCTGGCTTGACTTGGTACTACAGGAGGTTTGTGAAGGGGTATGGCACCATTGTGGCACCCCTCACAGAACTGACCTCCAAGAAACAACCCAAGAAAATAAACTGGAAATTGAGCACTGTGCTCAGCACCAATTCTAAAAGCTCCAGATTATACACAGCAGTTCATTATACAGACAGATGCCTCTGAGCAAGGGATAGCAGCAGTTCTATCGCAGACCAACGATGATGGACAGAACCATCCTGTTACCTATGAGAGGGAAGCCTTCGCTGTGGTTTGGTCCCTGAAGAAGCCGAGACCACACCTGTTTGGTACTCACTTCCTTGTACAAAGTGACCACAGGTGTCTCAGATAGCTGATGCAAATGAAACTGTTGAGGTGGCTGATCTCCCTACAGGGAATGAACTTCACAGCAGAACACAGACCTGGGACTGACCATGCCAATGCACATGGCCATTCCAGGTTCTTCCACTTAGACAATCAAGACTCACTTGGAAAATGTTAATCTTATTCCCTTTTGTTTGGTGGGCTGAGTTGTGTAGGAAAGTGTTCTTTTTGACATGGTCCCCCACACTTTTTGGCTACTGATATTAATGTTCTTGATTGGATGTGCACTTCGTCCCTGATAAACAGGCCTCAGTGCCATTGCTCTTTCCCTAAAAACTGCAACTTGTGTTCGATTGAAACCCAACTGGCAAGAACTTTAGCACCCTTGTATGTCCCTGGTACATGGTACTTATGGTACCCAGGGCAAGAGGTGCCTCATGAAACCCATATAGTCGTCTACTGTACTGGGTGACTGGTATCATCCAGCCTGCCTCCACAGACAAGTTTATGACCCCCTGTTCCTGAGAGTCGATGCTCTCAGAGGCCAGAAACAATGCCTGCTCCGGAGGAAGGTGTTTATGTGTCCTCCAGCAGGATGGCTTGTGATTTAGCATATCTAGGCCAGAGGCTTCAAAGCCTCTGATGCATTTGATATGCAACCCTGGCTTCCCCACAGGTCTGGGGAATGTCACCTCCTGCTCTGAGGCCTATTTGGCACCAAAGCAGGTGGGAGAATTAGATAGTCAGTAGGCGTGTTGCAGTTTCACGATAGGCACACCCCTAAAGTGAGCCACCGGAAGTGGACAGCCGAGAAAGGGTTTCACTATTTTGAATCTGGTGGAACAAGGAACTCTGGGTCAGGAATATGCCCCCTCTCCACTGGAAGTGGTCATATGGGGAATGTAGTAAACCCAGGGGTAAGTAGCCCATTGGCTACTACCCTACACTCCCCTAAACACCCCTAAATTTAGTATTTTGGGGTCCCCCTGATGCCAGGCCCTCAGATTCCTCTGCCTGGAAACAGAAGAAGGACAGAAGAGAACAATCACCGCGAGAACTGAGGACTCACCCTAAACTTGGTGCCAAACCCTGCCTTGCTGCTGGTATCTTGACAATTGCACCCACCAAGCTAGTCCAAAAACTGAGCATTCTCCAAGCCCTTGGAGGACTGTCCAGCGCTTTAATAACTAAGTAGCATCTCCCTTGGGGTGGAGGAGCCATCTCCCTACACCTGCAGGCACTGACCGCATCTGTCCGGTCCACCATGTTGCTGACCATCAGGCCCACCGGGGGAGCAGCACTTCAGGAGGAGGTTATTTCTGTTTCCCTGCCAAGTTTGGAGAAGCCAGGTCCTCCAGGAGCTTCCCAGCACCAATACCCTGATGACTGGAGCATTTGCCGCAACCAAGGCTTGTTGAGTGTCCAGCCCGGGCTCCATCGATGCCAAAGCAGACCTGCCGACAACAGCCTTCAAGATCAACACGATGCCAAAGCAGACCTGCCGACAAAGGACTTCAGGATCAATAAGGCCTGCACCGAGAGTGACCCTGCTGCCCTGTTTTGTTCCCCTCTCAAGGTCACTAAATTAAAGTGAGAGCCTCGAATGCAAGCGACCCACTTGACAAACACCTCTGCACCCGAGCCCCACAGCCCAAGTTCACGTAAACCGATGGTGTCTCCTTGCCCCAGAGACCATCAAGACCCGAGCCCCTCTTTGGGTTCTGGCAAACTTGTATCCAAGTCTTCGCTTACAGCCTTTCTTTTGCAGGTACCCATCCATTGATTTTAACGAGTAGGGCTCGAGACTACCAAAGCAACCAGCACCCCTGCCCCCTGGCTCACCAGGGCAGGAAACCCGAACTGCCGGTGGTTTCTTGGACCTTGGCCCCTAAGCACCTTAAGTCCCAAAACACACCCTCCAAAAGTGCTCACAAGTATATGCATGTTGTGTATGTTTCTCCCATAGTTAACTTTACCGCGTACAAGGCTCATACCTGAAGTCCTTTATTTTGCTGTAGTTTGCTTACTGTAAAAAAGCTAGCACCAAAAGTACTTAGATGACTCCGATGATCTCTGTATCTAAAATTATATAATTATTATCTGTGTTATTTTTTTTAATTGGCTCTGTCAAGCCTATGCTGCTCAACTACACTACCACAAATAGAGCACTTGGGATTAATAATTTAAGCACTGTAAACCAATAAGGATCATCTGTACTTTTTGCATGGTGTGCCCTTACATTGCTACTTCCACATAATACTTTTTGCATGGTGTGCCCTGACATTGCCACTACCACATAAAAAGCCAGCTTCCTACAGTTTGTTAACAGATACTTCCGTCTTGAAGGCGGAAAATATTTGACTGGGGCTGTAGGTAACTTTTTCAGCCAGGTGAAGAAATTAGATTTTGATGTTTAATGCATCCTGGCACTTGTTAGATTCTTGCTGATAAGAAAAAGGTTTGTTTGTCATTATCACTTTATGGTGCCTGTAAGAAAGTGCCCCTTTTGTGTGGTCACCCCCCACTTTTTGCCCCAATGTTGATGGTTATAACTATGAAAGTGCACTGGAGCCTGCTGCCCAGGCCACAGTGGCAGTGCTCTCAACCGAAAACTGATATGTGTGAATTGGGAACCCAATTGGCAAAGGACTTTAACCTACTTATAAGTCACTAGTATATGATACCTGTGGTACCCAAGGCGTCAGCATGGCCTGAAGCACTGTTTGTGTCACCCAGAGTAACCCAAGTAAACTACTGACAAAGGCCTGCCACTGCAGACTGCAGCAGCAGTGTAAACTGCTTGAACTCGACCATGTGTGGCAAAGTCAGTGCACTACTTTTAATGAAATGAAATGAAATTTGGATTTGTAGAGCACTCCACTATCCAGCTGTCTAGGTGCTGTAGCTCTAGCGGAAGAAATAAGCTGAACTGAAGCTAAAGAGGAAGAAAAGAATAAAAGCATTTCTTAAAATGCTAGGTTTGAAGGGCCTTATGGAAAGAGAGAAGATCAGATTTTTTCTTAAGGTCTGGCGGTATGGAAATCCATAACCTGCCAGTAAAGGCTGCAAAGCCTCTGCCAGCCCAATGAGCTTTTCTGACTCTGGGGACCTCAAGATTCAATCCAGATGAGGATCGTAGCGATCTAGAAAGGACACACCGCTAAAAGCGATGTTTGAGATACGCAGGTCCCGAGGTTTGTAATGATTTAAAAGCAATGCAGAGGACCTTGAAATCTGAAATATTGGAGAAGAGCACGCTGCAGTAACCAATTTTCAGCATTATGAGAGTGGACAGCATGGATTTCTGTAAATCACGTGGAATGAAAGAAAATATTTCCCTCAATCGTTTTAGCATGAAGAAACTGAAAGAGGTAATAGAGAGTAAACATGACCTTCAAAGGAGAGCTTGGTGTCAAAGTAAACTCCGAGGTTTTTTCCACAGCAACTGGGGTGGGAACCTCCCCCAGACAGTAACCCCTAATAAAGGCCTCCTTAAGCCCAGGAGGCAGGGTGGATTATATTAGAAGGTGTGGATGTGTAAGTGCAAGCTTATATATCCTTATAGCGGCCTTTACCATTAAAGGATACTATAAGTGATAGAAGGTCCATAAGATAACACGGGCTGGCACCCAGGCAAACCCGAGCTTGGCAGCTCCATTATGGTACCACCTAAATATGTTGTGCTGTGTATTAAAAAGTGTGCCTCGTCATCCCTGACATGAATCTCATGTTGAGGACAATGTGGCATGCACCCAGGTGGCTTTCTTAGAGGTTGACTGTGAAATGACCTTGGTCTCGGGACGTCACTCTCCCCAGCAGCTCTGCAGCGTTCAGCGCTGCCTTCCTGCCAGCCAGCCCTCCGTGACAGGGTTCGAGCTTCCCCTCAGCCCGCTCCTGCCTGTGTCAGCTGTTTGTATTCTCCGCTTGCATTGTGCCTGTGAGCTAACCTTTGTGTCCGTGAGTTAGCTTGTGCCTGTGAGTTAAGCTTTGCTTTGTATTTTTGTCTGCATTCCCTGCCTGCTCAGAGCGCGCACTTCCGGTGCCCTTCGTTGCCCCCTCACTGTGTTCCTGCTTTTCCCGCCGTTCATTTCTTTTCCGTCCCGCCCCGCTCCCGCCTCCCAGCCGCTCGTCCCTCTCTCCTCCCCTACATATGCCGGCCGCTGCGCGGTCGTGCCGCTGGTGCTCCAAAGGTGCGCCTAAGGCAAGCCCGTCTGCGCCCATCCGCGCCTGGACCGTGCCCAGCACCAGAACCCCTGAACCCCGCGAATGCCATGACGCCCGTCCCCGCTACGACTCCAGCACCCTCCACACACTTAACGCCGGACGATCACGCACCTGCTGCCTAGCTACCCCGAAGCGCACCCAAGGACCCTTCTCCTGCCGGAACTGCAGCTTCACCAGCATCCGGCCCGCCACCCCACCTACCAAAGAACCCAACTACCTCAGATGCATCCTTCTCAACACCCACTCCGCCCGCAAACACGCCGTTGAACTCTGGGACCTACTCGACTCCAACACCCCGGACGTCGTCTTCCTGACAGGGACCTGGCTGAACCCCTCCTCGACACCCGACATCACCATAGCCATCTCGGAAGGCGATAAGATCACCCGCAAGGACCAAACCAACGGAGTAGGAGGAGGAATCGCCATCGTCCACAGGAACACTCTCAAAGTCTCGACAAACACCGACGACACCCTCAGCACTGCTGAGCACCTGCACTTCTAGATCCACACCGTCCCCAACACCACACTCAGAGGAACCCTCATCTACAGACCCCTCGGAACCCGACCACAGTTCAGCGACTCCATCGCCGACTTTGCCAGCACAAACGCCATCGCCTCCATGGACTACATCCTCCTCGGGGACCTGAACTTCCACCTCGAGAACAACAACGACTCCAACTCTTCTACCCTGATTGACAACCTCGCCAACCTCAGACTCAGACAACTCATCACAACACCCACCCACTCCGCCGGCCACACGCTTGACCCCACCTTCTCCACAAGCTCCCACATCTCCTTCAACCACACCGCCGAGCTCCACTGGACCGACCACAGGTGCATCCACTTCACCTTCTGGAAATCCACCACGCACCACCGCAACCAACAGATGCCACGCCGCTGCTGGAGCAAAGTCACCGAAGACCAGCTTTCCACCACCCTCGCCCGGAGCCCACCCGCAGACCCGACCGACCCCGATGTCGCCGCCTGCAACCTCAGACAGTGGATCGACGACTGTGCCAACACCCTCGCCCTGCTCAAGAAGCCCTCCAACAGCCACGCCAGCAAGAAAGCCAGCTGGTTCACCGAAGACCTCCAGAACTCCAAGCAAACCTGCCGAAAGCTGGAGAAGAACTGGATCCGTGAACGAACACGGGAAAGCTACGCAGCCCACAAAAACGCCACCTGCAGACACCACCACCTCATCAGATCTGCCAAAAGGGCCTCCTTCAAAGACCGCCTAGACAAGAATGCACACGAGAGCAAAGAGCTCTTTAACATCGTGAAGGAACTCTACAACCCCAGCTCCAACACCAACGACATCCCACAGTCGCAAGACCTGTGCGACTCTCTGGCCACCTTCTTCCACCGCAAGAGCACAGACATCCATGACAGCTTCAACGCCACGACCACCCCAGCAACAACTGAGACCCCCGCCCCCACGACCACCATCCGCACCAACCGCCTGCTCTCCTCGACCAACATCAACGACGACAACACCATTAAGATCATGAACACCGTCCACTCTGGATCCCCGTCAGACCCCTGCCCACACCACATCTTCAACAAAGCCAGCACCACCATCGCACCCCATCTCCGGAAAGCCATCAACGTCTCCTTCGAGACAGCGACCTTCCCGGAGAGCTGGAAACACGCCGAGATCAACGCCTTAATCAAGAAACCCAAGGCGGACCTCAACAAACAACTGACCAGCTTCCACGAGGAGAACAGCATCCTAGACCCTTCCCAGTCCAGATTCCGCAGCAACCACAGCACCGAAACCGCCCTCATCGCCGCCACCAATGACATCAGGACCCTGCTAGACAATGGAGAAACTGCGGCCCTCATCCTATTGGACCTGTCAGCCGCCTTCGACAGGGTCCGCCACTGCACACTACGAACACGCCTCTACGATGCCAGAATCCAAGAGAACGCCCTGCACTGGACCACCTCCTTCCTCTCCGGCAGAACACAGAGCATCCGCCTCCCCCCCTTCCGCTCCGAAGCCACCGAGATCATCTGCGGCGTACCCCAGGGCTCATCCCTCAGCCAAACGCTGTTCAACATCTACATGGCACTGCTCGCCCACGTCGCCCGACTGCACGACCTCAACATCATCTCCTATGCCGATGACACCCAGCTGAACCTCTCCCTCACCGAAGACCCCCACACCGCCAAAACCAACCTCCATGAAGGAATGAAGGCCGTCGCCGAATAGATGGGGAACAGCCGACTGAAGCTGAACTCGGACAAGACGGAGGTCCTCATCCTCGGATCCACCCCCTCGGCCTGGGATGACTCCTGGTGGCCGACTGCACTAGTAACAGCTCCAACACCCTCCGCATGCTCCGCAGGATCTACAAGTGGATCCCCACCGAAACAAGGGTGGTCACCCTGGCCCTCGTCAGCAGCAGACTGGACTACGGAAACGCCCTTTACGCAGGAGCCTCGGCCAAACTCCTGAAACGGCTCCAATGCATCCAGAATGCCTCCACATGCCTGATCCTTGACATCCCTCACCGCAGCCACATCACACCACACCTGAGAGACCTGCACTGGCTCTCTGTCAACAAGAGGATCACCATCAAGCTCCTCACCCACGCACAGAAGGCACTCCACAACACCGGGCCATCGTACCTCAACAGCCGACTCAGCTTCTACACCCCCACCTGCCAGCTCCACTCTGCAGACCGCGCCCTTGCCACTGTCCCCCGCATCCGAAGAGTGACCGGCGGCGGCAGATCATTCTCTCACCTCGCCGCCAAGACATGGAACACCCTCCCCATCCTCCTACAGCAGACCCAAGTCCTACTGACCTTCAGAAGACTCCTCAAGACATGGCTCTTCGAACAGTAGCAGCATCCCCCCCCCCCCGTAGCGCCTTGAGACCCTCACAGGTATGTAGTGCGCTTTATAAATGCTATGATTGATTGATTAGTTGGTTGAAATGAGGGGTATGCAGTTCCTATGGAAAAGGAAGGGGGGGTACCAGGTAACCACTAGAGGGGAGTACTCCTTATAGGAGCAAAGGTCCTCACACACCCTGAGGAGTGTCATGATTCATCATCAGGCAGCTCCTCGTTGGGCTGGGCCTGCAATGCCCAATGGGCCCCGATGGGGAGGGTCTTTGCCAGAGTTATTTTTGTAGATGAGGAGTATGGGGTGTGATGAGGTTAGTGAGTTTAGATGGTGAGTAGAGTGTAGGGAAAGTGAAATCTTTAAATAACTCTAAGAGACCATTAAACCTAATGTGGCAAGAAATAGATATAATGGTCCTTTCTGGTATATTCTAAGTAAGGATGTGGGTCTATATGTTTCATGCCTCTTAACATCTGATTGATTGTGGCATTTCTTCAGGACCAGTAAACCCCTAACCACTCACTAAGGGGTGATTAATGCAAGTATGTGAAACCATACCCGTACAAACTGACACAGAGAGTTGTGTGTACCTTCAGGGTAAGACCCCAGGTATTGCAAATAAAAGGAGCCAATCGCCCCAGTGTGAACCTTATGGGCGGATTAGCTGCTGGGGCTAGTAGCACATTGGCCACTTGCACCTACACCCCTAACACCTCTAAATCTCAGATTTAAAGGCTCCCCTGACACCAGAACCTCAGTTCTGAACCAACCTCCATCAAAAAGGACAAAGAGGAGACCGAAATCTGGGACAACAGGACCTGCACATACCAGAAGAGTGATACTCTGCACCTGTGGCAACACTCCTGGAACTGCATGACCAAGACTCATGCAAGGCTAAAGCTCAGTTGCCCCAAACAGCGGGACCCCTGTGAGAGCCAGAAGGAACCTCAGACTCCCTTGGACTAGTGGCGCTAGTCCCCTGGAAATTGCAGGTAAAACAATGTACTGAATCCAAAGAATCGCTTTCCTTTGGGTCCTCTGAAGGATCGCCCTACTCCAGATGGTCTAGTGCATTATGGGAAGTGTAGTCATGCCCTCCATTAAGTTTCAGTCAGCTACCATGTTCCCTGGGACTTCCGGACGTCAAAGTAACATCTGCTGTGCTTGACATTCACATTGTAAACTTTATTGTAAAGATAATAAACACTATTACAGTCAGACAACATCTATTGGTTATAATTGTCTAAATAGTTTTGTGCAAATGGCTATTTGTGCTTAAAACTGAGCAATCGGTGGATTTCATAACAGTTGCATGATATGTACGTTTTTTTTCTAAAGTGCTCAGTTGGTATATTGTGAAGTAGTTACGTGAAATAGGCTTAACGGGTCGGTCTCTGAGCATCTAATCAGTGAGCCGGGGCCCCAGTTCGACTTCTCCATTTAACACTTGGCCAAAGCGGCTCGGGCTGCACATGTTGCTGTTGGTTTTTGCCCTTCTATATGGACGATCACAGTAGGTGACAAAGGTCGATGTCTGAGTGTGTTAACAAATTTTCACATCTCGCCAGTGCCCAGGGAGCAGAGTGATTAAAACAAATGGAAGATGCTTCTAGCCACGTTTGCACCTCTAGGGCCAGGCATACTGGTCTGCTTAATAGTCTCCTCTGGTGGCCTATAGCTGGGCAGCAGCATAACATGTGTAGCAATGATTCATGTGAGTAGGTACATAACCTGTAATCCCTTTTGTCTCGATGGCCGGCCTAGGCAGGATTCAAATCTTTTATTGGCAGAGCTAACAGTGGCATATATAATATCTGTCAAACGGTTTCCACATTTATGGCTTCCAGGAAGCACAGTTCCGGTTTCCTGGCAAGGAAAGAGGCATTTCGGTTCTGTGCCAGGGTCGAGTTGGCTAACATTAGTAGGTCATGTTCTCTTGAAGTCACCTTTAGTTGCCGATTGCTGGCCTTTTTCCCTATGGTGGATAGAATGTCCCCTGCTTGGAGGGCTGTTTCTTCAATCTGGAGAGACCTATTAGCCTTTCTTACTTGGGTGTGCCAAAAATTGCCTGGAGCTTACTGCTGCCAAGGCTTGTTGATCGCCAGTCCAGAAACTGATCCCTTGACGCTACATCTAGAGAGAACTCCAAACAACTTTTGTCTGAAATCAGCAGCAACCTCAATGTTGAGATTTTGCACCCTGTTCCCTCGCAGGCCCGTGTAAGCAGCTCTCCTTTGGCTCCCGTTCAGCACCAGGGACAGCCAGGACAACTCTGCACCCGGGCTTTACAGACCAAGGTAAAACTCAACTGACTGCTGGGGCTTGGTCCTGGGACCCCCATCACCTTTACCCTCCTTGAGGTTCATGCAACTCGACTTGCAAGTTTCCGATTGTCACTACCACTGTTTTCTATTGACCGCAATGCAAAAGTTCAGCAGTTCTGAATTGCTGTGATTTACGTTTTCTTCTAAAATCCATAGCTCTGGTTATACGTATCTGATATGTTCATTTTGATGTCTAAATTAATATAGAAATCTGATTTATTTTTATAAATTGGTGTCAGATTTCATTTGAGCCGTGTCTATCACTTATTGTCCATGTTGGTACTCTAAAGTGCTTAACACATGTTCCTCTAATAAAGCCTGGCTGCTCTTTGCTACTCTACCATGACTGAGCTAAGGATTTATTATTGTGAATCTAAGGACCATATTTGGGGTTTGTGAGAATATCGCATGGTGAAGCCTAAACAGCATCACCACATGATACTCCACCTTCCCAATAGTGGCATACACTCCGAATTTACACCTTACAAGAATATAAGTACATGGAGTTCAGAGTAATTACTTGGCTAGATTCGTGGTTGACTGATAGTTCTTACATGGGATGTTATAACTGTATTTCTTGTGGACATTATAGTCACTTGGCTGCTGGAGGTCAAACAGCCAGTCATTTAACTAATGGTTAAAGAAGACAGCTCTCTCAAAATGCTTTTTCTCACTGTGTGGGTTTCTTTTTAGATCTCACCTAGGTAGCACATGCGCTGTCTTTTCGAGACATTCTTTCAGTATATGGTCTTTCATTTTGCCCCTTTCCTCCCCTCGCTGCTGATTTGTTAAACAGTGTGTCACTCAGAAAAGCTTGTTGCTCTGTGGCTCGTTTACTTGTCCCTCCTTCTTGTGTTAGGTTCTCTCCCCTGGACTACTGACCTTATCTGCAATGGTTTTCCCTTTGTGTTGGGCACTCTTTTTAGGTCTCGCCTAGGCAGCGCATGCACTGTCTCTTCAAGACATGCTGTACCTAGACTATGGGCTTTAAGCACCACCAATCTTTCTAATTGGCTCCTTTCACTGTCCTTTGTAATTGGCTGCTTTTCATTGGTTAACTAGTCCCTCCTTTTTTCCTCATGTAACCTTCAATGAGGACTACCCCTGTTACATGTGGTGTTACTTGTCATGTTATTTATTGCTGTCAGAGCACTCTTTTTTTCTTTTTTGCTTGTTTAGGCTCAGGAACTCACTCGCGCCCATGCTTGCTCCCTTCCTCGTTATTCTGAACAACTACTCTTCATATTTGCTAATGCTTGCTCCCCCTCCTTGGCTACAGCTGCTGTCTCCTCCTCCCATCTGCTTGTTTTCTATTAACAGAAAAGCGCTATCTTTAAATATGATGGCAGCCCTTTTTTTTTTTTTTACTATGATCGGCAACTTATGTGGGTGCGTGTGTGTCCTCGCACCTTTTATCAGCATGGTGCCCACCCCGTTTAATGTTTCATGAAGGTCAGTGGCCATGAAGCGGGCGCCATGTTGGTAAAACAATGTACATCTCTGCTGCTCCAACAGCCCTTTAAATCTTCACTGTAATGGAAATATGTCCACCTTGATGGGCTGTTTTTTATGCAGACACCTCTTGCCTGTGAAGGAAGCACCACTGCCTCCAAGCCATTTCTTAGCTCTTCCATATGAGCAGGCATTACATCATTTAACAATGGCGGTGACTGGTTGTTTTTTAACATTAGGTCCTTTGTTAAAGTTTCTGACCCTCAGCCTACATATGCACAACCAGGTCCTCCACAAGACTGGGAAATCGCATTCTCCGGCCGCAGTAGAAGGTGGGCTTCCTTGTGTTCAATGGGACGTTATGATTATTTTAATCGGCTGCTGTCTCATTTTCACCACCAGGCCTGTTTGTGCCATTGCACACAGTACTGTGTTGGAGAGAATGAATTTCCGCAAAATAAATGAAACAAAACTTCAGAAAGGGAGATGACGAGCCAAGATGCAAATTAATGTCTAATACATCTCAGTCAGGTCTGAGCATTGTGAAGCTGCACACACTGGTAGTGAAGTGACTTGGCAAGACGTGTT
Source organism: Triturus cristatus (assembly GCF_964204655.1). Lineage (NCBI taxonomy): Eukaryota > Metazoa > Chordata > Amphibia > Caudata > Salamandridae > Triturus > Triturus cristatus. The sequence goes on along the minus strand of NC_140580.1, from coordinate 459,573,603 downwards.
TTCCATCCATATCTTCACTTTTCCTAAATACAAAACATCTTGAGAGACTCGTGCGCAGTAGATTTAGAAGTTGTACAGATTTATGGGACTGATCCTAGCCTATCTGCTGAAGTAAATGAGCAATTTGTCTTCAGTAGATATGACAATGGAAGCAAACAAGTTGTTAATGAAAGGGCAGGAACATAGGAAGAATGTTTATGAAAATGGCTGTAGTGTTAAATAGGTTATATTCACTATAGTTTTTTACACTGATAACCCTGAGCATTATTTATTTTTTACTATTTTTAAATTGAACCCCTTGCCGTTCCTAAATCATCACTACACTGCAAACAAAAATAAAAACATTGCCATTTACAATGCCAATAGCTCTAACTTTCACAAATGCAAGACGAATTGCATTGTATATGCTTCTTTTTTTATTTTGCAACGTGCATGTGCACGCTGCTCGTATTACACTTTCCATGTCCGTACACCTTCGACTCCATTTGTTCCACCCCCTCCAGGGCCTCTCTCCTGCCCTGCTTTCACGTCCTCCCAGTCCCCGCACAGCGATGCCTCCTGTCTTGCAGCGTTCCATGCACAAAACCTAAATATCACGAACTTGACTCTGCAAAACCAAAGAGTATATACAGTTAGCTATATTACCGGAAACTGTATTTCTCTGCTTCTCCACCCTTTCCATGACATCAGTTTTGGGGAAGCATATAAAGACACGCAGGCACCAACAACCTACGGGATGTAAAAGTATTTCTAAGCTTCCCATCCACTTCCGGAGGCATACGTGTAGAACATTCTGATGTACCTAGATCCTATGCAGTTGAAGTTCATGCAATATTATTAAAATGCTCTGATAAATGTATTAAGTTTGCTGTAGCACAGGCATCAGCTCCACCGCACAGCTTTCCTATTGGCTTGAGTCTTAAAGACTGCCCATCAGCCCACCACAACCAATAACACCAGATGAGCATGTGCTAGGCCCCACTCAGTGATCGCCTGTTCACCCACCAACCCCTGTCAATCACAGAGCTCCATGTGGAGGACTTACGAAGACCCTGGAAAAGCAATATCTCTCCAAGCTCAAAGGCAGATTGATGGGGCTTTCCCTGACTACAACATGGCCGACTGTCTCCATGAATGTATGAAAGAATGGCTTCTTGCCTGATCTGCCATGTCTACCGGTGAACTTGGACCCGCCCCAAAGACTGCCCTTTAACTTGTGTCTCCGCTGGGGCACATCTCATTTGATTTCGGTGGCTGTACTTTGTCGCTGGAGACGAGTAATTGACACAGTACTGATCAACACTGCATTCATATCATCATGGCCAAGGTTTTAGTGGCCACCAGAGTCAACAGGTAGGTCAGCGTTCCTGCTTACACACTGCTTCAGGTGATTCGATTATACTCATCTCATTATACAACACTAGACGATAATAATGCTCTGTTAGCAGGAGTAGGCATGCCGATAATGGCAATCTTGGATTTTTGGTAGCATTTCTTTGTATATTCTTGAAACAACGGCCCCTTTAAAACTCCTTGGAGCCTATCGTATGCATGCATAGCTGTGAAACATGTGTGTTCACCCCTCTCAGCTTCTGGGCTCTGCAGAATATGACCCTGCCATATCTGCATGTACTTTTACCAGCTTGGAGTTAACGTGTTTCCTCTCCATGATAGTTGCCCGGGTCCATCTGTGCTGGGTGCTATTCTGAGCATCTGCTAGGCATCATCTCCACCTGATATGTGCTGCTAAGGTCTGACAGGAATCCTCTCTACCTGTTATGAGCCCCTGCAGACTGTCTAGCTGCCAGGCTCTCTCTGTTCTTGACTAGTGCCCGGGGGGGGGGGGTAGTTATTTTCATGCCAGAAGTTCTTTCTGTCTCATCTAGATGTTTTCTCTCCTTGACATATATCCCATATCTATGAATCTCCCTCCCCGTGCATGGGTGCCTTTCTCCCTCGCAAGTGTCCAAGGTCTCTCTCTCTTCCAGGTGTTCTCTGTTTCCCTGATGCATGCTTAACTTAAAGTCTTTCAATCTACCTACCCATGACTGGTAGCCCTCCCTCTTCGCAGTGTTCTCTCTCGCTCTTGCAGATGTTTTCTCTTCATGGCAAGCACTCAAAGGCTATTTGTAGGAGAGTAGGGTCTGCTATCCTATGGTCACCCCAACTTTTTGCTTTTTGCTTCACTGGTTTTTGACATATTGAGGCTGTGGGCCTGCCAATCAGACCCCCAGCCTGCTGTTCTCTCTACTAAATTAAAACTATGCACCCTAGGTGCATAACCAATTGGAAGTGGATCACCCTGTCAGCCCCTGTACCAGTGTACACTAGATACCCAGGGCATTGGTGTACCCAAGGCCTGCCAAGGGCTGAAGCATGTATTATGCCACCCCAGGCTTGGCCTAACAATTTGACACAACTGGCTGATCACTCAGCTGGGGTAAGTTGGTGTAATCACCTCTTACTTAGGTGTAGTATACCTATACCTAACCTTAAATGGGACACCTGGTAACCTATAAGTCACTCCTATGGCAGGCCTTAACAATCCTGAAGGCAGAGTGCTTGGTTCCATGTGAGATGGTGCTCTGGCATGAGCTGAGCCTGTCTGCAGTGGTCGGAACAACCTCCTTCTACTGTTTCCAGATATCGTCATACCATATACTCTTAAGTGCATTATGAACCTCGCGGTTAAATGCTATCTTTGGTTTGGCTTTATCAAAACATGTCGAGTAAGGTGTCATACGAATTGGAATACTAACCCCTCGCCAATTCTGGCGACGGGGTTAGCATTCCACCCTTCTAGAGGGACACGACATGTACAGTACCTGAAACCCGGGTAAAATCCGACATAGCCTCAGCTCCACAAAATGGATGCTGCCACCACAGACACAAGTCTGCCCTCCTGCTGCTGGGAGTCCTTCCAGCTTGGGAGGTGTGGACAAAGGGTTTCCTGCCAGGGGAGGTGCACGCACCACCCCAGACAGGATTTTGTGTATTGGTCAGGTAGGGCTTGAAAGAAACCAGACATGCCTGTGGCTCACAAGGAGCCTCGGTGCATATGCCAGTTCAAACCGGTCCTGGGGCACACCAGTCCCGGGCCTGGGGTGAGCTGGACAAAGGATTGGGGGTGTAACCACCCCCCTTCCTGGTCCCACCCATAGGGAGGGACCTAGCAGGTAGTCCGGCCCCTAGAATCCGCTTAAAGGTAGGAGCTGTGTCCTAAGACTTCAGACATCCTGGAATCAACTTAACACTAAGAAGAAGCCGGGAACTTCGACGCTCTGCTGCACAGAGGACTGAAGCCAATCTCCCCTGTGGTCAGGGAGTGACCACCTTGCTAACGCAAGCACCATCCAGCGAATCAACGTCTGCTTTGCCGCCGCCTCCCGCCGGAGCCCGAGCCCAGAGATTGACAAGACCTGGACCTCCAGACCTCTCACCGCCCGATCCACAGTCCCTGAAAAGAGGAGACCCGTGGAGGCACCGAGACACGTGGAGCCAGCCATCTTGAAACGACCACGACAAGCTGACAAGTGCAACAACCGAGGCTCCCTCCAAGTTGTGCTTTGGGATCTGAGAAGCCCAACACCCGAGCAGCATCTGCACCAAAGGTGAGCCCTCCAGCATCTCCACGATCTGCGTGCGGCCCTTCTGCATTTTGCCACTCAACGCGCCTAACCGGTTGCTGGCCCGCTGGCTAGTAGCCATCTTGGCGACGAACTCTACAAAATACACCGCTGGTCTGGTTGCTCCAGACTGGCCCCTGCTCCCCTCCAAAGGAGCAGTCCTTCTGACCTTGCTGGTCAGAACCATCAGCTTATTTCATCTCCTACAACAATTGCTTTTGCCAAGGCTTGTTTGCTTCGATCAAGTTGCCGACACTGCCGACAGCGAGAGCCTGCGTGGGACAGCTCGTGAACCGACTCCTGGACGGCGTCGACCTCCAGGGACCACGTGGCTGCAGAGACAAGCTACACCTTTCTTCCTGTTTGCACCCGACATCGCCTGGTACCCACCTGGTGCCACGCTGGTCACTGGCTAGTGACTGTGAACACTGTCCCCTCTGCTTACAGGTCTTCAGCATCCCCGATCCACTCTTGGATCCACTGCATCTCTCCCGGACCGACGGCCTGCAGCATCTTTGTCTTCAGGCTCCACGGAACAGATAGAAGAAACCCGACGCACTTCGAGGCCTATGCACCCGCTTCCTGTGGGTGAGGTAAAGCTGGCACACCTGTGCCCAAGTGTAGTAATACATCTCTAGTGCCTGTGTTCCAAATCTTGAGTTCCTAGTCCATCCGGAAGATCCTCTTTGCAGTAACTTTGTACTTTTTACGCACCCATTGAAACCTATGGGAGCACGCGTGTGACTATTTGCTCTGCACACGCCACCCGTGGACCTCCTGGTCACTAACTGAAGTTAGCTCCTTGTAGGCCCAGCGATTCTAGAGGCCCTAGGCCTTTTCCCTTTTCTGTTCGTGGTACTTATACCACTATTTTAGTATATGGTTCGAGTGGCCACCAGGGCCTATCCATATAAAGTGCAACTTCTGTGTATTCTACTGTAATCTTGTTTGACGATTTGTGCTCCTGTGCTCATAAAGAGACTAGGGGTTACTTTGAGAAATAAATACATATATATTTTGAATATATATCTGTGTGGTGTCCTTTCATTGGTATAAAAGGGGGTTGCATTTGGTAAAACAGCTGGCTTAACACGCTTCACGAGTTTAGCCTCAAAGACTGCTTAGCCTACGCTACCACTAGGGCAGCTAGTCCGAAAAGGTTGACTTACAACAACACCATAAGGGTTGCTTGGCATGGTACAAGGTGATCACTTTAACTAGTGAGCATCATATACCAGGCCAACTTCTCACATTGGTGAGCAGCGGTTGGATTTGAGCTTGCTGTGTTTTACCATTGTAATCTCTTGGTTACCAATTGAAAGATCACATAGGTACCTGTAGGTACATATAAAACAAGATTAGATATACATAAGTTCTACTGAACTTAGTTGTTGTAGAGCAAAGGGAGTAGCACACCCTGACTACAACTACTAGATAGGTTTAGTAGGTAAACCCAAGTGTAGGTAGATTGCAACACATCCACCCACACTTAAGAGCAATGGCCGGGGCAGAGGGGTCCACTGTACCCATCTCTGTTGAGAGTGACCCCCAGAGGGCACCATCCAGCTTTGCTACCCTTAACCAGAATGAGCTCAGGCATTTGGCAACTCTTAGAGGCCTTAAACAGCCCAAGAACCCTACCTCTGCTGAGCTCAGAGAACTCTTACAAAATGATGAGAATCAGAGAGAACTCAGGAAAGCTTCCCAGTTAGCCCCCTTAGGGTCAGGAACAGGAGGCCCCCCTTCTGAAGATGCTACAGAGGTACCCAGTTCCAATAGCCATCCCTTAGATGAGAATCATACTACAGGGGAGGAAAGTGGTGAGGATACAGAAAGTAGTGATGATGAAGGGAGAACTAGCCCAGTGCCAAGTGTTATACTTGGCCCAGCTAAACTAAGGCTATTGGGGATTGACAGTGGGTTTACCCCACTGGATCTCCCCAGTGGACTTAACACAGGGCTTGGGAGGCAGAGGAATCGCTCAGGTGACTCCAATGCTTCTCATGGCTCTAGAGGCTCTCAAGGTCACTCCAGGAAAAGGATGACCACCCCTCAGAGGAGGGAACATGAGGCCAGAATGCAGGAAGCCCAGCTGAGGATCAGGAAGCAGGAGCTAGAAGTAGCCCTGATGGAAGAAAAACTGAACAAGGCTAGGCAACCTAGAGAGAGTGGGTCTATACCCACTGGTGGCAGCATTGTCCCTAAGGACAAAGATAGGGTCTTTGACAATAGGAACCTGTCTAAGGTTGTGCCCCCCTACAAAAGTGGGGATGACATCCACAAATGGATAACTGCTCTTGAGAGAGCCTGCAAAGTACAGCAGGTTCCTGAAGACCAGTGGGCAGCAATCCTCTGGCTCTCCTTTGAAGGAAGAGGCAGAGACAGACTCCTCACTGTTAGAGAAGAGGATGTCAGAAATTACAGAGTCCTGAAGAGTGTTCTGGTAGATGGGTTAGGCTTAACCACTGAACAGTACAGGTTAATGTTCAGAGACACCCAAAAGACACAGACTCAGGACTGGTCTGAATATGTTGAATGTGCCACTAAGGCTTTGGAGGGTTGGTTGCTGGGAAGTAAGGTATCTGATTTTACAGGATTGTATAATTTGATGATGAGAGAACAGATTTTAAATAACTGTCAAAACCAGCAACTGCATCAACACTTGGTTGACTCTGATCTGACCTCTCCCCAAGAATTGGGAAAGAAGGCAGACAAATGGGTCAGAACCAGGGTTAAGCAAAAGAACCAGAACCAGGGCCAAGGGGGTGATCAGAAGAAAACAGACCAAAAGGGTGGAGATCAGAAATCTAAAGACCAGAAGTCTTCAACAGGGCCCCAAACTACTGCTAAGGAGGGTGGGTCCCAACAACAGTCCAAAAAGAAGAAAGAAGGTCAAAAGAAACCCTGGTGCAATCATTGCAAAAATACAACTCACTGGACTAGTGATTGCAAAAAGGGTGGAGCCCCCAACACTGTTGCCCCTAAGGCACCTGCTCCCAGTACTACTGTTAGCAGTGTTGGTCCCCAGACAAAGGGTGTAGTGGGAATCACTATGGGAACTGAAGGAGATCCTGACTTAGACAGAACCCTGACACAGGCAGTCTTGATCTGTGATGGGGACATTGATTTGTCCCTGACTGTGAGCCCCAGTAACCTGGGCAAGTACAGACAGATTCCTTTAATTAATGAAAAAGTGGCTCAAGCCTACAGGGACACATGTGCCAGTGTCACTATGGTGACACCAGGCTTTGTGGACCCTGGATAGTACATACCAGGTGAGAATTACCTGGTGACCAATGCCAGCAATGCCACTACTTCACATAGTGTGGCAGTTGTTAACTTCTCATGGGGAGGGGTAACTGGCCTCAAAAGGGTTGTGGTTAGTGCAGACCTCCCAGTAGAATGTTTGTTGGGCAATGACCTAGAGAGTTCTCTATGGTCAGAAGTGGAGTACAGGACTCATGCAGAGATGTTAGGTATATCATCACATGTCCTTGCTGTGACCAGGTCACAGGCCAAAAAGTGCCTCACTGAACCTCAGGTCTTGGATCCTGGAACAATGGACCAAGCACCTACTAAGAAGAAGAACAGGAGGGTCAAGGCTGTGCCTTCCCCCCTGCCTCAGAGTGATGATCAGCCTTCCCAGGAAGCTGATCTAGAGGACCCTGAAGGAACTGTCCCTGAAGAGCTTGAACCTGATCAGGTTGAGTTTCTGGGGACAGGGGGACCTTCAAGGGCTGACTTGAGGCAGGCTCAGTTATCCTGTCCCTCTCTTGAACCCCTCAGACAGCTGGCTGCTGCTGAGGCTGCTGGGAATGCTCAAGGTACCCATAAAGTGTATTGGGATGAAGGGCTCCTTTATTCAGAGGCTAGAGACCCCAAGCCTGGTGCTACCAGGAGGTTGGTTATACCTCTGCAATTTAGGGGCTTCCTTCTTACCTTGGCCCATGACATTCCTTTAGCAGGACACTTAGGCCAGAATAAGACTTGGGACAGGCTTGTCCCTCACTTTCACTGGCCTCACATGAATGAAGATACAAAGGAGTTTTGTCGCTCCTGTGTTACCTGCCAAGCCAGTGGCAAATCAGGTGGCACAACAAAGGCCCCCCTAATACCACTACCTGTGGTGGACCCCCTTTGAAAGAGTGGGAATAGACATAGTGGGTCCCATGGATCCTCCCACTGCATCTGGGCACAGATTTATACTGGTGGTAGTGGATCATGCCACCAGGTATCCAGAGGCAATTCCCCTTAGGACCACTACAGCACCTGTTGTGGCCAGGGCCCTGCTGGGAGTATTCTCCAGAGTGGGGTTTCCTAAGGAGGTAGTATCTGACAGAGGTACCACCTTTATGTCAGGTTACTTGACAGCTATGTGGAAGGAATGTGGTGTCAACTACAAGTTCACCACCCCTTATCACCCACAATGCAATGGGCTTGTTGAGAGATTCAACAAGACCCTAAAGGGTATGATCAAAGGATTACCTGAAAAGCTCAGGCGAAGATGGGACATCCTTCTACCCTGCCTTCTGTTTGCTTACAGAGAGGTCCCACAAAAAGGAGTTGGCTACAGCCCCTTTGAATTGTTGTTTGGGCACCCTGTAAGAGGCCCACTGTGTTTGGTGAAGGAAGGATGGGAGTTACCTCTCAAAAAGCCTAAGCAAGACATAGTGGACTATGTACTTGGTCTCCGCTCCAGGATGGCTGAGTATATGGAGAAGGCATCCAAAAACCTTGAGGCAAGCCAGGCCTTACAGAAAGCTTGGCATGACCAAAAGGCTGTCTTGGTTGAGTTTCAGCCAGGACAGAAGGTATGGGTGTTGGAGCCAGTGGCCCCAGCAGCACTCCAAGACAAATGGTCTGGACCCCATACAATCCTGGAAAAGAAGGGAGAGGTCACCTACTTGGTAGACCTAGGAACTCCCAGGAGTCCCCACAGGGTACTCCATGTTAACAGGCTTAAAGCATATGTTGACAGGGCAGACATGGGCTTGCTCATGGCTACAGATGAGGGACAGGAGGAAGAGAGTGACCCTCTCCCAGACCTGTTGTCTCAGAACCCTGAAGATGGCTCAGTTGAAGGAGTGACCCTTGGAGGCAACCTCACTGCCCATCAGCAGACTGAATGTAGACAGGTTCTACAATCATTTTCACATATGTTTTCCTTGATACCTAGTCAAACTAACTGGTGTACCCATGTGGTGGACACTGGTGACAGTCTGCCTGTAAAGAACAAGCTTTACAGACAACCTGACCACGTCAGGGACTGTATAAAGGCTGAGGTACATAAAATGCTGGAATTAGGTGTCATTGAACCCTCAGAGAGCCCCTGGGCTAGCCCAGTGGTTCTGGTCCCCAAACCTCACACCAAAGATGGCAAGAGAGAGATGAGGTTCTGTGTGGATTACAGAGGACTCAATGCTGTCACCAGGACAGATGCACACCCTATTCCAAGGGCAGATGAGCTCATAGACAAACTAGCTTCTGCAAAGTTTTTGAGCACATTTGACTTGACAGCTGGCTATTGGCAAATCAGATTAGCTGAGGAGTCTAAGGCCAAAACAGCATTCTCAACCCGAGGTGGGCACTACCAGTTTGTGGTGATGCCCTTTGGTCTGAAGAATGCACCTGCCACCTTCCAAAGGCTGGTGAACCAAGTCCTTACTGGGTTGGATGACTTTTGCGCAGCATATCTGGATGACATTGCTGTCTTTAGCTCCACCTGGGAGGATCACCTGATCCACCTGAAGAAGGCTCTTGAGGCTCTGCAAAGGGCAGGCCTCACTATCAAGGTTACTAAGTGCCAGATAGGGCAGAGTAAGGTTGTATATTTGGGCCACCTTGTAGGTGGAGGCCAAGTTCAACCACTGGAGAGTAAGATACAATCCATCAAGGACTGGTCCCCTCCAACCACCCAGACTCAAGTTCGAGCTTTCTTGGGCTTGACTGGGTACTACAGGAAGTTTGTTAAGAACTATGGGTCCATTGTGACTCCTCTTAATGATCTGACATCCAAGAAGATGCCCAAAAAGGTTCAGTGGACAGTAAGCTGTCAAAAGGCATTTGATGACCTGAAGGAGGCCATGTGCTCTGCACCTATCCTGAAAAGTCCTGACTACTCCAAAGAGTTTATTGTCCAAACAGATGCTTCTGAGTTGGGTGTGGGAGCTGTGCTGTCACAACTTAATGTAGATGGTCAAGACCAACCCATTGCTTTTATTAGCAGAAGGTTGACCCCCAGAGAGAAGAATTGGTCAGCTATTGAGAGGGAGGCCTTTGCTGTGGTGTGGGCCCTGAAGAAGCTGAGGCCATACTTGTTTGGCACTCACTTCAAGATTCAGACCGACCATAAGCCCCTCTTGTGGCTAAATCAGATGAAGGGTGAAAACCCCAAACTGCTTAGGTGGTCCATTTCCCTACAGGGGATGGACTTTACAGTGGAGCACCGGCCAGGTACTGACCATGGGAATGCAGATGGTCTCTCCAGGTACTTCCACTTAGGACATGAAGACGAGACTGGTCAAGGCTAGTTTAATGTCCCAGCGTTTGGGGGGGGGGTTGTGTAGGAGAGTAGGGTCTGCTATCCTATGGTCACTCCAAATTTTTGCTTTTTGCTTCACTGGTTTTTGACATATTGAGGCTGTGGGCCTGCCAATCAGACCCCCAGCCTGCTGTTCTCTCTACTAAATTAAAACTATGCACCCTAGGTGCATAACCAATTGGAAGTGGATCACCCTGTCAGCCCCTGTACCAGTGTACACTAGGTACCCAGGGCATTGGTGTACCCAAGGCCTGCCAAGGGCTGAAGCATGTATTATGCCACCCCAGGCTTGGTCTAACAATTTGACACAACTGGCTGATCACTCAGCTGGGGTAAGTTGGTGTAATCACCTCTTACTTAGGTGTAGTATACCTATACCTAACCTTAAATGGGACACCTGGTAACCTATAAGTCACTCCTATGGCAGGCCTTAACAATCCTGAAGGCAGAGTGCTTGGTTCCATGTGAGATGGTGCTCTGGCATGAGCTGAGCCTGTCTGCAGTGGTCGGAACAACCTCCTTCTACTGTTTCCAGATATCGTCATACCATATACTCTTAAGTGCATTATGAACCTCGCGGTTAAATGCTATCTTTGGTTTGGCTTTATCAAAACATGTCGAGTAAGGTGTCATACGAATTGGAATACTAACCCCTCGCCAATTCTGGCGACGGGGTTAGCATTCCACCCTTCTAGAGGGACACGACATGTACAGTACCTGAAACCCAGGTAAAATCCGACATAGCCTCAGCTCCACAAAATGGATGCTGCCACCACAGACACAAGTCTGCCCTCCTGCTGCTGGGAGTCCTTCCAGCTTGGGAGGTGTGGACAAAGGGTTTCCTGCCAGTGGAGGTGCACGCACCACCCCAGACAGGATTTTGTGTATTGGTCAGGTAGGGCTTGAAAGAAACCAGACATGCCTGTGGCTCACAATGAGCCTCGGTGCATATGCCAGTTCAAACCGGTCCTGGGGCACACCAGTCCCGGGCCTGGGGCGAGCTGGACAAAGGATTGGGGGTTTAACCACCCCCCTTCCTGGTCCCACCCATAGGGAGGGACCTAGCAGGTAGTCCGGCCCCTAGAATCCGCTTAAAGGTAGGAGCTGTGTCCTAAGACTTCAGACATCCTGGAATCAACTTAACACTAAGAAGAAGCCGGGAACTTCGACGCTCTACTGCACAGAGGACTGAAGCCAATCTCCCCTGTGGTCAGGGAGTGACCACCTTGCTAACGCAAGCACCATCCAGCGAATCAACGTCTGCTTTGCCGCTGCCTCCCGCCGGAGCCCGAGCCCAGAGACTGACAAGACCTGGACCTCCAGACCTCTCACCGCCCAATCCACAGTCCCTGAAAAGAAGAGACCCGTGGAGGCACCGAGACACGTGGAGCCAGCCATCTTGAAACGACCACGACAAGCTGACAAGTGCAACAACCGAGGCTCCCTCCAAGTTGTGCTTTGGGATCTGAGAAGCCCAACACCCGAGCAGCATCTGCACCAAAGGTGAGCCCTCCAGCATCTCCACGATCTGCGTGGGGCCCTTCTGCATTTTGCCACTCGACGCGCCTAACCGGTTGCTGGCCCGCTGGCTAGTAGCCATCTTGGCGACGAACTCTACAAAATACACCGCTGGTCTGGTTGCTCCAGACTGGCCCCTGCTCCCCTCCAAAGGAGCAGTTCTTCTGACCTTGCTGGTCAGAACCATCAGCTTATTTCATCTCCTACAACAATTGCTTTTGCCAAGGCTTGTTTGCTTGGATCAAGTCGCCGACACCGCCGACAGCGAGAGCCTGTGTGGGACAGCTCGTGAACCGACTCCTGGACGTCGTCGACCTCCAGGGACCACGTGGCTGCAGAGACAAGCTACACCTTTCTTCCTGTTTGCACCCGACATCGCCTGGTACCCACCTGGTGCCACGCTGGTCACTGGCTAGTGACTGTGAACACTGTCCCCTCTGCTTACAGGTCTTCAGCATCCCCGATCCACTCTTGGATCCACTGCATCTCTCCCGGACCGACCGCCTGCAGCATCTTTGTCTTCAGGCTCCACGGAACAGATAGAAGAAACCCGACGCACTTCGAGGCCTATGCACCCGCTTCCTGTGGGTGAGGTAAAGCTGGCACACCTGTGCCCAAGTGTAGTAATACATCTCTAGTGCCTGTGTTCCAAATCTTGAGTTCCTAGTCCATCCGGAAGATCCTCTTTGCAGTAACTTTGTACTTTTTACGCACCCATTGAAACCTATGGGAGCACGCGTGTGACTATTTGCTCTGCACACGCCACCCGTGGACCTCCTGGTCACTAACTGAAGTTAGCTCCTTGTAGGCCCAGCGATTCTAGAGGCCCTAGGCCTTTTCCCTTTTCTGTTCGTGGTACTTATACCACTATTTTAGTATATGGTTCGAGTGGCCACCAGGGCCTATCCATATAAAGTGCAACTTCTGTGTATTCTACTGTAATCTTGTTTGACGATTTGTGCTCATAAAGAGACTAGGGGTTACTTTGAGAAATAAATACATATATATTTTGAATATATATCTGTGTGGTGTCCTTTCATTGGTATAAAAGGGGGTTGCATTTGGTAAAACAGCTGGCTTAACACGCTTCAAGAGTTTAGCCTCAAAGACTGCTTAGCCTACGCTACCACTAGGGCAGCTAGTCCGAAAAGGTTGACTTACAACCACACCATAAGGGTTGCTTGGCATGGTACAAGGTGATCACTTTAACTAGTGAGCATCATATACCAGGCCAACTTCTCACACTATTTATCTCCCCATGCCTAGGCTCCCTCTCTTTCTTCTAGGTGTTCACACTCCCTTAGAGGTGTCCCATATATCTGCCCACCCCTCTCCCCGTGCCAGTGTCCTCTCTTTTACAAATGTTCATGGTCTCGCTGTCTCCGCATACCTAGTGCTCCCTTTATTTTCCAGGCATTCTCAATTCAAGGTGTTCTCTGTTCCTATCAAGTATCCAAAGTTTTTCATTCTATCGCCCCATTCCTTGCATTTTCACCCTCTTTGGTTTAGGTGCTCATAGTGTATGTGTCTCCGATTATTTGTGATTCCCATGTGCCTGTCTCTTCCATGTGCTTGTCTCTCCCATGTGCTTGTCTCTCCCATGTGCTTGTCTCTCCCATGAACCTGTATCTCCCATTGTCTGTTTCTCCCAGTGTCTGCTGGTTATGTGGTCCATTGATGTGTCTCTACATACCACTTGACAACATACACTCCATAACACACAATCCCACTCCACATAACTCCAGTAAACTCAATCCCACAATCACTATCCACATATTTCCACTGCACACCAAGCCACATAATTCCACTATAGAAATCCACACCACGCAATTCCACAACTAAAAATCGCAATCCAAGACACATAATTCCACTACACACCACATACATACATACACTCCATAACACATGGGTAAAACCCTTGTCATTGACAATGCCAAAAGCTCTAACTCAACCAAATGTGAGACCGTTTGCATTGCAAATGCTTGTTTTTAAATTTGAATCTATTTGTGTTATTTACAGAGCACATACAACGCAGGATAATTGCCTCAGATGTGGGAGATGAAGACATCAAGATACCTCTCCCCCACTGAACTTTTCAGCTCTATTCCATTGAACAAGCTAATATAATTTTCTTAAAGTGGCATGTTCCACCATTAAGCAAAATGACACTAAGATTATTAGGTATGGCATGGAGTACAGTATCGTAGAGTGTAGAAGAGTGTTATAGAATGAAGAAGAGTGGAGTGGAATAGAGTGGAGGGCCGTTCAGTGGCAAAGAGTGAAGTTGCGTAGAATGTCGTAAAGTAGAGTGGAGAGGAGTGGCGTATAGTGTTGTAGAGTGGAGTAGAGTAGTGTGTCAAAGAGTGAAGTGCAGTACAGTGGCATTGAGTGGAGTAGAGTGGAATAGAGTGGAGTTATGTAGAGTGGAATACAGTGGCATAAAGTGGAGGGACAGAGTGCCGTGGAGTGGCGTAGAGTGGAGGAGCATAGAGTGGAGGGGTGTAGAGTGGAGGGGCATAGTGTGGAGGGCCATGGAGTGGAGGGTGAAGAATGAAGGGGCATAGAGTGGAGGAGCATAGAGTGGCGAGGTTAAGAGTGAAGGGGCGTAGAGTGAAGGAGTAGAGAGTGGAGTGGTGTTGAGTGCAGGGGAGGGAAGGGTCATAGAGTGACATATAGTGGAGCAGAGATTCGTGGAGTGGAATGGAATGGAGTGGAGTGGAATAGAGTGGGGCATGCATGATGTGGTAGTGCACTGCCATTACAGACATAACATTTTCAAATGAAATGACCATTATATTTGCATAGACATACAGTTTTACTGATAGAAATATACAGTGCACTGACAATAATGTGAGAAAATAGCATCACCTAGTGAACTGATTTGTTTTGATCATATTAAAATACTTGTTTCCAGCACACTTCAGAATTGCAAAGAAAATGTGCTTCATTTGTGCTTTCTTAATTTGATATATTCTAAAATATTTCCACAGTTCATTTACAGGCATTTAAATGTTGTTGTGTGCTAGAAAAAAGCATTTCCTTTCTCAACCCCAGAATGTCAGTTAAATGCTCTCACTTTGAAGTCAGAGAAAGAAAAGCAAACTTCAAACTCCCTGGGAAGACAGAGCCAGACATTTGGCCTCTACCTTTCAACTCACAGCAAATGTGACAAGAAAAGGGCGAAATTTAAAGGACTGTTTACAGAAAGCGAGCACTTGTGGAAGAATACTGTAAACAGGCTATGCTCCATATGAGCATATCATTTTTACAGCTATGCTGGATAGCCAAAAACAAATAAAGCGAGCAAATAGAAAGCAAGCAAATGTGAGTTACAAACTACAAAGCTCTGCCGAGGTCCTGTGATTGGCTCCAAAAATGGCAAAGGTGGGCTGCATGAAACATCAGACAACTATACCTGTGTTTGTATTCTCAAAGAAATTAAACTTTGGGCTGAGCTGGGAGTGGTGCCTTGTCCCACTGCCTTGCCAACCCCACCACCATCACCATCTCCAGGACTGCCAATACCATTATCAAATGAGAAATTATCCCAAAGGGACACATTTGCCTTCATGGATCAGTTACCACCTCCTCTGATACATAAAATACCACATTGCATTTTGAAATTAATATCCCTTTCATGCCTCATCCTAATTGCATTTCAGTAGGAGTCAGGAAACCCATGTTTTTAATGCAATAATTTCAAATTGCATTTTGAAATCAATACCACTTTCATGCCCCCTCCTAATTGCATTTCAGTAGGAGTCAGGAACCCCATTTTTTGAGTTGGAAATGCTTTTCCTAGTGACCAAACGGATTCCAAACATACCAAAAAGCAGTTTGGGGGGTCATAAAACCCTGTGATTTTGTGAATCACAGAGTTTGCCATGCAAAATGAATTTGTGCATTTGGCCCCATATTCTTAGTGATACTACATACACAAGAGGCATTGGGCCGGCGTCCCTAAGCCATTGCTATGCTGACATGTTTCCACTTTGGTTCTGCCCACAAATTAGAATACATAAAGTGGAAGATTCCATTGGCCAACTGCAGCCATGGGCTTGTTGGCAGTATCAGTCATATTTCGATTCAGTTCATAAGGAAAGAAATTTACTTCCCGGGATCCCAGGCAGTGTAAGAGGCAGCATTTTGTCTGCTTATTGTAAGCTTCCACATGCGCACGGGACAGGCACTGACATGCAAGCAAAATTCTGCTTCACAACAGGCTTGTATTGTAACTGGGCCCATTGTTAGTAATGAAACCTCCAGAACATTGACAAATACTATTGCTCTATGAGATGCCTTATGTCTCTTTTTTGTAGTCCTGCTATTTGTCTGCCCGTCCTCATCAGCTTCGGCAGTCCAAGTATTTTCTCTGCCCCACCTTCATTGCCTCTGCATCTTATTTGTCCCTCGTTCTCGATGGGCAAATCATGTGAATCCCATGGTTTAGTGGGGGGTGGGTAGGCAAAATTTCTTTATAGAGCTCCCTGTGCAGCTGTTACATGTACAATTACCGCCAAGTCCTCGATCCTGCAGATCTGATCACCACGACAACTCCCACCACAATCAACAGTACTACCATCCATTATAATCACTACCACCATTATCCCCACTAAAATCTTAACCGCCACCACCATCAACAATGCCACCTTCACCACACCCACCAACAAATTACCATTATGAACATCACCACTGTTGACATCAACATCCTCACCGCAACCAGGGCTTCCACCACCACCATTACTGCCACCAACACTACCACCATAACCCCCAACAATAATATCACCACCACTAAGATCACCATTATGATCAAACCCATTATTAGCTACATTATCACCATCACAACTACTAGCATCATCACCACTAGTAATCCCACCACCATTCACTGCAATGAGCAGCACAAACATACCAGTATACCTCAGTCAAGCAGAAGACTGATTTTTAAGCCAAACATGATTGTATTTTAGCTGTCTCCCATATAAAATGGACTCCACTTCAAGGTAAGGTAATGTGGAAAAGAAGGGGCATATTATCAAGCAGGGCGTTAAAATTATCGCCACTTTAGCGGCAGAAAACTGCCGCTAAAGCAGCGATAATGGGCTTGATAATATGCCGTAGAAAATTCCAATAGAAGCCCATGTTGACACCAGAACATGGGCTTCTATGGGAATTCTAAAGGGCATATTAGCTAAAGCGGCGATAATTTTAAAGCCGTTTCTTGATAATATGCCCTGAAATCGCACCGATTTGCATCCCTCTTTGCAAACAATCAGCATGGGGCATATCTACAACGTGGTGATAGAAAATTATCGCCGCTTTTGCGGTCGTTTTTGGCCGAAAAGCGGCGATAATTTTATCGCCTAATTAGAAAGGTCACGCTAACGCGTGAAACCTTGCTTTAGCGTATGAAATCTTAACGCCCACCTTTGCATCTCTAATGAGATGCAAAGTGGGCGTTCCTGACCTGACATGAGAGGAGAAATGGCGCTCCTATCATCAAGCCCCACGCTATGAAGCATAGCGGCAGGAAAAGTAGCGATAACCCCTGTTATCGCTACTTTCCTTACGCCTGCTTCAGGACTGACTTAGCCATCATATCCTATGGAAGGTGGATATCATGGCTAAGTTTGTGAGTCCCTATCAACAAGCTAACGCCACATTTTATGAGATTATCGCTGGGTTTCCAGCGATAATCTCACGTTAGGCAGTTAGCGCTAGGAATTTTATCGCTTTTGGGATAAGCGTTGCTAATAGCATGCTATCTCAGCGATAAAAATCCATGCTAGCTGGCAATAATTATCCTAGCGCTAAGTGCGCTTAGCGATAATTATCACCGGTTGTTGTTGATATGCCCCCATGTTTGCAAGCATCACAATTCTGTGTGCAAGACCATTGTGCTTTTGATATGACAACCAGAGCTACTACAGCCATGACCACAGCTACCTTCATTACCCCTACCATCGCCATCATCGCTAACACCGCATTTCTTGGTGTGTGTAGCAAGAAACAGCATTATGGGTTTGACAATGTAGTATGTGTGTCATTTGAATTTGAACCCCTCCCCCTATCACTCATCCCTATTTTCTTTGCATTCTTCACAATTTCCCATCACATCTTCCTTATCACAAATGGAACCCTTCGTCCTACTCTTCATTGAAACCCGCACCCTCGATACTTCTGTTTACCATCCTCTATATTTTTCCGTTCATAGGGGCATATTATCAAGCCAGGCGATAAAATTATCACCGCTTTAGCGGCAGAAAACTGCAGCTAAAGCGGTGATAATGGGCTTGATAATATGCTCTATGGAATTCCAATTGAAGCCCATGTTAGATGTCCTTCACATTTAACATGGGCTTCAATTGGAATTCCATAGAGCATATAATCAAGCCCATTATCGCCTGGCTTGATAATATGCCCCAATGTTTTTCATATTTGCTTTTTCATCTGCCCGAATTTCTTGTAGAGAGATGTTTTTCTCCCGAAGCAATGGGGCGTGCCTGATGACCCCCTTTCACACTGACTTTGTATTTGTGATATATAGAACACCCTAGTTCACTCCGATGTTGCCGAGGTTCGCACTAGTGGCTTACTCCTGAATCCCTGAAGTAGTTAAAGCGTATTCCTGATTTACTGCTGGATTACTGTAGTAAATCAGATGTACTCCAAGAGCAAATCATAGAAACTTTGGAATCGGGCACGTGGTGCTCAGTTTGCGATGAAATGTAGAACAGTCCGTCTTGGTACAGCCAGATAGTGAGTTACTGTAGACTTTCCGTCTACCGCGTAATTCTATTAAGACACACACCTGGTGGACATTGAGCCTGTCAAATCTCAAACACAGGAATCGCCTCGACATGTTCTGCTACAATGAAAACTGCAGAGCAAACCGGCTCTCGTCTCGCACCGATTTTCTGCCTAACTTTCCCTTTACCAAGTGCAACTTTCAGGTTTATATCCGGACATTTATGCTGCCTGTTTGCTCGGAACGGACAACAAACGTATTTATTCAGTATTCATGTGCAAAGAACGGCAAATTGTTGTGACTTTAGAAATGGTGGGGGTGTGGGTCGGTATTGTACAATAAAAAAGGTGCGTATTCCACTTTCCTAACCGCTTTGCTTGACTGTCTGAGGAGGGGCTGGAGGGAAAGGGCTATTCTTATGCGGAGTCCCAACAAACAGGTTCCTCTCCCCCCTGTTGTATACGGTGCGGCCGATACCCATCTCCATTGTGGCGGGGCTGTATGCGCAATTGCAAAGACCCCTCCCCCGGCACGGGAGACAATCCTCGGGGCAGACGCAGGCCCGGGTCGCTGTCTCTCGGCCTCTTCAAAGCGGCGCTGATTACATACTAAACAGAGATCTGAGGGCTCGGATTCACACCCCATCAAGAGCCCGCTGAGAGGCTAAATAACTCATTAACGGCCTCACATCAGGCTGAATGACAACCTTTGGCCTCCCCTTGCTCGGGCAGACGAGAGAATGGCGACCCAATTAGACGACAAGGGCGGCCGCCTTTGTCTTGAATACACCAAATTAACAAATGATTAGTGTAGGCCTCGGCGCTCCGCCGCTGGTCTCCAGGGACCGACGTGGTCTGGGTCCAGTCAGAGGTGGGGGTGACTGCCTAGCGGCGCACGTCTCCCGCACAGACCCCCATATTCTCACGCACAGCCTGCCTCTGACCATATCCCTTCATAAACCCTCTGTTTATGTTGTAGCCGGGCCCAGGGTGACGCAGCAGTCAAGCCCGATGGATAACAGCGCTTCTAAATCCGTTTGCTCACAAGGACTGCCTGCTTTGTACCGATTTGCATTTCGGATTATGGGTGCAAAAACACATTGACGATAGCAATCTAATGCCTTTGATCTGGATTGCCCAGAAAGGAAGTTGTTGCCTTCTCTGCCACTAATGGGGGCAGAACGCTGGCGCCAGCGCCCCGGGGAGCCGGCGAGGTTTGAAAGCGGCATTACATAAAGCACACGAGGGGGCCGTGTAGCCATGAACTATATGGCATTACGGCCACAGGTGACAGACCCGCCATTTTAAACCCCAGAGGGGTTGCGTGGATCTTAGAAACAGAACACTTCTATTGTAAGGTTTCTTGCACCAGTACCAACTGCTTGAAAGAAAGGTGGATTATTACCAGTACAATTATGGACATCTCTGGAGTCAAATGTCTAAGGGGGTAGCAGGCACTCACTTAAAAGTTAAACACTAGGGGACTTATTTACAAGGAAGGCACTTGCGCCACCACTTTTCCCCATATTAAAAGTGACGTTCCGGCGGGGCGAGGGGCTTGTAGATAAGCCCCTTGGATTCCAGTGTTCTCATGAGAAACTAGAACATACATACCTGACGGTAACCGGCAATTTAGTCACGAAATCTGCCACACCTGTCAACACTTGAAACTCAGAGTACGATCAAAAATGAAGTAACCAAATCAAACACAATGTCCACTTCAGTCTGGGCTGAACAACCTCTAACGTTACAGCCAGCAAAGAAATTCAACTTCATAAATGCCAAATGTTAGGAGTTTACCCATGTTCACCATCCTGATAATTTACCAAAGAGCGAGTTGCATTCTGGAACTTGAAGTTTCCAATGGGCCATTATTACAAAAGTGCGGTAAGCAAATGCGACTGACTAAAAACTCAGGGGCGACTTAAGGCCTCAGGAGGGACAGACTGGCAGCCACTGGGAGCATTTTTACGCGCTCTTTGCTATTTTTGGGCTAGCTCGCTAAAATTGTGATTTGGCCTAGAGTGAGTTAGTTACCAAAATAACTACTTTTATCTCCGAAAGTGGGAAATCGCGGAAATACATAAGCAATGGCCATAAAAAGCGGATGAATCGCGGGCTGTAGTGGGATTCAAGGACCCGCCTCGTCAGGAGAGTGACCTCAGCAGGCTTGCATCACGGGATGTTTCAGTGCCGGAGAGCAGTCGAGGCTACACGCGCAGATTTTCGAAAGGAGGCGGTTTGGGGTCTGGGACTCCGTCCAAAAGAGGAGACTCGGGGCTTATTTACAAGATCCTTGCGCCGCCGGTGCGTCACTTTAAAGAATGGGAAAAGTGACGTACCGGCGCCGCAAGGGGCTTGTAAATAAGCCACAGGGTTGCCAAATGGGAATTGACAGAATCACCTCACACGATGGGCCGCATTGAGGAGGGATGCATACAAATGTTGCCCAGACCGGTGTCTACTGTTCCAGCTGACAGGAAGACAGAAAAGGCACAAAAAGCACTCATGAACACCCCCCCCCCCCCCTCCGCAGATCTACCCGATCACTTGACCCAGTAAGGCCTCATTAAGAACAACCGAGGGTCTGCAAGAAAATATGGACCAGTAAATATTGACAATAAATCTCCGAGCATTTCAATCTTTGCAGATCTGTGGACCGGCCTCTGGCAGCATTTCAGGACTGAAGCCTTTCATTTCGCAACTAAACATTTGTAGTTCGTCCAAGACATGAGGTAGGGCTCAGGACAGGGAAAGATAGAGACTCAGGAAGAGAGAAAACCAGCAGGCGAGTGAGAGCCAAAGACATGGAGAGAGAGAGACAGTGACAGAAAGTGAGAGGCGGAGAGAGAGATAAGGAGAGGAAGACAGTGAAACACTCTAAAAGAGAAAGCCAGCGAGAGCAATAGAGAGAGAGGCACTGACGGCAGGGAAAGCAAAGTAAAGAGAGAGTGAAGGACAACGAAATACCGAGAAATATGGAAAGACAAAGGGGAGCTAGAGAGGAGAGACAGAGAGGCGGAGAGACAAGGAAAGGCAAAGACAGGGAGGCAGGGAGAAAGAAAGAAAGAAAGACAGAAAAACAGAGATAGACAGCGAGAGTGAGACATTAAGAGATAAAGAAACAACAGGAGAGACAAAAAAGACAGTTCAGATGGAGAGAGAGAGAGAAAGACAGAGGTAGGAAGGTGAGGAGAGAGGGAGACTGAAAAAAGAGACAATGTGCCGATTTCCAGTGCCAAGTCAATTCTTGTTTTGCCAAAATCAAACTTAAATCAGTAAATAATTTTCTTAATTTGAGGACGAGGGTATCCCCCTAGGAGAACTTTTGGCACGCACTCTTAAGAGACTGTATGCATCTGCAGTCCTCGCCTTC
The DNA here is from genome assembly GCF_964204655.1 of Triturus cristatus. Lineage (NCBI taxonomy): Eukaryota > Metazoa > Chordata > Amphibia > Caudata > Salamandridae > Triturus > Triturus cristatus. Next base: position 459,551,798 of record NC_140580.1, on the reverse strand, counting down.
ACCCTCACCCTCCCTGTGGCTTCATCCAACCCTCCCACCCTGCAATGTCTTTCCCATCCTCCTCCCTCCTGTTGCTTGAACCTCCCAACCTCCCCCATGCTGTGCAACATGTTAAAAAACATTGACAAAGCCAATAGATTTTGCATAGGCAAAACCTATTGGCTTTGCCAATACTTGTTTTCACTCTAGTTCTTCCCACCTTGATTCTGTGGGATCTCTATCCCATTATTTCTGTTTGATTGTGAGTTACAAATCTGAAAGCACCCTTATTTTGGAAAGAAAATACATTACTCACTGTTATAACACTGCCTTGAAAAAGTTGGATGATGGACACATTGGACACAACATCCCACATTCATCCAGTCTAATTTGCCCTATATTGGTTTATCATATTGCTCCAATCAAGTTACCATTAAGAGACACCTTGCATACCTCTCTGCACAGTCAGCAATACCAGTCCTAGACTATTTCTAAAAGCCAGGGGAAAGGTATGTGTCCTGGTTTGGAGAACTGGTAAATACCCCCTTTAGACCATTCAGGCACCAAGGTCACAGCTCATTGACCATGAAAACTTCCAACTAACCAAAAATACCATAATAGAACATCACAAGACGACACAGACTCAGGTCTGTGATGGAGACCCCAAAATTGCATGCTGCCAAGGTACTTCCAACAACGGGCAAAGGTGGAAAGATGTATTAAAGGCACAATTTGCTATGGAGATTATAACAACGTTTTCCCTAGTCCATAAATATTGCCCACTCCAATACCTGCTGCCCCGTGCTATCACCAAAACAGAGATGAAACCTGTGTTCTTCACAACTAACCTGTTGGGGCATATTATCAAGTCAGGCAATAAAATTATCGCCGCTTTAGCGGCAGAAAACTGTAAGGGTTCAGGATCCAAGGCGCCTACCGAGCGTCGCCGGACTACACGTCCCAGCAAACACAGAAACAGGAAGTGGGCGGCTACTTAAGTCCGTCACGCACGCCTCCCGACGTGCGTTATTTTGAATCTATGGAGAACACCCTGTTCGTCGCTCGGAGCTAGGCGTCCCGGCGAAACAGGAAAGAGGACTAGAGATTTCTCTTCCCCGTCCCTCGGAGCTTGGCAACCAGGCGGGGAGAGGCCTTGCAGGCTTCGGAGGCTTTTCCGTAGAAGGAAGCAGGTGAGAGTGTTGCAGCTCGGCTGAGCTACCCGGGAGAGGTTTTGGTCCTGGCGAACCTCAAGACCCCCCTTCCCTGATTTCGAAATGTTCCGGAGGGAGCATCGACGAGAGGAGGCTCCAACCATGAGCCGTTAATTTGGATATTGTGAGGTACAGCTCCTTGAAGCGGTATCGAGTTGGGTAAAAGGTGATTAGGCGGATAAGCGCGGAGCAACGTTATCCGACCGTTAGTACATAGTAGCGCAAGGAGCGCGCTAATCAACAGGCCACGGAGAAGGGTATAGGTCAAAGTGTGTTGATCTCCCCGGTGGGAAGGAGCGCTGCAACGTAGGTATTACGGCGGCGGTGTAGTCACTGTGGAAGCCGATCATCAGAGGTTGACTGTATCCGTGACTGTGAGAAGTGAAAAAAGACTGAAGGTGTTCTGGGTTGCTTACTATGGAGGAATAGAGTCCACCCGTTCATCTGAGAACTCCCTAGGGCCATTAGCGAGACCGACAGAGAGTAGACTGTGGTGATGCTATAATAAGTTTGTGTTTGGATAACTCCCGTTTTCATGTAGCGAGACCGACAGAGAGTAGACTGTTGTTATGCTATGAGTTGTTGGTATTTGGAGAAGCTTCCGTTTTCAGGTAGCGAGACCGACAGAGAGTAGACTGTTGTTGTTATATTTTCTTGTACTTGTTTTCTCGTTTCAGAACCCAATCCCTGCTGACCCCCACCCCTTTCCTTTCCCTCGCCTGATCACTTCTGGGCTCCGTAACCTTTTGGTTGGAGTCCGGGGAGATCGGGAGGTGGAACTCTATATCATCACTCGGATCCTGAGGAGTTCTGCAGATCGTGACAGAATAACGCACCCACGTTTGGTGCTCCTCCCGGTCCGGTTGGGTGGTAGAGAGTATGGCCACCCTAGAGGATGTAGTACAGGCATTGGCATTGGTTCAGCAAGAACTGGTAGCTTCTAGGGTAGAGGCAGCCTCTTTACGCGATAGGGTGGATAGGATGGCGCGTAATCCGTTTGATGTATCCGCGCCCGTAGGGCAACAGATACATGTGACGGTACCCCCACCCATTCCTTTGGCCAGCCCGGAAAGGTATGCGGGAGATCCGCAAAAAGTGCACATTTTCCTCACGCAAGTATTGTTACATTTTTCCTGCAAACCATCGTCGTTCCCCACTAATCATTCGAGAGTAGCTTTCACAATCTCGTACTTGGTGGGGGATGCGGCTTCCTGGGCAGTCCCCTTGGTTCGGAATAATGACGCTATACTTTCAGACTGGGAAGCGTTTCGAACAGCGTTCGAGGGGGTGTTCGATCGACGCACAACCACCTTTAGTGCAGACAAGGAGTTGCTGGCGTTACGACAAGGTAAGACTGATTTAGTGACCTACCTCACGGCGTTTAATAGGTTAGTGGCGGAATCCGATTGGCCGGAAGAGAAACGCATGTCTTTGTTTTATCAGGGGCTCTGCGAAGAGCTAAAAGATGTAGTCGCACAGATAGACCCCCAACCCACAACATGTGCGGCACTGATGAATCTGGTGTTGAGATTGGATGGCCGCCTGGCAGAACGAGGGGGAGACAGGTACAAAGGGAGTGGGGGAACAAATAAATACATAAGGAAAGAAACAACCCCGATTTCCGCAACTAACGAGCCTATGGAGGTAGGGGCCTTGAGGCCGTCTTTAACCAAGGTGGAAAGGGAAAGTAGGAGAGCCTTAGGGTTATGCATGTATTGTGGTAAAAGGGGGCATTACGTAAGGGAATGCCCTTCTAAACCCAAAACTCCCTCCGTGCCTTATAGAGGAAAGAAAGCAGCGGTGTCCTCACTGGGTACAGAAGCAAACCCTCCCGAGAGGGCCTCTCCGTTACCCCAGGAAACCACAGTATGGAGGATCCCGTCACTAGCCAATACCAAATCCACCGCCACGGAAGCACACATAGTATTGACAGCGGGGTTAGAAGTGGGGGAACAGGAGCATCAGGTATTAGTCATGTTGGACTCGGGAGCCACCGGAAACTTCATCGATGGTGGACTGGTTGGTCTGCTATCCATTAAAGCAGTACCTAGGGAATCCCCTGAGGAGGTGCTGGCAGTGGATGGCGAACCTCTTAAATCAGGTCAAATCACACTGCACACAGGGAAACTCAAAATGACACTCCAAGAAGGAGGACAACAACATCAGGAAATAATCGAATTTAATATCATAGCCGCTCCACAATACGAAGTCATACTGGGAATGCCCTGGTTTGTCAGTCACAATCCTACGGTGAATTGGCAGGACAGAACCGTCCGCTTTTTGTCACAAGGGTGTGCAGACAGATGCTTACTTGGTCATCACTCCCAGGCCTTGGCAATCGCAGGCCCTTTCCGCTTGGCTACGGCAGCAGAAAAGGAAGTGGAGTTGCCTGAGGAGTATGTAGAATATGCCGAGGTGTTCAATAAGACACAGGCGGAACAGTTGCCTCCCCATAGGCCTTTTGACTGCCGGATAGATTTGGTAGACGAGGCGGTAGTTCCATCTTGTAGGGTATATGCTTTAGCCGACCCGGAAACACGCCATTTGCGAGAGTATCTGGATAAATATCTGGAACTGGGTTTCATTAGGCCATCTCGTTCTCCGGCAGCTTCTCCGCTTTTTTTCATAGCCAAGGCCAATGGGGAATTGAGAGCCTGTTGTGATTATAGGAACTTAAACAAAAACACCGTAAGAAACCGATACCCGTTGCCCCTGATCAGTGTCCTGTTGGACCAAGTGCGAGAAGCAGTGGTTTACACCCGTTTAGATTTAAGGGGTGCTTACCATTTAGTACGAGTAAGACAGGGGGATGAGTGGAAGACCGCGTTTAAAACCAGGTTTGGTTTATACGAATACTTGGTGATGCCGTTCGGGCTTTGTAATGCCACGGCGGCGTTTCAATACTTCTTAAACGAAGTACTAAGAGAATATATGGACATCTTTGTAGTGGTCTACATAGACGACATTTTAATATACTCTAATGCCGAGAGAGACCACATCAAGCATGTTACATTGGTTCTGGAGAAACTAAGAGAGAACCGATTATACTGCAAACTCAGCAAGTGCGAGTTTGGGGTCACAACAGTGGAATTTCTGGGAGTCATCCTAAAACCTGAGGGGCTGAGCATGTCGGAGAGAAAAGTACAGGCTATTCGTGACTGGCCTACTCCGAGTTCAGTGAGAGAGGTACAGTGTTTCCTTGGTTTCGCGAACTATTACCGCAGGTTTATCCAGGATTTTTCACTCACCGCCGTACCCATAACAAGACTGCTACGAAAAGGTGTACCCTTTCAATGGACGACTGAAGCAACAGAAGCGATGGAGGCACTAAAAACCAGCTTTACGACGGCCCCGATTCTTCGACACCCACAAGCAGATGCGCAATTCATAGTGGAGGCAGATGCGTCAGAAGAAGCCATAGGAGCGGTTTTGTCCCAACGAGATAAAGTCACAGGTAGACTACACCCAGTAGCTTATCTGTCAAAGAAACTGGATACCGCGGAACGCAACTACACGATTGCCGAAAAAGAACTCTTGGCAATCAAGAAGGCGTTTCAGGAATGGCGCCACTACCTGTGGGGGGCGCAACATCAAGTAGTGGTATTTTCAGATCATCGGAATTTGTTATACTTGAATACAGCGCGACACCTAACCCCAAGACAGATGAGATGGACCCTCTTTTTTGCTGAGTTCGATTTCATTATAACCTACCGTCCGGGCTCAGAAAATAGGAAGGCAGACGCGCTGTCCCGACAGGCTCTCACGGAAGGATGCGTAACCCCAGCACCTCTCTCTCTCATCAACCCGGCCAAGGTCCTCTGTGTGGTGAGAGCAGACGAATTCTTGGGTGACGTTAAAGCCAGTCGATCAGCTGAAAGGTGGAACGCGTGGAGCCAAAGGGATCCGAAACGCCTCATCAAGGACGGCCTTCCTTTTCATGGACAACAGCTGTTTCTCCCGACGAAGGGGCTCAGACTCAAAGCCTTTCAATGGTGTCATAACTCCCCTCTGGCCGGGCATCCGGGGATACACAAGACATGGGTGGCAGTCTACAGACACTTTTGGTGGAAAACCATGAGGAAAGACGTCCGAAGGTGGGTGGCGGCTTGTGAGGTATGTGCAAGGAACAAGACCGAAAGAGGGAAGAAAAAAGGACGATTGCTCCCGTTACCCACACCTCAACAACCCTGGAGGAATATCAGCGTCGATTTCATTACGGGACTTCCAAGAGACAGTGGGCATACAGCTATCTTGGTTGTAGTGGACAGCCTGACCAAAATGGGTCATTTCATCCCTTGCCACACACTGCCGACGGCAGGGCAAACTGCACAACTATTGTTGCACCACGTGGTACGTTTACATGGATTGCCCGGAGTGATCGTGTCAGATAGGGGCCCCCAATTTGTGGCCAGTTTTTGGAAGACGTGGTGCAAGGCGCTGATGATAGAATCCGCTACGTCCACCAGTTTCCACCCTCAATCTGACGGACAAACCGAACGCCTGAATCAAACTTTAAAACAATATCTGAGGTGTTATGTGTCGCATTCGCAGCAGGCATGGGTGTCGATGTTATGGATGGCCGAACTGGCTTATAACGGGGCGTGGCATAGCTCTATCCAAATGTCCCCTTTTAAGGCCAACTTTGGGTATGAGGCGAAAACCCTACCGGTAACCTTACCCGAGACCGTAGGGGATCAGCCAGCGGTCCACTCCAGACTACGAGCCTTACACCGGCTTCACAAGCAACCGCAAGGGGCATTGAGGGAAGCCAAATTGAAGTACAAAAAATGGGAGGACAAGAGGAGGAGCGATGGTCCGGAGTATGGAGTGGGCGATCGTGTGTGGCTCTCCACGAGATATATTCGTTTTAAGCTACGAAGTGTGTTCCACCCGAAATTCATAGGACCTTACCAGGTGCTGCGGAGGATCAACCCTGTGGCATACAAGCTCAAACTGCCGAGATCCATGCGCATTTACCCCGTCTTCCATTGCAGTTTGTTAAAACCGGCGTTGTCAGCTGCCAGGAGGCCTCCCCCGCCGGTGTGGGTGGATGGGAGCGTGGAGTATGTGGTGAGCAGCATACGGGACGCCAGACTACGGAAGGGCCGGTTATGGTTCCTGGTATCCTGGAAGGGGTACTCTATGGAGGAGGATTCCTGGGAACCTTCGGACGCGGTGCATGCCCCGGCGGCAGTGAGAAGGTTTTACGACCGGCATCCGGAGAAGCCAGGCTCTAGGAGGCGCTTGGGGAGGGGACCTACTGTAAGGGTTCTGGATCCAAGGCGCCTACCGAGCGTCGCCGGACTACACGTCCCAGCAAACACAGAAACAGGAAGTGGGCGGCTACTTAAGTCCGTCACGCACGCCTCCCGACGTGCGTTATTTTGAATCTATGGAGAACACCCTGTTCGTCGCTCGGAGCTAGGCTTCCCGGCGAAACAGGAAAGAGGACTAGAGATTTCTCTTCCCCGTCCCTCGGAGCTTGGCGACCAGGCGGGGAGAGGCCTTGCAGGCTTCGGAGGCTTTTCCGTAGAAGGAAGCAGGTGAGAGTGTTGCAGCTCGGCTGAGCTACCCGGGAGAGGTTTTGGTCCTGGCGAACCTCAAGACCCTCCTTCCCTGATTTCGAAAAGTTCCGGAGGGAGCATCGACGAGAGGAGGCTCCAACCATGAGCCATTAACTTTGATATTGTGAGGTACAGCTCCTTGAAGCGGTATCGAGTTGGGTAAAAGGTGATTAGGCGGATAAGCGTGGAGCAACGTTATCCGACCGTTAGTACATAGTAGCGCAAGGAGCGCGCTAATCAACAGGCCACGGAGAAGGGTATAGATCAAAGTGTGTTGATCTCCCCGGTGGGAAGGAGCGCTGCAACGTAGGTATTACGGCGGCGGTGTAGTCACTGTGGAAGCCGATCATCAGAGGTTGACTGTATCCGTGACTGTGAGAAGTGAAAAAAGACTGAAGGTGTTCTGGGTTGCTTACTATGGAGGAATAGAGTCCACCCGTTCATCTGAGAACTCCCTAGGGCCATTAGCGAGACCGACAGAGAGTAGACTGTGGTGATGCTATAATAAGTTTGTGTTTGGATAACTCCCGTTTTCATGTAGCGAGACCGACAGAGAGTAGACTGTTGTTATGCTATGAGTTGTTGGTATTTGGAGAAGCTTCCGTTTTCAGGTAGCGAGACCGACAGAGAGTAGACTGTTGTTGTTATATTTTCTTGTACTTGTTTTCTCGTTTCAGAACCCAATCCCTGCTGACCCCCACCCCTTTCCTTTCCCTCGCCTGATCACTTCTGGGCTCCGTAACCTTTTGGTTGGAGTCCGGGGAGATCGGGAGGTGGAACTCTATATCATCACTCGGATCCTGAGGAGTTCTGCAGATCGTGACAAAAACTGCCCATGTTAGATGTCCTTCACATTTAACATGGGCTTCAATTGGAATTCCATAGAGCATATTATCAAGCCCATTATCGCCGTTTTAGCTGCAGTTTTCTGCCGCTAAAGCGGCGATAATTTTATCGCCTGGCTTGATAATATGCCCCCTGTTGTTTTTATTTTCCACTTTTGTAAAAGTATCTAAGTCAAGAAAAACACAAGAAAACAAGTTGCTCCAGACTCTGTCCTATCACAAAATGAGATGTACAGGGGTATATTTGAATTTATGTATGTAATTGATATAAAATGTAATTCTAGATTAAGACAGAATTCTGTAGTGCTGCTTTGCCCTTAGTATCGCCTTGCAGCACTGTTAGCTTGGGTACCTTCGCACTCGAGTCTTAAATATTCTGTCAGAGTTTACAGTTTTTTTCTGTTTGAGTATATTTGTCAGTAGTGCAAATTCAGATAATACTTTGAATATTTGTTTTTGTAGTGTGTGTTGAAAAGGTTAATGTTCGGTGTGAGTAAACTGAGATCTCAACCCATTTGGGGGTGTGCCATCAGAGGGACTGAAATGTGCATTTCCCAGCTCAGTTTCTACAAGCGCGCAACCTGAAACTATGGTGTCTTGTTATGGTGATCAGTATCCCTGTTCAATGCTTAGCTTGTAAAAGAATGAATACCAGTGCCCAAAGCTGTGCTCAGAAGCCCGGAGCTGTTAAGTGGCAATCCGCCTCAGACTCACACTTTTCCTTTGTCTCACTTTTACAAGTTCCTCCTTTCTCCCTTTGTGATGCTTTTTTCATCTTTCTCTTCCTCATTCTTTCCCCTTTGTGGGGTTTCCCCTCTCTTTCTCCCAGGACATGTGCTATCAGGAACAATAAGTGCTGGTACCCAAAAATTAGAGCCAGTGCCCCCCACTGGCAACCACCAGCTCAAATTAAGCACTGCTTTCAGAAATTGTAGCTGCGGGATGTTGGGTGGGTTTTGACTCAGTGTTGTTTTGGAGAGGTACAGTGTTCTATGCTATTGTGAGCTCACTGACGTCCACCTACGTGGTGCCTCTGAAATGTTTTCCATAGGTGTGTATCGTTTTGATGACTGTGCCCTGTTGGACATTGTGATCGTTTATTATTATGGTAGGTACAGCTATGAACTCTGAGAATTGTAAACATAGAGTGTAGCTAAGCTGTGTTGTATGTATTTTTATTCTACCTAATGTGTTTCCTTGGATGCTGCCTGTTATCCAGAGAAGCATAATGCTGTGTGCACAGAGGCATCTTATTATTGGTAGCATCCACATGTGAGCTGCTCTCCCATGTGCAGCTCCAAGAAACGTGCACAGTTATATGAGTTGTTATTATCATGGATGTTGTGACCTTGTTGATAGCCACCTATATGGTTTGATGTGAGCAGTGTTGTATGGAGGTGCAGGGTACTCTCTGATGTGTTGGGGTTTAGTATTTGCTGTAGATAGTAGAGGAATGCAGTTGTGAGTGTGGTGATACACACCTGTATGCTGTATCTATGTGCTTAATTTGTTTGTTTTATAATAGAAAAATGCTGGGGCCCGAAGTTTTGTTCAGAAGCCTGCTGCCGGAGCTATTGAATGTTGCGTGCTGAATATAAAGCTTGCATCGCCTTGATTCCACCTCATGCCTCCCTAATCCACCACCAGAGCCTCCCTACACCTTTATCTCACTCTTGCAGGTTCTTGTTTTCTTTCTTCATCCCAAGTTTCATGCCTTTCTCTTCATTCTTCTTTTCCATTTGTATATTTTTCCTTCTCTTGTTCAGGGTCAAAGTCTAATCAGTTAAAATGTATCCCATGTACCAAAATTGAGTGCTGGTAATGTGTTAGTTAGGTGCATGAAGGGTGTTCCGTCAAATATCTCTTGCAAGGTATAGGTGTCCATATGTTCTGTCAAGCCAGATCCACTGGATGTGGGACAATTCCACTAAGTATAATAACAGGATAAGCAATGCAAGCCATACAGTCACATGAGCCACTCAGGCAGCCGAGGAAACCACCATCAAGCCCTGAATTTTTTCTTTCTTTGAGTTTTATATAGCGCAAACTTGGCCCGAAGGTATCAGGTATCAAAGCGCTTTATATGAGCACCAGTTGCGTTATATTAATTTTTGTTAGGCACAGGGAGATTGTTGGCCAGATGTACGACCATTGTATTTTGCGACTCGCAATTTGCGAGTAATTGCGAGTCGCAAATTGCAAGGCACAAAATAATAAGTACAACAGTGTTTTCAACACTGTTTGCAATTCCCAATGGGGTCGCAAATTGCGAGGCTCGTTAATATCAATGAGCCTCTCGCAATTAGCGAGCCCATTGGGCATGACAGGCCCTCCCAGGGATGGTGGCCTGCTGGGAGCAGCAGACCACCATGTCTGGGCCTGCTTTTGAATAAAGCAGTTACAAAAAAAATGCAGCCTGTTTTCCTTAAAGGAAAACGAGATGCATAAAAAAAAAAATGAAACGTTTTCATTTCATTTTTTAAGGGCAGGCAGTGGTCCCTGGGACCACTGGCTTACCGTAAAAAATATTTTCGCACCCAATCGCAAAGGGGAAGGGGTCCCCTGGGAACCCCTTCCCCTTTGTGAATGCATTACCACCTACTTGAAGTATGGTGGAAATTGTGAGTGTTTTGCAACCACAATTGCGGTCGCAAAACATTAGTACATGGTTTTACGACTCGCTATTTGGAAGGGAACGCCCCTTCCAAATACCGAGTTGCAAAACCTATCTAGGGAGTCGCAAATAAATTGTGACTCGCTAAATATGCTTTGTACATGGCCCATGATGTTTTTGCATGCGCAAACGGGTTCGCAAACATGTTTACACATGCAAAACCGGTCGTACATCTGGCCCTAAGTGATTTGCCCAGAATCACAGGATGTTGAGCGTCGTTGTCGAGACTCCTGGTTCCCCAGATTTGAGGCGACCACCCTAACCGTTAGGCCACATCCTCTCTTGAATAGGCAATCAACGATGACCCTTACCTTGATGGGGACTTCCGACCTCCACGCTAGGCCCCTACTCTTCTTGCTTGGGAGGGAGTCAGCTCTTAGCTGTTAAAGCAAATCAGCCCAATTTTCTCTCCCTAATTTGTGTTGTTCGTTTTTATTCTACTTAAGCTGCAATGGACAAGAATGCTGTACATAAATATGGGTCTGACATTGGGTCGTGAAGGAGGGAGAGCCTGGGCATTAAGCTACATGGATGGGGTGTACACTAGGATGAGCAAAATTGATGGCTGAGCTGTATGGAGAGGGTATTGGAGACAAGGAATGGAACTGAGCCATGGTTGGCGGCAGGAGGATAATAGAGGGAAAGGTAAGACAACTCTTAACAGGTGGTCCATCGACTGGGTGGTTACTTTGTAATGAGTTGATTAACGCGGTTTTCAGCTCCTTCTGGAAGTATTTTTTAAATTGTTAATAAGGTTTACATCGTGTGTGCCGTTACAGGGATCTGATACCTTTTGGTTGGTTCTGCTAGACAAAAAAGGGTTTATGCAAAGGGCATAACTTATTTTTCTAACGAAATTTATCTGGACTAAGAGTAAAATTAGACCACACTAGAAAGTGATTCTGTTTTTTCGACTTATTTGGTGGGAATGAGAGTTTTGGTCATTTCAATTACGCATTATGAATGAGCAGGGGAGAGGATTTGGCCTAACGGCTAGGGCGCTCAACTTCGGAACTGGGTTCAAGTCTCAGTAATGACGCCAAACATCCTGTGATAAGGGGCATATTATCAAGAAACAGATTTAAAATTATTGCCGCTTTAGCGGCAGTAAACTGCCGCTAAAATGGCGATAATGGGCTTGATAATATTCTCTTGAGAGTTCCAATAGAAGCCCATGTTTTGGTGACAATATGAGCTTCTATTGGAATACTCTACGGCAGTTTTCTGCCGCTAAAGCGGCGATAATTTTAACTCTGTTTCTTGATAATATGCCCCTTAATCTCCCCGTGCCTAACAAAAAATTAATGTGTGTCCTCATGTAACATAACTGGTGCTATGTAAAGCGCTCTGATACCTTATTGGATTCGGGTCAAGTTCGCGCTATATAAAACTCTGCGAAAAAAACTCACCTTCAAAAATATATATGAAGGGCACATGCAGAACTAGACGCTGATTCCAATGTAAGGGTGGAAAGGTGGCTTCTTTTCACTGTAAGTGCAGTGTAGCCCCATCGCAGACTCGTTGACTGTGCTGCCCTCTGTTATCATCCTTCCAGATATGATTGGATGCAGTCAGATCAGCTGGCTGTGAAGCAGACCTGGATATTCTAGTCTGAAGCACGCTCAGACCTGAGATATAGTCTTGTCTCCCTATGACTTGAGCATGTTAGCCAGTGTTTGTTCTGGGGATTAAACAGGCGCATGCCCAGGCCTGCCTGCCTTTGGTGGGTTCCTCTTGCAGTGTAGGCAGGCTGCAGACGGTGCCTTGTGATAGACTCGGAAATCACCTCAGTGCAGGCTGATTCAAAGGCAGCTGCAGGGAGAAACTGATCCATAATGGCCGGATTTTATAGGGGAATAGATTGCATTATCCCAACACTCTCTGGCAAAAAAATACACCTTCTGGCAGCAATAGTTTTCTCGCGGCACAGATAGCCATCCTAATTATTACTATGCAATATATCCATCTACATTCTAAGGGGCATATTATCAAGCCAGGCGATAAAATTATCGCCTGGCTGTGAAGGACATCTAACATGGGCTTCAATTGGAATTCCACAGAGCATATTATCAAGCCCATTATCGCCGTTTTAGCTCCTGGCTTGATAATATGCCCCCAATATACCTTACAGTGTTTTGTAACATATTAGATTATTACAATTTCATGTCTAAACGAGTAGTGCACGTTTAATTAAATGTGGCTCGATGGGACACTAAGTGGGTATAACAACTTTCAAATGAAATTGTGTACTGTTACACTCTCTCCACCCCCCCATCTACCTCTCAGGACAGCGTTTACTTTTGAGAAAATGTCTAACGCAAGGAAGCTGTTCTGGGCGCCCTCTGCATTTTACATCTAAATGTCAAACCTGCTAATTTTAGACAAACTCAAGTATGAGACTGGGAAATGCCAGATTATTTGCACTGGGTGAAGCAATGTTTCCAGTGTTTTATAAAAATCCAACCACCCCTCAGCCGACTTAGCAAGATATAGTGTGTCCCCTGGAATTAATTTACCTCACAGATATTAAAAGACCTAAACTAGTGGCCTTTACCCTACATGAAATGCCCACTCAGCCCCCTTTCCGCCTACTACTCCCCCACGAGCTTTCAAGGCCTACCCCTCGTGCCCAAGAAACTTCAGTAAAAGTAAAAAACAAAAGGCAACGCCATCATTTTTGCCGGCACACATAGCTTCCACCTGAAGGGGAGAGCTGGGATGTGTGCATTTCGTGTTATTTTTGCAGCCAGACCTGTGAACCGCATCCAGGGCGAGACAGAAGATGCCTTATTTACAAGCTTCTTACAGCACATTAGCACCGTGACATCCTCCCGTATTTATCCCAGCGACGGGTATTTTCGTTTCCCGTACATTTATGATTAACTTTGTGGTTTCCTTAGCACGAATCTGGGCACGGAGGGCATCCTTCTGTTGTTGCCCGGCTCTTTTGGGCCTCGCTGAGGCCTCGGTACGTGACAGCGTTTGTAATAGTAAAATGGCGCGCTGGCGGTCCCCGGGCGAGACGCCGGGGTGCGGGGATGTCCGCGGGGCGGTTTGCGCCTCGCGGAGGATGTGACAGGCTGTGTAAACTGTAAATCACTTGCAATGGAGTTAACTAGCTGGAGAGCAGACTTGCCGGAGCCAGCCCTGGCTGCGCCGCTAAACGTGTGAAGGCTGCGAGGGCCGCTTTTCTTTGAGATAATTGATAACAATTAGACGGCACTTATCTGGGGCTTTGATGTCTGTTTATCCCAGCAGAGCCCCCGGGGCGAGGCTCAGTATAAAGGGCAGGGTCTCCCGAGGCCGCTCATTCACTCACCCCTAGCGCCTCAGGACGATCCCATAGAACTTCAAGGCGCAGACATGGCTCGGGCCCCCTTCTCCATCGAGTGGCTCTCGCAGAGCAGCCGGTGCCCGCCGAGAACCACGGAGACCCCGGCTTTCCGAGCACAGCCTGCCGATCCAACCCAAGGATTATCGGTTCTCTATGGACACCCCAGGCTTGCGCCCCAGCAGCCACTCCAACAGGCCCAGCTGGCACCCAAATCTTCCACATCAGGTAAATACGGCTGCACGTGCCTCTGGAGGGCAGGGTCTTGTTTATGACAAGTTATGATTGCCAGGAAGGCCGGGTGATTTCTCCTGTAATGAATGACTGGCTGCGTGTGTAAGGGCAGTGGGAAGGAGTTCAGATTGAGGCGTTCAGCGTAAATGGTGTTAAAAGTTACTGTTCCTCAGATCGTGTGTCTTTAAGCGAGCTTTGGGGAGGAATCCTGCATTTTTGTGAGGCAACATTGGAATGCTAATAAGTGGGTATATTTTTTTTTTTAGTAACCAATAATTGGCCAGTTTGCTATAGTAACCAATTGGCCATTTAGCCTCAACTGTAGCTTATAGTTGCGCCTCCAACTGTTGTGTGCGTGCTGTGGCAGGGTAAGGGCGGTGTGTTACTTTGATTCTATGTCAGTCCTATGGCTTTTTGCACCTTGGACTAATATTTGTGGTTGGTTGTTGCAGGTGGCGTTGATTCCGGATACGAGAGCGAAGCCGGCCGCTCGGACTGCGTCTCCCCTCAGGACAAGGAGAGCAGGCGCTGCCCCTCGGTTTCACCTGCCCAGGACAGCAGGCTGCGGCCGTCGGAATGGTGCCGGGATCTGGAGCGTGCATTGGACTGTGCCAGCCAGGAGGACGACAGGCTGTGCCCGGTGGACTGCCCTCCCCAGCCCGAGGAGGAGGACCGCAGCTTGTATCCCGAGGACAGTGACAGCCACGAGGAGGACAGCAGTGTCTGCCCCGAAGATGGCGACAGCCCCCTGCACCCGCAGGACTCTGCCGACGCAAAGGAGGGGGACAGCAGGCTGAGCCGCCGCATCAGGACGGCCTTCAGCAGCGAACAGATCAACAGCCTGGAGAAAACATTCAAGCGCCAAAAGTACCTCAGCGCCCAGGAGAGGCGCCGGCTGGCGACCAAGCTACAGCTCTCGGAAGTTCAGGTATGTTTCTGCAACGGCCGACCTGGGGGATAGGGGGGAGAGGGAAGCGCAGTCTAGTCTGACAGTGCTTGCAGCATTGCTTCCCTAGTAGGTAAAAGAGACTTTAAGGCGCTGTAACTGTTTTAAGTCTGCTGTACCGTATGCTGATAGCGAGCGTGTTATCGTGCAGTCTCTGTTTTTGTGTGCTATTTTTCTGTGCATGCGTAAACCGGGCCTGGCACTGTAGTCATTTTGTGCGTTACTCTAGCGCTGCGTGACCTGCCTCGGTGAGGTGTCTAGCTGGATGTGCGGGGGACGGCCCTCTTCTGCTCCAGATACTAACTGTTCTCTTCTCTCCACAGCTCAAAACCTGGTTCCAGAACCGCCGGATGAAGCTGAAGCGCCAGTTACAGGACATGCAGCCGGACCCCTACGCCGCGGCCCCCTTTTACAACGCTCTGCCTTACGGACAGCCGGCCTATGCTCCCTTCTTTCAGTATGCCACCCCTGGGCAGCTGCCCCTGACCCACCCTGCAGCAGGTATGGCCTACACGACGTTGCTGCCCTCCTCCCTGTATCCCATGGACCCTTACAAGGCCTACGCGCAGCCCACGGCGCAGGCGCCCCCGGGGTACATCGAGCCACCGACCTTCTACTACTGAAGTAGGAGCTGCTCTGCAGGGATGAGCACTACGGACTCTTAAAGGGCGACCAGGGACGCTGCCAGTGCCGCTCGCGGGCACTTATACATTGCTGTATTCATATTGAATGACCGACGTTAATCTTTTTGGATTTCTTTATGGCTTTGACGTATTTGCGATAATAGGCAAAATTGTGTTTGATATATATAATATATGCATTTCAAATTATATCTATTAAATTAAAACATCAGATTTTCTATTTAAAATGTGTGTTGGATTTCGTTTTCTGGGATGCACGTGTGTTAACTCGGTAGAGTTGAAGATTACGCAGTTACAACATAGTAGACCAATACCGTTGTTCATCACAAAGATCTTCACCCGCCTTACCCCAGTGAGGCAGAATTTTACGGTGCCAATGGGCATGTTTTAAATGGTTCGCCCGTGTGGTCACCATGCGCTGTTGCTTTATCGTAAAAGAGTACCACGGTGCTGTTGGTAGTGTCGTAGCAAGGGACCATAGGCTTAAATTCAAGCAAGGCGACTGGGCCTCCCCATGTTTTTGTCGTAAAAAGCCTCGAAGCCAGCGCATCCTTCGCCCCGAGGCCCAGTCCCACTAAACCGAGAAGCAGTCAGTAGATTCCATGGTTTCGTGATTTGACGAAGGGGTGCATTTGTTGGTCACATTTATTGCGGCATGTCCACTAGGCGGAGCTGTTGCGCAGCTCGGCACAGAGGTTAGTTTCCATCACAAACATCTGCCCAGGGGCCCCAAAGTACGGTCTGCAGTGTGACCGAGGGCAGCACTGACGCCATATTCTTTTATTTCTAGCCACTGGCTAGGGAGTCAACGTAGGTAACTTCATAAGTATCCCTTCACGAAAGCCCCTGGGATTTGAGTTTTATGGTGCATGTGCACAAACACTATAATGATACCTGCACTTACGTCAGGCGAAGCACTTAACAGACACCCACATGCATCTGCCCAAGCGATGTACCATAAACCTCAACACGCGCCTATATACTCGTCGTGTACATAGCATCAGAGGCTCCGATCGTGGTACCCAGGCCGGCCCATTAACCATCAAAGACAGAAACACACAGACCCAACACGCCGAAGTGTACACGCCCAGACCCGCATACAGTCTCATACAGAACACATACAAGTCACTGGCAGGTACTGGTAGAGGGGGGGAGTCAGGCGGGCACACGGATAGATGCTTTACCATTAGCCGTCTGAGAAGGATGACGCGCTTGAGGAAAAAACAATAGTAGAGCCTGTCATGCCATCATTGGTCTTGAGACTTGTGGCCGGGCAGATGGCAATCTTCAGTTCATGTCCATCCACATACCTGTATGGAACAATGCAGAGCATTCTGCGTACCAATCTTACTTTGCGTATGCATACGTTGTACTAAATCTGTCTACGGCCCATGAGACGCGAGGCGAGCATACAGCCAAAAACCACGAGGTAAAACCAAGAGGCGTGAGTTTGGCAGCCTAGTCTTTACAACACTTTTTCGTTAGCGTAGCCCAGTGCCCTCTCCAACTGGAAAAATACACTGGCTGTTGGCAAAATATTTCTGCTATAGTAGTCCCTGGCACTGAGTCTTGCTTGCATAACGGGCCGGAGCGTAACCCTGCCGAGGCCCGGAGAGTTAAGGACTTGGGGGCAGATTTATGAACTCCTTGCGCCTCCGGTACGTCACTTTTTTTCCATTTTAAAAGTGACGCACGCCCTTCATCAATAAGGCCTTTAAGGTCTCGATGGCGGGAGAAATTGGGGGTGGGGGCAAAAACTGGATGCAATGTCCCACCACCGCCATGTGAGAGGAGGGGCACGATGGTAGCTGATCACCTTGGGCTGGGGCTCTCTGATGGCAGAGCGTTAGCGCTACGAGATGCGACAGGGCAGAGAAGTCCTTGGGGCTCAGGCCCGCCTACTGCCCCGAGAGATTACATGGTAGCGAGCTAAACTTCATCACTGGGGGGGCGGGAGCAACAGCTAAAAGGGTGTCTAAAGACTATTAATGTCCCTTAATCGCCATATGTATATACCTCTGGCGGTCGATTGTGAACGATCTAATGTTAATCTTTGAATAAAACTGCGCATTTACTCCCTCAAGAGTTTGTCGGTTCTATGGTTGTGAGATTAAACTCGGAGCGCAGGCGGGAGTGCTCGGTTATTGCACCCTGTGTGGGTGCGCTTTGAAATGGGCTGACCCGTTGCCCCTTGCTGCAGGGGGCGGAGAATAACGTGAATGCCACAACAGACCAGTGGAAAAGAAGACCGTCTGAAAGCACATGGAAGAACATTTCAAATATTTAGTAAAATCAAACACCAGGCCTGAAAAGTAGTTTTAGCATCCATAGGACCAACCGCCATAGCATCGAGGGGTGTAGTGGGTAATGGTGTCACTGAATGGGGTAAGAGTCCTGCATGGCCAGTTTCCAACATGTATGTAACCGACGGGTGTAGTGACGCACACAGGAGTACGCTATAATTCATTATAAACGCGTGGGTACGCGGAGCCCCTGCCCTGGGGAGCATTTGTTTTAACCCGTCACAGCTACTGGTGCGAAGCGTGACATACAACGTAATGCGTGTTTCTAAAGATCACGTTCACCCCTAGGGGTCATTTTGGAGCCGAGTGACAGGTGTTTATTGCAATGCCAAATCAGTGCTTAGGGTTCAAGGGTTCTGCCCGCACCCCTTATTTCCCCCACCTATATCAAAAATAGCCCCAAGCTCTTGGCGGAGCATAGGTCACCGCCAGTGGCCCTCCCAGTCCAGGCCTTTTCTTTGCATCCCGGACTTGTACTGCTCACGACGAGATGAACAAAACAGGACTGCAAATCCCCAAATAAATGGGAATAAAGCTTGGACTGGCTGAGCTTGATTTACACGGGCCGTGAGTTCTTTACTTACCTACGTTTAAAATGGGCGGCACGCCCTGCCCCCCATCCCGACTCTATTGGGCTATAAGTCCAGTTGTCACACGCTTTCCGGGCCTCCTCCTGCTCCGTCTTTTCATTTGCCTTTGAATTTTGAGTGCAACTCAGTTAATGGCCCGTAAAGTGAGCTGCACGACCCTGCAGATTATACTGTCGGGGGAGCGTCAATTAATGGTCGGCAAATGGGTTCCAAACGATAATCGGCATACGTGACCGCTTGCCGTGCCAAATATGAGGCTAAAATGTGTAAGTGCGCGGGGTTCATGCAGTGTTTGCAACGCGTCACCGAAGTGTCAGAACGCCTGGTCGCCGTTTCCCCTGTACACCCGTGAGTTTTAGTGTCACTGGGACACGTTTGATAGTGCAGACAGTGCAACATCCTTTCATGTTTTGCACGAGTGAGGATATGCCAGGAAGAGATGAGTTTGCAGCAGGCAGCCACCAACCCGATGGTACCAAAAACCTCAGGCACCAACAACTTGATAGTTTCTTGCCAGGCTTGTCAACTAATCTGCTTGTCACCAGGACACCTTGTTGCTTGTTTTTATTTATGCGTTTTTATATAGGGCATATTTTACCCGAAGGTGTCTGCGCGCTTTACACTAGAACCAATTACATTAAATATGGACTTCAGATACATGAGTCTAAACACAAAAACAAGTTTCAATGGTGTTTGTGAAAGATGTGCAATTTAAAGTAAGAGTGTAGAAATAATCTGCCAGTATTGGCAGGAAGTGAGCGCAAACAATATAGACAACATAATGATAGTATATAGCATATGGTCTCAGCTGGTTGCATAAGTCCAAACAACATCCAAGACACCGAGCCACTAGTCCTGTCCCCACGGTCGCGCGACACAGGGGGGAGCAAGTCAGGCTGTTGTGAAGTGCCCCAGACGGACCCTTGGCACTCCACCAATCATCAGGGAGGCGCAGCAATCCAACCTCTTCACTGAGGGTCGGTTGAGCGTTGCAGGCTAGGGGAAGCTGAATCACATACATTTGTTTATTTTATTTATTTGAAGAGTTTTATATAGCGCTACCTAGACCCGTAGGTATCAGAGCGCTTTACATGAGAATAAGTTGCACAAAGTTACATCCGTTACCATAGCATAAAATAAAAACATATACGAGTTATCTGGAGCATGAGGGGGGGTGAGGGTTTGAGACGGGTGTAGGAAAAAAAAAAACAGGTAGGGCTGGAAAGGGGAGTCAGCCACAGGATCACGGAGGGAGAAGGCGGGGGAGGGAATGGAAACACAGCGGAGAGAAGAGAAAAAAACAATGTCTAATGTCGGGCTGGGTAGGTGACGGCTAAGGGGGTGAAACCAAAGTCAATCTCCTCAATAGCTGCCAAAACAGCTCCACCGGGCATCGGCCATGTGCTCGGGCACCGCGGTCAGTATATCATATAAAGATTCCGCCAGAGGGCATCGTCATAGTTCCACATGCAGCAAGGGTCCCCTCATCTCCAATATGGCTGCCATACTATCAGCACAGTGGATGAGCACAAATTAAAAGAGAGTTGCCTTTGATAAGTGTGATTAGCCTATGAAAAGAATGAGTTCAAACGATGCATTGTACAGCATAAATTTAGAAAAAACCTTAATACATAATGAAAGAGAATGGTTTTAAATGGTGCATTGTACTGCCAAAGTATTCCTCAGGTATAATCCCCAATGTGCCTTTATCCAAAAAAGCCTACAACCCCAAAGTCAAGCCCAGGGATACTTTAACCTATGTGCTACCTAAAAGACCAGCTCATTGATAACAGGAGCCCTAAAATATGGGGGCCAGGGGAGCACAGTGTATAGGGGAGTACAGCTGCAAAAGCAGGTGATGCAGCTTCCCATGCGGCACCAACAGTCACAGAAACTGGAAAAAACTGTTCTTTATGAATGTATGTATGTGGTATTTGTAAAGCACGGCTGTCACCCTACGGGTATCTTGGCGCTATAGTACATGAATCATCAGTCAGTGGAAGATGCCAGAAAGAGTTTTAGAGAAAGAAGCCCTCCTGTCAGGTTCTAGGGAACAGCCACGTTTTAACCTCTTTCCTAAACTGCAGAAGATCTTGAAACTGCCTAATTTCCAAAGGAAGGTTGTTCCAAAGTTTGGCAGCGGCAGAGCTAAACGCCCTGCCTCCTAATTTGGCTCTGCGAATTTGCGGAGCTCTCACCAAATAGGCTGTGGAGGAACGGAGACGCGTTGATGGAGTGTATCATAAAAAGGTCTGAAGGGGTTTAGGTCCAGCACCATGTAGAGCCTTGAAAACCAAGCAGAGGGACTTAAACGGAATCCTCGGCCTTATTGGTAAGAGCCAAAGAGCCTGACGAGCAATGTGGTTTTGCCAGTGCTAGTTTTGCCGCAAAGGTCCGGACTCTTTGAAGACGTTCAACCAAAAATGTTGGGGCCTCCAATAGTAGGGCGTTACAATAGTCCACCCTGCTGAGAATGATACTTCCAGCGACCAGCGCTCTGGCCGCCTTAGGCACCAGCGGGAGGATCTTTCTCAAGGCTCTGATCAGGGAAGAACAGTTCCCCAGTTTATAGCTTTTCGCACTTATAAACGTAGATAAATATTTGAAGGAATTATGTCAGGCTTGATTAATATTAAAAAACAAACATATTTGCATGAACGTTTCTTGGGGGTTTGCCATCAATCAATCAATCAAGTGAGCCCGGGGCACACGTCTGGGCATACCCGGCGCATTTAGGGCGAGGAAGAAAAAGACACACACTTGATGGACGGAATGCAGAACAAATCAAAAAATTCACCCCCAGTCAAGAGATCTGGGTTAAATCCATAATTCTTTTGCTCACCATGCCACCCCAGTTTAGACCTGGCCATATGCAAATCAGTCTTGACCCTGTGCCTCATGGGAACAGTCCAGCCCAAACTGCTAAGCCAGGTCCTCTCTGGACCGGAAACAAGCATCCTAGGACCGGTTTCGGGGTTTCACCCCTCTTCAGCCAGGATAGCTTGAATCCAGTGGCACAGTGAGCCCAGGACCCACGTCTGGGCATACCTGGCGCACTTAGGGCGAGGAAGCAAAAGACACACACTTGATGGACGGAATGCAGAACAAATCAAAACATTCACCCCCAGTCAAGAGATCTGGGTTAAATCCATCATTCTTTTGCTCACCATGCCGCCCCAGTTTAGACCTGGCAATATGAAAATCAGTCTTGGCCCTGTGTGTCATGGGAACAGTCCAGCCCGAACTGCTAAGCCAGGTCCTCCCTGGACCGGAAACAAGAATTCTAGGACCGGTTTCGGGGTTTCAACCATCTTTAGCCAGGATAGCTTGAATCCAGTGGCACAAGTGAGCCAGGGACCCACATCTGGGCATACCCGGCGCACTTAGGGTGAGGAAGCAAAAGACACTCACTTGATGGACGGAATGCAGAACAAATCAAAATATTCACCCCCAGTCAAGAGATCTGGGTTACATCCATCATTCTTTTGCTCACCATGCCACCCCAGTTTAGACCTGCCATATGCAAATCAGTCTTGACCCTGTGCCTCATGGGAACAGTCCAGCCCAAACTGCTAAGCCAGGTCCTCCCTGGACCGGAAACAAGCATCCTAGGACCGGTTTCTGGGTTTCACCCCTCTTCAGCCAGGATAGCTTGAATCCAGTGGTACAGTGAGCCCGGGACCCACGTCTGGGCATGCCCGGTGCACTTAGGGCGAAGAAGCAAAAGACACACACTTGATGGAAGACACACACTTGATGGACGGAATGCAGAACAAATCAAAACATTCACCCCCAGTCAAGAGATCTGGGTTAAATCCATCCTTCTTTTGCTCACAATGCCACCCCAGTTTAGACCTGGCCATATGAAAATCAGTCTTGGCCCTGTGTGTCATGGGAACAGTCCATCCCGAACTGCTAAGCCAGGTCCTCCCTGGACCGGAAACAAGCATTCTAGGACCGGTTTCGGGGTTTCAACCATCTTTAGCCAGGATAGCTTGAATCCAGTGGCACAAGTGAGCCAGGGACCCACATCTGGGCATACCCGGCGCACTTAGGGTGAGGAAGCAAAAGACACTCACTTGATGGACGGAATGCAGAACAAATCAAAACATTCACCCCCAGTCAAGAGATCTGGGTTACATCCATCATTCTTTTGCTCACCATGCCACCCCAGTTTAGACCTTCCATATGCAAATCAGTCTTGACCCTGTGCCTCATGGGAATAGCCCAGCCCGAACTGCTAAGCCAGGTCCTCCCTGGACCGGAAACAAATATCCTAGGACCGGTTTTGGGATTTCACCCCTCTTTAGACAGGATAGCTTGAATCCAGTGGCACAGTGAGCCCGGGACCCACGTCTGGGCATGCCCGGTGCACTTAGGGCGAAGAAGCAAAAGACACACACTTGATGGAAGACACACACTTGATGGACGGAATGCAGAACAAATCAAAACATTCACCCCCAGTCAAGAGATCTGGGTTAAATCCATCCTTCTTTTGCTCACAATGCCACCCCAGTTTAGACCTGGCCATATGAAAATCAGTCTTGGCCCTGTGTGTCATGGGAACAGTCCATCCCGAACTGCTAAGCCAGGTCCTCCCTGGACCGGAAACAAGCATTCTAGGACCGGTTTCGGGGTTTCAACCATCTTTAGACAGGATAGCTTGAATCCAGTGGCACAGTGAGCCAGGGACCCACATCTGGGCATACCCAGCACACTTAGGGCGCACTTAGGGTGAGGAAGCAAAAGACACTCACTTGATGGACGGAATGCAGAACAAATCAAAACTGGAGGCAGAACTCAGGAACAACACATCCCTGAATGATGCAAAAAGACAACTTGAAAAGATAAACAGGGATGTAGCAGGGTACAGGGATTACCTTATCAATAAGAAGACCAATAAACTCAAAAAGGATATAGGAAGATCCAGTACCGAGTCTACTTACCCTTATATGAAGGAAAATTACTACCAACAGAAAAATGACCAAAGCTGGGAAAGACCTTCTAAAAGACTGGTGTATAGAAGGGGAGGAAGGAAACAAGTTACTTTTTTCAATACATCGGTGTCAAGTAGTGAGGATGAGAATGCCCCTCGAGATGATAATACCAACAGAGGGAACCCCAAGCAATATGTTTTTTTTTAGAACAAAGCCCAAGACGAGGACAGAGGTACAATGGAAATCAGGGGAGGGGTCGACAAACCCGGCCCTCCTCCTCCTCAACAGGAATACCTGCGGACAAGGAATCAACATTACTGGCGTCAGATTGAGCACCAGTAATCAACCTGTCCAGTAGGGAACTCACTAATGTAGAAATTAGTGTTTCAGATAGAGGTTTTAGTTTTATCACTTCAACTGGAATCAATAAATATCAACCAGAGAAGGATCTTTGATCCTTCTTCAAAAAGGTGAGATTAAAAAGGGTTTTTGAAGGGTGTCCCACTAAAGTAAATACCAATAAGTCAGGTCTAAAACCTAAGTCTACATTCACTCCATCACTGGCCATGGTAGGAAAGAATCTTGAGGTTTTTGAAAAAGCCGTTGAAAGTGGTGTCCATAAGATTTTGTCTGAGAATCCTAGGTCATTCACACAAAATATGAGTAGGGAAGAGAGGTTGGCAATGAAGTCCTTAAAAAAGGACCTTCATTTGATGATTAAACCTGCCGATAAAGGCGGAGGGGTAGTGGTTTTTAACACAACTGATTATGAGGTCAGGATGCAGGAAATGCTTAATGTAGTTGAGCATTATGAACCAATTCAAAAGAATAAAGTTGCCACTCTAGCCAAGGATTGTCTGAAGTTGCTCACTGAGGTAAAAGAACACATTTGGATATGTGAGGATGAATTCAAATTTGTAAACAATATAGAACCTAGGACCCCAGCCTTATATGGCCTGCCGAAGGTACATAAGAGCAGTGAAACCCCCATGAAACCAATAGTGAGTAGTATTAATTCACTGATGAAACCATTAAGTAAATATGTGAATATGTGGATTATTTTTTACGCCCACTTGTTAGTAGTCTCAAATCATATGTCAGGGATTCCTCACATATCATTTCCCTTTTGGAGGGTAGATTGTTCAATGGAGGGACTCAGTGTCTGGTTACCCTGGACATTGAGTCTCTCTATACGAACATTCCGCAAGAAGCAACAGTGGACGCTGTCCGTAAAGCCCTCATTGATTTAGATCTAGAGGAAGTAAATAAGGACTCCAGAGTAGAGTGTGTCAGGATGGTCCTTATGAACAACATTTTCTTGTTCAAAGATCAACTTTAAAAAAAAAAAAAAGAAGGGGACTAGCATGGGGGCTACCTGTGCTCCAAGTTTAGCATGCCTCTACGTAGGGGAGTTTGAGAATAAACATATATAGAATGAACTTGCACCTTTCTTTGAAAATGTAGCGGGTTGGACTGCTACATTGATGATATTTTTTGCATTTGGGAAGGTGACACCGAACAGTTAGAACATTTTTTGCTATGGCTGAATATGGGGGACCCCAACCTTAAATTCACATCACAGTATAGCAGGTCAAAAGTTGACTTTTTAGATATTTCTATCAAAGAGAGGGATGGGACATTGGAGGGAGAACTATATACCAAACCTATGGCCAAGAACACCTTGCTTCATTATTCAAGTTTCCACCCCAAGTCCCAGAGGGATAATATCCCTTTTAGTCAGTTTCTCCGCTTACGGAAAAACTGTTCAGACATAAATAATTTCTATAAGCATGCTGAAGTTTTGAAAAGGAAGTTTAAGGATAGGGGTTACCCCAAGAAATTAACTTCACACTCATGCAGGCGAGCCAGGTTCTATGACAGAGAAGCAATGATAAATAAAAGTGGATAAAGAAAGAAAGAAATGGAAAAGGTAGCCTTCGTGAGTAACTTCTCACACATTAGCAACAGGATACAAAATGTGATAAATAACAATTGGCATATTGTCAATGATGAAGAAGAGCAGAAATTAGAGAGACCCATATTTGCTTTTAAAAGAAACAGGAATTTGAAAAATGAACTGGTCCTCACCTACAGAGAGGGTTTCTGTAGTACGCAGAGTACACTAGATAGAAGACCAGCAATTGGTAGTGCTAGGTGTGGTACATGCAATGTTTGTGCCCTATGTTTTGAGTCGAAGATTTTAGATCACAATGGTTGTCATATGGAATCAAGGACGCTTAACAACTGCAGAAGCAAAAATATAGTGCAATTCTTACGTTGCCCATGTGGCAAGGGCTACGTGGGAGAAACAAGTAGGGAACTTCGTATTAGGCTTCAGGAACATCGTTTGGCTATCAGGACAAATAAAGTGAATGCCCCCCTGGTAGCCCATTTTTATGAAATGGGACATAGTGATTCAGACATTAGGTGGTTCGTACTAGAGAGTATTTTTATAGATAAACGAGGGGGCAATATGGAGCTAAAGCACAAAGCCAGAGAGCAGTGGTACATTTTGTCGTTGAACACTGTGTGGAATGGTCTTAAATCGAAAGAAGAATGGGAGCGCTTAAAAGGGGCAATCTAAATGTACGATTGAATTTTCTGAACATGTGCCATCTCTGTCAAGGTTCCCCCCAGGATAGGGGTAGATGTAGGAGAGGGTTTATGAACGGTACCTTACTTGAACAAGAGGATAGCACAAGTAGTATAGAAAAATCCCTCTGTTAATAGTAAATAATTATATAATCTCATGCTTGGCTGTGGATTAGGAGTCTTGGTCTTTACATATGAGTATAGGTGAGGAAGGTTAAGATGGCCGCCACGTTAGTGTTGGTCATCGTGAGTGGTGTAGAGGTATCCTCAGGACATTACTATAAGAATTATTTCTTTATTTATATTGGGGATTTACTTTTTCAGGTAAATAGATTTTTAATAACTAGAGTAAGTTAGGAAAAAGGATGTTATTAGTGATTTGGAATAAATTCTCTTATTTCATTAAGTTAAAAATGGGTTAATACTTTGTAGAATTATATAGCCCGCAGGGTTGATTATAGCATTTTAGAACTGGATTGTCTGATATATTTAAAAAGAGCTTATGATTTATAGTACAGCCCAATACCATTTGTATATAATACGGCAGGCTAAAATGGCCGCCGTGTCAAAGTGGTCCTGATCGGGTATATTGACAACAATCGGCTGTGCGGAAGTGACGTAATGGGTCACATGTGCACAGGCGGGGTATTTAAAATACACCCAAATTCCAGTGGAATAAAGATTCCTGTTAACGGATGGGTTTTCATCCCATATGTGACTTTATTGTCATGTTTATTGAGTTATTAGTACAATGGCTATGGGTGGGCTGCTTGGAGTTCTTTTTTTCTATTTCCAAAATATTTTTTCGTGTCTTTATTTTTCTTCCCAAAGTCCTTGATGTCACACAAATGAGTACAATCACAGCCTCAGCCAACGCGTTTTGCTCGAACAGCCAACTTCATCAGGGCGTTTTATGTTCAAGCAATCTATTCTTGTACACAATCCAGTAAGACAGATGGTATAAAGATTCCAAAATGGTCAAAATTAATTATCGTAATATATCCAGTTATATCTTTTTATGCCTCAGTTCCTATACTTTTTAGAGTAACCATTTTTTAAAAATGAAAACAACCGAGATCTGCATGTACAATTTACCTTCTTAATTCCACTTCTTTACATATAATCAATACGTTTGCATAAACATTGGTTCATATATGCCTTCATCACCACTACATGTCATCGTCTGAGTCGCTCTCTTCTTCTAGGGGCGTGCAGACATTTACCCTATATACGTTCCAGTTACGCCAAACTCTTCCTCATTTTTTGGGGCATTTCCTATTAATAAATGAGGCCTTCTCCGCTAACATGACCATATCCATATCGTTACACCATTGCATTACAGATGGTACATTCTCTATCCCCCACTTTTGCGCAATGTTTCGTTTGGCTATTATCAGGCCTGTAGTTGCCCATTGTCGTTCGGCGTGAGTAAGATCTGTAAGTAAGTAAGTAAGTAATTTATTTATTTTTACATGATTAATTAAAATCTTTACAAAACAATAAAAACTTTGCTAAAAGTTGTTAAAAGTTCATTATGCGCGATTTCCTCAGTTTTACAAGTTTGGTTTATATCAGTTCATAATTGTCAATAAAATGTTTTGGCGGTCATCAAACCTCTTGTGTCTTTTTTCTGCTAAGTCAAAAAACTTTACGACCCGACAATTTAATTTTGTTTTAGTGGGGTTAAAACACAGTTTAACAGCCTGCCTGCATGTCCGGACGCCATGTAATTTGAAGGAGGGACGTCGTAAATTATACCTCATATCCTTTAGTTTAGTACAAATGCACATGATATGGACGATGTCTTCCTTGTCAGCTTTACACAGGCGGCACTGCTGCGAGAAGTTTTTTCTCACCCAGGAAGGTAAGTGCAGAGTTACCGGGATTACGCCGAGGCGTAATTTTAAGAACTTTTCTTTCGTTTTTCGATTCATTCCAATGTTGAGATATGCTTGTGGCTGCATTCTTCCATAGTCACTGAGCGTGATCCAACCGTGCGCTCTTTTTGTTAATGCCTCCTTGTCCTCAATAGAAGAGATGATTTGTGCTTATTTTTTAGCGACTTTTTTGAAAGACAAGAGATCTGTTGGAGTGTCCCAAAGGTCTGACAGACCCGGGACTTGAAGTGAATCAAATAGATACTCTCTAGCTGAAGATTTAGGATGTCGGAGAAGCTCTTCCCATACGTTGGAGTTTAGAGAACCAACCTCAGCGCTGCGAATCTTGTGCCAGCTGGTAACGTACGCACTCTGCCTTTCTAGTGTTTGTTTCAGAATACCGAATATTAACCAGATTTGTGCAGGCGAGACGTATCTTGGCAGGTTAAAGATCACCCTGTATGAGTTAGCTATTGCTATGTCCAGTAATGCGGCGTCCTTCCCTTGAAGGGATTCACTCCCGTATGTGAGAGTCGGCTGTAACTTTGCAACCAAAACCTGAAGAAGAGGGTTGAGCGTTAGGTCGGGGAGTTTGGCTTTTAAAGATTTTATCGCCAGGTAAGTCATGGTTCCCTTTCCTCGTAAGGAGTCCAATTGAGGTTTGAACGAGTTCTTGAAGTCCAGAATTACTCCCAAATATTTGTAGGTGGTTTCCAAGTCCAGCCCATGTCCGTTTACGTGCCAATTCATATTCCTTTTTTTTTTGTAGTTCACTGCCATAACCTTAGATTTGTTGAAGTTTATTTGCAGGGCGTTCCTTTCTGAAAAAGAGTGGGCTACATTTAAAAGGTGCTGGAGGCCTATTGGTGTCCGGCTTATCAGCACCAAGTCGTCCGCGTAAAGCAAATTGGACAGTGGAATTTTCCCTAGTTTCGGTGCATGACAGAGGCATTTATCGAAAGCGTGAGTAAGATCTGTAGGTCCCTATACATCAAGAAGACAGCATTTAGGCTCTAGTGGGACATGTTTCCCTGTAACCTCTGTAATGGTTTGCACCACTGTCTCCCAGTATGGCACAAGTTTCATGCAGCCCCTTAAGGTGTGATAAAA
The DNA here is from genome assembly GCF_964204655.1 of Triturus cristatus. Classification (NCBI taxonomy): domain Eukaryota; kingdom Metazoa; phylum Chordata; class Amphibia; order Caudata; family Salamandridae; genus Triturus; species Triturus cristatus. The sequence goes on along the minus strand of NC_140580.1, from coordinate 459,522,964 downwards.
GATACCCACGTCCCCACACTGCCGCAGGCAACCTGGGTCAGGGGTCCTCCCCATCTTGTGTAAAACAGCCCTGGTGTAGTAGGTGCTATGTAATATTTTGAACTGCACCAATTGTAATCTAGAGGAGATAGCCACCTCCTTTGGCGACGCTATGGCGTCTCGCCAGTCAGGGTAATCCATGTCTGCCACCTCTAACTGCCAGGACTCCCTGAGCCGGACAAGTGGATCTGCCCGGTGATTGATGATTTTCTTATATGTTAGTGAGGTCGCTTGTTTATATAGATAGTCCGTGAGCAATCGATCCTCTAGAGGTGATGACTTCGGAGTGTCTCTGCAGGAGGGAGGGCTGCCTCTAGGGCATGCTTAATTTGCATATATCTGAACTGTTCTCTCGGGCCATTGCGTACTGCTCTTGCAGATAGGCGAAGCTGACTACCTCTCCATTACGCCAGAGGTCCCCCAGCCGGGAGATGCCAATCAGGTCCCAGTTTCGAAACCCCTGACTGTTACCTAATATTCCTTGTCGGCTTTTGTCCTATAAGGGTGTGTGTCGTGTAAGTCTGCCTGCACATCCCAGGTGTCTGTTAACCGTATGCCATATGCGGATAGCGTGCATCGCTGGGCCCATAAAGTCACGGGCTCAACGATTATTGTAAAGTGCTATGTTAACCCCTCCATTTCCCAGGGTCATTCTGTCTAGGTGGTAGGTAGGATCTGTGTCTGGTACATGCATCCATTGATTGACTACTGTGAGTTGTGAGGCCCAGTAATATGCTTTTATATCTGGCAGAGCTATCCCGCCGTCATACCAACTTCGCATCAGTTTATGCGCAGCCACTCTGGCCGGTTTACTATCCCACAGAAGGGCCGCGACCTCTGAGTTCACTGCTTTAAAATATGCGTCGGGACTGGATATGGCAAACAGGAATCTGGGCAGGGCCATCATTTTAAAAAGGGCCACTCTACCTAGCAGAGTGAGTGGTAGTGCCTTCCAATGTTTAATGTCACGTTTCAGTTTTTGCAAAGGGGTCTGTGGGTTGAGAGCAAAAAAGGAGTCTTGATCCGATGTAACATGTATGCCCAGTTACTTAAAGCTATTTGTGGCTATCTCAACCTTACAGTCCCTTGGTAAGCGTAGGGGTGCTCCATGTAGGATGTATAGCTCCCACTTCTCCCAGCTGATGGCATATACCGATACTGAGCCAAACACTGCGCAGATATTAATTATTGCATGAAGGGATCGTGTGGGTGAGGCGATATATAGTAATGCATCATCGGCATAGTGGGAGATGCGATCTTCCCATTCCTCCCTCTACTTTAGACCTCGGATCATGGGTCCGGGTGTATCACTTTGGTGAGATAGGGCGCAAGTCGAAGCGGGTTTACCTGGCTTATGTATGGCTACAATAGTGGCCAGCCGTTGGTCTCTAGGGAGTGTCCCTATGTCTCGACTTGTTTCATACATATGTAGCAAATATGGGGCTATCTTGTCTGCTGTATATTTATATAGTTCTATTGGAATACCATTCGGACCGGTGGCCTTGCCAGATTGTATTTTAGTGATGGCTACCTTGAGTTTGTCCACTGTGATGTTTACTTCTAAACTGTCAGTTTCTTGGGGTGTGAACCGCGGCATACAAATATCTTTAAGGAAAGCAAGTGCATCCTGTACAGTGGTGGCATTCATGGAGGTGTAAACTTGCTCATGGTGTTGTGCCAGTGTATTAACTATGAGTTGTGGGTCAGATGTAATTCCTCCCTCGTCTGTTTTCATCTGCGCTCTCCGCCTATGTGCTCGTTCCCTCTTGTCCAACCATGCGAGGAGCTTGCCTGCTTTATCTCCAGATTCATAGATCCGGTGTTGGGTAGCTTCCATACGGGACTTGGCGTCATTCCAGAGATACTCTCGATATTCCTGTCTTTTTATGCGCAGTGTGTGAATGTTCCCATCTGTGGGGTTTGCTGCCTGCTGGGATTCCAAGTGTTCTAACTCTTGCTCCATGGTCTCTATATCCTGTTCTTTCCCCTTTTTATGTCCCTCAATAAGTGAGATATCCTGACCTCTTATCACTGGGTTGTGCGCCTCCCATAACGTTACTGGAGAAGAGACTGACGCGTCGTTGTCTTGAAAATAGTGTGTAGTTGCCGTGATTAAAGATTTCCTGATCTTAGAGTTCAGGAGGAACCCCGAATAAATAGGATACATACGACTTTGAGTAGTACAGTGTGTCATCATTTCAGCCTTAACCGTGGAGTGATCTGAGATTCCCCTGGGCAAATGTGTGGCTTTGCCGAGCTTGCTTAAGATGTCTACTGCCGTGAGTATGTAGTCTATACGGGAAAGGCTATTATGAGCACCTGAGTGGAATGTGTATTGTTTCTCACGTGGGTTTTGGAACCTCCACACATCTAACAGGCCATGCTCATCTTGAAATTCGTCCAGGGGCGAGCTGGCACGGTGTTGTGGGCGAACAGGTGTACGGTCTAGTGCGTCATTTGCGGTCATGTTGAAATCGCCTCCTAGTACTAAGTCCCCTTCTGGCAGCGTTAGGAGAAATTTTCCCAGATCTTGAAGGGCGGGGGATTGCAACGCAGGCGGTATATAGACAGATACAAAATTGATCATACGTCCCTCCCTTTCAATCGAGATTGCCGCAAATCGGCCTTGGTCATCTTTAAAGGCGCGATGGATGATAAGGGGAAATCGTTTTCGTATCAGAATCCCTACCCCCCGGGATCCTGTGGTGAAATCTGAGTGTGTCGCTAATTGAAACCCCCATCTGTCAAGGGCCTTACACATGGAGCCCATTAAGTAAACCCGGGCGTAGTGCTCCGCTCCGCCCACGGAGTGTACGTAGCCCTGCCTGCTTTGCGGTTTACGAAGTAGGCATAGGAGGCAGCGCTACGCACATGCCAGGGCGAAGCAGAGCAGCCCGCCGCCCGCCTCCCACCCGCCCTCATTTTAAAATAAGTTAAACTATGTTAAAAATAAGAGAAAATGCCTTACCTGCGGTGCGGCGTCCTGGGGCTCCCTCTTCCTCGTTGACTGCAACTTCTTCTCACAAATGCGCATGCACGGACACCCGCTCATGCGCATTTGTGAGAAGAAGTTGAGGGCGGGCGGGAGGCGGGTGGTGTGTAGTGGGGCTACGCGGAGAGCGCAAGTGTGTGTAGATTTGGCCACACTACGTGATGCTCCACGTAGGCCCACTATGCCCACTCAGACCAGGGTTACCATTAAGTGCATCTCCTGAAGCATTATAACGGCCGGTGATATGCGTTTTAAGTATTGTAACACCAGTCCCCGTTTTATCTTGTCCCTCAGGCCATTGACATTAAAGGAGAGGAAGGATTGCATTGGCCGTGTGGTGCATTGTGCCGTTGGGTCAAATGATGACATTGGGTATGTTCGTAGTCTTGACATGTCATGCTGCGAAGGTCATCATGCGCCTTTTTCCGAAGTGAGTATACGATGACAGTTGCAGATCAATAACCAATAAAACTATAACATGAGAAGCATTCCTACGATGGAAATAAACAGTTACCGATAATGTCATTCCTTCCCTCCCCCCCCAGAATACATCCCCCCTCCCTGCATCCCTGCCTAGTAGGTTCGTAACTACCCACCACCCCAATAGCAGAGTGCCTATGATCCCCAACAAAGATTAAACCATAAACGCAGGGTCGTGCGGTGTTAGCGCCTAATAGTCTCACGCTCCCGGGCCCGCAACAATCCCAAAGGCACATCATAGCTCCATAAGAGTTCAGACAATCATATCTATTGTCCCAGTGAAGCAACGCAATCCACATTTGTTTATAATGAGCCGCTGTGGCTTTCAAATCAGGATCTTTCTACCCACCATCATACACAGGACAATAAATGAGATATCTACAGACAGTTGTAGTCCATGTGGTCCTTCATTTCCCGGAGCGTGCGGTGTCACTGCCAGGACTACAAGACCTGGAACTTCTGGATCTCGACGGGGAGCGTTGTTTATCTCCGAGTCTGCGGTCACAGTCTTTATAGTGATAAGCGGCGTTCCTACTGATGGCTTCTTCTGTTCGGCGTTGGGACGTAGCAGGTCCCCCTTCAAGCCAACGTTGTGCGTCTTCTGGTGTCGTAAAGAACCAGGATTTGTCCCCATCCAGTACTTTCAGTTTAGCTGGGAAGAACATCATGTATTTAAGTCCCTTGTCCCTGAGTGCCCGTTTGATGCCTACAAAGGAGCGGCGGTCTTGCTGCACTTTCAGGGTGAAGTCTGGGAAAAATCTAATTGTCGCATTATCATAAGGGAGGTTGCCCTTCACCCTAGCTGCTTGAAGGATGGCATCCCGATCGTGAAAGTTCAAAATACGAGCGATGATAGTGCGGGGCGGAGCACCAGGCCTTGGTTTCGGGACCGGGGCCCTGTGCGCCCTCTCAATTGAAAATAGCGGGGAGAGTCTCTTGGGTTTGAGGTGATTGAGGATACGGTCTTCTAGGAAGAGGTCCACGCTGGGCCCTTCCGCCCCTTCAGGCACCCCCACCACCCGTATGTTGTTACGACGGGCTCGCCCTTCCTGATCATCCAGGTGCGGTGCCATTTCTTTATGCTGGTGGACCAGTTTTTGAACCTTTTTCTCCAATTCACGTGTTGCGTCCTGCAGTTCACTCACATTTTCTTCCGTGGCCATGACTCTTTGAGACGTTTTTCGCATATCTGCCCGCATAAGGTTCATTTCGATCGTGACTTTATCAATTTTGGTCTCTAAGTTAGTCCCGACTGCTTGTATCGCTGCCATTATTGAGCCTAGGGAGGGCTCTTCCATGGGTGTGGCCTCCTCATTCACCCCGGTGTCGGTCGAAGTTGCCGCGGCACCGCGTATTTATCCATCTTGTTGACTTGAATTGAGGTAGTATTGCCTTTCGGCTTCGTCATTGTGATGCGGAATAGTGAATCCAGATGCCACTTTGTGTTGTCGGGACCGCTGCAGTGCCGCAGTGTGGCGACTATCGTGGGTTATGGTGTTCACATCACTCAATAAGTCCAGTTCTTTTCAGGATGGCGAGACCTCGACCTGCCAGATGTGGTAGTTTGACAGCTCTGTCAGCAGCTCAAGAACGATCACACGTGGGGGGGTAGGGAAGGAAGAGTGTCCACAAAACCAGAGCAGTCTGGACTTCGTTTGTGGCACACTGGGTTGTAGTCTTGTCAATACTGCCCCGTCGCTATCCTCCGGTGTAATGTCGTGTCTACTGGTCCATGACTCAGAGTTGCCGCCCACGTACTCCTCTGTCCCACAGCTAGGCAGGATCTACTCTTTCATGGGCGATAGCGTAACATGCAGTAGCGGGCGTGTATATTTGTGCCTTTTTCAGCATGGGGTGTCAGGCTCAGGCTTCACCCGGTCCTCCCCTCCGCAGCGCCCGCGGCAACAGCATCATGCCCGCCAAGTAGCCTTCCACTGCTTCTCTGTGGGTCCATGCCTCCTCCACTAGTATAGCTCCGTATTGCGAAGTTATGGAGCGTTCCCTCCCTTCAGGCTGCCACTACCTCGTTCTCCATAAATATTCCAGGTTTGCATCTCCCCTCTCACCACTTGCGTGGGGGAGGGACACACGCCAGCAATTTCCCCCCCAGGTCTCACCTCTACACTTAACCCCTTCAGTGCCCATGACGAGCTGGACTCGTCATGGGCTGCAGTGGCGCTGTGCCCATGACGAGTCCAGCTCGTCATGAACTCCGCCCGCTAATAAAACGCGCGGCACTGGGCGGGGAAAGGGGCGGGCATGCAAGGGGTTAATCTGTGTGGCCGGGCCGTGGTTTCATGGGCCTTTCGGGGGTCGCGATGTAAGTGTGATATATTAAGCCAAAAGCTGCGGGCCTCCCATACCGCAGCTCTCCAGCCACAGGGCCTCGCTATCTGCGGCGTGACTCCGCCCCCTGCCGCCAAGGTCGGAGCTTCACTGCGTGGTCCTGTAGTGGCCCGGATTTTTTTATTTGCATCTTTTATATAGCGCGAACTCGACCCGAAGGTATTGGAGCACTGTACATGAGCACTGTATTTACATTACATATTTTTAAGCACGGGGAGATTAAGTGATTTGCCCAGAATCACGGGATGTGGACGCAACCCCGAGTCTCAAACTCTGATTTCCAGCACCAAAGTCGGCAGTCTAGCCGACGGACCACATCCTCTCAGACAGTTGCAGCCACGGAATCGAACCTACCACCAGTCCGCACCTTCAGGGGTCCAGTCGGCACTTATGTTGCCGTCAGTGTTGCGGATCAATGCCAGATTTCTTAATGAATGTCACGGGCCCTGCCGGAGGTCTGAAGCTACGCCGCCATTACAGTTGGCGCCAAGCCATGCCCCTGCTTGGAGTCCTTGACGGCATTCGTACTAGTTTTTAGATTGGGTTGCTATCATGGGGTGAAAACCGGGTTTCCGCAACGGGATTTTGATTCCAATGCTGTTTTTTCTACCGAGCGCATTGTGAGCTTTAATAATTAGTACTGTTGCGGAATGATGCATGACTAATTTAAGTGAGGCGATGCTGCTGTAGGATGCCATAATATATCGCTGTGAAACTTTGGCTGTCTAGAGGTAATAAGTTTAGGTTAAAGGAGATTAGAATATGCATCAGATGCGTACACTAAAATATGTTCTATTGGAGGTCTTCAGGAGAAATTTAGCCATGATTTTAGATCCAGGAATTATCCTCCAAAATAACAGGGGTGCACAATTGAGAGTGAGGTTGATCAACGCCCGAAAACGCGACTGCAAGGGTATACCTGCAGTTTATATGGGAAAAATACTTTGGATTCAGAACAGGTATTTATCAGTTATTTAGTATGGGGGTCTATAATGGCTTGTATGCATGATTGCTATTGCAAAGATATGTTTAGTGTCAATGGTGTGCCAATAATATGCACAAGACCCTACACTTTTTAAGGGTAAGGAGGGATGTGCCCCAGACCTCTTAAACTGTTATACGCTGTCTGGATGAAAGGGGTGTTTGGTGTTATTGTATCACCAGGATATAAACAGTGTTCATATGTGCACTTATCAAGGGTTAACCGTTTTTCAATCTTTTTTTTATGTTTTTGTCTTTGTGATTATGTACAGATTTGTACTGTGCTTTGGGAGATATCATCTTTGGTCCTGAAGAAGGTGGTGTTTAAGGAGTAATACCCACCGAAACGCGTTGATTCTTACTGTTAACAGGCATACTATAGACTGTGAAGACATTTGTTATCATTGTTAAATCATTTGTACTAAAATCAAATGTCGGAAGAATGAATTTGTTCTGATGTATTTGCCTGTGTATCTAATTCGAAACAATTTTTCTTGCAGGTTCTCCCACAGTTGTATTAATTTGTCTGGTTTTTAAATCTTTTTTGCAACAATTGTTATATAGTGTTTTTAACTTTTTAACTTTCTTCGGAAAATACTTTCTATGTGTGTGACCACATGTTTGATTAACTTTTAATTGAATACTTGTATTTTTCAGCACCTGGCCTTTGATGGTGGTGGTGTTATGTTCTGGTGATATGGTTATGTGTATGAATGTGTATGTTTTGGTCAATTAAGTTGCCCAAAGGGGATTTCTTCTTGACTGATGGCTCAGGAATGGCCAACATCCTGTTCTTGTTTTTCATTTTGCCATAATTACATCAAAGACGGTTGTAGCAAGGAAGCGGTTATGGCCATGTTCCTGGTCTGTTAATGTATAATTGTGGAGGCCGGCTTCCATGAAATCACTGAATGGACTGCCCCACACATCAACATAAGAATTTCAGGTATTGACCTGATTGAGTTAATTGTTATCATTATGAAAGAGTACCAATGACTGTTTGGAATTTTACATAGGCTAACACTCGGCCCATTGCAATCCATTATTAAATATTGCGCAATATTTTAAAATCTTGGTGGCCATTTTAAAGGTAACGGTTATATAATCTAAGCCAGTGTTTCCTAAACTGTGGGTGGTGATGCACTGGTGGGCCGAAAGTCCAAGAAATAAATAAAGATGCCTTGAAAAAACTGTATTTATCTTGTTTCATTTACTGTGCTTCAAAGACAGAGACCGATTGTCAGGCTGAGTCTAATGTCAAATTTCTGCTTGTGTTTTTTGATATGGGAAGTGGTATTTACAAACTCCTCTCACTTTGTAGTTAATCTATTTGGGGTACACTGAGTGCCAAATGAAAGGCAGGAGGATGTCATTTTTTGAAACGGACATGAAATTGTCTGTTACATAATGTACATCTTCAACAGTTAGGAAAACAAAAATGAAGCACATTTTTTTGTAATTCTGAAGTCAAGGCATGTGGGAAGACATCAGTTGTGCGACTGGAAAAGCACTGGATATGCAGATATGCAACCAGTGATCGGTACAAGTTTGGTCTCTTGTTTGTTGTTTTATATATCCCCTTAACCTACCACTGAGCAGACTTAAACTGGAGACGCTTCCTCGGATTCAGGGCAGGAAGCAGGAAGACATTTACAATGGGTTTCCAGATTGGGGAAGAGCCAAGAAAGGGAATGCAATTCTTGATGCTGACGCAGAGGCATTTGAACCTTCAATTCTGAAGGATCAGAGGACCCAAAGTTTCAATCTTACTATAGAAAATCCATAGGAAAACAGAGATTTCCAGCAGGTCGGCAAGCAGCTGCAGTAGTCATCTTCACACTGCTTGGCTGTATAAAAATTGTAAGTATGGAAAGACAAGACATGAAGCATAGTGCAGCTGCTGTCCTCAACAGCCTGACCCAGCTCTGTACACACAACTTGAGGAGTTCAGCAGCTGTCCTCAACAGCCTGCACCACCCAAGAGCTTAGGAAGTTGCCCTCGGCTCTCTGCACACGACTCCAGGAGTGCAGCGCCTTCCCTCAACAGCCCGCAGCAGCTCTGTGCATACAACTCCAGGAGTGCAGTGCCTGTCCTTAACAGCATGCATCACCCGAGAGCAGTCCTCTGCTCTCTGCACACAGCTCAGGATCTTTAAGTTTTTCCCTTTGTACTGCGTGTAGTATCCGGCTGGATACGTTCTAGTGTTCCATTTGGCATGTAACCCACACTGAACACCCACCCACCACAGGCGTCACCAGTCAGGTGACCCTGACAATAAAAGGGGCCGAGCGCACGTGCTCGAGGCCAGTTTACCGTACCAGCAATCCCGTGTCTGCGTCCCTCATTTATCCACATGCGGGCCTGAGGGCCCAAGCACCACATTGGCGACGAGGCGGGTACTCTACCCCGCGTGCGCAGCCCCAGTCTGCGCCACGAAGCAAACAAAACAAAGAGGGAGAGAGGAATGCCCCCAGGGAGGACACCCCTCTGCAAGAAGGCGCAACGCGCCGAGAAGCCCGCAGGGCGAGGCGGAGCCCGCAGCATGTCCTGTGGCGGCTGGGTGCCCACCCCGAGTCTGCCGCCGTGACCCCCGCGGGAGAAGCGCCACGAAGACAAGCGGACCGATCGGAGCCCACCCGCATCGGCCGCGACCCTGCAGGAGGAGGTCGGGTGCCCACCCCGACCCCGTCGACCCTGCCGCTGTGCCCAGAGGTGCCCGTACGGAAGGAAAGCCGAGCGGAGCCCACCCGCCGTCGGCCACGACCCCCACACAGAGACTGCACCACGCGGAGCCCACCCGCGGGTAGGAGGAGACCCGTTGACCAGAGGTGAGCCCCAGATGCGAGGAAGGCCAGCGGAAGACCTCCCCGCGTCCGAAATGGAGGAGGGGATCCCTGCGAGTGGGGCATGACGGGTGCCCACCACGCGTCATCGGCGACAGCACCCGCAGTAAAGCGCAACTGCACCAACACCCTCCTCCCCGCCGCGCAGCATAGAGAAGGTGAGACTGCGGCGGCGGGTGAGTTTAAAGCTAAAAGCCTACCGGGATTCGGGAGGCGGTGCGGTGATTCTGGCGAGAGGGCAACGGCAGCCTGTGAGGCGTCTTAGCGTGAGCAGCAGTCCGGGGTAGTGCCCCGCCCCCTGGGACATTCCGCGCGTGGCCGGTAGCCACGCGAAAGACAGACCACGCTGTGGGGCCGCAGTGAGGACAGAGCAGGACGGGCGGCCTGCGAGGGTCTCCCCTCCCTGTTTGCAGGTACGAGCGAGATAACGGCCGGCCGGCCCCGCCCCCAGCAAAGCAAACGGGCTGCCAGTAGCAGTGTGTGTCCCCGCGCAGCCAGGGAAGCGCGAGGGACCCAGGAGATCAAAGCACAGGCAGCGGAAGGCCAGCGGCACGGTGAAGCGCGAGGTGCCCCAGGCGGGAGCCAACCAGAACTCAGGAGAGGGGAGAGGGCTGCTGAGCCCATAATTAAGTACAGGTGCACCGAGAGGAACAAACGCTCACCAGCAGCAGCACACACAGTGTAGATGAGGAGAAAACGAAATGCCTTACCACTCACTTTGGCTGCATGAGTCCTGTGCTGTGAACCCAGGAGTGAGGCTCTGACCCCAGCGTCAAAGCTGCACGGAGGCCCAGCTGCTAATTAGGAAAAGCCCAGAGAGTTGGAGGAAAGACTGTCGGTGCCTGGAAAAGTGCTCCCCTGCCACCCAGTGGACACTGTTGGTACTGCAGAAAAGAAAAGAAGCATACAAGCCTACAGCAAGCCATAGAAAACCCAGTAGCAACAGAGAGAAGAATCTACAGATGTGCAAAAGCGAGTGCGCGGCAAAGCTGCCATGCCACGGTGGCGCCAAGCCGTCACACTGCCTGGGAGGATGAAGAGACAAGGTGCCGGAACGCGCCAGGAGTGCTGGAACTCCAAGAAGGGAAGAAGAAAGAAGACACAAGCGCGCCAAGAGGAGTAACCAGGCGTGCAAGAAAAGCGGACACTGCTCCCGGGACAAAGGAGGTTGAGGAGCGCGCAGAGAGTACACCCAGTGGCGCCAAGAAGCCACCACATCAAGAAACCACACAGCGCAAGGAGCAACGCGACTCTGAAGATGTACCGCGACGGTACGAAGAGAAGCTTGCACCAGCACTCGACAATTCAGCAAACACAGGTAGTCGCACGACGTGACGCACCTCGTGAAGCCGGCCACCCAGATGGTTGCGCGAAGGTTGCCGGCCACCCAGATGGTCGCGCGAAGGTTGCAGACCACCCACGATGGTCTCAAGGAGGAAGAAGCCGACCAGCAAGATGGTCGCAAGGAGGAAGAAGCCGACCAGCAAGATGGTCGCAAGGAGGAAGAAGCCGACCAGCAAGATGGTCGCAAGGAGGAAGCAACCGACCAGCACGATGGTCGCGAGGAGGAAGCAGCAGACCAGCAGATGGTCGCGAGGAAGACGGAAGCCGACGACCCAGATGGTCGCACGGAAGGAGCCGACCACCCAGATGGTGGCACGGAGGAAGCCGACCACCCAGATGGTCGCACAGAAGAAGCCGACCACCCAGATGGTCGCAAGGAGGACGGCGCTGACCACCAGTTGGTCGCAAGAAGGATGCAGGCCTACAAGAGGTCGGAGAGCACACTGACCTGCCAAGGGTCAGAGCCGGAGTGAAGAGAAGTGAAGAGGACCCCATGAGAGGTTCACAAAGAGGACCAGGAGGAGCAGGAAGAGAGGTCCGGTAACATCACTCGACATCAGAAGCAACATCAGAAGCAACTACGAGACAGAAGGTCGCGATGCTCGGTCCAGTCACAGAGGGAAAGGAAGACAGTGTCCTAGTGGCGGGACAAGACCAGACAGAAACGCGTAGAGTGCACGCTACACGAAGAAGCCTGGTAAGGACGAGCAAGAAGGCAGGAAGACTGGATCGCGTCGCAATGGAAGGAGAAGGAGAACACCCGAAGAGGAAAGGAGAAGAGCACAGAGGTGTGCGTAACAGATCAACACGCACACACCAGAAGGAGAACACCCGAAGAAGAAAGGAGAAGAGCACAGAGGTGTGCGTGACAGATCAACACACACACCGGAAGGAGTACCCGAAGAGGGGAGTGAGAAGGTGCATGGACACCCAGACCCAGTACCTGGAAAACAACATCAGCCCCACTGGGAGTATACGTCGATGCGCTAACCCGAAGGTCACCCGGGGATGACAGAGACGAGCAGGCCGGTCCGTTGGTAACAACCACCTCTGGGACGTCACGGAAACAGGACCGTGGACATCCAAGGGGCAGAGGCCTCAGGGACACCGGTGGCAGCGGATCCCAAGACGAGAGATGGACTGTTGAAGCTGGCTCTGGAGATCCCAGGAGAACAGAGGCAGAGCGCGAAGGACCAAGTGCTAACAGCACCCTTTTAGGTGGAACTTCGGACACGGAAAGAGGACCCGTAGCAGCGACTCCAGCGCGATTGGAGCGACCAGGCGCGGTCAACCGTTCCAGTGGAAGCCTGGCAACAAAAGGGCCTCCGGGTCGTCCAGTGAGAGGGGACACCCACGAGAGAGGGGTATCCGTGAGAGGGATATCCTGCAACGGTGAGTCCTGTAAGAAGACAACTACTAGTTGGAGGTAACACCTCTACCAGGGCATACAGCGGGAAGTAGAATAACGAGGGTCCACCATCAGTCCACCCACACTTCCACCGACGGCGGTACAAGGAAGAGACTGTGAAGCGCACTTCCACGTTGTAAGCCCAAAATCACGCATCCATAGAGCACTCGGACATTGTGCCAAGGAGACAGAGTGGTCCCGGCTGTCAGAACACCCCCGCCGGCAGTTGACCATCAGCCAAGAGACTACGTGGAAGTCATGATCGCCTATTTATGTTTGTTTGGAACTTGTGTTTTCTCCCACAGGTTCGGACTTCATTTTGGTTTGACCTTCATTAAAGTTTGGGAGGGATGTAGTATCCGGCTGGATACGTTCTAGTGTTCCATTTGGCATGTAACCCACACTCAACACCCACCCACCACAGGCGTCACCAGTCAGGTGACCCTGACAATAAAAGGGGCCGAGCGCACGTGCTCGAGGCCAGTTTACCGTACCAGCAATCCCGTGTCTGCGTCCCTCATTTATCCACATGCGGGCCTGAGGGCCCAAGCACCACACTGCGCACCATCTGAGAGCTATTTTCAGTAGTGCATTTATTGTATATTATTGTTAGGTCCAATTAACTTCTACGAGTGTCTGAGCCTGTCCCTGAAACAAATAGTGGGAAGGCTAAATAGCATCAGCAAAACCCCATGATGTCACAGGACGCGATGTGTGATTCGTGGCCAGATAATGTACACATGCAAATAGCAGTTTAAATAAGATACTCACAGCTGATTTTTAATAAAGTTAATTGTATTAGTTATGCACCCCCTCCCCGAAAGGTCCCAGCTGCAGTGGGAGGCACTGAGTCTCCTGTGCTGTGAAACCGAAAGTGAGCAGACTTCTTTTTGGCAAGCAGACGCCCTGGGAAGAAGGGCTGTCTTTTAGCTTTCACTTACCTATTGGTGATTTAAAATGTTCTGAGGAGAGATCCTTCCAGCGAGGTGGCAGGCAAAGGACAGCAACCAAAGAACAAAAGGCAGCAAGCATGAGGCAAACGGCAGGAGTGAAGAAGCGTCACACTACCAAAAGGTAATAGTATACAGGAGCTTTATGCACACAAACTTTTGCTGCACTTCCTGCAATCTATAATGCTGTCCCCCTCATTGGTGGAACGTCAGTGGTGACGTTCCTATGTGCTGATTGGCTGCTGTTCTCCAATCCAAAAGCCCTATTTGAAATGGGTGAAGAAATACCGGAAGCTAATGTACTTGTGACGTTGAACAGTGGTAAACAAAGGTGAGATTTTACTGTGGAGTGAGCGCCCCTCCTGAGATGGTGTTGCACGCCCCCAGGGGGGCGCGCCCCACAGATTGAAGAAAACTGCCCTGTGGTGATCCTCAGTCAGGGAGCTCCGTAGAAGTCGGACATCTATAGTTTTTATAGTAAATTTTAAATTTAGCCCTATTAAAGTTGATCCCGCTACTTTGGCATTGGTCCCGGCGGCTTCTAGACCTGCCCTTACCCCAGACTTCGAGGGGAGTCTTGCGGGCTTCACAAATTGGTTAGCCAAGTCTATGTCTTTGCTTGCTACTCCAACTTCATCTAGATTTTCGAGGGCCTCGCCTTCTAATCCCTGGTTTTCCTCAGACTTGCGCCTGCTTAAGCAGGAATGTAAAAAACTTGAACGGATTTGGCGCCATAGTGGTTACTGTCCCTTGGCTAAGGCCGTCCTTAGGGGCAGACAAAAAATGTACTATTCTGCCATTTTTCAGGCCAAAAAACAATATTCCACAGCCCGCATCGAGCAGGCCCGTAACAACTCCAAGGAGATTTTTCATATTGTTCAGAGTTTTACGTCTCCTGCAGCTCAAACATGTGCTCTCCTGGCCACGGAGGATTGGTGCAATATTTTATCAAATTTTTTCTTAGATAAAATTTGCCTGATTCAGAAGATCTTCATTTCTTGCCCTGGTCCTCCCGTTATCACGGGGCCTGCTGTGCCACCGCAGGGTGTCTTAAAACATGTGCTGTCAGCTTTTGCCCCTGTGGATCTGGTCAGTTCTCTAAAGATCCTAAAGGGTTTGAAGTCCGGTTCTCCCACGGATCCCTGCACGGCGAGATTGTTGGCAGCAGTAGCGGAGATCATTAACCCTGAGGTTAATGGTATTATTAACGCTTCTCTTGGTGAGGCCCGGGTTCCGTTGGAGTGGAAACAGGCCAAAAATCTTCCCCCTTTTGAAGAAGCCGTCTCTCGACCCTCTGAGTCCTGGAGACTATCGCTTGATTTCTCTCCTCCCCAGCCTAGCAAAAGTCTGTGAGAAGGTGGTCACCAGACAACTCACTGAGTTTGTGGTTAAATCTGATGCTTTGCATCCGGCGCAGTCTGGGTTTCGAGCCTCTTACAGCATGGAGACAGGGCTGGTTGAGATCTCTGAACCCATCCGTGACTGCTTAGATGCTGGTGGTAGAGCAGCTTTGGTTATGCTCGATCTGTCGGCTGCTTTCGACGCGGTCCCGCACTCCAAGCTGCTCACCCGCCTCACGGAGATTGGTGTCTCTTGTCTGGCTTTGGCCTGGCTGAGGTCTTTCCTGGAAGGGCGGGCCCAACGGGTTTGGCTGCCACCGGCTGCCTCTTCTTTGCAGGAGGTCACTACGGGTGTACCTCAGGGGTCTTCGCTTAGCCCCCTTCTTTTTAACATCTATGTTACTCCTCTGGTCTCTTTGGCCGAGGAGTTGGGGGCTAAGGTGATAGCATATGCTGACGACACCCAGCTCCTCTTCACATGGGGTAAGGATGCGGACTCAGTACTGCCCATGCAGAAGTCCTTGTCTTCGGTATTTGGGTGGCTTGCAAGGGCTCAACGCAAGTGTAACGAAGACAAATCTGAGATCCTTCTCTACGGCAACTTTCCCCTTGACTTCAGAAATATGATCTGGCCTCCTGGATTTCCCTTTCCTTCTTCTAATGGGAAATCCGCAAAAAATCTAGGAGTATGGTTTGAGGATAACCTCTCCTTTTCTGTTCAGGTGAATAAGATTTCAGGCTGCTGTTTTGGCCTTCTCAAAACACTCAGGAGTTTTCTCCCTCTCCTCCCTAACTCTGCCAAAGAGACGGTTATTTGGGCATTAGTCTTGTCTCGTTTGGATTATGCTAATGCCCTGTATATTGGCATCCCTGGCTACTCTATGAATAAAATGCAGGTGATCCAGAATGCGGCCGCCAGGCTGCTTTTGGGAATCGCTAGGAGGAGTAGTGTGCGTGTTCATCTCCGCGCCCTGCACTGGTTGCCCGTGGCAGAGAGGGTCAAATGTAAATCATTGGTAATTGCTCACTGTGCACTTTATGATCATGGACCCATCTATCTACAGAAACGGTTCTCTATGTATGTCCCGCCCAGACTATTGCGTTCTTCTGCCCTTTTGTTGGCGACAGTGCCTCGCTTCTCCCGCTCTAAATTGGGTGGTTGCTCTCTTGCTGTTAAAGCCTCTCAGACTTGGAATGCTCTTCCATTCTTTTTGCGTAACACTCATAACCCGTTCGTATTTAAGAAACTATTAAAAACTCACATGTTCTCGTAATTGCTCGCCCTATGTCGAAACTCCTCTTGGCTTCGTGCTGTGACACTCTTTGGAGTAGCTATTGCATGCTATAAAAGGATTTAACATAACATAACATAACATAAAAGCCATGAGCTTATGGATCAGTTTGTAACTAGGTTACATGAGTTGGCTTTAGAATATGACTTTGGAAGTGTAACCGATCATATGATAACAGATCAGTTAATTGTACATAACAGAAACCAGATGATGCAATAAATGTTATGGGCTGCAAGAAATCCCACTCTACAAGAAGCGATAGGGATTGCAAATATAGTGGAAGAGTGTGACTCTTGAAGTAGGGAAATACAACAGATTGCAGCCAGAAAAATGGAAACGGTCAATGAAGGAGGTTTGGTTAAAACCTTCTAAAGTCACCAAAGAAAAGTTCTCTATAAAAAGGAAAAGAAAAGCCAGGTAGGAATTTTAAAAAACAGTGTATAAGGGCTGTTACCAGTGTGGACGTATATCACAATCTGCTGACTAAAAGGTGTTTTGCTCGAGATAAGTGTCTAATAATGCTAATCTTCTTCTTCTTTTATCTCCTTTATGTGCTCCTAAGATATACGATATTACAAGCGCTATCACTGTGTTATCAAAAGAGCCATCAGGGGGCCATGGAACCAGGAAAGTCTTTGTACCTTCTGTCCATTCCTGATAATGTCTTTTTATCCTATCAAAGTCTCCTGAAAATGTGGAAATCATGTAGACTAAAGGAGTCCCTTTCTCTCCCTGCCTACTGGGGAAGATTTCTTAAAGAAAGGCATGACCTCACAATTTTTTCTTTTAATCTACCGGAAACTCTTACTATTCCTGTTTGTGGGGAAATACTTGTGGACTATAAGACAGACTACTCCATTTTGTTTAGCCTCATCTTCAGTTATCCCTAAATAAGCAAGTTGTGGGAGACTTGCAAGAGTTTCACACACACAACACACCTACACTCAAAACAGATGGATCTATATTTCATGAAATAAATCTACCTGGTATCCTAGTAGACCCAACTCTTACTATTCTTAAAGGCTCTTGTCCTAATGGAGTTAACACTAAAAAAACAGTTGGTGCCTCTGATAATGCAAGAGAACTCATGATCTATTCCACATGCTATAGTAATAACAACAAATCTACATTTTATAAATATAAATATATATTTTAGAAAGAAACTCACATGATATTTATACAACTTGTCAACTTTTTCTCTCTTTCTCTGATGTTTTCTTAATTCAAACTGTCAGGATAAACTTATAATATAATTCCTATTTGTTTCTCTAATAATTCGAAACTAAAAACATCCAGTCTGCCAATTTTAACTAAATACACATCTACTTCTCGGACAATTCCTAAACAAAGGTCTGTCAGGATCAACAAAACACATCTACTTCTCTCCCTCTCTGACGATTCCTAAATGAAGTTCTGCCAGGATTAACTAAATACACATCTCCGTTTGTAACAGGTGTGGATCAATACACAAGGAATCGATGATCTCCTTTTTTCCCTTCCTAATCTGTCCGTTGCAGACATCCCCAAGAACGGTACCCCGTCACCCAAAAAACAGATTTTTCGCCTCAACGGGCATCTGTCATTCTCGACAAATTGTGCGCGACTACATTAGTTGTCCGAAAGGGAACATCCCTGCGGCAGGCCTGAGCAAAAGGTATCTCCTGGCTGGCTCGCCACGATGTCTGGAAAAAATCCTTTAAGTAGCTAAAATCATTAATCACCACATGTGCAACAAAGGGAGGACAAGCAGGTTTATTGCATATCCACAGAATAAGATGTCTGGGAGAGTGACCGCATCATAGTAGAAGCACAAGTCAGTCTCAAATTACACACGCTGCGAGTCCATTCTTATACTACTATTTTTGGCAAACAGCCATAACTTCAATAAATATAATACTGTATAACAGGAAAAGCTTCCTGCTTTTATGTTCTGTACCGCCCAGTCTACACACATTTCCTCAAAGCACAGCTTACCTGTTTTCTTGACTCTAGCAGTCACTCTACCTATACAAATCTAAGTTTGGAAAGTCTTCTGCAGCTCTGAATTTCCTGCTAAATTTTCAAGTCACAAAAGTTCCCAGAAACACACATTATGAGGAAAAAAACGCTTGAAAGTCAGACCAGATTTAGACCTTTTTCAAAACAGGCTGTAGATTATTACCAGATAAATGCACAATTTATACATGCAGTTTAACCATACATTTAAACCGCCTCATACAAAATGTCCTTCTTTACACAATAACAAAGCTTCACAGTTTCTGGGTGAGAGACAGGTAAAACAGAATAATGAAAAGAATGATAGGCCTAAAGCTAAATTTGGGTTTTGACTTCTTTCAATGCCATAAGATATCTTTTAGTATGTTTTATCTTTGTATTGTCATTATATAAAAGAGGGACATATGTTAAGATGCGTGTAGATATGGGTTCACATAGTGCTGGGTCATTGATGCTACAGGGACTGGGGTTCGGTGTTATGAACTGAATCTTCAGGAGCTGTGGTGACAGTTTCTGCTAGGCAGGCAAGGGAGCTGGCTCATGAAAAATAAACTTGGTTTCAATGACAGCCTGGCTCTGGATGTTACTTCAATACAATCCAGATTTTCATAGATATCAACCGCACACATGTCCTTAAATTCCTCTTTTGTCCTTTTTTGGGGGGTTTCTCCTACAGCACCCACACTCTGATCACAAAAGCTATTATTCTTTAAAAAAAACTTTAAAGTGGCTTAGAACCAACTCATTACTTACCGTTACTTACCACTGGTTGGCTCCAAAGTCACTCTTGTTTCTTTACTTACCATTGGCCAGTTCCTTCGTTTCACCTCCGGCTTCCTCTTGGGCTTTGAGTCTTCATTGATGCCATGGAGCATGAACCAAGTACAGCTTCTTGTGGACAGTGTATTTCCACTGGCCGCAGGTTCCTGCAGATAGTCTCGTATTACTTTTGGACATGCACTTTTATTGAGTATATTTCCCAAAAGCAAGTTTTCTTCATCCTGTCAGTGTTTCCCCCACCACTCCACCCTTCATTGTTTTCAAACACCTCGTCTCTCTCCTGCTCTCGAATGTATTGACCCCCCAGAATATCCCCATGCTGTTTCTTGTCACATGTTGCACAGTGCAATGGGCATCTGTGCAACATGCCCGTGAAAAAACAGGCTATGACAAGGGCAACATTTGCAGCTTCACAGTGCTTTTTTTTTTTAACTTTAAGCCATATTGAACAGCAGCTCCAGACAATTTACCAATCTAACTCGGATGGATGACCAGCGCACCTACAAAATGAAGCGGCCACCACATCATAGGGTTTTTTTTCTCCTCTTTACCATTAGAAATGTTGTACAGTTTCACTATAACCATTGGCAAAATCCAGTAGGTCACAAAGGTGAGGCCTATTGGCTATGTCTGTGGTTGGTTGTATTTTTAGCACTGTCTGAGGTGCAGAAGTGAATGCAGAAAATAGATGACAAATTAGTGAGCACACAGTTTTGATGTGAAACCAACATAGGAAAGCAAAGAGATTGTCATTGTACATTTTCATTCTGTGTGTATTTCTTCACAGGGGTAGGGGCAAGCTTTGAGACACTGAATATTTGTGTGGGGCACAGAGTTTAGAACCTGATATCGCTACTAGGGTTTGGAACCCTTAACCCAAAGTATAGGGACACATCTAAGGCGTGTCCCATTGGGGAGTCGCCTGAGATGCCCCCCCCCCCCAAGAAACATGTGGTTCCACTTACACCTGCATGAGTGGAGTGGAAGTGTAACATAGAGCAGACAGAAGAGATGTCATGTCTTTTAGATGTGCGCAATGTGAATAATATTCAGTGCTATGAGCAAAAAGAAAGAGTGTGTTCAATGTCACCTTCACAATGATTCTTTATCCATGTGCAAATTGTTCTTGATATTGTTTTTCATGTACACTGTTCAATAATCTTGTTATTTTTTTTATAAATACAAAACCCACATCAGAGTCTCTCAAGAATTATTGACTTGGCTGTGTAGGAGGAGTACAGGGACCAGACTGGTCACCTTCATAGCCTGTACACTCTACATTACCCAGAGGCAGGCCAAATATACAGGAAAAATAGGTATAGGAAAATATAGCAAATGTGATTTAAATTTCTGAAAGAGTCTTACGTCTTTGTGAGAAAAAAAAACACCTGTGGAAACACCATAGGAATTGTTCATTTGTATTCCTCATTTTAATGTAAAAAGTAATTAAACAAACTACATTGGACTACGCTTCGGTTGCTAAGTATTTCTACTGCAGACCTGCACTGTTTTTACATTTACCCATTCAAGCAAAAACAATGTGCCATGCTAGGATACTTAGTATTTGTATAGCACATGTGTGCCATTAGTACGGCTTCATGGAGCTATGGCTTTCTGAAGGATACATTTTTGCTCAGAAGTATTTTATGTTTTCTCCTGCATGCTCTCCTTTGGTAGGATTGAAGGGGCTACTGTGTGTTCCAGTGTCCACGTCTGCTCATTTTTAAGTCTCGCCTGAGACAGCGCTTTAGCGCTGCTCTGGCGAGACTTATAGTAAGCGAGTTTTGGAAGTGCAAACAGTGGCTTTTCAGGCCTCCAAGTACAGTGCATGTGCGTCGGCCGGGCGCGTGCACCATTTGGAGGCCTGAAAGCACTCGTTTGCTTTCACTTTCGCGGGCCGTACGGCCGCTTTGATGTGATCGCGATCGCTTGTTTTTCTTTTCGTGTGCTTGTTTTTGTTGTTGTCACATTTCTTTTGCACTTTGCACCCATCTACTCGTCTACCGGTAAAACACATTGACATTTACAACACTAATAGCTCCAACTCTCAGAAATTCGACACCAATTTGCATTGTAAATGCTTGTTTTTTAACTCCGACACAAGCTGGTTTCAGGTTGATTCGCGCGATCAGTGGTGGGTGCAAATGTCGCTGTGCTTTGCTTTACGGACACTCTGCTGCAGCGGTACCTGCTTACTAAGCCCATTGTCTCCCGTAGTGTCTACTAGTCCCTGCCAGTTGCCGCCATTGCATCCTCCTCCCTGACCGCGGTTGTTATTAGCGGCAGTGCTAGAGTCCAGCACCACCGCAACCTGCAATCCCCGCCGTCGCAGCCCCTGAGGCGGCGCGGCATGGACACATACTCTCCTTCCTCATTAACATTTTACCGGGCAGGCAGCCCCCGCCGAAGGATGATGGTGCCCTGCTTCCCCCAGCCCCGTCGCCTCCTCCCACGCTCACCGAGAGTGCCCCGCTGGAGCTTGAGAAGGACGCCTTTGCTAGCTGCCTGCCAGCCCTGCAGGCTGTGGTTAGGACCCCACTGCGCGCAACATTGGCCACATAAACTCCTTCACCCGGGGCATACCGCTGGCCGCCACCATGCCCTTCTGCAGGCAGCAGTCGGCGGGACCCATGGCCTGCTGGACCCCGGAGCAGCTGGTGGGGAACGTCTCCCTGAAGTTGCACTAGTAAGTTGCGCACATCCACCCCTGTCCCCGAGACCGATTACATTTCAAATGCTTGTTTTTTTTAACGAGCGTTGCGCGGCTTAACAAACGTATTTTTTTAAACCGCTGCAACGTCATGCTTTAACTTGCAATATTTCTCTTGTTTTTGTGTTCAACATCGTTACAATCCGCACGTTAACTTTAAAATGGTGCCCATAAACCTATTATTAGCAGTTCGGTGGCTTCTAACATAGCCAAAGGTGCTTTTTCCTTCTCCTCCTTTCCATGTGTGTAGGCAATTAAACACAAAAGGAAGGCGGTGGCCACCTTTACATGGTTGCCGGCTATGCAGCTTTTACGTCGGTTATACCTTTAAACACGGACGTCGCCGCCTTGCTTTTCTATCTGTTTACTTCTCTAACTTTCACAGCACGCTTTAGCTTTTAAAATATAAAGTTACAGCGCAGCGTGCCGCAAATGCAAAAAGCAACAAAAAATGCTAATTTCAGACTTGTAATAGGCTCTGAACTCATAACAATCACATGAACAAAATATAATTATTTTGATTAACTCTATATTGTGACACTTAAGCAAGTCCTTTATTGGTTTGAACTGCTCGTAATAGTACTTCCGGGCTTGATTCGTGACTTATGCCGTGCTCCCCAGTGATGCAGCATGCCGTGTTAGAGCAGCAGGCCCAGAGCACCCGAGGTCCGGGCCAGAGCAGCCGACGCCATGAAGAAGAGCCACTCCAAATCAGCGACCCTGACCAGGCTCTTCAGGAAGAAGCAGGCCACCGACAACCTCTTTACCCCAAATCCACCCTGGATCTTACCACAGACTTCCAGCAAAGTAGACAGGAATTCCTACGTTCAGTATAACATTTATTGTAAATTCCGCTGTTACAGTCGCAAACCGTTCTTACTTTTTAAATAACATATGCTCCAGTTTGCGTTTCAACCCTTGTGAAGTTTTCTGCGGTCTCCTTCGGCGGATTTTGGTCTTAAATGATTTTCTTTTGCTTAATTGTGTTTGTTGGCCTCGGTCGTCTCCGAGCTCTCAATGTTTCTTGGTCTATGCCCAAGCAGTTAGTTAATTTCCGGTATATGTAGTCCCACTTTCATAATTAGAACAAGCATTTGCAATGCAAAGGTCTCGCATTTACGTGAGTTTGAGCTATTGGCATTGTAAATGACAATGCGTTTTATTTATGCTTCAAAAACCAAAACATAAGGGAGGAGCCTAGCGCGCAACCAAGATGGCCGCGTAGGCTTGTGGCTCCCGAGGGCCTCCGCAACCTCCCACGTCTATCCTGTCATAATCCTGATTTTTTCGACGGGCTTTTGTTTATGATCTTGCGCCAAGGTGCCACTCGTTTTCCAAATCGAAATTGGACTCCGGGAACCGGTTTTTTGGCGATTTGAATTTTGCGGCCTTCTCCGGCCTTGGTTCCGAACTCGGGTTGGTGAGGTGCCCGGCTGCGAAGTGAACAACAGCGGCATGCCAGGCTGGGCCTGCCCCGGACCCCGTGCTTTCACTTTCGGTTCCGAGTTGATCTGCTGAAACTGATGTGGGACATTGGGAGAGCTGCGCCGAGGACGGAGTGCAAAGCCTAGTCTTGAACTGTAAACGGGCCTATTTCAGTTAGCGGCCCGGATCTCCTGGCCTTCCTCCGGGTGCTGGAGGGTGCTGACCATGCTGATCGCTGACGATGACGACGAGAGTGGATGGCGACAAACTGAAACCCAAATCTACCCGGAGGGGAGCCTATTCCCAGGCCAACAATATGGACCGCTATGCGCAGCCAAAGGGATCCCCTAGTGGATCACGTAAATCGCCTGAGCCGCCCAAGGAGGCCTCGGGCGCATCATCCGAATTGACTCTGCTGGATGTCATGGGGGCCATTGAGGAGATGAAGGTGACTGTGAACCAGCAATTGGATACTCTGGCGAACAAATTGGACTCGGTGCTGATTGATGTCACCTTGGTCAGAGCGGACCTGTCGAAAACCAATGACCGGGTCGACTCATTGACTCAAGCGGCGTCGAGCTTAACGGTAGATGTGGCCGCTTTGCAGACGACGGTGCGGAGGTTGCAGCTCGCCAGTGACCTGACTGATCGTCGCCTTGAGGACTCCGAAGGCAGGGCCAGGTGGAATAACGTCCGCATTATCGGCGTGCCCGAACGGTCGGAGGAGTCTGCTGTGGATCTTTTTGTGGAGGATCTAGTGGTGACTCATCTAGCACCCAAAGGGCTGAGCAGGTTCTTCGCTGTGGAACGGGCCCACAGGATTCCAGGGGGTGCGCCTAAGGTGGGTGCCCCCCCGCGGCATATTATTGCCCGACTTTTTAATTTTCGGGACAGAGACGCTATCCTGCAGGCGTCGAGGGTGGCTGGGCCATTACAATTTGAGAACTCTAATGTTAGCTTTTACCCAGACTTTACGCAAGCGGTTCAAAAGCAACGGATGGGATTCTCGGCCATCAAACGGCGCTTGAGAGACATGGAGCTCAAGTATGCGATGCTATTCCCGGCTAGGCTGCGGGTCGAGTTAGATGGTCGCTCACACTTCTTCGACCGGCCGGAGGCGGTGGGAGAGTGGCTGGATGCCCTGCCCAAGGAGTCGGGATCGGGAGAATCGGATGGCGGAGAGGGTTTGACGGAGTAGGAATGGAACTGTGATCCTGGCGATGGACTGTACTGGTAACGTTTTGCACCTGTGGCTGCACTGGACTCCAGTTTGTAACGCCTTGCCCCGTGGTATTTGGAGGTTGTGGGGGGCTTGCTGGGGCCCTTTCCTCCTTCTGGGGTTTTTCTTGTCCTTTTTGTAGTGAATTTTATATTGGGGCGACAGGCACACTGCATGTTGGGGGGGCTGTTCGGGCTCACGCAGGGGTGCAGGGAGGGGGGAGTTTTGTTGGGGTTGATGAGGTGGGGTTGGGGTTTGTTTGTTTGTTTCACAAGGCGGGGTAATATTTTCTGCTGTGCTATTATGATTGTGCTCCCCGGGAGGGGGATAGTTTGTGCTGGGAGGGATGGGGGGTAAGGGGCTGAGACTTCTTTCCTGGAATGTGAATGGGCTGGGGGACAGGATAAAGCGGGGGGTAGTCCTGCAGTTCTTGAAACGTATTTCGCCTGACATTGTGTTCTTGCAGGAAACGCACCTCATAGGGAACTCTTTCCATGCCATGAACAGACGAGGATATCGCCTTCTGGCCCATTCTGGTTTCACCTCTGGCTCGAGGGGAGTGGGCATTTTAGTCAGGACCTCTCTCCCGTTGGTAGTGGATGAGGTGCTCCACGACGACAGAGGGCGCTACACTGCGCTGGTGGGGAGGTGGGAGGGCAAGTTGATTTCGCTGGTCACGGTCTACGTGCCGCCGGGCCTGCAGACGGCCACCTATGCTGATTTGGGGCGCCTGCTGCTTGGGCTCCCGGGGGGGGGGTGTTGGTCCTGGGGGGGGACTTTAACGCTGTGGTTTCCGGAGTTGAGGATCGACACCCCCCTAGGGACCTCCCTCGGGCCCAGAACTGGCTGGGGGGCTTTCTGGATACCCTGAGACTGATAGATTGCTGGCGGTTGAAACACCCTGGACAAGCCCAATATACCTTCCACTCCGGGGCCCACGGTAGTCTTTCGAGGCTTGACTATATGCTAGTGCCTGCGGCCCAAGCGGGGATGATCGGGGAGGTGCGACATTTGGCACGCGGTATATCTGATCACTCCCCCCTTTTGTTACACCTAGATATCGCCCGGGGGGCGGAGGGGAGGGTGGCGCCGATCAACCCCTGGTACCTACGAAACCCCACGATTCGTGCAGACCTGGTTAAGTCTCTGGAACACTATTTTAATGACAACGTGGGGTCGGTGTCTTCCGCCATCTCCCTTTGAGAGGCCTTTAAGACGGTGCTCCGGGGCCAGGCCCTATCTCTCATTTCCCACACCAAAAAATGCGAGGCGCAGGAGGTTGTTCGGCTAGAAAATGAGATCACCGAGTTGGAGAGTGATTTGGAGCAAGGTGTTACGGATGACAGATTGCATGTGCTGGAGCTTAAGCAGGCCGACTATAAGGCGCTGGTTACTGAATCTGCTAGGAGTATGAGCAGGGAGCAACAGGGGCGTTTGTACGATATGGGTGATAAGGCCGGGAAGTTGATTGCCTGGTTGGATAAGAAGGAGAGAGCGAGTCGAGTGGTACCGGAGGTTGAGAGGGTGGACGGTGTGCGTGTGACGGACCCCGGTGATATTGTTGATTGCTTTGCGGAGTATTTTTACGGGGTCCACTCTCCGGTCTCAGAGCGATCGGAGGAAGACTCTCGACTGCTGCTTCGAGACATTACTCTGCCTTCCCTATCTGATGAGGATAAAGTATTGATGGATGCGGCCCTGTCGCCAGATGAGATTGCTTTGGCCATTCGCTCTATTGCCTCGGGTAAGGCCATGGGTCCTAACGGACTTCCCATCGAATTATATAAGTTGCGCCCGGATGCGATTGCGCCGTATCTCCGGGACATGTTCCTTGAGGCTCAGGCGGCGGGCTCCCTCCCTTCTGACCAACGTCTTGCTACTATTGTTGTTATCCATAAGGAAGGGAAGCCGCGGGATCGGTGTACTTCTTACAGGCCTATCTCTTTGTTAAACGCAGAGCCCAAAATCCTCGCCAAGGTACTGGCCAATCGTCTGACCCGGGTTGTGGGCGACCTGATTCAGCAGGATCAATCCGGTTTTATACCTCATCGCAATACCGCTTTGAACCTGCGGCGACTGCATGGCGTCCTTGCTCGCGCGCCATTCATTCGTGAGCCGGCCATCTTGGCGTCCTTGGACGCTACCATGGCGTTTGACACCTTGGAATGGCCGTACATCTGGGCAGCATTGGCGAAGTTTGGGTTTGGCCCGGGGTTTATCGGTTGGGTGAAATTGCTCTATGACAACCCACTGGCACAGGTGGTGGTCAACGGACGGGTGTCGGCTCCCTTTCCTTTGGGTAGGGGCACCCGACAGGGATGTCCGCTGTCGCCTCTTCTCTTTGCTCTGTGTTTGGAGCCCCTTGCGGAGTGGTTGCGGTGGCACCCCTCGATGCGTGGCCTTAGATGGACGCTGGAATACGAGGATCGTGTCTCCCTATATGCGGACGATATCCTCTTGTATCTTGCATCTCCGCGCAAATCGCTCATTGTATTGGTGGATGTGTTGAGCTCCTTTGGTCGCAACTCCGGATTGGTCATTAACTGGGCTAAGTCTTGTGTATACGTTCTTTCCGGGGAGGCCCCCCCCCTTCCGCGGGAGTGCCCTATCCAGATTGCGAAGTCGGGGTTCACGTATTTGGGAATTTTCATAACCCTGGACCCGGTGGCCCGGTATGAACGGAATCTTCTCCCCCCCCTTCAGCGCCTAAGGGCGGATGTGGCGGGTTGGCGGCGGCTGCCGCTCCCGCCGCTCGGCCGGGCAGCATTGTTCAAAATGATGTCGCTGCCACGCTTTTTGTACGCCCTGCAGAATACTATGGACGTAGTGCCGGCCCGCTATTTTCGGGAGGTGGAGTGCCTACAGCGTCGATTGTTTTGGGATGGGCGGCCGCGGATTGCTCTTGCCAAGCTAACCCTACCGTGGTATGATGGGGGGGTCGCCCTCCCTGACATTAAGCGATATTACTGGGCCTCCCAGTTGGCTGCCGTCAATCACGGGATGTATGGGCCTGCTTTGAACCCGGCTTTTGAGATGGATAAATTGCTACTGCCAGGCAGAGACTATAATCGAGCACTATACTCGGGGTCCCTGGATGCGCGGTTGACGGGCCCGACGTGGGTCGCGGTGCAGGTGTGGCATGCAGCAAATGCGGCGATGGGGTGGAGGGATCGCTTGACTCGGGCCACGCCATTGTACGCGTCCCAACGTTTGGGTTATCTGTATACTACGAAAGGCTTTGAGAAGTGGGATACGATTGGTATCAGCACGGTAGGGGATCTCTGGACGAAAGGCAAATTTAAGACTTTCGACATGCTGAAAACTGAATATCAGATGGATGATAGGGAATACTTTCGGTATGCTCAGGTTCATCATGCCTTGTGTTCCGTGTTCTTGGACGTGGCGGCTATTCCAGAGCATTCCCCGTTGGAGGATAGAGTATTGGACGGCTATGTGCCGGATAGCACCATTTCGCTGATTTATAAGAAGCTTATCAATGATCGAATGGGTTTGCTGGCCTCATTGCGGGAGACATGGATTGCCGACGGTTTAGAACTGGACAACGAGGATTGGGTGTCAGCGGTGGCCTCCCCGAAAGAGGTGGCTATCCCAGCCCGATTGCGGTTCGTCCAGCTTAAGATACTCCATAGAGTGTACGTCACGGGGCCTGGTTTGATGCGTATGGGGTATTCGGTGGATGGTTTGTGTAAGCGAGGCTGTGGACTACTGGGGACTTTCCTCCATATCCTGTGGGAGTGTCCGGAGGTGACTCGGTTTTGGTGCAGAGTGCATGCGGTGTTAGAAGAAGTCACGCATGTTGCCTTGTTGCCGGAGGCACGAAGATGTTTGTTGAATGTCTGGGAGCCGACTGATTACAATGTGACGCAGACGCAATGGGTGACTCTGGGCTATATGGTAGCGAAGCGTGACATTGCACAATTGTGGGGCTCCCAGAGGCCACCAACGGTCTCCGCGTGGAAAGAACACATGGACTGGTGTATGTTCAGAGAGAAAACGGTGTATGTGGCGAGAGGCAAGCCTGGGAAGTGGATTAAGGTGTGGGGTCCCTGGAACTCCTATCGTGGAGGTATTTGCGCCCCGCCCCAGACGCGTGAGATGGATGCCGCTCTGTCTCCCTAGCCCGCGCATTCCTGTATGCTCTTGCGACATGCGAACTTGTTTCTTCTGCCTTGCCCCCCCTCCCCCTCTGTCTACCCGGGTTGATTTCCTCCTTCGATACGAGGAGCACATGTTACTGCCATTAACTGCCTCTGCCTTGTATGTTTGATGTTTTTCGTTTCTCAAAAATATGAAACCTTTCTTGTTTGTTTATGGACTGTGGCTGCGGCCGACTGCGATGATTAGCACTCCAGTAACTTTTTTGTTGCTTCATCGATGTGAATGTTCAGCTGTACCTAGGTTTACACTGCGTTTTAGCGGCCGGCCTGTTGGTTGTAGGCCCATACTTGTATCTCTTCGAAATTGTAATAAAGGTTTTTCAAAAAAAAACAAAAAAAAACATAAAAGGCATTGTCATTTACAATGCCGATAGCTCAAACTCGCGTAAATGCGAGACCTGTTGCATTGCAAATGCTTGTTCCAACTTCTTATTCCGTGGGCCATTCGTGTCACCCTGTGTGTTGACAATTGAACCAATTTAACAATACACATGAGCCTCTACTTCTCCTCGACTTCTTACTTCTCACCTGCAGGCCAACCTCACTTTTCCTATAGGCACACAGCACCTATGGAGAGTTGATGTGGCCTTACCACCAGAGTCCACTTTGGATGTGGGGAACTAGGTTTGAGTCCCAGCGTCAGTAAACATCCTGTGATTCTGGGCAAACCACTTAATGTCACGGTGCCTAAGAATGACCTTGTGTAATGTAACCGGTGCTCATGTAAAGCACCTTGATGCCATTGGGTCGAGTTTGCACTCTATAAGACTGCAATAAATAAATAAATACACAAGCAATTTTAATGTGGTATCCTAAAGGCGTCATGTTGTGGAATGGGTGTCAATTGAAGTGGTGCCCCCTCAGTGACGTAAGCGTAACAACAGCACCTGTGGGGGGCAGGGCGAGCTCCAGGGACTCCCTCCATGTACTTTGTAGGGGGGTGGGCTCAATTTTCGTTACCACTGTGCCCCCTGTGCCATGGTTAGCATGGATTTACCTAAGTTTGCGTGGTCAGTGTAGGTTTATGTTCTACACACTGTTATTATAGTAAGTTGTGGTTGGGCGTAAGTGGACCGTGAGGTGTTCTGCACATTTTAGAGATAGTGGTGATCCATGTGTGTGGTTAAGTAGTGGTGGCAGCGTTTGATGCTGTCCTCGGGTGGTATGTGTGAGTGTGAATGTTTTGCGAGATAGGCATAGCGGAGTCTGGAGTATTGTGGCGGAATCCGTTCAGTGGGATGTGTTAGGGAACACTTTACCTAGGGATGCACAGTGTTCTGTGGGGATAAATACTACGAGAGAAGGATGCGGTGTGTGGAGTGTACGGTTGGCACTGATGGTCTACGTAGTGCAGCTGTCAGTTTCGGAGGGTTTTTGTGCTGTTGTTGTTGGCGTGATATAGCTTCGTTCGTTCCACGGGTGTGATGCGTTTTCTTTTTTCCATTTTTGATGTAGAAAGTTGTAGAAACTGTGGCAGAAGCATAGCTGAGTGGATGACGTTCTACATGTGAGGATGTGTGTGGTCCGTCGGCTGCGCTGCCGCCTCTGGTGCAGAAAACCAGGGTCCGAGCCTCGAGGTCGCGTCCACATCCTGTGATTCTGGGCAAATCACTTCATCTCCCCGTGCCTGAATGTGTAATGTAAATACGGTGCTCGTGTAAAGCGCTCCAATACCTTCGGGTCGAGTTCGCGCTATATAAATATGCAAAAAAAAAAAAAATGGTGGAGTGTGGATGGTGAACGGTTGATGAGCGGTATCGGCCATGTATGAATCTGGGTTGTGTTGATTTCCATGTTTCCTGCTCGTCAAGTGCGTGAGTTTACAAAAGTGCGTGGGGTAGGTGTGTCGCGATTAGCAGGGAGGGTGGTTTTGGTAGGTGATGCAGGACTTGGGGACTACAAACCGTTGGTGGGGTAGCATGACGTCTACGAGATGCCCAGTGGGCCCAGTGACGTAGCTCAGAATTTCCTGAACAGTTGAAAATATATGAATGCCAGTTTAGACCCCGCGGTGGTTTTAGTATAATTTTGAAAATCAATACAATCGTCAGTCTATTTGGCAGGTATGGGGTAAACCGGGGTACGGTAAAAGGAAATGTGGGCAGTGTTTATGAAAGGAGCAGGTTTACGGCGCCTCGAAGCGCCCTTGCTATCAGCAACCTGAACTAGGAAATAGCCGCAGACGGAAATGCATGTTTATTGAGACCTAAATTATTCTTAAGAGCAATAAATGTTGGCTGCGGATGTTGGTTGCACCAATACTTAATGTGCCTGTGTTATGCAAGGGTTATTGCAGGATCCGTAGTCGGAACCTAACAATCTAATGCCATTAAGATAAGGGGGCGGGCCCAAGAGGCTGGACGTGAAGCAATCTGCATCCCGACCTCCCCGGGCCGCGGCAGACTCCGCGGAGCCAGCAATAATGGCATTTCCTAGCCCTGTGCATCGTGACCGTGGTATCAGCCAATCAGAGACGTCTTAGGCCGCATTGAAGGTTTTATGCAACCCTGTGCAGCGTGACGGTGATATACCCCAATCAGAGATGTCTCATTCCGCACAATGAATTGTATATGCCCTCCTGGGTGTGCAATGGCAAAACAAACCACGTTACACAATTAGAGCGCGCCGACGTCCACGAATGATTGAACTTGTCCCTGTAGAGCACCCAGGGGAACTCGTTCAATTATGAACAATTTGTAAAGTGTGCGATGCTAATAAAATGCTTTCATGCAAGGTCTCTCAGTTACTCTCTGCTATGCAGGCAGGACACAGACAATTACACACAACATGCGGAAAGAAGCACGCCTTCAGTGCACAGGAGAAGGGTCACATTCAGGGGATGAGATGTAACACGCACAGGTTTCGTTTTCTTAGCATTTTTTACGCGATTCAGAGGCGCGCGTTAGACCCGGGGCACTGTTGGGTCTGTGCCTTTGACGCACTTTGCCTGTTTCAAATTTCAGTTAACCAGTTGCATATGGTTTCTGCTGGGCCCTGTTGTGTCATGGTGTATTACAGACTGGACAATAAATGAGCAGCGCGGAAACAGGAGAGGGTTAAATAAAATGCCGAATGAAAGCAGCGGCGCTATTGAGCACCAGTAACCCGGGCCAAGATGCAGGTGTCTCCGATACTTAATTAAGGAATAAATCACCAAAAACGGGCAATCGAAACCACGCCTCCAGTTTCCAAAGCTCTATCTTGACCATTCTGGGTGCTCAGATGTTTACATCTTTTAGATCCCTAGATAGCAATACGCCTATAACATGGGATTGTTCTCAGTGTGGGAAATCTGAAATCCCAGAGTTAGCTTATATTTTCAAAACCACATTCTGCAAATGCATTTTTTTCTACACTGGAAAAAAAAACATGTCAATACGAGGCAATCCATGTGCCTTCATCCCGCACAGCCATCCCTTGATTTATCTACAGCCTGGCTTATGCATTGATGGTGAAAAATGCATAGCAAGCATTTGTGAGTGTCTTCAAAGGATTAGTGCGAGCCCCCAACATCTGCAATGGGCACCGCGATCAAACTCCTCCAGGGAACACCCAGGTTCCGAATCCTATTGGGCACAGAATGTATTGAGATGTTACTCCCGCCTGGCAGAATATCCCCACTCGCATAGGCCATCGATGCACCGAAAAAACTGCAGAGGCTGTTTCCGCATAAAGGCTCTGGTATTTGCAGCCGCAGCTGACTTCTTTTGCCAAGTGAAGTTTATCTTAGTTGAGCAAAAGTAGCTTACAACCTCCAAAAATATAAAACACTGAATGCCAATAACTCAAACAATTGAAAAACTATTTCATGCATAATGCTCAGGACAGATTTTTAATGGTGCGTTTTAGGCTCAATCTTTTACCTTATTTATTGGCTGACCCACCAGGTTTTATATCACCGATTGAGCAGAAGGGTGCCTGCGGCTACGACAATAGGTCTCCACAGGACACCCTACATTTTGTACTTTTGTGTCCCTTTTATTCAATGCCTAGGCGCAGATTCCTAGTAAGAATCTTAAAGCAAGCGAAATTAGCACACGCTAAAGATGCATTAACTTTTTTGCAAAAAGCGGCCGACCCCCTGACACTCTGTAGTATTATGAATTTTATCAGAGTTGCGGTACGACTAAGGGCAACTAGAGAACCAATCTGATTGTCTTTTAAAATGAAATGTGTTGTTGAGTTTTCTTTCTACTAAATATGTAGTAGCAGTCAGGTTTCTGCATAATGATTTAATTGTATTTTAATTGCCTGTATATGTGTGCTTTTATGATGTTTTTTAACCATCGAATAAAGAAATAGTGACTGACTGAAAAACTATTTGAATCTAGTTAACCGGAATTTCTGACATAATCAAAACTAAAACACACGAATGTACACTGAGATTGTTTAAAATGCTACATATACATTTCACCCGAGTACTGTTTACTATTGAGCACACAACTCTAGTAAATTCTTCCCGCCCGTTTTTGCACATTTTTACCTATCTAATTATCACATGCCTTTTTCTGGTGTTTTTTTATATTAATTTTACAACGCAGAAAAATGCCGGAAAACAAAAAAAAATGTTTTTTGTGGCTTGCACGGTTCCCAGTAAGTTTCTTTTTGGGGTGAAGCCTACGTTTGCATTATGCAGTTTTACTGCGCCTTAAATGAGGGCTTACCTCAGCACGAGAAGTAAAACCATTGTACCATGGTATATAAAATCCATCATCTTGGTGAAAGTTGGAGAAATTCATTGGCCATGCGTTTGTATTTTGCGTGCCACTCAAAATAATCCCTAAATGTCTGGTGAAAGACATTTGACCTCTTCTTATGTATTTGCAGTGGTGAGACTGGCTCATCTCGGTGGTTGCTGAATATGCGATAATAACAATGGCGAACGACTACACGTAAAATAAGATGCGACGAACACTGTCCTATTCAACATTCTTAAAGTGTCTTGTTGGATCTATTCTGAAAAAATGGATCATTATATTTACAGTCGTGCTCCATCAAACCTACCAACGTCGGAACAAAAGGCTACGCCTCTGCTGCACGGGCTCGGTTCTTGTCTTTTGTGTTGCTGTTTTATATAGCGCTAACTTGACCCTAAGGTATCCGAGCGCTTTATATGAGCCACAGTTATGTGTCACGAGGATGCATTTATTTATTGGTGGGCACAGTGAGATTAAGTGACCTGCCTTGAATCAGAAGATGTTGAGCTGGAACCTGGTCTCACAGTTCCAAAGTCGGCAGTTCTGACCGTTAGGCCACATTTCCAGGAACTGAGAAGTCGTGTAGCATCTAGCAGCCCCTACTAAACATTTAACACTTTGTTAGCCGGGCGCCACAGTGCTCGGCATGTCTGTGCTCATGCCATGAAGCCCGGGAGGGAAACGACCAGCCCGGCTGATTTGTCCCAGCAGAGACAGGGCTAATGGTCCTGTTATTATCGGCGGATGCTTCAAACAAAACGCGTTTATTCGCTGGCTATTAATCCCATTGATGCCTAATTGACTATCTATTAACATTCAACAGTACATCAAACGGCCGCTGAATAAACTTGTTAGCATTTCTAAGAAGGGAGGGCGCCAGGCCTTCCAAACAGTCATCAATTTCCTTATCGGGCCTATTTAGGGCTGCCCTTCACTCCCCAGAGGTAATTATGTGCCGTCCTAAAGGGGTCAGGCGAGGGGAGGCGCCTATTGTGTCACCTGCTCGGCCTGGGGACAATGCCGTCCCGGAGCAGTCGAGGTGCGAGCTCCCCGGCCTGCAGGCTTTGATCGGGTCCGGCCTCTCCGGAGGGTGCTGGCGGTGCTGCCAGACCGCTGGCGCCATGCTCTTCTTCGCCGTGGGTGCCATGCTGCCCGGATCTCCCTCTCGCACCCGCGTGAGACTTTGGTTCGTGGACGACTGAGCGCGGCTCCGAGGTTCACGGGGACAAAATGGCGGGAAGCTGGGTGTGTGGCCTTAGCGTTACCCTAAGTGATAGAGATGACGCAGTAGACATTTTCGGTATGAATCTTTAACTACAAAGTCAGAGGTTGATTAGTGTGTATGTGAGGTTCAGTCTACTGCAAGAAACAAACACAGCACTACAAGAGACGCTAGAATGGGGTTCAAGCATCTCACCGAGGGGTGTCCAAGTGCAGTTAATGCCCATTCAAGCATGCTTCCACCTCGCAGAACCTTACAAAGGCATTACCATGGTTATGTTTTTCAGTATTTTTGTTACAGCGGGACTCTTAGAGAAGTGTGGTTTATGGCTGTGAATATCACAAGATGACTAATGTTTGAAATGCACGTTTTGTTGCTGACAGCCAGCATGGTGATGGTAATTCGATGTAGAGACGAGTCGGTGATGGTTGTAGAATATCCGGGACCTTTGTCTTCAATGAGAAAGAACACCGGGGCCCCAGTAAGCTTTTTTAGTCGTGACTCAGTTCACTCAAGACTGGTGAGGAAATACCTGTCTTGTCTCTGTGGAAACGAATCAGTGGAAATATTTTTTGCACCTTCACTAGCTGAATGTTTCTGTTGTCACACGCCAATAGAGCTTGTTTAGGGGGCGACTTCCGGTTTTTGAAGTAAAAATGGCTGTATTTTATCTATCCCCTGCCTGATATTACCTCTGTTTCATAGAAGTCAATAGAGAAAATACTTCCATCGATTTTTTACTCAAAATCTCCCACTTGCCTGCTGTAAAATGTTGGCATGTATGTGTTTGGGATATGCTGGGGGACTTTCCCTGAATTTGTAAGAGAAAGTAGAGGGGTGGGAAAGTAGCTAGTAAGGATTGAAGAATCTCCAATTTGTATTTTTTTTAAATTGTGGTAAAACACCTTAGATTAAAGCATGGTGTGTAAATGCTTGTATTGAGGGAATTATTAGAGGTGTCGGGCAAGTCAGGAGTAAAGAGAAGAGGGACATGGGGTCAGTTTTTGGGGAGCTGAATAGGTAGGGTGATGCACATTATAGGGTAGCTGATTTGAGTCACAGAATGATGTTCAACTGGACCTCTGTGGGTAAAGGTGGATAGTTTATTAAAATTCATGGGAAGAGTAGGCCAAATGTTAATGGAGGGATTTGGGCACGAGAGGGGTGTTTGCTGATTTGTCCCAATGACAGAAATCGTGAAATAGAGGTAAGAGGTAAAGTCTTAAGCAGAGAGAGAGAGGAGATGTATACAGGTGCACAAGGAAGAGTATTGATTGTGCCGCCAAGACATTGCGGGCTAGTGGATAATGAATAGATGTAGCAGCCTCGTTTTCATTCAAGAACTGGCACTGTGTTGACTGTGTTCACTGCTTACTCCTCCAAAGGGCTAATCAATGCATGTACTATAGCAGCAGGATAGTGACAAGCACTGCCTCCAAGCATGTGTCTGCCTTATGTTTTACTAGCATCACCGTGAGTCACAATTGAAGCGGGGGATTACAAAACAGATTATCTACTCAAAGACCACCAGATAAACACCTGACCTTCCAAAGCACTCCAACTTTCAGGAGTTTTTTTTAGGTCTCGCCTGAGCTAGCGCTTTAGCGCTGCTCTCGCGAGAGCTTTTGTAAAAGGGGGATCTGGAAGTGCAAACTAGTGCTTTTCAGGCCTCCAAATACAGTGCATGTGCGCCGGGCGCGCGCACCATTTGGCAGCCTGAAAAGCACTGCCTGATCACTTTCGCGCGCGGACACAGCCACCATCTGTCTCCTCCTTCACGGGTCATTAAGTTGCATTCTCCTCTGCCTCCGCCCGATCACTTTCACTTTCACTTTCGTGGCTTGGCTTGTTCTAGTGTTTAGTCTTCCGTTCTGACAGCACATAAAGTAGATATATAAATAGGTGGCAAATATTTAGCAGGATTATTACCGTTTGTCAACACTTAGATTCAACATCTTTCTGGTTTTCGAGCTGCTGTTATTTTGAAAGTGAACATGATAAAATTAAGCTCCAATTTGTTCGATACTAAGGCCGCATCAGCAAGATAGCTACCGGTTTTGTTTTTTGAAGGTAAATTTCCCACGCCTGGGTATCGGGTTGCATTTATCAATCCTAAACTTGCATGTTTCCACCACTAAGCTGTTATTTGTTCAGCTGGATGACTTTTCATTCCTTTGTCTTGGGTAAATAAAACCATGAAAAAAGTATACATTTTATAGTTGGCCTGTTACTAGTAGCATAATATGTTTTTATACAGGACTGTATTTCAAACTGGCAATTGCTTTGCAAGCCTCTCGGACCCCCATCCTGTTAAGAGTATGATTCTTAAGGCTTTGGTTTTCTGTAGAACCCCAGTTTTGCGTTTAATTTTTTTTTATTTCTCTTGGTAGTAAACTCAAACCCATAGATGTACCCCTCACCCAGAGATGGCTTTCTTGTATTGAACTGTAATTGGGGGATTATTGATGGCTTAATTTGTAGGCGTTATTTTAGATAAAATACTTAACCTACAGTGACTCTGTGCTTAATAGCATATCTTTCCTAATGAGACTGTTGCATGGAATCAGTCCATTCATGCCAAAGCCAGACCAGAATGCCTTACTACAATCCCCTGTTCTCTTAAGACTTGTGTGACAAATTGGCGATGCCCTTTTTCCGACCTGCAAAATGTGCACCCTGTACCGGTAGAAGGTAGCTGTGCATGACAATTTCACACTGGGGAAAAAAACTTCGAGTGAACGTTAGATTTATTTTCAGGATGTTCTATATTGATGGCATAATTGTACATACAGCTAGCTTACTTGACTTAAACAAAGAAAAACTTTGTAGGGCACGGATCTCTGGAGCTCAGATTCAGTCTTGGACCCGCTGGCCTACTAAAGATTTTGTACTCAGACCTGTTTTACTCTGGCGTGTTATTAGATTTTGCAAATAAATTATTCCTGCTGTATATAGCATTACCCCCATGTTACGCTCAAAGGCGGCCTTAAACAGCTCATTTCTGAAAGGTGTTTTCATACTCCACCTTCAGCTCTCAATTTCATGAAGAACTTTATTTATGATTGGCTAGAACATAATTAGTTATCGACCATGACCTGCATACATGACTTTCTTTAATATGAACTGAGATTACAACCTGTAGTTATCTGGGTGTCATGACATCTCTCAATTCTATAGAGTGGCTGTACATCCTATAAAATCTACTTTTAAACTCTTCATGTTTATCTTCCTTTCTGAACTTTGTCCTCCTTTAGCCCTGCTCCCCCCCTCTTTATTCTTCTCTGTCTCATTTGGTACAGCTACACTACTTTTCCTCCTCACCTTCAAATTTCTTCTTGCCTTGCTGAGTTTTTAAAAATAAAAAGCAGTTTGTTAGTGCAAGGTTTATGCACTCAGTAAATCATGTGTAAGTGCCGCGCCCACTTGAAGAGTTTTGCTTATTTGTTAGTCTTTCAGCTACATATATTTTCCTCAGTATTTTTGCTCCCACAATTGTACCCTCGTTGTGTTCTCTGGTCTGGTATATTTATTTTTTATGATTTATTTGCATTGTTTTCATGTATATATGTATTGATGTTCGTATAATGCTTGCTTGTAAATTGTTCTCTGTTGTAAAGCACGGCAACATGGAGGTGACATTTTTGCACTATATATTGTTTTGCACATAAAATAATTTGTTGTGGCTTATGAGTGCTACACGCCACACACTGCTGCACACTGCTGCATTACTCACTGCCGCATGCTGCACGCCACACACTGCTGCACGCCGCACACTGCTGCACGCCGCTGCACGCCACACAGTGCTGCATGCCTCACACTGCTACACAAATACTGCTGCACGCCACACACTGCTGCACGCCGCGCACTGCTGCACGCCGCACACTGCTGCATGCCGCACACTGCTGCACGCCGCACACTGCTGCACGCCGCACACCGCTGCACGCCGCACACTGCTGCACGCCACACACTGCTTTTATGCGAGTTTATGCTACTGACATTGTAAATGACAATGCCTTTTATTTGTTTTAAAACCAAAACATAAATAAAAGGCATTGTAATTTTATAATGCCAATAGCTCAAACTCTTATAAATGCGAGACCTATTGCATTGCAAATGCTTGTTATTTATTACTTTGTAAATCCATACATTGATCAGTTCACTTGTGATGAGCTACAAAAGAGTATAATATCCTGCCATATAATTCCGAAATATTTTAGAAATTCCATATTCTAGTGCAATGTTCAAAGTGCACACGGTATACATTCAAGAATCATTCACTAATGTCTTGGTCAAGAAAGATTCTATAGCCTTGATGGATGGGATTTAAAGCCAGGACACCGGTAAGTCTTTGGCCAAGGAGAGACTGCTAAAAGGGTTCTATGATGGAACATCACATGCCTAAACAACAGTAGCGAGTCCTGGAGGGAGTGCTGCGGGCGGTGGGGCGGGGCGGTGGAGGAGCAGGGTGGGGGGTTGTAAACCAAATGCGATGCAGCGCGCGCAATGAAATTCGTTTTATTTATTTATTTGTTTGCTTACCTCCGTTCGGCCATATTCCGTAGTTTACTACCCCCCACCCTGCTCCCGCCCCGCCCCACCGCCTGCAGCACTCCTTCCAGGAGCCGCTACTGCTAAACAACGCATGCCTGATCCACGACCGCGTCTTTACCACGCATGCCTTTACCACGTATGTCTTTACCTTGCAATTTCATGGTAAATACATGATTGGTAAAGGGACATGTGCACTAGAGATCATACCCCTGCTCCCAGCCATCAAAACAATCCCTTTTCTCCCACCCCTCGCCCTAAAAATTAACACCACACCCTCTAAGCTACCTTGACCTCAGCCCCCACACCCCTCGCCCTAAAAATTGTCCCCAGCCCCCCCCTGCAGTGAGGTCTAAAACTACCCCAGCCCTTAAAACTGTCTCTTTTCCCACGCCCACTTTAAACACTAAAAACGATCCCCACCCTCTCAAAACAACCCCTACCCCAGCCCTCCCACAGAATCCTAAAAGCTGTCCCCTACACCTGTAAAATTCCCTGACCCAGCCCCCTCCGAGCCCGAAAATTACTCCGTGCCCCATAAACAATCC
Organism: Triturus cristatus; assembly: GCF_964204655.1. Classification (NCBI taxonomy): domain Eukaryota; kingdom Metazoa; phylum Chordata; class Amphibia; order Caudata; family Salamandridae; genus Triturus; species Triturus cristatus. The sequence goes on along the minus strand of NC_140580.1, from coordinate 459,483,626 downwards.
AAACCCAGAGCCCTAAAAACTACCCCCACCCCGGAAAACTACCACCACCCCTCCAAGCCCCAGCACCACTTACCTCACCGTGTCCCCTCCCAATCCATCCTCTTCTTGTCATTCTGTGCCCACCCATCCACTCTGCATCTAGACCGCGCACTGCCTTAACCAGGCAAATCCGTCGTTAAGGCATACATGTGGTTAAGACAATCATGGTTCGGCTTGCAGGAAAACAGCACGCGTGGCTGAGCCCATGTTATTAAGGCCATTTCCCTGCTGAAAGACGGGCACTTTGAGATACTGCTGTAGTTTGGGAACTTGCACATTTGTGGACGTCTGACCAGAGGGCAAGAGTGCTCTGTATGTGTCATGTTCAACCGTTTTGCAATGCTGCCTTGTTCAGACAATACGGCAATCCAAGGAGAAAGCAACTAAGAGGAAGAAAACTTATAATTGTTTGATGTGCTTGACAGGGTATTCTGATCATTAATCCAGGCCCTAGAGATGTGATTACATATTTTTTTGAGGGTCCTGTAGAATCGGAATTACCTGTTGCTGATGCATATGTAGTATTTCCACATGCAATACATTTGTACCCGAAAATAACATGCATGAGCTATTTTCAAGATTGCATTGTGAGCACACAATACGCAGGAAAAACGTCACTCATGGGAGCCAAAACCAGGAAGCTCACTCTCAAAACACCATTGACTGGATGACAGGCAGCCTCAAACATAACTCGTACAGCTGACACTAGTGAAAGCAGAGGCAACAATTTTCTGAAAATTGGTGCCAGTAAAAGTGCGACTGGATAATCCATCACCATCCACCGACCAAAATAGACATATCTCTAAAATGATCTGCTCAAGTATTCATCATTGGCCATAGCGCAACCTAGAAATCATACATTGTCTGTGCAACAGCTCCAGGTGTTGGCTGAAGAGGTGGTGAAAGAGGAGCCTTGTCCAATAGGACACCTCATACTATGCGCATTATCACAGGGCTGAAGCAGACTGTGATAGGCTGACCAAATAAAGCTAATGTCACCTCCACCCAGCCACGTATAGTGAGGGATTGCGGAAAGAGCTTTAATGACCTTAAAACGAGGATTTCAGGTCTGCTTACCAAGGGTAGTAAAGAGACCCCAGCGCATGAGAGGAACCACCACAGATTTGAAATGAGAGAGTGTGGGAGGTGGTAATGCCTGGCATTATAATTATCAGCCATAAAGAAATCATCGAAGGAGGCATATAAGTTGGTGGAGGAGCCAGGTAAGGAAATGCACCATTAAAAATCTGTACAACAGTAGTATATATCTGGATGTAATGTTGGGCATCTTTTGCCAAGATACATCCCTGCATCCTGTATTATCTTTCACCATAGCCTTGGAATTAAACTTAATAAAGAAATCTTTAAATAACTGACCCAAAGAGCTATTTGCGCTGTATGGTATGTAGACTTTTCTGTCACACTTCAGCAAACATACTCCGTAATTTATAGAATGATTGTTTACAAACATTCTATTTGCACATGTTCTATATTTAGAAGTTTTTTTTTTTTTTTTTAGACAACTGTATTATTCACTGCAGATCCATCTTATTCATTGTAATGGTTTTAATTAACTACACAATACAGGTTACAATTACAACTTGAATGCAAGAATTAAAATAACGATGTTTATTATATAATAATTGAAATAGCTATGTCCATTGTGACATGTGGCTCAACATTCTACTGGCTTGTCTAGACATAGTTCCATTTATGGCAACGATGAGCGCAAAAACATGTTTATGTAATTCTCAGTGCTGCTTACTATCATAATGTTGTGGCAGCAGGCTAGTGACTGAAGAGTGATAACATCTACCACCACTGTAGGCGTTCACAACATCTAAATTGTTGAGGTTATGTGATACATGTAATGGTATACATAATAGTGCGCATATTTCAGGCTCCGTCCCATCATTCTAATAAGTTATTTGAGTGGCTTTAATCAGGCGTGGCCATGATCTCTTATCTTCTAGCTGCTTCTCCCCAAGGGTCAATTCTTGACATGCGATGCATCTGTGGATAACCTGTGTTGAGGCCTTACCTTAAAAATATGCATCTCATTGTGTGCCATATTGGGACCAAATGTATTATGTGTACACAACTGTACTACGATGAAGACTGGGCTAAATCTCAATTACACCGGCGTAATTTGTGTCATTTTTAACATTTTGCATTATGCTTGTTACACAAAATTCGTCCAATATGCCGTGTCACTAAATTCGTCCAATATGCCGTGTCGCGCAATTACAGCATGTTTGAAGAAAAACTGTAAAGCGGAGTGCCGGAACAATATGAATGTCCGTAATTCGAGCAGCTGTTGTCCGTAGTAATTGAGTTGTTCGTACTATTTATGTTTTTGCGTGAAATGCCACCTTACCTCCAAAATGGACACAATAACGTATTTTGCACTAAACTTTAGGCCTAAATGTCATATTTGTGTTTCACATAATAAAACGAAATTTTGCATAATTATGTGAAAGCAAAAATATTCGACTTTCTCACACCTCTAACAGTAATACACATTTCTATTGCACGTGACATGTCAGAGAAGGAGGACGATGATGAACAACCGTTCACTGGTTGTATTCTACCAACTAAACATGTGCTATTACCAGACAAAAGGCATCACAAAAACCCACTACCCTTGCGGTAATTCAACCCCTGCAGCTCCATTCACAACTACACTTGGTACATTATCTAAAAATGTTGGCACCATCTCCTCGACATTAGCAACAACTATCCCACTCATCTCTAGCACAATTCCCACCAAAACCATTCCTGCACATGCACCCACCACATCCATCGCCATTCGAACAGTTTCTGCCTCAAACACAACAAGTACTGTAACAGCAATGGGCACTCGCGTTCACTAGGGTCTGCTAACATGGATACAAGCCAGGTGCCATCTGAGGTGGAACAGGCTCATCAGAGCATGAGGTAAGGGGCACCGAAAATGAGAAGTTGACATACAAGAAAGACCAAAAACCTCTTCTGGACAAGAGCCAGACAGATGATCAGCTCCATCAGCAGACCACTCTGCCAATATCAGGCAGATGGTGGCACAGATTACAGACAGATTGGGTGACTTAGAGTCATCAATGCAGCAGTTCCATGCCAAACACTTATGAATACCACCTCCCTTAATGAAATACATTACTCGCTGAGGAATCAGATGCCCCTGCTGTGCCAAAAGGTACATTCAGCAACGCTTCATAAGGGAACACCGATGCCTGGATTGGCTTACAAGACAGCATGGCAGAGCCACCGTTGAGATTCAGACCTGGCAAACCCACAGGCTGTTGCACGACACCACAGTGCAAAATGTGAGCCTGCTTTAAGACATGGGTTGAATTCTTGATAGACCAGAATGGCAAATGCTGCCATCTGCCACGCGCAGGCCTCCTGCAGAGGCAGCAGTTTCAGCAATGATTCTGCACAACCCTTCATCTCCTCCGCTTCCCAGGCCTGCTGACAGATGTCCCCTTAGAGGCCTCAACACAAGTCATCACACGCTCTCCAGTTCCCAGAGTTCTCTCACACACATACAACAAGCATTGAAATGCAAAAGGTCTCGCCTTCTATTAAGTTAAAGCCATTTGCTTTGCTAATGGTATTGTATAGCAAAGCAAATGGCTTTAACTTAATAAAAGACGAGACCTATTGCATTTTTAATGCTTGTCTTAATGTGTTATTTTATGTAATTTATTGTACCGCTGTTGTTACTCTTGTAAAGCGCTCTGATACCTCCGGGTTTAGCCAGCGCTATATAAAACTCAAGTAAAAAATAAATAAAACATGTGCTAACTGGAGGCATAATGAAGCAAATGGTATTTTCAATACAGCAATTGTTACAGAAATAACATTTTCCCTACATTGTTATAAAGAGTGCTTTAGAGCACTCAGGTGTTGCATGAAAAACTAAACCAAAAAAATCCTGGCAAATAGACTATTTCTAGGAAACAGGCACACACACACCAAGCACCATAGTGTGAAATGTGGCAAAGGTACAGGGACCGCCCCTCTGACTTGAATTGCCCTATGGGGTCCGACACACATTGTCGAGAACAAAAATCACAGGGGCATATTATCAAGCCCATTATCGCCGCTTTGGCGGTAGTTTTAACGCCGTTTCTTGATAATATGCCCCACAGTTTCTTCTTATAACGTGAAGGACATGAACAAAGGGCCCGGTAGAGGCCTGTGTCAATGTCTGTTTTGAATTCCTGCCGGTGCTGAGCGCTCACTGAAAGTCCTGATGAAAGTAAACACCACCACATGTGGTAACGGAGTACAGTAATGCAGGCCAGTATACAGAAAATGTGGAAACCATGTGCGATTTGAGTCCATACTAGTTTTAGCCAGGGACCCCGGAGCAGAGATGGCTATCAGGACAGACATAAAACCGAGCTGCAGGGCTGGCCTTTAAAAGCTAATCTTAGGGCTGCCAGTTCAATTCTGCAGCAGACTGGCGGTGATCAAACGCTGGTAGCGGCCGGTGACGGGGCGACGACTCTCGACGCTGCAACCCAGTGGAAACGCTTTAAAGGGCATTCACACTGTAGGTGGAACCGAAACAGTAGGGCACAGGGTGCTTATCAACATCCCTGGCTCTGGGAGCCCAAAGAAGATTTGAAAACTTCTACGGAGGCCGTCCTGCTCACAAAGGTCTGTATGAGGTTTGAAAATCGAGGTACAAATGACTGACCAACGAGGGTCTGTCTCACGGCCAGTCTGTGGTATGCACATCCATTTTGTCTGCTATTACGACAATAAATGCAAAACCTTTGGCAGTAGTTGCCACGTTCATCCTTTGAGGTGAAACTCTATCCTTAAAGGACTTCATATGCCGTTGCCGGCCTCCTGGGAGTGGCGCACCTTCGTTGTGGCCTTTTGTGGAATCTAAGTTTGAATCAACCTTGATGAGATCTCTGGGTGTGTTGGAAATGTTTTACTTTATCTCTTACCAGATGCAAGCAGATGTTAATGCAGGTCTGTACGGTGTTTAGAACGCCCATAACCTACATTTCACATCTGCTGCATCTGAACAGACACCTGGATAAAATTAATTTGCCTAAAAAAGCCTCTTCTGTCATACCCATCTCGTGGTACTCTTGCTTTTACAATATTTCACATAAGTGAGTTCACAAAATAAGTTACAAATGGGACCTGAATCGAGGTTGAAGCCAAGTATCCCTTAAAGTCCAAAACGTTCGCTTCTGCCCGTCGTGGTGTTTGTGTTTGTTTCCAGATACAACACTTACTGGCCCATTGAAAGGACCCATGATTCCCACATTCACACGCTGCATGTAACTGTAGCGTTCTAGTGATAAGCACTGTCCACGTCGCCATCATCTGAACTGCCTACTCTGCGCTCAACACAAATATGGATACACCACTTCCTGTTACTGTCCTGGAACGGAAATCTCGTCATCTGCCTCAGCTCCTGCCTGCACACTGGAGATGACCTGGGTGTGATCTTACTTTGTGTGCACCGCTGTCCTACTGTTGCTGTGGTGTTGTTTGCTGCTGTGTCCAGGGATGCACACTGACATCTCTACAAACCCTCCTGATACCCTAGCGATTAGGGTGTGATTTATATACGTCACAAAATAAATAAATGTGGCCACGGGCCAGAAAACGTGGGGCCCGTTTACATGAGACTAAGTCTCAGTCCGAGAGATGAAGAGAGCATTCACAGTCACCGATCAGTGCCCCATTAAATGACAGGTTGCCTGACTGGGAGCAGTGACGTCATCGCCCTGCCATCAGTGCAAGGCCTGTGGGTCTTCTGAGGTAAGGTGACGCACACATTGAAACAAGAAACACAACAAGAGACCACCTCTGAAGCCCAGAATCCCTGGAGGCCAAGAGGCCAGTAGGATGGGAAGTCAAACATGCATTGTCTAGGCTGGTGATTAGATGGCAGTGTTTGTTGGCAGATTCCCACAATGACACCGCCGCCTGGAGGGCCAGCATAACACAGCTATCATGGTATACAAACAGGAAGACGGGCTCAGTACCCAGGCCTCTGGACTCCAAAGTCAGCAACACAGCCAGGAGATCGCCTCTCCTGTTACAAATGTTGTAATCACACAGGAGCTGGGAGACAAGCAACATCACTACACTAACCTAACGAGGCGGCCAGCACATTCACTCTCCTCCTGGCACTGAAATACATGTGTGTATTGTCATCCAACTCAAATGGTACTCAGTTTAACGGCCTCGGAAAGGTGATAGCCTGAGTAGACCCAACGGGATTCGGACCACTGGCCATGAGAGGTGCCATTAGTGACCTTAGCATCCAGTCAGGTGACCATGTACCTATTGCTTGTTCCAACGCGATGACCACCTCCTGGCAGGTTGTGATTTCTGTTACCCCGCATATGATTCGTTGGACGCCGTCCACCCAGACTTTGAGCTCCATGGCTCGCGGGCAATGACAAGAGCATCGTCAGGTGTCAAGTCATGTTGGCTCCGCAGAAAAGAGCATCAGCTGCACAAGGGACAAAAAAACACAAGCGCTCGCCATTGCCTTGTCCTCCCCCTGACCCCGTGCGCCTCTGAGCTCTGTGCCTGCTTCACAGCTGTCGTGAAGACTTTTCTTATCTGCTTGTTAAATAAACAAGCAGATAAGAAAAGTCTTCACGACAGCTGTGAATCAGGCAAGGCAGTCCACCAAAGAGCCAAAGGGAGGCAACCGAAAACCCTCCCTTTCAAAGGGAAGCCAGCGTTTAACATAAACGCTGATGCTACCCAATGAAAAGGAGGGGCGGGGCTTAGAGTCCCCTTCTTGAAACTGACGTCTTACTATAGCTCTCGCAGGCGAGAAGCGCATGCACGCTCCAACGCCAGGCGAGACCTAAAAGAGCTAAAATCACTTTGGGCAATTATTTAATTGATAAGAAGACAGATTAGTAATTAGATGTAAGATAGATGTATGTTAATTGGGGATGGTGTTGAGGTAGTCGTGGGCAGTAAGGGCATAGTTAATTTTGGGATTAGGGTCAGAGGTGGTATATAGTAGCAAGGGTTAGTGATCCTTTAAGGTGCATGTGTTTGGCAATGGTGTTAGGGTCCCAGGGTATAGATACATGTTGGGTTAGGGAGGTAGGTAGTATAGGGTAGTTAGGAGTAGTGAAAGGGTATTGGGCATGTGTATTTTTGTTTTCATGCATTAGTTGCAAATGGGTGGATCTGGCGTCTCAATAACAATTTGACAACTTGAATTTTATATGAGTGTAATTTGATGTGCATAAGCCTTACTATTCAGGCATGGTAGTTTTGTCAAATAGTAGTGAAAAATATTTTTGAATACGTTTATCCCTTATGGCAGCCCCATTGTCCTCATGTTGCTGTTGAGGAGGGTTCTCTAAAGTCGGTCCTGGAGGACCTGATCCAGGCCATACTTTTAGCATCTCCCCATTTAGATAAATCTAGTTATCTTAAAAATCAGGCATGGAATCGACCCACCAGGACCGACTTTCGAGAACCCTGCTGTTGAGCAAATCCATCCCGTGGATTTACATTCTCATTTCTTGATCCATCATGTTCCTTATTTTCATCATTGTGTACGGGCACACAATGCCTAGTAGTGAAATGGTGCATCATCAAGTTTAGGACTGATATGGCACACCATCTTTTGTGCATAAGGTAGAACCCCACAAGTCTGGTACAGGCATCAAAAGTGGCCCCCGAGCAGTCCGAATACATGTTCAATAAAATTCCATGTCTTGGAACGTGCCGCATTGTAAGCACATTTAGATAGTGTTGTAGAATCATGGACCGGTCTCATTAACCATTCACGCAATGGATATCCAGTGTCACCTACAGGGAAATGAAAGATAATGCTTGACTGAATTTATTTATCCACACAAAGTACATGTAGAGGCCCTGTTTTCTGTACCACTTTTTTGTAAAGTAGGAAGTGTAGTACTGAGGACAATGTGGGATGCTGTGTAAATGATAACAATAAGTTTGCCATCCTGTTACATTTTTGGATGAAGAGATGATGTTATTTATATAAGAATCTTCTAATGATATTACATTATTTTGTATGTGGTGTAACTACCATAGTGCTACAATGTCTAAGTGAAATCAGGTCCCAGTCAATGCAGCATTACTACAGGCACATTGCACGGATGGGAGTAATGTATGTATTCACCTACCAGCCAACATGTCCTTTGAGAGTGATATCTTGACATGGTGCTGCTGTTACAGGGAAATGAATACAGCAATGAGCAATAAGTAGGCCAGCACCACACGCCATTTGCATAGTTATGGTGTGCTGCACCTTCAGATTGTGGTATATATGTTGTATAGGCCTGGGTGCTCCAGATGCCACAAGCACATAGTCCAAAGCAACAAGTATGTTAGGAAATACACTATTGCCATGCAACGTGACATTCACAGCATTTACTGTACGTGGGTCAGTTGGAAAGATGAGGTATTGTGATGCTACACACAATAGGACAGCCATAACTTGATTTATAGCTTTGAAAAGGAAGGTTGTGCCAAGGCTTTTAAACTAGCCAGTGGGCCCATGTGACCTTCTGTAGCCCAAATCAGAACTACTAAATAGATAGGGCAGTAGGGGCAGTTATATTAGAGTTATAGGAAGATGATGTGTTGGTGCACCATATCTTTTATTTGTCACACATACTGACTGTTTCTGAATGTAACTCATCAGTTCTAGAGCTAGAACTCTTAGAAAGGATGCTAAAATGTTCAGAATCGAGGCATCTTCTTAAGGGGGGACAAGAGGCATGTGAGATCCACACTAACCATTGTAACCTACAATGCCTTAGAAACATGTAATGCAGGAACAGTCGTCATGCCTGATATGCTTACTCCTATAACCAATATGAGTTTACTACTACTTATACACCTGGTTTCAGGAATATCTTAGCAGATGCCCTCTCTTGAAGATATCCTCTTGAAGATATCCATAATCTCCGTTTAGTAAAATCAGTACATTATTGAAAGGGTCTAAGAGGCAGTGCAATCCATTCTTGAAAGGGTTCAAATCACTTATCCTAAAGAGGGCAGCAATGGCTGGAAGACAATAAAGGAGACCTTGGTCCAACAAGATGATCTCTACTTCAAGGAACAGACATTGTTCATACCTAGTCAGGGACTAAGGCCAGAATCGTTTTGAATATGCAGTGATTCACATATTGTTGGTCTCAGGGGAGTCAAGGTGATGTTGGAATTAATACTTCGGTCCTTCCGGTGGTCATCCATTCGATACTAAACTATGTGTGAATTCATGCCCGATATGTGCTCAAAGAACATTTTCCTATGAAAAACCATCAGGATAGTTTCAACCGCTTCTGATTTCCCTGGTGCACAAATTCCACAGAATTTTATTCTAAACATGCCTCCATCCAAGGGGTTTTGAGTAATCAAGGCCACTGTGAACTCTTTTTCAAAAATGATTCATTTCACTTCCTTGAGAAACCTACCATCTGCCAAGATCATGACGCAAATCTTTTTGAAAGAAATATTCTGTATACATGGCCTCACTCGAGTTATAGTTTCTAATCGAGGATCACAAGATAAGTCACACTATTAGAAGGTGTTTTGCAAGATACTCCGTGTTGACACTGCTATGTCTTCTGGTTATCCTCCACAAACCAACAGTCAAACAGAGCGAGTTAACTGGAGATTGGAACAGTATTTACAATGTTTATGTAACTTGACTCAGAAAGTCTGGTATCATACCTGGCCTTGGCTGAATTTTCCTACAAAAATTCTGTCCACAGTGCTACATGAGATTCATTATTCTACTGCCACCAGGGTTTACACCCACAAGATTTTCCTTTCAGTTGCCTAAACCATCAACTAGTTCCAGCAGCAGAATTACCCAAACATTTGCAAAAAGTGAGAAGTAAGGTCCTAAAGAGTACAAAATATCAAAGAATATTATGAAACTCATTGCTGACTCCCTTTGTAGCCTCACTCCCCAGTCAAAATTTGGAGAAAGAGTTTGGTTATACATTTTATGCCTTCCTACCTTACTCCCAACAATCTTAAACCATAATATTATTGACCATTTCAGATCATTCAACATATCAATCCATTAACCTTCAAACTTCAACTGCCTTGGACTTTAAAAATCCATACTGCTTTTCATTTATCTCTACTGAAACCAATCAATTTTTTCATTGCCTCCTCCCAGCTTGGTTGATAACTTCCCGGAATTTGAAGTAGAGGAAAATTGTAGCTTTCTACTTGTAAGAGGAGAGATGCAATTCCTTATCAGCTAGAAGGATTGCCCACCAAGTGAACAATCTTGGGATGATGTCTCATCAGTCCGTGCCCCAGAGATGGTTTGCCGATTCTTTAAACTGTATACAGATAAACCAAGTGCTTTGGAGGAGAGTCATAACATTGTGCTGCTGCATCCCCTCGCCCTAACCAGACACCTCGCATAGAGTGCGGCAATAGCTCATGCATGGTCGGGAGCAGGTTAAGGTCATAGTGGGGCATGGTAGTGCAGCAGAAAAGCAGGGTCTCTCTTACCAGATGCAGTCAGCCCACTGGTGTGGGCTTCCTTCCAGAAGCTCTTCTCTCTGTGGGGGACATGGTTCTCCAGGATGACAGCATCGTATAGCAGCCAGAAATTGGGCTGTTCCTCCCTGAAGGCATTGCGAGTAGGAAGGACAGTTTCCAATTCAAGATGGTGGATGAGCCCAACAATTTGCTATTTTCGTTTCCCACACCAAGATGGAGGTTTTAGGATTGCGGGATAGCCTCCTGCCTACCCACTATATAAGTAGGAGCTTCTCAGCACTTCCCTGAACTGCAACACTTTCAGGAACTGATTTTTTGTCACATTCATCGCCCCTTGGTTGTTTTTTCCAGATATTTTAGAATGCCGGTCCTTCTGAGCTAGCAGGTTCCCTGTTGCTTCATCTACCAACTTCAGCCATCTCGCCATCTTCAAGCTGTGACTTCTGGCCATTCTTTCAGAGGTTTTTTGCAGGTTGGCTTCTTCCTTCTGGTGGATCATTCTTGAAGGCACTTCATTCTAGGTGCTCCCTCGTGTTTGCAGCACAATGGCTACTGGAAGGGGTTACCTGTACCTCTAGCAGTTGAGAACTAAGCAGGCCAGAATAGTGTGGTGCCATCAGCTTGACTGACTTGACATTTGTGAGGTGCCTAGTCAGCCACAAATGGTGCCTCGTTGTTTTATATTATATTTTATTATTTGGTTTCTTTTAACCTTTTTATTTTATCACTAAAAAAATATGGGCAGGTGCTTCAGTCCTCGCCTAGCATATAACAGCTTAACCACAGTGATGTGGGCCTGTACGCAACGCTGAAGGCAACCCCTGGGAGGTGTGGTGGGCCAGAACGAGCTGTGCAGTAACAGAGGAGCTTCCCGAGCAGCCCAAACTATGACAGTAAAACAGTCCCAGCATGACTACAAAGACATCTTTCAGCCCTGTCTGCAAAAGAAGAATGGGAGGTGAGGATTAAATGTTGAAACCCTCAACACGATACTTGGCACAGGGTCAAAAAAGCATGAGGGCAGTCTTGGATGTTATACTGAAAAAGTTTGAGTCTTTGGTGAAGGCATCTGCTGAGTCCATGCAGCAAAAATTAGAACAAAATATGACTGGGCTGAAGTTTACGATTAAGGAGGTGAGCCTTAAGGTACAGCAAGTGAAAGACCAGGTGGTCAGGAGGGAGAAGAAGGTGACTTCCCAGTCAGACTTACAGTGCAGGTTGTCTAGTGCATTACTGTACTTGAATGGGAGGTTGAGTCTCTTGAGAACATGCATAAATGACCCACATCAATCCCTTGTCTTCTGGTGGTGCCTGCAAAGATGGCCCTTGAAGATGTGATGTAGGAGTTTTTCTAAAATGGCTTGCTCCATCAGAGCACAATCATACCGATCGTAGGAACTCTGACCTGTGGAATGCACTTGTGAGAAAGGCAGGGACTTTAACACATGATCAGTACATCAATAACAAATTAATCCTGATATTCTCTTGTTTAAGTGCAAAGTTCAGGCCAGTAGTGTCATGTAGTAACTAAAATTACATAGGATCTGCGCGTTTAGATAACATAAACTAAGGTATTGGTGTCCAGACTGATTCCAGACACCCCCACATGATATGTTAGCCTTTAGCCCAGCTAGCTCACAGTGCCATTATAAGCCCCCTAACATTACCAAGCAGCAAATAGTTTCTGGCAGCTATCGAACATGACAACCCTTGATCCTTCCTTGTCGTAGAAACAGAGCACTACTTTTTGCTCATTCACTTGGTCTCAGAAAGATACACGGAATAAACAATGGGGACGTTTTCAATAAGCATTTATTGAATCAACGTCATTCTAGTTAAAACATATTTGCTGTGACACTCATTAGACAGAAACAGATATATAAGATTACAAGCACTGACAGAGTAAATAAAAGGTAGAATTCTACCATGGTGCTAAAACAGTAAATATCTGCAGGTGTATCAATACATGGCAGTAATCGAGCCTACTCCCACGATGCAAACCCTATCTTAGTGTACCTAGCATGTATATGGGTGTGAAGCAAAGAATCCCCTAGGTAATAGCCAACCTCTTTACCTGATGAGAGAGAACGAAGGACCCCATCTTGGTCTCAAGTTGGACACCCGGCAAGGGATGTCAGACCACTGTATGCTTTAGTTTCTGTGTGCAGTAACTTCAGCGTCTTTTGTCAGCATGGAAGCTTTTCCTCTGGTTGCCTAGTGAAGATGTGATTCTTTTATACCTGAAAGGTAACCTCAAGGGTTCTACCTAAATGTGTAATGGTAGTGTGGGTCGCAGTGACTTTCGTACAGAATTAGTATACAGAAGATGGTAATCCTGCTGTGCATGTGCTAGGCAGGGGATTAAGATATGATACTAAGAATCCTCATGCCTAATAAATGAGGCTAGTTTTTGATGAAAACCACACAACATTTATTCGGCACATAAATAGATAAAAGGTCAGCGCCACAACCGTTATGTAGGGCAAGGTAGGACAAATGTAGGTAGAAGCTTGTGCAGCTACCTAGGCCTATATTGGGGTACATTGGGGCTCATAACAGTAGTAATGAATTACAGGCAGTTCAGCAGGAACTGCTGACATGCATTTCATTATCAGTGTTGTATCTTGCTCGACTCAAGATGACACAAGGAGGACAGACTTGCATAATTGGTCAGATTGAGGCTACTAGTTCCTTTTTGGAGTATGTTAAAACTGTCTGATAAAGTTGAGACTGATAAAAACAGTAAATGCCTGTGGGCTGTGATGGTGGAAGTTTGACTTGTAGACCGCCTGTGGGCTGTCAGAGGACAGTGGGTGATAGGAGATATGCACACATGGTTGTCTTTTTATGTTAGGCTTAATTGATTGTCTCTCTTTATCCAGTGTTTCCTCCATTTACTACAGTCCACCTTTCCTAATTCCTAGCTTCTATGACTTTTTTTCCTATCCTAACCCTCCTACTCAATTTACCCTAGGTTTCCCTTAAGGTGCACTTGGTTATTGTTAAACATTTTGTCAATGAGGTACATCATTTTGTTAAATTGTATTGTGTAGTTCCTGTTGGGACATTTGAAATCAGTTTGTTGTGCAAGTTTCGCTTTTGAAAGTGATGTGCTCTGTTCCATACTTTAATTTGGTTTAATTACCAATCTATATAAAAGCCAACAAAAATCTGTTGCATCTCAAAATGAAGCATATGCATGTGAAGCTCTTAGGAAATTCAACTTCTCAAATTGCAGAACTGAGTGCACTTCTTCTAGCCTTGTAAAAATATTTGCCTAGTCCCAACATTGATTACTTTTGATACATCATTTTGTATATAGTAGACTTAATGCATTGGGAATCTAATGAATTCAAAGAATCATGAGATAAGATAATACAAGTTAAGCAACTCTGGTCAATGCGTCAAGAGAAAGCTTCCATTGGTGAATGTACAGCTCACCATGGAACATCAAAGTGAGAGATTCTTCTCAAAAGGCAATCAATTCTACAGCCAACCAACCTATAAAATCTGCAGTATAAGTGCACAAAGTAGCAGCTGTGACCTGGTCACAAAGTCATTACACTTGGCAATGCAATCATAAAATAAAAAGACAGCCCTCGCTGCCGATTGGTTAAAGTGTGTGTCGTTCCTCAAGGCTTTCCTCTGTATGATTTATTGTACTTATTTGTCCCACCTTCTCATGTGTTACTCCTCCCCTGGAGTATTGGCCTATTACGGGATACTTTCTCTGGAGTGTTTTTCCTTTTGTGTTCATGCACTCTTTTTCTGTTTTCTTGCTCTCATTCTTCAAGTGTGCACTGAGGCACACTGGTGCCCATCAAAACTAGACATGGGTGTCACAAACAATTTGGAAACCGCTGCCATATACCCAAGTGGCCATTTACTTACATAATCCACAATGATATCGCAAATTATTCTAGTATGAATAAATGAGGAAAATCTATAAGTGATATTACAATATACAGAGACAATGCAATACGACGTGAGGCAACATGTAGGCACCTTAGTCAGTGCTGGGCTGGGTGGTTGACTTGCGCTGCAATTAAAATCTAAATAGCCACCATGACGGTGACCACGAAGGCATGCAAAACCACAAACAAAGCACCGCCATCTTGAAGTGGTGATATGAACCCATAAATGTGGGCACATGTCATGTAACAAGCCAGTGCTTGACAAAACAAAAGGAACATCCACATCGATATACATATCATCTTCATAATGCATCTAAAGGTAAGGTTCATGCTCAGCAAAACAAGCCATCTATGTACATAATGCTGGTACCCATGTGATTGGATCCACCATCTTAAAGAATCATACCAATTAGCGTAGTGTGCCCTTGCTATGTGAAAGCCTCTGTGCTTGGGAACTGGACCCGTTACAGCTTGCTTCTGCAAAAGATAGCAGTGAGAAAGCAAAGAAAAACAGCTTCAGCAATCAGGGGCTCTGAAGCTTGCTGGCTTGTTCTGACACTGCCTATGACGCCCGTAATATCTCCCAGCATGGTGTGGGCAAGGCAGCTCTCCATTAAGCCGCCAACGTACATGAAACACCCCGAAACCGGTCCTAGGATGCTTGTTACCAGTCCAGGGAGGAGCTGGCTTGGCAGTTCGGGCTGGACTGGTCCCATTGGGGGCAGGGTCAAGGCTGATTTGCATATGGCTGGGTTCAAACTGGAATGGCATGGGGAGCAAACAAACGATGGATTTAGGCCAAGATCTCTGCACTGGGGTGAATATATGATATTGTTTTTCATTCTGTCCATCAATTGTTCTTTTTGCATCGTATATCAACACAGCAGTGAATAAAAGTCACCCCAAGGTTGCAGCATTTCATGGCCCCACTTGTACAGGGCTTTTCGACCATAGTGTCTACTTGCTGGAACTCTCACTGTAAGTCCATACATATAGTGGAATTATTTTTTAAATGATCACTCCACTGTAAACAAAAAAACAAACGAACAAACATTGTCATTTAGAATGGCAATAGCTCTAAATTTCACAAATGTGAGACTGATAGCATTGCAAATGCTTGTTACTTACTTATTTATGCATACTAACCCTCCTGGGGTGTAGGCCATCAACCATGACTCTCCAGCCATCTCGGTCCTGGGTTTTCTTTCAGTGTGACTCCAGGTGTAACCGATTTCCTTGCAGTCAGCCTCGAGGTCTCAGCACCAGATGTTTCTTGGTCTTCCTCATTTCATTTTCCCCTGCGGAGTCCAGGTCAGGGCTTGGCTGGTTATGTTTGACACAGACTTGTGGAGGGTGAAGATCTGGACTTTGTGATGGTGGTCACTGTTGTCCTCCAAGTTTCTGCTCTATACAGGAGGACCGATTTTATGTTGGTGTGAAAAAGCCTGGTTTGCAGCTTTGGGTCCTTGGAACTCCAGATCTTCTTTAGCTGAATGAAGGCAGCCCTGGCTTTGCCAATTCTTGCCCTGATGTCAGCGTCTGTGCAGCCCTGCTTGTCTATAAATCTGTCCCAGTAAGTGAAGGCCTCAACCTCTTTCAGTAGATAGCCTGCAAGAGTCACTGTAGTTGTGCTGCCCATGTTAGCCTTCAGTATCTTGTTTATCCCCCCTGAATGTTGAGTTCAAGTTGTGCTGATGTGGCTGCTACATTGTCAGTCTTCTCTTGAATCTGCAGATCGGTATGGCAGAGTAGGGCCAGGTTGTTTGCAAAGTCCAGGCTGTCGAGCTGATTCCAAGTTGTCCAGTGGATCCCATTTCTTCTCCTTGCTGTGGATGATCCAGTCTATGGCCAGCAGGAAGAGAAAAGTCTACAGCAAATAACCCTGGCGAACTCCAGACCTCACTTGGAAGGCTTCCGTGAGATGTCCTCCTTGGATTATCTTGCAGGTCATTCCCTCATAAGAATTCCTTATGATTCTTACGAGTTTTTCTGGCAAACCATAGCGGCAGGGAAGTATCCAGAGGGTCTCTTTTCCATGCTGTTGAATGCCTTCTTATAGTTGATGAAGTTGACATAGAGTGGGGAGTTCCATTCCATCGAATGCTCAATGATGATGCGCAGTGTTGCAATATGGTCTGTGCAGGATCTACCTTAGCAGAAGCCGGCTTACTGGTCTTGCAACTGAGCGTCAACTTGTTCCTTCACTCTGTTGAACACTTTGCCTGGGCTTGAAAGAAGAGTTATCCATCTGTAGTTCGTGCAGTTAATAAGGTAATCTTTCTTGGGAATTTTGCTGAGATATCCCTCCTTCCATTCTGTTGGCACCTTTTCCTCTTCCTAGATCCTTTCAAACAAGAGCATGTATAGCATGTCTACTGATTTTTCAATGTCTGCCTTCAGTACCTCTGCAATAATATTGTAAGGTCCTACTGCCTTACCACTTCTCAGATGTTTGATGGCTTGGCATAGGTCTTCCTTTGTTGGTCTGCTGCAGTCAATTGGCAAGTTCTTGTCAGCTGGCTGTGTTTCTGGTGCTCCACTCATCTTCATTATTGGCATTCATTACTTCCCAGCTTTGTCTTTAACAAGTCTTTCTGGTTTGCTGTATCTGCCAGAGAGTTTCCTTGTTATGTTGTAGAGTTCTTTCAAGTTTCCATGGCTTGCTGATTCCTGGGTTTCTGTGACAAGGCCACTGATTAATCTTCGCTTGTGTACTCCTAAGCTTCTCTTTGCTTCCTTGTTGAGTGCGAGATCCATCCTTTATGCTGGTGTTTCTTGGGACCCAGTACCTTCTGGCACTGTTTGTTCGATCTTCTCCCACTGACTTTCTATTGGGTCTCTGTCCTCCAGTTCTTGCAGGACTTGAAACTTGTTATAGAGGGTGACTGAGTATTCATTCTGTTTCTGTGAGTCTTTGAGGAGGGTGGTATTATATGGTTGGTGTTTGTTTGTCGGTTCCATAAATACTTTCTATAGTTCTAGCTTTAGCCTGGCCACAACAAGGTGATGATCTGACACCACATCTGCTCCTCTCATCATTCTGACATCCTGCAGGGACCTCCAGACCTTCTTGGCAATGCATACATGGTAGATCTGATTCTCTGTTAAATGGTTTGGTGACACCTGTGTTGCCTTGTGTATTCTTTTGTGTGGGAATACACTACCGCCTATCACCAGACTGTTCAGGGCACAGAGATCTGCCTGACTTTCACCATTCTCGTTCATGTCGCCAAGGCCATGGTTGCCCATGACGTCTTTGTACCCTGTGTTGTTGCTTGCAATCTTGGCATTGAGGCCCCCCATCAGTATGGTGATGTCTCTCTCAAGGCATTTCTCCAGTTGTAAAACGGTTCATTTTCCTCTTCTTTGCTGTCATTTGCAGGTGCAAAACACTGGATAACATTCAGGCTAATCTTTTTCTTTGTGTGAAAGGTCACTGTGATGATTCTGGGACCATGGTCTTCCTGTCCAAT
Organism: Triturus cristatus; assembly: GCF_964204655.1. Classification (NCBI taxonomy): domain Eukaryota; kingdom Metazoa; phylum Chordata; class Amphibia; order Caudata; family Salamandridae; genus Triturus; species Triturus cristatus. The sequence goes on along the minus strand of NC_140580.1, from coordinate 459,465,688 downwards.
AAGAGCTATGTTGTGTGCTGGTGTCAGCAGCAGTGCTACTCCCTGAGTGTGTGGGGTGTTCTTTTCCTCATGTCCAGAATACAGCAGCATTTTTCCTGGAGTAATTATTTTCTTTATGGACTGTGTCCTTCTGGTCACACTGATGCCAAGCAGGGCAAGGTTGTATTTTTCACCTCTGCTGCCACTTGGGCTGTCTTTCCTGTCTCATACATGGTCCTCATTTTCCATGTCCTGATGGTGATGGCCTTGGTCGAAAGCAGGTGGATCACCTTTGTGGCATCCAGGGATCTCTGTCTTTCACCACATGGCACCATAGCTCACTGTGAGAGGCCGGCATTTCTTTTGGTTAATGTTTCTGTAGCTAAAATATTTCTACATGATGGGGTAGCCCGCCCCACGCATATCCCTCCTCCATTCGCAGATGGGCTTGGAACTGGCCATTGTGGCATAGATCCAGGTTTTTTGTTGTAGTACTTCCTGGGACAAGATGTGCTACCTAAAGTTCCTATACCAGTCAAAGGAGATTGAGATATATCAAATAAATCAGCCGGACCTAAACTAATCAATGCAGCACATGGGGGTGGGTTCAGCACATGCAAGAGTTTTCAAAACTGTGCTTGTATTGCAACACATTTATTGGAAGACATTAATGTAATAAGCATTTGCAATGCAATAGGTCTCGCATTATTAAAGTTTGAGCTATTGGCATTGCTAAATAATGCAATACCAATAGCTCAAACTTTAATAATGTGAGACCTATTGCATGTACAGAAAATATTAAAGGTTGATATCACTGATTCTCACTGGTGCTTTAGGAGGCCAGGTAAGCAGTGTCTAATAAGTGAGATACAAGTCTCTTTGGCATAGGTTTGGGCTCCCGTCACCATCGCTCCCACAGGAACTGCCATTGGTCTGCAGTTCACATCCTTAGGGAAGCCAATCCTAGTCAAACAGCTGTCCTCAGCTGGACAGGTGGAGCTGGGGATGGGCCTTGGGGAGTGAGTGTGCTGGCATGCCACTCCTGTGGGAATAGGACTCTCTGCAGTACATAGGTTGTTTGGGACGGTGCCTATCCCCAGAAGATCACTACACACATTTTATTACTTATATCTCTCTCCACAGTATATGGGTTATCAGGATCGGCGCATCCCCCTCCCTAGACAAACCACACAGGAGTGGGTAGAATAAAAATCACAAGTTACAGAGTGGAACCAACCGCCCGCATAGGCCTCATCATGTTGTCAAAGTGTAAAATATTTGTTTCACATGGTCACACCTCCCAAGAAAGTTTCCAAAACGTACCAATGTGGCCGTTTGGGGAGCAGATTTCCATCTCTCCCAGCCTAAGTGATGGCAGAATGCTGAACTTGAAATTTGAGGAAATCTGTGGTTGCTACGTGCGACACCTTCAGCCAATCCTGTTATGTTGGCCACAGGCCTTGTGCATTTTTGGAAACGTACGGCCTGACCTAGTACAGGAAAAGTGAGATTAGAAGTCAGAATGTAATATGTTGCTGGCTAAAAGTCCAGGACAGGCTTAAAGTGTCACCTTTGCTACAGATGCAAGTGTCAGCCAGCGGTGTATCGAGGATGCCAGGGCACTTCATGACAACTTCAAAAAGATCTCCCCTGCCCACCCCTCGTGCCCCGATTGTGTAATAAAAGGTCGTAATCACTGATTTTAAGTGCGCCCGTGCACAGCTCGCCCCGACACCTGTTGCACCAATTACAGCCACACCTTCGGGGCAGTTTTGCTTACATATTGAACTGCTAACATCCTCCTCGGCCCCCATTGGTGATTCGGCCAATCATTGGCACATTTTTCAAGAGAAGTTGATTCAAAGCTCCTGACTGAAAAGCCAGCTTGCAACAGCATGCACGCGACGTGACTATTCCAGTAGGAAGGGGGCCCTCGAGAGGTGTGTATGTGGTCGTGTTACGTAGATGGATGCACTTGTACAGCACTGCACAGCACTCTTTTTATGGTTCATAGAAATTACGTTCCGCTCGCCCTGCCTTCCAGCCTTGCCTTGTTAATCATCCCTCTGCACCCAGCCAGTGCTCTGCAATCAGCGCACTCAATCAACATTATGAAACTTTTACATGTGCTCGCGCTTACCTGTTGTTTTGAGAGGACGACATCCTTCGCCTCGTATAAGATCGCCGTGCTCGTCTAATTAAGGCTTGGAGCACATTATCACTCCATAAAGCCTTTGTTTGCAGTCTGAACTTTCAGAGACGAGCATTGAGTGGGGGCGGAAAACGAAACCAGTGATGCACACGCACCACAGAGGAGCGGGGGCGAGGGAGCGCGGCAGCGAGGCGAATGCGCACTGCTGCGCGTGCTAGACAGGGAATGGGCGGAGCAAAGGCAGAACATGCGCCTGCCTTTGCCTAATTGAGCACCTTTTTTTTTTTAACGCGAAAACCAATGGCTGCCGGCAAAAGCAAAACCACACGCACGAGCGTGTGGTCAGCTTTCAAAACCCCGTTTTTCACCTACTAAATGTCTCACGCTGTACGAACAATGCTGCGCACTGCAATGCTAGGCGCGAGACCTAAAAAGGCAAGAGGCGGAATCATGGCCACCCAGACATGTAATAGCACCGGCCGTGGGCTACTGAGCTGCTTTGGACACTGCCACTCATTCTTTTACAAATTTAGCACCGTCTAGGTTCTAAGCCCAGCTGCACTAAAAAACAAATACAGTGTATGTCTAGTTTAACAAGAATTTCCACGTCCAGAAAAAAAGAAATATACATGCATGACTGAGTAAATGTAAAGTTTAAATAACTGCATAATGGTTTCTTACATTCCCACTTGCATGCTTCCCCATTACCCCTATCTACATCAAATCCTGATTTCTGTAGTCTGGTAGCACCTGACCCCCAAACATCACTATTAAAATACGGCCACCTCGTCCTTCAGATGTTCCTGCTGTAGCAAAAATTTCTCCCAGCAAGTGCATCTCTGTCCATTTGCACTTGGCTTATGCTATATCAAACGCTTAATATAACAGATAAATCAGGCCCTGGCAAAGCAAATAGGCCTATCCTTGGTAATGAATGTAAAATTGGTAATGCAGATAATGTTTTGCTTATGTAAGGAGTGCCCGCAAACCAGGTCCAAAAGCTCTGGCACAGAAGTGCATTCATGTCCAGGAGGCTGCGTACATATCAAGCAAAATGCTGTCACTCCTGCGCACAACTGCCAGTGAGTAAGCCAACTTCCCTACATTTCATACTGGGGTGCTCCACATCATTAATAAAGCTGCCTCAAACCCAGAACTTAATACAAATAATCATACTAATTAGAACAATCCCAAGTAAACTACTCAGATTTATTGACCCAAAACAAAGAAATCTCTCTAAAATGTGCTAGGTGGTGGATGTAAACAATTACATGCGCTTTTAATAATCACCACAACACAAAAAAAATGGCACTTCAAGCTACCAAGTGTCAAACAGCCCAAAAGGACTCCACATATATGCCAGTGCTGGTTGATATGTATATGACTCAGTCACAAAGGTAAACAGGAATTACGCACTTTAACTATCAAATAAGTGGTAGCGCGCGGGTGCACAAACTCCACTTAAACGTAGCTTAATTTCCATTATATTTCGTTTTGAAGCAGAAAAGTTCACAAACGTGTTATCCCGCAGTGCTGTCAGTGAGAACATAGGCTTACCACACACAGGTATAGTTTGCCATTTTATCTGACAACATATGTGTTAAGCTGATTCTCTTACGGGTGATCCCATTAAAATGAAAGCAGAATGAACAATTTTTGGATGGTGATCTAAGTTTGAAAAGAGGGTGACCCCACTGAAGTATATGAAGGCATTTTATTTGTGACAAGAGTGTGAGTTAAAACAAGAATGACAGTGGCTAAAAGAGGACTAGTTATCAGGTATTTGACAATGTTCTGCTTCCTGTGAGGCATTCATGTCCTCATCCTGCATTCAGGTTCTGTTATCTCCGAATTAAACTAAAATGTTTACTTCTAATCTTCTGAGCTTAAGATTCAGAAATGTAGTCAATCATTTATAACCACAACTTTGTGGACAGGGTGGATCACCACAACTTTGTGGACAGGGTGGCTTACCATGTCTAAACTTTAATATTCTACAGAGCTCCTGCATAGACACCATAATCTCCCTCAAAGAAAGAGCAAAAAATGCAAGCACTGGCAAAGCTAATAGGTTTTGTCTTTCCCGTGCGAGTACTGAGATGTTGGCTTTTCTTAAGTTTGTTAGTAAAGTATTGTTTTAAAAGTAAAAGTGAAAAAATTTCAAAGTACCGGAGGAAAGCAAGCACATATTATATTGTATCTCAAAGCTATCACTGAATTCAAGTTTTCAACCTTTATAAATGTCATGGTTTCTGCTTCAAATACTACAAAGCTCAGGAAACAGAAGTACAAAGGAATAAGAAATTGTCAGAATGTAATGCAAAATGTCCGCCAAGATCTAATTTACTTTTCACTTGTTCAGCATTTTGGTATTTTGCAGAATCCCAGGAAGCAGATTTATGGGCCTCCAGGAGAAGAGTCATGCGAAGTTCACCTGCTGCTTCGGATGCCATCTCAGCGAATGCATCCAATGGCCATTAACCTGTGCCATAAAAGAGCCTTAGTGTGCTAAAGCTGGAGTTAGGAGGTGTGGGGAGCAACAAGCAACACTGTGCAGGGGACTAATATTTGAGGGGGTGAAGCAGCACACTAGGGCCCAACCCAAAAACGTACAGGCACTCTCCAGGAGTGCTGAACGAAGAAAAAAAGTTTTTTCCCCAAAACGTAAGCAGTGAAAGGATTCAAGCCAGGCAATCAAAAGGACAGTAAAGGGGCTATGCTCCAGGGAGGGGAGAAACAAAAGAAGAGGAAGGCAACCCATTGAATAAGAAGCAAGCAAACGAGAGAGACAATATAGCCAATCAATTGTAAGCAATGGGCAGGATGCAAGCCCACTTCAAGTTCACAATGTCTCATTCACAACCAAACAGCCTGTGCTGTCTTGTAGGCAAGACCTAAAAAGCCACATTTTACTGTTCAGAGCAAGAATTACATGAGGGCAAATCTGGTATTGAGTTTCTGAGAATGATCCCCCTCCAGCCTCCTTCCCTCACACATTTTCCTTCTGTTGATGAGGTCTTGTTGGAAGATTGCTGTAGGTTTGAAAAGCTGAAGATAAAGTTGATCTGCAGGATTAACTGCATTAAAATTATTTTTATGCCTTGCCTACAATACCTAATTAGGGCACTCCCAATATTCCTCCCCCCACAACATTAGAATTCATTTAAAGAAAACTTTGACTGTTTTTATTGGACTAATAAAACGCCAAGATGGTCAAAACAATGTTCTTGAAGACACTCTACTAGGGAGTTCTTTGACAGACAGACCTGTTGGAGAATGTCAAAAAATCTATATCATAAAATGAGCAATATGTGAATGCATAGCTGGATGATAAACAAAATCAGAAGCAAAAGAAAAGACTACATACGGCTGAATGCGGATGATTGTGAACTTTTGTCTGTACTTTATATATGAAAGTAAGTAATTTCGAGAACCTGTTTCAGTTCAGCAATTAAATGGATGCCAAAATATAAAATGTTCTTTGTTTTTGTTTCCCTGTGTTGTGACACCTGGGATGTGTTGTGGGAGGGCTACAGTTTTATCTTCAGTTTGAGAACAAACACTGCTTTGGAAAATAAAGGTCACAGAAAGATGGACTTACTATAAATATTTATAAATATGGGTTTTGGTCAGGATTAAAATCATGGGTCATTATAAAAATGAAGTTTGTCACGTGACTGACCAACATTTGAGGTGAACTAGAAAAAAATCTGTTTGTAGAGCAGCTATATGAAGAATAACGCATTCCATTTTGTCTTTGGCCTGAGAAACCAACCTCCTAGGTTATTCTAGAACACTCTCTCTGGCTGGTTATCCAGTGTCGGAATAATTAAGGCTCAGGCTGAAATAAAATAGTTCATTCGATCAGGCTCAACCTAACCTGTGTGTCAAGTGACAAAAACAGTCCAGAGGGGCCAGGCACACCTTTGTATCCTGCTAATTTTCACTTTCCAACTGTTCCTTCTTTTGCAGATATTGGAGAAGTGGTCGGGTAAGAGAAATACAAAATAAGCAAATTGTTGTTCAGAACTCAGCTATTTCATACTCTTGCTGGCATTTGATTGCCAACTCATTATATGTTTAGAAAAGCTCTGAAATCCTTCCCCTTTTGCTCTTGTGGTGCCCACGTGCATTGGTGTTCCAACTACTTTATCACATCTAGCTGCAATGAGGATTAAGGAATGCATAATAGAAATCAAATCAAAATCCAAAATGAGACCAAACCAGTACACTTCATGGGAGACTGGTGGTGGTGCATTAATATAATAATCTGCTATAAAGCAGGCACTGCACTCGTTACCCAAACTAGTGAGAAATTGTCGAAGTCAGATGAAGTAGAGGTTCTGTGGCAAACCTGCCACAGCTGAAACACTAGTCTCCAATCTCCGTCCAATCCTAACCATCTGGTATTGGCTAAGTGGCAGTATGAATGTGCACTTGAACCTAATGTCATAACAAACTGTAAAGCAGGGGGTTGGGTCTTTCTGACTACATGGACACCGGGCTGAGTGACTGAGACCACTTATATACCAGTACAACTCAAACTAAAGTGCTTCCTGGATGAGTAAGTGGAGGGCAGACTAAAAGGTTTTCTTAAGGTCAGGTGTTTGCCTTCATGAGTTGCTTTCCTACAGGACCACTTTACATAACTAAAGGCACTGCAGTAAAAGCACACCCAATAATTTCTGAAACTGGCTACCTTGATCTGGCCATCCATTCTTCTCCAGATACAACTGCTTGCCCTAAGAAAAACATTCTTAATCACTGGGTAGACTGGTAAATTTTAGGAGCAGAGAACTATTCCCAAAATATGCACTCAGAGTACACAAATCCCATTCCCCAGATATCCGAGGTAGAAAATACATAATGGAATTGAGAGAAAAGGCTATTAAGATAACGAAAGGATGAGAAATATCACACATGAAGCGTAAGGTGAAAAAAATGAAACTCATTGCAAATGTGTCCTCCTCTCTTGGAGAACAATTTTTACAAGGAATTTTGCTATGATGTACAACACAAGTCGTAACATGTTAGCACCACTATTATTTCATCAAACTGGAACTCTGCAAAAAGTGCCAGTGGGGGTGTGGTGTTTCTAGATGTTGAGTGTATGCAATTCTTTGAGTTGTAGGCCCTCAGATTTAAATTTTACAAGGAACTTTGACTCTGTGAAAACATCAATGCAGCAGCAAAAGAAGCAGGAGCAGCTATCCCCATGACATGCCTTGTATGCAAATGGAGAATGTGGGCATGGTGAAAGGCCAGTATCAAGACCTCATGTAAGAAAACCCCTTTAAGACTGGTGAACTCCAAGCAGTGTTGGACATGTGGGTGTGAAGACATATCTTGTGCAAACGTGTCCTAAACAATAAAAGAGAAAGCGAATCCTTACAGTCAATTGAGCTAAAGATCAAGTTATAAAATGGCGCTCATTCATTTCAGGGAAACACTACCTTTATGTAATGACTAAGTGGAATGGACAGAAGGAGGTGCTCATGTCTGAATCTTACTAAATACATTCCAACGGAAAGAGGAGGATCTGGTCAACAGGAGGGTTAATTAAGTCAAAGAGGGTGAAAAGAACCACCACACATAAGAGGCTTGCTCTGGTGTGCTGTGATCATGCCAAGGGTGGACAAGAAGAATACACTGAGTGTTTATTGTTGGGCCGTAGGCGCAGAAGCTGAAAAGCCCTTCCTATACTCTAAACACATTCGCAGACTGCCATCTGTTGAGCACCTAAATCGTTTCCAAGGGAGAAAACCAGATCACATCTACCTCGTACCGCTTAAGAAACATTTGTGTAGGGAGAGAGATGAGTTGACAGGGAGCTCCAAAGAGTTGTTTTGGGTGGAATCTTCACAATCTTTGGTATCATGGCATGACTAATGATGACGTAGACAAGGGCAATGAGAGGGTCCCTGTCAAGACCCTTCATACACATAGGTATGGAGAAAAAGATCAAAACATAGTGATCTGTTGACCCACCAAGTAGTAAGTAAAAGCCCAGAAGTAAATGTAGGTACATCTGTTGAACCGGGAATAGGTGAGGTGGCAAACACCAAAAGCTAGGAGTTGCAACTCACAGGGCAAACAAATGTGATGGGAGGCAGGTTTGCTATTTATTTAGATAGTCCAGGAAGAGTGCACAATTACTTTAGAAATACGTTACTTTACCGTAGTTAACACCACGCGGACTGGGATGTAAAATTCGCACGTCTATAGTTGACACAGAATAAAATGTTTGCCCACCTAATTAGTCTACTGACACTTCTTCCAAAACTCTTCTCCGAAATCTGTCTCTCGCCACAGATGGCGACCACGCAACGGTGAATGCACAAGGAAGCAGATCTGTCTGATTAAATACATGCGGAACTTGGAGGGGGTGGGGGGGGGCTGTAATCAGGCGAGGATCTAACCCCTCCCATCGAAGGGGTACACATACGCTTTGCCCTCGCGGGCACAGGGTGAAAAGGAGCTTAGCTCACGAAAGGCAGAGCTGTCACATCTTACAAGCGAGACAGAAACAGCGCGCAGCTTGGCACTCTGGCATCGCTGCCAACAGCTAGCAGCTAGGCTGGTTTTAAAAATGAGCAAATGATCTCGTATGTAAGGAAGGAATAATGGCTCGGATGCGAACCATCCACGCAGCCTTTTCAACATGCAATATGGGAAAAATATTTTTTAGTAACTCGTTTGTACGATGGCAATTAGCACGTCTTGAAACAGCTGTTACTACATTTGATCAACATAAATTATTAGTTAAAACCAACTGCTGTCTTTAAAAGTATCATCTCTGAGCTAATTTGTTTTCTATTTACAACGGATGCCTTCTCCGAGTCAGGCTTCGTTAGCACCACGCCAGCCCCTCTCTGTGTCTCGAATTCTGAACTCATTAACAACTAGAACAAACAAGGCCGGCGGAGCGTGGCGCGCGCGCTTGGGGGCGGGGGAGCACATTCCAGGCGGGGGAGCGGACCCTTTCAAGTGCGATGCCAAACGGACTGCATGGCAGCACGATGCGCGTGATTGTGCGCGTGCTAGCCATGCAATCCGCTTTTTGGGAGCACTTTTAAAACCCCCTTACAATAGTCTCGCTTTGCGATCGCTTACGCAATAGCAAGGCGAGACCTAAAAATATGACCTGACAATATGTACTACAGTGTAAAGCCTGCCAACTTATGAAACCTTCAACGATAGTGAAAGCACCTTGATCTCCTTTAAAAAAAAAAAGCAGATCAGCCTTTCCAAAATATCTGTCTATAGGTCTGCTGAAGCCAACATATAAATATAATGCATATCAGTAGCAGTAGATTTCTTTAGTAACTTCATGTGCTCTCAAAGTCAAGAAAGATTTGTTATGCTTAGTAACAGTAAGTGTCCTCGTGGTCAATCCAGCTTTTGTCTGCTGCAGGATTTACAGCCAGCCCAGAATGGTATGAGTCCACTGCAAGCAGTTGTTGTTCAATATATGTTGGTGGCTATTTCTGGATGCCCGAGGTTGGTGAACTACTGATTGAGAGGCTGGGACAAAAACAATGAACCAGCCTACAAAAAGCCTGTACCAGGCATAGCTATGAATCATCACTGCCACAGTTATTCAAAAAGAAGAAGAGACAGATGTCCATCCACTCAGTGAAGCTATGTGATGTGGCCCATCCTCCATATATCACCAGTGCCTACGCCAGAAATGTTGCAAACCATTCCACAATGGAACTTCCTCCATGTGAAAGGCAATACATCCAAGCACAGATTGGCATGCAGTAACTATGGTGGTGATTCAAAGAGAATATGGTGATGATTGAACGAGAATATGATGTGATCTCTGCAACAATACCATCTGCACCACCAATGGCACTTGTCTCAGAAAGTGATGGATATCTATTTGGTCAAAGCCCCAGAAACCCAATAGACCCTGATTTAAAATTGTCAAAATTTGATATTTATTTTAGATAGAACACTGGATGAAAAAATATATAAACCTATAGATTTGAAGCAAGTTTAACTCAAAGTTGAAATTCAAACTGGCTAAGCACCTGTATCCGGTGTAGGTGTGGAGGCAAGACATACACCAGACACCCTTGGACCTATGTTTCGATAGTGCTAATGATTATTCCATTTGCAATCTCGCTGACAATGGTGGTGTTTCTAGATTATATGGTACCCTATGAATACATTCCAGAAATTGAACTTCCAGGTTTAGTTACAGTACATTTAGGCAAGCTAAAAAGTTATAAAGATCTATGAGGAGTGTGTCTTCAATAAAGTTAATAGCCACAACTGGAAGATGGGAAAATTGGATCACCAGATCTTAGGACCAGTGGGGACTGGTCAAGTGTCACATGCTTTTAATCTTAATCTAGATGTCATTCTATCATCAAGACCCTTTGCTGGTGACTCCATGAAGAGCTTTCCTGCAGGTCTTCAGTTTTATGCCACGTTATATGAAACTGAATCATACTTCAGTACAAATAATTGCAGGGGCATGCACTGTTGTAATAGATATGCTAATTAATTCTTGCACATGTTAAGTGTTAAATGGGTGGTTTTTCCTCACCTATAGCAGAAACGTTGTTCTTTCATGACGTGGGAGAATAAATCTGAGTTTGAGTACAACTTCTCCCACTTCAAATCCCTTCCAAATAATGATTTGATCCTGACACCTATTTATAGAATCATAATAACACAAATTTGACTTGTGTGTTTCTTTCTGGCCATACAATGATTTATTCACTTGTATTTGGACCTAGTATACTGAACGGATGCTTAGTATATGCAATACAAATATTCATTTAGAGAGGTGTGGGAAACAGAGGAGTGCCAGGGCCAAGGAGTAGGCACTTTCTTTCTAGCATGCTATTACCCTTGAACTGCTATATTTCTAAATGATATGATTCAGCAACATCATGTTTGGTTTTGCAAGAGTTAGGTGACTGATAATTCCTATAGTGTTCTGGCAGAATGCTTTACATTCCCTAACTAGAAATGGAAACATTTGCTAAGAAATTTGGAAATGAATGCATTAATTCTGAATGGTACCTTTTAAAAAAGTATTGTGAACCTAATGGAACAATTTACACACAAATAAAAGGCATCAAAGATTTGCTAAAGGAGTGCAGGGCCACTAGCAAATAAAGTGAACCCTAGATACTGTAAGGCTCATGTCAGTGTGTATGCTATTGAGAAGTTGTATCATAAAAGGTTTAATGAACCTCGTCTCGCCCTAGTCATACAACATATTGAGTCATTTAATGAGATATGAATGTACGTTTTTCCTCAATGGGCCTCGGTAGAATAGGGTAACAAGCATTTGCAATGCAATAGGTCTCGCATTTTCCAGAGTTTGAGCTATTGGCATTGTAAATGACAATGCCTTTTATTTATGTGTTGTTTTGAAATGAATAAAAGGCACTGTCATTTACAATGGCAATAGCTTAAACTCTCTCAAATGCGAGATATTTTGCATTTCAAATGCATTCGGTGCTCGTGCTACCCCTCTGAGTGAATAAGACAAGCCACTGTTAACAGTTAGGAAGATTTATCAGCAGCATGGATGGCGCTCATGAAGGTTGTTTGGGTTTCTGCATTTCTCACCAGCTGTCTTAGTGAAAAGAGTGTGTAATGCGCTTAACAGGCCACTGCCTCAGTGCACGGAATGTCAAAAATATTGCCGAACCTTCAGAAGGCTAGAATATCATAAGCACCGACTGCGTTTTACTATGATTGTGCAGAGAAACGGAGAAAGGCTTTGCAGAGGGGGATTGAATAAGGCTTTGCACAGGTTACTGAGGGGATGTCGGTAGAAAATTTGAAGATCACTGCTATACACTGATGAGGAAGATCTACCCGAAATAAGAGTATTCCTGTTACAAAGTGATGCTGGTGTGTGATCGTATTTAAGACTGGCAGAATTTCCAGACTATTACAAATAGCTTTAATTTTGGAGAATGAAGATTATCACTTTACAAATTTTAACATTTGAAAGGACAATCACTCAACTTTTGCGCTTCTTTGCATTTTAATTGTAGGAAGAACTAGAAGCTGGGAATCAGAAACACTTGAACATTAAAAGGTTTCGCATTCCCGTATATTCAAACAAGCATTTACAATGCAATGGTCTCGGCATTGGTAAAGTTAGAGCTATTGGCATTGCTCATGACATTATTTTTGTTTGTTTTTGTTGTTTTAAAACATTTAAAGAAACGGCATTGTCATGAGCAATGGCAATAGCTCTAACTTTAACAATGCCGAGCCACAGTCCCTTTCGCCCACTCTCCATTGTCAGCTTGCTGTCCCTGCCCCTCCCACCCGGAGGGTAGACAGACGTGGCTAGAGAAGCAAGGAGGAGATGGGGCCGTAAGCTGACAACTCAAGGTGGGGAATCAGCTCTGGCTAGCAAATGGACAATGGAGGGAATGAATGGGGGAAGTACATGGACAAAGGGGTGGTGGGGAGCAAGAAGTGCAAGGTAAGGTGGGTGAGGAGGAACCAACAACGGCAACTTAGAGATGGTGAAAAAGAGGAATACATCAGGGAGAGACGTACAAAAGAGACAGCTGGAAAGCACAGGTAGTCTCAGGGTGCTTCAACAAAACCCAAAAAACGTATTGTCTGAAACGTGAGTAACACGTCCATGCTCCAGGGTAGGAAAACACATAAAAGTTTAAAGAAAGCCTACATAAGCTGACTAATGAGAAAATAAATAAGAGGCATAATGAAGGCAACCAGGGTAAGCAATAGGTGGGCTCTAAGCCTACTGTAAGCTACCAAAATGTCTCGCAACAGACAGAGCATGTGCTAGAGTACCATGGCTCCCAATGCAGAAACGGAAAAAGGCCTACTGCCCTGTTTAGGCAGTGAAACAGTGCCATGATTAGGGTGCAGATGCCCCTCACCCCGTCTGGACTCCTTGCCACTGCACCTGCTTCATTATTGATGGTTCGATCTGTTGTGTGGAGAGTGTACATGAAGGTTGAAGGAGCATGTGTGTAGACTTGAGGAAGGATCTCGAGTGGAGGGTGGACAGCCGATGTACATAGTGGAGAGCATGGGTGGACAATGCATCTATATGGGGGTGGGGGAAGACTATTTTGCAGTGGAGACAATGGAAAGAGGATGAACAGAATGAATAGCAAATTCCCAGTGTGACAGCAAAAATGGAGAGTGGGTGTGGACCATGGAGGGCTGATGTTCATGGTGAGAGAAAAGATATACATTCTACACCGTAGATGTGGTGAAGTGTTGAGAATGGATACTGCACAGTATGGAGAGAGCAAATGATGGATAAAGAAAATGTGCAGGCTTAAGAGCAGATGAACAGGGTGTAGAGTATTTGCACTGTTTAGTTTAAAAAAAACGTGGAAGGAAAAGAACAGGGTAGATTGTAGATGTGGATAGAAAAATACCAAATGTATTCGAAAATATGGCTCAGAGCGAAAGGTATCCCTGTGCCCTCTTGTTTAAAAAATAGGAAACGTTTCAAAGCTCTCACCTTGGGGGATGGGGAGGATGCCTCGTTAGTCTCGGTTTCTCCCTACTTATCTCACTACACGCAATCCCTTCCTGCCGGTTTAACATCCTACACCTTTGCCAATTTAATCGCAGCAAAAACAGATACAGCTAGAGATATATTTATTTCCTAAGGATAACACCAAAACGCTCTGCTCGAACCCTCTGCATGTCCCTCGGTTTCAACAACATGACCTGGAAGTGGAACAAAGACCAGAGGGCGTGTAACCTGCCTGCTGGATTGACCACAACAATCCATTTGCTGATTGGCCTAAACGACCTGGAGGAGGGCAGATGTCACAAGGTTGGTTGAAGGGGAGCCGGTGTCCATTATACAACAACAATCTTTATTAGATCGAAGAATGTAAAAAAAAAGACAGACAAATCTCCAGGACCTGGTTCGAGGCCCAGCCCACCGGCAAACTGATCTGAGAAAAACAAGGCATGCATGCAGGGGGAAAAAAAGTTAAGACCAAAGCGAACGGCAACTAGCAGCTTTGAAAATGATTGGAGATTAATGCCGGTCAAAGGCACAGAGGGCAGAAAGGCACAGAAAGGAATGGCACAGAAGGGCACCAAAAACGACAGGAGCAGAGGGCAGAAAGGCACAGACAGAGAGAAAAATGAGTGGCGCAGAGAGGCACAAAAAAACGAGGGTAAAACGAGAGGGACAGAGGGCAGGACACAAAAACAAGTGGCAGAGGGCAGAAGGGCACCAAAAACGACAGGAGCAGAGGGCAGAAGGGCACAGTATTTCTGTGATTATTTTGCAGAGTTCACTCTGTGTAACCAGTGCACGCCGGTCAGTGAGAATACAGACCAGGGACGAGACGTTTCCCTGTAACGACCACGGCACGTTGCACTCGGGCGTATATGACGTGCCTCGGTGATGAGACATCATCCGAACTACACCCACATGGCATCACAGCTTCGCCTGGAATGCCGTGTCCACTTAAAAAATGCAGGAAATGAGTTTGCATTGACGGTTGTCATACAGCTCTACGGCAAATATCACGCCGAACTTTTAATGTCCTAGCACACTGGGACCCCTGGCAGCCTTGAACCCGCTCCCTCCTTACCTCCGCATGAAAGCGGAGCTTCGCTTTCTCCCTCCCAGAGCTCCCCAAGTCGCACGCGCTCCCAATCACCAGTGAGTCATCGCTGCAGCAATTAAAAGAAATTATTCACCGCGCATGCGCACCACGGTTATACACAACCCGGCCCACCCGAGATCAATCGGATTCGCCATAGTCCGCCTGAACCCACAGTTTACCACGTCGGTGACGAGGCGTTGGTTACAATCCACTGTGCGGTGACCATCCACAGCCCAGACATAAAACACCATGTCCCTGTTATACCTCTTCCGTCCAGTATGGAGTTTCTTGTGTACTTAAACACGGAAATTGTCACCGGAAGTGGGCGGAGAGGCTCGCT
This sequence comes from Triturus cristatus, assembly GCF_964204655.1. Classification (NCBI taxonomy): domain Eukaryota; kingdom Metazoa; phylum Chordata; class Amphibia; order Caudata; family Salamandridae; genus Triturus; species Triturus cristatus. The sequence continues at coordinate 459,450,615 of NC_140580.1, read as the reverse complement.
TGTGGTCGAAGCACGGATAAGTGCGTTACAGCGTACCCACCCCGTCACGAGGAACGCGCGCGGCCGCCATATTGCGCAGCCGCCATTTCCCCATAAGGACGCGTCACTGGCGTTCTGAGAGTGCTGTAGATGCCGTGAGCTGCGAGTGCCGCTGGAGAATCCTAGGGGAAATTGGCGCCGGCGTCCTGGCATCCCCTAAACAGCTGCCCGTGGCCCCGCGCGTCGGCCCATCTGCCGCTCAATACAGTACTCACCGTTTGTCAAATAAAGACATAAACACAACACTGCACGCCCTGGAGTGTGATGAACTGAAGGGTTGAGGCGTGTTACGTTTTAGAAAGACTTGGTTAGGAGCGGCACACCACCGTGCCGGATGGGTTGTTCGAGCCTTTAAATACAGCAAGGGTTGATAATCCTTCGGCGGATGAGATGCCCTCGAGCCAGGGAATCTGGAAACGACAATATCGCTATTCGTGCAATTCACCGTGAAAGACATATCTGAGCTCAGTATTTACAGGTTAATACTGATTGAAACATTATGTTGTAAATTAAGACGTCTTGTGATTCTTAAAACAAGCACACCACCGCCTTTCTCCGAGGCAGAGAAAAAATGCCTCGGAGAAACGCCACGTCGTTTTCGGATTCGGGGGCGTGTTTTGCTGTTGTCTCCTCCCTGAGACTTCTCGCAAAAAACACGCCCCCCGATCCGAAAAGGACGGGGCATAATCGGAGTGACTGGACCTCTTCTCCAGTGGCTGGCCAGCATTTAAGAGGCCAGCCAATGGAGAACAGGAGAGAAGAGGGGCGGGTGCAAGCCCCTCTTCTCAAAGTCATTAAATCTCGCGAGCGAGACTGCGCAAGCGCAGCCATCGCTAGCCGAGACCTAAAAACGATCAAGTTCTAGTTTGAGCTAGATACCATGATAGTACAGCGACTGCCGCACCGTAATGCTGCGGCTGTTCTTTCACGGGAGGTAAGGAAGAGCACTCGAGATAATCGAGGGGTATAGAAAACCTTCAGCATTAAAAACGAAACTATGTTTAGTCAAATAATTCTTGAGAGGCAGCAAGCTAAGTGATCACGATTGCGATCAAACATCAAAGCGGCCGTGTGGGTGCGAAAGTGAAAGTAATCACGGTAAAACGCAGCGCGCGCGCCCGCGCACATGCACTGTAGCTCTAGGCTGGACTGGTAGCACTTTTTGGAGCCCTCTCAATAAGTCTCGCCAGACCAGCGCATGCGCTGGGTCAGGCGAGACCTAAAAATGATCCAGTGATGCTAATAGTTGCGGCACTCATGCAGAAATCATCAAGCTTTGCAAGTAAGGCAGACACATTAGGGAATTTGATACTGAAAACATATTGTGCATGCTCAGAATGGGTGGAGACCTCAGACTGCTGAAAGAAAAAGTATATTAATTTTCAGAATTGACATTTGACTTGAGGATTGTTTGAAATGACCATCATTTGAGTGGTACTTCCCCAGATTTTTGCCTTCTTTTTGCTGAATCTGTTTGTGTTGGCCACAGGACTCTGCACACGTTTCTCCTACTAACCAGTGGTAAAGTGCTTTTGCTTTCTCCTTTCAACCTGTAAAACTGGCACATTTAATTTACGTATAAGTTCCTAGTATATGAGACTACATATATCCAGGGGCAGTGAATTAAATGCTACCAGTCGGCTGCAGCACTCATTGTACCACCCACTACAGCAGCATTGTAAAACTTGCCTTCAGGCCTGCCATGCAGCCTGGGTGTGCTGTTTAAAAACAATCCATTTACCTGGCGAAACAAACCTTTTGCCAGGCATAAACCTTTCTTTGTAATGTTTAGTCGCCTCCCCTAAGTTAAGCCACAAATGCCATCTAGTACAGGCTCTTTGTAGGGGGTTTAAAAAGTAGTAGATGTGTAATTAATGTGTTACATGCCCTGACAGTGAAATACTTTCAAAGGGATTTCTTTTTCATTGTGGCAAGGCTAGCTCTCCCGTAGGAAAAAACTGGGTTACACTATAACAACTTCTAGTGCTTGATTTTAGTTTGGGAGCATCTAGAAAAATAGTAAATCTTAATATCAATTTAATGGTCAAGTCACAGTATTTTTAAAATGACACTTTCAGAAAGTTGTCATTTTACTACCCAAGCCAAAAGGTGCCTTTCAGCCAGTGTCCAGTGCCTTCTAACTGCTGATGGTTTCCCTGTATTGAGATGTGGGTTGCTCACGGACTGTTGACAAAGAGCTTGGGTAAGGAGAGGTGCTTATCGTCCTTGAACAGGATGACCTTGGGGCCAGTGCCTGGCCCCTTTCTGAGCTTCAAAATATGCCTACACCATCACTGGCAGAGATAGCTCCCACCTAGGTCTGCCTCCCCTTTGTCTTGCTAGTCAACTTTGATTCGAACATGTGGAAAAAATGAGCTGCCCCAGAACTGGCCTGGCTGGAATGACCACAAGTGAAAGCTTGTCCATTATCATAGCCACACCTCTGGGTGGGCACAGGTAGTTCTGCCTATGAAAAGAAAGGTTCTGCTATGTTGGATGTAGGTACAGAGGGGCACTGTGGGATAGTTTGAAGGAAGAAACACAGGTAGGGCTACTAAAGTGGGTATGGTCACCTCTGGGAACCTTTACCCCATTGGCTAGGAAGTGCCCAGAAGTTTCCCCTACCCACAGTCTGGCACTGGGCATAAATGTGGCATCCCAGTACCTACCTCAGAACAGTCCTAGACCTGTGAAGAATAATAAGGACTGCCGTGCTGTCTGATAAACCTAAAGGAAGACTGGATCTGCTTGCCTTGAACCCAGGACCTCAGAAGTGACTCTTGTGGTCAGTTGTCTACCAGAACGCAACATGCTTCCTGAGGCGCTTTACCTGCAGCTGACCAGTAAAAGCTGACCTACCTGCCCTGGACCCATATGCCAGCCTCTGTTGGAGTGAGTCTTAACCCCCAAGTGGTGCCCTCACCAGGTCCTGGACATTTAGCTGGTGTTAAAGTGTACTCCTTATGTACCCAAGCTGCAAGATCTGAGACTTAGAAACTTTTTGTCATATTTCTGCCTGGAGAACCGACAGGGACTAGGATTGCCCTCAAAACCGCAGCCGACGAATCACCAGTTGTCCTCAGCTTGCTGCTTTGCCCCGCTGAAGGAGATCAGACTTCCAGAAAAGTTTCTAAGCCTGAACGTAGAGGGCTTCATCTGAACCGCTGCTGAGCAGCAGCCCATCGACATCAAGGCCTTCCTGGTCACAGACTTAGAACCCACCTTCATTGACGACCACTCTGGGACCTCGCTCTTCAGCAACCTGCTGCCGTTGAACCCCGCTTCTGATCCAGCTTGCTCCGCAGATGACTGGATGACACCACTTTTCCTTCATAAAGGTTTTTAAGTCCGAAGGATAAGGGGTAAAAAGGTCCTGATCCCTTACTGACCGTTATTGAGCAGATTCATTTTTGCAATACTTGCCCTTGACAGGGGGATAACCCCTAACCCCCTAATATATAGACAAGTTCCAAAGTGGTTGTCAGGGCAAGTCTGGTTTCTCATACTTTTTCAGGAAAGGATTCCAATCAAACAAGGATTCATTTTGTTAGTTATTTATATAGGTGTTGTCACTCTATCTGTGAGAGTGAGTGCAAAACAGACTGACAGACAGCACATGTTTCACCCCTCTACAAGGCCATCCGGCTTGGGGCTTCCTCAGGGCTGTACATACAGATATAGTGAACAAAAAAAGGGGATAGTGTATATCCCCGTGACAGGAAGAAAAGAAAAAAGAGATAGAAAATAAAAAGAAAAAATTAAAAGAAAAAGATAAGAAATTTTTAAGGGAAGTGAATTTAGAGTTAAAGTCAGATAGGAAAGGGAGGGAACACAACAGGCACAGAGCGGTCGTTTAAACATCTTTAACACATTTTGACCACACTAATGCTTGTTTTTGTTGTTGCAAATTAAGCACTGGCTTTACTTGGTCCTCTCCCTCCCCTCCCTCCCAGACCGTGGACTGCTCTTCTTCCACGGCTGCCTCCTCCGTCGCTGTTCCCTTCCTCGGGTGCTCGGTTGCACATCAGGCATTGATACCTATATGAATACATGACACACCCGCATGCGGTGGTGCGCGCCCTGCCAGTCTTGTGGTGGGAGATGCCAAGCCTGAGCAGTGGCACGTGCAGCTGCTCTGTGCAGAGTATCCTGGCCCAGGCCTGGCTGGAAGGCCTGAGGTAGGGGTCACAGAGGAGGATCACGCCCCTTCTTCACATGGGGGTGGTAGATGCATGAACCACCTGCAGAGCTGGGTCGGGGGCACAACCATTAATGGTGTAAAGTGGCAGACGTTGAGCAAGGACATTGCCTGGTAATGTGGAGGCCAGCGGTGCTGCAGGTCAAGGGCGGACTCCCCGGGCCCTGATATGACGTCCGAGTGCAGGAGATGGGCCTCGAGGAGTCCTTCTGAACCAGAGTTTGAGTCCCGGCTTGGGCACTTGTTGAAAGGCTGTGGGGTTCTGGACACATCACTTGCCCTGCCTGTGCCTTGAGTTGTACTCAGACATGGAACGCTCTTAGCGCTGTACTAAAGCACACAATGCAGACAGAACCCCTTAAACATGAAATAACATCAGTATTGTGCTTGCACATTGAATAGCTGGGCGCTGTGCTTCAATAAATACTGTCTGCCTTAGTGCTGTGGTAAAGCATAGATTGCTGCGGGTCCTTATGCATCACAACCTGACCGACATGACTTAGAAAAGAATGAATGCCGTGATCCCCTTACCCGGCTCTGGTACCCTCCAACGAGACCCCGTCTCTCTAATTATTAATCCACTGAGCTGCCACCACCCCGGGCCCTGCCTCGCCTCACCTCTCTCTTCAGTCATTCATCTACCCAGAATCCTTCGCGGCCTTTCCGCTACTGTGGCGATGGCCTCTCCATCCCCATTTACCACCGCTAGCCAAACTTCATTCTTTCTCTGTTTCTGTATGCCAGTTGTTCTCTCAACTCATTCACTAACACTCCTTCATTTATTACATCCCCTGAAAGCTGATATTTACAAATTGAGTGAATCAGCTCTGTCTCCAGAGTCCTGTGTGGCCCCCGTCGCTGTCATTGCACTACCGCCCTCCCTACAGGCGGGTTACCACAAGAGTTGTCCTCGGACTCCTGCTATGGCTCCTCATCCACTGCCTCCCTCGGGGATATTATCTCCTCTGTGCGGTGTCTCAATGTATTCCTGTGCTGTTGACAATCATATTTTGTTCCTCTTCCCCAGGGACCCCCTTGCAAACCAGACCCTCGATCTGCCTAAAGGCATGGTGCACAGGGTGTCTCTCTGTTTACTCATGTCTACTCAGCAGCTCCTACCCCCTCACCACCCAGATCTTTTTTTTGCAGTTTTATATAGCGCGAGCTTAGCCCAAAGGCATCAGAGTGCTTTACATGAACACCAGATCACATCACATAAGGTCAGAATTTTTTTTAGGATTGTGGGCGATTGAATGATTTGTCTAGAATCACAGGATGTGGAGTTGATGCCGGGACTCAAGCCTGGTTCCCGGTTCCAAAGAGGCAGCTCAGGCCTTAAGGTCACAAGTAAATAAATAAATACATTTCCGCCCCCCCCTCCCCGTTTCAGGAACCTGCCAGTATGGTTTGCTGCTAGACTGAAGGCGTTGTTATATAGCGCTCTTATAATTCAGCAGCTATCTGAAGGCGTCGTTATATAGCACTCTTATAAATCAGCAGATATCTGAAGGCGTCGTTATATAGCACTCCAATGTAGCAGCAGATATCGCAAGACGTCGTTATATAGCACTCGTATAAATCTGCAGATATCTCAAGGCTCTGTTAAATGGACCCCGTAAATCGGCAGCCACTGCCCCACAGGTGGGACCTTAGCTTCACAACTTGGGACACCCAAGTCCCTGGTCCCCCTCCTCCACTGCCATGAACATGTAATCATGTATGTATGTAGTATGCATACAGGGCAGAGAAGGCAGATCTAAATGAAGTCATTTTTATGTCTCTGTCTCTGATTACTTGCCCTGTCCATGTTTCATTATACGATTCATCATCTGTTGCGACTTTACCATTGTGTCAGAAAGGTACCAACGGGTGCATTAACAACACGTCTGTTAAAAGACCGAAAAAATGCACAGCAGACCAAGTCCCTTCCAGGGGAAATGGCAATCCCAATCCACAGGCTGCATGGCGGGCGGCGGCAGGGCCCCTTGCCCCCTCCTCGCCCTAGAGAGCCGGCGTCCCCTGCAGCCAGAGCCCGGCTCTCTAGGGCGAGGAGGGGGCAAGGCTTGGACTGCTTCCGCCTGCTGCATGGGGCATTCAGCACCGCATCTCTCCAGGCTCTGGGGAGGAGGCACGCTCGGAGCGGAGATCCGGACAGAGCAGGGAGAGGCCCAAAAACCCAAGCCGAACACACTGAGCTGGAGGAGGGACAGAGCAGGCAGAGTCACCCAGGCTGAGGGGGCGCGTCACCACTTGAGCGGGGAGGGAGGGAGAGAGAGTGAGAGAGAGGAAGAAAGGGAGGGGTAGAGGAAAGGGGAAGTGGGCAGAAGGGATGTGGGCAGGTGGAGGAAAGAACGCAAAGCGAGGAGGAGGCTGAGAGAAAGGAAAGGTGGAAGGAAGGAAACAGAGGAAGGATGACAAGAGGGAACACACAAATAATACAAATAAAACAAAAACACTAGCCTTAACTTGTTGTGCAAGCGTAAACCATCATCTCTCAAAAACATGACACACACTCCAACCCGAAGGCACCGGCTGTGCAGCTTCACAGAATGCAACGCACGGCTGATGTCTTCAAAACAAGTATTGATCTCTTAGCTTTATGGGGCCATGTGTTTCTAATTAGGAACTCATGGCCCCATAAAGATAAGAAAGTGCTTTGCAACAGCAGCAAAGCAGGCGACCTAGTCTGGATCAGAGGCCAAAGGGCGCCAACCAAAAACCCTCATTTCCAATGGCAGGCCACCGTTTAGCATAAACGCTGATGCCAGCCAATGTAAATGAGGGGCGGGGCTTAAAGCTCTTTTCTGAAACTCCTCGTTAACAATAAATGTCTCCGAGGCGAGCAGCACTTTGCGCTGCAATGCCACGCGAGACCTAAAAAGGGAAGATGTGGAGGCCGCTCCTTTTCATACAATGCTGCTAGATTGTGGAACATCCTCCCCTCTCATCTTCGCTCAGTGACCCAACATCTTCCCTTCTGGAATTTCCTCAAAACCTGGCTGTTCCAAAATGCTGCTCAATAAGTCACCTAGCGTGCTTGTCTGTACGAATCTGCTAGCGCTGGGATGCCTCCAGGTAGCCATGTGCTCTACAAGTGTTTGTAATAATAATAATAATCATGAGGCCAATGATGGAGTAGACCATATAATCAAGCTGAGTATTCCCCTAGAGGCACCAATGCTGGAAAAAAGCCTGCCTATGAAGACTACTAATTGTGTGTCATTTTTGCATGTGTGTACATGAATGTGCAAGGTAGAATGTATGTACATAGGACAGCAAGTGTGTGTCTGTTGGAACATGTGGATGCAGGCCATGCTTGCCTCTGACTTGCATGGATATGCTCAGCCTCTGATAGCACCTTATACGAACACTGCAAATAGGGCAAGATACAAGAAGAACTGACACAAAATCTCTCCAGCTTCTCGACGAATGAGATGATCTTGTTCAAAGATGTTGGCATAGGCAAGGAGGTGTAAGGTGGCAAAGACTAATTTCTCTTCTGTGGAGACCATCTAGGAATGGAGTAGGTGACCAAAGCAAGGTTGGCTTTCTTTACCAACATTATTATAAAGCCTCTCTGAGAGCCAATCATAACCTATATATGCTATTCAGAGAGCTTGCTGCTACCGCAAGCCTCTCCAGTCACTGGAAGGTTTGCTGCTCCATCCTTTAGTCTCCTGTCCTTCTTTTCTTCCCTGCTATAGCCTTAATTCAAGGCTACAAATTAAGGACAGAAAATGCACATGTAATAATGGGTAACACTGGATAAGATATGCCACTCTGCTATTCATTTGGTTTGCCATACTTTCCTAAACAAACATTGCAATCCCATTAGGTCTGGCTTTTTGTTAGGGGAAGTGTTTGGTGAAAAAAAAATGTGTGTGTTGTCCCAGATGTCCTAGAAACAAAATCCCAAGTAGGGACTCTTTACCAAACATACTGCATCAGCAAACTTAGGTTGTGCCCTAGAAAAAGAGTGTTATTATTAGAGTCAGAAGATCAAGTTTGCATTGTAAGTGGTGAACTAAAAGGACATTCAGAGCAACATATTGCACAGTAAATACCCTTAACAAAGGGCCAGTACTTTCTTTGTGAACAAGAAAAAACAGTAACCGGAACAACATAATATTGTAGCAGCAAAGCAAATAAGTTTAGTAGGGTGATTAGCAAATAGCACAGTGACATTTGGACAGGCATCCAAAAAGCAAGCGCTTTCTTATTTTTTGTTTTTAAAAAGCCATAAATCAGGGACCGGGTAGAAGTTCCTCACACTGAGCTTGGCACAGAGTCCCAGACTTCCTCTCAGATTTTTACAAGTCCATAGGCAGGTCTGATAACAGGTGTAGTTACTGTATGCCAGTCATTGCTGCACACCAACTCGCAAAGTACCAAACACTGAAAAAGCTAGCGGGTATGACATTGGCTACCAAATTTTGACTTTGCCAGTGTGTATGAATGTTTTTGTAAAACTTTTCAAGGGGACTACTGTGTGTGTTTAGGTGCACATTGTTCAAGAGCAGAATGCTGTCACTCACGGAGAAGTAAGACAATGGCTGAAGTGGGCTGACCCTGTGCCCCATGCTTTATTCTATAATGGATGGAACATAAATATAAATTTCACACCGACAGAAATGGATGAGGGGAGAAGTCTAAAAGTTCAAAAGGTATTGGTTAACAGCAGACTTACAAAGTTGTAAAGTCATCTCCAACATTACTGGGAGATGTGCAGCATTACCAAGTCATCTCCTTGTACTATAACTGAATCGTGCACTAATACCACAAATATTTCTTAACGGTACAGGGCAAAAGTAGGATTGGAACCTGGCCAATTATTTACTAGTATGACCAGTATCCTAATGTCATGGCTGATACACAAATGAGGAAATCTAACTTAGGCTGATATTTCTTTCCTTTATCTGTACATACTTTAAACAATAATTATATCAAGAAATTACTTTACAATGGGTTTCAGATCTGCCCTAATGATCCCTGACTGATACTTAAACTACACAAAGACAGAAAGGTCATGTTAAAAATGAATATAGATGATTTTATATGAAGTTCTATTCAAGTATCAAATCTGTGCTTTTGCAAAATCTTCAGGTGTAGAGCTCCGATCCACTGTTGGCAGGCTGGAGGAGCGAGTGGAGAGGAGCAGCTGGATGCATCCACCCGCTGTGTAGTAGAAGCAACCGGGGCCGTGTGAAAGGCTAGGGAGTAGTTTTGTGGGTCCTGGGTCGGGTCCCCGATCCGCAGGAGGCCGCCACGGTGGTGATCGGCTATGTTTGGATCCCAACACACCCGATCACCACCACCTTTCGCACGGCAACAGCTGCTTCTACTACACTGCGGGTGGACGCATCTGACTGCTCCTCTCCACCCGCTCCTCCAGCCTGCCTACAGTGGATCGGGGCTCCTACCCTGTTGATGCTCTCACTGACCCCCAGGCCCACATCTCCTGAATAATTCCTCGGCAGTCCCCTGTCTGGATTCCCACGGCACTGGACTTACAGTACTTCTGCTGTTTGGATCAGCCCAACCTTGCACTGTCCGCTAGGAGAAACTACCTGCCTGACTGGTATTCATACCATCTCCAATTCCACATACTTCACCATTGGGCCTCTTGTCATTGAATAGCTTCCCTCCCGGTGGGACAAGCCTTGCTGCCTATCCGCTTCCCCTCCATCGCTCTCCCTCCTTCTTCAGCACCTTCAACTAGCAACCTGGTCCTGATGAAGATACTAAGTAACTAGGATTGAAACGCTGTAGACATACCAGCGCTACTTCCGGCACCTTTTTTTTACTATGGTTTTACAAAAATGTCTGAAATATATGATAAATCTTTGTAAATAATCCTCTATGAACCATAAGTTCTTCTGTATATACTAGTCACTTTCTCTTATTGCACCTTCGCTGTTTTTTCTACTTGTAACATGCTCCATTCACCTTTGAGTCTCACGAGCACTTGCATGCACAAAGTCTTCGGGTTGCCTATGCAATAATTGCTTACAGTGCTGATGCAACTGTTTCCAATTGTCTTCAATAACCATTGTATTTTACTGCTCCACTAATTTACTGTACTCATCTAAATATATGATGCCTTGAGCTCATTTAAATCAAATTATGAGTCTCCCTACTTTCTTTTCTTGTAATGTCATGTACATACTTGATAATTAGTTCTCTCAATAATATCGGTTGAGACATTGTTGTTTATATATATATATATATTTGGGCACCAGAATCAAAACGATCAGGTAAGTTTGTTTTGCAAGGGAAATACTTAGTGGTTTAAAAAGTTGATAGTGCATTTGTCAGAGGCTGCAATGTTATCCTATGGGAGGAAAAACAAGTATGGCCTTCAGGTAGAGTACAGTGACTTACGAGACCAATCTCCAGGACTTAAGGTAAGTATCAGGCAAGGTCCAAGGCAGCACAAGCAGGTCACCTCCAGCTGCCCTAGGGCGGCTGGGTGCAGTGGTACAATACAGCATCAGGTAACCAATGTTTCAGATCCTCATATATATGCAATTAGGCTTTAACTGCATTTGCTTATTTTTGCTTTGTGCAGTCGCGGTTGTACCAAAACTGACTCATTGTATATTTCCACTGCATGAGCATTGCCTTTCGCTTATTTTTTGCCCCTGCCTCATCCTTCACACACTATGTTCAGAGTGTTTTTGTGTACCACTAAGGTATTTTTAACTCCTTAGCAACATTTTGTTTATTGATAAATCTGGCGTTTTATGACATAACTTTAATCTATTTTTGTTTTTTATATTATGTTTTTTTCACACTATCAGGATATATGCCCGAGCAGTGGCCATAGTAGTTTTATTGAGTTCCCTCCTCATCCTTGAGGGAAGCTTTGCCTTTATCAGTTAGCGGTACACAACAAGCCAGGTACATGCCCTAGTTTTTGGATAAATAACGTCCACAATGGGTTATAAGGTAGTCAGGTGAGATCTTAACCTGTGCTGGGATCAGGTTGGGTGATTTGTAAAGATCACTACAAACAATCAAATGGAGAAACCTCCAGGCAAAGCATGACTTCTTTCTCTTTTACTCCTTCCTCTTTTTCATGAAATTTCTTTTTCTTCCCATCTTGGATCCTTTGAATATCTAAGGAAGGGGCAAATATCTTAAGTTTGGATATTTACTTCTGTCCACCACACATCATTTATCTCTTACGAAGCTTTGAAGTCTAGGTGTGTTAATACATAATTGAACACATTGATTTATAGATTTTTGACTCTATCCTGTAATTTCAGATATTGCATTGGATGCACCCCTTGTCTCCCTAATTATGATTGTTGTTAGCGCCCTGAAGAAGGTGAGACCAAAAAATATAGGTATTCACTGAAACGCGCGTCGGCGAATCTCTAGATAACAAGACTTGACTATTAAAATGTGTAAAATGTGAATCAACAATGTTTTAAAGAAATATTTTGCTGCATATGTGTATGTAAAATAATTTAATTCTGAAATTCTTTTTCTGTTTCTGTTTTTTGTTATATTTGCTTGTCTACCATTGTATTTTGTTGAGTATTAGTTCCTGTTTCATTGTTGTCTTGTTTAACTGTAGGTTGTGAATATGTGTGAAAACACCAGTTGAATGAATGTGATGAGAGTTGTATGGGCTTGTGAATAGGGAAAACAGTGAGGTTAGCTCCATGGTACTTAAATGTACGGCATATCAATTTTTTGTTATTTATGTAATTGTATTTGTAATGTTTTGTATTTTGATATGTATAGATATATGATTACAATAAATAAGTATTATTTTGATAACATTTTGGATGTAGGTAAAAATGACTGCATGCTAGAATAATTTTTATCAATATATACACACACACAGACTTTGTGATGACTTGGTAAGCATCCTAGAAGTATGGCAAGAAACTACGCCAATTAATACGTTTACAGACAGTTTGCTTTGGTTTATGGTAATTGCACCCAATGTTAGTCAATGGGGATCGGTCTTCTTGAAAAGAGGCTGCAGGTTTCGACTGGGAGGCCAGTCGAGTTGAGCCATGCAACATGCTCTAATCTTGCAATGCCAGTGGATATGAGGACACCAGTGGTCCTCTTCTCCTCACGCCGGGGCGGTCAGGTGCAGAGGGTCTTTGTGGTGTCGGGTTTCTTTGTCCAGGAGCACTCATGGTTGAGGGGCCTGCAAAAGAGGCTTCGAGCAACATTGGAGAGTTTACAAGGGGTGAACCCAAAGTGGGCCCAGTCTCTTGAGAGCCTGGGGACAATGCTGACATCACTGTCCCACTTTGACACAGGCTAGGGGGCTCAAGTGCAGTGGTGCTTTAGGGCGTGAGGTTTTGGCACTTCCGGAGCTTTCACAATTCTTCTTTTGGTGCCGGTAGGATGCAGGGGAGCACTGGGGTTCTTGAGTCTTTATTTAAGGCAGGCTGGTCCCCTAGGCTTTGGAAGCATGACAGCTGCAGAATGCAACTTCTTTGGCATATTTTCTATGTGGAACACAGACAGGCCTGCAGGGCTGGTGTCAAGTCAGTTGCTCTTCTTCATTCTTCTACATTCACAGCTCTTTAGTGTCCTTCTTCTTTTTAGGTCATCAGGATCTGATTTTCTGGTGCCTGTGGCTCCCTTAAATATGGAATTTAGGGGTGTTAAGGGATTGTAGGGTAGTTCCAATGGGCTTCATACCCCAGAGGACACTACGCTCCCTATATGACCACTTCCTGTGGAAAGTGGGCATAACCCTGTCCCAGAGTTCCTAAATTTGACAACATGAAATTGGCTAACTGAAAAGCCATTTGGCACAGGGAGATTAAGTGATTTGCTCAGAATCACAGGATTTTGAGCTTCCTTGCCGAGACTCCAACCCGGTTCCCCAGCAACGAGGTTGACCACTTTAGCCGTAAGGCCACATCCTCTCTCAATGGCACTCCAACCATGCTCTCTGGGGAGTAGCCTCCTGCTAATAAAAGCAACCGGTTGGTTATGGCCATCATCATTGGTTTGGGATAGGACCGCTCCTGTCCCATGTTCAGAGGCATATGTCTACATTATGAACTGCTTTGAATAATCTGAAGCTTTTAGAATGGGTGCTGAACACATTGCTCCCTTTAGAATGTCAACATAGGTGTGAGGAGAGTGGCCTGGTTAGGCCATAGTACTAAGGATCTCGAGGGAGATTGTATAATTGTTAATCTTAGAGATCCTTGGGCTGTAGACCATATACGTAGGGAACCAAGGTTTGGCCGACTAGGTGATATCCAGTCGATAGGCCTACATTATTTCTACCCCTATGTGAATCCTGGTCTGCCCCGTTTGTCACAGAACTCTGGTAGGGGCAGACCTTTTGGTAACAACAGATTGGATTGGGTACCCCAGTATCTACCGATAAGAAATAGGTTCGACCCACTCATGGGATTGGAGGGGGTGGATTGACTCCGGAATGATTGTATTTCTAATAGCGGGGTTAAAGACACGGCTAGGGATTTGGCTGTTAGCCCCAGGAGGAAAAACTCAGGTAAAGCAGTTGGTTCTTGGGTAGAGACGGTTAGCAATACAAGTTCATCTTGTAATCCGTTGATTGTCCCCATAATGGTGCACAAGGGAGGGAGAGGAGAGGTAGAACAAATAGCAAAGGCACCTTTAGACATAGAAAGTACTTATATGGCAGTAAACCAGATTGGGAGAGACAACACCAGACAGTCAAAATTGGAATCTCCTGATGCAGTAATTAATTCCGTAGGAATAACTCAGGGTGAGAGTGATGAGAACCAGCCGATAGTAACAATATTCTTGGGGAAAGAAGATATTCTGGCCGAGGGATGCCCTTTCCGCTTGATCTCATGGAATATAGCTGGGTTTTCTCGGAGGCTGGAGAACCCGGTGTGGTTAAAATTCATCGCATCCTTTGATATAATTTGCCTCCAAGAAACCTGGAGTAGAGTGGACCATAGTTTGGATGGATATCAAATGTTTAATGTTCACGCTGAGCCCTCACATGCTGGAAGAGCTAAGGCTGGCCTCTTGACAGCTATTTCTGTGAAGTATAATATGATAAAAACGGTTTCATTGGTGGAATCGCCTTGGTACCAAATGCTTATGATTAAGGATTTATTTCCAGTACCCTTGCTCCTAATAAATTGGTACTATAATATATTTGATGCCAATGCTACATCGGTTATTGAAAAATTACAGGATGAGATTGTTAAAGTGACTAATAGTGTATTTCCCCTTTTTATCATGTGGATAGGTGATTTTAATTGTGCTTTGTGCAAGTTTAGCGGGACTAGAGTCTGTGGTTTGGTAGACCTAAGTGATCAGCCTTTGGCACATTTTAAGCACTCAAAACAAGGGGATGCTTTGAATAACATCATCACGATTAATGAACTTTGTATCCTGGATATGCCTAGTTTTTCTAGACCATTGGGTATACCCACCTTTCAAGGTACAGGGGGCCAAATGAGTGTAATTGATTTCGCCATGGTCTCTAGCAGGTATATCCACCTTGTTAATGATTTTCAGATTGAAGTGAATCCTGCTAGTGACCATAACCCCTTAATCTTAAGTCTGAACTCTGTCTTTGAGAGAGTTCAGACCCTGGAACAGCCAATAAAATACAGCCAGAATCAAGGGGTCTCCTTAAAATGGGATAAGGTAGCCGTAAGGCAATTTGAGGTGGAGATTTTTAAGACAAATAAGGTAGGGATAGATGCTTGCTTAACCTCCACCACTGAGCCAGATTTAATAATTAAGAACTTTGAGGCTCTTCTAGGCAATGTGGCATCCCACCTCTTAAAAACTGTGGGGGGGGAAAAAGAAATTGGATACAAATGGTTTGATGCTGAATGTTCCGCAGCACAATCAAGATTAACGAAGGCATTACATCAAGTACCACGGGATAGGGAGCTTGTTAGAAATTCTAGGAAAATGTACAGAGATGTTATCAATAGGCGAAAATCAGATTTAAGGACAAAGGCATGGGAAGACTTAAGTAAAGCGTCAGAACTGAGGGATAGCAGGCTATTTTGGGAGGTAATAAACCGCCCATTTTTACAGAGTGAAGAAAAGGGCAATATGCTAGTGCATATACCGGGGGATATCTGGGAAGCACATTATGGAAGAATTTTTAATCCGAATGAGGTGACGTTGTCTACTCCTAATGAGAGGGTCGGCGATTTCCATCTGGAGTCAGCCCAAACGCTTAGCCTATCACTTACTCTCTCAGAGGTAGAGGCTGCTTTAAGGAAGGGCACCATACTAAAGGCCCCAGGGCCCGACGCAGTCCCTTTAGATCTTTTTAAACATAACGTTGATGTGTGGGCACCACTTTTATTGAATGTATTTAGAGCAATTGTGGTAGGGCGTATTCCAACTTCCTGGCAAGAGGCGGTAGTGGTACCGATATTTAAAAAGGGTGATAAGGGTGATCCGTGCTGCTACAGACCGATATCATTAATAGATGCGTCTTGTAAGTTGATGGGAAGAGTGATACTGGCACGCCTGGAAACATGGGCTGAGTCATCAGGTATTATTGTGGATTCCCAGTATGGGTTTAGGAGAGGCAAAGGAACCACAGAGCAATGTCTTAATTTGGCTTTAATTATGGGTAAGTACATGAGGGCCAGGCGTAGTTGTATTCACCTGGCCTTTATGGACTTATCCAGTGCTTTTGACACTGTGTGTAGAGCAAAGTTGTGGCAAATGATGGAGACCATGGGGTTTGAAGAACCTTTGGTCACCTTGCTTCACAGGCTGCATGCTGCCACAACAGTGAGGATTCGATTTGGATCAGGTGGTGAGAAGACAAAATCTATCTCATCTACTGAAGGTGTACGCCAGGGATGTATTCTGGCTCCTTTTTAGGTCTCGGCTAGCGAAGGCTGCGCTGGCGCAGTCTCGCTCGCGAGATTTAATGACTTGGAGAAGAGGGGCATGAACTCGCCCCTCTTCTCCCCTCTTCTCCATTGGCTGGCCTCTTGAATGCTGGCCAGCCATTGGAGAAGAGGTTTGTCTCTCCGAACAGGCCCCGTCCTTTTAGGATTCGGGGGCGTATTTTTTGCTACTTTTCTCATTATCTCCTCCAGCCAATGGCAAGAGGAGAGAAAGGAAAAACACACCCCCGAATCCGAAACCGCCGCTGCCTTTCTCCGAGGCATTTCTGCTTCGCCTCGGAGAAAGGCGGCGGTGTTCCCGGCATCCTCTCCCCCTATACTTTTGCCCAGGAGTTCGCATCAGAGTGGTGGCAGCAATCATCAGGTAAAGTTGAAGCTCACCAAGTCTGGCGCCGAAGTTGGTCGTGTAAACAGGGCCCAGTCACAGCACCTTTGCAGCTAGCAGCATCAATTGTAGAGGGGCCCCTGCCAGTCCCCACAGCAACTCCCTTCTTTTAATACGGCCTTGTACCTCAGTGTTACGGGAGCAGTCCTGTGCACTTCGCGCTGCCTCTCCTCCCAGGCCTCTGTGCGGCCCCAATGGTGCTTAAATGTCGCACCGTTTAGGCATTATATGCAGTCCCCCGCTTCAGCGCTCTATGGCGGCTCCATCACCAATCTCCAGCGGGGGGGGGAGCGCCCCAGTGGCCTACTCTTCAGCAGGCACCGTCCATCCACGCCGTGAGCCTCAGCGATCACCGAGTGCCGCTCTCGTAGTCGGGCCCCGCCGCAGCCGCGGGCCCGCCTCTCATGCCACGCTAGTGCGGCTGGGCTTTACACGCCGGTTTGGGTCCTGGGGCTCCCCCCCGCAGCTCCACTTGCCTCTCCACATGTGCGCTCCGCTCCACCGCGGTCTCCCTGTCCGGGTAGTCAGAACACCGACACTCGGTCCCAGCGATCAGCGCACCCCGTGTGGGGCATCATCTTGGCCTGGAGTCCGGGCCCCTGCACCGGCGGAACCAGGCCGCCAAATCTCAGCGGCGATCACAGCAACAGGCAGCCGAATGTCGAAGCACCAATCACATCACTGCATGCCGCTTTGTTTTCAGCGTGAGTGCCCCGTACTTGGGAGCCAGCATTTGGCAATTTCAACATGATAATTGCCGGATAGTGTGTTAGGCCGGCAGAGCCCCTTTACCAATCGCCCATCTTGCTGCTCGGCTCGGCCACGCACCCCCCAAGTAATTGTAATATGAGCCTTACGTCTAGAACTGCCGATTTTGAGCTGGGAAACGGGGCTCGAGCCTTGGCGTCGACTCAGCATTCTGTGATTCTGGTCAAATAAATAATACCCCCTTGCCTACCCAATAATAAACGTGTCCTTGAGTAACGTAACTGGTGATCATAGGGTAAAGTGCTCCAATACCTTCGGGTGGACAACTGGGTACATATTAGTATTAATCACACAGGAAATATGAAATACAAATTTTCTTATCAGTTTGCATATTTTGGCACATACATGCAACCGAGCTCCCAAGTTTCTCGGTTCCACGCGCGAGTGCCTCATTCATTCTTCCAGGATTTTATTTTAATTGTAGGATTTGTAGTCCTGCTTTTATGATGGATTAAGTACTACAAATCCCATCATGCAACATTAGTGACTGGCCTGGATTAGCTATCTACACACGGAACTAAGAAGCACGCTGATGAACGTCCGGTTGAGCGGTCAAGTCAAGTGCAGCATCACTGGTTAAAATTACGCATTTCCGCATATCGTAGCAAATACCAGAGATTGTCACGCAATTCGTTTGCCGTCTCAGAGACCGATGTGCCAGTCCGGTGACTGACATTATTTTTAAGGCCGTTACCTTGGCGACCCATTTCTGGTATTGATAATGCAGTTCTTTAACGGTAGCCCTCGCTGTATCACTGTGTTGACATTCCCTTTGTGGAGGTCTGGGTTTTTTCCTCTGCGCCCTCGTTGCTGCCACTGATTGGATACTCAGAGCAGAGGCTTGGCTAATCCCACGCGCACTGCTAATCCCAGTTTGGCCTGCCCATCCAGCCAGGATCCTCGAGATGAAAGAAAGAGCTAAGGGGGTGATGGGGGTGTTGAGTGTGGTCTGAGGGGCTTGCGTCACTGATGGGAAGCCCCCCCCCATTTGAGTAACATTCTTCCCCCCCTCATCGCCATTCGCGACGGTAGGTAATAGGTATTTTTCGAATGGGGTCAGAGTATAATAGGTATTTTTCGAATGGGGTCAGAGCTCTGGCGGATGTCTGCTGATTCTAGGGGAAAGCAACCGATGGGGGCAGTAGTAGATAGCTGAAGCGTTCAGCTTCTGGGAGTGCAAGTTCCTCTTTTGAGCTGCTCAAATGGCTTCTAGTGTCATGGTTAAACACACATTATGAGGTCCTATGCAGGTCCGGGTATATTCCACATTTTCCCAGAGCGGAATGAATGGGGACGGGGAAGAGCTCAGCCTGTACCTGATTGCTGTCATATGCCAAATTTCCAAAGGCGGCCCTTGTGTCTGGGTAATTATAGAGTGTATTGGTTTGCTGAGTTTTGTGTCGCCTTTGTAATTCATAGAGTGGCCTTGCAGCCAACGTGTGATCAACCATACACCGGCCTGTGCATTCTCCCTTTGTGGCCAATTAATTAAAAACCCGTAAACGGGCCATCGGGTAGCAGTGGGATAAATCAAGAACTCTCAGCCCCTCTTGCTGTGGACGCAGTGAGACTTGGTGTTTTGCAATCCTCTCTGCTTTACCCTACCCAGGTATGAGTAGCAGAATGACTGCATGCCACTGATGTAATCTCCTGGAACACGGTTGGGTCAGTGTTTGGAAAGTGTAGAGTATGCTGGGTAAGATTGAAATCTAACACGCCTCTATACTCCTGGGAGTGAGTCTGTTATGCCTTCAAATATTGAATTAGGCCTTCACCCCACCCCATTTAGCCTGTGAATATTTATTGTGTGGGTTTTAGTCAGAGTGAGAGTTAGGGCCAATCCCTGGTAGTTGATACTGTTAGCCGCCCAATGTAGCTGTGTCATTGTCTGTCATTTTTAGGTCTCGGCTAGCGAAGGCTGCGCTTGCGCAGTCTGGCTCGCCAGATTTAATGACTTGGAGAAGAGGGGCTTGAACCCGCCCCTCTTCTCCCCTCTTCTCCATTGGCTGGCCTCTAAGGCACACTTTTATGTGCCTCTCCTTCGGCGTTTGAGTTGAAGTACTTCCCTTATTCTGAGCACTCCTAACCCCTCCTCATCACAGTGGTGAATACAGAACACGACTATCTCCAGTCTTCAAACTTCCGACCACACGCTGCCTGCCATACCAGCATTACCCTGCCTTCCTGTCAGGGCTCTGTGTGGGGGTGCCTCTGTGTGGGGGTGGCTGTGTGTGTGTGTGTGTGTGTGTGGGTGGCTGTGTGTGGGGGTGGCTGTGTGTGTGTGTGTGTGGGGGTGGCTGTGTGTGTGTGGGGGGTGGTTGTGTGTGTGTGTGTGGGGGTGGCTGTGTGTGTGTTTGTGGGGGTGGCTCTGTGTGTGTGTGGGGGTGGCTCTGTGTGTGTGTGGCTCTGTGTGTGGGGGAGGGTCTGTGTGTGTGGGTGGCTCTGTGTGTGTGGCTCTGTGTGTGTGGGTGGCTTTTTTTGTAGGTGGCTCTATGTGTGGTGGGTATGTCTATGTGTGGGTAACTGTGTGTGTAGGTGGCTCTGTGGGTGGCTCTATGGGTGGCTCTATTTGTGTGTGGGTTGCTCTATGTGGGTGGCTCTGTGTGTGTGGGTGGCTTTGGGTGTGTGGCTCTGTGTGTGGGTGCAAATGCAATAGGTCTCGCATTTGAGAGTGATTAAGCTATTGACATTGTAAATAACAATGCCGTTTCTTTAAATGTTATAAAAACATAAACAAAAATAATGTCATGAGCAATATCATTAGCTTTAACTTTACCAATGCCAAGACCATTGCATTGTAAATGCTTGTTTATTTCTGGTGTACACCAATGGTCTAGAAAGTTTTCTCCTGGACAGCGGTGCAGATTTCCCCCAGGTAAATGGCAAACGGATACCGATGTTATCTTATGCAGATGATACGGTGCTAATGACCCTCACTGCCAATAGTATGCAAATTTGTTTGAATGCCTTTGATACTTTCATGGAAGGATTAGATCTTAGGGTCAACTTCACAAAGTCTTTTGCCATGACCTGTGGTCCCAAAGGGGTAAAATCTCGCAGGTTTATGGCGAATGACTCAATTATTGCGAAAGTGGACAATTTTAATTATCTGGGGAATTTATTCAATAAAACGATGAGTTGGGACTTTTTAATAGCAGCCCGCGCCCAAAAGGCTACACAATCTATAGAGGCCCTTTTTCGTTTTTCTAGTAAATTGGGTCAAAAGCCGATTGTAGAACTAAAAACTCTATATAAAGCAAAATGCCTCCCTGTTGCCACATATGGTGCAAGAGTGTGGGGGACACAAAATTGTGACAAGATCCAAGTTATGGAAAATAAATTTATAAAGCGCCTTCTATCTGTCCCATCTGGTACTTCAAATAGATTCTGCCATACTGAGGTGGGTATTGATTTTGTGAGTGATATTATCCATGTCTCTCCTCTGTTGCTATGGAGCAAGGTTTGGCGGTCTGAAGAATTGAAACTCACAAAAGAAATTTTACAAGACTGCCTTAAGCTTGATTATTCTATGGAGATCCCATGGCTGTTGTATGTAAGGGAAACCCTTTATAAGATTGGGATGGGACACATATTTGAAAATCCAGAAATGGTTGGCAAGGAATCTAAGCTAATGATTAAAAACGCTTACTGTACCAGGTTAGGCATGTTAAGAAATAGTGAGCAGGCACTATATAATAGGGGTAAGCTGCAGCAGCAGTTTTACCTATCGAATATCATGCATACCCAATGGCGTTTTTATTTGACAAGGTTCCGTCTCAGCTCTTTGCACTTTCTTTTTGCTTTCCCAAAACAAGGGGGGTGGTGTGAGAGACTACCCCCTTGCCCTTGTGATGATAAGGCCTCACAAAGCACAGTGCACCTCATCCTCTTTTGTGCTTTGTACAAAGATCCAAGAAACCGGTTTATTAAGCCTGTTTTGTTAACCCTTGGATCCCGTTACTATAAAGAGAGTTATGAGTATTTACTGTCCTTGTCAACTCCAGGTATATGTAGTGCTGTGCTTAGTTTTATTAGATTGGCACTCAATATTAGAAATCGATATTGAACAGTATTATTATTGGAAACCTATTGTAATAGATTACTTTGTGGATTTGTATTTTAATGGAATGCACAAGCACTTTACAATATGTTTATATGTGACCCCTTTAGCCTAAATGTATTGCAAATTTAATATGGATATATAACATGTTTTCTTTTTTAAATAATTTTATGTAATCTTTTTAAATCTGTGTATACTTTTATGAATCTACTTATGAATCGAAATAAAGTTTATTTATTATTGAATGTCAACATACTTTTGACAGCTCACTGTCCAGTTCACTTTATTTGGCATTTTTTTAGAGGTTTATTCGCTGAAGGGAGCCACAATAGACACATAGCCCTTCACAGACCTCCTGTAATACCCAGTCAAGCCAAGGAATGCCCTGACTTGAGTCTGGGTAGTTGAAGCTATCCAGTCCACAATGGTCAGGATCTTGGGTTGTACAGGTTGGACATGGCCGTCAACTAAAAGGGTGCCAAAGTTTACAACTGAGCCCTGCCCTATCTGCCACTTGCTTCCCTTGATTGTGAGGCCTGCACTCTGCAGTGCCTCAAAGACCTTTCAAAGGTGGATCAGGTGAACTTGACAAGTGGAGCTGAAGACAACAATATAGTCTAGATGTGCTGCACTAAAGGTCTCCAACCCAGCAAGAACTTTGTTCACCAACCTTTGGAAGGTGACAGAGGCATTCTTTAGTCCAAAGGTTATAACAGTGAACTGATAATGTCCATTTGCTTTTCCACCCTGTGTGTCATATTTTGAGACTAGGACATCTGGGCTTGCCCAGGGGCTCTCAGAGAGCTCAATGTCTCCCAAATCCAGCATCTAGCTTACTTCAGCTTTGATGCTCTCTTTGACTTGATCAGACTGCCAGAAGATTTTATTTTTGACAGATAGCGGCACATCATGTGTACACTAGCTAGTCTGACCAGGGATCAAAAAGAAGAGCTCAGCCTATTGCTGCAGGACTTGCCTGTAGTCAGCCTGATGTTGGGCAGAGAGGGTGACTAAAAAGACAGCTCCTTCCACTGACCCATCTTTAGGGTTGTGAGAGAGGAGATCAGGGAGAGTATCTCTTTCTTCCTCCTGATCCTCATCAGTAACCATCAGCATGGTCACCTCAGATCTGTCATGATATTGTTTAAGACAGTTGAAATGGATGACCTTCTTGGAGTTTCTGCAAGAGCCAAAGCCGCCAGATAGATGACCTCCCCTTTTCTTTGTAGGATGGGTAGGGTCCACTCGATTTGTCCTATAGGGCCCTAGGTGCCACAAGCTCCAAAACCCACACCTTTTGCTCTGGTTGGTACTCCACCATTGCAGCTTTTGGTCATACCAGAGCTTCTGGAGCTCTTGGCTGGCCCAAGGTTTTTAGAAGTATTTTCCAATGTATTCAGCCATCCTTCAACAAACGCCAAGTACATAGTCCACTATGTTTTGCTTGGGCTCCTTGAGAGGTCTCTCCCAGCCTTCCTTCACTAGACACAGTGGTCCCCTTACAGGATAACCAAACAGAAATTCCAAGGGGGAAAACCCTACTCCATTCTGCGGTACATCTCTGTAGGTGAAAAGCAGGCATGGCAGTAAGACATCCCATCTCCTTCTGAGTTTTTCAGGGAGTCATCCAATCATACCTTTTAATGGTTTTGTTGAATATCTCAACTAAACCATTGGTTTGTGGGTGATAGGCAGCGGTAAACTTGCATGCCACTCCACATTCAGCCCACATGGCTTTCAGGTAGCCAGACATGAAGTTTGTACCTCTGTCCGACACCCACTCTGGTAAAGATACCAATGAGGGCCCTAGCCAGTGAAGGAGCAATGGTAGTCCTACGGGGAATTGCTTCGGGGTACCTGGCATGATCCACCACCACAAATATAAATCAGTTCCCTGATGCTGTTAGAGGGTCTATTGGGCCAGCAGCTTCAACCCCTTCCCTTTCAAAAGGAACCCCAACCACTGGAATTGGAATTAAGGGGGCCTTTGGGTGGTACCTCCTTTGCCACTGGCTTGACAGGTGGCACAGGAGTTGCAAAACTCCTTCACCTTTGGGACATACCAGTCAGTAGAAGTAGGTAACTAATCTACTCCAAGATTTGTCCTGGTCAAGATGCCCAGCTAAAGGGATGCCAAAAGCCAAAGTGAGTAGAAACGCTCTATACATCTGAGGCACTAACACTCTCCTAGTGGCACCAGGTTTGGAGTCTCTGGTCTCAGTGTAAAGGAGTCCCTCCTCCCAATAGGTTCTGTGGAAGCCACTAACATCTCTCTTTTCCTGATCAGCAGCTTGCTATCTCAGGCTTTCAAGTGGGCCTCTCTCCCGGGCACAGCTCTTTCCTAAAGGGTCCCCTGAATGCAGGAGCTCTGTCCCGTAAGGCCCAAGTTCCTGGGGTTCAGTTCCCTCCGGGGCTGACAGGTCTTCTCCCTGAGAAGAGGGATCCTGAACATGTGGCTGATTTGAAGCTGGTTTCCCAGTCTTAATGCTTTTTCTCTTGGAGTGATGGGCCATCATTTCAGGCTCCAGATCCTCTTTTTCACCCTGGACTTTGCATTGTGCTCTGGTTTTCACACACATCCATTCAGGTATTCCCAGCATAGCTGCATGGATCTTTTTTTCAACCTCAGCCCATGCTGTGGACTAGTGGTGGTCAGTAAACTCTACTCCGCTGGTGGAATTCTTGGAGTTTTTGCCACTCCTGCTCCGCTTAGAACGCTGAATTATGCAAAAACTGCACCCACTGCCACGTGATGGAGTTTACCGCCCACACTGGAGGATGTGTCACAACCCAGCCCACATTGCACTGCTGAAGGACTCATGTCAGGCAAAAAACTATAACTTCCTGCAAGCTTTGCACCAAAGGAGGTGATTTCAGTGAAAACTGTAGGCCTAGGAAATTTGATCCAACCTTTCGAGCCAGACAGCGAGAAGTGGTGGGTGTAAAAAGATAATTGAAGTGCTTTGCTATTGTGTTGTCGTACACGGTGGGCTGGCGACTTGTGCAATCATCGCTGTTGGGGAAATGTATGTATATCCAAATGCATGCACTACATATATATCATAATTAGATATAGTTCTCACCTGAACTATCTCACTTATTTCTGTAACAAGCTTCCCGGAACTGCAGCAGCTTCCAATCTATCTTTGCCTGGACAAACTTCAACAGCTGTTCAGATCCCACTTAGAGCAGCACAGTGCTTTTCCAGACTTCCATGTTAGTTTGCTCATCAAGTTGTTCATTTTTGCTTACACTGTATGTCTGTAATATACTAGGCCCGCTGCCCATGTATTTCTCAGTTGGCCATGCTTGGTAAGGTGTCTTTTTCTGGTTCTGCTAAGATTGCATTAGAAATACATATATATAGCCCAAAAACCAGTCAATCGAGGAAGAAGCAGACGGAGCGCACCATTGTGTGCACTGATGTCTTACTTGCTGGCCAGAAAGCATGTATTGGTATCTACAAATACATTTAATTTTGTTCCTGAGCAAACTGCTGTATTGTGTATTTCTTTCTTTGCTTCTGGGAGGGTGCATAAGTATTTCCCAGACACTGACATGACCTGGGCGCTGGGAGACGCGTGGGAACCTGTCGTAGCCCTGGGAGCAACAGTGGAAGAGCACAGTACCTCTGGGAGGCAGCGTGTGGGCTGCAGATGGGGGTTCCCGGTCTGCTGTTGGAAGTGTAGTACCTGCAAGTCCAGAGGTGTACACACAGGGCCAGACTGGCCGTAGCGGGCACCGGGCAATCCCCTGTTGCGCCGCACGGGTGGGGGCCGGTTTTGGGCCCCTGGGGGCCATTTTTGGTACAAGGCCGTTTTTGCAGCATAGCTGCAAAATCGGTCCTGTAACAAATTCACCCGAAAACCGGCCCTGGCAAAGAGCTCGGCCGCAACCCCAACCCACCGGGGGGCCGGCCAAGCACTTTGTCAGGGCCGGTTTTGGTTCCCAGTCCGAACCTGTGTACACACGGGCCCCTACTGTGCACACGGTGCCCCTACTAGTGCAGAGGTGTGCATGTGGTGCATGTGGGCTCTTTATGGTTCTGCTCATGTTTCAATGTTTTTGTTGTTAAGTGTATCTTACAACTGAAGCAAGCTCGTGTGCTTTTGCTTATCACAGAATTCGCCACGAAGGAGACCATCAGCCCTACATCGCCTTCCCTTTAATCAAACATTGTGACCTTGTGCACATCATTTTATGCCGCTCATTTGCTTCATATACCAAAAACACATGTGTCTTTAAACAACTGTTTTGAAGTGTCCCAAGAGGTACAGTTGTTCCCTTGTTATGAGTGTTAACAGAATACACCAATATTTAGCACTGTATCCTGAAATATTCTACACTATAAATTACCATGAAATCAACTAGTGTCCCTTGAACTAAAGCATCAACATCAGATAGTCTAAGGTCCACATCCTCCTCTCCTAAACCACTGTCTTCTCTTGTCTGGCATAGCACTTAGCCCGTATCCTTGCAATGTATAGCACTCTGTTACATCACAAGTAGGTGGACGCTACAGAAATACGAACATATTTTTTCATGCAGTGTGTGGGGACGGACAGTCTCACCAAAGAACATTGGGTGTTAATCAGGGTGAAATCTGACCCCAATTAAAGGAAGTTTCTGGCCCGACTCAGCACATCTGTGTAATGTTTTCATATCTCAGTGAGGGTCAGGGATGGGTGGCATATGTCATTTAATTTGTCATTCACGTGGTAACCCCACAAACTAATTTCTCTTTGGAGACTTGAAATATTTTGCGTTTTGAAATAACCCCGGTTTGGCAGGCCTCGTAGCCCCAAGGGCAATGGAAAAGTGCCTGGAGTCAAACCTATGAGATCCCTGTAAACATGCATGGCATTGGGAAATGGTGGGAGTAATGGAGAAAGTTTTGTTCTTTATATTGCTCTAATATCCAAGCCAATGAGGTTGTTAAAGATTGCAGGAATTGCTGTTAGCATGAGCTAAAAGCCATATTGTTCCTGGCAGCCATTTTATTTAGCCATGTGCTTTCTCCCTCTTCCAGATTCTTGCACATTCCCAGAAAGGCCTAGCTGGTAGAATGCACCTGCTCCTAGTATAGAACTGTTAGGCAATTCTTACTGATGTAAGCAGTTTAGTCTCCCCTCCCACTTTGTTGAGCAAACAAATTTTGTATAACCATATTAGTCAATAAGCATGCGTGTATGTGCCAGGACCTCCCATTGGTTTTATGCTGACTATGTAACCTATGCATATATAAGGCCCCTGTTCTCTGTTCTCCTTAGAATGCCTCCTACAGTGGCCGGAGAGTACTGTGTGACGCAATCTCCCTCATGTGAGGTTAATAAATATGTTTTTTTGATATTACAGCTTCCGTGCCAATCTCTTCTTTGTTGGTTTAAAGGACCAGGTGTATCAGTGAACCCCTTAGAAGGTTTTTATTTCTTCAAGGTATCTCAGTGAGTTGTGCAACAAAAGGAAGTGTATTTATTTGTCAAGTGCATGAGTGTGTGTGTAAGAGAGGTACTGTCTGGGGTCGCAAAAGACGGGTAGGGTGAGGCGCATCTGCTCGATGAGGTAAATGAGCAAATGAGTGTCAAGGTGTATTGAAAGCACACGCCCTGTTAGAGGAAGATTGGGCATTTATTGACTCTCTGATTTGGCTCAGAGAGACAATGTTTTTGCTTTGTCTGTTCAGTAACTGCCCGTATTACTTCGCCAGCTTGATGGACGGAGCAGGAAAGGGTGAGGTTGTCTACTCCGCCAGCTTGCAGAACTCCGTGGAATTTGTAGTCGTTTTTAGGTCTCGCTGAGTCAGCGCGCATGCGCTGCTCGGAGAGACATTTAGTAGGTGAGTTTTCAAAGCGCTGCTGGCTGGCCTAGCGCTTACGTTCACGCGAGCGTGCACGTACGCAGCCGGCAGCTTTGCAATAGGTACAGCCGCGATCACTTTTGCGCGCGCAGCCTACTTTCACTTTTCGCATCGCGCGTGCGCGCACCACTCGCATCAACTTTTTGCTTGCGCTTCTTGTTTAGATATTGTAATGAAGTGCAGTTGTTCCTTTTATTTTTATGCAGATGACATGCAATTTATTTTTAAAACTTCTGGAACTGACGGCTCTTCCGCTCTCTTTCCAGAATATCTGCAAAGCTAAGTCTTGGATGGATCACAATGGGGTTAAGATTAATGTGGCGAAATCCAAGGTGCTCATGTTAAGCAATAATTTAATCGGCATAACCTTCTACCTCCTGGCCTGACTATTTGGGCGTCAAGACTGAACTTCTTACACAGCTTGGGAATATTTGGAAATCGATATCTCGTGTTACTTCTCACCGAGAAAGCTTAAACCTATCTTAAGTTTACTACCAGAAAGCACTAAAAGGTTTGTGGTAACTGCTACCATCAGGGCTAGGCCGGTTTACTGTAATGCCCGTCACTGGGGTAGTCCCAAATATCAAATGAAATAACTAAAACGGTTTCAAAAGCAGCCGCACGTTATATTCTGCATGTTTCCAGATTCTTGAAAGCCATATCTCTACCACTAACAAGCATTGGCATAGCCAATAGGTCTCGCCTTTGGGACCTTATAAGTGTTTAGCCTTGCAACAGTTGCAAAACTAAATACTTATAAGTTCCCAAAAGCGATAGCTATTTGCTATGCCAATGCTTGTTTGATAACTGCTCAGAATTTCATGGCGTAAACTACACAAGCTCTGCCCAGGCCTACTGAGGGCACCAGATCATTTCCTAGCAGGCTGTATTCTGGGAATTGCCAAGATACCACCACCTTCTTTTAGCCAGTACCCCGTCCCCATTCTACAGACACCATCACCATAAGATGGAACTTAGTCTGGTTGTCAGCATTCACAACGGTGAACGTCTCACCAGTCAGATACTGCTCTAAGGAAATCAGTTTCTCAGTCACCATAGTGACAGTTGTACCTGTGTCTCTCAGTGCTTCAACTCTGATTCCATTTATATGAGGCTATTGTTCTTTTCCATGTTAATGGGCCAGACAACCAGGGCAGCTACATCCGCTCCACCCTCTGAGACTAAAGTTGCTTTGGTGAGCTCTATGACCCGGTCATGGCTCACCTGGAATGCCATCTGGAGTCTTACCACTGCAGATATTGCAGGTGCACTGGGGGATTCTTTTTGTTGGGACAGCAAAGTTCTCCAGTTTGATGCCCATTGGCTTTGCAAACATGGCACCAAGCATTCTTGGGATCCCAGTTCTTACCCTGGTACCCACTCTTAGACTGTGTATTGGCTCAGGGCCCACCCTCCTGAACAGGATGCGAGGGCCTTGTGAAGACTCTTTGGGGTCCATTAGGATGGAGGGCGGATGTCCTCCACTGGGCGGGTGGTAGCAACCGCCGGACCGGCGGCAGACATCTGCCCGCCATCGAAGTCCTGAACACCGCCGGTCCGATTAGCATTGCGGTCATGACCGCAGCGGTGTGATTTTCCGCCTGCCACTTTTTGGCCAGTTGCAGTCCGCCCGCTTGCCTGGCGTGCGGAGCTGGACCGCTACAATTGTGGCGGATCTGGGCCAAGCACTGCCGTCACGATTATGATGCCGGCGGTAGCCAGCTTTCCGCGGCGGTGGAACCGCCATGGAAAGGCATACGGAGAATGTCTCTGGGGGTCCATTGCGGATCCCCAATGTGTTGGGGTGGTGTGTGGGTGCACTGGGGGTACCCATGGTACCCCCCTACATGTCCCTGTACCAGGTGGCAGGCACTGTGCAGTGCCTGCAACACAGTGCAGGGACATGCAGGACATGCTTGTTTGGACATCGTGGCGGTGCTGCTGGCAGCACCGCCCCCCAACAACAATGTTAACCACCGCTATCTGACCGCCGTGGTCAGATTTCCACTGCGGAGCATAATAATTGGACCAGCGGTTTCCCGCGGTCCTGGCGGGCGGTGTTTTCCCGCTACCATGGCGGTCAAAGTGATTTTCCGACAACCATGCTAATAGACCCCTATGTTTTTTATTTTTAGACTGGTCACCATCTTTCAGTTGTAGGGGATTAGCAGCACCTTTCTTTTGGTCACCCCCACCATGAGTTGTCTTAGTTACCCTTGTCTTGACCAAGTGGTCTGACTTCTTCCCCAACTCTTGATTCTCTACCAGGTACTGATGTAATTTCTCAGGAACACAATTACCCAACAGATGCTCTTTCATGATAAGATTATAAAGCCCATCACAGTCATGCAGATTGTTACCTTTTAACCAGCCACCTAGTGTTTTCATTGAAAAGTCTATCAAATCTACCCAGGTGGGACTTCGGGTTTTTCTAGTCTCTCTGAACCTGATCCTGTATTCCTCAGTGGTAATTCAAAAGCCCTCAATCAGGGTATCCTTCATTAGGTCATAAGACTCAGCATCTGCCTCATAAAGGTCCGGAGCCTATCCCTACACTTTCCTTAGAAACGTTCCCAGAGAAGAAACCCCCAATACTTTTCTTTGAGTTACCTCATTTTACAGGTCCTCTCAAAGGCTGTAAACCATTTGGTGATATCATCACCCTCTGTGACTTTAGGAACAATCCTTTGGGGATCTTAAGGTCAAAAGCATCTTCTTTCTCCCTATTTAATATTTTGCTGCCACCAGAAATGGGTCCTAGGCCTATTTTAGCTCTTCCATTCTCTACAGCCAGGATTTTGGCTTCTAAAGCCACCTTCTGGCTAGTCTCTAAAGAGCAAGATCCTCCTCTGGGATGACTTCTCTCCCCGGCAGGATAAGCTCTTAACTCTCCTCTTCTCCACTATCTCCATCCTGACCCTCAGGAGGACCACTGTCTTCCTCTGGATGGTCTTTCTCATACTCTGCCAGGGGCTCCTGGAGCTTTGCCTTGGTGGGAGTTGAGCCTGTTTTGATTTTATAAGTTTTACAGAGGGTCTTTAGCTGCTGCATTGCAGGCTGCAGATAAGGGGTCATGTCAAACTCTTGAACCAGATCCCCTGTAGAAGACATTGTTGCTAAATTTGAGACCTTTTAAAAAAATAAAAAATATAAAATTCTAAAATAAACTTTTGGGCCTAGCGACTAGTATACCTTTTAAATTCTAAACATTACTGTGGGACTCAACACAGTGCCCCTACAGCTAGGATTTAAACAATTTAGAAAAAATCAAAATCAGAAAAAAAGGCTTTTAACTAATGCCAATTTTGAATTCCTCTGTGGAATCACTTATTAACCAAGTGGTACAGGAGATATCAAGTCTTGTATCCCACCGCTGCACCACTAATGAAGGAATCCGGGCTCTTTATATGATATACCAAGATTAAGTAAATTGTGCAAACTCAAGGTGCTCTTCTAGGGGATAGTGTGGTCGAGCAGCCTTCGGCTTATCAGAGAGTAGTGTTAGACATCTGCAAATAAACACAATATTCAATAAATGATGCACACAACTCAATGAGGAGATTTACTCCAATTTATAAAAATAGCACATCTTTATATATATAGTTAGGCAACAAAACTCAATACGATCAGGTAAGTATGTTTTGCAAGAGAAATACTTTTTTTTAGGTCTCATCTGAGCTAGCGCATGCGCTGCCCCGCGAGACATTTAGTTGGGGCTTTTAAAAGTGCTGCCACACGGCCTAGCGCTTGTTTTCACGTGCGCAGTCGCCAGCTTTCAGCGCCCTGGCCTCTCCTTTCATGCGCACCACTCACGTGGTTTTTTTATTGCGCGTGCGCGCGCACACAACTCCCGGGCTTGTTGCTCGCGCTTCTTGACAAGCTAATGAAACAAAAAATGCCTAATTTGTGTTTTCTTTGTTGATCTCCGACTTGACGAAAGGCTTGTGTTGATTTTATTGGAGGATTGGCTTTGCCATCATCTGATTCTGTGGCTTTTTATGTAAATTTAAGTCCTGTTGCATTATGCACGTGACTAGGCTTGCAGACCACGCATCAGGGCAATCTGTAAAGCATCATATAATGAACTAGCTTTTTATAGCTTTAAGTTCAGTATCCTTTCCAACTACACGTATGTAAACATGCTGCATTGTAAAGAGTAAAAATTGTTTATCTTAAGTTAGGTATGGCCATCATAAATGTTCGGGCTGCCATTTGGCATGGAGCAGTTTCCTTATCTATTTGTCCATCGTCTACCTATCTGCTTGCTTTATTCCGATTTACCTTGTTAACCTTTGGTGAATTTAAAATTGCTCTCCCCACCCCTTTGAGCCAGATGGATATTGTAATCTGTCAACTTGAATATGGTTTCTTTCATGTTGATGTAAACTTGCAGCATACCGGCCTTTTGTCAGCAAGATCTAAAGATGACTGGACACTCAAATAAGAAGATATCAGATCACAGAAACATTAGTTTTAAGAACAAACTCACAAGTCTGCAAACCCTGAATGTGTCTCACTCTCCCTCTCCATGCCTTTTTCCTTTACTCACAATACTTCACACTTTTCCCTCCTGTTTTTGTCTTTTCCTCTGTGATTCGTTTCCTTTCCCTTTTAGCCACTCATCCTGACGAACGTCTCCATTCCCTACTGTCTCCCTTCACTTTCGTCTTGTCCATACCTTCCTTCACTCATATGTCCTCATTCCCTCTTATGTTTTAACATTGCTTTTTTTCTTCCTTCCCCATATTCCTTTCTCCTTGTCCGTTCTTTCTTTTCCCCCTTTCACCTTTCTTTTTCTCTTCCTTCTTTGATCTACCTACCTTCCTTCCTCGTTAACTCCTCTTTTTCCTTTGTTCTTCCCTTCCTTTCTTAAAATCAGTTGAGTTGAAACATTTTCAATTATTATCACACCATCAATACTTGGTGTGTGTTTAGGAGTTAAAGTTTAAAGAAAAAAGTCTCAGTAGAAAAATTGATCTCACTAACAGTTTTAGTCCTGAAACCAAAATCTTTTTCTCAAATTAAGTTTTAAATATTATCGTAAAATAAGAAATTTTCCAAAGGTGATATTGAAGCAACAACACCAAAAAAAAAAAAAAAACATCCCAAAATTCAGTTAATCAAACGTATAAGAAAATAGTTTGGGGAAACAATAAATTTTAAAAAACGTAATCAAATTCCATCCCGTAGCCGTCCAGCAGGGAGAAGCTTCCCCCAGTGTTCTAGGTTTTAATTCGTCCTTGCTCACCCTTTTCAAAAGCATGGCTGACTGAAGAGAACTTGATGTGGGCCACTAAGCCGACCCTCACACTGATATTTTTTGTTTTACTATTTTGTTTAAACTGAGTGATAGAACGAGAAGGCGTGAGCAGCCCTGCTCCAATAAGAACTCTAGCTTGCAGCTGATTAAGCACAAAAGAGGAAACCATGGTCTACTGTCCTGGCTCTAAATTAGCCTCCCTTCTCCATTGCTTTCTTTAGACTGATTAAGGAACCTCCAAGCAATACATTTTTTAGTGCAGTGGGTTTCTTTGAAATATTTTATCCGCCTAAAATTGGTCTTTTCTTGGTCGGTCCATGGGCGAAGCAGAGCCACTTGTAGCAGAGCAAACCTTGCGTGAATTTGCTTTTTGGACCGGACTTAGCTGATTACTTTAGGAGGAGGCCTGTAAATGGAGCCTGAAAAGCCATGTACACGTTTGAAAACCTACTACTATATAAGTGTTTAGCCATGCAACAGTTGATGTTGTTGCACCAAGGATATTGTGCTGCATAACTAAATACTTATAAGGTCCCAAAGGCGAGACCTATTGGCTATGCCAATGCTTATTTTATTAGCCATTAGTATGACAAAATACAAGAACATAAAATAAGATCAATACAATCCAGAAACGGGAGACAAAGAAGAAATGGAGAAAAGAAAAAAGAAAATGACGTTTACATGGATTGTAAGACTCCTTTTACACATAGTGCTAAATTAATATACATTTGCCTAACATTATAATATAGTTCATAAGATAATAAAATAATCAAATGGTGAAACTTGAGCTATAAGATGAAGCAAGATAATGCAGGATCAGATCCATTGAAGAGTACTCCAGATTTGTTTAAGTCTAAGCCAGGATTGAGGACCTCTAACCCAGGCTAGCGCTACTTCGAGCTCAAACACTTGTCTAAGAAGTATCCAGACCCCGACAGCATCAGGGCTGTCAGAATCTATCCAGGCTCTGTCAATACACAGGCGAGCACATGTGATAATAATAGAGTTTATAGACCTCTCCCCACTGCTAATATACTCAGCATAGGGCAGTCTAGAAACATATGTTTTAAGTCCGCAGCGAACAAGCTGCATTTTGGAAAAATGCGATTTTCGCTGTAGATCGAGTAGTTGCCCACTTAGAAATTAGCTCGGGCATATAGTAAAGCATGAATATTGTCCTGTGCTGCTGCAATTTAAAATTGACAGAGGTGATTGATTGATCTAGAGTATCCATTGCCTCCTGTATTTCTTCTACAGATATGTGAGTTTTAAGAAGGGGACTATGTTTGGTAGAGATCTGCAAGTTGTCATCAGATACAGTTGCGATGAAATTCTGATAGATTACACTGATAGCACCTTTACCAGCATTCAGGTATACCCCCATCAGTATTTCCAGTGTATATGGTATCTCTCGTATCTTCTGTTCATATAAAAGATAGTCCCTTATTTGTAAAGATTTGAAGAAAGAGCTTTGTAGAAGCCCAAACTCCTCTTTTAATGCTGCAAATGGGCAAAACCTTTTACCATCATACAGTTGTCCAAAATTATTGATGCACTTTTACGCCCAGATTCTGCCAGCGTTATCCCCAAATATTTCGGGTTACCCCATAAGGGAGTATATTGATGTATAGTTGGCAGAGAATACTGCTTAGAATTTTCTTGCCAGATCTTAGTGATATCCTTGATTACCTTGAATCTTACTTGTTTGTAATAGTTGGGATCAGAAGTCTTATACAAAGTAAATATTTTGCAGAATGCGGGGATTCCTCCAGTAGGTCTTAACGGCATTGAATTAAAACTTACTGCATATGCAGATGACATTGCCATTTTTTCTGTGGACCCGGTCAAAGCCATAACTTGAATAACGGAAAAGGTGGAACTTTTTGGCTCATTTTCAGGGTACAAGCTAAATCTGGCTAAAACTCAAACAATCTTGAACTTTTAACCAGATATCTCACCAACCCTCCTAGGTGTTACAGGGAAGGCTATATATCTAGGTGTTTATCTCAGTAGTCGAATAGAGGATATTATCACTTTGAATTATGAGCCACTCCTTAAACAAGTTGCGGCTAAGCT
Organism: Triturus cristatus; assembly: GCF_964204655.1. NCBI lineage: Eukaryota > Metazoa > Chordata > Amphibia > Caudata > Salamandridae > Triturus > Triturus cristatus. The sequence goes on along the minus strand of NC_140580.1, from coordinate 459,416,096 downwards.
GTGAAGGTGGCATAGACTCCCTCTCAGCATCCTCTGCAGATGTAACGTTATTAAAATGTGAATCTTGCCTAAGTTTTTATATCTGTATCGCTTAATTCCCTTACGGGTCCTGTGGTCTTATTTCAAGCATCTAGAGACCACTGTAGGCAGCTTCATCTGGGAGTATAGACGTGCCAGAAGTGCCCTAGGTTTTATTAAGTTATCCTATAAGCAAGGAGGGTTCAAGCACCCAGACTTTAAGCTGTATTATTGAAAAGCATTTATTGGGTGGATTCGGACTTTGCTAAATGGGCTCAATGCTGGTCTGGCCTCAGTAGCGTATCAGTTAGCCTGTGGACAGTCTATCGGATTTACTTTGCAAGAGAAATACTTTGTGGTTAAAAAGTCGACATATAGTGCATTTGTCAGAAGCTGCAATGTTATCCTATGGCAGGAAAAACAACTACGGCATTCAGATACAGTACAGCCACTTACGAGACCAATGTCCGAGACTTAAGGTGAGTATCGGGCAAGGTCCAAGGCAGCACCAGCAGGTCACCTCCTAAGTCAGCCAGGTACAGTGGTGTAATACAGCGTCGGGTGCCCAATGTTGGTCAATGGTGACCCATCTTCGTGAAAAGAGGCTGCAGGTTTTGATTGGGATACCAGTCGGGTTGAACAACATGACAGGCTAAAATCATGCAATGCTAGGATACGTGGAGACACCGGTGATCCTCATCTTCCCGGGCCGGGCCAGCCTGGTGCAGAGGGTCTTTATAGTGTTGGTTTTCTTTGTCCAGGAGCACTCCCGGTTGAGGGAATTTGCCTTAACCATACACATGCGTGGTTGAGGCAAGAGTGGTTAAGCTTGCGGAGTCGGAACACTCATGGTTTACACCATCAAGCAGGGATCCACCTTGTTAGCGTGAGATAGAGATGGTAAACTGTTTTTATTTAAATTGATTTCTGCTGCAGTAGTAGCAAGGCTCGGTGAGTGGGATAGTCAGCTCACTGACGGTCAAAGCTAAGCTTCATACCCACGCCAGTCAAGATGGCTGCCTTGTCAAGTGACAACACTGAAATGGCATAAGGATTTGAGAGTTCCTTTCACAATGCAACATTCCAATTGAAAAAGGCAAGAGGTCCATAGGAAAACAATACCAGGGCATTTGGCTCATATCATTTTTAGTGCACAAAGAAAACAAATTATTTTTTATTGTCACAGCGTTTGTTAAATACTCATGGCAGGGCTTAGCCAAGGGTAGGGGGAGGATGGCGTCGGGCAATATTCGTGGCACAGATTATGGGTTGAGATGGAAAGTGGTTGAATATTACCGAATGATGTGGGGCACAGATTGCACAAACCAGCACTCACAAATACAGTATGGCTTGCTTAGGCATGTTTGTTGTTGTGTAATTGTCTGGATACAAAAGCAGAAAGCTCACAAAGAGGCACCTACATGCTGGATAGGCAGCATGCTGTGTAAAGCATAGGATTGTAGTTCATGTGTTTTAAGTCACACCCTAAATTATTTGGCCACACCCCTTTTGGAGACCTCCAACCTTTTTCATCTCACTTAATCCATAATAGGATTTTTGTTATAGATAGATAAAAGCTGTCTTATTTGAAACCTAAATTGTGATGTTATAAAACTGTAGAGTCCTTGGAGTCAAATCTAAAACTTGTGGAGCAGAAAGAAGGAGTGACCGCTTTGCTCCTCTGTGGCACTTTTTCTGTAGCGTCTTTGGGAGGGCAGGAGCACTGCAGGTGTTATCCCTCAGAGTTGTGCTCTTCAGTGAAAGGACTCTGAGGGCCTGACCTTCACTGTGACACCACAGGCCATGATTGTAGGTCCCGGGGCTCTTGGTGCCGCTGCATCTTGAGAAGCGGAGCTGAAGAAGTTGTTCCCCGGAAAAGTTGAATCAGAAGTTGGGCAGGTCATTTGCTCCCTGTCCAAGCAAATCCAAGTATCCTTAGCTTCTCTGGAAGTCAAGTGCAAAAAAAGAAACAATGACGAGAGACAGCAGCATGGAGCATGAGTGGGTGTGCGGGAAGTGAAAACAATACGGAAGAGGTTGGATTCCTGATGGGGTGGGGGAAGCAGCAGCAAAAGAGCATGGCAAAGGCAACATGAAGGCAAGGGTGGGGGAAGCAACACAGATTGTGTGGGGGAGGTAAACAAAATAATGAGGATAGAGACCAATGTAAAGCACAGGAAGGAAAAGTAACTGGGCAAGAAAGCAACAAGAGTTGGCAGGGGAAAAGCACAGTGGCAAACAAGAGAGAGCACAACACAAAACGTGGAGAGGGAAAAGAAGCACACCATGAAGACAGCTGCTAAACACATGCACTCTCGTGGAGTAATTAAACAAAAAGAAAAAAGTAGCGCTTGAAAAATGAGCAGTAGAAGGACACAAGAACTGTGTCCCTGCTCCAGGAGAGGGACAAACAAAAGAAGAGGAAGGAAAGCCCACACAAGCTAATAAATAAGAAGCAAGCAATTAAGAGTGACAATGAAGCTAACCAATGGTAAGAAATGGGAGGACTGTAGGTAAACTGTAAGCTAACAATACGTCTCACAGTAGGAGAGACCCAAAAGGCACTTTTTCCACAAGCAAACATTGGCAAATCCAGTAGTCTTGACTTTGTTATATTTGCAAGTGTTTCTTCATCAACTGGTGAGTTTGTTTGTGTGTGACTGGTTGGCTGTGTTAGTAGGTGAATTAAAAAAGTTAGTCAGTAGTTGGATGATTGAATAGGATGGGTGAGTGGAAGCATGGATGAATGTGCTAGTGACTGGGCACATGAATGGATGAGTGAGTGAGTGGATAGGTGAACAGCTGTGGCAGAAGATAATAGCCTTCTGCCACCAACGGGACTGCCACCACCCACAACCTCTTATCCTCGACCATTTAGACCTCCATTAATCATTATACCCATGTATCTGTCCAGGCACTCACCGGTTCATGCTCTCATTTATTCATCCAGCCATTCATTCATATACTCACTCTCCATTTCGTCCCTGCGCTTGCTCATTCATTCATTAGTTCTCTCACAAATGCATTCATCCAGGCATTCAGTTAATCAACAGTTAATTCCTGGAACCACAGTTACGCATCCTTTTACTCACCCATGCATCCACCTATGCTCCCACCTCGAGTCATCTGTCCACCCACTTGTGTGTTCACACTTATCTATTCAAACACTTTTATCTTCCCTTCTACATACTACACACAAAGTACACAGATATTTTCATTCAAGCCTACTACTATGTCACGTGTGTAAAAATATATCAGAAAAGAACCCTCCCCCCACTGTACCTTGAGGCATGTTTCATCATCCGTAATCTTTCCACATCTATATTCTTTATCCCCAATCAGTGCCTACATGTTTCACCCATTAGACTGCCCAGCTGGGTGAACAGCCTTCTTCATGGCTATGGGATCCCTTTTCAGGGTGCACCCACTCACATGCTGCACATATGGTGAAGCAAGATACTCTCAAATCTGCCACTATCATGACTTTATTCAGTCGAACCTTTTCAGGGTCCAATCTTTCTACACTGACATAGTGTGTGTGGGGGTGGGGGGTTCCCTGTAGTGACGCTTTCTTCTAGTGACAATGTCTTCAAGACGCCTAATCGGGACCCTCTGCTGCCTCCCTTCCACAGACATCTATCCACACTCACTTCCATTCATCCATACCCATGCAGCCACCTTCATTCACACGATGCATGCATGTCTACCCACCCTGACCCAAGCATTCATCCATCGCATAACACTCAACCAGTCATCTTTGCACGCACTCGGCTATGCAACTGCACCCTTCATCCATCTACCCACCATCACATAGACATAAATTCGTTCCTACATCTGTCCAACACACCCGTCTCTGCATGTGCTCGTATGTGTTTTAGCTGCATGCAAATATGCCCGCAGGTGTGTCTATGGGTATTGTCCGTGTGTATGTGGGGGTTCTGCCCGTGCTGTCTATTTTGTGCATCAAAAAATATCTCACAAACATACGACCATTAGAAGGAACAACACACACATAAAAATCCACAGTTCTAACATGGAAGCCTGCAGGATTCGCGATGGGCAGCGCCCCTCCCTCTCTGCTTTGAAGCGTTTTTATTGCTACTAGATACAGCCGAGGCTGTCTGGCCTGCTTTGACATCATAAACTGGCGTCCCTCCTGCACACCCCCAAAACAAGAGGATACGGGAAATGGGCTCTTAGTGATGAGACAAAGGGCGCGATTAGGCTGTTGATACCCGCGGGGGCATCAAAGGGATGAGACGGGCGGACAAACACCGTAAAACAAAGGACCCTGCAGGGGGCGTTACGGCAGCAGCAGAAGCCCCTCGCCCTTAACAAAAAAAAAACAGAAACCCCATCGAATGGTTTTGATGATATTCGAAACTTTAAGTTCTTACACTGTCTGCAAGTGCCTGGAAAGAATCCAGGCCGGCCTTTACAGCTGCATTCAAACACGGCCTTCCATGCCTTGGTTGTTAGAAAACGATTGGTTCGCTGAGCCCTGAGAACCAGAGCATCTCAGCACAGAGCGCCTCGACACGGCGAGAAGGACTGTTCATACTGCGGAAAGTCGCACATCGAGTGCTTGCCATACTGTCCTTTTGCAAGAATCCAACAGTTCCCCCAGCTGCACCCACTGGTGCAGTAGGTGCCGTGGCACCGGGGAGGGAACCCTGATTATTAATGTATTTTGCAATTCAAACAGCAGCTGCAGACACTGTGGGGCAGATTTACAAGCCCCTTGCGCCACTTTTGCGTCACTTTTCTCATGTTAAAAGTGATGCGCAAGGGGCTTGTAAATCTGCCCTTGTGTGTGCTCTCACCCTTAGAGGGCCCAAACCATGGGGCTTATCAGCAAGGGCCGGCGATAATTATCGCTAAGCGCATTTAGCGCTAGGATAATTATCGCCGGCTATCGTGGAATTTTATCGCTGAGATAGCGTGCTATCGGCAACGCTTATCTCAAAAGCGATAAAATTCCTCTCGCTAACAGCCAAAAGTGAGATTATCGCTGGAAATCCAGCGATAATCTCACCCATTTTGGCGTTAGCTTGCTGATAAGGCAGGGCATACTTAGCCATTATATCCACCTTACATTGGATATAATGGCTAAGTCAGGGTGAAAGCAGGCGTAAGGAAAGTAGCGTTAACTATGGTTAGCGCTACTTTTCTTATCGCTATGCCTGTTAGCGATTCCCTTGATAATTGGAGAAATGTCGGTTAGCGACATTTCTCCAGTTATTTTGGGACGGAACGCCCACTTTGCATCTCATTAGAGATGCAACGGTGGGTGTTATGGGAAAGGGAGCTAAAGCAAGGAATCATGCGTTAGCATGACCTTGCTGATTAAGCGATAAAATTATCACCGCTTTTTGTCCGAAAACGGACGCTAAAGCGGCGATAATTTTTCATCGCCAGCTTGCTGATATGGCCCCATGTGATCCCACCTCCCTATTAAAATATGGCCCAAAAAGGTCAGCATGAAGAAGTCAAAATTCCGAACAAAAAGGCAAGCACAGAGAAAATTCACCGAATTAGAGGTCAGAGGAAAGAAGCACCGAGCATGGTGCTTAGGATACCCAAACTATTACTGCCTGCACTTGCCTTCATTTGGTCACTCGATAGTTTACAGCAGGGGTAGTAGCTGTTATTATTCCCTTGTATGTAAAACATCAACGTGGGCACTGGAAATACTTCAAAAGTAACACAGATGCCAGAAGCAGAGAGAGGGGCAGGGCCGTGGGTGGTAAAGGAACACTGAGGCCTGCGCTGGGAATCAGCCTATCTTTCCCTTTAGGAAGGGTCCGGGTCTTTCTTAGTTGAAGGGCACTAGGGGCTTAAACAAGCCCCTGCGTCACTTTTGCACCACCGGTGCGTCACTTTGCACCAGTGGCGTAAAACATGCGCCATGCCGCGCCATATTTATGAAGTGACGCATCTAGGTAGATGCGTCACTTCATAAACCCCTGGGCTACATTATACCTGCGCCAGGTATAATGTATGCAGGGTGGGCATACCCCCGCAAGAAAGGGTCGTAGGAGTGGTGCAGCGAAATCTATGAGATTTCGCTGCGCCACTACTAGGACGCCAATGCGTCAAAACCTTACGCCTGCCTCATGGCAGGCGTAAGGGAGACGCAGGCCCTTTCACATGGGGATTGCCCCATGTGAAAGGAACATTGCTGGAGTTGCGTCAGGCTTCCGACACAACTCCAGCAATGCGCCACTTTTTGCGCCGACAGGTACGTCAGTTATACTGACGTATCTGTCCTTCCTTGCTACATGATGCGTCATATTATAAATATGACGCATCATTGGTGTCGCAAGGAGAGCGCACTGAGAAGTGACACATCGCTGCTTTCACGCAGCGATGCGTCACTTCTCATAAGAGAGGCCCTAGAGGCGTTTATCAGGGAACAATGGAAAGAAACATTAATTATACGAATCTGTTAGTAGGGCATATATCATGTTTTCTATATAAGTCTATAAAATGCTGTTAATTGAAAGATTACCCCTCATCCGTGTTGGTTAACTTCAAACCGGTTGGATGCTATTGGGGCACAGTGCTTATATAAAACATATATATATATATTTAAAGGATGGGGGCTCATTTGCGAGAAGTGGCGCATAGCTGCGTGAAAGCAGCGATGCGCCACTTCTCAGTGAACCCTCCTTGCGACACCAATGATGCGTCATATTTACAATATGACGCATCATATCGTAAGAAAGGACAGATACGTCAGTATAAATGACGTATCTGTCAGTGCAAAAAGTGGCGCATTGCTGGAGTTGTGTTGGAAGCCTGACGCAACTCCAGCAATGTTCCTTTCACATGGGGCAAACCCTATGTGAAAGGGTCTGCGTCACCCTTATGCCTGCCATGAGGCAGGCGTAAGGTTTTGACGCATTGGCATCCTATAAGTGGCGCAGCGAAATCTCCTAGATTTCGCTGCGCCACTCCTACGACCCTTTCTTGCTGGGGTACGCCCACCTGCATATATTATACCTGGCGCAGCTATAATGTAGCGCAGGGGTTTACGAAGTGACGCATCTACCTAGATGCGTCACTTCGTAAATATGGCGCGACATGGCGCATGTTTTACGCCACTGGTGCGTCGCAAAAAGTGACGCACCGGTGGTGCAAAAGTGACGCAGGGGCTCATAAATGAGCCCCTGGGTGTCTAGTGTCAGTCGGTCAAACGGGTAGCACTGGTTGGGAAGCCGTGCGCTAGGAAGGTAAAGATGGCGACCACGCACGACCTGCATACTAAACTTGACACCGGTCAGTCTATTAGACAGTGTGTCATAAATCCCAGTTCAAGGAATTTAATACCCCGCCCCTCCTCCCCTCCCCCCCAACGCTGCCGCTGTTTAAACTGTGAGTACAGCAATAACCAGCGTTCAGTGAGCCACTCCGAGCCCCGGTGCGACTGCACCTGCTAGGCCGATAGAAGCTATGCCCATTGCATGGGCCGACGGATGGATACGGCGTGCTCTTCTCCGATATCACAATCTTTTCCTTTTAATAGCCCACAGACCTGGTTGCCTGGACACTTGCAAGCGATTGTCTTTTTCGAGCATGAGTGATGTCTGGCATTCTGTGTTATCTCCCAAAGGCCTTTGTTCGCCTCTAAACTGCGCCATAACCAAGCCCTTAGAGGCCTTTCTTTTATGTGGTCATGGGGGCAGCGCCCGTCATTAATGCTGAAGATAACACAGGCACTCAGTGGAAACATCTTCGTCCAAAGCCCGGGCTGTACCTTGGACCGCCTGGTGTCCCCCACGAACCATGTGACGAATCCACCATTTTAATGATCAGCGTGCCTGTCCATAAATAGCTGATCTTGCCAGTTAAACTATACGAACCTCTCTCCGACCCTGAAAAGGCCTCAGAGGCTCTTCTGTAGGCCACACCCCTGGGCATCTTGTTTATAAACCAGTGTGGGTATGGCTGGATACTAACTGCGTCCATTTCCAGAGCTTTGCCCCCTGACTCGGCTGCATCCCCTCCAGATCTTCACCAGCCGCCGGGTTGTGGAAATGAACATTCACGGAATCCACCGGGGGTGCAGGGCAGTTTTCTTCCCAGTAGTGCATTGAATCTCCACAACCACACACACTACCACCTCTGCCCAGGAGACACTAGGCTCAAACTAATCAAATGGAAACTCCGCATTTTTTTTTTTTTTATAAAGGCCCAGTCATGCTGCTAAACGTGCCAATATATTGAAGCGCTATGCCTTTTCTATAAATCAGGCGCTATGAAGAAGGTGTAACAACAGGCAGCTATAAAGCTGTTTAGTGGAAAGTTTGGGACAGTATATATCTTGAATAGTATCTGTAGTGTAAGGTTGGCCATTGCAATTGTGTTGTATCAGTTCACAGTGTAAGGTAAAGGAGGGACCTTGAGACTGCAAGTGGGACCAGTTCTGAGGCTCTCAGGCGAGCCTTACTAGATGGGTAATTTGCAAGTGCTTGAGATAAACCGCCCTCATTCGTATGCAGTTGTCGAGGCAGTTAGCTGCAACTGACAACTGCTACGGGGCGTCAGGCTGGGAAGAGCGGGGTTTGCATCACAAGGGGCGGCCCTGCCCTTCCAGACTTACTGGAGCCACCATTCAAACATTTGCCGAAGTGTGAATTTCAAGTGTTTGGGTTAATTAGTCCTAACTGATAGCCATTATCTGTTGCTCTTTCTCGCCGCTTTGATGTAGTCTTTGCTTGTAAATGGGGCCTATAAAGGAAGACGGTGCAGGGCGCGGGGCAGTTCATTCACACCTTGTGCGGGGGAGAGGAAGATGGAAGGGGAGCGCGCTCACGCAGACTGCTTTTCGCGAACCCGGGGCCACGGCGGCCAGAGTGTCGAGGGGCTCCCGAGCCCGCCAACCAGGCCCCATGTCCCTTGTCAGGCCCCACCGGGTCCTCCCACGTCCCTCTACAAGGTGACACCGCTGAACAGGGCCAAGAGAGAGCGCCCTACCGGCAGCGGGCATGGGGGGCCGAGGAGCAGGTCGCAAACCCCAGTCTGCGGTTTCAGGCAGACCTCGGTCGGGGAGCAGGGAGAGCCAATTAATCGAAGGAGGCTGCAAGCATCGGAAGGTGCAGTGCGGGGTTTTGCGATCCGGGGAAGGGAACAGCTGGACTCTGTTTCCGAGTGCGCGCCTGCCTGTGAAAGGGACTTGCAGAAGGCGGTGTGCGAGAGGAGCTGTCAAGTCACAGAGACAAGACTGCAGACATTTGAGAGCAGGCTTCAGGAAAGGGACCTGGAGGCATCGACGTGTGAGCAGCGGCACACCCCGCAGATAGATGTACGCGCTTCAGACAGCAGGCTGCTGGCGACTGAGCAGGACACCTCGGTCTATGGAGACAGACAGCTCACAGAGAAGGGGCTGAAGGCTTTAGACAGCAGGCTGCAGGTGAGCGAACTGGAGACGTTGGACTATGAGAGCAGACATACCACGGAAAGGGGAAGGCAGGAGTCCTTGTGCGACAAGAGAACGCAGCCCACCCTCGCCACCGCCCTTCAGTTCGCAGAATGCGCACCGGAACCATTCGGTAAGTTTCTCACCACCATGCTCATCTGTGTTTATCTAGCCAGCAAGCCACTTGCAATGTTTCCACATATTAGTCCCCCGGGATTTACCGGGACCCCAGTAGCGGTAATATCGTAGCAGGGAATACGGGAGGGTGATTTTTACAGGCCGCTCATAAGTGTGTTTTTCTAGCAAGATAGCTCAGTGGTTGAACACCTGCTGCAAATGTTGTGTTGCTCGTAGACCAGAGATTCTAAACTTGGCTTGAGCATCTAAGCCCGGCCTTTAATAATCCTCTTGAAGTCCATAAAATAAATTCAGTTTTTCAGCCCATGTGTAAATTGTGCTTCGATCTGAAGAGAGCTGCATGCAATCTGAGGTTATTATTATGTGTTAAATTACACAAGGGCTCACACGTGACGTGGTTAGTCCTGGCTTCTCATGTTCCTTATGATTGTCTGTCTAAATCGAGTGACTTCACCTATAGCTGACTGTTGTTTGTTTTCTGCACAGAGGAAGCGAGAGGCTGGAGCGCAGACGAGGCCTTCTTCTCGTCGTCGGAGGGTGAAAGCGAAGGAACGGGAGCCCCGGCCTCTCCAGACCTGACCGAGGAAAGGGGTGCTCTGAGCGACGTGCCCCACCGCAAGACGCGGATTGCCTTCAGCGCCCGGCAGACGTCGAGGCTGGAGGCCACGTTCAGGAAGCAGCAGTACCTGTCGGCCCAGGATAGGTTGAAGCTGGCAGCCTCGCTGCAGATCTCCGAGAGGCAGGTGAGTGTTCACACACCTGGAGCCCTGCAGTAGGCTGTGATCTTTGAACGTTTTGGGGCATAATACTTCCCTCGAATTCGAGTAGGCGAGTACTGGGTATCCAGAGAGAATTTTGAAAAAAGGGGAAAATTGCTAATTTTAAAGCACTCTTTACACACTTTTCCCTGAAGGGCCATTATTGTATACTCAAGTATATTCATGGTGTGTTAAGCCAGTGATTCCTTTCCAGGAGTCCAATATATTTACATACTTTATAGGAAGTCTCCCTAAATCAACTATCACTTGCACTATGCACGGATCACCATTCTGACAAGTGTGCGCCAACATGCTATTACACATAACATGTCAGTGCCATACGTTTTCATTAGATCGCATACATGTACAATTGGTGATCCACATATCAAAAAAAATCTGCAGTAGGTCAGGGTCATAATTTTATCATGGGTGCCCCCTATGCGGCTCAATACATCCAGTATGCCAGACCAGTATTTTGCCATGGTTACCTATTATGTCATGTATTACCTCCAATATGCCAGTGCAAGAAATTTGCCATGAGGGCCAATTATGCCAAGAATTACGTCTAGCATGGCAATGCCAGTGTTTTTCCATGAGTGTCCATTATCAAGAATTACTTCAAGTGTGCCAGTGCCGTCTTTTTGCTATGGGTACCCTTTATGCCCACTGATATGCTCTCACTAGCATTTTGCCCTGGTTGACCCTTATGCAAGAATTGCGTCCATTAAGTCAGTATTAGCATTTTGTCACATGTGTCCCCTTTTGCCAAGAATCTCCTCTTGTGTGCCAGCCTTTTGCCATGAGTGTCTCCATAATCCAATAATTACCTCCCATATGAAGCACCAGTGGTGGACTCACAAGTGAAACAAAATCACACACATTCATATTCACTCATTTATTTACATGCCCCTATTCACACTTATTCTCACTCACTCTCAGCCCCTTACTTCATCCATGACACTCTCTCACTGCCACTCCTTCATTCGGACTCTTAATCCCTTAGACTCTCATACTTCCCAGGCTCATTCCCACTCACTGGTTCATACTTACTCGCTTTGTCACTCTAATGTGCACTTCTTCCTACTTTCACTTAGTCAGTTTTTTCACTAACTCATTCTAACTCACTGTCACTCAAACCATCACTCATTCTCACATATTCACTTTCAGTCACATTTACAGACACACCTGCTCTCTCACCCCCACACACTCAGTTATACTCACTTACATTCACTCAGTACGAGACTTTCTCACTCACACTTATTCTCACTCACAAATGCCTCATAGTCAATAATTCTCACTCAGTCTCATTCACTTTTACTTTCATTGTCACTCATCCACTCTCACTTATTCTCATACACTCCCTGTCACTCACTCTCTAACTTTCACATACCTGTTCACACACTCAAACATTCACATTCTGACACATACATTTTAGAGATTTTCTTTATTAACCTTCTGCTGCCTGCACTGGTCAGCTTCAGGTGTTGGTGCTGGTTATAGAGGCAGGCACATAGCTCATTCCTGTTTCAGCCACTGAAGTAGGAAACTGCAAGCTGGAGACTACACAGGCATCAGTTTTCAGGCTTTCTTTTGGTCTTTCACCTCACACTCTCCCAGTTCATCAGTGGGTGGGGTGGAGTAATTCCTGAGGAGATGGAAAAGAGAGGTGACAGCTGATTGGTGGATAGCTCCTAGCACAGTAGGACTTAAGCCTAAAATGCACAAGGCCTCCTGTGAGGGAGATGCTGCAACACCTCACACATGGGAAAGGGTGCAGGTGTTTCAGACCCCTGCATCCAGAACGGGAACTTCACCAGACCTGGGCAATATGACTGACTGGCACAGGCCCATTTCTGCCTGCATCAGTCACCAGGCAGATTCACTGCTAGAGGTTACTTCTCAAACCTACTGATGGTTGGCATTTTTCCCCATTATATCAATACTGAATAATTTTAGTATTCACTATTGGTATATTAAAAGAGGGGCTGATACACGGAGGCTGGAGCCCTGACACCCCGGGGCTGTTGAACAGCCTGGTTGTAAATTCACAATTCATTCATACTCATTCAATTATTATTAATAGACGTGGGATATCACAATGCCTGCAAGTTTAACACAGGTGCCCTTCCAGTCATCAAACACCAGTCCTCCAGAGTTGGACTGTTCTTTTCTTCTACAAATAGCTGTTTCCTGATGTGCTAGATCAATTGGATCAAGTAACAAGCATTTGCAATGCAATAGGTCACGCATTACTGCAAGTTTCAGCTATTGCCGCTGCAAGTAATGTTTGTTAGAATTTTTTTTATCCCAGCAGCAACATAAGTAATAAAAGAAAATACACAAACAATGAAAGGGTGCAGTACCATAGGCTGTTACTAGTTGTCCCTGTGGAGTTGTACAGGGCCCTCTATTGGCTACATAAAGTACTGCGTCCTGCAATAATAAAAAGAAAGATTGCAGCTAAGCATACCTTTCCATTTGTTTGTTTACAATTACTTATGCTACTGCTATGACATTATTTAACAAAAAAAATGTAACAGACATTAACGTTTGCAACGGCAATAGCTCAAACTTTCACAAATGTGAGACCTATCTCATTGCAAATGTTTGTTTTAGCAAGCATCAGCATTTCCACTAGTGCTGATGTGATTCATAGGTGTGCGCAAGCTTGGCAGCACATGCACACATATATGTCACCACCCATGCATCTGCCTTCGGAATGACGGAGATACCAGCATTGTTATGAAGCATGTTTCCTGATGCTTGTGCAAGCTTGCATCATCACAGCATCCTTTTTTTTGCCTGTGCAGCATTGGCAAAATCATAACAAGCAATAGGCCAAAATGGCAAGACCTATTGGCTTTGCCAAATCTTGTTTTTTTATCTATAGGATTTGCAAAACGTTGGGGTGCTTTTTTGCATAAACGCTTTTCTATTTCTGTAGGTGGACATTTTTATTGGTCCAATTTCATGTATGGAAATGTTTGATTATATTAAAAGATTTTAAAAGAAACGTCCTGAAAACCGCGTTCGAAGTACTGATATTTGGTTTACGAGTAATTTGCTTACATTTATAGAACTTTTTCCTATAACCTTTGCATGTATAATATTTTTACTGCTTTATTTTACTATGGCAATTGAGAACCTGGTTATTTATATTCTTAATGAGACTAACAAAGCCCTCCATTTTTCCCCAGATCAAAAACTGGTTCCAGAATCGCAGATCAAAGTTAAAAAGACAGGCTCAGGACCATCCACAAAGCCCGGTGCCCCCGACGCCATTTGTGCAGCCCTACTCTTACCTAAAGAGGCCTTTTGGGACACCCGTAGACATCATGGCCTATCACTATGGATACCAGCATCCAGCATCACCACCCTACTCCCTGAACTACAGAGGCCAGAATAACCCGGCACTTACCCAGAACTCGCCCCATCAATTGTATGGGTATGGCATGTACTACCAGCAGTCTTCCCACCAGCAGCCCCCATTTCTCCAGCCCCCCTTCCAACCGCAATACCTACCTCCCTTTGACTGCCCACCCTTGCACCTTGGGCTGATGAGCAGGGACGCTCAGGAACAATACCCACATGCACTTCATCACTTGGCTAGCACCTTGACGTGCTAATGGCCCTATATGGTGGCATAGGGCTTGTGTACTGATGTCTCAGTTTATCTATGTTCTGTTCGCGTTGCACATTTGTTTGTTTAAATTAAAAAGAATATTTAAGCTTTAAGTGTTTTCTTGGCTTCTTTTGTTAGCAGATAAATGTATCAGTGCTATTTCTTGAAGGGTGCACTTTGGCAAGACGAAAGGAAGGATACTCAGGGATCTTATAGGTCCAGCATACAAGCCCCTAGGACATATCAATGTTAAAAAAGAATGCAGTTCCTAGCCAAAGAGATAGTTGTAGAGGATTGGTCGGTCTAGTTTTATGTACAAAAGTAAGAGTGAGAGTCTCCCACTTCTGGAACTAGGGCCCTCACACACTTGGCAAGGTGTCATTCTTTATCATAGGGCATGCTCCTCGTCAGGCCGGGGCTGCAATGCCTGATGCTCACCATATGAGCGGCTCTTTGTCGGAGATTTTTTGTTCCCAAGCCGTAAGATGAGGTGCGAGTGTTGGGCCGTGCAGTGCAGATAGTGTCAATTGTGTGAGTAGTGTAAGAAAAACTAAAAAGGGGAGACTATGTAGTACTCAGAACTGCTGCAAAACTGACACTTAAACTCAGCGTTCCCTCTACCAGCATTTGATTTAGCTGGTGAGCTACCCCGAATGGGTCGGTCTGTCCAAAAGGTACCTCACTGTTAGGTTATTATGATGTTTGGTTTCCCTTCATACTAACCAGGACACCAAACACTGTGTAGATTGGAACATTTCTTCATAAGATGTTGCATTCGGCTAAACAGAATCAGCAAGAAATGTGTAGGGGAAAAGTGTTCAGGCGCAAAATCTGCAAAATATACTGTGATCCCTGATGAACCATACTAGCCCCATGTCTGCAGTCCTTAGCTCCTGTACTATCCCCATGTCCACCATCCCAAGCTCATGTACTAGCCCCATTTCCACAATCCTACGGTCATGTAGTAGCCCCATGTCCACCATCTCAAGCTCATGTACTAGCCCCTTGTCTACCGTTCTTTACTGCCTTACTAGCCACACAGCACCCGTCCTTAGCTGCCAAATGAATCCCATGTCAAGAGTTGCATCATGCAGTTTTTGTTTGCTGGCAGCACCTTGTATACTGGGACAGCAGGGAATGGGCGTTGAGTCACCATAACAGCCAGGATAGTGGAAATGACTACACATGCCTATTAACCCCTGGAGACACCACTGGGTTGACCTCTTGTCCCACATGAGGACCTCATTTACAAGCCCTGTATTCCACCGCAACGTCACTTTTATTGAAGTTCCGGTGGCGTACACGGCTTAGCTCTATCTCCAAGGCCAGGTAACGCCACCCTTTTCATGGCCTTGTAGATATGGAGTGAGGCAATGCAGCACAAGTCACTGCATTGCCACCCACTACGATGGAGAAAAGTGCCATGGGCGTTAGAGAGAGTGTTCGCCCGTAACACTAATGGCATTTGCACACTCCCAGATTTACAACAAGTTATAACCTGGGAATTGATCAAAAACCTACGCTTCCCTAGGGAAGGCACAACAAGGAGAAATTACATTATTTCTCCTCGTTTTTTCCTCTTTATATGTGTGCTGCATTCAGCAGCCCAGTAAGAAAGAGGATATCGCCTCCATTGACTATTTTTGTGCAGGAAGGTGTCCCTTCCTGCACAATAACAATCATCCCTATTGCACGGACACCCGTGCACCATGATGCAAGGGTGCCTGCATTGGCGCATGGTAGCCAATTGAATGCCAGTGCAGTGAAAGAGGACAGGAATGTGCTGTATCTGTTAGAAACTGCACATTCCTGCCCTTTTCTTTTTCCATAGGGCAGCGCAGCAGGAAGGCTTGCAGCGCTATCTTATGGCAAAAGATTGTAAATGATGCTCGAGTCCCTCCACAAACTCCGGGGGCAGGGGCATAGTTACACATTTTTCAGGCAGCACAGCATATCAACAACATTTTCTGTGCTGCGTTGAGTGAAAGGCAGCAAGCAAAACGGTGCCATATCAACATCTACCCCTGCAATGGCTCACTCTAGGCTGCCTTTTGTCAATGGACACACCCATTGCACACACTCTTTTTTTTTTTTTTTAAATATTTTTATTGGCATTTTTGTTTTCTTCCTTATCACAAAATAAGAACAACCAAACAAACAGGTCAGCACTGGTCAACACACCCACTTTGCTTATCGGCCCCCCCCCCCCCCCCCCATTGCACACACTCTTGAGCAATAGTGTAAAGGTGTTCGTGTTGCAGCGTGGAATGTCACAGACCAAATATCGCAATAACACATTAACTCACATACATTCATTGGTGGGGCCCATAACACCAACACTCACACTTCATTGATCTGTTTTCCCGGGAAGGATAAGTTTCCATATGCTGACATGAAAGGAATATCTTTCCACCTAAACCCTAATATACATTGATTGCCTTTATAAGCTTCAAACTTCGTGATATTCCCCTTATTTGGCGATGAATCAGTTAGTTGGTTTTGTAATTTGATAATTCAATTCTTTTATTTATGCTCTTCTCTTAATCTAATTTCTTCATATAATCAACACAACACATTTGTCTATTAATCAAAGCATTGTTTATCTAATTAAATTGCAAATTTTAGAATATCATCGTCCAAACCGCAGAACATCATATTTACCTAATCTGGCTATTAGTGGTCCTCTAAGTCAGTCAAGGCGTGGAAAAATCTTTAAATTCATCAAAGTCAGGCCGCAATTCAGTCTCTCAAAGATTCAGGATAACAGCTGTCCAGCAGTGTCACCGTCCTCTCCGTCAGCATAACGTCAGGAAAATGAAAGTTCGCTCAAAAGAAGGACTTCCTAATTCGCTTTGTCTACCCACTTTTATAATGAAACTAA
Source organism: Triturus cristatus (assembly GCF_964204655.1). Classification (NCBI taxonomy): domain Eukaryota; kingdom Metazoa; phylum Chordata; class Amphibia; order Caudata; family Salamandridae; genus Triturus; species Triturus cristatus. The sequence continues at coordinate 459,399,258 of NC_140580.1, read as the reverse complement.
CACCAAAATGTATCAAGAATGAGTTTTAGACAGTCCTGATTGGTGGATTTGGGGTCACTCGGTAAAGTCCTTACATAGTTCTCACATAGTCTGATATATTAAGTCATCGCACTTGCTGGTTCCGGTTTTAAAGACAGTTCTTTGTTTTGTAGTCCTGGCAACTTTCCCAGTACGACCTTGGTTGGTACATCTTTCCTGGGGTCAGGACAAGGCCATTGTTGCTGGCGGTGGCGCCGGCGCACTTCACCCAAAACCTCGTGGAACTGTAGCAGTCACGTCGTGTGTCTCAGTCAGCCATCTTTACGAAGGCCCAAATGGTCAACTTAAGTAAAACAAGCACAAAAACATAATTAAAACATTGAATTTGCTAATAAATGTTAAACCCTCACTAATTCCCCTATGTGTAAGTAATTATCTAGCATAATAGCAACATTCAAAGTGTTTATATTCACCCAGTGATGTCATCTGGTGCAACTTACAATTACATCACAAAAGCAACATATATCATGCAATATTCTAATTTTCTACCATTAATATGCGTACATATATTAGTATACAATTAGTTTAGCCATGCAAAATGCAAATCCCACGTGTAATTCTTTTGTTAATATAATTGGTGAGTTAACACTTCAAACGGATTAATAATATTACCATTAATTGATTATTCGGATTAATATAAACATGCAGAATGGGGGGGTATACAAAATTTTGTATTTCCATCAATCCCCCTTTGGTGATTATATCGCCACCCCAACATGTTGTATCCCTTTTACGGAATATCAAAGTGATTTCTTGTTTTTATTCATATTTCAGTTTCCCCTGTTTCTTCTCTTTTTGCTGATTTATACATACTTTCCTTGATTTCCTGCAATTCTATTTCTTCAAATTCTCTTCCTTGTTTCTTATCTCTTCTCCTTAAATTTTCTCATTATAACTTTTTCTGATTTTTATCCTTTTTATGACAAATACACCCTAATCTAATAATGTATATTTCAGTCTGTTTTTCTATAACGTTTTTCTTTGGGAAGTATTGTTTCTCTGTTCACAAACGGTAACCCCTATTTCTATGGGGAATTGGGCACAGGTCAAACTGCTTGACAAAGGCTTCGCCGAAATGCGTCGTACTGTTTTGTTTTTGAGGCAATAAATCTTTATTGAACTCGTCCTCTGGTGTGCCGCTGGGAATTATTCCGAAGCTTGGGATAACGACTTCTTTGAAAATATACATAGCGGGACTGTGCCCGCTGCAGGCACCGGCGTCGTCAGGAGGGTGAGCGGCTCTCCACAGTGACTTTCGAAAACCTACTCTGAAGCTGCTCCCGCCGCTCCGATTCTGCATTGTGCGACAAGTAGGGTAAGCGGGCACTGGGGGCGGATTGGGGGCCTTATCGGGAGATCGCACCGGAGGGTGGGGGTTTTCCTTGATGGGGCCAACAGTCATGCTCCTATAGTGCTGCAGCTGCCTTTCGTAATCACACGTATATTGCTGAGTGATCAGGAGCAGACGCAGCACCCACACCAGGATCTCGGCGAGGGCGCCTCAGGACACGCCATCAGCTACACTTATCTTTTATACTGTTATGAGTGATTGGGAGACTACGAGAAAAGTGGAGGCTCTTTCACTCTTCGATGAGAGTCTGGGAACGGAGCAAACAGAACCGCCCTTGAGTAATGGAAGTAGCACGACGGAACCATCTGTGAAGCAAAAATTATTTCTTCTCGAGAAATTAACGAAGAGAGAGATCAACAAATGGTGGGAAATCACGTTGCTAACCAATTACATCGAGGTTAACAGGGTACCACGGGGACTTCGAATTTCAATCATCCCCACCTACGAGAATCCGAACCCTGACCTATTGAAGGAGTGGTCATCCTTTATGGCTAAAACATGCAGGGGCATGCTAGAAATGTTGGTTAAATATGCCCAGATCGATTTGGATAACACCAGAAAGGAACTAGCAGAATTAAGACAGGAATTGAGTAAATTCAAAAACGACAAAACAGTCATTGACTTTGAGAAACACCTAGAAACTAAATAAAAAAATTACGAGGATGCGATAAAAGCAAAAAAGCAACGCAAATTCTTACGAGACAAGAGAGACTATGCCGAAGGGCGTATTCTAACGTATGCCAAGAAATTTGATTGGGCTCAAAGAAATTTACATGTAATACAAAAACAAAGAGAACAAACAGTCATATCAACTGATTCCAGTTCTGAACTTAGTTCAGACACAGAAGCCCGAAATATCCCTTTAGGCACGAGACCCCTCACCTTCCTCCACGAGTTCCATTTATTGAAACAGAAAAAGGATCAGGAAGAGAAACCACAGGGAAAGAGGGGAAGAGGCAGAGGAACAAGAAGAGGAAGAGGAAGAGGAACATTCAGAAAAAACGACGAGTAAGAAACAGAAGGGGAGGCAGAACCGCCTCAACCAGCACAGCGGCCTTATCCTCTATTGCCACTAATCTGTCGGTCATCAACCTCTCCTCCAGGGAAATCACGAATCAAGAGAAAACCTTGTTACAATTAGGTCTATCATTCTGCCCCAAAAAAGATATGGACTTTGTCTCAACACGTATTGATCTGTTTTTGTATACTCGAAAGCTCAAATTATTGAAACTATACAAGACTGCTACAAGAATGAATATGAAAACAACAAGTGACAAAGCTGTTCCTAAGGGGGTTGGGGGAAGGGGTACCATGTATGAAGATATCTGTTATGGATATTGGAGCCCTCACACAGCCATCGGGATATTGTGAATCACATACCCCTCAGGATGTAATGTAACATCATCGGGCTGCTCCTACGTCGGGTCGGCTGGTGCAATACCCGACGGGCTCTTGTTTAGAGAGCACTCTTATGGAGATCTTCTATATCCACGATAGCCGATTGTTCAACTGTACCGAGTGTAGGGCTTGATGATGATGTAGATGAATGTTTAAAAAGGGGAGAGAGTACTTGTCGCTCTCAGACCTACCCCGCACTACCAGTCCTGGTAGTGCGGGGTAGGTCTGAGAGCGACACGGACTCGGCGTGTCAAACGCAAGGAACTCCTTGCGCAAGCCTACCAGGAACTGCTGTGGTTTATCCTATGGAGTAGATAGGGTAGACCGAGGAGCAGGTAATAACACCAGTGTTATATTAACGCCAGTTGTCTATCACTTGATTTTCTTAGATAGACTTGTAGATAGAATTTCATGGTCCTGACGAATCACTTGAGTACAGCTCTATAATAGTGAGAAACATGTTGACCAAGACGAGGCAGTATAGTTAACCCAGAACATAGATCTGAGCTACTATTACTTCACCTCATATATTTTTTAATCAGGCGAGGAGACATCGTAATAAAATTGTTCAGATAGTACTCTCTCCCCTTTTTAAACATTCATCTACATCATCATCAAGCCCTACACTCGGTACAGTTGAACAATCGGCTATCGTGGATATAGAAGATCTCCATAAGAGTGCTCTCTAAACAAGAGCCCGTCGGGTATTGCACCAGCCGACTCGACGTAGGAGCAGCCCGATGATGTTACATTACATCCTGAGGGGTATGTGATTCACAATATCCCGATGGCTGTGTGAGGGCTCCAATATCCATAACAGATATCTTCATACATGGTACCCCTTCCCCCAACCCCCTTAGGAACAGCTTTGTCACTTGTTGTTTTCATACGTTGGGCACACTTAGCTGGACCTTACCAAAAGCCCGTTTTGCCCCCCCCCCCCTTTTTGTTGCTTGACAAGAATGAATATGCCAAGACATGGCTGTAATCTCACTGAGCAAATATCCAATTTAAATTTAGAAGACGGCAATCTTCTATTGGAATTGCATCAGATGGAAGAAGATATAAATGACCGCTCTCCTAGGGAAAAGAGTAGCGCATTGATAACACTAGGTCTCCAACCAGGTGCTTCCTATCACACAGGAATGAGACCTAAATCGACTTTCAACCCAAATGTGCCCTATGATAACATCGAAGCCTTCAGCAATGTGATAATACAGGAAATTAAGAAAATGAGAGAACAACAACCAAGATCACAATTTGATAATCTATCTGGCGCTCAGAGGAATGCACTAAAGACGCTAATGGACGATAAAAGTATCATCATCAAACCCTCGGACAAGGGTGGGAATGTTGTCATCATGAACGTGGAACAATACAATCAAGAAGCATGTAGACAACTATCAGACACTCTTTGCTATGAAGAGATTAGCTGGGACACATATAGAACATCGATTTTAAGATATCATGACCTGTTAAAATCCTGGTGGGAAATGGGGATGCTAGACAGGGCCGAATATCTATTTCTGAAAACGGACAACCCACGAATTCCCTGTTTTTATCTACTCCCCAAAATACACAAACATCCCACTAGACCACCAGGCAGACCTATAGTTTCCTCCAATGGAGGTTTGCTAGAAAACACTTCAATTTTCCTAGATTACTTTCTGTCACCATATGTTACCAGACTAAGATCTTACTGTCGCGACAGCACTGATTTTTTACGTCGCATTCATGACATAACGTGGGAGGAGAGCTATCATATGATAGCACTTGATCTGTGCTCACTCTACACCTGTATTGAACAATCGAAGGGAGTGGAAGCGTGCATGTATTTCCTAAGGGAGAGACACATCTCTCTATGGGACCACACACAAATGCTAAAAACAATGATGCTTTACTGCCTAAATGAAAACATCTTTCTCTTTGATAAAACACTTTACCGTCAGAAGGCAGGGACTGCCATGGGTACATGTTTTGCCCCCAGTTTAGCTAATCTCTTCCTAGGCTGGTGGGAGGAGCAGATAGTCTGGGTTGAGGCCAATGACAGGTACACTGAACACATCCCCATCTGGATCAGGTACATTGACGACCTGTTCCTGATCTGGGATGGTCCGGTGGATCTGGCATTGGACTTCATACGAGAATTAGGTAACAATGACCTTAACCTCAAGTTCACTGAGTCCATCAGTCAGTCATATTGCGAATTTCTTGACGTTGCAATCACTATCGATGGAGGGAAAATGACCACGAACCTCTTTCGCAAAAAAACGGCTGGCAATACTTTATTGCATGCCAATAGCAATCATCCGGCCCCACTAAAAAACAGTATTCCTTATGGGGAATTCCTTCGGGCTCGAAGGAATTGTAGTACTGACAGCAACTTTGAAAAAGAACATACTATCATGATGGACAGATTTAGGCAGAGAGGTTACAAGGATAAGATCATAGAAACCGCAAGCAAAAAAGTCAAAGCAATCACCCGTAATGAGGCACTGTTTTCTACCAAAGATAAGGCGACAGACAGCAGTGGACCACCTAGATTCATTACTACTTTTAATGGGAGATCCAATCAGTTAAGGACAGTTATGAAAAAGCACTGGGGACTCTTAGAGACGGATCCCATTATTGGGCAACATGTGGGGAAAGCTCCAGCCATAACTTATAGGAAATCCCAATCACTTCGAGATTGCCTGGTCCATAGTTACCAGCAAATACCCACCACCCCTACCTGGCTGGGAACGGCTAAGGGCTTCAAAAAATGCAATTCCTGCAAGGCTTGCAGAAATAGTATTAACAGAGACAGTTATTTCACCGGACAGGGTAGAAAAAAGAAGAAAAGAGTAATCAACAAATTCATAACTTGCACTAGTGATTTCTGCGTCTATATCCTAGAGTGTCCCTGCGGCTTACAATACGTAGGAAGCACAAAACTTCAACTTAAATTGCGTGTGCTACAACACATGAGGGCAGTAACCAATGCTGATTTAAATTACCCTGTCGCGAGACATTTTCATGAAAAACATCAAGGTAATTCAAATCTTCTCCAATTCTTCGGCATTGATAGGACCCTGTCTCACCCCAGAGGTGGAGACCGGGAGAAACTCTTACGTATCATGGAATCCAAGTACATCATTGATCTAAATACCAAAATCCCACATGGCATGAATTATGGAGAAGAACTGGCAACCCACATAGGTCATAAATGATAACATCTCTTGCTCCTATTTTCTCTTTGTCCTTTTCTGTATGTGTCAGCATTTTTGCTGTTCCATCTCACTTGATTGCACTTTTATGAAGGGTAGTTTTGATAGTGACCGCATTGAAGGGCAGTCTCTGATAGGTCCAATATTAGCGACCAAGATTCTATGCTCAATGCACTATGAAGAGTGCAGTAAGCCTGTATGCCGGTATCTTCGGTTACTCGGCTTTATATGCGATCACTCTTCTCCTCACCCTTCAATGTTGTCCATTTTAATATTCATCACACACTTATCACTCAACAATTCACATATTGTAGCATCACTGTAAATATTCTCATCACGAACAAATGTACACCTTTGCCCTTTACAGAAAAACATGTTTGTCTATTTGATAGGCAGTGGAATGCAACACAAGTGGACACGCCTTAAAATAATATGTTATTGGTTATTAGGTTATGGTGATCAGGGTACATTACCTTTGGCGTTTTGGTCCACTAATTTATGTTTTTTGTGTGCATATCCTGCCTTATACATGAAATGTTATAATGCTTCCCCTATTGATTGTAGATTCAATTTGTGTGATAAACATCTGCATGAATCATGTTGCTGCACGTTATGCGCAGGGTACATTACCCTCGATCTCAGGACATTAATATAACAATAGAACACTTGTTTTCTTATGCTCCAGGCAATCTAGAAGCCAAATTAATGTGATTTAGCTATACATGACTCAGACGTTATAATGGGTACATTACCATTATATGATCTTGAATTAAGCACTATGCATATATCCATGTTTATATATTGAAGGTACATGTGAGATGGTTGCAAGCATCTATTCTTCATATTAGCTTTTGCGACCGCTAGCTGAACAGCATTGATTAGCTGTCAGCTCTTTGGCATATATTCTATAACGCATTGTGTTTTCCAAGAATAACTCTGTTTTGGCGAAAAACATTGACGCATCAACATACAGCTCTGATATATCTCAGGATGTATATCTTCCTTTTATTTTCAATTGAAAAAGTTCATGCAATGTATATTTCAGTCTGTTTTTCTATAACGTTTTTCTTTGGGAAGTATTGTTTCTCTGTTCACAAACGGTAACCCCTATTTCTATGGGGAATTGGGCACAGGTCAAACTGCTTGACAAAGGCTTCGCCGAAACGCGTCGTACTGTTTTGTTTTTGAGGCAATAAATCTTTATTGAACTCGTCCTCTGGTGTGCCGCTGGGAATTATTCCGAAGCTTGGGATAACGACTTCTTTGAAAATAATCTAATTAATAATACTATGAAAATCACACATGTTAATGGAAATAATATCTTACCTAAAAATGTACTACCTAGTTTTACTACGAAATCTTTAATAGCTGATAATTTCTTTCCAATCTTTTCCCACACACCTTCAACCTCCAGTGGTGCAATTTCGTTATGCAATTCTGTAATATTTTTAATATACATTTCCAAATCTTTACTTTCGTCAGGAATGTAAGTACAACAGTGTTGAACTTTCAGCATTTCACAGACTCCACCCTCTTTTGCCAATAATATATCAAGGGCAAGTCGATTTTGCATTACCATAGCACGCATAGCAACCATTTCAGTATTTACTAATAAAAATCCTCCAGCGGTGCTTGTTGACAAGCGATCCACTACTGTTGAAAGTCTTCTAATTTTGTTTGCATTCAGAGCTATTCCCACTGCTGGTATCAATGCTCCAAAAATGTCACCCACAATTTCTGTCCAAGATTCCCTCTTACTATGTGCTAAATAACTACCTAAACTATGTACACCATCTTCTCCTCTATCCATATGAAAAATCTTTGGAAGAACCAGGCCTACATAACATGTGCCATACCAATGGTCTGGCAAACGATAATATGCCCTGTTCCCACAAATGAAATATAGTCCAGGAAAAACTGGATCTTTTCCACCTTTAAATTCCCATCCACCCATGATTCGGTATGTATCATGGCACTCGCTATTCCCTACAAAATAAATCTAAAGCCATAGTTGGACTCGTTTCCCCTTTCAAGTGTTTTTCCATTTCTACATCCCAGACTGTTTTCTCCACCTTTCTTTCTAAAGCCTTTCTTTGCATTTTCAGTCTCCTCTCTTCAACCATATCTAAAAATGTATTTTCCTCTTCCTTTAAACTGCAAGTCAAATTATTTCTAAATATGTCTTCTAATGTTAGTTCTTTAGTCTCTAAGAAAAATTCACCTAATACCATTACAGGTTTTACCTTTTTTAGCTTGTTAATTGACGGTACTTGTGAAAATATAGTATCTACATCTGAAAAATAATACTCTAATTTACCTGTTTGATAAAATAAACTAGCTATTACACTACATGTTATTCCATAAGTCACTGGAAGGTGGTGATAAGTCACTCCCTCCGATACAGAGGCAGGTAACTGCATGCAGACATAGCAGTCCCTTACGTCCATTGTCTTTACATATTCATACAACAATTTTGAAAACACATTATTAGAAAAATCAGTTATAGACCTGTCTTTATGTAAATAATTTTTATCTATTCTAGTCGGAACTACCTTTTGAATCTTCGCTATATTAGTTATGTTTTCACTATGTCCTTCTAATGTATCTATAGTAACTTTAAATGAGATCAGTAGAGCAAGTATACTCCATAAAAGCATTAATAATCCTGTACAACAACAACACATTTTACACCATCTCCTCAAAAATATACATCTACCTTTGCTACTATCTATGTTTGCCATCTTAGCTAAATTGGACCGTGTCTTTTGACTTAGCCTCTTTTACTTCACAACTAGTTTTTCTAACCCAAGGCTCTAAGCACCTACTTGGTTCTACCAGTTTTTGTCTTTTTCGGGATTTAATTGTCTTTCTCTCAGTTGGTTTCTTGTCTCATTCAGTTTGGCATTTCATAATTTTTCACTTTTCCTTCGTTTTCGGTATACAGAATGTCCTGAACATCTGCTTCTTCTCCAATATCGGACAAGATAACTCTCAGGATTTCCGATTCTTCGTCTTCCTCAACCACTTCCGGAACAACCACCTCTGAATTTCCTTGGCTATCCGCCTCTTCTTTCACTTCAGGCAGGGCCACATACGTCCATTCTGGTGATTTATACTTCTGGTTAGGTTTCCTTGTTCTTTTGCTTTCTTTAACTACAATTGTTTCTTCTTCTTTTGATTTCTCCTGACTCGTCACTTCATTCACCTGTTCAGTCCTTGGTGAATTTACTCGTGTCAGTCGATATCTCAATCTTTTTATTTTATTCGGCCAAACGTCGTCCTTTGCAGTTCTTTTCAATTTACTCCCTTTATCATTCTTTTCAGTTCTCCAAGCTCTCTTTCTTAGAACTCGACCTTCAGGTACTTCATCTTCGCTTTCCTCTGACTCTGTTTCAACTTGCTTTTTACTCTCAACAGTTTCTTTTTCCACCACTTGTTTTGTATCCCCTACTTCTGTTCCTCCTCGAATCTCCGACACACAATCTTCCTGCTGACTACTTGTCCCTGCTTCTAACTGGATGTTGGAGTTCCCTACACCTCCTCAGGGGTCTTCCGCAATAATATTTCCCTCTCTCTCTGTATCTGGCACCTGTCCATCTAAATGTGTTGTTTCAGGTGGAATTTCTCTTAATCTTTCCTCTGGCACTTCCTTCTCATGAATCTCTTTTATCGTCTCTTCACTGTCTTTTTCTTTGTTCTTTCCTTGTTCTTTCCTGGAAGACTGTGCTCCTTGTTCTGTTTCTGAGTCTGAACTGGTATCAGAAATCTGTAACCTTCTCCTCAGGGAACTACTTCTGGGGACAAAAGTTAAACTTGGTTCTGTTTCCCTCCTTTCAGGGTTTTCTTTGTCTTTTGGCTCTCCGTCATCTGACTCAGTACTGGCAACTGGTCTCCTCAGTTTTCCATGCTTCTGTACTAGAACAGAGAGTGCACATCCATTTCTCTCACTGCAATACAACTCAAATTCTTTCTCATAATCAGGCATACCCAATGCAGGTGCTTCACACAATCCATCTCTCAATCTTTTGAATGCTGCCAATTCCTCTTTGTTCAAATCAATGGGCTCTTTCACATCACTTCTTGTCAGTCGTACCAAAGGTTTTGCGATCAACGAAAAATTGCCGATCCATTGACGACAATATCCAACCATTCCCAGAAACATTCTTACTTCTCTTTGGGTCATAGGTGGACTCATTCTTTTTATGATCCTGATTCTGTCTATTGTTATTCTTCTCAGTCCTTTTTCAATGTTATGTCCTAAATATTGTACTTCCTTCTTACAAAATTGCAGTTTCGATGGTGACACTTTTAGTCCTCCATCTGCCAAATGATTCAGCAAGGCTATCGTGTCTACCTCACAAGCTTCACAGGTTTTCGATGCCACAAGTAGGTCATCGATGTATTGAACTAACACTGAATTTTCTGCCATTTCTAGATTTTCCAAGGACTTCTTCAATAGCTGATTAAATATTGAGGGGCTTTCTGTATACCCCTGTGGAATTCGGCACCAAGCCAAAATACGCTCACCGAAACGAAATGCAAACATGACTGTCATAGTGCAATGGGATGGAAAAGAAAGAATGGCATAGATCAATCACTGTATACCATTCTGCGTCATGGGGAATCTGATACAAAAAGATGGATTCGGTACAATGGGACAACATGACACAACAATTTTGTTTATCTTTCTCAGATCTTATACTATCCTGAACTTCCCACTAGGCTTTTTCAGTCCCATTATTGGTGAATTACATGGACTACTCATTATTTCTCTCAAAATTCCTTGTTTTATCATTTTCTCAATCACAGGAGTCACTCCTTCAATTATTTCAGGTGTCAATTTATATTGAGGGACATTTGCATAACTTACTCCTTCTTTTACTGTTATTTTTACTGGATCTACATTTCTCATTAATCCTACGCCTTCTCCAGTGAAATCCCAAACTTCTGCTTTAACAGATTGTTTTAATTCTTTAGGTAATTCGTCAGGGTTAAATACAGCATAGGTTTCAGTAACCTCCTTCTCCCTATTTGCCATTGTCATTTTGTACAGCACATCATCATCTGGTGTTTCAAATGCTATTCCATCTGGGGTACAAAATATAGTGCAGTTCATCTTGCACAACAAATCTCTACCTAACAAATTCACAGGACTGGTGTCGCACACGACAAATCGGTGCATTTCAGAAAATTTCCCTATGCTAACTTTCACTGGATCTGTAAGGTAAGTTTTAATCTGCCTGTTGGATACACCAACTACTTGGATCGTTTCATCCGAGAGAGGAAGATTCTTAACATCAGCTGATCTAACAGTTGATCGAGTAGCACCAGTATCAACTAGGAAAGTAATATTTTCATTATTAACTTTTCCATCTACAAAAGGGCCTGTCTGGTCTACTTCTAGAATTGCGCCAAGTACGCACTCTTCTTCCTCCCTTCGGCACCGTCAATAACCCTCTTCTGAATCACTTTCATCGTGTTGCCGCCAATACTGCATAGCAGCGCTAGCGCGCGGCTGTTTCTTTACCTGTTCTCCGTTATAGAATCCCGTTTCATTACTATACTTCGGGGAATTTTTGCTCTGTGGAAAAGGTGGTTTTGGCACCTGATTCTGTTGTGTTACAACCTGCTGCTGTCGCTGCTGTTGACCACTCACCTCATTCTGCACCTGTGGATTCAATGATGCATTTTCATCGTTAGTACTCGGGGGAAATTTACACTCGGATTTCCAATGCCCTATCCTACCACAATTATGACACGGAAATTTCTTCTTAGCTTCCTCTATATTTCCTTTACCTTTCCCAGGACAAAATTTTTGTCTTGATCCTGTATTATTCGCTTGTTCTGCTAATTGAGCTTCCAGTCTCTCCGCTACCTTTGCTTGTGCCCACATAGCCTTTTCTTTCAATTTTCGCTGTTTTGCTTCAATCTCATCACTGAAATATTTAGCATGTCTCAGTACTTCGTCTATTTTCTAATTTGCCAGTCTACAGTATGCTGTTTTATCATCTCACTAATTTCTGGACAAAGACCATATACAAACCTGTATACAAAATGACTTAAATCCTTTTCACTCAGATTTTCATCTCCACTAAATTGTTTAAAGGCCAAAATTAACCTCTCATAATATGCATGTACTGACTCTTTGCTTTCCTGATGTGTTCTGTCAATTTCTACCCAATCTGTCTCTTTAGGAGGTACTTTGTTTTTCAGAAACGCAATAACCTGTTCGTATTTCTTCATTACCTCGGGGTCTGGAGCCCCTGTTTTTGGATCGCTTGGGTATTCTTGTGTTGGCCAATCTATCATGATTTTGCACTCTGTCCATAGATCTGCTGGTACTATGATGTCAAACAGACTGTTTAGATCAATCCACAATACTTTGGACAATTTTACAAATCTGTCCACCTGCCTATACCACTCAACGGGTTTTTCACGTAGTCGAGGGAAGTCATTTGTAAATGACAAAATATCTTGCCTAGTCCATGGGACATGTACATATCCTCCTCCTGGAATTTCTCTCATAGGGCATTCTGTCACGACCTTGTCTTTTTCTCTATCAGGGAAAGCTAAAAAGGTTTTATCTGAAACATCATCTCGTTTTCGATACCATTTACTTTTCCATTTGTCCACATCTCCCCATTTTCTCAACAAAATAATTATTTCCTTAATCTGACTCATTCGTCCTGTGGTATTCATATTTTCAATGTCCTTTTCAGTGAAATCTACTTGATATGGTTTCTGTAGGGTCTTTACCTTTTCAATATCTATACCCATTTCATTTGCCACTTCTTCTAATCTTTCATGGAGACTTTTTGCTCTCCACGTTATGCTTTTACACAGAAATAACAACTCCTCATCTTAGTAGGTTTTTAACTTCTCCGTAGGGATAGTTCCTACTATTAACTCTTCCAGTACCATTCGTAATTTGGCCATATCTATTGACTGAGATTCTTTGTCTTTCTTCTGCAAGCTTCTCAACCATTCACTTAATTCCTCTGTAGATGGTCCTACTGACTTCTCTACATTTCCTTGTCCAAAATCCTTTTGTGTTTCTAATATTGACTCCACTGTCGTTATACGCCTTTCTGCACAATTCTGGCCTACAAACGGATTATTTGAAACATTTGGTTAAATCATACTTATTGTCTGTCTCCATGGATTATCATATTGACTCAGTTATGGTTGTTCAACCTGTTTATTGCTTTTATAAGGGACCGTCAAACAATGTTCGCTATCTTTCTGTTTATCAAAAATAGGCATTACTGGACCCATCGTTACGGGAACCGTTACAGCTTCTAGATTTTTGGTCAATTCTCTTATTTTCTCTGTTAATTCTAGGGTTGTCTTTGCTAGTTCTGCTGAATTTTCATCATTTATTTTACCTCCGGACTTCTTTTCTTCCTCTCTAATGGAATAGTTTTTTCCCAAATCTTGGAACTCTGGTTCCGATTTTATGATTCATACAGTTTCTTTCATTGGGGCACTTGGGGTTAATATTTCTGGTTCTGGCCGATATGGGGGTGGATTTTTATAGAACATGTCATCAAGAACATCATCCTCTGATTCATTCGCTCCATACCCTCTCGATTCCACGTTATGTCTCTTTTCTACGCATTTTCTTCCTTCATTTTCTCCTGCAATTCTTACGGGAAACAAACCCTCAGTCATACTCGCATTCCGCCACCTTCTCATTCGATCATCATGATTCTCATGTCCGTATGACCTACCAAACATGTACCTATACCTTCCGCTACTTCTTTGTCTTTCTCAGTCATGCATTTCATCTTCCCATTCTGTCAATGCTTCAAATTGTGTCGGTCTAGGTCTTGGTTCTAAATTCATCATTTTCTCTCTTAAATTTCTCAATACTGCCAAATTAAATGAACCGTGTTCAGGAAAAGCCAACACTCCGTCTTTTTCAGTATATTTGACCCAATTGTCTAACCAAATACAGGTGTGATATCCATATTTCACAACCATAAAGGATGCAGGGGTTTTCGGTGGAGGAAGTAACTGTCCTTCCCTAGTTACAATCGGTTTGTCCTTCTTAAACCACTTCTTAATTTTTCCAAACCAGGACTTTTTCTCCTTTTCTGGTGGATCGTAATACATTTTCCTGTCTTCTGTGTATCGCTAGTCTCTCCTTACAACTGTACCGCTATTCTGTCCAATCGTAGCACCAATCCGGAGCGTCTACGTCACCTTTGCAATTCTCCAATCCCAGCGCGACTCACACTAACGCACCAATCCAGAGCGTTCTACGTTTCCGACTGACTGGCCAATCCCAGCGCGATCGTTCTGACGTCAGCAGCCGCTGCCGCAGCTCCTGCTCCTGTCTACCCCTCCTTTACAAAATCCACTCTGTAAGTTTTGTTTCAAATTTACAATTCTGTTAGTAACAACACAAAAAACACCACCATTGTCCGCTTCGCTAACCAAGGAATAGCAATAGACCTTTCTCACGAGAATTCCGTCTTTCCCGAGAGCAGCGCTTACCTCTGCCCCACTACGGAATCGTTAATCCGTTGATAAAGTAGCACATCCCTCTACCTTACCCTTCTAACAAGCATTAGCTAACCGTTTCTCCAGAATTAAGACACATAGTTGGAGACCCAATGCTCCTGAGAAATAGAACTAGAGTTTCACATTCACGCACTTTCACACGAGAAAATTTAGTATATTCACACAGAATCCTGTCTTTCCCGAGAACAGCGAACAGTCTGTCCTACTACAGAATTGTGACATACGTTAACAAAGTAGCACTTCCCTCTACTTTATCCTTCTAGCAAGCTCAGAGAACACCTGTTACCTTTCCAGTGATAAGCGTTATCGGAATGCCATTTGGACTTCTGGTACCTAAGACCAAAATCTCACAGGTGACCTTCGCTATCATACACACTTCTCTCACACAGAAAAAAATTCTCTAATGGCAACACACGGCGATGTCACCGAATCGAACCCAGACAATGCGTCGTGCAACTTCAATCGTTACACGTTTCTCCCTGTGTACCTACAGGGCAACAACAATTCTGTCTTTCCCGAGAGCAGCGCTTACCTCTGCTCTTCTAAGGAACCGTTACAAACTTCCGACTTCCTACATCCCAGAAGCCGTGCAAACAACATAGAACTTGACTCGACTCAACATAGAGTGTTAATACATAAACCAATCTCAATCAATAACCAATAATCAAAAAGCAATTTACAAGCAATAATCACCAAGCCAAAACAATAACAACCATCATTCTGCTGCCAGAAAAACTGTTGCAGAGTGGAATGTCAAATCCTCCCTTCGTCACAGACCAAATATCGCAATAACACATTAACTCTCATACATTCATTGGTGGGGCCCATAACACCAACACTCACACTTCATTGATCTGTTTTCCCGGGAGAGATACGTTTCCATACGCTGACATGAAAGGAATATCTTTTCACCTAAACCCTAATATACATTGATTGCCTTTATTAGCTTCAAACCTCGTGATATTCCCCTCATTTGGCGATGAATCAGTTAGTTGGTTTTGTAATTTGGTAATTCAATTTTTTTATTTATGCTCTTCTCTTAATCTAATTTCTTCAAATAATCAACACAACACATTTGTCTATTAATCAAAGCATTGTTTATCTAATTAAATTGCAAATTTTAGAATATCATCGTCCAAACCGCAGAACATCATATTTACCTAATCTGGCTATTAGTGGTCCTCTAAGTCAGTCAAGGCGTGGAAAAATCATCAAAGTCAGGCCGCAATTCAGTCTCTCAAAGATTCAGGATAACAGCTGTCCAGCAGTGTCACCGTCCTCTCCGTCAGCATAACGTCAGGAAAATGAAAGTTCGCTCAAAAGAAGGACTTCCTAATTCGCTTTGTCTTCCCACTTATATAATGAAACTAACACCCAAATGTATCAAGAATGAGTTTTAGACAGTCCTGATTGGTGGATTTGGGGTCACTCGGTAAAGTTCTCACATAGTCTGATATATTAAGTCATCGCACTTGCTGGTTCCGGTTTTAAAGACAGTTCTTTGTTTTGTAGTCCTGGCAACTCTCCCAGTACGACCTTGGTTGGTACATCTTTCCTGGGGTCAGGACGAGGCCATTGTTGCTGGCGGTGGCGCAGGCGCACTTCACCCAAAACCTCGTGGAACTGTAGCAGTAAAGTCGTGTGTCTCAGTCAGCCATCTTTACGAAGGCCCAAATGGTCAACTTAAGTAAAACAAACACAAAAACGTAATTAAAACATTGAATTGGCTAATAAATGTTAAACCCTCACTAATTCCCCTATGTGTAAGTAATTATCTAGCATAATAGCAACATTCAAAGCGTTTATATTCACCCAGTGATGTCATCTGGTGCAACTTACAATTACATCACAAAAGCAACATATATCATGCAATATTCTAATTTTCTACCATTAATATGCGTACATATATTAGTATACAATTAGTTTAGCCATGCAAAATGCAAATCCCACGTGTAATTCTTTTGTTAATATAATTGGTGAGTTAACACTTCAAACGGATTAATAATATTACCATGAATTGATTATTCGGATTAATATAAACATGCAGAAAATTTTGTACTACCCGCTCCATCATTTGCACGATGGAAAGCATAGGTTTTATACTGAAAGGGTACCCTTGTGTCTGATGTAAAGTGGATCACACAAAGTTGGAAAACAGACATTTCTCCAACTTTACGCCTGCTGCGAGATGGACAAAACAGGGGCTCACTGGCTCAACTATTTGAAGGATACTGGCCATTATGGAGCCCGGATAGCCATGTTGGAGACACTTTCCTGTGCTTTTAGACAGGGCCTCTAATGTAGCATATAAAATATGGCAAGCAGTTATTATGATAATGAGATCATTTGATCCTAAAATAAACAATGATAAAACCAATAAATGACACACAACACCAATAACCGAGGCCTTGGTAAAGCGATGTGACAGAGGCTTATTTTTCATTGCTAGCCTACTAAAATAGAAAATAAAAAGATAAACCTGCTGCCTAAACATGGTGGCCATATGCTTGCCACAACAATGTCAAACTTAAGAACGACTTAAATTTCACATTAGTTTTATAGAACTGTGTGGGTGTTTTCTACCAAGCAAGTGCACTAAAGAAACCTAGAACACCTTATTAGTTTGAATGCACATTTATGTATTTATTTAATTTATTAACAGAAACGTAGTGCTCACAACTACCCCTAGAGGTTTCCAGCACAAAGATAAAGAGATAGAGGAATTATGGGTACGTCAGCCTAGACAAGCCAGGTCTTAAAGCCCTTGCAGAAGGTGCTTGTAGAAGGGAATTCCATAATTTGGACAGAGGCACTTCAAAGGGAAATTCCAATTGGCACAAAGACAACTTACTATTACTCTTGTTGTATCCCAAAGACAGCGCTTAAGTTAATGTTAGTTGAATGCATCAATGCTCGAAGAGAAATGAATCAAAGCATATATATATATAGACAATTTATGCAGCCTAGTGTGGCACAATTTGAAATAGTATTATGCCATTATTTCTTCATTTTTAAACTTGGTAACACAATCTAGACATTGCACCTCATTAATACCATTTTAACAGCCAAATTTAGCAATAGGCAATAGAAAGGTGACCAGTTAAGCTGTGCAAAGGGCCTTCCACTGCTGCATTTTTAGTAACTTTTGAACAGTTTGAGCTAGATACCATTTTTTGGGGTTAAATTATGAAAATTATGCGGAAAATGATTAATTATGTGGCAAATGCGTCAAATCTATATTTATGTGAAAATCACTGCATAATTCCAGTGGCCCTCATCATAGTTGTGTAGAGGTATTGAATGTTATAAATCTTTGCATTGAAGAGTAACCCTGTGCAGGTGACAGTTGATTCTGCGTACTACAGACTTAGTATTGTATGCAACTTTGAGTTATTCAACACAATCGTCTCAGCATGACAACATTTTCTTAAAATAGAAGTCTGCACCAGGTACTAATCTGTGTACATGTGCATGTTTTGCTTCAGACGATGGGCTATCTGTAAAGTCTTCACCATAGTATGAAGGCTAGAGGTAGTATGACCTTCAGACCTTGGTTATTTTACGCGAATAGTGTCTTTTTTCAGTATACACTGTTCCAAATAGGTACATTTTTAATACTCTGTATCTCATGAGAGTTTCAGTGTCTGCAAACAGTGTGGTACAGAGTAAACTCTCCCCAAAGAGTAAACGCTGTTTACAGTACCCACTTTTCTAATAACAAATCCTGGGCGTAAAACTCTGCTCCACTTGCAGAGTTTGCGGATTTTAATACTATCAGGTTTTTTTTTATCAATATAAGTTCACTGACTGTCATGGGTTTGATACAGGTAAAGACTGTCCATAGTAGGGCATTAATTATGTAACAAAGCTTCAGTATCGGGAGGAACTTGGTTTTCCCCAAACAGTTGTATGCAGATTGAACACCATGTGCAGGATAGGTTACCTTTTCATGTGTGGTTCATAGTCACAATGAACTCGACTAACCATGAAGAGTATGGTTTAGAGTCAATGTTGCACATAACAAAAGCAGGAAAGAGTCTTTACAATGCTGCCGTTAAAACGCAATACCATTACCACTCATCCATTACAATGCAAATGCCTTTACCACGCATGTCTTTACCAAGAAAATGTTTACAATGTGTATGCCTTTACCACACATGCCTTTACAATGAAAATGTACATATTTTTACATGCTGTTTAGTTGTATAGGCATGCAAGGTAAAGGCATATGCATAGCAAAATTTACAATGTATGACAAGGAGTTGCACCGAGCCGAGCGGCAACTGCAACCAAGGAGCGAGTAAGGAGCTCCCCCGTTACAGTCGGCAGCAAGCAGTGAGACGGTTCGCAGGACAACCGCAGGGCAACAGGACACCAGAATCCCTGCACCTCCAAACTCTGGGCCTCTGAGGCAGTAGCCGCGGCAGCGGTAGTGGCAGGAGGCAGAGGAGCAGAGGGTAAGCGCGAGGCCATCAGCGGCGATCGCTGAGTGCTTGCCTGGCTTCCCTGTGTGGCTCAGTGTGACTCTCTGTTTCCCACCCTGTGCTCCAGTGGGCATTTTGTATTAGAGGGCTGAGCGCTGTGGATTGAGATGGGGTGGCGTTGGAGCTGCACCTGTGCATCTCCGGACCAAGACGGGGCGCGGCTCACGATGGGGCCATGCAGCCGTGTCCTCTCAGCCTGTTCCGTGCGAGTTCTGGATCTTTGGGCAGACGCGAGGCAGCCAGGAAAAACCACAGGAGCCCACACACATAGTCCATTGAGACGGGGGGCAAATAACAGCACCGCAAACCATCAAAATTTGAAGAGAGTTGTGGCAGTCTGTCCACAAGTTTAACACGCATTGGCATAGCCAATAGGTCTCGCTTTTGGGACCTTATAAGTGTTTAGCCATGTAACACTTGATGTTGTTGCGCCAAGGATATTGTACTGGATAACTAAACACTTATAAGGTCCCAAAGGGGAGACCTATTGGCTATGCCAATACTTGTTTTTTTTAAAGGACAAGCAGTGCTATCAGGCTCCAGCTGCCACTTAGTCCACCGCATCCCACGTAGATGCTGCAGCCATCTTTGAGAGAGGTAGAGAGAGAGGTAGAGAGAGGCAGAGAGTGGTAGAGAGGTGTAGAGAGAGGTAGAGAGAGAGGTGGAGAGGTAGAGAAGTGGAGAGGTAGAGCAATAGAGAGAGAGAGCTAGAGAGAGAGAGGTAGAGAAAGAGGTAGAGAGAGTTAGAGAGAGAGAGGTAGAGAGTAGGGAGAGGTAGATAGGTTGAGAGAGAGATAGAGAAATAAAAAGAGGTAGAGGTAGAGAGAGAGAGATAGAGAGAGAGGTAGAGAGAGAGAGGTAGAGAGAGGTGGAGAGGTAGAGAGAGAGAGGTAGAGAGGAAGAGGTAGAGAGGAAGAGGTAGAGAGGTAGAGAGAGAGAGGTAGAGGTAGAGAGAGAGAGAGAGGTAGAGAGAGGTAGAGAGAGGTAGAGAGAGAGATAGAGATAGAGAAAGAGAGAGGTAGAGAGAGAGAGGTAGAGGTAGGGAGGGAGAGGTAGAGAGAGAGGTAGAGAGAGGTAGAGAGAGAGAGGTAGAGAGAGAGGTAGAGAGAGAGGTAGAGGTAGAGAGAGTTAGAGAAATCAACAGAAAAGATAAATACTCAAGGAAAAAACCAGAGGCAATCAATAAAAAATCACAGAACAAAAACTATCAGCAAAGGGCTGAAGTAAGGATATAGGATCCATAATCAAAACATCAAGGAGTTACATACAATAAAAGAGCCGCAAGAATCTTAAGAATGTCAAGAACCTCAAGTACCAAAAATGTACAAGAACCACAGGTGCACAAGGGTTTTGAGGGGATGAGATCAGGCAGGGAGAGACAAACTGTTACATCCATACTTAATAAAAGGAAAAAAAAGAGCAAAGGCTTAATTGACATAGCCAGCAAGGAGAACTTAACAATGGAAGAAAACCCCAACTAGATTCTGGTAGATGTTGCAGGCCCCAAACTGAATAGAAAAACTACAATAATCAGTTATCAGCCGAAGATTTACACAAAATTTGCATTTCTGAGGGATGCTGGGGCAGCCGTCTGCACAAGCAATGAAAGTCTCAACGGCCTTACCTCCCCCTTGTGCCCAATGAAAACAGACCATCAAGGTCTCAAGGCAGATACGCCTGATCAAGGCAGTGAAGGTACAGAAGGCAATAGAGAAAACAAGTGCAGAGTCACAAGCACCCTGCATTTGGAAGGACAGCAAGGGGGGTTAGTGCCCAATCAAAAAACCAGTGACCTAATAAACGGAGACCGCACTGGATCTTGCCAAGCACCCATTATGGAATAAGTTCCCGGGGTTAATCAGACAAGAATAGCAGGAGCTCTTTCTGTTAGGATTGAGCCTGACACAGGTCCACCACTTGAACCAACTATCAAAATGTTTTCAGGGAAAACAAATTCCATTTTTGATATTATCAATTCTCAAAATACTGAAAAAGTGTATAGAACTGCCTCTAGCTTCACCCCTTCATCCACAACCCACAATGAGGCACTCGTAGAGTGCCCAGTAAGCTTGGCTTATGGTCCCACGCCATCACACAATGAAGTCATGTACATCAAGGAAGAGAATTGAACTGATCTTCCTGTACCACAGTTGCAAAAGCTTCTGGGGCAGAAGGGCTCAAACTATTCCTGCCCAGAGACAGGTTCAGAAATACGGCACACTGAGACCAGCCCTAGTGGGGCAATGAACCCAAGGAGTAATGACAACAGAACACCACAGCGGGATACCTCAATTATCACTGATTGCTCCAGCATTGACTCTTCCTCCTTTCCTAACACACAACCTATCCATTCTTTTAGTAGATCAAATAAAAAAACTAGGGACAGAGAACTGGGAACCACAGAGGACTTAAAGAATGACACAGCTGGCAATTTAGCCCAAACAACTCATAATCAAGATCTGCAGGAGCTTTACCATTCTTCTGGCAGGCAAAGGGCATTCATGCTCATCAAACCGACACCAAAGGAGCTAATCGAATAGACTCAGATAAGCTCTGGGAATCTTTATTGGACACCATGCAGCTTTCCATCAAGTCAATGCAGTATCACTCTGATAAAATGGACGTTCAACTATCGATCCTTAACTCAGTGGCTATCCACATTTCAAATACTGACAGCAGACTAGCAGACATGAATAATGCATTTAAAAGGGCCCAGGCAGACAAGCAACTACTCCCAACGCACTGCACCTGCTTCGCTATTGTTGACAAACTCTCCACCCTTCCAGTGGTAATGCGGGACATCCTAGCAGACATCAGGAAAACATCCAAAAGCCCCAGCATATTACCTCAAGAGGCTCAAACAAAAGGCCCCCTAACGGGATTAACCTGCAGTCAGGAGGATAGGGTCAACATAGAATGGGCAAAGGGACCCCCAAAGGATTCCCACAATGAAACACGACCAGCCAATGATCCAAACGCCAGACTGTCCAGCGCTGCCAAACAAACTGCTGATCAAAATATATTAGAGCATAAAAGGGGCCCGAACGTAGCCATGACCACCACCTGGAAGAATCCTCACCAATAAAGCTTGAATTCGAAGCTCCAGAAAAGTCCTACACTGTGGGAAATGAGGATCCAAAACATAGTTGCAAGCAGAGGAGAAAAGGAAGAAAGAAGAAAAAGAACATATTGGATTACTTCCATCCAGGTAGTGTAAGGCCTGGGACAAAAGGTCGAGCTGCCATCAAAACAACGGAAGCACTGTCCCCAGAAGGAAATAACAAACTGAGCCACTTGACTACTCCAATATTAGGGTATTCAGACACCGAACTGAATAAGAAAGTGTATGAATTAACAGGGCAATCTACAAAAGCATCAGATGGAAGCGCAAACAACGTAAGCACCATAGCTCCAGCATTTTCCATCAAGAAAAGACCTACAGAGGCAGCCATTCCTAGGAAAACAGTAGGAGATAATAAACTAAGCCCTTCGACTACTCCAATATTAGGGGATTTAGACATTAAACTGGATAAGACAGCGGATGAATTAACAGAGCCTTCTATGAAAACATCAGATGTAAGCAGAAAGTACAAAAGCATCAGAGCTCCAGTACACTCTATCAAGAGCAGACCTGGAGAGGTAGCCATTTCAAGGAAAACAACTACCATTGCCAGGGAAGACTGCAGGGTCCGAGTGGATTTTTCCAACCCTCGCGCTGAAGAGGTCATAGCTATCCAGGCAAAACCGCAAACCGCCACCCAGCTACAACTTAAAAACAACTCAATCCTGTTTATTCCCAGAGGTTGTGGGGACATCCTTAACAGAGGGAATATTATACATTTAATTCAAGCAACTAGAAACTTGGCGGACATAAGCACACACGATCTTGAAAGAGTATCATTTAAAAGTATTAAGGAAATTTCAGACAAAGAAATGACGAAGACAACCTGGTACTCAGAGGAAACAGTGAGGAGGATTCTGGACGAAGAACCCCAATTAAAATCACGGGGGAATAAATTACTACTCTATCAAAGGCCTGGCTAGCTGGATCCACTGACTCCAAACAAAAGAGAGCAAGTAAATCCAGCTCTTGCATCAGCGGTCATGCATCCTTAATCTGTGCTTAAAGGCGCCCGCAGTACGGACGCACGACCAGCAGATAGGAAAGATCAGCATCAAGCAAATAGATCGGAAGACTGGACCTGGCTAGCAAGGACGATAAACCAACAAGATGAGAGTACTTGACTCAGGATAAAACAAACACCTCCAGGTGATCACCACCTACGAATTTGCTCCTGGAATGTAAACGGTCTGGGTAACAAAACATCGGAGAAAGACCTTTTAGACTACTTTCATGGCTTTGATCTCATCCTGTTACAAGAAACATGACTAAAAAAACGCTTCCATTTATTTGGTTTCAAAACCCATCACACTCCAGCAGTGAAAGGCTCTAAATTTGGACATTTAAAGGGCGGTCTAACAATGTATTCCTCAATAAAAACAATAACAGCGACCGAAGATGTTGACACCTTCACATCTCCCACAAATGCAATTAAAGCACTCAGAGTGAATATATGGGACGGAAACACAAAATAACAAATACTACCCCTAAACATTTATATACATCCTCTTGTCAAAATTAAAGGAGTCAAAATGGTGGGGGCAGAAATAACTAGGCTACTCTCAGAAGAACCAACGTCCAATCTACTGCTGACAGGCGACTTCAACATGCATCTAATGAGGCCACAGATGAGGGGCGAGCTACTTGAGGAACAACCCACCGCCTGGAATATCCCTTGTCGGGAGCTGAGTAACGAGAAGCAACAATCAATACTCGCTAAGAATTTCGTTAAGGATCTGAAACACCTAAGATTTGTGGCTCTGAATGGGTGCTTCCCGGGAGACCAGCCCCCGGCGGCAACATTTCACAGCGCAATCTCAGGTACGCTAATAGATTACACCTTTGTATCTTTATCATTCTTCAGTATGATTACAGGCTTCCAGGTAGGGACCCAAGATCAAAGTGACCATCTGCCACAGGAAATCTCTACAAGAATAAGTGGATCACCACCAGATCAGCCTGTTGAGGACCCTGAGTCCATATATACGGTCAATTTTAGGAGGATTAAATTCAAAACCAATGAACAAGAAGAATTACGGCCTCTGCGAAGTCACTATGGGAACAAAGGGAAGAGACAGGCATAAATGTGATGATGCACTGGGAACACTTCATTAATATACTAGGAGTAAAGCACATGGCAAGCGCTCTTCCAGCTTCAGCGACAAACGGGTTATCAGACCGTCGAGAGAACCACTTTTCTAATATAAAAACTCAAAATCTCAGCAAGCTCAAGAAAGCAATAAATAAAACATTACGCATGCTTCGCCGTACAGGGCAGGATCCTAAAATGGGAGCTATTGCAACTAAAAGCGAAAAAGAAAAAAGCAATCTGGCAGGCAAAAAGGGAATTGGATGAAAATCTGTGGGCTAGACTATTACACGATTCAAAGTCAAACAACAGCGCAAGATTCTGGTGCACAATGAACAACCTAGCCAACCCTAATGTTCAAAGAATCAACTAACACCTGACAGAGGAAGCTTGGGCCTTGCACCTGCTCCATCATTTTGATTCAGAACAGAAGCAGAGCTCCCCCTATATTTCTGAGGCAATCCCTTCCAATCAAAATGTACCACCAGGAGACGATCATCTTTCGTTCACAACTCGCCAGATTAAGAACAGGATAGCTAAAGGCATGCGGGAGGGCGCCCCGGGCCCCAACGGGATTCCACCAAGCCTATTGAAAAAAGACCCGGAACACTGGGCTTCTATATTCCTACCGCTGTTTACACAAATCGCAGGAGGAGCCATCATCCCAGACTCCTGGAGGGAGTCAATCATACCCTCAATATACAAGAAAGGGGACAAGAACTCAGCAAATAGCTAGAGGCTTTAATTGATATTGAAGCGAAATATTATGCTGGCCTACTCCTGGAAGACCTTATTGCCCGTGCAGACGAAAAATCAATTATATCCATTAATCAAACGGGCTTTGGCAAGGGCATGGGAACAACTACGAACATACTTGCCCTGTCCCTATTGGTAGATGGGACCAAATTAGCAAAATACCCTATATCATGTGTTTTATTGACTATTCGTCAGCTTTTGATAAAATCGGCCCGAGCAAACTTTGGCACAAACTTAAGGATAAGAAAATACCACCTGCTCTCCTAAACCAGTTAATACTTCTTCATACAAACACGTGGGTCCAAGTTAAGCTAGGAGATGGAAAGTTCCTGTCCAGGAAAATCTCAACAACCATGGGGCTCAAACAGGGGTGTGTCCTGGCACCGGCGCTTTTCAACTTGTATATGTCTAATCTATCAAAAGAATTGGACATTTGTAACTCACATGCGCCAAAGATAGGAGAGCTCCTACTCTCCAAACTCCTGTATGCAGATGACCTTGTGCTGGTTAGTCGAACCCCTAGTGGCCATCAACACTTATTAGACACAAGCAGTCGATATTAAGCAACTAATGGTCTAACCATCAACCATGACAAAACAAAGGTAATGAGGATTCATCCAAAAAAGGAAACCTCCAATTACTGATGGCACATGGCTGACTCAACAATAGAAGTAGTTGATCAATAGAAGTACTTAGGAGTGATAATAGACAATAGAGGCACATTTAACTCACAAAAAGATGCCATCAAAAGAAGAGGCAACTCTATTGCGGTAGCAATAAAATCTATTAAACATAAAACTGCTGGCCCAAGCCTTATTCCACTTCTACAAGTCTGGCAAGCAAAGCTCATTCTGCCAATCACTTATGAGAGCGAGTGACTGAGGGGTAGAGCCGCGGCTATTTTAGATAGCACTATCTCAAGAGCGGCTAGACTGATATGTAATCTACCTAAGTATGTCTCGCCAGCCCAAATAAGGCTCGAATTTGGCCTTCAAACCTAGAATTAGCCCGAAAAGGAACTTATGTCAAGAGCTGGTACAGGATCAAAAGGGGCGATGCAGGAACACTGAACTCCTGTCTATGGAACGAAATACACCTAAAGAAGGATTGCGTAGCCATGATCTATTTGACAGCATCAATAGATCGTCTGGGCCTTAAGGAACTCTGGGCAGCCTCAGAGACTTATCATTGTTGTAAACAAATTGTAAATAAGACAGTGAAAAGACTATCCCTAGTAGAAGACAAGGCGGCACTCAGAAAAAGAGCCCACAGATGGTTTGTTGTGCATAGCTACGTCAAGCCCTCGCCACAACCTTACCTAGGCGTGGGTTTCAATAGGAGGAAGAAAGAAAAATACCTTAATCACCGAATGGGCATCTTACCATCATTGCCGCACCTTCCCCCTTGGAAATGATCGCCGGGTCAGACAGTATGTCTTTTATGTGAGGAAGCGAATGAAAGTGTATTACACCTATTGTGCATCTGCGGAGAACTACAAGTTGAACAGCGATAATTACTTAAGCCCTTCTTTGTAAGTAAGGGGATAAGAACCTGTAGACAAGCAGTGAAGGCATGCCTCGGAAGTGGAGATGTTCAGCTAGCGTGCCGCTTTGTTCAATTTATGGAAGCAGCTGCGGCAAAAGCTCTGTCATTAAGCAACCGGTATGCTTTATCACTGCAACCAAAAGACTTTTAAAGTGTCACTTTACAGCGAACATCACATATTCCGGTCGCCCCCCCAACCAGATGACACATGCTCCAGCATAACAGTCAACAGGAATCTACCATTACCTCTGGTTATAAATCAACTGATTATTGTACAGTTACCCTCCCACCGAGATCTGAGCTTTGTTTTTATTACATTTTATGTCTTCTTGATTTTTACTTCCCTCCCAAAACTTTTAGGTACTCTAAAAAGGACAATATTAGAAAATCACTTGGTAAACTGTCTGTATACTGAAAGGTTGGAAGCCTTTACCAATTTACGGTACTAGACAACAATTACTGATAACTACTCCATTGACGTTAGCATAATAAACAAATGTTTTATGATGTTATTTTTACATTTGTCTTAAACCATGAACTTTGCTGCTATATCTTTTTTATGTGGAAAATGTAAAGGCTTTAGTTAACCAAACAATAAACTATTACTTACTTACTAGTAAAATTTTGCGTTGTAAAGGCATATGCATTGTTAAGGACGCATTGTAAAGGTATGCGTGGTAATAGCATGCATGGATTCCATCATACATCCAACAAAGGCTAGCTTTACTATGAGGGTTGTATGTATGGTAGCAGTAACTTTGCTTTATATTATTCTGAGATATTTTGCACTTACTTTCATAGCTCTAATGCTATACCCATTTACAGAGCAATGTGTACAAAAGAAACTTGGATGATCTCATCCATGATATCATCAGTGATGTCATCAATGATGTCATTTAAGGTTTGTAGGGAAGTGGAGTATTATGTGGTGTGGGGGTTAGTCCTCACCATGAAATACTATCACGATACCCCAAAGAACGTCCTTGGATACACACTAAAAAATCCTTTGGTCAGTCCTCATAGAGTGGCCAAGAGCATACAAACAACCAGAATAATAGATTTTAGAAGTGATAGAAAATCAATTCAAAAAGATACAGTGAAAATCTAACATTGCGGTCAGTGGGTAAAACCACTAGTGACAATCAATCACTTGCAGGTCAAGTTGCATTGTGCCCTTGCAGGATAAAGGTGATGCGGGACCCAGGACAAAGCCATGACAGTCAGTTCCTGGCCCTTGGAGCCCATGCACAGCCTGTCCTTGGTGCTGAATGGGTGACGTGGGAGAAGTGCTTTTACCACTGTAACAGTGCTGCGGGGGGAAAAGATGAAAAAGGACAAAAATGGAGTGGTAGCTGGTGTTCGTGAAAGGTTAGAGGGTATTCCCTCTTAATGCAGCATCGACTAAAGGGGTCGGTTGCTGGACTGGTGACCAAAAAGGGATGGCAGCGGTAAGTAGAGCAAAAAGTAACTTTGATGTACAGTGGTAGAAAGTGGTAGCTGGCTGTAACTTTTTGGAAGGCAGGACTACATTCCCCACAACGGACTAGACCATCTGGAGTTGAGCGATCCCTCAGCGGACACGATGGCCAGTGATTTATTCAGTCCAGAGTGTTGTTTTACCTGCAAGGGACTAGTTCCACTAGTCCAGGGGAGTCTGAGAGTACTTCAGTCTCTCATAGGTGTCCCTCCATCTGGGGAAACCAAGACAGACTAGGATGAGTCTCCAACTGGCAGTTCCAAAATCAGTGCCACAGGAGCAAGATATCCCTCTTTTGCCTTGCGCAAGTCTTGTTGTTGCTGTCACAGGTTTCTTTTTCTGTCCTCTACGATGCAGGTTGTTCAGAACTAAGGTTCTGGTGTCAGGGGGGGTCCCTTAAATCCTAGATTTAGGGTTGTTAGGGGTGTGGGAGCCTGTAGCCAATGGGCAGCTAATCCCTTCAGCTAAGTCAAGATTTCTACCCAGAACCATCTATTCTGCCACTTCTAAAATTGGCAGAAATCATTTTTCTGTACAGACCAGGATGATCACCCTAGATGTGTGATTAGCGTTCTGGGGTGTACACCTCCTTGACTAACTAATTGCCAGCCTGTTCAGGTGTAAATGTGCCAGGGACAGGGGGAGGACTGTTTCATCCTCTGGGACTCAGCCTTGATGCATATCAGATGTTGTGCAGCCTTTGAAGATCATCGCCTTGATGTACCACTTCACTAATCAGCTTGTGAGGATGGAACTGTGACGCCCTTCTTGCCCAAGACTTTGTTCCTATCCCCTGGGAGGGACCACACTGCCCGGAAGAAGGTTTGAATCCTGTCTTGATGGCAGCAAATGAGGAAAATGCAGGCTTGCCATCCAGAGCTCAAGGAAGCTGGGGCAAAATGGTAGGCAACTTCTAAGGTAGCCACCTGGGTGCATGCCACATCAGTCTTGACACAAGATTCATGTCAAGGGTGAGAAGGTACGTTGTTTGATACCAAACACAACATATTTAGGCGGTACCATAATGGAGCTGTCAACGTTGAGTTTGCTCGCGTGACAGTCAAGGTTATACTATGGGCCGTCTATTACTTATAGTGTACTTTGAAATGAAATGAAAAAAAGTATTTGATTAAGCGCACTGCGGCCAAGCGGCTTCCTGGCGCTGGTAGCAAGAGCAACAGTCACAGAAACAACCCGAAGGGGTTAGCCGGAGTACGCCTGAGAGAACAGAAAAGTTTTCAAAGATTTACGAAAATGGGAGTAAATGGGAATGGATCGCATGGAAAGGGGAAGACTATTCCAGAAACGGGGGGCCAAAACAGAAAAGCGTGTGCCTCCAGTTCTGGTTTTGCGGAAACGGGGGACATTAAGAAGGGCCAAAGAAGAGGAGCGAAGAGTACGAGCCGGGGTGTGAAAAGAAATAAGGGAACATATGAATGCAGGGGCAGATCGGGCAAGAGCCAAGAAAACCAGACAACCCATTTTGAAAAGAGATCGCTGAAGGACAGGGAGCCAGTGAAGAGACCTGAGAACAGGAGTGATATGATGGGTTTTGGGAAGGTGAAAAATGAGACGGGCGGCCTGGTTCTGAATAGCTTGCAAGCGGCGTGATTCGTAGGCAGGAATGCCCACGTACAAGCTATTCCCGTAGTCAAGACGGGAGGTAATCAGAGTCGTGATGATGATTTTGAGTGCATCTGAAGAAAAGAAGCGGGAGATCTTTCGAATAAGCCGAAGGGATAGAAAGCAAGAGGAAACAACAGAGCTGATTTGTGCATGCATGGAGAGATCATGACTGACCTGAATACCCAGAGTTCTGACTGAAGAGACGGGAGTGGGAAGAGGGCCAAAAGAGGAGGGCCAAAAAGCAGAGGACCAAGGACTGGAAGAGCCGCCCGTCAAGACCAACTCGGTCTTGTCCGGGTTAAGCTTGAGATGGTTGGAGCTCATCCAATCCGAGATAAAGACCAAAGTAGAGCGAAATTTAGAAAAAGACAGAGGTGAAGAGGAAAGATCAAAGACAAGCTGGAGGTCGTCGGCGTAGTTGTACACGGAGACCCCCTGAGCAAGAAGAGAAGAGATAAGAGGGTAAATGTATAGATTAAATAGCAGAGGAGAAAGAGAGGAGCCTTGGGGAACACCACAGGAAACCAAACGGGGGGGAGCAGAGAAGCCAGACAAGTGAACAGCCTGAGAGCGGCCAGAGAGAAAGGAGGAAAGCCAAGAGAAAGCAAGGCCCCGAATGCCCGCCGCGCTGACACGGTCAAGAAGGATGGAATGGTCGACCGTGTCAAACGCAGCGGATAGATCAAGGAGAACCAGGGCTTGAGGAAGAGAGGAGTCAGCCTTAAGTTTCAGCTCATCGAGGACAGCCAAAACCACTGACTCAGTGGAATGGCCTCGACGGAAACCTGCCTGATGAGAGGCCAGGACATGGTTCTCCTCAATGTAAGCAGAGAGGCAAGAGGTGACATAGCTCTCTAAGACCTTGCCAAGATAGGGAAGAAGGGAAATAGGCCTGAAATTAGAGGGAAGTGAAGGGTCAAGGCCAGGTTTTTTTAAAATGGGCAGAACAATAGCGGATTTGAAGAAAGAGGGGACTGAGCCCAAGGCAAGAGAAGCATTGAGGAAAGAAAGAGGGGGAGAGGGACAATTAGTAAATAGAGCCCTTAAAATCCGGGCCGGAGCGCAGTCGGCTGGAGAGCCTGACTTGATCTTAACGAGCAAAGTGAGAAATATGTCCAAAGAGATAGGGGGAAAAGAATCAAAAGAAGAAGAAAGAACCGAAAAAGAGGAAGTAGGGGTAGGAGGGAGCAGAGGGATGTTAGCTTTAATCTTAATGATCTTCTCGATGAAGAATTCATTAAGCGAAGAGCAGAGGTCTTGAGAAGGGATAAGAGTGGAGTTGGTACGATTCGAGAAAGCCAGATCTTTGACCAAGGAGAAAATCTCCTTGGATTTATTGGCAGAGAGAGCCACTTTCTCAGAAAAGTAATTTGTTTTGGCCAGGAGGACGGCCCGCTTGTATTCCAGGAGAAGATGTTTATATTGGGCCCGAAGAACGGGGCAGTAATTTCGTCTCCAATGACGCTCAGAGCGTCTCAGATCTAATTTCAACGCTTTGAGCTCGGTATTAAACCACTTATGAGCGTCATAGGGACGAACGGCCTTAGTTTTCCCAGGCGGGGCGACCTGGTCGCAAGAAGAGGACAGCCAGGTGTTAAGCGCTTCAGCTTGGGAATCCAAAGAGAGTTCAGAAAGATCAGGAGAAGAAGAAGCAAGAGAGAGAGAAAGAGAGTTGAGGTCGACCCGATTCCAGTTTCGAACAACAAGGTTTTTGGGTAGAGAGGGCCTGTCGGGAGCACCAAGAATGATGGAAAAGGAAATAAGAGAGTGGTCAGACCAGATGCAGGGAGAAATGCTAGGGGGAGAGAGCATGCAACTTAAAGACCAAATCTGGTCAAGAGTATGACCCTGGACATGGGTAGGGCCAGCGACATGGGGATGAAAGTTAAGACACTGAAGAGTAGCCGAGAAATCCTTGGAGGACGAGTCCTCCTTAGCGTCACCCGGCCAGAAATTAAAGTCCCCCAACAGGAGAACCGAGGAATTGTTAACCACGAGTGTTGCAAGGAGTTCCTGAAGGGTGGCAACGAACAGGGGCATGTGCTGGGGAGAGCGGTACATAAGGACAACCGTGAGAGGAGCAGGGAGATTAAGTGAACGAGCAACCAGAAAATCCACATTGGGTATAGGTGAGTGAGGGAGAAGCTGAAACTGTAAGCTGGAACGAACTATCATGGCCACGCCGCCACCCATCTTGCCGTCAGGGCGATCCGACCAGAGGGCGTAATAGGAGGAGGGGAGAATGGCCAGGACGTCAGGAAGAGAGTCGGACGAAAACCAAGTTTCAGTAAGAAAAAGAAAATCTGGGGACTCAGTGTGCAAAAGGTTAAATAATTCCAATTGATGTTTAACAGCTGACCGAGTGTTAATTAAGAGGGCAGAGGCAGAATTGGGAGAGACAGAGACCGACGGTACAAAGGGATTTAGCAAAGGGGGGGGGGTCTAAAACTAAGATACCAAGCGAGTCCAAGTGTAGCAGCAGTGAGGGTGAAAGAGGCTGAACAAGTTTACAGGAGCGCAGTTGAGCGGAGGTGTACACCTGCAGAGAGGCAGAGTCCATGGCCCCTGGTCCCGGCCCGTCGCGGACGGGCGCAGACGGGCTTAACTTAGGCGCAACTTTGGCGCGCCTTCGTCGCGCCCGCTGCGCTCGTCCGCTGCGTGGCCGAGAAAAAAGGGGCATGTTATAGGCACCAATGACAGAGACAGGGCGTGGCAGGGGGTGGAGGGACCAAGAGACTGCACCGCCAACCCCAGAGCGACCAAGATGGCGAGCTCACCCACCCCGCTCCAGTGACCAGCCGGCAAAGGAGGAGAGCGAGGAGTGGAAGGCGCTCGGGAGTGCAGGCAGGTAGGAGCGTGCAGTACTTGTTTTTAAAATGCGCAGAGTCCACAGCGCTGGCAGAGGGACTGCCAAGGTTCTGTGTAAAAATAAAGCTGGAGGCAAGCGTTGCTCCCGGAGTCGCGTCGGGAGATCGGTGACGTCAATCAAGCTGGCCGAAGGGGTAGCCAGGCAACAGATATACCAGCCAGGGGGGGAGGGACCAAGAGACTGCACCGCCAACCCCAGAGCGACCAAGATGGCGAGCTCACCCACCCCGCTCCAGTGACCAGCCGGCAAAGGAGGAGAGCGAGGAGTGGAAGGCGCTCGGGAGTGCAGGCAGGTAGGAGCGTGCAGAACTTGTTTTTAAAATGCGCAGAGTCCACAGCGCTGGCAGAGGGACTGCCAAGATTCCGTGTAAAAATAAAGCTGGAGGCAAGCGTTGCTCCCGGAGTCGCGTCGGGAGATCGGTGACGTCAATCAAGCTGGCCGAAGGGGTAGCCAGGCAACAGATATACCAGCCACGGGGGGAGGGACCAAGAGACTGCACCGCCAACCCCAGAGCGACCAAGATGGCGAGCTCACCCACCCCGCTCCAGTGACCAGCCGGCAAAGGAGGAGAGCGAGGAGTGGAAGGCGCTCGGGAGTGCAGGCAGGTAGGAGCGTGCAGTACTTGTTTTTAAAATGCGCAGAGTCCACAGCGCTGGCAGAGGGACTGCCAAGGTTCCGTGTAAAAATAAAGCTGGAGGCAAGCGTTGCTCCCGGAGTCGCGTCGGGAGATCGGTGACGTCAATCAAGCTGGCCGAAGGGGTAGCCAGGCAACAGATATACCAGCCAGGGGGGGAGGGACCAAGAGACTGCACCGCCAACCCCAGAGCGACCAAGATGGCGAGCTCACCCACCCGCTCCAGTGACCAGCCGGCAAAGGAGGAGAGCGAGGAGTGGAAGGCGCTCGGGAGTGCAGGCAGGTAGGAGCGTGCAGTACTTGTTTTTAAAATGCGCAGAGTCCACAGCGCTGGCAGAGGGACTGCCAAGGTTCCGTGTAAAAATAAAGCTGGAGGCAAGCGTTGCTCCCGGAGTCGCGTCGGGAGATCGGTGACGTCAATCAAGTTTACTTGTATAGGGGCACTACAGGGTCATATAAGCTTGCACTTACATGTCCTCACCTTTAATAAAATGCACCCTGCATCCTAGGCTGAGGTGACCTCCCTTAGGGGTGCATGACATATATTAAAAATTGTGTATTGACTGTGCCACACATCATGAGGGCACAGTCGAGTTCAAGCAGTTTGCACTGCTCCTGTAGTCTGTAATGGCAGGCCTGCTGTGAGTTGTTTACTTGGGTCATTCAGGGAAGCACAAAACTGTGCTGAAGCCCCCGGGACCCCTTTACCACCTATACCCTGGGAACCACTGGTATCATATACTAGGGACTTATAAGGGGGGTAACATCCTTGTCAAGTGAGATTGGCATTTTACACATAACAGTTTTAGGAAGAGAGCACTGGCACTTGGGCCTTGTTATCAGGTTTCATTGCTTTGTCAGTGCTGAAAACCAGAATCTAGAATGGGGGCAAAAAGAAGGGAGCATCTCCAAAGACCCCTATTTTCTTACACCCCCCCCCCCCCTCCCCCCCTCCAGCCAACATGCCCAGGAGACTCAGTCCAACCCTGGGAGAGGCTTCCTGGATTGTCAGTGAGGAAGAAGGTAAGGAAAACTGGCCTACTCTGCCTCACATCCTCATGTCAAGGTCACACCCTCTAGGCAGTTGATCCATTAAACAGTAACAGGAACCATTTCATATTGAACTTTAACTACAGCTGGTTCATTTTATTCCTCCTCTTCTACTTTGGGTAGTGAGGTGCCCACCTCTTCTAACCCTATATTTGCTAGGGCGACACCTAGCTTACCCACAGAGGTCACCCAACTCTTGAGGAACCCCACCGTGGCCAGCAGGGGGCCTAACTTACATTTGGCTATGGGATCTGCCTCGCATGCCAAGTACAGTGCTGCCGTGAAGGCTAGCACCTGGCAGAAGCTATTGACAGCTGTCAGTATCCAAAAACACCCCCTGAGTTCTCCACTGACAGGTGGCTGAGCTTCTTTTGGGGCAACTGATAGTTCTTGGAAGCTCTCTTGCTGTTTAGAGGGGGGTACCACTTCCTGTGGCAGACACCCTTCTTCGAGTCTCCCTTCTTTCTGTTCAGGGGAAGCACACTGCTTCTTAACAGCTGCCTGACTTTTCAGGACTTCTTTGGGGTCGGACGAGGACTTTCCAGTGCCAGTTTTGGGGTTCTCATTTAATGTGGTAGAATACCCTTGGCTCACTAGATCTCAAGTTAAGAGTGGCTTCCCTTTCCTTTTCTTCTTCTCTTTCTTTTGGGGTTGCAGTCTCTTAACTATAGGGACTGGATCCCTAGGTATCTTTGGATTTTAGTTGTGCACTGGGTTACCACTCCTTCTGGGATCAGACCAATCTCTGGGAGGTCAACGTCTAAGATGCAATCTAGGGGGAGTTTAGGACTAACTACCACCCTATGCCAGCTAAGGATACCCTCTCTTTCTAGGGGAACTAAGGCAACAGTTTTGACTGTGACGTCCCCTGGGACTACCCTTACTCTTCTTTTTTCCCCCTGGCACATACTGATCTGGGGACACCAACCTGTCAACCACTATAGTATGACCTTCACTTGTGTCTCTCAGGGCAGTGGTAGGGATCCCATGCACCTGAATGGTGTGGACGTGCTTACTACTGTCCGCAGAGATCACCAGCTTACCATCTGGACCCTTTTCCCAGGTAAAAGTTAAGAGGACTTTCTAATCTGAGGTACCCTCCCCTAAGGCTGGACTGGGCAGTTCAGTGCTAACCACCTTTTTGGGGCAAGCTGTAGCCATCTGTACTGACCTGCTGGTTGGCAGTCAAAGCATAGCCTGTTTTCCAAGACTTTCTTTTACCCCTGGCACCCCATGCCTTTGCTTGCCAGAGTTTGGGTGGGTTCTAATCCCCTCCTTTTAGGGGTATGGGGTCCTGGGGGAGTCTCTTTGGTGGGCTTACCACTTCCCTCCTTTGTTTTTTCTGGACCTAACCCCCCTTCCTGGAGTCACCCCGTAAGTTTTCTTGGGCACTCTTGTCCTTACTCACTGTCAGACCTGGCACCATTGGCTTGCGTCTCCCTTCCATTTTTTGCCTGTACCTCCTGTGTTTTGCTGTGTGTTGGACTCCATTTTTGCTGGTCGAGATGCTTTGGGCACTTTGCCACTGCTTTTTAGTGCCAAAGTGCAAGTGCTCTCTTTGTAAATTATTTTTATGGATTAGTGATTCCATGATTGGCTTATTTGATTTACTTGTCAGACCCTAGTACAGTTCACTATATGTGCCCAGGGCCTGTAAATCAAATGCTACTGGTGGGCTTTCAGCACCGATTGTGCCACCCACAGAAGCAGCTTGTAAAATGTCGCTCAGGCCTGTCATTGCAGAGCCTATGTGCAGTCTGGGACTGCAATGTCGACTTGGCAAGTGTACACACTTGCCAGTGCCTAAACCTTCCCTTTTCTACACATTAGTCACCCCTAAGGTAGGCCCAAGGTACCATTGTGGGCAGGGTGCATTGTATGTGAAAGGTAGGACATGCCCTGATGTGTGTGGCATGTCCTGATGGTGAAATACTGCCAATTTCGTTTTTCACAATTGCAAGACTATCTGTTCCCATAGGAAAGAATGGAGAGTTTGTTTATAACATTTTATAAACATAACTAAATCTAGGAACAAGATTGAAAAGTAAAGTTTAGTACGCCTAAACTCAGAATGTTAAAGTGCATCTTTTAGTGAGGGTGATTTTTACATTCTGTGTTTGAAAATACCACTTTTAGAAAGTAGGTATTTTCTTGCCTGATCATCCAGTGGGCCTCTGCTAAGTTTGTGTATTGCATGTCTAGCTTTTGGATGACAGGGGCTGGAGAGGGGCAGCTGCTCCAGAAGTTTGATGAGTCATGGCTGAATAGGCCTGGTCTGCATTTGGAGTAATGGGTGGAGCAGCACCTTCACCTGAATAGGGCAGTGTCTACCTTCCACAATGACAGCTCTGCCCCCCTGTGGTGTGTCTGGAGCTAGGGCTCACGCTGATAATGGAGGTTGTTGTGCACTTGCAAAGTGACCCACAGAACTGGTTTTGGCTGGGTACAGACACTCTCTGCCTTCAGAGAACAAAGGATTTTGGTGTATAAAAAGTGGGGCCCAGACCCCAGACTTTTAGATTGCTTCCTGGAAATAGAGAGGAACCTTTGCCAAGGAGAAGAGGCTGATAAGCTGAGGAGGAATACTGCCCCTGTGCTGCTTTCTGTCTCGGGTTGGCCTGCTGTGGCTGCTTGCTGCCAAGGAAAGGAGAAAAAGGACTTTGCTGTTTGCTTTGTCACATGCTTGAAGAAAAGATCTCCAAGGGCTTGAAACTCAGCTTGCCTCCTGCTCTGAAGTCTCAGGTACACAAAGATTTCACAACTAGCTCCCCTGAATTTCCTTACTGGGAATTCCAACCTGCATAGAGGTGCCTGCTGCTGTTTAGGACCTCTAGAGATTGTTTGTCGCTGGGAGCTGGAAAATCGATGCAACATCGAAGAAGCGTGTCGCATTCGCACCTGTTTTCCAACGCATCACCGAAGAAACCGTCGCAGCGCCTGCCTCAGCTCGAGAAATCGCTGCACGACGCATCGGGTGCAACGATCTTCAAAGTCCCAGATCACCACACCGATCCCAATGCAAGCCTGCTGTGCGGCTGCACGAAACCACGCATCGTGACGGATCGACGCATCGCATCGAGGCGCCAGGACAGTTGCATCATTTGGGGTTGCAGTAAGAGATAGACGCATCAACTCCCACGCAGTAAGAAAACGACGCATCACCTCCTCTCTGGTAAGGAACCGACGCATCAACTCCCTTGCGCTCCAGTAAGGAACCGATGCATCACCTCCCTGGGAGCAAGGAATCGAAGCATCACCTTCCCTGAGTGTAAGGAACCGACGCATCACCTTCCCTGCGGCCATTTTGTTTGTTTTGTGTGACGCATCTAAGGTACTTTTGAGAAAAGTGTTGCATTTACAATTTGCATTGACCTGAACTATGTTTACCATTTAAAAGTCATATTTTTAATATTTTATTGTGGACTTTTTTCATTTGTCTTATTTTGGTTTAGATAAAGTTGACTTCTCTTACACTCTTACACACTGCCTCTGAGATAAGCCTGTGTGCTCGTGCCAAGCTACCAAGGGGGTGAGCAGGGGTTATTTTAGGAGTGTATCCTCCTTACCCTGACTAGAAGCAAGAGTTCCTATTTGGACAAAGGTACCTACCTCTGCCAACTAGAGACCACAATTTCTAACATTGGTGGTCAGCGGTGTGGATCCTGGACTTGCATTTGTGATTTACATACAGTGATTGGTGTACACGACTAGTGAGTGAAGACCATTACGCAACCACATACATTTTGGTAGAATTGTTTTCTTCTCTTCTTTGGAATCTTTTTGCATCTTGAGAACTGCCAATTGTCACCATGAGTAAACAAGCATCACTTGCATTTGTGCATATTGAATTTGAAAAGGAAAGGGTTGATGCCTACACTGTGCCACAACTTAAAACCATCAACAAACAAGCATTGGCATAGCCAATAGGTCTCGCCTTTGGGACCTTATAAGTGTTTAGCCATGCAACAGTTGATGTTGTTGCACCAAGGATATTGTGCTGGATAACTAAACACTTATAAGGTCTGAAAGGCGAGACCTATTGGCTATGCCAATGCTTGTTAATATGGCCATTCTATATTTGTTTTTTTTACTTTATCAGGAAAGGATCGTTGGGCAGCTCTATTACACATTTTGAAGGGCTTTTTTCTTATATTTACTGTTTTACTGTTTAAGGTATGTATTGATAAGGGGACGTATTTACTTAGTTTTAAGGGAGAAAAAAATACTGGATTTAGGCGATTTTCAAATTTTTTGACCCGGCCAGGACATAATACTGGCCCCACAATTAAAAACAGTTGGGGTGGCAACCCTAGTTGGCCGGAAGATTCATTTCAGAAACTGGCACCGTAGTATGTGTAAAGTGCTGGAAGGGGAACCCTCTACTTATTGAGTAGTCTGAGAGTTCACAAGTTTAATTCATAGATAGCCCAAAAAAAGCAAGCAGGTCGGGTTGATGCGTTTCCAGGACTCATTTACTGACTGTGACTAGTTAGTTTGGAGTCTGGTGGAAGTAGAAACAGTCCAAAGATTTCATAAAAACCACAGCAGATAAGAATGTTGGTGCTTCACAATTGAACTTGCCTCCACAAGGTGATTGTGCTTTTTTAAAATTAATTTCTTTATAAATCAACAAAAAGTGACTTTCGCACTGTGGAAAACGTATCACTCTGCACCTGGTGGGGATGGGGCACTCGGAGGAAAATGAAGACCCAAAATACTCTAGGAAAAAAAAAGTCACGTTTGCCACGGAAACATTTTAAGAAAATCGCAATTCCATTGCCATTTTTAGCCTCTAAAAAAGGCACCAGTTTGCGGAGGAGATAACAAAGCTAACTAAATGTTAATTGTTTTGCACACAATATTAAAACAATTTAAAGAAAAAATGAAAAACAAAAATAATAATGTATAGGAAAGGAGCGGCAGTGCACAGAGCAAAAGGATGTGCGCAGTTGGGGGGGGGGGGGGGGAGCCTGCTTGGAGTGGGTTGGGCAAAGCCCTGTGAATAATCCCTGCTGCGTTCGGCATTCAGTGATCGGCACCAGCATGGGCTGGGGGCATCAGTTGAAGGCGGCAGGCAGGGCCCTGTGACAAACCATTGCTATGTTCAGCCAAAGGCCCTGTACAGCATGCAACAGATAATGGAAAAAAAAGCCTCTCTTATTAATAAAAAAAAATTGAGTTAAGGTTCTGATTCGAATGCAAAAAAACATTGAAATTCACCAGTTATGGTATACAACGTGCACAGTTAAGGCATGTGCTGCACACGCATATTTTCTTTATATAGGTTATCATAATATCTGATGATATTGAAAATACAGTGAACATATTTATGCGGAGTTCTGCAAAATCTAACCAGTCCCTACAATGCCTTTGAGCATTTGAATATTTTTTAGATGCATTAAAAAAAAACTACAGCCTGCATGAGGTAGGAGACGGGCGCGCGCGCACGAGAGAGAGATGCTGCCTGACTCTGCAACTTCGTCGGCATTGAGGTTTCCTTTGTCTCAGCACTAACCATAGCACAGAGGAGCCGCTAGTATCTAACAAAGTCTGTGAATCATGCGGTCTGGCACACCAGGGCGCGAGACGTGAAAAATGAAAGTAGGGAGTAGAGCTGTCCGGGTTGCATCCGCTTGTTGTGATAATGGTCCTGACCGGCGCCGCTCAACGGGTTGGACGGGATTGTCCTCCATAAGAAAACAAGATAAGTCAATACTGACAGAGCCGCCGACGCCTGGGCGACCACCACCAGGATGGAACGAAGACCCGCCAACGTGTGACGGATGAGGCAATGCACGTAACTTAAAAAAACTGCCCGGTTATGATGCAGACATGCCCTTGAAGTCCCTGCCCAGGCAATGGCCATCTGACAAATGTTGTTAGGTGGTTATAAACAGGCAATTATAGCGATGTGTTGGTGCAGGGAGGCGAGGAGGCGGAGTGAGGATTAAAGGTGGCACCAGTGTCGTTGCACCTGGGGCAACTGAGAAGATAAGCGCATCCCTCACCCTTTAATTTACTGCTATCATTGACACCATTACTTACAGAGCTCCAAAGCGCAAGCACATAGCAGCAGTGAGTGCCACGGAAACACAGCAACATTATTATCATTTGGACTCGACATGCGCGGTGATGCTGACTTGGGGTAACAGAAGCTTCATGGGGAGTAAACACTGCAAGCATCACCTTCAACCACAGAAGATATAGTAAGAGCGGGAGTCAGAGAGGAGGGATTAAAGACTAAAAGTCTAATCAGAAAACTCTGTGTACAAAAGGTCTGAGATAACAAGCATTTACCGTCCGACTGTGAATGTGACGCGGCCGCGCAGCCGTGAAAGTGAAACTGATCAAGATCGCGATCGTGCGCTGTTGTTGTCTGTTCTAGCGCGCGAAAGTGATAGCAGCTGCAGTGTCACGTCTGGCAAGTGGTGTGCGATGTGCGCGCACTATGACTAGTGAGGAAAGCCAGATGGCGCCTCTGCTCGTAACCGCACGCTCTATGCCACCCAAAAGGCTGTGGTCTGCTTTTTAAAACCCACTCACTAAATGTCTCGCCAGCGCAACGCATGTGCTGGCTCAGGCGAGACCTAAAAATGTAAAATCTCCATGAAAGGCCTCACCAGAAAGGAGGTATTCCAAAAGGCGCTGAGGTTCTGGTTGGAAAACAAAAACAATTGGTTCTGTTGGGGTTTACAAATTGCTTTAGAGTACTCAAGCAGCACAAGTTTACTTGTAGCAAATACCAATGATTTAAGGAAAGAAAATTACATAACACACACCGAGTTGTAGGATTCAATGCTGTATTAAAAAATGTCAACTATTCAAGGCTGTCGTAATTTACAAGTTCAATAGCAAAGGGAATGGGTGACTGTTGTGAAAAACGTGACGTAGTGATTGGTGACATAGACAGTACACTATATACAAGACAATTCAACATGAAACATGGGAAGGGAAGAAGATTTTCTGTTTGTCCTTATAATTGTTGCACATAAGCTACAAGGTCCATAAATGATTTAAAATATGATCATGAGCGTTGTGCAGACATATGTAATGCGTCGACGTTTCTACCCTGCAAGTTGTGCAATTATGTGAAGTGAGTCAAGGTGGGTCTTCTTCAGGACAGGAGAGGGGGTAGGCAGCCGAGTTGTAGATGCTTTAGTATGTCTACAATAATGAAGGGCGTCTCAAAGTTCTTAGTTTTCCTCTGGGCGGTATGAGCCTTAATGTTATCCTATTGCAGACTTCCACCCGTAGGTTGGAGTCTCTTTAAACGGGCAGTCAAGTGATTTACGAGACCTGGAGCGAGTGCCGAACGGACGCCTGATCTCGTAAATCACTTGCGAGACCGACAGGTGGAAGTCTGCATTAGTATAACATTAAGGTTCATACCGTCCACAAAGAAATCTATGGGCAAGCCAAAGCCTACATTAGAGAATGCCTCGAGAGCTATGTTCCAGGCCACATACTGCAGTCTTCAGATGCCTGCCGCCTAGCCCTTCCACGATGCAATACTGCATCCAAAGGGGG
Organism: Triturus cristatus; assembly: GCF_964204655.1. Taxonomy (NCBI): domain Eukaryota; kingdom Metazoa; phylum Chordata; class Amphibia; order Caudata; family Salamandridae; genus Triturus; species Triturus cristatus. The sequence goes on along the minus strand of NC_140580.1, from coordinate 459,357,560 downwards.
CAGAGCTTTCTCTGTCGTGATTCCACAACTATGGACCCAAGTCCCTAAACACATTCGCAAGGAACCCGCACTCCTCCCATTCAGGAAGCAGCTCAAAATGGTCCTGTTTAGAGAAGCCTTAGACACCGTTTAGCTCCCTGTCCCTGCACTGTTATGGTACCGCTAGTAGCTCTGACTACTCTCTTCAAAGCGCTGAGAGACTTGCCGGTGATTATGCGCTATACAAATACCAGTTAACATAACATAACAAAGCAGGAGGACATTGGTCAATGGTTCAAGGCATATATGGCAGCAACAAGGCCCCACAGAGTCCCTGAGAGAGATTAAGGAGCAGGGTTGTTGGGCCACGTTGTCAGTGAAGGAAGGGAGAGGATCAGATGTCGTATGCCCCCGTGAAGCCTTGATAGCCAGGTATGGGTTGACCCCTAGACAGACATTTAGAAACTGTAAGAAGTTGGAGTCCAGTACTTGGGTTGAATATGTATCTTATTTTTGCAGAGCACTGGATGGATGGGTGAAGGGTAGCAAGGTAACTTATTTGCAGGGGCTTTATGATTTGGTTGCATGGGAGCACTTGTCTAGTAGTTGTTTTCCAGAGCTACGCCAGCAACTGATTGATTCATAGTAAGCTGACTGACCCCAGGAAGCTTGCTGGGGAAGAGGACCACTGGGTCAGTACCAGGGTCCACAAAGGTCATGTGGGAGACTCCGTCAAAGGTGTGCAGGGTCCCCAGCAGAACAGCGGGGGGAGAAGGGTAAACAAAAAGAGTTGCAAAAAGGGCCCCAAAGTAATCCACAAGGGAACCATGGTAAGGGTTCCCAGCCTCCCACAATGGGTCCCGACAGGTAAGCCTGTTCAGAGGTACCCCAGAGGCCTCCCATGGGCTGAGCATATATTATGCCACCTATGAGAGGCCATGCTAAAGGGAACCTCAGGTCTGCTACTGCAGCCTGTGTAAGCTGGTGCTTGCACCACGTACGAGAGATATGGGGTCACTATATCTATATGTATCTCTACACTTAAAACTTTATAAGTCATCCCTATAGCAGGCCTTAACAATCCTGAAGGCAGGGTGCTGGGTTTTACGTGAGAGGGTGCTCCTGCATGAGCAGGGCCCCTCTGAAGTCTTCAGAGACCATTCTCCCGGACTGTTTGTGATACTATCAGACATATAGGTAGAGGTGCATTATAACCTCGCGGTAAATGCTATCTCGAAAACGACTTCAATGAAGTATGTCGTGTTTGGTGTCAAACACCTTGGAATCATACTGGTGTGGGAGGTATGATTCCTCCCCTCAAAACCGAGGTTCTGGGGTACCTACGTCTACCTGTACCAACTTTCTTGTGCCTTACAGCACAAAATGGATGCTGCCAGCCACTGGCACGAGTCTGCCCTCCTGCTGCTGAGCCAAACTTGAGCAGAGGAAGGTTAGACAATAGGTATCCTGTCACAGGGAGGTGTGACCACCTCCCAGACAGGATTTAGTGTATTGGGGCTGGGTGGGTGCACTGTCTCAAAGTCTGCACGAGTGGCACATTTGGTGTTCCTGCGCATAGTCCAGCTCACACCAGTCTCGGGGGCCATTTGCTTCTGCTCTGAGGTGAAACTGGACAAAGGACATGGGTGTAGCCACCCCCCTGCCCCCCCATAGGAGGCTCCCTAGAATCTGTCCAACCCTTTCCCATGGGTATAAAATGGGTTACCTGGCTACAAGACATTAGATTTTACGTGGACAAGATTCTGCAAGGAGATACCACTACACTTCGACCGTCTGGACACGCTGGACTTCGCTGGACCTCCCTTGGGCTCGACTTCATCTTCCCTTGCCGTCCCCAGTCTTGCCACTGTTCGTGATCCATACAGGCTCCATGCTGGATCCTGTGGACCTCCAAGACAACATAAGAATCTCCCTTGGGGTGAAGGAGTCACTCCCCTGCAAATGCCAGCACCATAACGCATTTGACCAGTTTGCTGATCCTGAGGTCCTGCGGACTCCGATGGCTTCAGCAACACAGGAGGTGGTTTTCTGAAGGTCTCTGAGATTGAGCTGCCCTTTCACTGAGTTTGAGGTGGATATCCCTTGTGGTGATCGTATACCCTTACCCCTGTGCACCGCGTTTATTTGCAGCTGCACATGCTTGTTGTCAAGCAACAATTCCATGAATTGGGCCATTTGTAGCCATGACCCCAGCGCATCTTTTCTGAGAAGGACTCCAGCATCCTCACATGCTGTGCCCAGCTAGTTGGTATCTTGTGAAACCGCCTGAGGTCCCCTTGCGACTCCTGTGCCTTCGGCCTGTGGGTCCATTTGAGGGTTAACTTTGCTTCATTTGGGCTCCCCTGGTTGCTCTCGGTCTGCCCTGACTCCCCTTGCTGTGGTGAGTCCCCTGGTCCTTGCTGGGCCAGATCCACAGCGACTTTGACCATCTACGATGTTTATCACTGCCAAGGCTTGTTGGTACTTCTGTCAGACACCAACCCCTCGGTACTCAACATCCTTCGTGGGACAGTTTGTCTCCAGCTCCTGGTCATCCTAGACATCTCCGGGTCCTTGCAGCTGAAGAGTCAAGATCACTGTCATCACACCTGAAGCACCCAACATCAATGGGCATTCGTCTACCGAGCCCCTTGTCACTACAAAATGACCAGGACTTTGTCCCCTCTGATTTCAGGCTCTTCTCATCTAGAGTCCACATTTGGATTCTACCGGACACTTTTTGTATTTCCAGCAGCAGCATTTCTTTGTCGACATCCATAGAGAACGAAAGAGTTTTCCGACGCCACTTCATGTCTATGCACCCGGCTCCTCTGGGATAGGTAACTCTGGTTCAAAGGTATCCACGGGTGGGGTGGCTCTCCAAACTCTTAAGTTTCAAGGGTTGTCTTCGTGATCTGCTGGGAAGGGTCCTTAATCTCTGATTTTTCAACCATGACTTTCCCATTGAATTGAACGGAGCACGTGGTTGTGTTCTCACACTGCATCTGTCCTCCGTGGGGTCCCTACTCACTCACCTTGGGTGGTTCCTTGGGGTCCCAGCGATTCTACACCTTTTAGACTAGGTCTAGTCCGGAGTCGTGGTTCTTAAACCACTTATTTAGTATATGGTTTGGTCTCCCCCGGGAGCCCACTGTGGATTGTGCTACTTACATTTGGTCCTTTGCAACTGTATTATTTGATTTGTGTTCTATCCTCATGTAGAGGATAATAGAGAGTGTTATATATAATAAATACATATTTTCATAACTACTGTGTGGTTTCCCTTTCATTTAACCAATACTATATGGTTGCATTCCGGTAAAACAAGGTGCTTAACATTCCTTCAAGACTTAGCCTGAAGGCTGCTCTCCATAGCTACCACTAAGATAGCTTTCTGCAAAGGTTAGCTTTCACCTAATCACCATAAGGGTTGTTTGGACTGTACAAGGTGCCCACTTTAATTAGTGGACAGCATATGCCAGGGCAGCTTCCCACACTCTGCAAAGTGGCACAGGTTCCCTTTGAGTAGGGGTGGGTCTCAGGTACCTTGAAAGTAACTGTGAGGCGAGCCATGCATGTTGACTGTCTTCTAGGCAATGATTTAGAGAGCTCCCCTTGGACGAAGGTGGAGCGGAGGTCTTATTGAAGATGTTGGGACTGCCTAAGTGGGCATGCGTGACCACTCGGTCCATGGCAGCCGGTAAGAGCATTTAATAGGACCTGAAGCCTGAAAGTGTGTCCCAGGTGCTTGCCAGGAAGAGAAGAGGCATGGGGCACGGGGAACCGGCCCCTGAAGTTCCCACGGTCCAGGAGGAGGTGGCCCCTGAGGGAGATACCCTGGAGCCTACAGGGGAGCAAGTGGCTGACCTGGTGGACCTGCCGGCAGGAGGAAGGAGGGCCCACCAGGGAGGAGTTCTGCCAGGAGCAGCAGACATGCCCTTCTATGATTAGGTAGCGGCAACAGGCTGCAAACCAGGCAGCAGGTGATCAGTCCGGGTCACATTGGATATACTGAGAGAATGGTCTCCTGTCTAGTGAGCCTAAGGTTCCTGAGCCTGGGTCAGCCTGTGTGCTTGTGATACTCCAGCACTTTAGAGCCTTCCTACTGGGTCTGGCTCATGATGTGCAAGGCATTTGGGGCAAGACAATACTTTTGAGAGGCCTACAGAGAAGTGCCCCAGAAGTCCTTAGGGTTCAGTCCCTTTGAGCTGCTGTATGGCCATCCTGTAACAGGGCCTCTTAGTCTAGTGAAAGAAGGCTTGGAGAAAACTGCCAGTAAACCGCCCCACCATGTATATAGCTACATGCTGGCCTTCAGAAAACCAGACTATGCGCTTTAGGCATCTCGATAAGGTAAACCTGGAAGCCAGCCAGGAGGAAATGAAATGCTTGTATGATCAGAATGCCACTCTGATCGAGTTTCAACCTGGACAGAAGGTTTGGGTCATGTGCCCAATGGAGCCTTGTGCGCTCCAGGATAAGTGGACCGGACCATTTGAGGTGGTGGAGCACAAGAGTGATGTCACTTACTTGATGGACTTGCAGTCTCCTAGGAACCCTTTGCAGGTCCTACATGTGAACCACCTGAATTCCCAATTAGCGAGGTCTGAAGTGGGCATGCTCCTAGCAATAGATGCTGGGATGGAAGAGGAGACTGAGCCTCTTCCTGACCTCCTATCTGCAAAGGAGAAAGATGGGTCAGTGGACAGAGTGAACCTCTCTCCCTCCCTGACCCCTGAACAGCAGAGTGACTGCCGCCAACTGTTGGGACAGTTTTCTGACCTGTTCTTCCTTACCCCCGGTGTCACTCAGTGGTGTGTCAATGATGTGGACACTGGGGACAGCCCTCCAGTAAAAAATAAGATTCAGGGACTGACATGGTCAGAGCTTGCATTAAGGAGGAGATCTCCAAGATGTTAGTGCTAGGGGTGATTGAGTCCTCAAACAGCCTTTGGGCCAGCCCAGTGGTCTTGATCCCGGAGGCAGCCAATCCCGGTGCCACACCTCCGGTTCTGTATGGACTACCGAGGGCTCAATTCAGTCACCAGTCGAGCTTCCAGAATTTTTATACCCGCCGATTCAGCCGCGAGATCAATTAAGTCAGAAGTGTGTAGACATGCTGCAATCACAGGGACTGAAGTGCATTTTGCTGAACGCCAGATCCCTTGTAAAGCACAGTATAGAATGGGCCAGACTAATTGAGGAAAAATATGTAATGGTTGCCTTTATTACAGAATCATGGACAGACGAGGCATCTGGTCCAGATTTAGTTAAGGCTACGCCCCCAGGCTAAGTCTGTCACACCTTAAATAGGCCTTCTAGGAGAGGTGGGGGGCTCGCGGTTATTCACCATTCTACCATTAATGCGACCTTTGAAAAAGTATCTATCTCAGATTGTGAGGCACAAGAATTCTGTGTATATTATTCTCACCAGGCCACTTTTAAAGGGATTCTCCTTTACAGACCACCTGGCCTTAGGACACCTTTTTTAACTTCAGTGGGAAATTTGTCGGAAAGAGGTCTTTCTGCCAGTTCCTTTACCCTGTTGGGAGATTTTAACTTTTATTTAGAGGCTCCGGCTGACCCTGATACAGTGAATCTTTTGAAATGTATGGAAAGTGTTGATCTTGAACAACGGGTTCTTGGCCCCACCCACATAGCAGGGCATACCCTAGATGGGATCTTTTCTAATAACCCGCAACTCTCGTTTACTGGCTTGCTCCCCTTGGTCTGGTCTGACCATGTGGCAGTATGCTTTGAGTTAGCATTTCCTAACCATCATGGGATGAGCAAATTAGCCAAGAAACAAGTGACATTTAGAGCATGGAATAAAATTTAGGCTAGAGAGCTAGAAGATTTATTGAACTCCACCTCTTCTCACCTACCAATAGACATAGAAGAGGCGACCACCCAATACTCTAACTGGCTTGAGGTGGCCGGTAATAAGTTAGTGCCTGAAAAGGTTCTATACTCTAATAGAGTACGGCCCCCTGCTCCTTGGTATGGACAGGAATTAAAAGATCTTAAACTGAAGTGTAAGCTATTAGAGAGGAAGTGGAGAAAGGGATACAAAGCCTTAGAGAAAGAGGCATATAAACTAAACCTGGTAGCCTATAAACACCTTTTCCGAACATCTAAAGAATTTTTTTTTTGCCAATCGAATAAACTGCGCTATAAATTCAGCTAAATAAATTTTTTAAATAGTCATTAGCTTGGCCGGGCACTCCTAGTGTCCCCTCGAACCAGGAGCTCTGCGACGAAATAGCTAGATTCTTCTATAGTAAGGTGGAGGCTATTTTCGCCACATTTAATGGCCCTACAACAGTTGGGAAATTAGATGCCGGAGAGAGATACAAATTACGGTCAGGTTTACACCTGAGCCTTGATGAGTTTGCACCTTTACTTATCAGTGAGACTCATAAGCTATTGATGTCTACTAAATCAGGCTCTCCGTATGATCCATGTCTGGTGGCAGTTTTAAAGCTAGCCCCAGAACCGATTACGATAACACTGATCGCTATCATAAATGCTATGTTCAAGGAAGGACATTTTCCCATAGCCTGGAAAACCGCATCAATTTTGCCTCTACTCAAGAAACCCAATCTGGACCGGAAGGATCCTAATAACTTTCGACCCATCTCGCATATTCCTCTGCCAGCTAAACTGGCAGAGAAAAGCATAAACGTACAACTAACTACATTCATACTTACGGGAAGCACAAGTATTAGATCCAACCCAACACAGGTTCAGAGCAGGTTATAGTACGGAGTCCACTCTGCTAAAATCTACAGAGGAAATTAGGGCCGTACTAGATCAGGGAGGCAAGGCCGCAATGATTATGCTGGACTTGCCCGCGGCCTTCGACACGGTCCATCATGATTTGTTGATGGACCGGTTGTGGGAATGTGGAGTCCAAGGCAAAGCATGGGAACTTTTGAAGTCCTTCTGTCTGTAAGGAGGTGCCCCCTATATATAATTCTAGGTCTGGAAGAAGGGGAAAATCAACGTGAATATAACAAAATGCTCCCACCCGACCTATAGTGGTTGAATTACGGCTATCACAAGCTCTAAAGGGCTCCCTATACTATACAAGTCAAAATCTACTGCCAAATTTTCATTTGAACATTTTATTCAAAACAAATTTTTTCCATTTAAGTATTTTGTTCAAGTCATATTTTTCTTTTTTATTCAAATAGATATTTTTTTAAATTATAGTGCACTTTTTTTTATAATGAATATAACATATGAAAATGCATCATTTTTGTAAATGAAGTGAAAAAATCAAAATTATTGCAAATATACATTTAAAACCTGACAAATATGTAAGCAACACATTTACCAGTTCAAAGAACAAAATACATGGATAAAGTATTTACTACTGCATTAGTTCTGTCCTACCCCCCTTGAAGGAGAAACAAAGATTTCTATAAAGAGATCAAATCATACCGCACCTCTCACTCCATTCTACCATCATTCATACTGAACATACATACACTCATTAAATCTATCTATTGTCCCCCAGGCTTTAGAGGACGTGCTGCAACACTGCATGAAGATCCCGTTCATCCATCCATGGTGTGGCCGAAAGCCGGGGATATCTAAAGCCAACGTACGTTTCGGTAGATTCAATTACTTAGTGTCCACCTTCCTCAGGGCCATCCACTTTCTATTCTTACTTTCAATAGTGGAGGTGCGATGGAAAAGTCCTGCTGAAATAGTCAGAAAATTGTCTTTTTCTGCAATCCGCTGTGTCTTTGCCAGCCAGACACCCTCTCCTAGTTTGGTTACTTCCTACTGATAGGATGACTCACTTTCACCCCTGGCATAGTTTCGCCTATGTTTCCTCACTGTATGGTTGAGATATCCTGGATTTGATAGAGGGTATTTCTTACGGAATGATGTCATCCAATGTGATGTAATTTGGATCTTTGAAATAAACTGCTGGTTCAATCAATCAGGCCACATTAATTTGTTAAGACGGTCCTTCTGCATCGGATCTGGTGATTCTGCTATTCCCAGAAACAAGAAACAAAAAAACCAACAAAACAAGCATTTTGTTATATTCATGTTATAACTTTTGAAGTCCTTCCTTAAGGACAGAAAGCAAACAGTGTCTCTTGGCACATTCTGCTCCAAACCATTTTTTCTGCCCTGCGGGGTTCCGCAGGGCTCTTCTCTTAGTCCGACACTGTTTAATGTATATGTCTCCTCGCTTGCACCCCTGATCAGGTCTGTTGGATTTGCTCTGACATCTTATGCAGATGACACTCAGATCGTGGTGTCTCTGCTACCAGGGCAAGAGAGGTGGACAGAACTACGATTTCATGATTGCATGGATGCAGTGGGTATATGGATGTCCCAAAACTGTTTAAAAAACTCAATTTAAGTAAGACGGAGGTTATTCTGTTTGGCAGTGCTCCCAATTTTTGGACCCCAAGTTGGTGGCCAGCTTCGCTGAGCTTACTTCCAATCCCCTCTAGGAAAGTAAAAAACCTGGGAGTTTTGATTGACGATAGGCTTCAGTTTGAAGACCAAGTCAACTCAGTTGTTTCGGCTACCACATTTGCCCTGAGAACATGTAAGAAAATTCTACAGTATCTACCAAAGGAAAATCAACGTACAGTAGTGACCGCATTAACTATGACAAGGCTGGACTACTGTAACAGCCTCTACCTTAATATCCAGGAGCGTCTGCTGCATAGACTCCAACTTCTACAGAACTCGGCCGCGAGACTGCTCACAGGGACGCCTAAGTTCGCCTCTGTTTCTGGCGACATCAGAAGACTCCACTGGCTGCATATTAAGAAACGGGTGCAGTTTAAATCACTCTGTACCGTCTTTAAAGCTCTTCACGATACCGGTCCAAAGCATCTGAAGCAGCAGTTTCAGTGGCACGTTCCGAACAGACTACTACGTTCCCTAGGAGCAAAATTGGTAGCAGTTCCTATCTTTAGAAAAGCCGGCTGGGGAGGCAGGAGTTTTCGGGTGGGAGCAGCCAAAGCTTGGAACGCCCTCCCATTTCAGCTTCGAAACAGTATGGATCTCCTGGCTTTCAGGAAAGCCTTAAAAACCTGGATGTTTAATGTTTAATCTGTGGCCTTTCGGTGAAATCTTTGGGATGTTCTTTGTAGATAGTGCCAGGACACCTGAGGGTAACAGTTTGCGCTTTTAGAAATATTATAACATAACATTATAACATAACCAGGGCTAACGCGCACCCCATCTCCAGAGCTGGCGAGCTCATCGATCGGTTGGGGACTGCCCGGTACCTCAGTACTTTTGACTTAACTGATGGGGCAAGAGAGAGGTCAGCATTCTCCACACGAGAAGGGGCACCACAAATTCCGGGTGATGCCCTTTGAGATGAGTAATGCCCCTAACATCTTTCAGAGGTTGATCAACCAGGTGTTGGTTGGTATGGAAGATTTCAGTGCCGCCTACCTGGAAGACTTTGCAGTGTTCAGTGCCACTTGGGAGAAACATCTGCACCTCCTCTGGGAAGTGTTGAAGGTCCTGCGGAGGGCAGGCCTTACGATCAAGGCAAGCAAGTGTCAGATCAGGCATTGTTCAGTGGTGTGCTTGGGACACCAGGTGGGGAGCAGCCAGGTGGCACCCCTACAGCCCAAGATTGATACCATTCTGGCTTTGGAACCCCCCAAGACTCAGACAGAGGTAAGAGCCGTTTTAGGACTCAAAGGGTATTACAGGAGATTTGTCAAGGGGTATGGCACCATTGTTGCCCCCTTGACAGAGCTGACTTCCAGGAAACAGCCCAGGAAAGTGAATTGGACTGACGTCTGCCAGAAGGCTTTTGATGCCCTGAAATCTGCCATATGCACAGCGCCCGTGCTTAAGGCACCCAACTTTTCAGAAGAGTTCATTGTGAAGACAGATGCTTCAGAGTATGGTGTGGGTGCTGTGCTCTCACAGCTAAATGAGGAGGGCCTGGACCACTTGTAGCCTTCATTTCTTGGAGGTAACTTCCACCGAAACAGAGGTAGAGTGCGATTGAGCGTGAGGCATTTGCTGTGGTCTGGGCGCTGAAGAAGCTGAGACCATACTTGTTTGAGACTCACTTCCGGGTTCAGACAAACCACAGGCCCCTCAGATGGTTGATGCAAATGAGGGGTGAGAATCCAAAGTTGTTGAGGTGGTCCATTTCCCTACAGGGCATGAACTTTATGGTGGAACACCGCCCTGGCACAGAACACGCCAATGCTGATGGTCTGTGTAGATTTTTCCACCTTAGTGAAGAGAACTCCCAAGAGGGTGGGTAGTTCAACCCACATTTGAGCTGGAGGGGACACGTGTTAGAATTGGCACCATTGGCGTGGGTCTCCCTTCCATTTTTTGCCTTTACCTCCTGTGTTTTACTGTGCGTTGGACTCCATTTTTGCCGGTCTAGATGCTTTGGGCACTTTGCCACTGCTGTTCGGTGCCAAAGTGCAAGTGCTCCCTTTGTAAATTATTGTTATGGATTAGTGACTCCATGATTGGCTTATTTGATTTACTTGTCAGACCCTAGTACAGTGCACTATGTGTGCCCAGGGCCTGTAAATCAAATGCTGCTGGTGGGCTTTCAGCACTGGTTGTGCCATCCACAGAAGCAGCTTATAAATTGTTGCTCAGCCCTGCCATTGCAAAGACTGTGTGCAGTCTGGGACTGCCATGTCGACTTGGCAAGTGCACACACTTGCCAGTCCCTAAACCTTCCCTTTTCTTCATATTAGTGACCCCTAAGGTAGGTCCAAGGTACTCCTGTGGCAGGGTGCATTGTATGTGAAGGGTAGGACATGCCCTGATGTGTGTGGCATGTCCTGATAGTGAAATACTGCCAATTTCGTTTTTCACTATTGCAAGGCTATCTGTTCCCATAGGAGAGAATGGGAAGTTTGTTTATAACATCTTATAAACATAACTGACCCAAGGAACAAGATTGAAAAGTAAAGTTGAGTATATCTGAACTCAGAATGTTAACGTGCATCTTTTAGTGAGGGTGATTTTTACAATCCGTGTTTGAAAATACCACTTTTAGAAAGTAGCTATTTTCTTGCCTCTGCCTCTGCTAGGTTTGTGTATTGCATGTCTGACTTTTGGATGACAGGGGCCGGAGAGGGGCAGCAGCCCCAGAAGTCTGATGAGTCAGGTCTGGCTTGGCTGAATAGGCCTGGTCTGCATTTGGAGTGGTGGGTGGAGTAGCACCTTCACCTGAATAGGGCTGTGTCTGCCTTCCACAATGACGGCTATGCCCCCCTGTGGTGTGTCTGGAGCCAGGGCTCATGCTGATAATGGAGGTTGTTGTGCACTTGCAAAGTGACCCACAGAACTGGTTTTGGCTGGGTACAGACACTCTCTGCCTTCAGAGAACAAAGGATTTTAGTGTATAAAAAGAGGGCCCAGACCCCAGACTTTTAGATCACTGCTGGGAAAGCAAGAGGGATCTTTGCCAAGGAGAAGAGCCAGATAAGCTGAGGAGAAATACTGCCCCAGTGCTGTTTGCAGTCTGGGGTTAGCCTGCAGTGGCTGCTTGCTGCCAAGGAAAGGAGACAAAGAACTTTGCTCTTTGCTTTGTCACCTGCTTGAAGAAAAGATCTCCAAGGGCTTGAAACTGAGCTTGCCTCCTGTTCTTAAGTCTCAGGGACACAAAGATTTCACCACAAGCTCCCCTGAATTTCCTTGCTGGGAATTTCAACCTGCATAGATGTGCTTGCTGCTGTTTTGGACCTCTAGAGACTGTTTGTCGCTGGGAGCTGGAAAATCGACGCAATATCGCAGAAGCGTGTTGCATCCGCACCTGTTTTCCGACACATCACAGAAGAAACCGTCGCAGCACCTGCCACAGCTCAAGAAATCACAGCACGACGCATCTGGTGCAGCGATTTCCAAAGTCCGAGATCACTGCACCGATTCCGACGCAAGCCTGCTGTGCGGCTGCATGAAACCATGCATTGTTCCAGATCGACGCATCGCATCGAGGCGCCAAGACTGTCACATCGTAGGGGGCCCCAGTAAGAAAAAGACGCATCAACTCCCCATACAGTAAGAAAATGACGCATCACCTCTTCTCCGGTAAGGAACCGGCGCATCAACTCTCCTGCGCTGCACTAAGGAATCGGCACATCACCTTCCCTGAGTATAAGGAACCGATGCAGCATCTTCCCTGTGGCCATTTTGTTTGTTTTGCGTGACGCATCTAAAGTACTTTTGAGAAAAGTGTTGCATTTAGAACTTGCATTTAACTGAACTATTTCTACCATTTAATAGTCATATTTTTATTACTGTATTGTGGACTTTTGTCGTTTGGTCTTGTTTTGATTTACATAAAGTTTACTTATTTTTCTAAACTGGTGTGGTGTCCATTTCTCGTGTTTCACTGTATTACTGTATGTGTTCACAAATGCTTTACACACTGCCTCTGAGATAAGCCTATCTGCTCGTGCCAAGCTACCAGCAGGGGTTATTTTAGTAGTGTATCCCCCTTACCCTGACTAGAAGCAAGGGTCCCTATTTGGTCAAAGGTACCTACCTCTGCCATCTAGATACCCCCATTTCTAACACTCACTCATCAGCTTTCTTGGCCAGCTCTCTGGGGCTAGAAAGCTCTGTATCTAATAGAAGTTGGTATAACGTGTCTGAGGTACAGCTTGTTAAAATGTGCTCTTCAAAAAGAGAACCAGGTCTCTGGTACAATAGGAAACAAATGGACAATCACATGCTTATAAATCCAGTCAAACTGAAAGCCCATACAATCTCCCACCTGGCTTGGTGTGCCATAATACTAGCCCAGTGATCAATATGGAAAGTACAGGGGTGAAAATATTCGTTATCCTGAGCATATTCCATCAGTATGTATCCAAAGGTCCCCAGGTCTATATACTCCGAACATAACTATGATAAACAATCTAAATCCACCCCCCCCAGATGTGCCATGACTGGGACAGATACCGACTAAGTGACAGCAATCTTTTATTGTTTACTGCACAGAGTTAAGAGGGTATAAGATGCCAGTCCAGTGCCATCTAGTCCCTGTGATCCCCCAGACCCTCATATTGAGGAAGATTACATGCCCTCAGAACAGGATTCCAAAGTAGTGCCAGTTAGTGCTACCAGCGTAATAGCGGGGTGTCCAGTGTCTCCTCAATGGAGGAGGAATTCGGGTGTTTCAACTCTTCCACTAATGCCTCTCACGCCCTGCCAGCCTCCAGTTATCCTCGGCCCGTCTGGCAGATAGCCCCCTCATAGTCTGTCCATCGTATAACCTCCCTTCTCCATCCCTCCACGCTGGGCCTCCTCAGGGCCTTCCAGTGTTGGCAATCTCCCTCTTGGCCAGGAGTAGTGCCAGGTCCAGGAACCAGCTGGTCACTTTATTCTTAGAGGTGTGCAGGGTTCAGTGTAGCAAACAATGCCTGGTGTACAGTGACCCTCCCTTTCGGTCACCTCAGTCAAGACATCAGTCAGGTTCCTGGACCCATTGTTGGACGGGCATGTAGACAGTGATGACTTGATAAAATGTGCTAGTTCTGCTATCAAAAGGCAGCTATGCACAAAGGGTTGGTTCCTTACTGCAACACCAGAGACCTCTTCAAGAATGCCTAGGCGAGTAAACGGCTAACATGCACCTTCTCACCCCTCAGGCTGGTGAGGCCACAGCTTCTCACCGTCCGAGACACTTTTGCATGCCTTTATCATGCACATTGTATGGTTAGTGACAGCGGGTGGGGCTATTGTGCGCATGTGGATTTGGGTGGCATATTATTGAACTTACCGACATGTTTGTGTGGTTAAACACAAACATAGCACCTGCAGGGGCATATTATCAAGAACGGCGTTAAAATTATCACCGCTTTAGCGGAAGCGGGGATAATGGGCTTGATAATATGCCCTTGAGAATTCCAATAGAAGCCTATGTTCTGGTGTGAACATGGGCTTCTATTTGAATTCTCAAGCTCATATTATCAAGCCCATTTTCGCCGCTTTAGAGGCAGTTTCTTGCCGCTAAAGCGGTGATAATTTTAACGCCGTTCTTGATAATATGCCCCTCAGCCTTTTGTCTGTATGTTGTATTATGTGTTTTTAGTGATTCACTGAAGACGTAGCTCGGAAAACCAAATTAGAAGGCTTCACCCGCAAGATAGCGATAAAGACATGCTTTAAGCAGGTGCCCCTGAAGAGCCTTTGTCAAAGGGGAGTGGTGAGGGAGGGCTGCGCTTTATCTGGAGTTTCCCCTTTCAACGGCACTACAGACTTCTCAAGCTGCTCAGCGCAATGAACATTTTAATGATGACATTGTCCCTAGGGGTGAGTGAGCAATACTCTGCCTGTGAAACTCCATAGAATTTGACTGAGTTTTCGGCAACTCTGTGGAATCCGTGGAGTGAAACTCCACGAGCTCTGCCCAGCCCCACTGCTTTTACCACTTTAATGGGGCTGCAGGGGAAATAGGTGCAAAAAGACAATAAAGGAGTGGTTGCTGGCGTCATTCAAAGGTTGGATGGAATTCCCTCTTAATGTAGCATCAAGTAAAGGGGTCGGTTGCCGGACTAGCGACTAAAAAGCCTTGGCAGCGGTAAGTAGAGCAGAAAGTAACTTTGACATCTGATGGCTCAGGGGAACGTGATAGCTGTCTCTAATTTTGAAAAGGCAGGACTGCCGTTCCCACAATGCACTAGAGCATCTGGAGTTGGGCGATTCCTTGGCAGGCCCTATGGCTGGTGATTCTTCGGATCCAGAGCATTGTTTTACCTGCCAGGGCCGGCCTTAGCACTGGTGGCACCCTGTGCGACAATGTTTGTTGGCGCCCCCCACGGGCGCCCCCCACAGACTCCCTCACTACCACCCCTTAATAGTGCCCCTCAAGTCTCCATAACCACTCATCTCTTTAATCAGTTATATAGTGCCACCTACACCAGTGTAGGGTGTCAAAGCACTTTACATCACACACACATTACACAGACAATCAATCATATGTGTGTAGATTAGTGTATAGCAAATTTTACACAAGTCAGAAGACTACAAGGTGAGTCACATGTCATCCACACTGGTAGACAATATAGTTTAAGAGAGCTTAGTCTGGAGAAGCACAGACTCAGAATTTAAAACATAACCCCTTGGTTAGGGGTGACATTTAGTAACAAGGATTAGTTTTTTACTGAAAAGAACCCTTTTTGAAACAGTAGAATAATGAAAGAAGGAGGGAAACATCATAATGCTCCAATCTATACTTTACAGTTTGCATGCAGCTCTTGATTAGTCCACTGTTCCATGTTAGGATTTTAACATCCAAACTGCTAGTAAGAAAGGGATCTCTCTGACAAAAGCACTGACCTATTTAAACAATATGCACTTTGTGATCTGCATGGTACACATTCTGTGCAGCAGGCACATTAATTCTCTGTGCTACCATAAAATTAGTTAAAACTTCCACTTGACAACACTCCTTCTCTCTCCAGGAAGAACAGTAATCACTGTGTTATCTTGACATTTTTATCTTTGTATGAAAATTGCCGAGGCCAGCAATGCAGCAGCAGGTGCTTTTAAAGCCATAAAATACTTCCAAACGCGGCGCCCCCTGGAAGTGGCAGGGGACTAATGCCACTAGTCATTAAGACTTATCATCGTGCCATATGCAGAGCCCGTGCGGCGTTCTACTCTCTGGAATTCCACAACAGCACAAACCCGTCTAAAACCATATTCAAGGCCCTTAAAGATCTTCTGTCTAAACGAATTTCCTCCCCGGCTATGGCTTCTACCTCTCATTGTGAGGCTTTAGCTTCTTTCTTTCTGGAGAAAGTGCAGGGCATCTACCGGGCCTTTCCCTGTACAAGGCCACCCTCGGAGGTCGTGGACATTTTTCCTGCCCCTCCTACTTTGGATTCTCTTCCCCTGCTCCTACCTGAGGTTTTTGATAGACTGTCCCTGAAGATTAAATCTGGATCTCCTTTGGATCCGGTAAGACCTGCCCTCTTCAGGGATCAGTCTTTTTTGGGACGCTCCACTGTCTGTTCCCTGATCAACATCTCGCTGGCTACGGGCATGGTTCCAGCTAAATGGAAGCGTGCAGTGGTTTCTCCTATCCTGAAGAAACCATCTTTGGATCTGGTGAAGCCGGAGAGTTACCGGCCCATTTCTTTGCTTTCTTGGCCGGCAAAATTGGTGGAGGCTCACGTCAACCAGGTTCTTTCCGACCATCTCACCCGAGCTAACATCCTGGATGCTACCCAGAACGGGTTCCGTGCTGGGCACAGCACGGAGACAGCCCTTCTCGCCATGGTTGAACATCTGCATTCGGTGCTGGATGGGGGACAGACGGCGGCGCTAGTATTATTAGATCTGAGCGCCGCCTTCGATACTGTTTCACACCGTATCCTTCTACATCGCCTGGAGGAGATAGGCATTGGTGGGTTAGCCCTACAGTGGTTCTGTTCCTTTCTCGACGACCGGTCCTTCTGCGTTGCTATACCACCGTATCAGTCCAAATTCCATCCTCTGGGCCTGGGGGTGCCACAGGGATCCTCGCTGAGTCCCACGTTATTCAATCTTTACGTGAGACCGCTGGCTGATGTCGTCAAGCAGTGGGGCATGAATATGGTCTCATATGCGGACGACACACAGCTGGCCGTTACCATCAGCGGGGATGCTGACTTGGATGCCCCTAGGTTCCAGAATGGACTGAGGGCGGTGGCGAGCTGGATGAATGCCAACTGTCTCCAGCTCAACGCTACGAAGACTGAGGTCATGGTTGCCGGGAGGGGCAAGGAACTTTGGGGGGATAGATGGTGGCCTC
The DNA here is from genome assembly GCF_964204655.1 of Triturus cristatus. Lineage (NCBI taxonomy): Eukaryota > Metazoa > Chordata > Amphibia > Caudata > Salamandridae > Triturus > Triturus cristatus. Next base: position 459,340,798 of record NC_140580.1, on the reverse strand, counting down.
TGGAACTTGGGCCGTCTCCAACTCCGGTTACGGCGTTGAGAAATTTGGGAGTGTGGTTGGACTCCACTTTGAGCTTTGTTGGGCACACCAAGAAAACCGCAGCTTGCTGCTTTGGGGTCCTTCGGGGCTTAAGACCTGTCCTGAAGTTTTTTGACCCCCCCTACCAGGCAGCTGGTGGTTCAGGCAACAGTAATATCCCGTCTGGACTATGCCAGCTCGCTCCTGATAGGGACAAACCAGGCAGAAATCATCCGCCTTCAACGTGTCCAAAACGCCGCAGCTAGAGCCATAGTTGGCTTGCCTAGGTCCTGCTCTGTCTCAAGTACTCTTCGATCTTTACACTGGCTGCCGATTAAGTCAAGAATTCATTTTAAAGTCTTATGTCTGGCTTTTAAGATTATGAAAGGATTAGCTCCCCAGATCCTTTAGAATCTCTTGTCTAGCTATGTTCCGACCTGCTCTTTAAGATCAATGGGCCAGGCACTCGCTGTGGTTCCGAGGTTTAAGCTCAGCCGAGTTGGTGGTCGGTCTTTTCGGGTAAAAGCAGCAGCGCTCTGGAACTCGCTTCCGTTTGAGATTTGCGCGATGGAAGATCTTCTCCTTTTTCGTAAAACCATAAAAACCCTCCTGTTTTAATTTTTCCCTCCTAACTAGATGTGCCCCTTTTGTGTCTTCAATTTCAGTGTTAGTTGTGTTTTTAGCGGTCATGCGCCAGGACGCCCCTTAGCTGGGGCAGCTGTGCGCAATATAAATGCTCCTAACATAACATAACATAACAGGAGTCTGAGGGTGCTTCAGGCTTCCACAGGGGTATTTTTATCTGTTGTAACTGATAGCCTAGGACGAGTCTCAATCGGGCGGTTTCGAGAACGTTGCCGCAGTAGCAGGGTATCCCTCTTTTGCTTTGTGCAAGTCTTCTTTTCACTGTCACGTCTCTTTTTCTGTCCTCTTCAATGCAGGTTGTTCAGAACTGCGGTTCTGGCACCGGGGTCCCTCAAATGCAAGATTTAGGGGAGATAGGGGTGTGGGATCTAGCAGCCAAAGGGCAGCTACACCCTGCAGCCACATCTGGGGGTGTATGCCATATTTTCTACTGAGACCCCTCCATTTTGCCATATCTAAAGATGGCAGGAATCAAATTAATTTTAGTATACGCACCAGGCTGCTCACCCTGAAGGTGTGTCTAGCCTTCTTGGGAGTAAATCTCCTTGACTTACTAATTTTACCCCTGTTCGGTTGCAAATGTGTCAGGGGTGGGGCGGGGCTGTTTCCTCCTCTGGGAGTCAACCCTGATGCATATCAGAGGCAGTGCAGCTTTTGAAGCTCATTGCCTTGATATGCCACTTCACTAGTCTGCATGGGAGGAGGGAGAAGGGAGGTGTGACCTCATTCCTGCCCAAGTCTTTGTTCCTGACTCCTGGGAGTTATCACACTGCCTAGCAGGGAGTCAGGATCCTGTCTTGGCTGGAGCAAATTCGGGAAGCACAGACTTGCCAGTCAGAGCACAGAGAAATTGGGGCATCCAGAGCGGCAACCTCTAAAGTAGTAACCTGGGTGCATGCCACATCGCTCTTGACATGAAATTCATGTCAGGGGTGAAAAGGCATGCTGTTGCATGCCAAACATGACATAAGTTGGCAGTACCATACCATACTGGTTTGTCTGGGTGCGAGCCCATGTTATTTATAGATCGTCTGTCACTTATATTGTCCTTTAATGATAATGGGCACTATAGGGCCATATATGTTTGCACTTGTATTTCCTCACCTTTACAAAAATGCACCCTGCCTCCTGGGCTCAGGAGACCTTCCTTAGGAGTGCCCGGAAAACATTAAAAATACTATATTGACTTTGCCACATATCATGAGAGCACAGTTGAGTTCAAGCAGTTTGCACTGTTCCTGCAGTCTGCAATGGCAGGCCTGCTATCAGTAGTTCAGTTGGGTCATTCAGTGTGGCACAAACCTGTGCTGCAACCCTGGGGACCCCTTTACCACCTATGCTGTGGGTACCACTGGTACCATATACTAGGCACTTATAAGAGGGGTAAAGTCTGTGTCAGTTTACACATAACAGTTTTACGGAGAGAGCTCTGGTACTGGTGCCTGGTTAGCATGTTTCAACGCACTGTCGGGGTCGAAAACCTGCATATAGCAGCAAAAGTGAGGGGCATCTGCACAGAGTCCTGTTTTCTTACAAGATGTCATCAGTAATGTCATAAATGATGTCAAAGAACATGTCATGAGTGATGTAATATGTGAAGTCATAAGCAGTGCAAGTTGGGGGTGCACATTATAGTTAGCTCTTCTAACTACAACTGGTGAAATTCTGTGATTTCTTTTAGTTCAAAATGGTAATGTTGTCACTGACATATTCACCTAACTATAACATCACATTAGCCTTTATTTTTTCAGTGATTTCCATGTTTGTATGTTTTTTAAACAAAACAGATCTTTTTATCACAACTAACTGTAACTTTACTTTAACCTTTCGTTTTTTCAGTGATTTACTAGGGAGTTTTTTGTAAGTAAATTAATAATGTATTACCATACATAAAAGCCAAATCCCTCCCTTTGCATGGCCTTTGACTGTGCACGGCAGGGGGTTGGCACATGATCTTATGTTTTTTAAAGGAGAGGGCTCCACGGGCCCCCTCCCTGAGCCTTGTTAGGCCCTGAAGACCTGATTCCCCAGGGCCATTTATCTTAATTAGGGTTCCCATTTTTATGGTATTTATTTTTTTAACATTTCCGTCTGTATTTATCCATATTTATTTTTTGGCAATTTTATCTGTATTTATCCATATTTATTTTGTGTTTTGCTTATAAATGAAGTTGTAAAGCTGTACATTTCCACATTTATTTAACTGATAGATTTGCACTCATACTTTGATGTCTGTCGTGTTTTAACTATTTAAGCTTCCAAATATTACATAACAATACATCCGCTGGTAAATACTAGCATTAGACCATAAATGTATGTTGACATATGCCATTATTTAAAGACATTTCATCCCGTTTTTTTTTATTTTCCCATGCTGTCCATCTGCTCAGCTGCTGGCCTATAATTAATGAAAGACACCACGGAGAGTCACTTAAAAGAAGCACAAGTTTCTGTCTTTATCCACATTTAAAAATAAATGCAGACAGAAAATACATTATTTTCTGTCTGTATTCATCTGCAAAAATCCGTAAAAACAGAAAACAGGGAGCCTTAATCTTAATTAAAGGGGAGCGGGCCTCACAGCCCCCCCTCCCTGACCCTTGCTAAGCCATTGGGATCTTAGCCCCTAGGCCCTTTTGTTTAATTAAAGGGGAGGGGGCATCGTGGCCTACTTCCCCATGCGTTGTTAGGCCCTGGGAGCCCTATCCCCATAATTGAGGGAGATGGTTGCATGCCCATCTGCTGCAAGGCTTTTTCAGGCCCCAGGGAACCCATATCCCAGGGCTCCTTTTTAAAATTAAAGGGAAAGTGGGAGCCTCATGGTCTCACCTCCCCGAGCCGTGCAAGGTCCTGGGAACTCCATCCCTCAGAGCCACTATTTGAATTGAATTAATGGGTAGGTACGTGTCCCCCACCCGGGCCTTTTCCAGTCCCATGGACCCCTGCACCTGGGGTCCGCACTATCACAGGTGGGTGGTCTGGTGCCCACCAGGGCACCCACCATATACTTGTTGAGGGCCACAGGGGAGCCCAAGGTCCCCAAGGCCCCAGCTGTCTCCCTGCAAGCAGCTACAGCCACCATGACTACCACCCAAAGGGAGTAGCTACTAGTGCAGCTCCCTCCAGGTGGGATCAATATATTGATCTGTTTCCCTGCCCACATCAGCGCCAGCAAGGAAACAGATTAAAAGTCTCGCTCTAACTGTCAGGATCATTTTTAAAGCTCCTGCTGGCTCGGAGCAGACTTTGTGTTTGCTCCAACTGTGCTGGAGATTGGAAAAGGCTTCTGCCAAGGTGGAGCAAAAACAGTTTCCCTGTGCACACCAGGGTGGGCAGGGAAATCGCTATGCACCGGGGAGGGCTTCCTGGGACATAGCATGTGAACCAGCCCAGGGGGATGGGGTCCCTGGGACCATTAATGGCTTAGGGAGGTGGTCCATGCAACCCCTTAAAGTAATCGGCCCCAAGGGTGGGCTCCCTGGGGTCTTTAATGACTCAGGGAGGGGGCAACGCAGCCCCCTCCCCTTATTAAATACAGCTCAGGGAGTGGGCGACCCAGAGCAATTGTTTTTGATCCCGCGGTATCCTGGCAAGTTTTGCAGATTTGTCTTGTTTTTGGCCCCAGGGGGGCCTTCAATGGGTTCTAAGGCATCAGTGTATCCCTACCCTTCCCTCTTATATTACATTTAATTATTTACTACAGGACAGGCGCCTAAGTCCCGAAGTCCTGTAATTGCTGTCAGCAACATTTTTCTGATGTTGCTGGCAACCAATCAGAGCACTCACTCCCGTGGGACTCCGACTCCAGTGGGAGTGAGATGCCCAAGAAAAATAAAGCTCCATGGGCCAATCAGAACGCTCTATTTTTACATTGGCATTCCCGCGAGAGTCTAGTGCGATTTTCACGGACCCAACCATCCAGATATATGAATATTTTTTAACCATAGGTTCTCAAAAATTACTGAATGGATTTACACCAGATCACAAAAAGCCCAATCTGCAGACCAGGATCTAGCTTCCTGTCAAATTTGGTGTAATTCCATTCAGCAGTTTTTGTGGTAGCCCATCTTAAAGAAGTCTATGAAAAATGCATGGGGATTTTTTATTTTGGGAACCCCCTTATTTCTAGGCCCCTGCTTGACAGATCACTCTGAAACTTTCAAAGCACAAACTATTTAAAAAGTAGCACCTTGTTGAAAAGTTTTGTTGAGATTTGTCAAAAAACCAAAGGTTACAGAGACTTTATAAATAGGATCAGGTGTCATTCATACAAAACCAGAGAAATTCAGCTGTTATAGTTAGTGAGCTCATTATAACCCGCATCCCGGCAATGCACTGCTTTTGACCTCACATATTACATTACTCATGGCATGGTCAGTGACATCGCTGATGACATCTCAAATGACATCACTGATGACATCATCTGGTGACTGTGAGTGTTTTTTTAAAGGGTTGAGTACTAAATAATATACCAATGTGTATTGGTGAATCTGTGGGTGTATGAGTGCCTGATTGGATGATTCAGTGGGTGCGTGACTAACTGTATAAGTGAGCGAATAGGTGTTTCAGTGAATTTATGGATGAGAGACTGGTTGTGTGAATGTCTGTGTCTGTCAATTGGTGTCTAAGTGGCTGTATGGGTGTGTGAGTGGGTACGTGAGTTTCTATATTGGTGAATGATTGGTTGTCTGAGTACCTCTATGGCTGTCTATGTTAGTGGGTGGTGAGTGGGTGATGAGTGAGTCAGTGGCTGTATGGGTTAGTAAGTACTTGTGTGTGGAGCGGTATGGGTGATTAAGTATATGTCTGACTGTGTCGGTGAGTGAGTGCATGTTTCAGTGGTATATGGGTGAGTTACTGATTATGTTATGTTAAAAAATATTTATAGAGCGCATGCATACCATACGGTTTCTTGGCGCTAAATATAAGAGGTAGCCTGCTGCTCATTACATCATTCATATGCCTGGGAGAACAACCACGTTTTAAAAAGTCTCCTGAAATGAGAGTAACTTGTAGAGGATCTGATGTTAAAGGGAAGTGAATTCCAAAAATGAGGGGCCAAGTATACCGTGAATGATGCTATATGAGTGACTGTATGGGTGAGAAAGTAAATGTAAGAGTGGCTGTATGGGTGAGTGTGTGCTTGTGTCAGTGACTGTATAGGTGAGTGAGTATGCATTAGTATCTGTATGAATGAGTGAGTGTGTGCATAACTGTATGGGTGAGTAAGTGGCTGTGTGATTGACTGTATGGGTGAGTGAGTAGGTGTGTGAGTAGCTCTATGTGTGACTGACTCAGTGTGTTAGTGGCTGTATGGGTGTATAAGTGGATATGTCAGTGGCTGTATTAGTCAGTGAGTAGGTATATGAGTGACTGTACAGGTGAGTGAGGGGATGTGTGCTTTGATCTATGAGTCAGTGAGGGGCTGTGTAAGTACTGGTATGTGTGTGTAAGAATAGTGGAGAAAGCGGGTAGGGCCTCCGACCAGCTCTCAGGAATCCCACTGTGTGGGACTTACAGGCGGTACCAGGAGAACGTCTTGGCCCCCAAGACCCCTCAGGAGTATAGTGGACTTCACCCCCCAACCAGTAGTGTGCCAGGAGCCACATTTGCAGAGTGGAGGAGAAAGGGAGCATGGCCTCTGAACACCTCTTAGCAATCCCACTGTGTGGGACTTAATGGAGGTAACAGGAGGGGTAGTTGCCCCCCAAGGATGTCCTTAGGGCCAACTACCTCTCCTGTTACCTCCAGTAAGGCCCACACAGCAGCATTGCTGTGACGGTGTCAGAGACCACATCCCCTGTAGTCGTTAGGCCCTCAGGAGGCGATGGAGGCCTTATCCCCCATCCAGCTGTACACCAAGAGGCCCTTTTGCAGAGTGGTGGAGAAAGGGGGCATGGCCTCTGACAACCTCTCAGCAATAGCACTGTGTGGGGCACACTGGATGTAACAGGAGGTCTTGTTGGCCCCTAAGGACTGTCAGCAGCTAAGGGGACTTCATCTTCCAACCAGGAGCGCACAAGGAGGTGCATTTGCAGAGTAGTGGAGAAAGGGGGCGGGGTCTCCTGTGAGTTGCCATTTGTTTTTCTTTTTTTTTATGAAGGGGGGTTGTGTAGCACACCTTCCCTGGACCATTTTGGGCCCCAGGGAATCCATACTCAGGCCTAATCCTTTTTAAAATAATTTTTCTCAAAAAATCCCCAGAGGCACGGCCTTTATTTATTTTTTTAATACTTTTAAGGGAGCAGGACCGAGCGGCCCCCCTCCCGGGCCATTTCTGGCCTCGGCGACCCCATCCCCTGCGGCCAGGCCTTTATATATATTTTTTTTTAAAGGAGAGATGGGCAAACACAGCCCCGGGCCAACTTTAGCACCAGGGACCCCATTCCCCAGGGCCATGCCTCTCGGTGTGGACAGAAGGTGGAGCCTCAAGCCCCCCACAGTCTGTGCCGGCTCTCTACCTCCTGTGGGAGCCACAATTGCTTTTGGACAGAGGGAGCTGCTAAAATACAGCTCCCTCTGTCCAAAAACAATTCTGTTCCACTTCATGCAAACAGGAGCATTTTTGCTCTCACTTGCACGGACCAGAGTTTGCTATGGCTTGGTGGGAACCGTGGCCCCGCCAAGCAATAGCAAACTGCAATATCTCAGGGGTGGGCAACCCGGAACATAGCTGTAGCTGGCCCTGGGGGTAGCAGTCCCCAGGGCCATGTAGAGCTCCTGAAGGGGGGCCACACCTTTATTAAAATTTGCCCCTGGGAGGTGGTAGTCACTGGGGCTGGGGGGGAAGCAATGGACCCCCTTAATTGTTGTATGTGTGCCCCAGGGAGATTGCAGTCCCCAGAGCTGTGGGGGGGCCGGAGCCCCCATACATTATTATTTGATATAGCCCCTGGAGGTGGCTATATCAAATCATTATTTGATATAGCCCCTGGGACCACAACCTCCCTGAGGCTGCAGGGGGGCTGCATGCCACCTGCATTTGTGTGAATTAACCCCGGGGAGGTGGTGGTCCCTGGGGTGAGGGGAAGGTTGTAGGGCCTTCCCGCAATTGTTTTTAAAAATATGTACCTTGGGAAGTGGCGGTCCCCGGGTCCTCCTGTTACCTCCAATAAGTCCCACACAGCAGGATTGCTGAGTTCTAATAGCAGGCCAGCCCCCTTTCTCCACCATTCTGCAAACACACCTCCTGCCGTGCTCTTGGTTGGGGGATGAAGTCCCCTTCACTGCTGGGGGTCCCTAGGAGCCAACTACCCTACCTGTTACCTCCAGAAAGCCCCAAACAGTGGGATTGCTGAGAGGTGGTCAAAGGCCACGCCCCCTTTCACCACCACTCTGCCAACGCACCTCCGAGCATGCTCTTGGTTGGGTGATGAAGTCCCTTGCCTCTTGAGGGTTCCTGGGGCCAACTGGCCCTTCTGTTACCTCTAGTAAGCCTCATTTATTTATTCATTTATTTGTATAGCACAGTTTATAACCCAGGGCATCTAGGCACTTGTCATCCAACATCCTGCCAGCATTGAGATAAAAGAAAGGATAAAGTCTAAGTATAACCGAAATTATGCAGTAAATCGTCAAGTCTTCAAACCTTTCCTAAAAGAAAGCAGGTCAGGCAAATGTTTTAGTTTGTGAGGCAGTTGATTCCATAGTCTGGCTGTGATATTTAGAAACCTTTTGCCACCCCAGTTTGAAAGTCGTGATTTGGGGACCTCCACCAACATGTGTGAAGAGGACCGCAGTTGTCTGGTCGGGGTATACCAGGAGAAACGGTCAATCAGATAAGCAGGGCCCTGATTATGCAGTGCCTTAAAGGCGATGCAGAGGGCCTCCAAATGTATCCGTTTTTCCACTTCAGCCAATGTAGAGCAGTGAGGGCCAGCTTGGCGAAAGAATATTTTGGGATTCCAAAGAGCAAACGGGCGGCAGAGTTCTGTATAACCTATAGTTTAACAAGGAGAGCGTTGTTCATGCCAATCAGAAGGCCACTACAGTAGTCCAGCCTCGACAAGACTAGTGCAGAAACCACAGTTTTCTTAAGGTCTAGCGGTATGAAAGGAAGGTTTTCCTCAGAATGTGTAACAGGTGTATGAAGTGATCGCTTTCATATGATCGGAGAAGGACAAGGTGGTGTCAAAAATGACTCCAAAGTCTTTCGCCTTAGTGGCTGGAATGGAGGGGCCTAATTCCGTGGGCCACCAGTCAGAGGACCAGATGGATGGATCTCTGGCAAAAAGAAGTACCTCGGTCTTCTTAGAGTTCAGCTTAAGGCAGTTCTCTAACATCTATCTACTCACCTGTTGCATACAAGCGTGAAAGTTGTGAGCTGTGTTCCGGGTATTATTTGAAATAGAAACTATAATCTGGGTGTTGTCTGCATACAAAACCATGGCAAATCCGTGAGATTTAATCAGTCTAGTCAGGGGGACCACATATACATTAAAAAGGGTCGGGCTCAGAGCCGAGCCCTGTGGGACTCCACACAGGAGTTTAAAGCTCTGGGACCTAAGGCCGTCCATTTCCACAAATTGTTCCCGGTCCATAATCAAGGATTTGAACAGAGATAGGGCGGCGCCAGATGTGCATATTAGAAGGCTACGATCTACCGTATTAAACACCGCCGAAAGACCCGTAATATCAGTGCCGCCATGCCTCCCTTATCTACAGAGCGCCTGATTTCTTCTGACGCTGTGATCAATGCAAGCTTAGTGCTATGTTCACTTCGGAAACCATACTGTGATGGATCCAAACTATCATTGCTATTGATGAATGTGGTCAGTACTTGGTTCATATATTTTTCCATACGTTTTGCTGGTAGAGGCAGGCGGACGATAGGACGATAGTTACCTGGATCTGTTTTATCCAAGTTAGTTTTTTTTAGAAGTGGTAGAATGGAGGACGTTTTCCACATTTTAGGCAAGATTCCAGTTTTAAAGGCAAGATTAAATATCTCCGTAAGGTGGCAGGCAACTAACTCGGTCGCAGAGTGTATTATCTTAGGAGGGCATGTGTCCAATGGTGGACCAGATTTAGTGGCAGAAAGAAGTTTGGCGACTTGCTCGTACGTTATAGGCGGAAACTCTGTAAAATGCGAAAAGTGGAAAATGCAAGGAATATTGGGGTCATGTAAATCCAATCTTCCTGCATCAGATAGTGTAGACTGAGGGTCTACATGCAGGAGATACTAGAGTCCTTTAAATCCCCTCTACCAACATCAGGGAGTGCTAACTGAGTGATAATATCAACTACAGATCGCGCTGTAAACATATCATAAATAAACAATACCTTACTACAAAAGGTAGAAGCTAAGGTATTACAAAAGGCTTGGTCAGCTACATTGTGTTTAGGTTATTGTACTCGGCTCAGTTTTTGGACCGTAGCGAACAAATCTTTAAAGTTATTTGTCGCTTTTTCAATTTTTTAAGAGAAATATTTGATCTTAGCATTATAGATCGTTCCTTTGCAATGAGTTAACAATTCCTTATATCGTTCTTTTTCCTTTATATCATACTCATGTCTACAGCACCTTTCTTGTCTGCGACATTGCCTCTTAAGAAGTCTAAGTTCTTCTGAGAACCAAGGTTCGGTGGAAACCGTCCTTGTATTTTTCCCTATTTTTTGAGGAATTATTGCTTGAACTGAAGACCCAATCCAGTTGTGATAATCTAAGGATGCGATCTCTGGAGCTTGGGATAGGAGGGGTCTGCTCATGCTTAGGTGAGTGTTAAACTTGGTTTTATCCAGGCGATGCCATTGGTATGGCCTGAGACTTCTAGTAGGAGGAGGCCTGTTGCCGGCTGTAGGAGGCAGAGTGAGAGTTAGCATAACTGCTGCATGGTCAGACCAAAGTAGTTGCAGGATATTTTTAAATTCCAAAAAAGGACAATTTGAAAAAACAGCGTCCAGGAGGTGTACAGCTCTATGGGTGGGGCCTCCCATCATCTGTGCCAGACCTATACTGGTTAATAGGTCCATAAGTGCAATATAATCCTTATTATGCTGGTTATCTAGATGAGAGCTAAGATCCCCAAGAATGGTATAGTCCTGGGAATTAACTTTATATTTGAGTAAACTATGTAAAAATGTAGTCCTCGGTCCAGGGGATCGATAAATCAGCATTCCATTAAAAGAGTATGTGTGATTAATGGCTATCTTAAAGGAGAGCACTTCACAATCAGGACCCGTAGAAATCTCTTTAAAGGATGCTTTCAGGTAGTCCCATTTGACAATAGCTAGCCCACCCCCTTTTTTCCCTCTGTGATCTTTCCTGGTAATAGAGAAACCTGGCGGGATAGCCACCACCAAGTCAGGACCCGAGGTCTCATCTGCCCAGGTTTCCACGACGAACAATATGTCGAAGGCCTGCCCTTCTACAAAGTTCGCAAATTCAAACTTTAAAGCTGGATTGCTGAGAGGTGGTCAGAGGCAACGCCCCTTTTCTCCACCACTCTGCAAACGCGTCACCTGGCGCACTCCTGCTTGGCCTCTTTAGTCCTAAGGCCCTCAGGAGGTAAAGGTGCATTTGCAGAGTGATGGAAAAAAATGTATGGCCCCCAAGCACCTCTCAGCAATCCCACTATGTGGGGCTTACTGGAGGTAACAGGTGGTCTAGTTGGCCCTCAAGGACAATCAAGAGCGGAGGGGACTTCATCCCCCAACCAAGAGCACGCCAGGAGGTGCATTTGCAGAGTGTGTAGAAAGGGAGCAGGGCCTCTGGCGAGTTGCCGGCTTTTGATTTTTTAAATAATTTTAGGAAGGGAGGCTGTTTGGCCCCCTTCCCTTGATGCTTTTGGGCCCCAGGAACTCCATCCCCCGGGACCTGACCCATTTATTTTATTTTCCTGAGGCCGAATTTGGCCCTGGGTGGCGCATCCCCATGGCATGACCATTTCTTTTTTTCATTTTAAAGGGAGAGGGGCCCTGCGGGAGCCAGCAATTCTTTTTTACCTCCCAGGGAGCTGCTGACATGCAGATCCCTGGGGGTAAAAAGCAAAGTGTACTCGCTTTGAACTAGCGAGAGCAAAGTGCTCTCTCTTGTTCAAAGCGAACACACTGCTGTGCTCCTGCCATTCCATAACAAACTGCAATGTCTTGGGGTGGGCACACCGGAACATTGCTGGAGCCAGCCCTGGGAGGGGGTGGCGGTCTCCAGGGCCATTCTGGGCTCCAGGAGAGGGAGTGCGCAGCCCCCCTCACATTTGTAAGTAGCCCCGGGGAGGTGGTGGCCCCCAGGGCTGCGTGGGGGAGAAGAAGCCCCCTCATGCATTTTAATTTCATAAATATAGCCATGAGCTGGTGGCGAACCCTGGGGCAGTTGGGGGCATCGTAGCCCCCCGCATTGAATGAATAAGCCCCGTCGAGCTGGTGGTCCCCAGGGCTGCGGGGCCCACGCAGGCCCCTGCATCACATTTTTTCATTGCCCTCGGGACCTGGCCCACCGGGGAGCTTGAAGGAAACAAAGCACGGGAGTCAGCATTTCGTTTTTAAAAAACATTTCAGCTGGATTCGCGGATCCAATGCGAATCCCAATGAATGCTTTAATAAAATATGCTTTTTTGGCCCTGGGGGTCCCACACGCCTAGGGGGTCAGGGTGTTTCTACCCTGCCCCCTTTTCTTAACTTGTAACTTTTTTTTACCTTTTTCCTTGTGACTCAGTTCAACTGAATCACAAGATGGCTGCCAACACTTCCTGGTTTGAAGTGTTGGCAGCCAATCCGATCTCAAGCTCGAGAATCGGAAGGGTTCATCCATTTTTGTATTTCTGAAAAATGTTTACATTTCTCAGGAACTACTGAACGGATTTACACTATTTTAAAAAAAGAGTGCACTCTGGACCAAGTACTAACTTTCTGCCAAATTTTTTGTAATTCCATTCGGCAGCTCTAGCTGCATCAACCGTTACCTATGGAAATTAACATGGAGAAAAATCGTTTTGGGAGCCACCCTTTTTCTCGACCCTCATTTGATGGATCACCCAGAAATTTTAAAGACAGCAGCTAAAGTGAATAGACCATTAGTTTTGACAATTTCGTTTTTAAAAAACATTTCAGCCGGATTAGCGGATCCAATGCGAATCCCACTGAATGCTTTAATAAAATATGCTTTTTTGGCCCTGGGGGTCCCACACGCCTAGGGGGTCAGGGTGTTTCTACCCTGCCCCCTTTTCTTAACGTGTAACTTTTTTTTACCTTTTTCCTTGTGACTCAGTTCAACTGAATCACAAGATGGCTGCCAACACTTCCTGGTTTGAAGTGTTGGCAGCCAATCCGATCTCAGGCTCGAGAATCGGAAGGGTTCATCCATTTTTGTATTTCTGAAAAATGTTTAAATTTCTCAGGAACTACTGAACGGATTTACACTATTTTAAAAAAAGAGTGCACTCTGGACCAAGTACTAACTTTCTGCCAAATTTGTTGTAATTCCATTCGGCAGCTCTAGCTGCATCAACCGTTACCTATGGAAATTAACATGGAGAAAAATCATTTTGGGAGCCACCCTTTTTCTCGACCCCCATTTGATGGATCACCCAGAAATTTTAAAGACAGCAGCTAAAGTGAATAGGCCATTAGTTTTGACAATTTCGTGAAGATTCGTCAAACGGCACCAAAGATACAAGTAAAAGAAAAAATGCTTTTTGAATAGAAACAAGGTCCTAACTATAACTACCTACTGGCAGATGCCAGTAGATAGTTATAGTTAGAACCTAGTTTCCATAGGAAAAGCATTTTTTGTTTTGCCAATAACTTTGGCGCCATTTGACGAATCTTCACGAAATTTCCAAAACGAATTGTTCACTCAGGTCAGTTCCTGGCTTGAAAGCTTTGGGGTGATTCATCAAGGGAAGCCGAGAAAAAAGGGAGGTCCCAAAACGTGCTTTCTCCATGTTAATTTCCATAGGAAACTTTAGACACAGCTACAGCCTGAACTGCTGAACGGAATTACACCAAATTCGGTACAGAGTTAGCTCTTGGTCGAGAAAGCATGCTGTTTTTTAAATGGTGTAATTCCGTTCAGTAGTTTTTGAGATATTTAAAGATTTACAGATATCGATATTTGAGAATTGTGAGATCTGATTGGATGAGCCCTCCGAGCATGAGCTTGCCTCTGATTTGCTGCCAACACTTCAATCAAAAAACACTACAAGATCTGACCCTTATCGAACAGACCAATTAGTAATTTGAGACCCAAGGGAGCTTATAATGCACTTTAAAACTTCCCTAGCAAGGCCTGCTAGTTGCAAAAGGCCTGCTGTTCCGTGCCGTTCAGTTAAAAAAAACGTCAGTAACCACATCCTGTATAGCCAGTATATAGTGACTTCAAACCCCTCACACAAATGTGTAACACAAATTAAAGACAGAAAATGTGAGAGAAGGATTGAGTGGGATGAGGCATGGTGTTTTTGTAACGCGGGTGCGGTGGAGACTGATATTTACAGTCCGGCAGGCGAAACGTGACCTATTGGCGCGGTATTCGCCATTGACGAGGGTTGCAGGTACGAGGGACGACAGCAGCCACTCGATATGGTGCAGTAAAAATTAACTGGTGAAGACTGGTTCCCCAAAGCCCTGACGAAGTTGCCTAGAGAGTGTTGGCAACAAAACATGTTGACCTTTCGTGGGTGAAAGTGGCCATATACATGCCCGTTTTTTAACCTGAGGACACTCGCAGCACTCAATAAAGTATGTATTGCATGTGAGCAGTACCTAATTTTAATTGTGAGAATAGTTTCTCTTATTCACGGTTGGAGTCCAGTAGGCACTGAGTGAGCTACACAGACTCAGGGGTATATTCACAAGAATGTGTGATAACTACCGCAAGAGTGGCGTAACGCAACTTTCAATATCGCAGCCTATCGTGGAAAAATAACCCCGTGCCAACGTAGAATTCACAACAAGGCAAGGCATGCGATAGTCACCAGAAAACCCGCCAAATCTCCGTGTGAAAATCAACGCCACGCCGCATAAATACTATACGCGAATGCAAAAAAAAATGCAATGAGGCCACAAAAAGTAGCGAAAACCTGCCACAGGCCTGCAAATCCCACGTGTCTGGTGGAACAATGTACCATAAAAACCACAGAAAAAACACACCCAAAACAATCCAAACCGTGTAGCAACATGGATGCACCCTGACACAGTGCAGGGACCAACTCGAACACCACAACCCCCACAGACTACCAGCAAGGAACAACAGGGTCGGGGAAGGCCAAGGAGAAGAGGGAGAGGAAGACGGGGTGCAGACTGCAGGAAAACAAGACCAGCGTCACGGAGGTGACAGAACACTACCTGCAACTGACCCACTAGCAGACCACCTGGATTGCAGTCGGAATGCCGAGGAGGCCAATCCAGGAGGCCAATAGGCGCCGGCATGACGTGACTACCTAAACCAGGCACAAACCCGCTGCCAACAGGAAGGCAGCAATGGCGACTGGAGGTGGCAGTCCAGCGCCACCTGAGGAGCTGAAGGAAACCCAGGCCACAGTCATCAGTGAGGAGACGGTGCAAGGAGTTGGGAGTACGGACACATCTCGAGAGGACCTGACACAACATCAACAGGGAGTGCAACGAACAGGGACTGGGGGGACGGGGGAGTGGGCACAATGGCATACATGCACAACGAGGTGTAGCACACTGCACACCCACAATCACCCAGGTCCATGGGCCCGATCCCCTTGGCATACTGCAGCACACACACATAGCACGAACAGCACACCCACATTGACGACAACGAGGAACAACGCGCTTAGCCGACACTGCAGAACAGAGGACACAACTGGCTCCGCACATGCACAGAAACATGCCTACTACATCTGAGCCGGAAACTGTGAAATGGAAATGTACGTGTATGACATCACATCCATCATGTAGGCCAAATGTACACTGTCCCGCAGAGGAATCCAGCACCCCCCAAACAGTCACAATGTACATTGCCATACAGTCTGCATGCAAACCTGCACAATGCACCAACATACATGTCAATGCAAAGTCAATACGCACCTCCCCTTCACATCACAGAGGGGCACACAACACCTTCAGCAGAGCACAGAATACAACACATCAGTGATGCCACAGAGGACCACCACACCATCGACACCGACCCCCTACAACAGCACATGGATATCCCACGCAACCCCCTACCAGGACCCGGACAGCCAATCTACTCAGAGGAGAACACCGAGCCTACAACAGACCACACAGCAGGAAGCACCCGCAAACACAGCTGGCCCACAACACTTCACCCACCCACACATTGCGCCCCAATGCCAGAAAGGAGGTGGCCCAACAGGTGTGGGTGGGGGCCGAACCCATGGAATGTGAACCAGGACACATACGTAGGTGTCTATCACCCTTCAGGGGCCACCAGCACCCCACTAAAGAGTCCCACACTGCCATAGAGACACATGCAGTTGCACATTCACAGTACAGAATCACGGGAATGGGCCCTCAAATTGCAGTCACACACCCATGTTGGCTCTGCGTACGATGGCTCTGGCCAATCCCCTTACGAATTGAGTGGGTGACGACACAGCTACATGTCCAAGCTCCAACCCGCTGCCTGCGGTGACATGTCTGCATCCGATGTACACAGCACAGCGTAATGTCCTAGCGGCCAGGGCCCTCATGCATACAACAAGACCACAGGGACATACGCAGATATCATGTCGAACTGGCTACGGGCACGTGCACCCGGCCCCTTTATTGGCAGGGCCACATGTACAGTGACGCCTGTGCTGGATGTGTGTGGGGTGAGTGTAAGCCAGTCCGCATGGAATGCTTGGTGCTGGCAACAACTTGAACATTGGACACCAGTGCAACGAAAACAGAAAACACATGCATAACAGAGTCAACTGCACAGCAACATGGTGGGAGCCGGAGTAAGGACAGAGGTCCCCCAATATTCAGTCAGGAGGTTGCGTGAGTTGCAGTGCACTGAGGTAGGGGCACTAGAGATGAGCACGCTCATGTGAAGGAATTGCTAGGATTGTATCCCTTCGGGTTAGTCCTGATGCAGATGCAGTGTGGTGTGTCACACCTGCAACAACTACCCCATCAACGTGCCAGGTCTCCCACACTGCCTGAGGTGACTGTTGCATCCGCAGTCCATAGCGCAATACCCAGTAATGGTTCCGGGTGTGTGGCTCGACTACCACTTCCAGTCTGCATTCCTGCCTTGGGGATGTTGCCTCCTGCCCTCCTATTGTCTTTGCCATCTCCTGTACGCACACTTGACACATCTTCCCCATCATATTCCCAGGTGTTCCACACTGCATGAGGTGACATAGCTGCGCAACATCTCCACAGCACAAAACTCAATCAGTGTTAGACCTGCCACCATTGGCGTGAGTCTCCCTTCCATTTTTTCACTGTGCCGCCTCTGTTTTTCTGGTGATAGATGCTCTGGGTGCTGCACCACTGCCATTCAGTGCCGCAGCGTGGATGTTCCTTGTATAAAGATGACATATGAATTGGTATATCCCTGATTGGCTTATTTGGTCTACCTGTTAGTCCCTAGTAATGTGGCCTGTGTGTGCCCAGGGCTGGTAGACCAAATGCTGCTGGTGGGCCTGCAGTGCTGATTTGCGCCACCCACAGAAGCAGCTTGTAAAGTGTGTCTCAGACCTGCCACTGCAGTGTCTGTGTGCAGTCTAGAACTGCCATCTTGCCTTCCCTTGGCATCATGTAAGTCACCCCTATGGTAGGATGCATTGTATGTGTAAGGTAGGGCATGCTCTGATGTGTGTAGCATGTCCTGGTAGTAAATTTCACCCAATTTCGTTTTTAACTACTGTAAGGCTACCTGTTCTCCATAGGCCAGAATGGGAGGTTTTGGTTATTACATTCTATAGTCCTAACTGACCCATAGAACATGGTAGAAAAACAAATTTAGTATGCCTGAGCTCAGAATATTAAAATACATCTTTTAGTGAAGATTATTTTTATATTCTGTGTTTGAAAATACCACTTTTAGAAAGTAGGTACTTTCTTGCCTAAGCCTTCCAGTGTGCTCTGCTGTTATGTGTATTGACTGTCTGGTTTTGGAGGGACAGGGCAGGCTGAGTCAGACCTAGGTTGAATAGAGAGATCTGCCTTGGAGTGAAGGGAGGGGTAGCTCCTGCACTTGAATATGGCTGTGCCTGGTAAGGTGAATGCTGGCTCCACCTCCCACTGTGCATCTGAGGGCAGACCCCCTCTTTCTGAAAGGAAGGATGCAGCCTGGTAAACAAAGTGCTCCAGGGCTGGGCAGAACTGGTTCTGGCTGGGTTCAGTGACTTGTAGCTTCTGAGAACAAAGACTTTTGGGGTATAAATATCTGTGCTGAAACCCCTACAATTTGTATTGCCCCTGGATCTCAAGACCAATCTCTGTCTGTGGAACTGAAGAAAGCTGCAGGAGAGGACTGTCCTGGTGTTGTGTGCTGTCCCTTGGATTGGCCTGCAGTAGTTTTCATTGGACTGGAAAAAGGAGGGAAAAGGAGCTGTAAGAGAACTTTTTAATCTTGACCCTGCAATCACCCAAGGGCTAGAGAGAGCACTAGCCCCCTGACTGAAGTCTCAGGACCAGTAGACTCCATTTTCATCGCTAAGGCCTGTTAGCGAGGCGCCGCAGCCGAGGAGCGTCAAGAAAATCATCACCTCGCTGCCTGGCCTGATCATCGCCCGCACGTTTGCAGGCCTAAAAAATCATCGCTACAGCCACGGAGCATCAGGAAAATCGTTGCATGGCTGCCGCTGGGGGCTCGCTGGCCTGATCATCGCCCCGCACGTTTGCGGCCCGAAAATCATCGCTACAGCCGCGGAGCGTCAGGAAAATCGTTGCATCGCTGCCGCTGAGGGCTCGCCGGCCTGATTATCGCCCTGCCCGGTTGCGGGCCCCAAAATTGACGCTAACCCCCATTAGCGAGCGGCCGTGACCAGAGCGTGAGGAAAAACATTGCTAACCCCCCAGAGCGACATTTCTTGTGGATTATTTGACATCTCAGAACTGTGAGTAAGAGGGGTCGCAGAGACCATTGTCCTGAACTGACCTTTACCTTCCCCATTGGAACTATTTTTGCAGCATCCAGAGAGAACTATTTTTGTACAGTATTGTGATTTCCTCGTTATTTGGGCTTGTGATAAGCCTCTATAAAGATAACTATTTTCTTTGATACCTACCTGTGTTGTGTCCCTTTGTAGTGTTCCTCACTGTATTTACTGTGTATGATCATCAATGCTTTACACACTGCCACTGAGATTAGCCTAACTGCTCGTGCTACGTTACCACAGGGTGGAGCAGTGGTTGTCAAGGGGGTGCAGCCCTTCACTCTGACTTAGAAAGAAGGGTCCCTGCTTGGACAGTGGCCATCCACTGCCAACCAGAGACCCCCATTTCTAACAATCACTAACGGACAATGGCTTGCGGTGCACTGAGTCACTGACACCTGGAGTGCTGAGCAGGGTATCAGGCCGATGATGGCATCCATGACAGGTCTGAGCAACTCCGTAGGTCTCTCAGGACCACCGTATCAACTCTGGCAGACGGTGTTTGGAGGTGGTCCTTGCGGTGGTGGCATGTGCCTCCTGCGGTGATGCGACGTCCGGGCTGGTCAGGACCCAAATCTATGTGTGGGTCCTGGCGGCCCGCAGTTGAGGCTGGAGGCTGCGGACAGCGCAGGGCCACAAACACATGGCATTGATGACCCCAAGGCCAACGCTTCCGGGGCCATCCAATATATCAGAAGAAGGGATCCTGAACCTGACCAGCACAGAGTTAGTGGCCCTGGATGCACAGCGGCCGGCACAGGCACCCAGCCACAAGACGGTGACTTGCGGTGCAGTCAGATGGGCCATGCTACCTGAGCGGGTCACCATCAATGTCTGAGGTGTATGTTGCAGAGGGTATCGGGGGACAGTTGAAGGTATCCCCCAGGGCATGACGCCGAAAGGTTTGATTTTATCCGGAAGCAGCAAATGGAGGAGTGGAATGCGACAGCCTCGTTGCCACCACCAATTCGGTATCAGCTACATGAGGATGAAAACTGCCCCCTAGTCCATAGACTCAGACACCACCAAAGTTCGACCAGAGAGTGTCCATGATTGTCGGGGAACAGACTTAGTGGCAACGGGGCTGAGAAGGGGTGCTGTCTGCGATGATGCCGGTACGCTGATATGAACTCAGCCATTGCAAAATGAAGAGTCTGTGACCTACTGGACCTCAGTGTAGGCTGGAGGCAGCGGTCAGCAGTGGCCCACAGCCACGTGTCGTTGGCTGGTGAGGCACAGAGTTAGTGACACAAGGGTAGTGTTCGATCACCTCCGTAACGATGATCTTGTTCCCTCCGGACTGCAACGCATCATCCTCTTACGCCTCTCTGTGCGTGCGATGACATGTATTCTGCCTTTTGAATAACCGATGTTCAGTTCCAAATCTGTGACCCACTCGTGCGCAGCGTAGGCCGAGTGCAGTAGTCCGCGTATGCCCACAGACACGCGTGGTTGTGATGCCATGCACAGACTTGTTGGCACCACATCGAAGGGGGTATGGTGACTTGTCCTAAGCCTTATATGGTGTTCACTGCCATGGTGTAATCAAGACTCAGTTTCAAATGTGTGACCTACCTGACAGTGGTGTAGGCCTAAAGCAGCAGTCAGCATGGCCCATTCACCGAGTGTCGCCGGCATAGGTTGGATGGACCCACCGGCCTGCGTAGTTCAGGTTCAGCGGCACCATGTGTTGGGACACCTCTGTGTATGTGACCCGGGTTTTGTCCAGACTGAGCCGCATCTTCCTCTTACTCCTCTCCGTGCGACCACTGGTGTGGACTCTGCCATTCGTGATTTGCGCCTAGGTGCTGAATGTGGGACTTACTGGTCTGCAGGGTAGTCCTGGTCCCTAATCCACGTATCGCTGGCTGGCGTTGGACAGGGTTAGTGGCACCAGGTGTTGCCGGCTGGCGTTGAACAGGGTTAGTGGCACCAGGTGTCGCCAGCTGACATTGAACAGGGTTAGTGGTACCAGTGTCGCCGGCTGGCATTAAACTGGGCTAGTGGCACCACGTTTCGCAGGCTGGAATTGAACAGGGTTAGTGACACCATGTGTCGCAAGAAGCCCATATGGAACTATGCCTCACTGATCGAAGGGAGTCTGGTGCTGTTGCTGGTGGCCCGGATTTGGGGTCACTGCCATTCATGACTCAGGACACAGTTTCAAATATGGGACCTACTGGGCCGAGGAGTAGGCCTGAGGCGGCAGTAGAGTACGTCAACGAAAAAGGACTAAAGCGGGACCATGTCGTGGAGGCCGTAATAGTCTGAGGAGGCCGCTATGGTCATGGGACTCGGGCCTGGAGCTTTCCCTGGAACGTGGTTGGCCCTCCTTGACACACGCCAGTGTTGGCAGGTGATCAGTGAGGCCTGGCTGCGCAGGGGCGGGCCTGACGGGTTCGTGGTCCGGCAGGCGCACAGGATCGCAGGCAACTCTGCTCTAGAGGACAGCGTCGGCCTCGTCGCGGGGTGAGAGGTGCCGTCCTGGCAGAGACGTTGGGCTTTCCGGAAGAGGACCACACCCAGGGCTACGTGCTTCTTATTCACATTGCTAAGCTGGCGTGGCGTACGCCGGGCCATCCTACTCCGATCACGTTTGGGGGGGGCGTAACAGGCAAGATTTCCACGAGGTCCCCCACTGGCTGTGATGACATGGTTGCGTCCACTGTTCACTACACTCCATACACCAGAGGTGTACGTTGCCATGGATATGGGTGTGTGCTGCATACTGCGGTCTGTCCAGCACATCTCCGCCACTCGTGGCATTGTGTACTTTCCCAATCATGGTACTTCTGCATCCTTCACACATGCCTGTTTGCCACCTCTCCCCACATTCAGCTGTTGTGTGGCTGAGGTGCCATGCAGTTGATGGCTCATGTTCACGGCTTGGCCAGGTAACCATGTTGAGTTGTTCTGTTGTGTCTGGTGGGTGGGCATGTTGTTGTGCATGTTGGTTGTGATTTTGTTACGTGTGCATTGCCAGAGTTGTGATTTGCATGGTTGTGGAGTTGAGGTGAGTGGGGTGTTCAAATGGAACTTGCCAAGGGGCTGTGCATTTCCCTTGTTGCCATCCTGGGTACGCTGGTTGGTGATGGACAGTCAGAGGATGAAGGTATCATGCACACTGGCCGCGTATTTGAAGGCGACATTGTTGGAGGTTCGATGGTGTTCTGTTGTTGCCTGCATATTGGGGTGGGGCGTGTGCTTTCTGTTGCGGTGATTGTGTGCTGTGTCACCAGGGGGCACAGGTGGGACTTGTGTGCTGTGGATTGCCCCCAACACGTGCGTGCATCCTGCTATGGCATATGATCCTTGCTTGGTCTCCAGCGTGACCTGCACATTGTGTTGGACGTATGGGGACTGAGGTACCAGGGTGATGGTGATGTCCAGGACAGGTGTGAGGGACTTGGATGTGGCTGGCAGTGAGACTCCTCTGACTCTGGCCGGTGTTGGTTGGGGGGTGTCCGGGGCCAACAGGTGCAGCCAAGCCAGCAGCCTGGTGTGGGGTGGGATGTTGGTTATCCTCTGTGTTGGTGCCGTAGGCCTGTTGGGCGATGATGGTCAGGATGCGTGGGATGGTTGTCCCTTTCAGCCTGTGGTGGGTGGTGACATTGTCAGGGGTTGGGTCTGTGAGACTGGTACGCTTCCTAGGGGTCCGCTGTCTTTGTGTGCACTGTATCTGGGGTGATCCGGGGTGGTCCGGGGTGGGGTGTTCTGGGTGTGGGTTGTGGTCCTGGGGTGGTGTGGGTGGGTGTTGTGGCCCTCTTGGGTGTCCCGGCTGCATGATGGGTGGCTCCATGGCATCTGTTGCCCTTCCGATGTGGCCCTGGGCTGGTCTCCATTTTGTGGAGCAGGCTGCTGTCCTACTTTACACCAGGTCAGAGCAGGTGTAAATTTCCTGGTGCTAACACACCTTATCTCCTGTTTGGTGTTTTTATCTCAGTTCTGTCTGGTCGTTGAGAATGTTGTGGATATGGGTGGGCGGAATTTGCGTAGTCGCGCTGCGCAAAGCTCCGTGAAACGGTAAAAAACCTCCGTGAACACGCAGAAATTCCGCGAACACGCGGAATTGCTTGTTCGCGATGCTTTTTTCTTGTTCGCGATCGCTGTTTGCGTGCTAGGGGGGAAATATCTCACAAACATGCATTTTGAGAACACAAACAAGCAAAAAATTCTGCGAAGCCGCGGAACGTAGAATTTTGGGCAATTCCGCGTTCACCGTGGAACGTGAAATTACCCAAATTCCGCAAATTCCGGGAGAGGAACGGAATTTACCACCCAGGCCTAGTTGTGGAGTGGTGTTGTCGCGGCTTTTGGCACGGAAACGCCCCCTCTGCATCTTATAAGCGATAGTTGTGGTGGGCCTCTGTGGCGATGTTTTTTGCGTCTGCTATCACGGGTAAACTGGTGCTGTGGGCTGTTTACACAGGCTTGTGAATGGGGAGGTATTTTTATCACGACTTTGGCTGCGATAAAGTGACGTTTGTTCGGTGATAGTTTCTTGTGAATACGCCCCTCAGTGTTGTTTGGCACACAGTTTTTTCAATTTATTCTCTGTTCAATTTCTCGCCTCTGAGGAAGTACAAGCACACACTTTCTTTTCCTTTCTGACCATGTAAGCAACCGATGATGATGACGTGGGCATACTGGCGAGTACCATCCAGCAGCTCCCTGGGTTTGCGTACGTGAGGTGCTTACTGGTCTTCTCTCACATTTTCTGTCTTTAATTTGTATTACAAATTTGTGTGAGGGGTTTGAAGTCACTATATACTGTGTATACAGGCTGTGGTTACTGACGTTCGTTTAAACTGAACAGCATGGACCAGCAGGCCTTTTGCAACTAGATGGCCTTGCTAGGGAAGTTTTAAAGTGCAGTATAAGCTCCCTTGGGTCTCAAATTACTAATTGGTCTGTTCGATAGGGGTCAGATCTTGTAGTGATTTTTGATTGTTTGAGTGGGGGGCGATCTGACTCCTTATTCCCCCTATTGCTCCTTTTGTGTTTGTGTCAACACTTCAAACCAGGAAGTGTTGGCAGCCATCTTGTGCTTCTCACCAAGGGAGAAGGAAAAAGGTAATAGAAACATACAAAAACAAGAAAAGGGGCCAGGGTAATAACACACTGACTCCCCAGGCCTGCTCAGAGGGTCCCCTAGGCCCCAAAATTTTTTTTTTATTTTTAAATTATTGCTGGGTCGCCGCAGGTGCAACCCTGTCAAAAATTTTAAAAAAACAAAGTGCTGTCTCCCGCGCTTCGTTTTTTAAAGCCCCCAGGTGGGCACAGCTCCCGCCCTGTCATTGCAAACCCTGGTTTGCTTCATTGAAGCGAGAGCAGGAAAACCTGCTCTTGCTTCAGTGAAACAAAGCAGGATTGCTTTTGAGGAAGGGGAGCTGCATTGTCAGTAGCTCCCCTTGCTTAAAAGCAATGCTGGCTCCTGCAGGAGGCGGGGGAAGCGGCAGAACCATGGGGGAATTGGGCTTCCCCCCACGGTTCCCAACGGTGAGGCCAGGCCTGGGAGGATGGGGTCCCCAGGGCCAGAAGTGGCCTGGGAGGGGCGCCACGTGGCCCCCCTCCCCAATAATAAAAAAAAAATATGGTAAGGCCAGCCCCAGGGGATGGGGTCCCTGGGGCCATAATTGGCCTTAGGAGGGGGGCCACGCGGCCCCTTCCAAATATAAATTAATATTTTTTTTAATTCAGGCCATGCCCAGGGGATGGAGTCTCCAGGGCCTAAATTGGCCTTGGAAGTGGGGCCATGCGGCCCCCTTCCCATTTTGTTTAATCTTTAAATTTTGATAAAAAGGGGCAGGCCCTGGGGGAAGGGGTCCCCAGGGACCCACAAATGATAAAAGAAGTGGGGCCACAAAACCCCCCTTCTAAAAACAAAATATTTTTAAAAAGTCGGCATCTCACCGGAGGCCCCGCCCCCTCCCTGCACCACTCTGCAAACGCGCGTCGTAAGTTGGGGAATTAATTCCCCTTGAATTCTGAGGGTCCCTGGGGCAAACTAGCGCCCCAGCTACCTCCAAAAAGCGCCACAGAGCTGGATTGCAGAGAGGTGGTCCCAGGCCATGCCCCTTTTTACACCAGTCTGCAAATGCGCCTCTTGGTGCACTGCTGGTGGGGCGATGAGGTCCTCTTGTGTCCTGAGGACATCAGGACACAAGTGGACTTCATCCTCCGAGCAGCAATGCGCCAGGAAGGGAGACGCGACCGCGCAGCCTCGAAATTGAAAGTGATCGCGATCACAGGCTGTAAGGGTGCCCGCGAGCAATGCACTTAATAAGCCATGACGAGACAGGAAAGCCAGATGGCGCCTGTTCTCGTAACTGTGCACGTAACTGCACGCTCTAGGCCACACAAGAAGCTGTGGTCAGCTTTTTGAAGCCCACTCACTAAAAGTCTCGCTTGAGCAGTGCATGCGCTGGCTCAGACGTGACCTAAAAACCATAGATACACCAATGGCAGTAAGTAAATACCCACTCAGTGACTGATACGTCTACACACAAATTCACCCACTAACCCATACAGTCACTCATACACGCAGTCATTCATCAATACAGCCACAGATATATCCACTCATACACCCATATAGACTCTTACACACTGCCACTCACCCAAAGAGTTACTCAAAAACCCGGTCAGTCACCCAAAGAATTAATTACATGGCCATTTACTCACCTATACAGTTATACACACACCACGTCACTTATTTATACAGACAGGTACTGTCTTCAACAATTATTGACATAAGCACACACTTCTCCATGCAGCCACTGTTACATATACTCACTTATATACTCCAACACTCACAAATACTGAATTTCACATATGTAGTTACTTGCAAATTTACCACTAACACGTCCATTCACTCACCAACACAGCTCTACGTACACTCACTCACCGATACACCACTGAACACACACACTCATAAACGCATACACCCAGTGAACCACCCCCTCACACATCCATGCAGGGAGTTGCCCTCCCACCCACACACGCACTTAGGCCCCCATACAGGATCGCAGACAACCAATCATTCTTCAATATACCTTGGCATATATAGATATAATGTTCTTGAAATTTTGAGAAACACTCAGTCACTGGGTGATCTCAATTGTGATGTCATTTTAGATGTCATCAGGGATGTCATCAGTGATATCACTGAGCATGTCATGAGTGATGTAACATGTGACGTCATCAGCAGTGCATTGCGGGGGCGTGAGTTATAGTTAGCTCTACTAACTATAACAGCCGAACTTCTCTGGTTTTGTACGAATGAAATGTCCAACTAACTATAACGTCCGTGAAACCTATGATTTTTTTTCAGTGACTATATATATATATGTATATATATTCACTGAAAAAACCAAAGGTTTCAGGTGCGTTATAGTTAGGAATTGGTTATAGTTAGTTCAGTGATGTCATTTGAGATGTCATCAGTGATGTCATCAGTGATGTCACTGACCATGTCATGAGTGATGTAATATGTGACGTCATCAGCAGTGCATTGCGGGGGCGCGAGTTATAACAGGGGAATTTCTAGGGTTTTGTACGAGGGAAATGTCCAGCTAACTATAACGCCCCTGAAACCTATGGCTTTTTCAGTGAATTTCTAAGGTTTTTTGAATGCCAATTCCTAACTATAACGCACCTGAAGCCTTTGGTTTTTTCAGTGAATTTCAATGGTTTTTTAAATGCTAATTCCTAACTATAACGTGCATGAAACCTATGGTTTTTTCAGTGAATTTCAAAGGTTTTTTAAATGCTAATTCCTTTCTATAACTTATCTCTAAAGATATAGGGCCTCATGTACGTAGCCGAATACCGGTCGGTAACGGCCGATTTTCGGTAATTATACCGTTACCGACCGGTATTTAGGCTTGTGACATGTAGGGGGCTCATTTCTGTATTCGGTAATTTACCGAATCGGTAAAATTACCGAATCGGTAATTTTACCGATTCGGTAAATTCCGAATACAGAAATGAGATGTAGGGGGAGTGTGTGGGTGTTGTTTGGAGTCGGTATTTACCACCAACTAATAGTTGGTGGTAAATAAAGTATGGATGTGGAAACGCATTTTATAGCGCTTAGAAGTGTGCAATGTGGCAGACATACATGCCCTTAGGGCATGTATGTGTGCCACATGTGCACACATGGCCGAATCAGGGGTGCAACAGGGTGTCAATGTGACACCCTGCCACCCTTGCATGCGCTCCCCCATTACCGAATCGGTATTTACCAATTCGGTAATGAGGCATACCTTCCCATCAATGGGAAGGTATGCCTCATTACCGAATCGGTAAATACCGATTCGGTAATTACCGATGATGATGACGTGGGCATACTGGCGAGTACCATCCAGCAGCTCCCTGGGTTTGCATACGTGAGGTGCTTACTGGTCTTCTCTCACATTTTCTGTCTTTAATTTGTATTACAAATTTGTGTGAGGGGTTTGAAGTCACTATATACTGTGTATACAGGCTGTGGTTACTGACGTTCGTTTAAACTGAACAGCATGGACCAGCAGGCCTTTTGCAACTAGATGGCCTTGCTAGGGAAGTTTTAAAGTGCAGTATAAGCTCCCTTGGGTCTCAAATTACTAATTGGTCTGTTCGATAGGGGTCAGATCTTGTAGTGATTTTTGATTGTTTGAGTGGGGGGCGATCTGACTCCTTATTCCCCCTATTGCTCCTTTTGTGTTTGTGTCAACACTTCAAACCAGGAAGTGTTGGCAGCCATCTTGTGCTTCTCACCAAGGGAGAAGGAAAAAGGTAATAGAAACATACAAAAACAAGAAAAGGGGCCAGGGTAATAACACACTGACTCCCCAGGCCTGCTCAGAGGGTCCCCTAGGCCCAAAAAACATATTTTTTTATTTTTAAATTATTGCTGGGTCGCCGCAGGTGCAACCCTGTCAAAAATTTTAAAAAAACAAAGTGCTGTCTCCCGCGCTTCGTTTTTTAAAGCCCCCAGGTGGGCACAGCTCCCGCCCTGTCATTGCAAACCCTGGTTTGCTTCATTGAAGCGAGAGCAGGAAAACCTGCTCTTGCTTCAGTGAAACAAAGCAGGATTGCTTTTGAGGAAGGGGAGCTGCATTGTCAATAGCTCCCCTTGCTTAAAAGCAATGCTGGCTCCTGCAGGAGGCGGGGGAAGCGGCAGAACCATGGGAGAATTGGGCTTCCCCCCACGGTTCCCAACGGTGAGGCCAGGCCTGGGAGGATGGGGTCCCCAGGGCCAGAAGTGGCCTGGGAGGGGCGCCACGTGGCCCCCCTCCCCAATAATAAAAAAAAAATATGGTAAGGCCGGCCCCAGGGGATGGGGTCCCTGGGGCCATAATTGGCCTTAGGAGGGGGGACACGCGGCCCCTTCCAAATATAAATTAATATTTTTTTTAATTCAGGCCATGCCCAGGGGATGGAGTCTCCAGGGCCTAAATTGGCCTTGGAAGTGGGGCCATGCGGCCCCCTTCCCATTTTGTTTAATCTTTAAATTTTGATAAAAAGGGGCAGGCCCTGGGGGAAGGGGTCCCCAGGGACCCACAAATGATAAAAGAAGTGGGGCCACAAAACCCCCCTTCTAAAAACAAAATATTTTTAAAAAGTCAGCATCTCACCGGAGGCCCCGCCCCCTCCCTGCACCACTCTGTAAACGCGCGTCGTAAGTTGGGGAATTAATTCCCCTCGAATTCTGAGGGTCCCTGGGGCAAACTAGCGCCCCAGCTACCTCCAAAAAGCGCCACAGAGCTGGATTGCAGAGAGGTGGTCCCAGGCCATGCCCCTTTTTACACCAGTCTGCAAATGCGCCTCTTGGTGCCCTGCTGGTGGGGCGATGAGGTCCTCTTGTGTCCTGAGGACCTCAGGACACAAGTGGACTTCATCCTCCGAGCAGCAATGCGCCAGGAGCCGTGAAGGGAGACGCGACCGCGCAGCCTCGAAATTGAAAGTGATCGCGATCACAGGCTGTAAGGGTGCCCGCGAGCGATGCACTTAATAAGCCATGACGAGACAGGAAAGCCAGATGGCGCCTGTTCTCGTAACTGTGCACGTAACTGCACGCTCTAGGCCACACAAGAAGCTGTGGTCAGCTTTTTGAAGCCCACTCACTAAAAGTCTCGCTTGAGCAGTGCATGCGCTGGCTCAGGCGTGACCTAAAAACCATAGATACACCAATGGCAGTAAGTAAATACCCACTCAGTGACTGATACGTCTACACACACATTCACCCACTAACCCATACAGTCACTCATACACGCAGTCATTCATCAATACAGCCACAGATATATCCACTCATACACCCATATAGACACTTACACACTGCCACTCACCCAAAGAGTTACTCAAAAACCCGGTCAGTCACCCAAAGAATTAATTACATGGCCATTTACTCACCTATACAGTTATACACACACCACGTCACTTATTTATACAGACAGGTACTGTCTTCAACAATTATTGACATAAGCACATACTTCTCCATGCAGCCACTGTTACATATACTCACTTATATACTCCAACACTTACAAATACTGAATTTCACATATGTAGTTACTTGCACATTTACCACTAACACGTCCATTCACTCACCAACACAGCTCTACGTACACTCACTCACCGATACACCACTGAACACACACACTCATAAACGCATACACCCAGTGAACCACCCCCTCACACATCCATGCAGGGAGTTGCCCTCCCACCCACACACGCACTTAGGCCCCCATACAGGATCGCAGACAACCAATCATTCTTCAATATTCCTTGGCATATATAGATATAATGTTCTTGAAATTTTGAGAAACACTCAGTCACTGGGTGATCTCAATTGTGATGTCATTTTAGATGTCATCAGGGATGTCATCAGTGATATCACTGAGCATGTCATGAGTGATGTAACATGTGACGTCATCAGCAGTGCATTGCGGGGGCGTGAGTTATAGTTAGCTCTACTAACTATAACAGCCGAACTTCTCTGGTTTTGTACGAATGAAATGTCCAACTAACTATAACGTCCGTGAAACCTATGATTTTTTTTCAGTGACTATATATATATATGTATATATATTCACTGAAAAAACCAAAGGTTTCAGGTGCGTTATAGTTAGGAATTGGTTATAGTTAGTTCAGTGATGTCATTTGAGATGTCATCAGTGATGTCATCAGTGATGTCACTGACCATGTCATGAGTGATGTAATATGTGACGTCATCAGCAGTGCATTGCGGGGGCGCGAGTTATAGTTAGCTGAACTAACTATAACGGGGGAATTTCTAGGGTTTTGTACGAGGGAAATGTCCAGCTAACTATAACGCCCCTGAAACCTATGGCTTTTTCAGTGAATTTCTAAGGTTTTTTGAATGCCAATTCCTAACTATAACGCACCTGAAGCCTTTGGTTTTTTCAGTGAATTTCAAAGGTTTTTTAAATGCTAATTCCTAACTATAACGTGCATGAAACCTATGGTTTTTTCAGTGAATTTCAAAGGTTTTTTAAATGCTAATTCCTTTCTATAACTTATCTCTAAAGATATAGGGCCTCATGTACGTAGCCGAATACCGGTCGGTAACGGCCGATTTTCGGTAATTATACCGTTACCGACCGGTATTTAGGCTTGTGACATGTAGGGGGCTCATTTCTGTATTCGGTAATTTACCGAATCGGTAAAATTACCGAATCGGTAATTTTACCGATTCGGTAAATTCCGAATACAGAAATGAGATGTAGGGGGAGTGTGTGGGTGTTGTTTGGAGTCGGTATTTACCACCAACTAATAGTTGGTGGTAAATAAAGTATGGATGTGGAAACGCATTTTATAGCGCTTAGAAGTGTGCAATGTGGCAGACATACATGCCCTTAGGGCATGTATGTGTGCCACATGTGCACACATGGCCGAATCAGGGGTGCAACAGGGTGTCAATGTGACACCCTGCCACCCTTGCATGTGCTCCCCCATTACCGAATCGGTATTTACCGATTCGGTAATGAGGCATACCTTCCCATCAATGGGAAGGTGTGCCTCATTACCGAATCGGTAAATACCGATTCGGTAACATTTACCGAATTTTTACCTACATACACTTTACCGATTCTTAAATACCGAATCGGTATGATTCGGTATTTTAGAATCGGTAAAGTGTATGCCACCTACATGAGGCCCATAATGTTTAATGATTTTCATTGGATTTCTATATTTTTCAATTTCAGTGTGTCAATTTCATTTATTATGTTTTTTGAAATTCTTTTTAAACACTATTTTTTTAACCTATTTTTTCATTTAAATCTTTTCAAAATTAAAAAATATTATTTGTTTTTATTGGGTTTTTCAAACATATTTTTTTATATTTTTAAAAATATTTTTTTAACTATATGTTCAAAACTTTATTTTATATATTTTTTTCCCAGGTTTTTTGGATCCGCGCACCCTATGCGCACCGTTCTCGATCCCTACGCGATAGCATCCATGCATGGTATGCGTTGGGTACTGCGCTTTCATATGCAAGAGATGTATAGGAGAGATGGAGTATACTTTACTGATGAAGGAAACAGAGTCTTCCTCAACAACTTTAGACTCTGTATAGGTACTTACTTATAAGTACCAAAAACTCTCAATGAACACAACGGCTCTTTTTAGAGCCACTCAAGAACAAAACACTTAAGCTTGATGTTTATCTCCCAAAAATGTCAATTTTTTTTCCCTTGGATCCGCGCACCCAACGCGATAGGAACTGCTCACCCAACGCAAGAGAATCTGTGCACCCAACACGATAGGATGCGCGCACCCTGCACGTATTTTGCCGTTTAAAAAAAAAAAATGGGGCCCCAGGGGGTCCTTCTGGGACCCCTAAGCAGATCTAGAGGGTCACTCTGCCCCCTTTATATGTTTTAGACACTTATTCCCCTTGCTTCTTCAGCCTCGCTTCTACCGAGGCAGAAAATGGCCGCCAACAGTTCCTGGTTTCAAATGTAGACAGACACTTGACAGCCAATTAGCATTCAGCGCGTGATCATCAGGGTGCGCGTTCGGTTCAGGGAGGGTGCGCTTACGGTGCGGGTAGGGTGCGCGGATCCTCCCCGGCCATAGATATCACTAACTTTTTTACCCTAATTTTCTCAGGAACTACTGAACAGATTTACACCATTTATGCAAAAGGCACGAGTCTGAACTGAGGACTACCTCTTTGCCAAATTTGGTATAATTCCGTTCAGCAGTTCGGGCTGTAGCTGCGACAACAGATCCTATGGGAAATTGCATGGGGAAAATGCGTTATGGGGCCCCCTTTTTTCTCGGCCCCCGCTTGACAAATCACCACGAAACTTTCAGGATAGAAGCGGAGAGGAGCTGGCCAAAAGTTTGGAAATTTTCACGAAGATTCATCAATCGGCACCAAACTTATTGAGAATAGAATGTTGCGGATTTCCTATGGAACATAGGTCCTACTTATAACTATCTACTGGCGACCGCCAGTAGATAATATATATATATATATATATATATATATATATATATATATATATATATATATATATATATATATATATATATATATACATGTTATAGTTAGCTGGACATTTCACTCGTACAAAACCAATGAAATTCCCCCGTTATAGTTAGTTCAGCTAACTATAACTCGCGCGCCCGCAATGCACTGCTGATGACGTCACATATTACATCACTCATGACATGGTCAGTGACATCACTCATGACATCACTGATGACATCTCAAATGACATGACTGATGACATCATCCAGTGAATGTGTGTTTTTCTGAAAATTACATATGTTTTATATATGTATATCTCAAGGTCGATGGAAGAATAAATGGCTATATAAGTGTCTAAATGGATGATTTGTTTTTTTAAAATTGATTGTATATCTGACTGATTAAGTGTATCTTAGTGAATACATGGCTTAGTGAGTAATGTTTAAATATGTAAATATCTGTATCAGTCTCTCACTTTGTGTATAAGTGGCTGCATGGGTTGGTGAGTAGCTACATGAGTGTCTATATAGGTTACGAGTTGTTTTTTTGAGTATCAGTACGAGTGTCTGAGTGTCTGTATGGTTCGGTGGGGGGTATTACGTAGTGCATAGGTGCATGAATGAGTGACTCACTGTTTGTATGTGTTGAAGACAGCATGTGTGCAGGACTGTATGGGTGGATGAGTGTGTGCATGGGTGTGTTAGTGAGTGAATGACTGTATCAATAGTGTCTTTAAGAGTAACTACATATGTTTTAAACTAGTATATGTGACTATTGGTGTATATAAGTGAGTATATGTGAGAGTGAGAGATTGAAAGAGTTCCTGTATGAATAAGTATGTGTTTCTATAATTGATTGTTTAAAAGACTAAGTATGTGTAAGTTTCTGTAAAAGTAAGTGTGGTGGTGTGTGTATAACTGTATATGCAAGTAAATGGATGTTTGATTCTTTATTAGCATGAGTGACTATGTGTGTGAGTAACTCAATGGATGAGTGGCATTGTGTAACAGGATGTATAGGTGTATGAGTACATATGATGAGTGAGTACATGTATGAGTGACTCTATAGGACTGTTGGTGAATGAGTGGATGTGGATCTTAGAATAATGAATAGGTTGTTGTAACTGATATTAGTATGTTCATTGTTTTGAAAATTTTAGTTTCTATTTTTGAATGTGTGTATCAAAGGTTATATTAGGGGGAGAGGAGGTCTGCCACTCTATCACAAGGATGATGTCATCAGTGATGTCATTTGAGATGTCATCAGTGATGTCATGAGTGATGTTACTGACCATGTCATGAGTGATGTAATATGTGACATCATCAGCAGTGCATTGCGGGCGCGCGAGTTATAGTTAGCTGAACTAACTATAACGGGGGAATTTCATTGGTTTTGTATGAGTGAAATGTCCAGCTAATTATAACATGTGTGAAACCTATGGTTTTTTCAGTGAATTTGCAAGGTTTTTTAAATGCTAAGTTATGTATTTTTTATTTATATTTTTATAATATTTGTTTTTTAAAAAATTTCCTATGTATTCATTTATATATTATCTTTATCCTTTAATTTTGTTTGGCTCATTTTTTGAAAAATTAGCAATTAGGATAAAGTTGAACAGCATAGTTAATATTTTCTATTAGGTTATGTCCTTTTTTTTTTTCATATTAATTCTTAGGGTGGGCGCTCAGAGCGCGCACCTAGTTCGTTTGCGTAAGTTTTTTAAGAATTCCTTTTTACGTTAGTTACGTACGCATACATACGTTTTCTTACGTGCTCGGAGCGCGCACCCAGTACGCATGCGTACGTACACGTACGTACGCATGCGACCATGCGCATGCGTGCGTACGTATGCGTACGTACGCATGCGTGCGTGCGTCATACGTGCTCCACACGGTACACTTCCGTATACGCGTAGAGTACGCACGCTGTCGTTCGCGTATACGCGTGTGCTACGTATGCGTGTTATGTATGCGCATACCATGTATGCGCATGCGCTCGTACGCGTTTGCGCATGCGTAATTGCCGGGTGCGCGCTCTGAGCTTGCTCCGTGCGCGCACCTCTTTGTTCATAATAAAACAACACTTCTAATTGGTTT
Organism: Triturus cristatus; assembly: GCF_964204655.1. Taxonomy (NCBI): domain Eukaryota; kingdom Metazoa; phylum Chordata; class Amphibia; order Caudata; family Salamandridae; genus Triturus; species Triturus cristatus. Next base: position 459,306,536 of record NC_140580.1, on the reverse strand, counting down.
TCATTACTTTCAGTTTCTGATTGTTTCAACACCATACCCAATCCCCTCATTGCAAGTCATGTGATCCACAATAATGACTTTTGATTTTTTGAATTTTTTTTTTTTGGGGTGCGCGCACGCTGGGCGCACCCAAGGAGGTTTTTTAAAATGAATATATTTTTTTTAATTTTAATGAACAAAGAGAGGTGAAGAAAAGGAATCATGAAAAGGAAGGATTAAGAAATACAAATATTTTTTACTTATCTTATTTTAAAAAAAACTTATTTTGATAAAAAACAGTTTTAATAATTTGCAAGGAAACAGAATTTCATTTTTTAATTTTTCTTTCAAGTTCTGAAAAAAAAGAAAAAAATATTAATATTCAATCATACATTTTATAAAGCAGTACACGTTTTTACATATTTTACAAAGCAATTTTTTGCCCTTTTTTTGCTGTTTTCAGAATTTTTGAATTTTCACTTAAAATAGTGAAAACAATTTTATTCATCATTTAACAGCGGGCAAAAAAAAAACAATCAGAAAGATTGTTTAAAAAAGCCCCAAAACTATCCACACTAAAATATACCTTGTTACAAATATTACATATATATTACAAATACCTTTCTAGATGAATACATTTTTTTTAGATATTCCGTCTTTAAACCTTGTTGCAAAAGCACATATGCCAAAATAATATCTATCAAAGAAGTCCACAATTGTTTTTATTACTTTTCCTTTAGGCCAAATAGTAATTTCAAAATCCTTTTATTACTTTTCCTTTAGTCCAAATAGTAATTTCAAAATCCTTTTTAAGTGATATCTTCAATTATAATCCTTTAAAATTACAAAAAATGCTTTCTTCAGATGCAGTTTTTATTTTTAAAAATTTAGGTTTCAGAAAAATTAAGTAAGAATTGGGTAAATCATAAGGCAAACGTTGCTTGAAAATCAATTGGGAATCATTACACAATGTCCAGCCTTTTTCACATTTAAGAAAAACTGTGTAATGTCCCGAAGTTACAGTAGGTCCTTCATGAAAAATTATTGCAACTGTAACAAAAGTTTTTCCAGAAATTGATAATTGTTGTCCTATAAACTTCTTCATTAAAGTATCCAATTTAGAATCATCAGCTCTACAACGTTGCATCATTAAAATAACATACTGACCGTATTTCTGTAAAAATAACGTGGAAAACATGTCAGATTTACATTCAGAACATTCCATGTTATGATTGGCATCTTTAACTAATTTACTAAAAGTCACTGATTTACTTTGTGGTAGTGGTAAATATATGAACCTTTCAGAATCAACATTACTACTGCATGTGTTCATACAGTTTTCACAGCAATGTTCCTATTTATAAGAGACACCAAATACGTTTTCTACTTCTACTCCTTCATCTTCAAGTACCATCAGCATATATATTAAGAATTCCTGTGCATCTTCCTAAACATTTTGACTACACTGTGTACTTCCTGAACATACATCTAAAAGATTTCTAACATAAGAAGCACTTTCTATTTTAGTTTTATCATTACTCAGCTTCTCATAGAGGACACTCAGCAAAGAACAGAATCTTTTTTCATGATTTAGTATTATCTGCTCTTGCAAAAAATCAAGATAAAATACAACATTCAGCACTACATTTGCGTAGCAGTTGACACCAGAGCTATTTTCAAAATGACAACCAACAACCTCTTCCACACTGTCCTTTTTCTTTTTGCTTGCAGTCTCATCACTCTCCTTTTGTTTTCTCTTCTGTACATCCTCATTACAGATATTCTCAAATCTCCTTTTCCGACAAACAACACGTTTTTCAAACACAGGATACTGACCTAAATGAGGAGCATAGCTCCTTCTTAATCTATTATACTCCTTTACACAGTTTGCATCAGCACTTACTTTTGAATCATCAAAGTCTATCATGAATAAACCAGATAATTTTTTCACGAGTGACAAAGCAACATATGCCATGCCTTCTTTAAACACAGTAGATCCAATGTTTACAAAAGCACTGTCAACAGTTAATCCTTGAGATTTGTGAATAGTTACAGCATATGCTAGAGAAAACGGAAACTGCTTCCTACGCACATATAAGTCTTTCACAAGCAAGAAACGAACTGAACAACGACAAATGTCTTTAACCTCTTGTATCTGATCAAATTTTATTTTTAAACATTCAATTCCAACTTTTTTCTGGTAATTAATAAAACCCACAACTCTTCCCATAGCTTCATTCACTAAACCTTTCTCTACATCCAAATTACGTCTTAAAATTACTCTACAGTTCATACACACATAAAGATTCTTTTCCAAACCAGCTGTTTTTGAAATGTTTTTCTCCAGAGAATCCAATTTAGTACCCAATTTGCCTGTCAATATAACAGTTATTCGTTCATGTTCTATTTTATCCACAGCTTCCAGTTTTATGATCTCTTCATTTTCCAATTTCAAAAGTTCTTCATTGAATACAGAGCATTCATGTAGTGTTGGCATTAAGCAGATTACAGTATTTTTTTCCACAATTTCCTTGTATATTTTCTCTGGAACTATTTGTTCTGTTGGAAACAAATTACTCAGCAATCGACTCTGTAATGCTTTTCTGCCATGTTCTGTGAGTAGTCCAATTCTTATATCTTTCAGAATACTTGCATAGTCCTCATCATTAGCTTGCCTCATATTGGTAATGAGTTCCTTATACTCAAAATATGTCCAAATATTTACATTGCCTATACTTCCTAATGACTTTTTTGTGTCTTCATGTGTAAGTGTATGGAATACCGGTTGTCCTTTAACTGGAGTAAGTTGCAAAAGATCTCCAAAAACTATGACGTGTTTTCTTCCAAGTAGGACGTCAAAGTCTGTCTTCAGAATTTGCTGCATTCTTAAATGCACAAAGGCAAGCATTAAGTTTGATACCATGCTTACCTCATCAATAATGAGTACTTTCATTTTTTTCAATACTCTTGAAACTTCCAAGCATGCTTCTCCTGCTAGTTTGTGGTACTGTATTTTGTTCTCATGCTCTACTGTTAACATTAGCAAACGATGTAAGGTAACTCCTTTTATGTTATACGCTGCTAACCCAGTTGGAGCAGTAACAACACAAGACAAAATGGAATCCATTTTCTTCTGTAGGTAGCTTCTAATTACATTAATTAAGAAACTTTTTCCATTTCCTGCTTGTCCACTTACATACATTCTCATTGGTTCAAAAGATGTACATGAGCACTCTTTATTTTCATGTAGTAATCCGTGATCAATTTTTTGTCTGACTTCTTCATAAATTTGTTTTTGTTCTTCATTCAGTTGCTCCTCCAAATATGTTAAGTCTACTAAATCTTCTTGAGCTTGATTCATAGCTGTTTCCACTTCGTTCATAGCTATTAGTGCTTCATTTTCGATGATCGGTTGTCCTAGAGGATCTTGACTGAATGTTCCAGAACTTTGACTGTCTTGAGAACTGTCTCTAGCTACTTCAGCTGCAAGTGTTGCTTCTTGTTCAATTTCTTCATTTAACATTTGAACATAAGTTGTGAAAGTACTGCATTAGATGCTGTCTTTCCTAGCATTGAAGGAATCTTCATAGTTCTGAAATTCTCCAAGAAGTTCGTCCTCTGAACGCCATGGTTTAAACAGCTGCAAAAGTGCCAAGTAGTAAAATTCCTTTTTATCAGGAGTGTCGCAACTCAGCTTCCAGTGATTTATCAAACTTCCTTTTGTTTGCTTCACCAAACATCCTTCCTCACCAATGACTTTATATTTTTCATTGTTGATATCTTCTGTGACATTCCGTTTAAACATAAAGTTCTGCAGCACTTCATAGAGACACATGTTCTCAAGGTGATGACTTCTTTGTGGGTAATATGTGTCCAACATGTTTGTTCTTAAAATGTCTGTACTTTCTGGTTCGAACTCTGCTAAATATTCAATTTCTCGAATAGATTTCAGTACCCGATTTCGCATTCCTGCAAGACCTAAACTTGCCCAAATTATTCTTCTGGATTTCGAGTAAAGACTTGCAGATGATAACCTATCTGAACATTCGTAGGATCCAATTTCTCGATGCGATAACATCTTTAAACTGAAACTGTATAGCTTCTTACTGACAGTCTTCTCATGAGAAATCTCTTCCCACATTTCCTTCAATTCTGTTTTCTCAGATTTAGTGATGTATGATGTGACATACCGAGCAACAGCAATAGAATTGTCAGCCACATACTGTATATCCATGTTAGCATTCCACATGGATAAAATGACTGGGTTGTAGTCATTTATGTATTTCGACTCTTCTTTTCTTCTTAGGTTATAGGTATTTTTTGGCGATTTTCTTGTAATAGTATGTCGCACAGCTGACATAAAACTGTTTACCCTTCCTTTTGAAAGGACAGGTCTTGGAAATCCAAATCGACATTTTGTGTAGAATTTTTCTTTGCTCAAGTCGCTTTCAAATAAAAGATGAAAGAAATAAGGAATACTTTGACGAAATCTTGAATCTTCTGCATATAATCTTGTAGTCCGATACTCAGAAGCTGGAATCTGTTCTGGGCGATCATCGTATCGTCCACCTTTTCCTGTAGGAAACAGCTGGGGAAAACATCGAGCTTCCAAGCTCTTCTCCCATACACTAACGGGAGTTTCTTTTGCTTTCATCATCTGAAACAGATCAATAGTGTCTCCCATAACTTCTTTAGAATGAAGAGGATGTATGCTAAAATGTTCATAAATTTCTTCTTCTTTTGACTTGTCCACTTTTTCAATTTGCCCAGTTGGTGTTTCTGTGTCTTCTTGTAACTCTTCTTCATCTTCATCTATATAAACTGATTCATACCATTTATTATTCCTTTTCAAATATAAATTTGCTCTTTGTACTTTCCGTACATCTACCAGCTCCTGCCAAATCTTCTTATTCTTTGTAGGTACACCATTAACCAGAATAACTAATGGTTCAGTTTCCAAACTATCTACAGCAATATTTTCCATATTTTTTTTTAAATCCAATGGCAAATACACCACTCTTCCTTTTGAACCTCTCAGTAAATCTGAAGGAGGTAATTTACCAGTTTTGGGCTCCATACGTACTATGGTCTGGAACGGATGAACACATTGAATGAGTATAGACTCATATGTATTTAAATCAGAAAGTTCGGCAGGAATAGCATCCAATTCTAAATTATTATGTACAGCTCTGGTCGGCATTCTATTTTCTTCTAACTTATTATAACAGTATTTACAAATACGCTGATCTTCACCCAATTCAAAACAATTTTCCAGAAATATATATGTTGCAAAATCCTTCCACTTATAATTATCTTCATTTTCACTTTTTTTATACAGATCAACATTCCTTGTTTGAATTTTGTAATGGCTTCTCCGGCAACAAATACAAGTAATATTTGGTCTTTCATTGGAGATGATAGTAAATTTTGTCATTTCATCTTCAAAATTTTTAGTAACAGTGAGTTCTACATTCTCTTCCACATTTTCCTCATTAACTGTGTCCTTTTCTGCACTTTCTTGTTCTGGACCGAAGTAACAAAACTGAATCTCATCAGTAACCTTCACTACATCTGATACAGATCCACGGAACAGAGCATTATTTAACTCATTTAACTTTACTGCTGGACTTTTAGCAAAATACAATGTTCTCACAAACTTTCTCATTTCAGTATGATGAACAGCCAGCATCCTAAAATGGTGAAAAACACTTTGACACACTTTCCTAGATAGACAAGCCAGAGAATGTCCTTGCAAACCAGTATTCTCTCTCACTCTGCATGGATATAGTCTTTGAAGCACCTTAATCTTCTGTTTTACACTCTTTTTACTATATTCTCTTAGAAAGTCACGTAATTTATCAATAGATTCCTGACGCACAGTACAAATACTACTACAATTCCAAGTGTACACTGGGGCTTTTGGACGTCTCCCTATAGCCTCAGCAGCCATCACTTCTTCCTCCTTTTCCATCACACAACCATCTCTAACTTCACATGCTCTACCATTGGTGTCAACTGCATGCAACAAGCTATTACTTTGAAGATAACCCTCTTCATTAAAAAATGGTTCAGTACTTGATCTGTGCTTCCATTCTCCCAAGAACACTTTACAAAAGTTACTTTTTTTACTTCTCTTTTCCTTTTGCTTTGTGACTTCATTGCATTGACTAATTTATCTAATCTACGCATCCTATTCAAAATTAAAATAAAAAGTTTTCTTTTTATTTCCAAAGCCTTACTTACAATATTTTCTATAAAAAAAAATTTCTTAATAAATTTGGTTTTTTTCTTATATTTTTTCACATCCTTTAGCAAATTTAACATCACTCTTCTCTGAAACATTTTTCGACTAATGTTTTTAAAATCTAATTTTCGTGTTAAATCACTTTTACTTACTTCTGATTGTACATTAGCTTTTGATTTTTGCTGTTGACTCTGTTGTTGCTTTGTACCTAAAACACTGTTTGTTTTACATTTATTTTTTCAATTTTTTTGCTTTTTAAAGATCTTTTTTAAGAAATCTCTACTCTGCTTACCAGTAGACTTTTTCTTTTTGCCATCACCAGCTTTTCCTCCTATTTTTTTTTCCAGTTTTGTCCAGATATAGTTGTTGTTGCTTTTCTTTCCTCTTTCTTGTCCTTAAAGGCATTTTTTTATTTTTCACTGTTACTCAGCAATACCTGCAAGAAACTGTAAAAAAAATACCTTTTTGTAATTATAATTCATTTAAATTTTTTTTTAGCTTTTCAATAATTTAAAATGTTTTAGCATTTGACTCACATTTGTGATTTACTGATATCTGCTGAGTGCTAACCACCACTTTTGAAGAAAACAAGCTGTCCCTTTCCTGCAAGTGCATGTTTTACAGAACAACTGCAACACAAATTACATATCTGGCCACAATTCCTGTGCGCACACAGCCTCATGGTGTGATTCTAAGCAGAAAACAGAATTTGATTGGCAATTTCAAAGCACATTTACTACTGTGGTAGAGCAAGTGATAATTACTGTTACAGCCTGACACATTTTCCTAGTAGATCACAGAGGCAGAAAAGAGCACATGTCCTAACAGCTACTTCATACCATGAGCATGTGCAACCTGGGTGAGTGACTACACTAGAGCAAAGGAAATGAGCCTTGGTGACGTTGAATTTGTTTGCGTTACACAGTGCTATCTGAAACAGCACACAGAGCTGAGTACTACGCATGGGAGTGTTGGAGAAGCTGCTGCGTGTGTGCCAAGAGTGTGTTTCTGGAGACTGTGTATTGTCTGGTGCAAGACAGATGAGCAAAGAGACTTCCAAAACTGCATGAAGGCTGCTTGGATGTATGTAACAGTGCATGTGTCCTAAGGGTTATTTTCAGTTTTGAATATATGGCAACTACCTGTGCCTTTGCTATTTTGAAAGAAAAATCTACCCTGTTGGTTTCAAATGTTTTAGCTTTTGCCTCTCATTTGCGATTTAGTGATTTCTGCTGAGTGCTAACCACCACATTTGAAGAAAACAAGCTGTCCCTTTCCTGCAAGTGCATGTTTTACAGAACAACTGCAACACAAATTACATCTCTGGCCACAATTCCTGTGCGCACACAGCCTCATGGTGTGATTCTAAGCAGAAAACAGAATTTGATTGGCAATTTCAAAGCACATTTACTACTGTGGTAGAGCAAGTGATAATTACTGTTACAGCCTGACACATTTTCCTTGTAGATTACAGAGGCAGAAAAGAGCACATGTCCTAACAGCTACTTCATACCATGAGCATGTGCAACCTGGGTGAGTGACTACACTAGAGCAAAGGAAATGAGCCTTTGTGACGTTGAATGTGTTTGCGTTACACAGTGCTATCTGAAACAGCACACAGAGCTGAGTACTACGCATGGGAGTGTTGGAGAAGCTGCTGCGTGTGTGCCAAGAGTGTGTTTCTGGAGACTGTGTATTGTCTGGTGCAAGAGAAATGAGCAAAGAGACTTCCAAAACTGCATGATGACTGCTGGGATGTATGTAACAGTGCATGTGTGCTAAGGGTTATTTTCAGTTTTGAACATAAGGCAACTACCTGTGCCTTTGCTATTTTGAAAGGAAAATCTACCCTGTTGGTTTCAAATGTTTTAGCTTTTGCCTCTCATTTGCGATTTAGTGATTTCTGCTGACTGCTAACCACCACATTTGAAGAAAACAAGCTGTCCCTTTCCTGCAAGTGCATGTTTTACAGAACAACTGCAACACAAATTACATCTCTGGCCACAATTCCTGTGCGCACACAGCCTCATGGTGTGATTCTAAGCAGAAAACAAAATTTGATTGGCTATTTCAAAGCACATTTACTACTGTGGTAGAGCAAGTGATAATTACTGTTACAGCCTGACACATTTTCCTTGTAGATCACAGAGGCAGAAAAGAGCACATGACCTAACAGCTACTTCATACCATGAGCATGTGCAACCTGGGTGAGTGACTACACTAGAGCAAAGGAAATGAGCCTTGGTGACGTTGAATGTGTTTGCGTTACACAGTGCTATCTGAAACAGCACACAGAGCTGAGTACTACGCATGGGAGTGTTGGAGAAGCTGCTGCGTGTGTGCCAAGAGTATGTTTCTGGAGACTGTGTATTGTCTGGTGCAAGAGAAACGAGCAAAGAGACTTCCAAAACTGCATGAAGACTGCTGGGATGTATGTAACAGTGCATGTGTGCTAAGGGTTAATTTCAGTTTTGAACATATGGCAACTACCTGTGCCTTTGCTATTTTGAAAGGAAAATCTACCCTGTTGGTTTCAAATGTTTTAGCTTTTGCCTCTCATTTGCGATTTAGTGATTTCTGCTGACTGCTAACCACCACATTTGAAGAAAACAAGCTGTCCCTTTCCTGCAAGTGCATGTTTTACAGAACAACTGCAACACAAATTACATCTCTGGCCACAATTCCTGTGCGCACACAGCCTCATGGTGTGATTCTAAGCAGAAAACAGAATTTGATTGGCAATTTCAAAGCACATTTACTACTGTGGTAGAGCAAGTGATAATTATTGTTACAGCCTGACACATTTTCCTTGTAGATCACAGAGGCAGAAAAGAGCACATGTCCTAACAGCTACTTGATACCATGAGCATGTGCAACCTGGGTGAGTGACTACACTAGAGCAAAGGAAATGAGCCTTGGTGACGTTGAATGTGTTTGCGTTACACAGTGCTATCTGAAACAGCACACAGAGCTGAGTACTACGCATGGGAGTGTTGGAGAAGCTGCTGCGTGTGTGCCAAGAGTATGTTTCTGGAGACTGTGTATTGTCTGGTGCAAGACAGATGAGCAAAGAGACTTCCAAAACTGCATGAAGGCTGCTTGGATGTATGTAACAGTGCATGTGTCCTAAGGGTTATTTTCAGTTTTGAATATATGGCAACTACCTGTGCCTTTGCTATTTTGAAAGAAAAATCTACCCTGTTGGTTTCAAATGTTTTAGCTTTTGCCTCTCATTTGCGATTTAGTGATTTCTGCTGAGTGCTAACCACCACATTTGAAGAAAACAAGCTGTCCCTTTCCTGCAAGTGCATGTTTTACAGAACAACTGCAACACAAATTACATCTCTGGCCACAATTCCTGTGCGCACACAGCCTCATGGTGTGATTCTAAGCAGAAAACAGAATTTGATTGGCAATTTAAAAGCACATTTACTACTGTGGTAGAGCAAGTGATAATTACTGTTACAGCCTGACACATTTTCCTTGTAGATTACAGAGGCAGAAAAGAGCACATGTCCTAACAGCTACTTCATACCATGAGCATGTGCAACCTGGGTGAGTGACTACACTAGAGCAAAGGAAATGAGCCTTTGTGACGTTGAATGTGTTTGCGGTACACAGTGCTATCTGAAACAGCACACAGAGCTGAGTACTACGCATGGGAGTGTTGGAGAAGCTGCTGCGTGTGTGCCAAGAGTGTGTTTCTGGAGACTGTGTATTGTCTGGTGCAAGAGAAATGAGCAAAGAGACTTCCAAAACTGCATGATGACTGCTGGGATGTATGTAACAGTGCATGTGTGCTAAGGGTTAATTTCAGTTTTGAACATATGGCAACTACCTGTGCCTTTGCTATTTTGAAAGGAAAATCTACCCTGTTGGTTTCAAATGTTTTAGCTTTTGCCTCTCATTTGCGATTTAGTGATTTCTGCTGACTGCTAACCACCACATTTGAAGAAAACAAGCTGTCCCTTTCCTGCAAGTGCATGTTTTACAGAACAACTGCAACACAAATTACATCTCTGGCCACAATTCCTGTGCGCACACAGCCTCATGGTGTGATTCTAAGCAGAAAACAAAATTTGATTGGCTATTTCAAAGCACATTTACTACTGTGGTAGAGCAAGTGATAATTACTGTTACAGCCTGACACATTTTCCTTGTAGATCACAGAGGCAGAAAAGAGCACATGACCTAACAGCTACTTCATACCATGAGCATGTGCAACCTGGGTGAGTGACTACACTAGAGCAAAGGAAATGAGCCTTGGTGACGTTGAATGTGTTTGCGTTACACAGTGCTATCTGAAACAGCACACAGAGCTGAGTACTACGCATGGGAGTGTTGGAGAAGCTGCTGCGTGTGTGCCAAGAGTATGTTTCTGGAGACTGTGTATTGTCTGGTGCAAGAGAAACGAGCAAAGAGACTTCCAAAACTGCATGAAGACTGCTGGGATGTATGTAACAGTGCATGTGTGCTAAGGGTTAATTTCAGTTTTGAACATATGGCAACTACCTGTGCCTTTGCTATTTTGAAAGGAAAATCTACCCTGTTGGTTTCAAATGTTTTAGCTTTTGCCTCTCATTTGCGATTTAGTGATTTCTGCTGACTGCTAACCACCACATTTGAAGAAAACAAGCTGTCCCTTTCCTGCAAGTGCATGTTTTACAGAACAACTGCAACACAAATTACATCTCTGGCCACAATTCCTGTGCGCACACAGCCTCATGGTGTGATTCTAAGCAGAAAACAGAATTTGATTGGCAATTTCAAAGCACATTTACTACTGTGGTAGAGCAAGTGATAATTATTGTTACAGCCTGACACATTTTCCTTGTAGATCACAGAGGCAGAAAAGAGCACATGTCCTAACAGCTACTTGATACCATGAGCATGTGCAACCTGGGTGAGTGACTACACTAGAGCAAAGGAAATGAGCCTTGGTGACGTTGAATGTGTTTGCGTTACACAGTGCTATCTGAAACAGCACACAGAGCTGAGTACTACGCATGGGAGTGTTGGAGAAGCTGCTGCGTGTGTGCCAAGAGTATGTTTCTGGAGACTGTGTATTGTCTGGTGCAAGACAGATGAGCAAAGAGACTTCCAAAACTGCATGAAGGCTGCTTGGATGTATGTAACAGTGCATGTGTCCTAAGGGTTATTTTCAGTTTTGAATATATGGCAACTACCTGTGCCTTTGCTATTTTGAAAGAAAAATCTACCCTGTTGGTTTCAAATGTTTTAGCTTTTGCCTCTCATTTGCGATTTAGTGATTTCTGCTGAGTGCTAACCACCACATTTGAAGAAAACAAGCTGTCCCTTTCCTGCAAGTGCATGTTTTACAGAACAACTGCAACACAAATTACATCTCTGGCCACAATTCCTGTGCGCACACAGCCTCATGGTGTGATTCTAAGCAGAAAACAGAATTTGATTGGCAATTTAAAAGCACATTTACTACTGTGGTAGAGCAAGTGATAATTACTGTTACAGCCTGACACATTTTCCTTGTAGATTACAGAGGCAGAAAAGAGCACATGTCCTAACAGCTACTTCATACCATGAGCATGTGCAACCTGGGTGAGTGACTACACTAGAGCAAAGGAAATGAGCCTTTGTGACGTTGAATGTGTTTGCGTTACACAGTGCTATCTGAAACAGCACACAGAGCTGAGTACTACGCATGGGAGTGTTGGAGAAGCTGCTGCGTGTGTGCCAAGAGTGTGTTTCTGGAGACTGTGTATTGTCTGGTGCAAGAGAAATGAGCAAAGAGACTTCCAAAACTGCATGATGACTGCTGGGATGTATGTAACAGTGCATGTGTGCTAAGGGTTAATTTCAGTTTTGAACATATGGCAACTACCTGTGCCTTTGCTATTTTGAAAGGAAAATCTACCCTGTTGGTTTCAAATGTTTAGCTTTTGCCTCTCATTTGCGATTTAGTGATTTCTGCTGACTGCTAACCACCACATTTGAAGAAAACAAGCTGTCCCTTTCCTGCAAGTGCATGTTTTACAGAACAACTGCAACACAAATTACATCTCTGGCCACAATTCCTGTGCGCACACAGCCTCATGGTGTGATTCTAAGCAGAAAACAAAATTTGATTGGCTATTTCAAAGCACATTTACTACTGTGGTAGAGCAAGTGATAATTACTGTTACAGCCTGACACATTTTCCTTGTAGATCACAGAGGCAGAAAAGAGCACATGACCTAACAGCTACTTCATACCATGAGCATGTGCAACCTGGGTGAGTGACTACACTAGAGCAAAGGAAATGAGCCTTGGTGACGTTGAATGTGTTTGCGTTACACAGTGCTATCTGAAACAGCACACAGAGCTGAGTACTACGCATGGGAGTGTTGGAGAAGCTGCTGCGTGTGTGCCAAGAGTATGTTTCTGGAGACTGTGTATTGTCTGGTGCAAGAGAAACGAGCAAAGAGACTTCCAAAACTGCATGAAGACTGCTGGGATGTATGTAACAGTGCATGTGTGCTAAGGGTTAATTTCAGTTTTGAACATATGGCAACTACCTGTGCCTTTGCTATTTTGAAAGGAAAATCTACCCTGTTGGTTTCAAATGTTTTAGCTTTTGCCTCTCATTTGCGATTTAGTGATTTCTGCTGACTGCTAACCACCACATTTGAAGAAAACAAGCTGTCCCTTTCCTGCAAGTGCATGTTTTACAGAACAACTGCAACACAAATTACATCTCTGGCCACAATTCCTGTGCGCACACAGCCTCATGGTGTGATTCTAAGCAGAAAACAGAATTTGATTGGCAATTTCAAAGCACATTTACTACTGTGGTAGAGCAAGTGATAATTATTGTTACAGCCTGACACATTTTCCTTGTAGATCACAGAGGCAGAAAAGAGCACATGTCCTAACAGCTACTTAATACCATGAGCATGTGCAACCTGGGTGAGTGACTACACTAGAGCAAAGGAAATGAGCCTTGGTGACGTTGAATGTGTTTGCGTTACACAGTGCTATCTGAAACAGCACACAGAGCTGAGTACTACGCATGGGAGTGTTGGAGAAGCTGCTGCGTGTGTGCCAAGAGTATGTTTCTGGAGACTGTGTATTGTCTGGTGCAAGAGAAATGAACAAAGAGACTTCCAAAACTGCATGAAGACTGCTGGGATGTATGTAACAGTGCATGTGTGCTAAGGGTTAATTTCAGTTTTGAACATATGGCAACTACCTGTGCCTTTGCTATTTTGAAAGGAAAATCTACCCTGTTGGTTTCAAATGTTTTAGCTTTTGCCTCTCATTTACGATTTAGTGATTTCTGCTGACTGCTAACCACCACATTTGAAGAAAACAAGCTGTCCCTTTCCTGCAAATGCATGTTTTACAGAACAACTGCAACACAAATTACATCTCTGGCCACAATTCCTGTGCGCACACAGCCTCATGGTGTGATTCTAAGCAGAAAACAGAATTTGATTGGCAATTTAAAAGCACTTTTACTACTGTGGTAGAGCAAGTGATAATTACTGTTACAGCCTGACACATTTTCCTTGTAGATCACAGAGGCAGAAAAGAGCACATGTCCTAACAGCTACTTCATACCATGAGCATGTGCAACCTGGGTGAGTGACTACACTAGAGCAAAGGAAATGAGCCTTGGTGACGTTGAATGTGTTTGCGTTACACAGTGCTATCTGAAAAAGCACACAGAGCTGAGTACTACGCATGGGAGTGTTGGAGAAACTGCTGCGTGTGTGCCAAGAGTGTGTTTCTGGAGACTGTGTATTGTCTGGTGCAAGAGAAATGAGCAAAGAGACTTCCAAAACTGCATGAAGACTGCTGGATGTATGTAACAGTGCATGTGTGCTAAGGGTTAATTTAAGTTTTGAACATATAGCAACTACCTGTGCCTTTGCTATTTTGAATGGAAAATCTACCCTGTTGGTTTCAAATGTTTTAGCTTTTGCCTCTCATTTGCGATTTAGTGATTTCTGCTGACTGCTAACCACCACATTTGAAGAAAACAAGCTGTCCCTTTCCTGCAAGTGCATGTTTTACAGAACAACTGCAACACAAATTACATCTCTGGCCACAATTCCTGTGCGCACACAGCCTCATGGTGTGATTCTAAGCAGAAAACAGAATTTGATTGGCAATTTCAAAGCACATTTACTACTGTGGTAGAGCAAGTGATAATTACTGTTACAGCCTGACACATTTTCCTTGTAGATCACAGAGGCAGAAAAGTGCACATGTCCTAACAGCTACTTCATACCATGAGCATGTGCAACCTGGGTGAGTGACTACACTAGAGCAAAGGAAATGAGCCTTGGTGACGTTGAATGAGTTTACGTAACACAGTGCTATCTGAAACAGCACACAGAGCTGAGTACTACGCATGGGAGTGTTGGAGAAGCTGCTGCGTGTGTGCCAAGAGTGTGTTTCTGGAGACTGTGTATTGTCTGGTGCAAGACAGATGAGCAAAGAGACTTCCAAAACTGCATGAAGACTGCTGGGATGTATGTAACAGTGCATGTGTGGTAAGAGTTAATTTGTGTTTTGAAAACAGACTGCCCCTTTCCTTGGTCTGCAATTCTTTGAGAACAACAAGTTCACAAATTAAATCTCAGACAACAATTCCTATATGCACACAGACTCATGCTTTGTTTGTAGGCACAAAACACAGGCTGCCCCTTCCCTGGGACTGCAATTCTTACAGAACTAATGCTAATTTCAAATGTGTTGCCATTTTCCTCTCTTTTCTTTCAAAGTGATTTCTGCTAAATCCTAACCATCACAATTAAAAAGAAGCTGTCCCTTTCTTTCAACTGCAAGTCTTACTTTTCTACAGCAACACAAATTAAATCTCTGTCAACAATTCTTCTCTGCACACAGACTCATGGTTTGATGGTAGGCACAAAACAGTATTCCTCATTGTTACCACTACACATTAACTTATGGTGAAAACATACTCCATAATATTTAACTAGTTAAAGACAGTTAAATATCTCCCAAACCTCAAAATGTAAAACATAACTTTTGAAGAAGATTCACAATTCTAATATTTATCTAAAAAATCACCACATACTTCCCCTCTCAAACTCATAACTCACCTTTAAAATTAGTTAGTTGTGAAAGAAATGTGCCACTCAAACAGCAGACTATCAGAGTCAGAATATCAGAGCTCTACACCTCTCTCCTCTCTCCAGAACCAGTAAATGGCAATGGTTCCCTCTCTTTTTTCACACATATGCAGGTTAATTTCAAATCTCAGTGCTTCCCACTTTTTTTCAAATGAAATCACACATTTCTATTGGTTGAAAACTTCAACCCCTTTCCAAATGTACCCTTCCCCCAACTTGACTTCTGCCTGCTACCATAGCAACAGCTCATGGAACACTGCTGTGAGGAGAGAGGTCAGAAGTTCAGCACACAATGTTTCAAATCCAAAGAGCAAGAGTGGTTCACCTGTCCAACCTAACAGCATATCCAATCTAATCTTCTGTGGGAACACAATTTTCTGAACCAATACAAAACATGCTTCTAAAAAATATACACATACAGCCTACTTTTTTCTGTTAAAAGATTTGAATCAGCCAATGTGTTCTTTTTATGTTAAAAAAATATGTATGCCTCCATTTTACAACTGTCTTTCATTTCATATTGATTTCTACTGAAAGACACCTCCTGAGTGCATCCAGATCTCCTTGGAAGATGTTCACAGTGTGGATTGTAGGTCACAGCTATGTCTTCTGGAGTGAAAAGTTTGCAGAAAAAAGAGGTATGGTGAGAGACCTTGCTTTGCCAAATGTAGACATTAAATGGATTGGTCAGAGAGGGTTAAAGTGGCACCAATTAATGCCTTTGGTGAAAACCTTTCTACATCTCCCACAGCCTAACCTTATTATTGTGCACTGTGGTGGTAATGACCTAGGCACTCTAACTGGGGTAGGTCTGGAAATGCTTATTAAGGACACCTTTGTGCAATTGATGTCGCTTTTTCCACAAACTGCCTTTGTATATTCTGATATATGCCAAAGGCAAAAGTGGAACTGGTCCAACCAATTTTGTCCACAGATTGACAAAGCAAGGAAGCACGTCAACAAATCTATTTCTGCTTTCCTCAGAGACTATGGTATGGGTTCTATATACCACAACAACTTGCGTTACAACATGCAAGACATTTATAGAGGAGATGGTGTACACTTCACTGATGAAGGCAACAGAGTCTTCCTCTTGAACTTTAGACTCTGCATCGGTACTTACTTGTAGGTACCAAAAAACACACAATGAACACAAGGGCTCTTTTTAGAGCCACCTTATATCTAAACACTTAAATGCGAGTTTTTTTTCTTTCTTTTTTTTTCGGATGCGCGCACTCGGCGAATTTTTTAAAAAAATATTAATCTTTTTTTTTTGCCCTACAAGGTCCTACTGTGACCCCCTTACAATGCCTAGTGGGTCAATATCTCCCCACTCTGCCCCCTTTACACGTTTTCCCCCTTTGTTTCTCACCCCCTCTTTATGCGAGAGACAAAATGGCTGCCGCCGCTTCCAGATTTCCACTTATTCGAATGTTTACTTACTTCTAACAACCAATCAGAAGTGCGCTCGCGCACTGCCGAGTGCGCGCACCCAGCGCGTACGCTGCGCGCTTACAGATATATATATTGCTTTAAATGCTTTTTTCTCTGGAAATACTGAACAGATTTACACCAAACCTGCAAAAGGAATCGTCAACCGGCGCCAAAGTTATTCAAATATTCAAAATAGAATTTTGAGATTTCCTATGGAAACTCGGTCCTAACTATAACTATCTACTGGCGACCGCCAGTAGATAATATATATATATATATATATATATATATATATATATATATATATATATATATATATATATACATACACACACATGCTTTGATTCTGTTTATTTCAGTTGATTACAGTCTCCAGCTATCAATATAATTTTGTTTCCACCCAGAACAGCATGGAAGTAGGGCAATGGGTCATTTACCTCATTGACTCTCTTGCACTTCAAGCACTGGCATTTTGCCTTAACACCTGCTTTAAAAAGAAGTGTACTTTCAGTACTTGGGCTGATGGCCCAAATACTTCAATTTGAAAATGCTTTTTTCTTTCCATTCTTTATCCCTTTTTATATTTTTAGTCAACTTTTTTTAAATTCTGGGCAAAAGTAAATGAATCATATGCAATTTTAGATGCACTTTTAAGGTCAAATTGACCGAAATAAAGTTATTATTGACTTGACTTGAATTCTGGGCAAATTACTTAATCTGACTGTGACAAAAAAAATGCTGGAACATGGTCTGGCTCTCTTGTAACGTTCTCAAATGCCCTTGGGTTACGTTTGTGCTATGAAAAACTGCCTACAATGTATAAAACATTCTAATGAAATCCTAAATTCTTTTCTGTTGTATGATCGAAATGTATCCATCCACACATATATTTCTTTGCTGTTTAGATGAGTGCACAGCTCTCAATTTGTAGGATTCTATCTCTATCTGCATATGGATGATCTTTAGCCATTCCACGGAGCAATATTCTCTTCGTGCACTGTCTAAAAAAATGGTTTCTTACATACTTTTGAAATTAATAAGCATTGGAAAATCTAGTCAGTCCCATCTTTTGGACCTATTGATTTTGCCAATTCTGTATGCTATCAACATTTTATTTGCAGGATGCTGTGTGTGCAACATCAGGAAAAATAAAAAAAGAAACGACATAGTTAAATGGCCATCGTGGTATGTGAAATTACACTGGTGACATTATTTTTCTTTACCAATCCGAGATGAAGCAGTAAATCTAAACTAAAATGTAACTACTGTGAAATTGCTTTTTAAAGCAGAGTGGACCTCAGCAGTAACATACAGTTGAACATATTTATATACACACACACACACACATATATATAATATATTAAAAAAAATACATATATATGTATATATATATATTGTCCATCAAATAGAATCACTCAATGGGTTCCCAATAATCCATTTTATTCAGTTGAAATGGCAGACATGTTTTGACTACAATCTTCACTCCCATTGGTTGGAATGCTGTCCAATAAAATTCAAGCAAAGCTGTGTCAGCATGGACAGTTCACCAATCACGTAATGTCAAACACGATATTGTGAACTTATTAGGTCTTTAGCAGATGCATTCCACCACATTGTGCACACAGTCCATAATGCATTTCACTTTACTTGATCTATGCTGGAAAGATGGAGCTTATAGTGAATAGGAGCAGTTCCACTTACAATTATTTGGTTACCCTCGTTCTGCTACAAACATTCCATATCAGAGTGGCCGGATCCAAGAAAGAGCATGTTTAGTAAACAAGCTTAACAATTTGTAATGTTGACCTAGTGTCACCTGGCATGCCCCCTCTTCTCTGCATTTTATGGCGGTTCCAGCGGTCAGTATTCTGTTTTCACCAACGCCACATTGAAAATGCCGAACACTAACTAACGGGTGCCTGGGTTTTCACTTATTAGTCACCCACAAGAATAATTTAACCTTGAGCTATGTTTTGCAACTGATGTCACCAAAGTAAGGGATATAATATTTATACAGTATAATGTGAAATCACATTAGGGATCATCTTCTGCCCTGAGGAAGTCGGAGGTGCATCCCATACAGCGACGAAACACGTGTTGGCTTTGTGGCAAAGAATAAAGAATTGGATGACAAACAGAAAGAACAAACAATTTATCTGTGCATTTTCTATGAATACTAACTTAAAATTAACTAGGTGTACTGTTTAATACCATATGCTAAAGGATAAGAAACATGAGTATAGAACAAGAATCCTGTTGGAAGACTTTCAAGAAGAACCCTGTCTGTTGCTGAAAGGGGTTATTGGATAATATCTAACAGAGAAGAGCCTGCCTGAAAAGAGCTGAACAGCCTAGCTGCTTGAGGACCTGTGAAAGATGTTGTCGTTGTGAAGTCTGTGCCAATGCAGGACACGTCACCAAGGTGCTTTACAGGGAAAACATCTACATCTGTCTGCATCACTCGGGCCCAGGGGTAGGATTAGCACTGCAGGGAATCCAGAGTCTGTCCCTATTTGTCTCCTGGAGCTTTGACATCACCCTCGGTTCTGTCTCCTAGCCTGGTAAAATCTGACAGGTAACTAAGGGGCATATCATCAAGCCCCGGAGATAAAATTATTGCCGCTTTAGCGTCCGTTTTCGGGCGGAAAGCGGCAAAAATGTTATCGCCTAATCAGCAAGGTCACGCTATCCCTGCATTATCGCCCTTTCCCCCAACGCCCATCTTTGCATCTCTAATGAGATGCAAAGTGGGTGTTCCTGCCCTGACATAACTGGAGAAATGTCGCTAAGCAACATTTCTCCAATTATCAATGGGCACGCTAACCCGCAGAGCGACAAGCAAAGTAGCGATAACCTCTGTTATCGCTACTTTCCTTACGCCTGCTTCAAAACTGACTTAGCTATGATATCCGATGTAAGGTGGATATCATGGCTAAGTATGCCTTGCCCTATCAGCAAGCTTTCGCCAAACCTTGTGCAATTATCGCTGTATTTCCAGCGATAATTGTACAATTGGCAGTTTGCGCTCGGAATTTTATCGCTTTGGAGATAAGCGTTGCTGATAGCACGCTATCTCCGCAATAAAATTCAGAGTTGGCCGACGATAATTATCCTCGTGCTAAGAGTGCTGAGCGATAATTATTGCATGGCCTTGATGATATGCCCCTAAGTGAGTCCACGCTGAGTCTGTAACTGCATCTAAATCCGTTGCATGGGTGCAAAGATATATTGATTTCAACGTTAAGTCCCTACCTCCACCTCTGTTTTCAATGAGGACTTCGCACTCTGGGCATCCTTCACCACTGTGAAAATCCAACCATGACTCATAGCTTCAAAGACACAGACCTGCAAATATGGCATCCACACTAATCCACTCACATACTTTGCTGAAGGTGGGGTGCAAAGAAACACAATGATTACCCTCATTGAAGACTCACTTGAGCATATTATGCTAGTATGTGGATGGGCTTTGACAAATTGTCTCATCCATGGCCAAAAGAACCAGCAAACAACAACTGCAGAGACTGATCCTTTGTGCAGTATGCCATACCAAACGGGTGTTTATGGTAAGATTTCCAGAACAGATTTTAAAAAGTGGTTCTTTGGAAATGCACTCTTAACATGACGGATTTCAGTTAACCAAAGTTCATGCTTGGATGCAAAGCAATGGCAATTATGCTAGAGAAATGGTGATGCTCTGGCAAATCTATACACCTTTAGTGAGGAGAGTGCAGGGGTGCGTGCTTTTTTAACACTTTAGATTATTAAATGCAGCTAAATCCTACAAGATCATGAGGGTGCAACTGCATTAACTGTACACATCTGAGAAGGTAACAGTGCAGCTGCAATATTGCTGATCGTACCTGAAAAGGTGAAGTAGCAGCATGACAAACAGTATTATACAGGAAACCTTGAAAAATTTACTTACTATACCCAGTCTATGTGGAACTGAAACCCAACTGTGCCTGATAAATACTGGATTGTTCAGAGAAGCTCAAATGAGTGATACTTAATGCAAAAGCACAAGGATGTCTTCTACCTGGACCTCTACATATGAGAGGAACCTTCACTTGAGCCTCAAACTCTGTGAATATCACCACAACCACAACACTCCCCAACCATACCTTGCAAGACCAAGTGCCCTAGGTTTTAAGCATTCTGTACTTGGTAACATTAGCCAATGTTCCATCTGCACCATCTTGTAAATGTAGTGTTATCTGTTGAAGTCATGCTGCATGTCCCAGAGGCGATGCATATTTTGAGAGTGCATCAAAGCCTCTGAACAGTCAAAGAAATAGAAGAGATATACAGATAAGATCAAGACAAGGACAGGAGGAGAAAAGTAAAAGAGATAGGAGCATAGCCAGATATGGAGGTGAAAGATAGTAAAAAGAGAAGGATCTAAAGAGAAAAGATGGAAAGAGAAAGTACATAGAGAATGGAATAAGCAACGGAAAAGACCAGAATAGAATGCTGCTATAGTCACACTAAGTGGGATGGGTATGCCCAGACGTGGATCCCATGCTCACTAGGCTGATGAGGTGTGACAGCCTTAAACCGGTCCAAGAATGCTTGTTTTCTGGTCCAAGGAAGTCCTGGCATGGCAGTTCAGGCAGGAGCAGGGTCAAGACTGATTTGCATACGGCTTGTTCCAAACTGGGATAGCATGGTGAGCAAGAAAACAAAGGATTGAACTCAGATCTGTGACTGGGGGTGAATGTTTGACAGTGTTCAGCATTCCATTCATCATCCATTTGTGCTGCTATAGTTGCCCTAAATGGGAAGTGTATGCTCAGACGTGGATCCCATGCTCACTATGCCACTGGAGCTAGCCTGGCTGATGAGGGGTGATACCCCAAAACCGGTCCCAGGATGCTTATATTACGGTCCAGAGAGCACCTGGCCTGGCAGTTCGAGCTGGACTGTTACCATGGGGAGCAAGGTCAAGACTGATTTGCATATGGCTGGTTTCAAACTGGGGTGGCATGGTGAATGAACAAATGATGGATTTAGACCAGGGCTGTTACTGGTGGTGAATGTTTGAAAGTTTTCAGCATTCCGTCCATCATCTTTTTGTGCTGCTGCAGAACAGAGAGTGAAAAGAGAGGGGAGAATGAGAGAAAAGGAAGAGAGAATAGTCAAAAAACAAAAAAAACTAAAAGTTAACTAGTTACAGAAAAGTATGATATTGAAAAAGATGACCAAGGTTAGAGATGACCCTGGGTACAGCCAACACTTGTGTTACTTCTTGAAATAGAAAATGCCTGCAGTAGGTATTTATTATCTTGCAGTACTTGTTTTATGCTCAAAAGAGTCAGTTCTCTATCTTTGAAATTCAAATACGTTTGGTATTAGAATTGCCATCTATTATCTGTTCCTCTCTCCTCCCTGCTGCTGCAAGAGAACATAAACTAGTACACCTGCAACTCACTCTTTTCCTTACACTTTAAATAAATACTTGGTTGTCCAGAATCTTTAGAAATTCTATTTCTGATCAAACTTAACCCCATCACTCTTGCTAGTAGCCAGTTTCATCCATTTATCATTCTTCCTTCTGTTAGGCTAGTACTGTTCAGGTGTCTGAGTCTTATGACATGACTACTACACCTCATAAATTAAAATGTGAATCATAGATATTTGTTGTCACCCACATCACTGGTATCCATTTTACTGACGTCAGAAAAATAAAAGGCTGGTCGCGCCTGTTGGAATCTGAACTTTTTACCATACGGGCAAACATAGATTCCTGTAGGGAGTGCACAAGTCCACCTAATTTCACACAAGAATTCCACTGAAGTAATTTTATTATGCAGTCTGTAAAATTTCCACTCACATAAATAGTAGCTGAGTACAAGCAATGTTGCCAAATGTTTTTTATAAAGTGTATTACTATTTAATAATTTACAGATACCAAGATGTTTGGGTATATTACATGTTTTGACATTGATTTTGTGCTGTGATGACACCTTCGTTAATCATACTTCATGCTCAGTTTCTGTGTTTCCTGAGTGTCTTTCTTAATGTGGGCTCCATTTCAGGCCTTGGCAGTGCCTAAGCCTATCAAAGAAAAAGAATATTTGATGACAGATATAACTCAGGGATACTATTTAGAATTATGGAAATCCAATATTCTGTGTTTTACAAACCCTGGACAAGAGGTGTTCTTACCCTTGACTGTAGAAACGTTGATTCATCTGCTAAGGGCCTAATTTAGAGTCAGACAACAGTATGAACCTTGCTAAAATTCCTTGAGGGAGAACCCTGAACCTATTGTAAATATTAATTCTTCTTATGCTTAGACCAACAGAACTTGGCAGTGAACTCAAAAATGCATTATTGAATGTATCTCTTTGAGAATAATGACACCACACATCATGGTATTGTACCAGAAGAGAGAAGGGACCCGCACAAGCAATTTCTAGTTTGGGTCTAGTTATGCTCCTGAGATATATATATATCTCCAATGCAGCTTCCTGCATTTCTCCCGACTACTTCCACCTCACTGAGTCGGTGCCGGGGAAGACAGGCACAGGACCAGTATATAAATAACAAAAGTACACATTTCAACCTCCTGGGTCTTTGTCAAAGTTACAACTAGACCCAGTAGGTGGACACGTGTCAGCCTAAATAAACTTTATTGTTGAAGGACATTGAGGCGTGTGGGTGTCTTCTTGAGTGGCAGCGT
This sequence comes from Triturus cristatus, assembly GCF_964204655.1. Classification (NCBI taxonomy): domain Eukaryota; kingdom Metazoa; phylum Chordata; class Amphibia; order Caudata; family Salamandridae; genus Triturus; species Triturus cristatus. The sequence goes on along the minus strand of NC_140580.1, from coordinate 459,283,075 downwards.
GTGTAATTTTGTTCTATATAAACACATTACCTACAGGTGCTGCCTTTAGGTAGTTATAGTTAGGGCCTAGTTTCCATAGGAAGAACGTTTTTTCATTTGCCAATAATTTTGGTGTAGTTTGATGAATCCTTGCAAAACTTACAAAACTAGTTTGGTGCTCTCTTCAGCTGCTGTCTTGAAAGTTTTGGGGTGATCCGTCTAGCGGGGGTCAAGAAAAGGGGGGGTCCAAAAACACATTTTCCCTAAGATCATTTGTGCAGGTACTTTGGACACAGCTGCAGCTCAAACTGCCGAATCGAATTACACCAAATTTGGCCAGAAGGTAGCTGCTGGCGCAGAAAGTGACCTTTTTTTTGATTTGGTGTAAACTTGTTTAGAAGATTTTGAAATATTAAAGAAAATCCAAATTTGGATAGGGACTTTGCGACCCCTCCTGATCTTGTGCTGAGATCTGATTGGCTGCCAACACTTCAAACTAGGAAGTTCTAGCACCGATCTTGGGACTCGGTTTGAGATGATTCCAAGAACAAATGTTTTAAAAAACGAAAAGGGGGCATGGTAGAAATACCTTGACCCCCTAGGCCTCTAGAGGAGGGTCCCAAAGGTCTCCCTTCCACTTATTTCTTTTTTTTTAAAAAAGAAAAAGGCACAGCCCCAAAACGGGGTCCCCAGGGCTGAAATTGGCCCAGGAGGTGGGGTGCCCAGCCCCCCTCATTTAATTAAAAATGTGTTTTTAAAGAAGGCTGGGGCCCTGGGGGATGGGGGCCCGGGGCCAAAATCAGCCTAGGAAAGGGGGGCCACCTGGCCCACTTCCACTAATAAATAAAAAAATTGAAAAAAATTACTAGCAAGGTGCCAAGGCCCCGCCCCCTTTCACCACCACTCTGCAAACATGCCTCCTGGTCCACAACTGGTTGGGAGATGAAGTACACTTGGCTTTAGAGGGTCCTTCGGGGCCAAAAAGACCTCCTGTTACCTCTAGTAAGTCCCAAACAGTGGAATCGATGAGCAGACTTCGGAGGCCATGCCCCCTTTCTCCACATCTCTGCAAACGCACCTCCTGGCTGGTTGGGAGATGAAGTCTAAGGGGAGAGGAGTTGACCTAACGGCTAGCGCTCTCGACCTCGGACGTGGGGAACTGGGTTCGAGACTCAGTAATGCCGCTGAAAATCCTGTGATTCTGGGCAAATCACTTAATCTCCCCGTGCCTAACAAAAAAAAATGAATGTGTGTCCTCATGTAACGTAACTGGTGCTATGTAAAGCGCTCTGATACCTGGTTGGATTCGGGTCAAGTTTGCGCTATATAAAACTCTGCAAAAAAAAAAGCCCCATTGGCTCCAGAGGGTCCTGGGGGCCAACAAGCCCTCCTGTTACCTCCAGTAAGTCCCACACAGCAAGATTCCTGAGAGGTCTTTGGAGGCCACACCCCCTTTCTCCACCACTCTGCAAACAAGCCTCCTGGCACTCTGCTGGTTGGGGTATGCCGTCCCCTTGGATTCTGAGGGTCCCTGGGGGCTAACAAGCCTTCCTGTTACGTCCAGTAAGTCCCACAGAGTGCGATTGCTGATAGGAGTTCTGAGGCCATGTCCCCTTTCTCCACCAATCTGCAAAAACACCTCTTGGTGCACTGCTGGTTGGGGGAGGAAGTCCTCTTGGATGCTGAGGGTTCTTGCGGGTCCAGTAAGTATTCCTGAGAGCTGGTTGAAGGCTTTGCCCCCTTTCTCCACCACTCTACAAACACAACTACTAGTTAAAAAACATAGAAATTCACTTTAAAAAGCTATGGTTATGGGGAGTTATAATTTGGCGATAGAATTTGAAAAACTTTGACAATTCACATTAACAAACCAAAGGTTACCGGGTCACTATAGTTAAGAAATAGAATTTAAAAAACCTTAGAAATTCACTGAAAAAAACCTCAAAGGTTACAGGGACGTTATAGCTAGGATCAGAATTCACTCACATAAAATCAGTGAAATTCAGCAGTTATAGTTACCTGAACTAGCTATAACTTACTCCCCGTAATGCACTACTTACAATCTCGCATATTACATCACTCATGATATGGTCAGTGAAATCACTGATGACATCACTGATGATATCTGGAATGACATCACTGACTGATGACATCATCCACGGATGCACTCACATACCCACTAACACCCCTATACAAACTCCTTCACTTGTTTTGAAAAAAGCCCCGGGGGGCCAGGTCCAGGAGGCATGAGAACGTATGTTAGAATTAAAGTAGAGGGGCTACCACTTCCTTGGGGCTTATGTTTGTATCACAGGGGAGCTGCCCATATCCCTCCAAGCCCTGGGGCATTAAACTATAAAATTGTGCAGGCCACACAGAGACCAGCACCACCCAGGGGCTGAGGAGAAAGAAATGGAGCGACTCGCAGACCCCCTTACCCCAGAACCACCACTTCCCGGGACTAAATCGGAAGTAAGGGGAGGCCCTCCCAGGGGCCAAAATAACATTTGTGAAGTGGGAGGAGAGAACGTGGCCCCCCTCCAAGCCCATATGTGGCCCCGGGGGCCACCATCTTCCCAGGGCCGACCCATGCTCAGAGAAGGAGGGGGCCACATTGCCCCAATTCTGGAGCCATATATGACCCTGGTGACTACCACTCCCCAGGGCCGGCTCCTACTATGTTCTGGGGTGCCCACACCCTCCACATAGCTGTTTGCTCTGACTTGGCAGGAGCTTTGACAGCTCCCGTTACGTCAGAACAAACATGAACTCCACTCCACTCTCATCAAGAGGAAGCTGTGAAATCGCTCCCACTTACTGAGAGCAGTGTTTTCATCTGTTTCCCTGCCTGCAGACATGCAAGTAGGGAAACAGACAAAACAATTGCTCTTACACAGACGGAGCTGCATGTTTAGCAGCACCCTATGTTTAAGAGCAATGCCGGCTCCTGCAGGAGGCGGGGAGCTGGCAGGGTCTGTTGGGCCATTCATGCTTTGCCTGAGGTCCTCAACTGTGGTGACTGAGTGCCCTGGGTGGGCTCCAGTGCACCCAGCATTTCAAGGCCGTGTCCTAGGGGGTTAGTGTCCCTGGGGCTAAAACTAGCCTTGGGATGGGGACCACATGACCATCCCTTCCTCAATGAATTAAGTCAGGGGCCTGGGGGATGGGGTTAATGGGGCCAAAATTGGCCTGGGGATGAGGGCCGCGCACCCCATTGAAATTACAGCAACCCCCTCCCCCATTATAGAGGGGGGGAGGGCAGAGAAACTAGCAGAAAAGGCAAAAGAGAAGACAGAAAAACTAGCAAAAGAGGCAAAACAGAGGCTAGAAAAACTAGCAAAAAATTGCAAACCAGAGGTTAGAAAAACAACCAGCAAAGCCAAAACAGGGCAGAAAAATGAGCAAAAAAGGCAGAACAGAGGGCAGAAATATAAGCAGAAAAGGCAAAGCAGAGCGCAAGAGGGCAAAACAGAGAGTATTCAGACACTCATACACCCACTCACAGGCCTACTAAGAGACTCACACACACACATTCACAGACCTAATCAGACACTTATACACCCACTTATAAACCCACTCAGAGACTCATGCACCCACTCACAGACCCACTTAGACATTCACGCTCCCACTCCCAGACTCACTTTGACACTCATATACCGACTCACAGACCTACTCAGAGACTCACACATCCACTCACATACCCACTCAGGCTCACACACCCACTTACAGACCCACTCAAAGACTTGTGCACAAACTCACAGACCCACTCAAAAAGTCATACACTCACTCACAGACCCACTCTGACACTCATGCACCCACTCACAGATCTACTTAGGCACTCATGCACCCACTCATAGACCCACTCTGAGACTCATACACTCACTCACAAACCCACTCAAAGACTCACATAAACCCACAGACCCACTCAGAGACTCATGTACTCACTCACAGACCCACTGAAGCTCATGCACTCACTCACAGACCCATTCAGAGACTCATGCATTCACCTACTGACCCACTCAGTCACTTGTGCACCCACTTGCAGACCCACTCAGGGACTGGTGCACCCACTTACAGCCCTACTTACACACATACACACCCAAACACAGACCTACTCAGACTCACGTACCCACTCAGAGACATACTGAGATACTCACACACCCACTGACAGACCCACTCAGACAAACTCATACCCACTAACAGACCTACTGATACACTCATGCACTCAATCACACACTCACTGTCAAAGATTAGTAGTTTCAGATAGGAAATAAAATTAAAAAACATTAGAAATTCACATAAAAAACATAGGTTACAGGGTCATTATAGTTAGGGAACAACATTAAAAAAAATAAAGAAATTCACTGAAAACAAGAAAGGTTACAGGAACGTTATAGTTTGGAAATAGAATTTAAAAAAAACATAAACAATCAGTGAAAAGAACAAAGATTACAGGCATGTTATAGTTAGGAAATAGAATTTAAAAAAAACTTACAAATTCACTGAAAAAAATCAAAGGTTACAGGGACGTTATAGTTAGGCTCAGGCTTCCCATGTACAAAACCAGTGAAATTCTGCAGTTTTAGTTACCTGAGCAAACTATAACTTACCCCCTGCAATGCACTCTGTATGACCTCACACATTACATCACTCATGACCTGTTCAGTGACATCACTGATGACATCTCGAATTACATCACTGACTGATGACATCATCCATGGATGCACTCACACACCCACTCACACCCATATACAACCTCTCATACACCCACTCATACAACTCACAAACCCATTGACAGACTATTACAAGTACTCACACAATCACTCACTTATCCATAGTCATTCACATACCCATTCACTCATATAGCCACTCACACAACCACTCACTCACCCATAGAGCTACTCATACAACCAGTCACCCATACAGCCACTCGCACAGCCACACACTCACCCGCACAGCTACTCCCACTCCCACTTATTCACCTATACAGCCAATCAGACATCCACTCACTCACCCATACAGCCTCTCCACACAGCCACTCACTCACCCATACAAGCACTCACACACACACAACTACTTACATATCCATTCACACATCCATATAAGCACTCACACATCTGCTCACTCACCAATACATCCATTCACATACTTATCTCTGCCTCACAAACACAACGTCTCCTGACCCGGACTTTGCCTTACTAATGAGCCCCCTAGTGTCTCAGGAGCAGGACTGTTCCGGTATGGATCTGATGGCCTGTGCAGCCGCGCTCGGAGTGCTAGCTCAGTGGGATATTGGTGCAGCAGCACATGGTTTCCTGCAATGGAGTTACATTGAGTACCACGCAAGTTGCCCACCGTTGGTGCTGGAAGCACCCATCATTAATGAGCATGTTTACTCCTTTGAATTACTAAACTAGACGGTGTCTACTTTTTCAGTGGATGACAATGATTTCCTGTTGGAAGCTGTCGCCACTTTTTGCGCTTACACACTGATAGATTTATAAGACCAGGCCACCCAGACATTTTTTTTATTTTTTCTCTCTCACTCAATTTCATAATTCCGTTTTTTTATCACACCATATTGCCATTCTTTGCTTCCAAGTCGTATAAGCTCTTGTTGCTCAGACTTTTTGAACTCTGTGTTCTACTTCAATCACTATGAGTAGGACTGCCCAAGGGGAGGGTGTTGTGAGGGTGTAGGAGTGCCAGCAGACGTTGCTAAGTTAGCATTAGTTGGAGACTTGCATCACCGCCATCTTGCCGCTTATGCACACGACACTACATGCCTTGGTACCCGTAAACACTCTTGCTTGTGCTGCTTCACATGGGAACTGTCTGCCTTTCACCATTTCGGCTGTGCTTTGTGTTCTAGTCTGTACACCGTGTTCAAGGACAGAAAACAACTTCACTGGTTATTCGGCTTTGGTCTGTCCCACACACATATAGACATAACATGGAACACAGCTGCGCTACTGACTTTTCGGGTGTTTTTAATATGTCCGGAGATGTAAATCCTATCATCTAAGACTTGAGGTAGGGGGTTTCACTCTCCAAGCCCAGAGGTCTTCCACTGATATAATAAACATAGCTTGTAGCACGGGAGGGTGGTAAAGCACTACAAGGCTTAATCCACTGTCATTATAATATGCTATCCCCGTTCATATTATATGGAATTGTAACCATGCTGATTATGTTGTTTTTATGCATTTCTTTGCTAGTTTTAGCATGTGCACTGCATTACAGAGCATGTTAGTTGAAATAAATGTTTTAAACTATACAGTGTCTCTGGTTACTCACATTGTGAACAGTATGAGTATCTAAGTGAAAGAGTGTCTTGTTCCCACAAATTCTGAGAGGCCCTGAGTCGCATGTTCTAGGATATCCAATCATTGGTAGCTCCGCTGTAGTATGGAGAAAGAATGGGATACTATAGCTAGCCGGATAGGGGTTCTGGGCACTGAGGCGTGTTTTTGGTACACCACAATACACCAAAGTCCTGGTTTCCTGTGCATAGTTCTGTATATGTGCAGAATCCCTGCAACACTTTGCAATACTGATGAAATGAATATGTTTTCGCTATTTCGTTTGTGCAATTGTTCTCAGAATTAAGTTAACATTTGCGGCACTATTTTATGTTTAGCCGCCATTTCGAATCATGTTGTCTGCTGTGTATTCCCTGACTCGAGAAGCAGGCTGTGGAAAAGTTCAATTTCGTTAAGGTTAGGCCTTGCTCTACTAATAAATACACTGTTCTTATTAACGCATTCCTGACCCATAGATAGAGGCTTTCTCCCACTAGTCTCTCAGTAGGCATGAACAGAAGGGCCTTGGCGTAGAGATAATGTGTACTGGCCTCAGAGTCGAAACTCATCCTACTTTGTTTTAGCTGCACCTGCTAGTAGAATTCCATTATGGGCGGGACTTTCTTGGTTCAGAAATGAACATAATGTATATTTATGTTTGCTGAAGTCAGTCCCTCTGCAGCTATCCTCGGAGGCTGGTCAGACTGGACTCCACTCGAGTGTACCTGAAAAAATTATTCTTGGTTTGTATTGTCTACTGCCTTTGTATGGAAGGCTGAGAGGTGGTCGGGAGTGACTCGGGTGGCCCTAATTGGGTCACTTCCTTCAGTTGGTGCCTGAACAGGAACTCCATCGGGTGGCCCATCCTCGCCTGCAGATGGGTGAGGAGGTTGCAGCCATCGTCGGGTCGGACGGGCGGACCAGGGATCCCTGCATAAGGGCATAGTGAACTCACAGCTGCCCCGTCTGTCTGACTGGTCGGTGCCTCGCCCAGCGGTCAGCCCAGCTGTCACCCCGGCTGGGGTCCTAAATGGCAAAACCCTTGGTTCTGACCGTTTGGTCTGAAGAGTCAGCAGTGGAGAATAAATTATTTTGACCTGTGTGCAACAGGTGAGTTTGTTTTGGTTCTTTGTGAATATGGTACCATTTTGGTTTGTCTTTGGCATTGTCTGAGGATCGATTTTGGTTTGCATTTGGTACAGTCTGAGGACCGATTTGGACACAAAGTGTTTGTTAACACTTTGCCAGACAACATAACAAATTTGGCCCACTTTTGAAAATGCCTGGAATGCGTCGTTTTTTAGTTTCTTGTTGTCATTGTTGTTCTGCTGATGCTCGGCTAGAAGAAAGTCAGCCAGTGCCATCGGAAGGCACTCCGAATTTTGATATGTATGTCAAACATGACCTTGGCCCTATTATGTTTAGTATGTGTTGTAATTTATATAAAGAATACTCCAAGCAGGTAAGACGTAAGAGCCTTTACTCTGATCATCCACTCTCCACAACTGGTACTGAACATTCTATCGTAAGCTCTAAGGGGAAGATTCTATATGAGTGGAAGGGAAGGGTGGGGTGGAATGTACCAAGGGAAAATATAACACTCTGAGATTACAACACATCTCCTTATATAAGGGAACATAAGATAAGGGAGAAGGAGAATTCTACGAAATGTCCACAATTTTATCATTACTCCATGTCTGTCCATTTTCGAGGCGAACAGCGTTCTTGCTAGTCTTTTCCACTCATAAGGGAGCATGGTACTTGCTCGCCCCAGGTTGCACGTGGGTGGGTTTCTTAACAACCACCGGGGTACCCGCCTTGAACTCCTGGACTTTGACTCCCTGTCTACTGTCATACAAACTCTTATATTTTTGTTGGTGTCGATAGACTTTCTCCATACTCTGTTCCAGGTCAGGCACTACTCTTCTCCCACCCTCCAACCACTTTGGGTTCATTTTAGTGCTAGGTTCCCTCCCTCTCAGGGACACAAAACGCGACACTCCAGTAACAAGGTTGGGCGTGGTGTGGTATGCCCAGATACACTCTCTTAGGGAATCTTCAACATTGAACCCACTGGAGACCCTCGTCGCCAGTGTTGTAGTTTATATAAAGAAGACTCCAAGCAGGTTAGATGTAAGAGCCTTTACTCTGATCATCCACTCTCCACAACTGGTACTGAACATTCTATCGTAAGCTCTAAGGGGAAGATTCTATATGAGTGGAAGGGAAGGGGGGGGGTGGAATGTACCAAGGGAAAATATAACACTCTGAGATTACAACAGCATGTTATGGCACAAATATACGAGGGACAATGCCGAGCTGCAGAGGCCATTGACCGGCACTTTTGATGAACACAAATTGTGTTTTTTACATGGAAAGTTGTTTGCGAGGAGAAGCAGACAGTCTATATTGGATTCCCTCAGAACATGGCAGAAAAGAGGCTAAACAGAGGCGGATGAAAGCAGAGAAAGAGGCCCGGAAAGGGAGAATGGAACATTGACTCAGACAGCTGTACCGCATGATAGAGTGAAGCAGGAGAATGGAATAGAACATGAAGGTAGGAGGGTTTGACTGAATATTGATATATCATATGTAGCCCCAGAAGAAAATGATGCTTTTGTGGAAGAATTGCTAGATGCGCGACCCCCACCTCTGTATGCCCTGCAGAGAGTATATCACTCTCTTTCCCCACAGGCCCAGCTACTGGGTTCTTCTGTCCCTGCTGTTTCTACTTCTGTTAATATTGATCAGACAGCCTTGGCCATGGCACCTCCTGTCCTTTCTTTGTCTACGCCGTCTGTGGCAACTGTGATTGTTAGCACTCCTGCAACACCTATTGCTTCAGCATCCGTTTCACCAGCTCTTACACCCACGACCCAGTTAGGAGCTACGTTAATGCCCACTACCTCTGTTGTCACTCTCACAGTGTTCCTCCATTTCTCGACATTACAGAATGGTGGGACACCAGTACGTGGCCCTGAGAATAGAGACTGGATGAAATTTAAGGAACGCTTGGGGCGAAAGTTGGTGCGATCTGATATGGGAGATGCAGAAAAACAGGTAGTGGCTAACCAGGCTGCACAGTGGGCCCGAAACCCCATTTATAGTGTGACGGATGTGTGGAGTGTGATGAAAGATTATGGGCCTTTTGTACAACAGCATGCCATTGGGCGACTTTGATTGGACTTTGGGAGCAGTGTTTCACTGATGCAGCACCACAGATTATCTGTGATATTGAGGATCATGCATACGTTGCTGATATGGCACCTGGTCAAGTCTTTGGTAATGTCACGACGTCGGTTGCTTATCGGGGTAGGCTGCTTGAGAAGAGCCCGATGACAGTATCTCAGTTTCCAATGAGGGTGGTCCACCATATATCACCCTGAAATACCAGAGCTACGTGATCAGCACAATGTTGTTACAAGACCAGGGGTAGTGGCCCGTTTCCAGGAACATTGGGTTCATACCCTATGGAAAAGGAGTGAGGACTTGTCCCTTAAAACTCAGTTACCTGACCTTACTAGGAAAAATCCTACTGCATATTATAAAGAATTGACTGAGGCAGCTTCTTCGACAGTGATGACGCTTGCAGATATCGAAATGTTCTTTGGTTTGTTGGTTCCTGTTGATATTTGGAGACAGGTACACACACAGGATCACGTCACATAATTGGGTGGTACCTGGTATCAAATTAGAGTATGGGACCAGGACATAAAGCCTGGTGAGAAGCCTAATGCAGAGATACTTGCTCTGCCTGGCATATTATCACTTATATGCATTCCCTTATTCCACCCTGAAATGCTGATTGGGACAAGCTATCGGCTTGTTGTCAGAAGAAAGGTGAGTGTGTCTGATTTTTTCACTCAGTTCGAAGGTGTGTTTCTAGATTATAGTGGGCAGGACTTGTCGATTGAAGGTGGTGTGCGTTTGTTTGTTAATAGATTTGTTTCAAACGTACTCCCCGAGATTGTGACTCGATTACAGGCTTCCGAGAGCACCTGGTCCACATCTTCTCCTTCTGTTATCTTGACTATGGCACAGTATTATGAGCACAGGGAGAATGAGGATCAGGGGAAGACGGAAAAGAAGCATAAGGTTTGGAAGGCAAGGGTGTTGTTGCAACAGGCGTCTCAGGTGAATGGTAGAGGACGTGGTGGTGTGGCCCGACAGCTTCCCCATACTTGCCAGAATACTACACCTGTGGGGCCGAATCAGTGTCCGTATTGTAAGGAGGTGGGGTACTGGTGCAGTGAGTGCCCTGTGCTTTTACAGAAGGTGGCGGTCCCAAGAGGGCGGGGGTCTCGTAGACAGCGTCATGAAGATGGTGGCCAGGACAGGGCTCAGAACGCTGTGGAATCTCAGAGCTGTACTGATCAAAACTACTTTGATGACCCTCAGGGCAAACAGTATTATTATGATGACTATGATACGGATGAGGTGACCGGGATGTCATACAGCTAGGACATACGGGGACAGGGTGAGGGACCAGTTTTGATACCTGTAGACCCGCGGGGTCCGTATGTTAGTTCGGATGTGCATGGTTGGACTAAGGAATTTTTGCTGGATACAGGTGCAACAAACAGCTCTATTTCTCGTTCCTTGGTCCCTGGGGCGGCTCTGTCTGGCCATAACAATGTTTCGGTAGACTTTTCTAGTGTACCGGTTGTGAGCCCCATTTCAAAGCCCCTTACGCTAACTATTGGCCCCTTTACTGTGGATTTTCCATTCTCGGTGACATCTAATTGTGGAGAAAATTTGATGGGTCTGGATTTATTGAAGAAATTGCATGCCACAATTTATTGCTTCCTGGAGGGTGTCTACATGACCATGGGTCCGAATGTTGTGCGCGTCACACAATGTCTATCTAAAGGTGCACCTCTTCCTGTGGAGTTTAAATATGTGCCACCCACTCTGTGGGCAGCGGGTGACACAGATGTGGGTTTGTTGCAGATATCGCCTGTTTCAATACGTGTCAAGGAAGGTGCTATTTTACCCCGCATTCCCCAGTCTAAAATACCACAGGCAGGTGAGCGAGCTTCGATGCAAATTGTGCCGGATTTGATTGAGAAAGTAGTGGTTGAAGAGGCGGTTGCTAATGATTGTAATAGCCCTATTCTTCCTATTCTCAAAAGGACACTTTCGGGTTCCTCTGATGACCATGCAGATGTTTATCATTTTTTGATTGACTTGTGTGAAGTTAACAAAATAGTGATTCCCCAGTCATCAGTGGTCCCCAACATTACAACACTCTTGACAATTATTCCTTTGTCTGCTAATTTTTTTTCTAGTATTGACTTGAAAAATGCATTCTTCAGTATCCCCATACATCCTGACAGCAGGTATCTGTTCGGGTTCATCTTGGTTGGTAGGATCTTTATATTCAGGCTATACAGAAAGTCAGAGTATTTATAGTCAAGCATTGTAAGCTGTATTCCTTGCCCCTCCCCACGGGTAATGTATTGCTCCAATATGTTGATGACCTGCTCATCTCCTCGGACACAGAACACGGTTGCAGAGATAGTACGGTTACATTGTTGCTCCATTTAGTTGACAATGGTCATAAGGCATTGCTTTCCAAATATTTTTCTCCTTTTTTTTATATAGAGTTTTATATAGCACGAACTAGACCCGAGACATCAAGTATCAGAGCGCTTTACATAAGCACCAGTTATGTTACATGAGGAAACATTCATTTTTGATAGGCACGGGGAGATTAAGTGATTTGCCCAGAATCACAGGATGTTGAGCGTTGTTGCTGAGACTCGAACCCGGTTCCCCAACTTCGAGGTCGACCGCTCTAGCCGTAAGGCTACATCCTCTCCCCCAAATTTCAGTATTGTTGACAGGCGGTCACCTACCTAGGTCACCTGCTGTCGAAAGAGGGTAGGAGATTAACACCTGAGCGCATCAGTACCATTACTAAAATGTCTGTCCCGCAATCTCAGAAAGATGTGCGTGCTTTCAAGGTATCATTTCCTATTCCAGGCAATGGATACCCTAACACTGAAGGATGTGCATGAACTCTTGCCTTGGACGCCTGAGTGTCAGCAGTCTTTTGAGCAATTAAAAATGGTGCTTTGCTCAGCGCCAGTGCTTGGTACCCCTAATTATGCTACATGCTTCATATTGTATGCCCACGAGATGGGTGGTTGTGCGCTTTCTGTTTGAACAGAAAAATTTGGAGATAAGCAACGACCATGTAATTATTTCTCTGCTGTGCTTGACCCTGTTGCCCGAGCTGCCTAAGAGTGGTTGCAGCTGTGGCCATCTCAATAAGACAATCAGTGGGACTCGTACTCGATACTGACCTCACAGTTATGGGACCCTAAGCTGTGGATATGCTTTTGAATAAGACAATGACACAGCACCTCAGTAGTGCACGTCTGACGGTTTACGAGCTAACGCTCTTTCAAAAGCACATTACGATCAAACGCTGTGCCACTCTGAATCCAGCCACGTTACTACCCCTCCCTTCTGAGAATGAGGAGATTGACATACATGATTGTATCTTCCGGACAGTAGAAGAGATCAAAGGATGGGCAGACATGACTGATGTTCCCTTAGCTGACCCTCAAGGGGGAACTATACGTCGATGGCTCTTGTTTCAAATTACCAGATGGCACCACCACTGCAGCATACACAATTACTACATTCGTACGGTAGTTGAGACATCACGCCTTCCCTATCAGTCTGCCCAGGCAGCTGAGTAAGTCTCCCTTATTCAACCCTGTGAAGTGAGTGAGGGGCTAGTTGTCTATACTTATACTGACGGTCAGTATGCCTTCGGGTCGCCCATAATTTTGGGCAGCTCTGGGCAGAGAGAGGGTTCCTTACTTTCCACGGGATGAGAATACAGCATGGCCCTTTCATATATAGGCTTTTGTCCGCTTTGGCACTCCCTAGGAAATTGGTGATAGTGAAGTACAGCGCCCATAAGAAAGTTACTGACGATGTGGGTAAGGGAAATGCTTTTGCAGATCAGACAGGTAAGGAAACAGCCTGAACTAAGATGAAAAGAATGTTTGTAGCAGGTCCCACTAGGTGGGTGCCCGAGGTGTCCATGTTTGAGGATACACTTGAAAATGTGAAGGAGATACAGAGTAAGGCCACGGTGGAGGAATTAGCAATGTGGAAAGAAAGTACAGCAAACATGAACAATGAGGGATCTTGGATTGATAAGTCAGGGAAGCAAAGATGGATGTTGCCACACGCATATGTTCTTCCTGTAGTGACAATGGCCCATGGCCCGGCTCATATCAGTGCTAAGGGTATTTGCAAGTTGTTAGACCCAGTATGGCAAAATGACAACATCTCAAAGACAGCTACATATTTAGAAAAATCCTGCATGGTGTGGATGATGCATAATGCTGCCAAGAGTACCTCTATGCCACTTCTGTAATTTTGCACCTCACCCTTTCCCTCTTGAGGTCTTTCAAACAGACTTCATAGAAATAGACAGGGGCAATAATTTGAAGTATGTGTTGGTTGTCTGTGCATTCAGTAAATGGGTTGAGGCCTACCCCACTTAAGGAAATACAGCCATTGTGACTGCAAAGATACTCTTGCAGGAGTTCTTTCCTCGCTTCGGCCCATTTGATCTGGAGTGATAACGGAAGTCATTTCAATGCCAAGGTTATTCAGTTAGTCTGTGAGGGGCTACACATCAGATAGAGGTTTCATGCTGCAAATCACCCCCAGTCAGCAGGTTTGGTTGAGAAGTACAATGGTACTCTCAAACTGAAATTGGCAAAGATTCATGAGACCAAAGGGCTATATTTTGTCCACAAGAACTACAGCACATTCTAGGACAGGATTGTCACCCTCCATTGTCTTGTTCAGATGCCCAGCGAATTTCTGGGATGTCCCATGCCTGCATAGCTTTTCAGAAATTGAGTACCCTCTGTTGACTGATTACCTGTGCCAGTTAACTGAAAATCTGCGTTCTATTCAACAACAGATCCGAAAGGTGCGCCCACCCGTACCTGAGGGGTCCGGTCATACACTCCAGCCCGGAGACTGGGTGTTGCTCCTGAATTTTCAGCAGAAGAAAAGCTTGGAGCCCCTTTGGAAGGGGCCTGAGCAGGTGCTTCTCGCTACAAAAGTCGCTGGCCAAAAGAATTGGATTCATTCCAGTCACTGCTGCAGAGTACCCGAGCCCTTACCCTATGACCAGTGGGTGAGGGATGGTATTGGGGATGCTGAGGGAGAAAAGATATCTCAGTTCGTCACCTTCAGCGATACACAGCTTATATGGACCCAAACGGATGCTAAGAACAACAATGTATTAAATCCATCAGTTCCTCTGGAAATCAGAGCAATCAAAGAGCCTGTACAATTTGCGTCCTCAGTTGAAGAATAGTGCACCAAAGGAGAAATAAGACTAGTCAGGGATGGACTGTGCAAGTTAGGGTGTACTTTGCTGTAGTGCCAACGGTGTTTGTTTAGGGTGAGGCGAGATTGGTGCACAGTTCTGATATTGGACAGGATAAATCGAATGTGCTCCCGCTTGGTGGGGGGTGCATCATCCTGTGCAATGTGGGATTCCTCGAGAGCTAGGACTGAGCAGCTCCACGGCTGCTGCTCAAGAGCTCCAACGTTGATGAACAATAGAAGTATACCAGTGAGGCTGTGACGGACACTGGGAACACTTGCACCTTTGCCTTTTGTTTTATTGCATTCCCTTTTCCTTGCTTCATAATGCATCCCTTTGTTGGCCTATTGAGAAGGAGGAACAGCCATTTGCAGCACTGCGACAAGTGCAAGAGTAAGATAGTTTTCGCATTGATGGTTGTGATAGGATTAGTAACAGTACTTGGAATAGCTTGGTTCCTGGAGGAAAAGTATCCTGAACATTCCCTGGTTGGTACAAAGCCCATTACCCCTGAACACATTTTTGTTACTTTGGCCCCTCACAAAGAAGAGCACCAAAAGACTTACACAGATAATGTCTTTATATAAATGTTGCATCAAGCTCATGACATGTTCAAAACAACAAATTGTTATGTTTGGCTTCCTATGGGATGGTCAGGCAGATATTACCTCTCTTTTCTTCTTCCTCCCGTGTATGTTGCTCCGCCCAATTACCATAAAGATCATCAGCTGTAGCGTACAAGTGTATACTTGCCCTGAGTAAGGAGGGTCATTGACACCATGGATATAGATCAGGTGGAAACCAGTTTGAGGATGCCATGAAGGGTATCATACCCTTTTTGGGCCGCATATCCAATAGCCTTAAAATTTGTCGGTTAACAAGGGTTGTTGAAGGAGTTATTAATACAACAGCTGGTATACTGACAAACATCACTGCTGAGCTTCAGGCTACGCGGTTAGTTACCTTGCAGAACACAATGGTGTTAGATGTCATAACTGCAGATAGAGGTGGGGCCTGTCGTGTCATTGGCAGTAGCTGTTATGTGTACATACCTGACCACATGCCCAATGTGTTTGCTGCCATACAGAAATTGCATAGACTCTCGTCTGACATACACCAAGAAAATTGTACTTGGACTCTAAATGGGTGGTTCTGGAGCATGCTCACGTCCTGGGGTTGGAAGATCCTTATCTTTCTAGCTGTGATTGCTGGTATTTTCTTCACATGTTGCCTTTGCATACACTGTCTACCGACCTGTTGCACTTATTGTTAAATGTTCTCACCCCAAAACGGAAAAAGCCACTTCATGACACTACTGCTGCGATCATGTTGCAGAAGGACATTCACAAATGATGCAAATCGATGAGGGCATTTTTGGTTCCACGTCATCCCTTGCAACTTCTGTTCCTGATACTGAGTATATGGATTGTTCCAAGTGTTGATATCCTTTTGCTTTTCTGACTGTTACATCTTTTCCACCCACAGTCTAAAATGAATTAGCGAATGCTAAGAGGAGAGTCTGATGAAATAAATATGTTTTTGCTATATTGTTCTCATGTTAAGTTAGCATTCACTGTACCATTTTATGTTTAGCCGCCATTTCGAATCATGTTGTATATATTTATGTGTGTGTTTGTGTTTGTGTGTGTTTGTGTGTGCGTACGTGTATATACATTGTATATATATTTATTTATTTAAAAGAACTGCCGGGTTTCGGGAAATGGAGTATCGAATGGGGAGAATTAACAGGGAGTGAGTGGGTGTGGGGCACAAAGAAGAATAAAGCCCAACAGGAGAGGAGGAGAAAAGCAGCACAACACATGAAGGACAGATCAACATGTGGGACAGAGAGAGAAGCACATGAAGGAGAGAGCAACACTGAGTGTGGGGGGGTTGGCAAGGAAGAAGCACATGAGAGAGAGCAGCATATAAGGGGGAGAGCAAAATGGAGTATGGGGATGTATTTGGCATTGAAGAGCAGATGAGGGAGAGAGCTGGGAAGCATGTGCACCATGATGTGCTTAACCAAAAAGCAAAAAGTAGTTCCCTAATATTAAGAAGTGAAAAGATACAAATCATGATAGGAAAGAAGCTATGCTATGCTCCAAGAGAGGGACACACACAAGATAAAGAAAACAAGGCATTGAAAAAGAAGCAAGCAAATAAGAGTGACAATAAAGCCAACCAATGGTAAGCAATGCGTGGGCTGTAAGACCATTATAAATTCTTGGTATGCAACATGTAATGCACAACCAGATAGCTTGTGCTGTCTGGTACTCGAGACCTAAAAACTTGTCAGCAGTCTCTACTTATATCTCAAGATTTATTTAAGAACAAGTTATG
Organism: Triturus cristatus; assembly: GCF_964204655.1. Classification (NCBI taxonomy): domain Eukaryota; kingdom Metazoa; phylum Chordata; class Amphibia; order Caudata; family Salamandridae; genus Triturus; species Triturus cristatus. Next base: position 459,266,080 of record NC_140580.1, on the reverse strand, counting down.
AGAATTACAGACATGTAAGACACAATGCTAGCAGTGAAAATTCTGTTTCTCAGTGCTGGCCTTTGCACAGTAATGCTAAATACAATTTTGGTAAAATACATATATGAATTATACAAAAATTATACAAATCATCACAAACTGGCAAACTAAAATAAGATAACTTATCATTTTAAAACACTATTGTTTTACCCTACTATTGAGGAGAGAGAAAACATCATTGTTCATAAAGATATTCACCTACAACAGTAGCAACGTAAAAACATCACCTAAAAGCACATCAATGCAGGTGCATATTTTTGTGAATGATATTGGAGAGGTGATGATTAAGTGATTTTCAACAATCATTGCAAATTGTTTGGCGAGGGGACACTTGTGCTGTGATGATTGCTAACCTCAAAGAAAAGAAGGATCCCAAAGTAGAGAGAGGCAAGCAAAGGACCCTCTCACCCCACTTCATTCAATTCATTCAATGTCTACTTATCATGCCTCTCATTCTCACCTTCTGCACAACATGGTTTCTCCTACAATTTTAAACTGTGTACACAAAGCTTTTTATCATAAGTACATTGCTTCTCCCTGACTCTTGTCCACTCATTGTATGAGCAGTGCTTTTTGTAGTCACAGTATGCACAGTAGTGCTCCCTCTCCAACTTCACTCACTATCTGAACATTGCTTTATCAATGTTCTGTGGCATTTACTGTGTAAGACTGCATCATAGTCGTTTCACCTTATTTTTTATTTTTAGCCTCTATTTTGGTGGTTCCTGTTTTCAGAGCCACATAAACTCAAGTGCTCCTTTTAGTGTATCAGTGAAATAGGTGATATCAAACTGTCTCCCTTCCGTTAGGTCTTGACTGAACTCAAATTTCTTATCAATGGAATACGGCTGGTGGTAGTGATTATAGTTTCAGTTGTGCAGCATAGCTGCACAACTAGGGAGTGGACAACTGGCCTTTGGTGTAAAGTCCTTTCCCATTAGTCAAAATTAAAATATGAGCTTCCTCCATATTGTGTGTAGGTTTGTGTGAGGTTTCCACGATGGAGGATGGTTCGATATCCCAACAACAATACAGTTGTTAAACCTATAGATTGGTACACTCAGATTTTCCAGTAGAAGCAATTTCCTTGGATGAATCTGTGACTGTTGACTAGCCAATAGTCCTGGTAAGTACTATGCATTTTAGGAGCCAGGTGTCTGATCAAGTATCTCAAAATTCCAAATAGTGATGCCCTATTGGGCCTACCCATTTTATATACATTTTACATCAATCCTGCCCCATTGGGCTTAGCACTTTTGTATCTCCTGATATCATAATTTGTCAGATGTAACTATCACATCAAACTAAGAGATATGTCTTGGGGGAACGATAATTAATTACTTTTGTCATACTGATCATATGTGAAAACCTAAATCTCTCGAATAGTGCAACTCACCCATTCCAATTAAATCAGATACAAATAATTGGTCTCCATACTAGTAAGTATATTCTAAATCTTTCTCATTATGCAAAAGTAACATTAAATAATCAAAACAAAGTGATGAACACAAACATAAACTGAATATGTGTATAGTGTTGTGTGTAAAGATTTTTTTCTGTCTTGTGTTATTGTTACAGAGAGTACGTGGAATGTAAGTGGATAGAATGGGCAAACTAATCTTATCTTAGGCAGCTATATAATTCTTCATCCATGTTCAACCCACAAGGTTCCTTACTGTCCATGTCCAAAACATATTGGGTTCTCAGTTGCCTGAGTTTCACTTGGCAATTCCCTCCTCTCTGATTCTTTGAAATCTGTGCAATGCAACTATATCTTATTAAGATTGCATTGCTATCATGATACTTTTTTTTAATGTCTTGCAACTGGATTTGTTTTGTCCTTATTTGTTATAGCCCTTATATGATGGAGTATATGTTTATGTACAGGTAATATGGTGCTACCCACATAATTCTCACGACAGGGACATTTCAAATGGTAAGTCACAAAATCACTTTTACATGTAAGTCTGCCCCTTTACTTTAATAGTGGAGTTAAAAGGTGTTTCTACCTGGGTTATGCTCTCTCCTTGCTAGCATGCTTTACAGCAAGTACACTTTACAAAGCCCTCTTTCTGTGGCAGCCATGTCCCCATAGGTGTTACGGAGGTCTGCTCACTTTTGACCAATTGGTCTCTCAAGGATCTGGCACGCCTAAAGCTCATCTGTTGTCTATTGGGGACATATGGTGCTATAACAGTATCATGTCTGAGCCTGTGCCAATGCCTCTGCAGTGCCAATCCCATTTGTATGTGTTCTGCATTGTATGTAGTAACAAATCTCTGCTCTCTAGTCTTTTTAAGTGGTTTCTTCAATGGAGCACATAATACTACCTCCCTCTTGTATGTTCTTGCTCTCTTTGCAGTGGCTTCAATGGGGGAGTTGGAATATCCCCTCTCATGAAACTGGGCAATCATGACTGTCTCCGTTTTAATGTATTCTTCCTCTGTGTTGCATAGGCGACGCACCCTGAAAAATTCACCAAATCAATGGGGCTGGATGGTTAATATATGCATGCAGGATTGTGTTTCCTACGGATGGCTTTCTATACACCGTAGTTACCAATGAATCACCATTCACTTTTACTAAGTCATCTAGAAATTCAATTTCTTTCTTACTGATTTTACTAGTAAATTTAAGGTTTAAGTTATTTTGATTAATTTTTCTTACAGAGTTCTCAGCCTGAGACTCTGTTCCCTTCTAGAGTAGGAATAGATCATCTATAAATATCTCAATTCTAAGGCAATATGCTCTGCCCATTTTCCATACTGCCCAGCACCTGCCCCTCCCACCAGCCCATATGCAGAATCGCATAGCTGCGGGCGAAGCAGGTGCTCATTGCAGTTCCTCACAGCTGATGATACAGTGAGTTATTAAATATAAACATGTTCTTTGTGAGACACCATTTCATCATTGTTAGTAGCATCTTATTGTGCTCCACAAATTTCCTAGGACTCATTCTCAGATAATGTTGTGTTGCCCGCAGGCCATCGCTGTGTCTTATGCTGGTATAGAGTGTAGCTACAGCTAAAGTCATAAGATACAAATTATCTTACCACTTAACATCCAATATTCTACGTACAAAATCTGCACTATCCTGAATGCATGATGGTAAAGTCTTTACAATAGGGTTAAGAAAGAAGTCAATATATTTTGATGTGTTCTCGAAGTTGCTTTCCTGGGTTGCAATCATGGGGCGCCCCGTGGTATGCTGGCATCCTTGTGCACTTTAGGGATAAGATAAAAGGTAGGCAATTATGGTAATCCTGTTTCAGAAAATGCCATTCATCCCAATTCAAAAGCTCCCTTTCATGCCATTCTTTAAGCAGTTTCCAATACTCAACATTTGCCTCTTGATATCTCACTATTGGTAATTGTCCGATAACATTCCTTATCCTTCAATTGCTTAAATGCTTCTCGCAGATACTCTGGCCAGTCCCACAGAACTATGTTGACTGCTTTTTCTGATGGTTTCACTATTACTTGAGGCAACTCTTGTAGTTTAGACATAGTCATTTGGATTTTTTCCTGTTCTTTGTTGGGAACAACTAGGTAGGCTTCTTATATGTGTTGAACACAAAACGTAATTTCATTTTCATGCTAAGTGCAAATGTAACCTGAGTTGACATCTTGTCTGATCAGCAGAAATGATCTGCCCCATATCAGGGTATGGATTTTTTTTTAAATATATGTGCTACCCTTGGTGTAGAATTGTTTACCATTTATCAGAAAATGATAATCATCAGAATCTAAAATGTTTTTACCTGATAATCCTAAAACTTTTCAAGGTCTTTATTGATCAACAATTTATAATTTTAAACTATTTCTTTGCTCAAACCTGCTCCCGCATTGACTTATTTTCCTACTGGCTCACCCCGTCCTCTCCTCCATTGCTCCTCCACCTGGCCTGTTCTGATGCAAAAAATGTTTTAAATTTTTTCAGTGTTTCATTAGCTGTCATTTGCTGTCGGGTGTAGGAAGCTGGCTCTTTATATGACATACCAAAATTTGGTTTACCATGCAAAGAGTACAGGGGTTCCATTATGAGTGGGCAGGGGCTTGTTCTAACAATCACAAGGTGCTCTTCTAGGGGGTAGTGTGGTCGAGCAGCCTTAGGCTTATCAGAGAGGAGTGTTAGACATTGGCAAATACACACAATAGTCAATACATGATGCACATGATTCAATAAGGAGATCCACACCAATCTATAAAAATATCGTGCATCTTTATATACATTTAGGCATCAGAATCAATACGATCATGTAAGTACATTTTGCAATAGACAGAAATTGCAGTTGAAAAAGTCTACACTTGAGGCATTTTTTAAAAGCTGCCAAATTATCATATGGAAGGAAAAACAAGTACAGCATTTAGGTACAGAACAGTGACTTACGAGACCAATCTCTGGGACTTAAGGTGAGTATCGGGCGAGGTCCAAAGCAGCACAAGCAGATCACCTACAGGGGCCCTCTGGTGGCTGGGTGCAGTGTTGCAATACAGCGTTGGTGCCCGATGATAGTCAATGGGGATTGCCTTTCGTCAAAAGAGGCCGCAGGTTTTGACTGGGAGGCCTGTCGGGTTGAACCAGCAGGAGGGTTCAAGTCTTGCAATATTAGGGGACGTGGGAACATAAGTGGTCTTCTTCTCCTTGGCTGGGGAGGTAGGGTGCAGAGGGTGTTTGGGGTGGTGGGTTTCTTCATCAGGGAGAACTTGCAGTTGAGGGAGCCTGCAAACAGAGGCTGCAGGCAACGTTGGGGAGTTCACAAGGGGTGAACCTAAAGTGGACTCAATCTCTTGAGGGCTTGAAGATCACACTGACACTTTTAAAGCCTACATTTTTTATGAAAAATTTACCTAAGTTAACGTTGAAGAAAATTTGTCTGACATGGGAAAATGTGTTTAACTTTGTCATGACTATAAGGTAAGCCATAGAAAAATGTTTCTTTAAATGTGACAAATAAAACAAGCAGCTTTAAACTGTAGGAGAGGATCCTTTCTTGAATGTGTAGAACAAACGTGCAGCGTAAATAAAGTAGTAGGCTCTCATACCCAATGTGCTTCTATGACTAGGCCTGAAAATGTCTTCCAACTTTTGTTTGACATTTAAATAAAATGGCTTTCAGAAACTGTTGACCTAATCATTTGACTGCAAAAGCGTTCATCAGTTTAAAATGTGCTGCTCTAAGCAAAATACATTTATTTGCTATCTCACACAATATGATTCCCATATCCCTCTAGACAATGTACTTCATCATATTTTATAATAAATAGAGTATTAGCAATGTTAAGCTTACTGAAGATATTGTTTTGCATGGTTTAGTCAGGACTTTACTGATAGAATTGTTTCGTGGCTGTAGGCTAGCCCTTTGTCCACACAATAGAACACTGACAACAACTACAGAATAGGCCTGCAGAGGTTCTCAAGAGAATCTCCCCTCATGTGTCTAGTGCAAGACATTTAGAAACTTTTAGATACCTGTGCGCTGGCATGAATGCTTACCGTGGGAAATGGGTGGAAAGACGACAGACCATCGGAAGGCCTGATTCCATTGGACAAGAATGACTGAACTGTGCAGAATGTTGCAATAACGTTTTATGTTTTCATATATAAGTGTTAATTAGCACATTAATGCCTTAGTAACTTTTGCATTAATGCCATTGTACCCTTGATGCTTTATGCAGTGTTTCCCTTATTCTGGCCCAAATTGCTGTGTGCTACTGCTAACGGCGGTTTCCGTATACTCTGACCCTTTTGCTGGGAGACTTTCTCCTCATGGTGATCATAGCTACTGCTTTGATTAATTTATTTTCATTTATTAACAGTTGCTACTGCAAGTAGTTGGGAAACTTGGCTGAGTTTTCTGGAACTGCTCTTTATGCGGAGTTCGTTCTTTTGACTAACTAGAAGCTCCAGAATCTTGCTCTCTTCTGAAAGAACTCTTTATGAGCTCCTATTTAGATTACTACTTTTAGAAAGACTAGTTTCTTTATGGAACATGTTGTCTATTTTATGCTGACTCAAACAAAACCTTTCTCGATATTTCTGTAAATTGACTCATCTGAATAAAGATGACAAAAACAATTACTAATCTTTTAATGAGAAATGAAGCTTTGAAACTATTCCAAACCTCTCATCATTGACTGAACATTAAGATGCTGAAAGTTGATGATTTTTGCATTTGATTACAGCTCCATTCTAATATGGTGGCAAAGATCCATTTGTCTAGAGATGGACTGGTGCCAAAAATCAGAGGCCACTGTTGTAAGTGCTTTGGACTTGAACTGGTCATCAATTGGCCCCGCAAAGTTTAGTCATTGGCAGATCTGGTAGCAGAGAGACGGTTTAAGCCCTGGATGGAAATATAAAATAAATCCCAAACATTTCTTAATAATCCTGATTCCAATGTTCAGAACGTGAAGATCCGACAAGGCAGTATTCAAAGGTGATTGCCGTTTAGAAGGTGTGAGTATTAATAGGGCAAATGAGGTGATTGTGAGTGGGTTGTATTCTGTTTTTCTTTAGGGTGTGAGAGTGAATGGTAAAAGTATCAATTAGACGTTGAAGAAAAGAGGTTGAAGATTTCATGCTCATAGTGGCCGAAAGATCCAGGGATAATATAAACTTTAAACTTGTTTGCAGCATTTAGGTGTAGTGTGTGAGGTACCATCACCTACATCGGTATTATAGTTACTCGAGATTTATTTGTGATTGACTAATACTGATGGATTTTAGTGGAACCTAATTGCACAAACGGGGGAAACTTCATTGATCTGGGTGATTTCCCACTGGTCGAGAACTCACTTGTGATTGTGGAAAATGTCTTGAGTGGTTGTAATACTTTGATTCTTTTAGTGGAGCAAACAAGAAGTTATTTAAGAAGTTATTTAACAGCGTTGTGTGAATGTTGAGAAAATTGTAAAAGAGGGTGAACTTTGTGAGGAGTGAGATTGCATATCATTGTGTTTTGCCCTGGTATTGGTAGGTTGGTGTGCTTTGCACTGGGATTGGACCTTTAAAAGTGAATACTGTCTTTGGATTTGGTAGTATGTTTCATGAGAAATAACAGCGGAAATTTGATAGGGTTGTTCTACATTGATATATACGGAATAGAATCATATTATTTGTTTTGATTTAAATTGATAAAACCAAAATGCTCTCATGAAATGTTTAAAAGATTTTAATAAAATGGGGAGAGGGGACATTATTACTCCAGTACTTAAGTGAGAGGAGGCATCTTCTGAGGGTGCTCCTGCATACATAATGACTGCTGAACATGGTTTGAACAGGTCTTTGGCTTCAACAGTGGAGTAGAATTACTGAGAATGAGGGTGCATTGAGGTTTCCTAGATATGGGGCATTGAACACCAGAATCCTGGATCATTTGAAAGGAAAATTGTTTGAAATGAAGCCACCACTTTGAATCATTCAATATGAGGCATTTATTGTCTGAGAGGAGTTGCAAAGGAAAAGGAGAATGAAAAGTACCAGTGGAAAACAGGGTGAGCAGTGCAGAATTATGCAAATGCTCAATTTGATGAGGGACAGCGTAGATGGAGAAAAGCTATTATTGAGGGAACTAGGCTATATCCAGTACTTACCTCGGAAGCTGCAAATAAGGAAAATAATATGCCTGGTATCAAGAAAGAAGGGAATTAGTCAAATACTTATTCAAAGGATGAAATATTGAAACAGATGTTGTATTCCAGACCTCACCACCGCATACTACCCTTGCCGAGCAAAGAGATTTGAGTGCCAGCACTATTCAAACAGTGGCTACTGCCCCTGTGGATCCAAGTTTAACACCAATTGAACCCTTACAAGTCTTGCAGATTGTACTACCCGTTATGGCTCGACCACCAGCTGTAGTTCCTTCTAGGATAACTGTTGTTGCTGTGCCTACCACAGCCCCAGTGTCTATTGTTACACACTGAGTAGATGTCAGTGCTCCTGTATCAGCAGAAATTATGTCAGATAAAGTTTTGTGGAAGCCCCCACAAACTGCAAGCTTTTGTGAGCGAAGGCTGGACGTTGGTCCTTACAACTCCTCTAACTCCTAGTGATTTAAATGTTACTAGTGAAGAGTACATACAAGCATGGCTTGAGGAGGCTTTAGGAGAGAAGAAAACTCAGGCTGTGGAATCACCAGAGAAGCCAGGTAGAGAAAGAGGGAGACATTTAGATGTACTGAATTCAAAGGTACAACTGTAGGAGATGATATGGGATGTTTGGAATTGGAACTTTTAAATAAATACCAGAGGAAAAAATGTATTTACCTGTGTAAGGAAGTCACATGAAGGGCAGCTTTGGTGCATGATCGATTGACAGAAATAGCCAAGAAATATGTGGTGGATCTCACCAATTACATACATTTGCAATGAAGTTTTAGAGTAGAGTTAGATCCGGCCATCGAAAACATGAGAATTACAGGAATGCGCTTGCATATTGTGGAATTAATCAAATGCATTTGCAGATGGAAGGAAACAGAACAATTAGGGGAGAGGAGTTGGACTAACGGCTATGGCAGTCGACCTCGAATCTGGGGAACCAGGTTCGAGTCTCGGCAATGACGCTGAACATCCTGTGATTCTGAGCAAATCTCCCAGTGACTAACAATAATGAATGTGTCCTCATGTAACACAACTGGTGCTATGTAAGGCGCTCTGATACCCGATCCGGGTCAAGTTCACACTATATAAAACTCCTTTAAAAAAAAATTGGACACCAGATGTACAAAGAAGCATGACAAGAAAAAGAGGGTAGCAGCTAGTGGAGGAGGGCAAGATGAACAACATCAGAATGAATTGACAATATATACACTTACAGAAATAGCAGAAGGAAGGTATGTGCATGATCCTTGGAGCAGAGGTGATTTAGCGGCATTTACAAACAATTTTCCAAAATTGCTAGACAAGCCATTTCAATGGCATTCACAATTAGAGAGATTCATAAAAGTTTCTAAAGTACAGTGGACTGATTGAAATACATTCTTTGACATTATGGTGCCTGCTGATTTATGGGCTGAAGGTAAGACTGCGGTGCAATGGCCAAAGAAGGAACCACCTAGAGGGAAAGGAATTAATGCACTATCACCTGTAGTAATGGAAACATATGAATCAGCGGTTGCCTTTTTGAAAGGCAGAGCACCCTCAAAAGATATGGGTTGGCTCCAGATTAAAAGAACCACACAAGAGCCAAAACAGACAGTTCATGAGTGTGATGAGAGATGATTGCAGGTGTTTTCGCAGCACAGTAGACGTGAGTATCCTGAGAAAGGGGATATGGAGATTTATGTATCCCAGTTTGATTTAGGATTGAATCCTGAGATCTGCGCACATATAATCCAAAGTGTGATCTGTTGGCAAAAGAAATCTCATGATGAGATCCTGCAAAATGCTAAATATTGTAGCAATGAATTGGACATGAAGCAGAAACAGATATGAGAAGTTCATGTTGGCCCAGACTAAGCTAGCTAAGAAAGCATTTCAAAATCCTTCTATAGTAGGAAATCAGGGACACATGCAAGCAGTTGGTGCCCCACTGATGGAGCAAGGACTCGTAGAAAAGAGACTTGCTCAGAAGCAATCCGCTCCTTTAACTTACTAACAAGTTATTAAATTTGTTGTGTGTAAAACTAATGCACATCACATGAATACGCAGGTTAGTGAAGCTTGCTTATGTGTTTACTAACGTGGATAACATGAATGAAGGACTAAAACCGCTTTAAAACAGAAAATCTTTACTGCGCATGCGTCAACTGCATCTATGCAGCATGACAAGCTATCGCTTGGAGGGAAATTCTTGCGCATGAGCAGAAGGCACTAAAATGGAGTCTTGAAGACTCGCGTGCATGGCATCTGCTTAGCTGAAGAGAAAACGAGCTCTTCTACTAACGCTAATATGGGGAAAGTATTAATAAGTAAAGGGAAATAGAGTGGAGGTGGGTGGTATACAGTGTGACCACTTTATTTGTGAAATTAATATTTGTCTCTCTGACTTTATTATTAGTGCGCATTTATTATTATTATTATTATTAATTGATTTCTTAGGCGCACAGCTACCCACAATGGGGTCTCCCGGCGCCGCCGATGACCAGGCAATAAGGGGATCACTGTGGCTGAAGTTTATTTGCGGGAAAATAACCAGGTTTTCAAATTCTTACGAAAGTTCAAGTAATGAGGTTCCAGCTTCAAAGACAGAGGAAGTGAGTTCCACAGCCTAGGAGCGAGACATGAGAAAGAACGACCTCCCATTCTAGACAGCCTAAAACGAGGAACATGAAAATTGCCCTGTGATGCAGATCTAAGCGAGCGGACAGGGACATAAGGATGGACAAGAGATTGCAAGTATGCAGGAGCAGTCTGATGTTTAATATTGAACATTGTGCACAGCGTCTTGTGTTCGATGCACTTGTCTATACGAAGCCAGTGTAGATCATGAAGAAAAGGGGAGACACTAGTCCTATGGGGGATTTTACACAGGAGACGAGCTGCAGAGTTTTGAACCAGCTGAAGTTTCCGCAAAGTCTCCTGGCAACCCCCTAAGGACAGCACATTTCCATAGTCCAGGCGTGATGTTATTAACGCCTGGACAACCGTACGCTTGGTGTAGTCAGGGAGCATCCAAAGAATCTTGCGTAGCCATCTCAATATGGTGAAACAAGTGGCTGCGACACTCACCACTTGTTGCCGCATAGAGAGTGAATCGTCCATTATAAAACCAAGGTTCCGCACCTGCTTCACAGGCTGGGGAAGAGAGCCCATTATAGGAGGCCAATGTCTGGGACCCCAAAGGTGAGTGTTCTTGCCGAAGATTAAGACCTCGGTTTTTTCACCATTCAGTTTTAGCAGATTAGTCTGCATCCACTCAGCCACCTTACCCAGACCATGCTGAAGCGAGGAGGAAGAGCTTTCCGCTTCAGCTGAGAGTGAAAAAATGATCTGGGTATCATCTGCATATGAGTAAAGAACTAAGCCAGAGGCCTCCACAATATCAGACAAAGGACGTACGTAGATGTTAAATAACAGAGGGCTGAGTGAGGACCCCTGGGGAACTCCATATGCAGATGGGCGAATGGATGAGGAAGCAGTGGACGAAAAGATTTGAAAGGAACGGTGTTGCAAAAAAGAAGCCAACCAAGACCAGGCTGAACCAACTACCCCTGCTGACCTAAGTGCCTTCAATAGAATGGGGTGCGACACGGTATCAAATGCGGCGCTTAAATCCAAAAGGATAAGCGCCGCTGTTTCTCCTTGGTCGAGTAACAAGCGTAGGTTCTCAATTACTCCTAATAACGTGGTCTCGGTTGAAAACTGAGAACGGAAACCCAATTGAGAGTGATGAAGAAATCCGGAGGATTCAATATGTGACGAAAGATGGAGGTTAACATGCCTCTCAAGGATTTTAGAGAACATAGGAAGCCGGGAAATAGGACGATAGTTCGCTAGAATTTTGGGGTCAGCTGTGGGTTTTTTAAGAAGCGGGACCACCATCGCCCGTTTCCAGTCCTCGGGAACCGTTGATTCTTGGAGTGAAGCATTTAGCAAGTTCTGGATAATAGACAAAGAGTCCTGAGAGAGCTGATGCAAGATATTTACCGGAACCGGATCAAGGGGGGAACCGGACTTTACTTTGGATAAGCAATCAAATAAGGATTTTTGGTCCAACAAGGGCCATTTAGATAAAATGGGTCCAGAAGGGACAGGGGCAGATGCTAAAATTGCATGTTGCATAGGAGGGAAGAGAGGCTGCGAGCCTAAGAGGGAATGATGAATCATTTCTACTTTAGCAGTAAAGAAATCAGCGATCTCATTACAGCGAGGTTCATCGAGAGATGGTGGTGGTGGGAGGGTCTTAGAGCCCGCCAAATTTTTTATCATTGAAAAAAGTGCGCGGGGCCGGTTAGAGGATTTATTAATTTCATTAGTTACAAATGTAGATTTTGCTTTCCTACATGCTAGATGATACTGACCAAGTGCTGCTTTATAGGTAAGTTTTTGTTGAGGGCTATACGTTTTTCTCCACCTGCGCTCCAAGTACTTGCACTCAGACTTCACAAGTTTTAGGTCGTCAGTGTACCATGGTGCCGGTGGATGGTGACCTAAACTGCGTTTACGACGCAAGAGCAAATGCAAATCAATGGCAGTGGACAACCAAGATGTAACTGCTAGATTAAGAGGCAGAAGAGGAAGTTCAGGGTCTGGACGCGTACCACATAATGTGGTGTTAAATGCAGTGAGATCTAATGTTGACCATGCTCTATAGTAACTGGTATTGTCCCCTCTATTGACTGGCAAGGTTCTCAAAATTTGCAAACTAAAGTAGATGGCATAATGGTCGGACCAATCCAGCGGAATGGGTGACTTACATTCAAAATTAAGAGTAGAAAAGATTGGATCCAAGAGGTGACCTGCCTGGTGGGTAGGGTGATGATTGTGCAAAAAGATGTTCAATGCCTCCAGGTCCGTCAGGACCGTGCTAATTAACCTGTCCTGTGTATTTTCCAAATGTAGGTTAAGGTCTCCCACAATAGTAAAATTAGCTGACTTTAGTGCGAAGGGAGCGACCAGCTCTGCCAAAGATGACAGCCAACTTGTGGATTTGTCCGGCGGCCGATATATTAATATACCGGAAAAAGTCAGCTGAGACGTGACTGCTAATTTAAAAAAGGCAGATTCACACATAGGAAAGGAAAGGGCTTCCAGGGTGCATACCGTATTCGATTTAAAAATTACGGCGATCCCTCCACCTCTGCCAGAGCTCCTATCACATCTCACCATTACATAGCCCTCTGGAAGGGCACTGGCCACATCTGGACCGGACCCGGGATTAAGCCATGTTTCGGTTAGAAACACCGCATCCGGCTGCTCCGATACAAGAAGATCGAATATATCAGCCTTATTTTTAGGGAGGGAACGGCAATTAATGCTTAAAAACTTTACAGTAATGTTCACTGAGTCTCTAGAGGTTTTAGAAGGCAGAGTGTGTGGGAAGAATGTTTTTTTAATGGGATTAATCGAAAAATTACATTGCGGACACTTACGATGAGATATGTTAGCCATATCCATAGGATCACACAATGACGGGTTACCCCGAAGACGATGCAGATCTGAGGTGGAATACACATAGGGAGTTCCACAGTTTGGCTGCACGGTGGCATTATGGCTGGTTGCTGGGCGTGGACGGGCGCGGACGGGCGCAGACGGGCTTGCCTCTGGCACGCCTCCGGCGCGCTGCGCGCTAGCATCCAGGCGCTTAAATGCGTCCGGTTGGCAGGTCAAAGGGCGTGCCCAATCAGCCAGCAAAGTCCTCCCTCTCTGTTGATGTTCTAGCAGCGAGAGGGAGGCAACGCCTTAAAGAACAACCAAGAAGTAAAATGGTGAGTAAATTGGCACAAAATGTACCCGTGAAAGTACATTTTTAAAATGCAGGTATGCGAACAGGAAAGAAACAGTCTTCAACCCTTACACATCAATACACAATGATCCCCTGATTCACAGCGCGCTAGCATCCAGGCGCTTAAATGCGTCCAGTTGGCAGGTCAAAGGGCGTGCCCAATCAGCCAGCAAAGTCCTCCCTCTCTGTTGATGTTCTAGCAGCGAGAGGGAGGCAACACCATAAAGAACAAACAAGAATTAAAATGGTGAGTAAATCGGCACAAAATGTACCCGTGAAAGTAAATTTTTAAAATGCAGGTATGCGAACAGGAAAGAAACAGTCTTCAACCCTTACACATCAATACACAATGATCCTGTATAACTGAAGTGAGCTGAGTAAAAGGAAGACTGCGCATGTCCACTGAAAGTTAACTCGGAATGATGACATAGAGGTTGAATGGAGCCAAGGTCGCAAGGTGTTTTACCCTGGGAACGGATGGTGAAAAGTTCTACGAATGTGGACTTGCATACAGATTGTTATAAAAATGTTTCAAACAAAATGTGAATAAGTGTGTGAACTAAAACTTATGTATAAAAATAAGGGGACGGGTTTGCGAACAATAGTGGTACTGATTTTAATGAAAAGTAAGCATGGTGTGATGATCCTTCCTCCTTTCCTGACCAATTAGATTTCGTATTTTTACGATATTGAAACTTTAGTGGATGGACCATGAAGAACGAAAGGTATAATTAAGATAGCTTTAGTTAATTAGAGAGCAGAGCTCAGGAGGCTGTCTGTGTAGCGGGAGATGCTGTTGCTGGGAGACATTCTGTGAGATGCTGATGAAGAGATGAATGTAGAACTTGAAGCATAACTTGCTATAACTTAATTGGGTTAGATCAGAAGATCGCGGAAGAGGAGGTGGAAGAGTGTCAGAGAGGGGTGCGGCGAAATCGTCGGTATTTTAGAGAGGTCTACTATCCTGTCCTGAATCCTGGCCTGAAATCTTTGTCGCCTGACCTATCCTGGGGACCCTTACCAGCTCCTTGGCCATGGGGTTGATCTTCACACCATTCTTGGTAATTATAATTTTCTCGTTATTTGCGAATTATATTTTCTCTCACTGTCCTCTCCCTTTCTGAACATTGATTTTTGCGTGAGTCTGAGGTAAATGTTTCTCTGAATTTATTCAATTGAATTTTCTCTCCTACGAATGATGGTGACTGTACTGTATGTTTTGAAGTGGTTCACATGCATTTAATTTAGATAATGATTTAAACTTTCCTGAGTCTGTGGTAATTTACATCAAGGTATAGAAAAGTTAGAATTAAGTTAATTATCACCATCAACTAGTTCAACTAATGGTCCATCGACCAGAGGAAAGAACGTTTTGGTCAGTGAAGAGCTTAGTTAGGAGAATTGAATAACTAATCCTGGATATTGTGAACATTATATAAACATGGACTCCAGCGGTTTACTCAATTGTGTGTGTGTTTATGGGCCCCGGTGAGTATATGGTAGTAGAGTATCTGTTGTTGGTACGCCGCTGATCAGTTTTCTGGTAGCAGAGTTATGGTTATTAATGACTAGTTTGGTGATAAATATTGATTATTGATTTATGTTTAACAAAAGAGTTAGCGTCTTGTTTTATGTCATCCAGAATCCCAGGAAAAATGAATAGCGGGTGATGACAGAAGCCACACTGCAGTGAGGTTACTCATCAGTTGGAATAATACTGAGAAGCTACGTAGGGCTGGCAGTATTAAATTAGGGACTATTTTGTATAAAAGTTGAGCGTGAGTGATAGCAGAAGGTTCGCTGGTGAAACTTTGGTTTTATTTCCTAGTAAGGCTAACAATGATGGAGTAACAGGTTCTCTCGAGCTTGGATGAAGGTTAAACAGAGGTTTTTACTCACAGTACAAGAGGAGTAATTCTGAAACTCCAGAGCAAGTTGAAATCTATTCTTTGTTTAGTGGAACAGACAGAGTAGCGAATGTTTTTATGTTGTTATTAACAAAGAATTAATGAAAAGTATTAAGAAATAAGTTTTCGTATTACTTGTGAAGGGAGAGTCAGTCACCGGAGTTGTACTGACGTCACAGGTAGTGGCGCTGGGATTGGTTGAAACAGCGGGTGTGAGACAGAAGCAGATTGTAAAGGAGGGGTCAGTAGTGAGGAGCGATACTGACGTTACAAAAGGCCGCGCTAGTATTGCTTAAACAAGCAGCGCAAGCTTGAGCTTTGATTGGTTATTAGATAGAAGCTTTATTTGCATTGGTTAATGAGAAATTGTATGTTGGATTCTGATTTGACTGCTGGTGTGAGTCGCACAGATAGCAGAGTTCAAGGGTTTGCGGAATACTCTTTCATATATCATTCATCTAGAATGTATGGAGAAAAGAGAAACATGGCGTTAATAAAGAAAATTATGAATTTCTTCAAGAAATATAAGCCTGTGTTGACTAGAGCAGGAATTCCTATTCCACCACCAAAAACACCTGCTTCCTTTATGATGATGGAAAGAGGATATCATACTTCTGCATGGTTGGAGGATTGAATGGAATATAACAAAGGTGATGGAGTTCTAGCTTTTCCAGAACATGGCACGTTTAATGGGAGAATTCTTCAGAATTTGAGAATGAGAATGAATGATTTGGAACCAAGACCTAGGTTAACTCAGTATGAGGCTCTGGAAGAATGGGAGACTGAGTCATTTGAACGAGAGAAATGCAGAGGTGTTATGAGATAGAGAGGATTTTTTCCCAGAAATTTGCATGAGTCACACGAAGGTCAGATGAAGCAATGGAGAAGAGCTATGGTATCAGAAGGTTTATACCCAGTGTTAATGGCTGAAGAACAGTTTGGAGGCAAGAGTAAGGAGAAAACAAAACACATGAATGTGACAGGATATGGTGAATCAGATGACGAATTGTTGGAGGAAATTCTAACAAAATATCCTCCACCGTACCAAGAAGGACCCAGTAGAGTCACCCCAAGTGCACCGGTAATGGGAACACCCGTAATTCCTCAAATTTTACATGATACATCAGTTAATAGGGTACTACAAGACAAAGAAAGAGAAGCATTGAATAAAACTAGGGAAGAAGTAGTACAGAAAATAAGTCAATTGAATTTAAACACTGACGCTTTGACAGTACCAGTGACTATAGGTCCTGTTATCCCATTATATGGAGATAAAATGAGTAGCCCAAAACCTCAAGCTGTAACGACTCCATTGAGTAATCCCAGAAAAGAAATAATAATATCTGATGATCAGTCTATTGAGTGTGATTCAATCATTTCATTAATGGAGGGAATCTTTAATTGAAACTCCGAAAAGAGTTTTGCCCGGAAGTTCGAAAGAGTCTGCGGTACCTTTAGGAACTAGAGGCTTGACAGCGGTCACTCCAGAAGATTTAGAAAGATGGGCACAGGGAATAGAAAAATATAGTTTCAACACCAAAGAGCTTAGATATTTACAGATTGAAAGTGGAATTGGAAGAGATGATACCTGGAAATGTGGAAATAGAAAGGTTGAACCATTACAATGAAGAAGAGTTGTTGTTTATATGTAGGAGCATAACCAGAAATGCAAAATTGTTTCATGAGAGATTGACAGAGGTTGCTTCAGAGATTGGAGTAGATATAGGGAGATCAACATTATTATCAAACGAGTGGAGTTTACTGACAAGGATTTGGAGAATAGGAATGTGTCTGGTAAAAGACTACAGGTAAAAGAGTTAATGAACATTTTGCAGAAGTGGAGAGACATTGACAAGTGGAGGACTAGGTGGACAAGGAAAAAGGAGGAAGCACAAGCAAAGAAAGCATCATCTGAATTCTTACTAAAAGAATCAGAAAAGGTAGAGAGATTGTGTCCTATGAGAGAGGTCCCTGGAGATGGATATGTTCATGTTTCGTGGAGCAGACAGGATATTTTGTCATTTACAAACAATTTCCAAAGGTTGAGAGAGAAACCCGTTGAATGGTACAAACAGGTTGAAAGATTTGTGAAAGTTTTGAAGGTTCTGTTGAAGGATCTGGATGGTTTGTTTGATATTGTGGTACCTGCTGACTTATGGACACAGTGTAAGATCACGGTTGATTGGCCAAGTGAGGAGAATGCTAGAGACCCGAAAACAGGAGCACCCTCAGATGAGGTAATGAAGAAATATCACCAAGTAATTATTTTCCTGAAAGGTAAAGTTCCTCCTAAAGAAACAGTTTGGGTAAAAATAGATAGAACAACTCAAGAGCCAAATGAGTCTGTACATGCATATTATGAGCGCTTACTGCAAGTGTTTAAGTAGTATAGTGGTTTTGAGAACATTGGTGATAAGCATATGGGACATTTTGTGTACCGGTTTGTGTGTGGTCTTAAACCGGAGATTAGTCAGATGATTCAGCAGCACATGTTGTGCTGGCAGAGCAAGTCGATGGATGAAATTTTGAAATATGCCAGCCAAATATTCCGAAGACGACTTTGAGGCAAGGCGTAGAAATCTAAAAGAGAAAATGATGTGGGCACAAGTGAAATTGGCAGACCAGCAGGAAAATAAGTTAAATACCCAGACTGATAATCAGGTGAAAGAGCAGAATCAGAATGATCAAGTGGTGAATGGTGGTAAAGTAAGAGGACGAATGAATAGAGAGGAAGCGAAGAAGAAGTTTCCTTGTCATGCGTGGGGAAAGCTTAGACATTGTGTGTAAGAATATTCAGAATAACAATGGGCCAAATCAAAATTTTAAATCCACAGACGCAGAATGAAGTGATTATGAATCAGCCGCAGCAGGTAGTTACTCCACAGTATCAGGTGCCATCAGCTCCTATGCCAAACATTGTGAACTCTCAAAAACACAGTTTGAACGCCAGATTTCACGGAGAAAGCGGTAAGAAAAATTCTGTGGTTTCACAATATTGTTTGCAGAATAATAATGACGAAATGGACTTTGTGCAATGATGGCGCCTGAGGGGGAGGAAGAGGAGTGCGTGCTTGGCGCATCCTTGCTGGTAGATCCGTCAGGTGAATTTATTGATGGGAAAGTGGAAGGTAGTGTTATCCCTTTTCTATTAGATACTGGTGCTACCTGGTCTACTGTGAGAACAACAGACATCCCAAACCTACCCCTCTCTGGAGAATCTATCCAAGTTGTAGAAGTGTCGAATCAACAGATTAGAACCCCAATTACAAAACCAATGAAAGTACATATTGTAAATTTGAAAGACATGCATCTCTTTGCATTTTGTGATTCCAGTAAGTCTATTGGGAAGAGATCTATTGTGCAAAATGAATTGCACGATCTACTGTACACCAGATGGTGTTGCTTTCCAAACTCTTGATGAAGACGTTATATACAAAATGATGCTAGATAAGCAAGGTACTGAAGTAGATGAGATGTTTTCACTGATAACTGAAAGTGAATTGCCAGAAGAAATGAGAACCACAGTAAATCCAGAAGTGTGGGATTTTACAGGAAAAGATATTGGGCTGATGTCAAATGTAGACCCAGCGAAAGTGACAGTGAAAGAAGGTGCGGTTTATTCAAATACACAACAATATAAAATGAGTCCAGAAGTGAAAGCAGGAGTTGCTCCAGAAATTGACTGAATGATTAAACAAGGCATTTTAAAATGTATAATAGCAGAAAATACAGGATAGTGCAAGATTTGAGAAAGATCATCAAAATTGTACTGCCTTGTTGCCCAGTTGTGCCAAATCCACCAGTAATCCTTTATCAGATACCCTGGAATGCAGGCTAGTTTACAGCCTTTTTCTCTATTCCTTTGCACCAGCCAATATTTGTTCGCCTTTAGGTTCGAAGACCGTGTCTTGGCATGGGGCCAAGTTCTTCAAGGGTATACAGAGAGTCCCTCAATTTTCAATCAAATCCTGAAGAAATGTCTAAAAACATTGGTCATGCCCAGAAATTCAGTTTTGGTTCAGTACATTGATGGCCTACAGGTGGCATCAAAGACACAAGAAGATTGTGTCACTGACACAATTGCATTACTGAACCATTTGACCGAAGGAGGACCCAAGATGTCTCCAGAGAAATTGCAGTTTTGTTAGCAAGAAGTAAAATATATAGACCACAAAATAGAAAAAGGAGTTAGAAAAGTGACCCCAGAAAGAATACAAATAATCAAGCAAATGGAACTACTTCAGACACAAAGGGAGATGAGACTGTTTCTCGGAGTAGTTGGGTACTGTAGGCAGTGGATTATTGGGTTTTCCCTGCTGGCAAAACCATTGATTCAGTTGACTCGGAAAAGAGCAAAGGATCTGATTGTCTGGAATGATGAGTGCATGGAAGCATTTGTGAAATTGTGAAATAGTCAGTGAGAGGCCCCTGCCTTAGGCATGCCTGATTATACAAAAGAATTTGCACTGTTCTGTTGCGAGAGAAAAAGTTGTGCACTTTCAGTTTTGACTCAAAGGCATGGATTAAGCCGACGTCCAGTAGCATATTTTTTTGCTACTTTGGATCCTGTGGCTTAAGCTTTACCTGGCTGCTTAAAAGCAGTAGCTGCTACTTGTATAAGTCTAGAGCAAAGTGAGTCGATTGTGATGGGACATCCAGTTGAATTTTATGTCCCACATTCAGTTGAGTTTCTTTTGACAAGAACTCGAACACAGCACCTTACCCCTAGTCGGATGACTAAGTATGAAAGAGTGATTCTGGGAGCGGAAAATGTGACAGTAATAAGATGTACAATAATGAATCCTGCATTATTGCCAGACCCATGTTGTGAAGAAGTGAAAGATGAAGTGGATCTTGATTGTCTGGATGTGACTGAGATGTGTACCAAGCCCTGACCGGATATAAAAGAAGTGCCCTTGGAAGAGCCAGATCATGAACTATTTGTAGATGGGTCATGCATGAGAACAGAGGGAGGAGGACTTAGTGCAGCTTACGCTGTATGTAAAATATTCGAGGTCATTGAAGTATCCTGTTTACCGGGAGTCAAGTCTGCACAAGTAACCGAATTGGTGGCCTTAACAAAGGTATTCAAAATTGGGAAAAATTGGAGAATAACCATATTTAGGGATAGTCAATATGGTTTTGGGGTTGGGCACAACTTTGGCCAGCTCTGGATGCAGAAGGGATTTCTGACTTCTTCAGGATCTCCTATTAGAAATGGTAAAAATGTAAAAGAATTATTGGAAGCAATACAATTTCCAAAGGAAATAGCAGTGATCAAATGTGCTGCTCACCAGTCAGGAAATGACTATGTGGCGGCAGGTAACAGATATGCTGACCAAATTGCTCAATATTGTACAAGAAATAACATGGCACTTAACAGAAAAATTGAAACAAGTGAAATCAGCTGCCAACTTATGTTTTTCTCAGCTCTAGAAACATGAGATGAGGTTTGACAGTTGCAGGATGAAGTTGAGGCAAGAGAAAAGGAAATCTGGATAAAGTCAGGTTGTGAAAGAAGGACAGAAGATGATGTATGGGTATACAGCGATGGTAGACCAGTCATGCCAGACTGCCTACTCTCTCAAATGGCAAGAATGTATCATGGGGACGCACATGTTGGTAGGGATGCCATGATCAGACTATTCAGACAAAATTGGTACAATCCAAAGTTTAGGGTAGTCGCAGAAAGCCTTTGCCAAAGATGCTTGACCTATCAGCAGTTAAATCCAGGCAGAACGACAGTGGTCAGTTATTGACCAATTGGAAAGGCAGAAGGACCATTTATGAGACTGCAGCTTGACTTCATAGAGTTGCCTCCAAGCAACGGAATGAAGTACGTCCTTGTCATAGTGTGTTTGTTTTCAGGATGGGTGGAGGCATATCCCACTAGGAGAAATGACAGTCCAACAGTTGCTAAATTACTGTTGAGGGAGTTGATACCTCGTTTCGGTTTTTCAGTCACTTTGGAATCAGATAGAGGACTTCATTTTAATAATGAAATAATTCGATTAATCTGTGAAGCATTCAATATTGAACAAAAACTGCACTGTGCATACCGTCCAGAGGCATCTGGAGTGGTTGAGCAACTAAATGGCACAATCAAGTCAAGGTTAGGAAAAGTATGTGCATCCACATCACTGAAATGGCCTGATGCATTGCCTCTTGTATTGATGGGACTCCGAAGTATTCCTGATAGAAAAACAGGATTGAGTCCACATGAAATACTTTTGGGAAGGGCAATGAGACAAGCATTTATTCCTGGACATAAATTGATGAGTATAACTGATGATCTGGTATTAGACTATTACAAAGGATTGGCTGACCTAGTGCATTCTGTCCCTCACCAGGTTGGAGAGGACGTAGCTGCCAGGCAGCCAACACAGGTGCGCGATTTGAATCCTGTAGACTGGGTCGTAGTGAAGAAACAAGCCAGAAAGTCATGCCTAGCACCCAGGTGGGATAAACCACGTCAAGTAATACTGGTCACTACTACAGCAGTGAAGTGTGCAGGTTTTCCCAATTGGATTCATGCAAGTCATACCAAAAGAGTTCCAGGCCCCACAGAAGAAGAACAGCAACTGATTGAACCAATTGAAGTAGCTAAAGGGTGTGAAGTCGGAGAATCTAGAGTGATAGATTCTGAAGTAATAGACAAGGAACAACCAAACACAAGTCAGGGGGAATGGATACCAGTGATTGACATACCTGAAGTTGTTATTCAAACAAGAAGATGAACTAGATTAGAGAGAAAGGAAAGTAGTGAGGATCAGATAGATGTAGAAGAACATGCTCAGGTGGAAGTGAACAAAGCTACTCGAAAAACTGAGCAGGACCAGACAGGGAAAGTAGAATATACTCAGGCAGAAGTGAACAGAACTAATCAAAGGCCTGAGCAGGGACAGACAGGAAAAGAAGAACACGTTCAGGCAGCAGGAGAACAAATTGTAGTAAGACCTGAACAGGATCAGTTAAGAGAAGAAGAACTAGTTCGGACAGAAGAAGATCAATTTGAAATAAGACCTGAACAGGACCAGATAGAGGAAGAAGAACAGGTTCGGGCGGATGAAATAACAACAATAAGACCTGAACAGGAACAGGTAGAGAGTGATTCAGAAGAATAGATTTTGCCTAGACATACTGAAAATAAAAGAACTTTGGAAAAAGACGAAGAGGGTGAAAGTGCAGTTCAAGGTGAAAGGGTCAGAAAAGGTGATAACCGGCCAGGTGGAGTGAAAAGATTGAAATACTATTCGAGAAAAACAAAAGAAAGACCAGAGCAAGTGAATGAGGTTACTAGTCAAACTCAGTCTAAACAGTCATTTGAGAGACACACACGAAGAAGCCCAAGGCTGAGAATTTTGAACAATAAATACAAGGCCCCTGAGTGGACCTATGTAATATTAGAAGAATTTGAGAATCTAGATTTAAGTAAATAATCAGAAGAAGTAGATGCTACACAGATTGATGAAAGGAAATTGAGACCACCTTAAAGATAAGAGTTTGAATTTCCAAGTGAAGAAAGAAAGGGAAGAAATTATCTTCTCAGATTAAAATGACAAAAAATGAAGTCACCGAACAACCGAAACAAAGTTTAAAATGAAGACGTTGTAGAGCCTGCATATGTAGTATTCAATTAGTGATCTCAGTATGGTTATTTCTAACAGTGGCGGTACCCTTATTAATGATAACCAATAAAAAGAACGATACAGTTACTAATGAGAAAGCAGCTACAATTAAAGGAGATAGAGTAGAATTAGAAGCAGCAGATGAGACAGATTATCATCACACAGTATTAGATAATGACACGTCTGTAAATGTTTTTACAAAGTTGTTATTTCAATATGTAGATACAATGGAGATTAGTAATTGTTATGTCTGTATGAAATTACCAGCGTCAGTGTCAGAGTGAGTTACATATCACCATTTGCCTTTAACATATGGTATATCATGTAGTGTTCTAGCAAGTCTATAAAACAATAGCACAGGTGCACCACACGTTAATTACAAAATACATAAATAGAATTTGTATACATTCTAGTTCTTGTACAAAAAATTATTTTTATCCCAACTTTCTCTTTCTTAAAACGTAGTCATATGCATGAAAGTTTCCACATTGATACAGCCGACGTGTTTCGTTCTACTGGAGGACTTCTTCAGGGCTGTTAATTTAAAAGACAATAACAAAAAATATATAAACAACTGAAAGATACCCAAAAAACAATCAACACAGCACTTAACCCCTTGGCTGCGGCAGGAATTCCGCCGCAGCGCTGGGGGGGGGTTTGGGGGCAGCGCGGTGGCGCTGTGCTCATGACGGAGCCACTCCGTCATGAGCCACGGTTGAGCTGTGCTCATGACGGAGTGGTTCCGTCATGACTCCGCCCACTGCGCTAATCGCCCGCACAGGCGGGGAATCGGCGCAGTGTGGGAGGAGCGGCGGCCAACGGCCGCAGCATAACAGAACCACTCCGTCATGAGCACACGGCACCCGTGGCTCATGACGGAGTGGCTCCGTCATGAGCGCTGAAGGGGTTAATATACAAACATTTTGAAGGATTGATCTGTTCCGCTAAAAGGCTATATTTGCCATCCCAAGTTCATATAACAGGCAAGCCACGGAACAACAAGAACATAAGTCCAAGACAGACAGACAAACTCATTTAATATAAACATATTTAAAAAAAAACAATAAGCAAAATAGAAAGCAACATTTATCATCCAAGCGTGTTCATATTTGCATTATATCAGTTGAGAGATAATTATATCCATGAGTATTACAACAGATTTATTCAAAAAGGGGAAAAAAGAGAGGAGGCTTTAAGGCAAGTCGCAAATAAGGAATGTGTAGGAATCACTATTTTTGCAGCGATTCCTACATGCATAGGCTTTTGCGAGTCCTTAATTGCGATTCCTTAATTATCGCAATTAAGGAATCGCAAAATCCTACTTTGATGCATGTGCCAGTTGGTGTAAGTGTTGCAGAAAGAAAAGGAAAAGGAAGAAACTATGAAGTGAATGGGAAAGGAAAGAAAAGAAAGAGGGAATACGAGGAGATAAATATGGAGGAAATGAAAGGGAGGATATACTAAAAGATGAGAGATTTAGAAGACAAAGATGAAAATAAGAAAGAAAAAGAGGAAAATGGAAAAGAGAAATACTGAAGGCTGGCATCTGAGGAGGAATGGGAAAATTTGTGATGGCTCAAAATGCCATCAGAGAGGGGATTGATGGAGCAAGGACTCGTAGAAAAGAGACTTACCATTGCAGCCATGTATGATTTGATGGGCTGAGGGTGTTGTTATATGTTCCTTCTCTTGCATGTGATGTACACACGCTTGGTGGTTAGCTCCCTGGCCTTCCATTTGTGTGCACCTCACTTTAGCTTTCCTATATGTTGTACTCCATTGCTGCTGGCATGTGGTCTGTGTATCTGGCTGTGTGTCAGTATGGGGTATGTCTGTGTGACTTGCAGGCTGTGTGTCCAGTAGAGTGATTGTTCATTATCTGTGTGTGTGTTCATTTTGAGCTTGGACTCAAAATGCCCCCGTTTTCTTGCCATGAATGTGGTGTTGTTGTGGTGTGTGGGTTGGCCTGGCCCTGTGCTTCTGTGCTGTGTGTTCCTCTGCAGCCACACCTGATGTGACTGTCTCCCTAGTTGTTTTCTGTGTGGTGCAGGGTGTGGGTTCACCTGGCTGCTTATTGTGTATGGGGGTGCACAGGATGGGCACATGGCATGTCCCTTCATGTTGGGGGGGCTAGTGTGTGGCAGGTGGGGGTGTGGCCCTGTGGTCTTTGTGCACTGTCCATGCCTGGCGCTGGCCCTGCCTTCTGCATTGTGCGCATGTTTTCACGCGTCTTCACCGATGTGGTGATGTGATTGGGACATTACTTCATGATTGCGGTAGATGGGTGACCTGGATGCGGAGGGGTGATTTTGTGATAGGTAGGACATGTGTGGATACACATGTGGGTGTGTTCCTGTCACCAACAGGGTGTCTGGTGTGGACAGGAACCCTATATCAGCCCATGAGTTGTGTGTTGTGGTTGTGTGTGGGATTGTATGTTTGCGTACCTGCGGCGTCGTCCACGACGGTCCATGAGTTGCTGGTAATGTATCAGGTACAGCACCGGGAAGACGTGTAGAGCTGGATCCATTGCGGTCGGGACCGGGTGGAAGGGACTGGGACTCTGGTTTCGCGCTACGCTGTCGTGCTTCCTCTGTCTCGGGATGGGCGGTTTCTCCACTGTGGTGCGACTGGCTGTTTGGGGCATCATGATTTGTACAGCAGATGGGATGTCATTCTGCATGACGGTAAGTCTCCATTGGCTCCTGTTGGACCCGGCCTCGTGGCGTGGTCCCGAACCCTCCTGCCTGACTCGACGGGGGCAGCCCCCACCCTTCGGGGTCCCTCCGGATTGTACCTTGCTACCCGCACCAGCCTACGCGACACGGCTCGCCCCGGCCTCGGCCACAGCGAAGCCCCGACATCGAGGCACCAAGATCCGGCCAGGGGGCACCAAGTGGCCACTCCACCGATCCCGGAGGAGGGGAGTTTCGATGGGACCCCCAACCAGTCCCCAACGCCTGGTTTCGATCGCCCTCCGGCCTTCCTGGGCGCTGGCGCCTCTCCCGCTGGGTGTCGGGCCTCTCCCATCCCGGCCCCTCCGCCCCCCAGGCACAAGGGTCCGGACATCAAAGGGGTCCAGACCTATATCTGGGGCCGCCTCAAACCAGGACAGGAGTTGTATCCTGGAGTCAAGAGCCCTGCTGATCGGATCGCGGCTGACCCTACGGAGAAAGACTCATTACTTGGAACTTGGACCTCTGAGCCCTGCTGACTGCGTCGCGGCTCCCCCCTTTGCTGAGAAGAAGACCCGCACGGAACATCGGAGCCCTGCTGACCTCGTCGCGGCTCGACCTCGCAGAAGTAAACCATCGGAGCCCTGCTGACCTCGTCGCGGCTCGACCTCGCAGAAGTAAACCATCGGAGCCCTGCTGACTTCATCGCGGCTCGACCTCACCGCAGCAATCCCCCAAACCATGCGGACGACGTCCCGGCTCCCGGAACCCCCCGGCTCGAGGATTGAGAGCTAGGCGCAGGGTGTCCAGTACCAGGCTAAGACTGAGACTGTCCCGCTACCCCATCCCAACCAGACTTTGAGACTCTCTTGGATCCCTCGATCCACCTGTAAATATTGCCGCAGAAACCTGCCCTGATAACCGATAAAATCTTATAAGAATAAATACCCTGGCTGTGTCCCTTTGTGGTGGTGGGGTTGCTTGGCTGATACGATCATAGGAGAAGGACCTCGCCCAGGAGGCTTCTCAGCGGCGCTCGGCTACTCACCTACGGAACGGTGGCCCTCGGGGTGGTCAGTCCGACACCATCAGGCTCCCGGAGGGCGCCCTTCTAACAGCTCCCACCACCGCGGTGGCAGGCGCACTTTGATGGCGGTTCGCGTCGCACCGCGGCGGATGGGAAATAGGCTATGTTTGGCCATACTAATATGGCGGGTGTGAGGACCACTGCTGGCATGCGGAAAAAAGCATTTTCCGCCAGCACTGCGGTGGTGCCTCCGCCCGCCATACTAATAGACCCCTTAATTGGGTTAGATCAGAAGATCGAGGAAGAGGAGAAGGAAGAGATTGTCGGAGAGGTGTGCGGCGAAATTGTCGCTATTTTAGAGAGGTCTACTATCCTGTCCTGAATCCTGTCCTGAAATCTTTGTCACCTGGCTTATCCCGGGGTACACTTGCCAGCTCCTTGGCCAGGGGGTTGGTCTTCACACCATTCTTGGAAATTATAATTTTCTCATTATTTGTGAATGATCTTTTCTCTCTGTCCTCTCCCTTTCTAAGCATTGATTATTGCGTGAGTCCGAGGAAATTGTTTCTCTAAATTTGTTAAATTGAATTTTCTCTCCTACAAATGATAGTGACTGTACTGTATTTTTGAAGTGGTTCACATGCATTTAATTTAGATAAATGTGGTAATTTACTTCAAGGTATAGAAATGTTAGAATTAAGTTAATTATCACCATCAACTAGTTCAACTAATGGTACATCGACCAGAGGAAAGAACTTTTTGAACAGTGAGGAGGTTAGTTAGGAGAATTGAATAACTAATCCTGGATATTGTGAACATTATATAAACATTGACTCCAGTGGTCTACTCAATTGTGTGTGTGTTTATGGGCCCAGGTGAGTATATGGTAGTAGAGTATCTGTTGTTGGT
This sequence comes from Triturus cristatus, assembly GCF_964204655.1. Classification (NCBI taxonomy): domain Eukaryota; kingdom Metazoa; phylum Chordata; class Amphibia; order Caudata; family Salamandridae; genus Triturus; species Triturus cristatus. The sequence goes on along the minus strand of NC_140580.1, from coordinate 459,238,505 downwards.
ACACCGCTGTATCATCCCCACCTGGTATTAGGGAAATCAAGGGGGGGACAAATCTGTCACAGGGCAGAGGTAGAGGTGTACGTGTAAGTACGGGATTGGGATCGGACGTGGCTGATATGAAAAAGATTACTGCTTGTCACATCTGTATTAGAATTAGACATTAGAAGTAAGAATGTCAATTTAATCCCAAAGATGCTGGGGAAAATATGCAAACATCATGAGTGGTGCAGGTTCCAAAAGTGCCAATGCAACATATACAAATGCCAATCCAACATATACAAATGCAAATGCTGGTCCCAATGATAGCGCCTGTGCCCACAGACATGGAGACTACTAGATTAAACTTCTATCAAATGCCAAAATTGAATACAAACCCATTTCAAAATGCCATGCCTCAATTTCAAAACCCTATACTGCAGTTTCAGAATGCTGCACAGCAATTCCAAAATCCAAACCAGAATTCACTGCAACATTTCCTTTTATATTAAACAGATGACTCATTTTCTGATAATTCCCAATGACAGAGCCTGAGAGGGGAGGAATATTGCGTACTTGGCGTAGTCTTGGAGGTAGACAAAAGTGGCCCGTATGTAGATGCTGAGGTTTATGGTCACCCTGTATCATTTCTCATCGATACACAGTGGTGTAGCAAGGGGGGGGTTGGGTGGTGGCACGAGTTTTGGGGCCGGCAGGCTCCACCACACCCGCTCTTACCTGTGGCTGTCACAGGGCGGCCGCTGCAGGAATCGCCAGCAGTCCCCTCCCCCTGCTCTTCAGACGGCCCCCGCGGGTGGAAAGCTCAGGGGCCTGCCACGGGTGGCCGCAGGTCTAGCTATGCCACTGTCGATACAGGAGCTGTGAGAACTGTGGAAGTTCCAGACCTGCCTCTCTCAGGGAAAGCTATCTAAGTATTCAGAGTTACGAGCAAACAAATACTGATTCTAATATTAGAGAATGTCCCAGCAAAAATAGACACGTTTAGGGAAAAAAGCACCAATTTGTTGTGTGCTACACAAGTCATGTGAACTTGTTTGGCATAGATCTACTGTGCAAGTTGAATTGCACCATTTATTGTACACCGGATGGTGTTGTGTTTCAAACACATGAGGAGGATGTAGATTTCAAATTAATCAAACAGCAACCTGAAGTAAGGATGTTTCCTTTAATGACCATTGATGCATTACCTGAAGAATTGAGGGAAACCATGAATGCAGAAGCTTGGGATTTCATGGGAAAAGACATCAGACTTATAAAAGGTGTAGAACCAGTCTGAATAAATGTCAAGCCAGATGCTGTCTACCCCAGAATGCCTCCATATCATTTGACTCGAGAAACCATTGCAGGAATAAAATCAGTGACACAGGGTATCTTACATAAAGGATACTTGAAGGAAATGATTGGGAGTCTATGTAATTTATAAATTATGGGCTTACAGAAGCCAGTGGAAAGTACAGGATAGAGCAAGATTTAAGGAAGGTGAATGAGATAGTGGTGCCCTGTTGTCCTGTGGTACCAAATCCAGCCATTGTATTGTTTCAAATGCCATGTCCTGTAGTGGTATGCTGTCATTGCAATTGCATGAAGAAAGACAGTATATTTTCTCCTTTGTGTTCCAGCAGAAGGTATGGTATTAACATGGTGTTGTGTCCCAAAAGGGTATACATAGAGTCCATTCACCAGATTCTGAAAAGAAATCTAGAAACCCTACGGATGACCTTTAAGTCTACACTTGTTCAGTACATAGATGACCTGCTTGTGTCATCAGAAACACATGATGCATGTAAATATGACACCGTCACACTCTTGAATCACCTGGCTGAGAATGGACACAAAGTATCTCTATGTAAACAGCAGTACTGTTAAAAAGAAGTTCAATATCTGGGTCACACTATTGTGAAGGGTGCTAGAAAGGTGTCTCCAGAAAGGGTGGAAGCCATCTTACAGATGAATCCGCCCCAAATTCTAAAGGAAGTCAGAATGTTTTTGGGAATGGTTGGCTACTGAAGGCAGTGGATACCAAACTGTTTCTCAATTGCAAAACCTCTACTAAGGGTTGACACACAGAGATGTGTCAGACCCGATTCCGTGGGATAATGAATTTACAAAAGCATTCCTAGAACAGAAAGAAAAATTGTGTCATGCCCCAGCACTAGAAATGCCTGATTATATGAAATAATACACTTTGTTTTGCATTTAGAGAGATGGGTGAGCTCTCTCATCGTTGACACAAATGCGTGGAGGAGCTCAAAAGCCTATAGCCTATTTTTCTACTACACTTGATCATGTAGCAGAAGATCTTCCCAGCTGCCTAAAAGCAGAAGCAGCGGTAAGCATTAGTTTGGAAAAGAGTGAGAATACAGTGATAGGATACTCTTAAACTGTTTGGTCCCACACTCTGTGGAGCTAATGATGACAGGAACCAAGACACCATACATGACTCATAACAGATTGATTCATTATGAGCAGAGTATTTGGTCTGCAGACAACATCACACTAAAACGTTGTAAAACCTGAAACCTTTAACATTATTGCCTATAAATGAAAATGACGAAAAAATGATGACTATGAACATGATTGCCTAGATGTCACGGAATTATGCACCAAACCCTGTTCCGACATTAAGGATGAACCCCTAATTGAGCCCGACCATGTGTTATTTGTGTATAGTTCATGCCTAAGATGATACAATGGCACACTGAGAGCAGCATGTGCCGTGTGCACCATAAATGACATTATAGAAGCATCATGGCTTCAAGCAGTGTTCTCCACAGAAGTTGCCAAGCTAATCGCCCTTACCAGAGCCTGCAGTTTAACTGCAAAAATGAGAGTTACCATATTTATTGACAGCCAATATGGGTTTGGTATGGTCCATGATTTTGAGCAGTGGTTTTCTTACTTCTGCACGAACACCAATACGGAATGGGATACACGACAAGAACTTGGCAGATGCACTACAGTTGCCAGGAGAAATTGCTGCAGTTAAATATCCAGGTCACCAAAATGGAAGCAGATATGTTGCTATGGGCAATAGAAACGCTGACTCAGTAGCAAGGCATTTCTCGCTATTGGCTTGTTCTTTTAATGGAGCTTTCACTTGTGAATCTGATGAACAGAGTTCTTTCGCCATGTTGATGAAAGTCACTGACACATGGGATGGACTGAAACGAGTACATGAGAATGTGTCAGAGGCAGAACAGAATGGATGGGTAAGAGGCGTATGTGAGAAAGATGCAATTGACATTTGGATGTCAGCTGACAGGAGACCAGTGTTGCCCAATAGCTTGTTGTTTCCAATGACATGATATTATCATGAGTACACACATTTGGAAAGAGATGCAATGGTGAGACTATTCAAGCAGAGTTGGTACAACCACAGGTTCGAAATGTTTGAAGAGGAGATTTCTCATAGGTGTGTAATATGTCAGCAACTGAATGTAGGGAAAAGAGCACATGTCACCTTAACACCCACAGGGAGATGGATTTTATTGAGTTGCATGTACATAACGGGTTAAGATATATCCTGGTGATTGTCTATATTTTCTCAAGATGGGTGGTAGCCTATCCAATGACAAGAAACAGCGGTCTGACTGTAGAAAAGCTGTTATTGCAGAAGCTGATCCCTATGTACGACATGTCGATTTCTGTTAAGTCAGATAGAGTAGCACACTTCACCAACAAAGTGATGAAGATGATCTGCACAGCCTGACCGATTGAACAAAGATTACATTGCAGTTACAGACCAGAAGCATCAGGAATTGTGGGGCGAATGAATGGTACTATCTAGTCGAAATTGTCAAAAGTGGATGCTTCAACCTCCCTAAAGTGGCCAGCTGCTTTACCCTCGGTGTTAATGAGCATTTGAAGTACCCCAGACAGGAATACAGGATTATCACCACACAAAATCCTAAATGGCAGGGCAATGACACTACCTGCTGTGACTGCAAATGCTCTTGTGAATATTTTATCACATCACAATCCAAGCACACTATCTGCCGCATCCCCCAAGGCTCATCCCTCAGCACAACCCTCTTCAACATCTACATGACACCACTCGTGAACATCGTCAGTTCACACAACATCAACAGCATCTCCTATGCCAATGGCACCCAGCTCCTCCTCTCACTCTCAGCCAACCCAACTGCAACAAAGATCAACTTCCACAACTGTATGAAGAGTGTCTCAGCCTCAATGAAGGACAAGTGCCTGAAGCTCAACACAAAAAAACTGAAGTTCTGATCTTTGGCAAACACACTGCCCTCTGAAATAACTCCTAGTGGCCATCAGAACTCGGACCCACCCTGAACTGAAAGACCACTCCCACAACCTCAGCATCATCCTTGACAGCGAACTCTCAATGAAACGTGAGGTTGAGGCTGTCACCTCAGCCTGCTTCCACATACTCTGATGTTCCAGAAAATCTTCAAGTGACTTCCCATCAACACCAGGAAGACTGTGACACAGGCCCTCATCACCAGCTGACTGGTTTACGCCAATGCACTCTATACAGGCACCACCACTGAACTCATGCAAAGACTTCAGACCATCCAGAGCGCAGCCGCCAGACTGATCTTCAACCTGCTCAAGAGATCCCACATCACCCAGCCCCTCAAAGACCATCTAGCTCCTGGACCAGAAGGGATGCCATTTCAAGGTCATTACTGATGCCTACAAAGCTCTCCATCACTAAGGACCCGCCTACATGAACCACGCCTGCATTTCCACTGACCCCAAAAGAACCTCTGCTCTGCACACCTCGCCCTCGCACAAATCCCTCACACATGATGCTGCCGTGCCAGAGGACACTCCTTCTCCCATCTGGAACTCCCTCCCCCTCTGTCCCCCTCCATCTCCACAACACTCCCTCTGTGACACATTTCAGAAAGGGACTCAAGACCTGTCTCTTCGACTGAGGCCTGCTGACAGTGCCTGGATACCCCCTCTGGTGACAAGCAGTGCTCCACATCAAAAGTACCAAGCACTCCCCAGCGACCTATGTTGCTTTACAGAGGCTCACTAGAGCTTTCTAGGGCTGTCCATTATATCCATTTAACATTCCAAACTCTTGTTCATTGTGTTATCTGACTTTTTAATTTTTTTATGACATCATTTTCTTTTTTTCTCCTTTTTCCAAATGTACAGAAAATATAATAGACGTATTTAAAATGTATATTGGTTTAAATATCCAATAATTTCATCTCTTGATATCAATGATCATCGCATAGCTATATCTCATCACTTCAAAGAGTAAATCAAAAATCAAAACATATGATATATCCCCCAAATATCTTTGTATTCCACACAAATATTCTGACCTATCATACCACCACACATCACCACTCTCTCATCACATACATCCACCACCCCGCCTAAATAACATACACTTTAAATAACATGGAAGGCAGAACTCAAAAGATGTGCGTAAGAGTGTTGTAGGCTTGGGTATCAAACAATGGGGTCAACGCACATTTCCGTGGCAATTTTTAATTTAAAGCCACCATCATCAGGACCACCCATATAAGGTATAAAGGTGAGTGGTTTTTTTTAACTTCCATGAGTCTAAGAAATAGAATCAACATCCTTCACCGACAAAATCAGATTTAAGAAATGAGTGCAGCACTCTACAAGTACGACTTGATTGATTGATTGACAGACCACACAATCTTGGATTACTGCAAAGAACTTGCTGACGTGGTTCGTTCTATCTCTCATCAGGTATTAGCAGCCACACCAGACTTCCACCAAGAAACGCGCCACAACCTCAATCCCGGAGATTGGGTCATGATCAAGAAACACGTTTGGAAGACTTATCTTGAACACTGATGGAAAGGCCCCTTCCAAGTGATCTTGACTACGAACACTGCTGTTAAGTATGCCTAGTTGACAATTGGATTCATGCCTCACACACCAAAAGAGTGAGCAATCCAAAAGAAGTGCCCTTGGTCTTTTATACTGGAAGAAGAGCGTTGGTGATCACACCGTCAGAAGAGAGGCCACCCAGACCAGCAACACCAGTGCCAGTCCAGCCACAAGAAGAAGAAAGGGGTGAAGATCAGCAAATGGAGAGAGATGTGCAAGTGCCTAAAGTAACACAAAGTTGCATTGAGATCTCTAACAAAAGTGAAGCAGAGATAGAAACACAAATCGGAAGTGCTCAAGGACTGGTGCAAGGAGAAGAGAAAGACCCAGGTGAAGGAACCAGCACTGGAGCAAGAAGAACAACTCATAAAACTGGATGGTCAAACATTTATGAACCCAAAGACGAGTATTTCAATAGCTCAGATCCCAGAGATTATACATGAAGAAGATAAAACAGACAGTGAAAGTGGTATAGATCCAAATCAACAAGTAAGATGGAGATCCAAAAGAGCATGAGTTCCTTGTGACAGATACTCTGCACCTGAATGGTCCTATTTAAATAAAAAAAAGTCTGAAAGACACTGAGAAAAGACTTTGAACTATACCTGATAGGTGTATTATTTTAGTTCATTGTTTTACAGAAGATCAACCTAGGCCCAAAGGAAAAGCTACAGAAGAGTTAGGGATAACATTTTAGAAGAACACAGAGTACATTTAAGGATTGTCTATCTTATCTGAATTTCTGAAAGAAAAAAAAGAGAACACTAACTAAACCAAAGGAGTCATCCACTAAAACTACTAAACTACGCTTTTGTCTGACTCATAGATAATGTGTTGCATTCGAAAAAAGTGTAAATATATCATAGAATCGATTTTTGTAATAACAGTAATAATGATCAGTATAGTACTAATAGGGTTTACTTGACACATGAGTCAGAACTTAAAGCAAAGAATCTCAATAATACTACACATCTAACATTAGAGAAAATGATTTTTGTTAGGCCTTTGTAAGCTATAAAAGGGATGAATATTCTACTAACGTTTATGCTAGATTAGTTCAATAATACGCTAATGCTATGGATGCAAAGGATTGCTATGTTTGTGCTCATTTACCCACTTCTGTTTCTGAGGAGGTTACATACTATCACATACCTCTGTCTAATGCTGTTTCCTGTAGTATTTTACTATCATTATTTAATAGATGAGGACATTTTGAATACATCTATTCTAATCATGATTTAGTACTTTCTAGAGTACCATTGATAGAAAGCATGCACTTTCACCCACAATCATAAAAAATGGGCACTGCTTGATATCATTTCTTTCTACACACACTTATAAATTGTGTAAAGGCTTCTGAAAACAATTGAACCCATCCAATGTGACCTGTAGAAAAGGCATGCATAATGGCCTTAGAAGAGAGGTACATTAATATAACACAGACTACTGACAGAAAGGTTGATGTCTTAAAAGAATGCTTGGAAGAAAGAAAAAAACGAATTTAGAAAGAAGTTAGTTTACCCTAAGCTCCGACTAGGCAGCCGACATAAGGGGAAGATTTGCATTTATAGAAGGTAAATCCCAAAAAGGACAAGACATGTAAATATTAGTAGTTGTGAACACACATTCAAATTGACAGGGGGATCTTGGTAGGTATTACAGGGAGGCGAAAATGTAATTCCAGGGTTTTACTATATTTGTGGACCAAAAGCATATTTCCTGTTGCCATCTCATTGGGAAGGAACTTGCTATTTAGAAATATTAACCCCGAAGATGTATCTTGTTACAAGCGTAGATGCACTAATGTTAACACCAGCACATAGACAGATATGTAGTACAGAAATCTGAACTATATTAGTAAGAGACAAATTTGGAGCATTAATTCCACCTGCGGGTGTTATCGTAAATGATGAAAAGTTCAGGGAGTTAGCAACAGTTGTCAACAAAATGGCAACCAGCACATCTGGAGCTATGCTTGCAACCAACACAGAACACAGAATTAGTTGCTATAAGGTCTGTGGTTTTGACGGACTGTCTTGCTTTAGACATACCACTTGCAGAAAATGGCGGAGCTTGTCAAATGCTTATGTTTATTTTGTGTGGTTTTTTGGGAAGTTTTATGTAGCGCAAGCTAAACCCAAAGGTATCAGAGAGCTTTACATGAACACCAGTTGCGTTACAGATGTATATATTAATTTTTGTTAGGCACAGGGAGATTAAGTGATTAGCCCAGAATCACAGGGTGTTGAGTATCCCTGCCCAGACTTAACTCCGTTCCCCAGCTCGAAGGTCGAACGTTCAAGCCGTTTGTCCACATAACTCACTGACTGCTGCTCATGCATACCTGACAAAAGCAAAGAATTAGAGAGTTATGCAAAGAACATTTCAGGTTTAGAACCCGAATTACATGGCTTGGAAACACCAAGTCTGTATGAAAATTCCGGAAAAAGAATAGCCACAATTGGTAACTGGTTCTCAACAGCAGGGAAAGGAATATTGAGAGCTATATTAATACCAATAGTAATAGTGGGTCTTTGTCTAATATTTCTTTATGCTCTATTTTGTGGTGGTAAATACTTCGTACACAAAAGACAGGAACATTTCCAGAAGAAATTATATGAACGAGATATGGGAACGCATGGCATTAAGAATGATGACTACATGCAATCTCTAAAATTTAGAGGGATAAAAAGAAAACGATGGGACTCAACTGAAGCAGAAGGTGCATTCTATAACAAGTTCCCATGTGAAAACTTATTGAGTGATGATTTAAAAATCATCAGAAGGGGAAGACTGTTAAAGCGTAAATTCTTTATAAAACATTTACCTTGGTAAATTTTGAAAAAAATCTGCCTGACATTAGAAAATATGTCAAACTTTGCCATGACTATAAAGAAACTATAGAAAAAATGTTCTTTAACTGTGAAAAATAAAACATGCAGCTTTAAACCATAGGTGAGGGTGCTTTCTTGAATGTGCAGAACAAACATGCAGCTTAAATAAAGTAGTAGGATCTCATATCCAATGTGCTTCTATGACAAGGTATGAAAATGAATTTCAACTTCTGCTTGACATTTAAATAAAATGCCTTTTAGAAACTGTTGGCTTAATCATCTGACTGCAAAAAAGTTGATCACTTTAAAATGTGCTGCTCTAGAGAAATGTATTTCTTTGCTTCCTCACACCATATGAATTCTTTATTTCTCTAATCAAAGTACTCCGTTGCTATATTTTATAATGAGTATTAGTAATATTAAGCTTACTGAAGATAGTGGTTTGCACAGTGGCGTAGCTAGGCACTTTGCCGTCCATGACAGTCCCTGCCTCTACCACCGCCTGAGGCCACGCTGCAGAGCGGGGGCTGGGGTGCTGGCAATGATTCCTGCATTTGCCGCAAACTCATATAAGAGTGGATGGGGGGGGTCGAGGCTGCTGCCCCCAAAACTCATGCTGTCCGGGGCAGACAGTCCCCCTTGCTACCCCACTGGGTTTGCATGGTTTGGTCAGGACTTTACTGATAGACATGTTTTGTTGCTTTAGACTAGCCCATTGTCCACACAATGGGACACCGACAACAGCTTGCAGAATAGGCCTGCCGAGGTTCTTATGAGAATCTTCCCTCATGTATCTAGTGCAAGACATTTCAAAACTTTTAAGTAACTGCTCACCGGCATGAATACTTACCGTGAGAAATGAGAGGCGAGGCGACAGAACATCGGAAGACGCGTTTACATTGGAAAAGAATGACTTAACCATGCTGAATGTTGGAATAATGTTTTATGTTTTCATATATATGTGTTCTTAGTCAGATAGAATTAATGCCTTAATACCTTTTGCATTAATGCCATCTTACCCTCAATGCTTTATGCATTATTTCCCTTATTCTTGCCCGAATTGCTGTGTGCTACTGCTAACGGCATTTTCCTTTTACTCTGACCCTTTTGCGGCGAGACTTTCTCCTCATGTTGATCATACCTACTGCCGTGATTAATTAATTTTGATTTATTTACAGTTGCTACTGCAACTTGTTTGGAAACTTGGCTGAGTTTTCTGGAACTACTCTTTATGGGAAGTTCATTCTTTTGACTAATTAGAAGCTCCAGAATCATGTTCAGTTCCAAAAGAACTCTTTATGGGTTCTTATTTAGGTTAGGACTCTTAGATTATGATAGGGACTATTTCCTTTATGGAACACGCTGTCTATGTTATGCTGACTTACAAAACATTTCTCAATATTTCCGTAAATTGACTAATCTGAATAATAATGGCAAAAAGAATTACTAATAAAGAATTGAAATGATTCCAAACGTCTCATCATTAACTGAACATTAAGAGACTGAAAGTTGACGGTTTTGTTTGAAGTGAATTTGATCACAGCTCCATTCTAATATGGTGGCAAAGTTTCATTTGCCTGGAGACAGACTAACACCAAATATAGGAGGCTGCTGTTGTAAGTGCTTTGGGTGTGCACTGGCCATCAATTGACCCCCCAAACTGAGAGATTTACAACATGGTTGACCCATTTCAACATGGGCTGGGGGGCTCGAGTGCACTGGTGCTTGTAGGCGTCATGTTTTTGCAGTTCCGGAGTCCTCACTGTTCCACTTGGTGTGCCTACAGAATACAGGAGAGCAGCTCCGCTACTCCACAAACGTTTTTGAGTCTTTATTGAAGGCGGGCAACCCTGCTAGGCTTTATAGGCACAGCAGCTGCAGGATGAGGTGTATTTGGTGCAAGTTTGACATGGAACAGCAGACAGGCCAGCAGAGCTGGTGCTAACCCAGTTGCTCTTCTTCAGTCTTTTGCTTTCATAGTTCTTCAGTGTCCTTTGTCTTCATAGATCATCAGGATCTGCCTTTCTGGTGCCTGGGACTCCCTGAAATACTGAATCTAGGGGCATTAGGGGATTGTAGTGTAGTAGCCAATGGGCTACCTAGCCCTGGGTTCACTACACCCCCTATATTGTATTGTAATTGCATTTATATTAAGCTTACTACCCATGATGAGGTATTGAAGTGTTTTTTCGGCGAGTAGTAGCTACTCCGGAACCCATAAAGGATTAGTGGTGAATTAGTATAGTGAAGTATGAAAGCAATTTGGGTGGTGGATATGTTAGTCAGTTTTGTATTGAGAAGGCTAGTGGAGGGATAGAAGAGGGGAGGATTTAGATTTTTTAGCTCATAGCAGTAGGAGGAAGCTTGGGATGAGTAAAAGGGAGGTGGAGGGAGAAGAGTCAGACGGAAGGATTTGCAAAGGCTTGTTTGGGAGATCTGGATAGTAAAGGATATGAGATGATGCAAGGAGGAATAGAGTAGGGAAGAGTCTTGAAAGGGTTATTTTGGAGATCATAGTAGTGGTATGGGGTTTGGGATGAATGATAGAGTGTGGAGGTAGAGGATATATTGATTGGGGTATCGGGTGAAAAATAGGGGAGTGCATTGGAATTACTACTTCCTGTGGGAAGTAGACATAACCCTGTCCCAGAGATCTTAAATTTGCTATCACCAAGATGGCTAATTCAAAAAAGTCACCTCCACTTCAGGTAGAACACCTTAGGGGTGGTTCTGGCCTGAGGGTGGGCACGCTAATCTGACTAGCTAATTTTACACGTCCCACAGAAAGCAAGAGGCTTTTCACGGTTTCTGTAAACACTGGCAATGCTACTTCATGCTCTGAGATTGAAGAACAGTAGAAGATAAGGGAACGGAGCCTCCTTGTATTACTGTTGGAATGCTGATTTAAAATGCAAGCAGCTGCGGGTGCTGAAGTTGAACTCATGCAAACAGTAACATGAGCAGTATACCATGAAAAAAGTCCCTCAAACAACAGATAAACAACCAGAGCATAAAGAAGCAGTACTTGGTCCCTCCTCCATGGAAGGAAATGAAAGAAGGGACAAAGAAATAGGATTCACCCCTAGAAAGCAAGTATTTTGGAAGCACAAACCAAGCAGCAAATTAAAAGCAATGGGAGGGATGTAAGCCCGCAAAGTGTATACAACAGTTCTCTGGGGCGCGGGTTAAAAAGCAGGATTGGACTCCATACCCCGGGCCGATTTTCTTAAGAAAGGGGAGGGAGGCTGCGCCGTCTCCTCCCCGAGGTATTAAAGGTCCTGGGGAGCCCATCCCCACAACCAAAATGTGGTCAAAAGGTGAGGCACAGCCCACCTCCCCGAGCCTGTAAACTACTGTAATGTAAAATGATATTTTATTATCATACGTAAAGCCAACTCCCCACCATGCACGGCCTTTGGCTGTGGGCAGATGAGGATTAGCCTCAGGGGCTTATGTTTTTTAAAGGGGAGGAGGGCCATGTGGCTGACTCTCGAGCCTACTTAAGCTCATTAGGCCCTAGGGATCCCGGGGCATTATGCTTTTTTAAAGGGAAGGGGAGCCAATGGCCCCCTCCCCAAGCCTTACTATCCCCGGGGGACTTTTTTTTAATTAAAGTGAAGGGAAACTGCATGTCCTTGAGCCTTATTACTCACTGTGGAGCCCATTCTCCAGGGCCTTTTTTATGTATGGGGAGGGAGCCATGTGGCCCACCTCCTGAGCCTCTTCAGACCCAGGGGACCCCATCCCCCAGGGCCATACAAATAAGAAAAAAGAAGCAGGGCTATGTGGCCCCTTCCCAAGCTGAGTTAAAAGGAGAGGGGGATGCATGGCCCCCCTCCCCAAGCCGTTATTAGACCCAGGTACCCCATTCCCCGGGGACACTTATTTAAATAAAGGAGAGGGGCCATGTATCCCCCTCTCCAAACCATTATTGGCCCAGGGCCCCATCCCCCCAGGGAAAGTTCTTTAAACAAAGGGATGGGGCTGCACAGCCCCCCTCCTGCAGACACTATAGGCCCTGGGAGCCCCATCTGCCTGGCCCTGAACACTAAAAGGTGGATGCCCAGGTGCCCACCCACGGCACCCACCATATGGTGTTTGCAGGCCTCGGGGGGGGAGCCCGTGGCCCTCGAGGCCCCTGGCCGCTCCCTGCAAGCAGCTGGAGGCAGCATTGCTTCCACCCATAGGGAGAAGCTCCTAATTTTGCTCCATGTGGGTGGGAGCAATATTTTCAGCAGTTTCCCTGCCCACTTTACTTCCGGCAGAGAAACAGATCAAAAGTCCACCCCCAGCAGGCAGGAGCATTCTTAAAGTTCCTGCCTACTGGGAGTGGACTTGACACTTGCTACCGTTTGGCAGAAAATTCAAAAATGCTCCAGCCAAGTGAGAGTAAAAACAGGTCTCCCTGCTCACACTGGTGCAGGCAGGGAAACCACTATGTCCCAGAGTTGCGCTCCCCAGGATATAGCTAGTGAACTAGCCTTGGGGATGGGGTCCCCGGTGCCATGAATGGCTTAGGGAGGAGGGCCATGTGGCCCACTCCCCATTTTCAATAATTTTGTTAAATAGTCCCAAGAATTGCACTGAAAAAACAAAGGTTAAATTAACATATTAGTTAGATGTGTTAAAAAGTCTGTTTTCTTTTTTAAACCTTAGAAATTCACCGAAAAAAGCAAAGGTTGAATTAATGTTATGGTTTGGTGAATTTATCAGTAACGACATTAATGTTTTGAATAAAAATAAAACACAGAAATTCACTAGTTATAGTCCAGGTCCAGTTGCCACTGGAATTCTTCACAGGAATGCCCACTTCAACTTTCTATGTTCCTGGATTTACCCAGTGAATAAGCCTCATGATCCTTGGAGCTCATTCTATCCTAGGACTTCAAGTGGAAGGGGGCCCAAACCCATCAGGGTCTTCCCACAGATCAAACATGGCAAATACAGCCGGTTTGGTGAGTTTGAAATCCTTTTGCAAGTGCAGCAGTTTTCTGAGGAAGGCTGGGTGAAGGTTCACCAGCTTGTGGGTGTGTGACACCCCAAGACATTCATAGTTTCTTTCGGACTAATGGAGTAAAGGCTCCTGGCCTGCCTACCTACATTTGCAGTAGTTTCTGTTTGCTTTAGCAAACAGGTCCAAAATGCAATGCGCCAAGGCAAATCCAAAATGGTGTTGTAGGCCACACTAAACTTGGCTCTGAGGCTGGGGGTGTGACTGGAGAGTGTACTATGGAAATCATCCTGTACTCCCACATCTAACATGAAAATCCAGTTTGAAGCAAGCACTGTACCGACAAGGAACCCAGGGATAGAAAATGTTTAAATCCAAAATGCTAGAAAATTGGATTACTGTGAAAAAATAACCTTTTTTGTATTGTTACCCCATTTTTTCCTGAAATGTAATGCTGCTTATAAGACTGTGCACTGGGGCACTGTGTTTCAGTGTCTAGTGTATGTGCTATGATCCCTACAAAATGGTGAGATTGGCCACTACTTAAAAGACCTCCCTTGGTTGAATCTTCAGTCCATGTATCTAGAAGACTGTTATATCGAGTTCACTGGGTTTGTTTATCAGTTTGGGATGCACTGCTCACTGCAGTCAGGGCAATGGAGATCTTTGAGGAAAGCTAAAAGGTAAAAGCATACACATAGTAGTTCTGTCAGGTTTGTGACTATTTCAGAGCAGGCCTTCGCCCTTGCATTTATATACCTGAACAACAGGTGAGCTATTGTGACCTGATGCTGCTACAATTTATTGATATATAACACCTTTCTTCAGAATAATAGCGGTAGTTGCTGAAAGGCACAGGTTTATGTTGCTGCTTAAGGACTGGCACGGATTATTGAGACTTTGCTTTTTGTTTACAGACCTACTATCGGTGGTCACTGATGGAAGCGCCAGTGGGTAGCTGGCACTAATGTGTTGTCACACCCAAACAATTAATTTATCAAACTCAGGGCTTGATATTAAACCATAACCAGTGTGCATTGATGGTTTTCGACAACATTTCTTAAAATACACCATTTGAGTTATAGTTTACTCTTGGATTCATTGAAGTACGAACTAACTGAAACCCTAAAACTATGACGCTATCTTTCAATTTTCAGTTTTCGGTGTTACTGACCCTTTGCACTCAAAGGATTGCCATTAGCTTGAATATTTACGGATAATCCTGGGGGGAGGAGGCGTGGGGGGTGCTGCAACTATAAAGTTGTCTTTGAATTCTGGTTCAGTTTACCCCAGTATACTACTAGCCCAATGTGTTATCTGTGCAACACTGGAAAGTCCTATCCATACAGATTCTGTGAGGGAATCGGGTACCCCTCATGTAAGGGTGCTTTGAAAGTAAGTTCTGTTTGGACTAACATGCTTTAAAATCTGGGTAGATCAGCATAAAAAACATATAAATCATATGAATTTTGGCTTTAAAACGTCACCGTTTGCACTGTATTTTTTTTCACAAGCTACCACAGCCAACTTGCCCCTCCTCCATCCCGAGAAAACTTCCATGTCAGGGATGAGGGGGGAGGGTGCCCACCAAACTATACACTCCTGACTACAACCCTGGGTCTAGAGTTAAGAAATGCAAAAGCCAAGAACAAACAGGTACTGGTAAGAAAGAAGCAACTACGCGAGAATAAGAACTGGGGTGACTTTAAAAAGGCTGCTGATTTGAAAGGCAGAAAAAAATCTGGATGGAAGCTGGTGACCCGGGACTATAAAAGTCAGCAAAATACAGTGGAAGGTTACATTGCGGCAAATGAGTGGCTCGATCATTTTAAGAAATGATATCACTACTTCGAAAACGTCCTCCTTCAGTGTGAAAGTTCAGTCCCACAACATGGCACCCAACACATGCAGCTCGGTGGCGTATTTCCTGTCTCATTGTAATGTCCGTACCATCTTGTCCTCCGACTTCATTACACATTTCCCCCCAAATTGTATGACGTTTAGAGATGAGCGAAAATGAGTTTTTTCTGTATGTAACGTGTAATTCTCACGAATCGTATGTGAGGCATAAAAAGGCACCGAGATACAAGCTCGTATTGTCCATACATCTTCTGAAGAAATGCAGAGAACGTTGGTAGCAACTCATGTGGACATAATACACACCAAGGCTGACATTTACTAACACTTTTTGTCAAGGTTTGCGTTGACGCAATCACGGCACAAAGTGTTGTGTTCGGATTTATTTCCCAACAGAAAACATGCCTATGCACTATTTTGCAGCAACAAGAGCATTCCATGGCCGGTGCATGGGCATTCTTATGCAAACCCACATTCCAAGCAAGACCCTATTAGTAATTGTAGAAAGGGCTTTCCACCAAAAAATACACCTTCTCAGAACAGTCATAAGGTAGAGGAAGTTTTAAAAGTCTCCACGTGTCGAACCTTGTGAGGGGTGCACAATTTAGCAAACATACCGTGTGGGAAAAGTATGAAAACAGTTTTTGTACTAGAAGGGTTTCCTTGCAGTAAGTAAAACTGGGGCTGACACCACACGCTTCCACTATGATGCAAAGGTATGGGTGTTGGTGTAACTTTGGTTTCTGGTCTGCATGTAAGGTTAGGCGACACCCCCCCACCCCCCCTCCCGCCCGTTTCATAATTCCTGCGCTATTTAAGAACCAAGCCTCCTGCAAGCTCAAATCATGCAATCACCTTAAAGTTAAAGAGAAGATAAATTATACATGGGGTATCCACAGGCTAATAACTGGAGTTTGCGAATTATCGTCACAAAATAATAACGCCCATCCCTGTAGATGTTGCTGCAGTATATAAACTGCTTATGTGTCCTTGTGCATGTGAATGTCGTTTACATTTATAAATATGACAAATAAAACATTATAAAACTTTGTGAATCCTGTCCGGCGGCATTTTAATTGTTGCCTCTGGCCCCACTAACTGGAGAATGTTGCTCAATTGGAAGGAGCGGGCAGGTCAAGAAAAACCACAGACTGCATCCGAAAATTATAGGATTTTATATTTATTTTTCTTTGTCAACTTGGCAAGCGGCAACAACACAAACGTTGGGTGAGAACGCAATATATATTATATTTTCTGATAAACTCTGTCCTTTCAAGAGGATTAAAAGTACTTAAGCGAGTCACTCAGGCCATGCTCTTAAGACGGGAAATAGGGGTGAAACCTGGAGCTAGAGTACTCTCCGTGGAGAGGCAGTGGCAGCACAGCGGGTGGGTAGGGGTAGAAGCCCAGGGCTGTGAGAGGGACAGGCTGCAGGCCCGGAAGTCCGTGAGAGGCCTGCAGGGACAAACTGGGATGTCCGTCGGGAGAAGCCGTGCGCGGCGGCGTAGGCCCTGACAGAGGGCTCCTCTGAAGGCAGTCTGCTGTGGGAAGCTCCGGATAGCTGGAATACGGAAGAAGCAAGCTGGAGAAGAAAGCTTCCACCCGGGCGTCCTGGCTCTGGCGCTTAAACTTCATCCGGCGATTCTGAAACCAGGTTTTAATCTGTAGAGGAAAGGCAAAGAGCGGCATGGTTAATAACCACCGAGGGCATTTATTATACCATAAACTGTTAAAATAAATCCTTAGGAAAGCACTGTGTACATGTGCAGAGGAGACACACCCTAGGAATTCGCCTGGACTGCCTTTTTAGGTCTGGTCAAGAGTGATCTGCAGATGGGTGTTGCCTTCTGCAATGGCGGCCATGTTAGAGATTGCGGCCATGTTAGAGATTGCGGACATGTTAGAGATTAAGTAGTAAACACTACCAAGAGCATCCAAAGTGGTTAAACAGCACTGGCTGAAACTGTGTCGTGTTATTTATTTTTTGGTTGCACACTTCCATACCTACAAATTGGTACGTTTACAGAAATAAACTGGGAACTGTGTATCTTTGGTGCTTCTTCTTTTTCAAAGGGTGTTTTGCAGAAACTGCCCCAGTGTTTAAGGTGTATGGTGTCAGGCGACAGATCAGTCCAGCGAGGAAGGGCAATGAATTGACCACCACCCTTTACCTACTGGGAAAATAAGCTTAGCATATTGTACATAATTGACTCTCGAAGCCTCATCCTCAGCCCATAAATCCTGATATCATTCAGAGTCAAAACTAGTAAACCCACTCAATGGATTAATGCACGGTCTGTGGGGCTTTCTTGGCAACTTGAAAGTGACTAGTTAAAACCTCTGTCGGCCTTATTCTACCCTTCAGACGCGGAACGGGTGACATAATAGCAGCACTGAATATTAAAGTGCTAACAAATGAAAATGCACACAAGCAAGTGCTATTTTAAAATATACTGCCTTTTAAAATTGTAAATATTGCGTGTTTACATTTCTGGTGGTGGTGTTGCCATGACTCAGACACCTCTAAAATTAGAATCCCTTTACAAGTACATATTTACCTCGCTCTTCTCATCCACAATATACAGTCCTCTATATAAATTCTAAAACAAGGCATGCTTTTCAGTAATTATTTTACTAGATCGCTTATTTCAAACTCTCACGCATCAGTAAGGCACTATCTCCATCTTTTGCACTATGCAGTGGCAAAGCAGTGTCTACCTACACAAACTAACGTAATAACACCATGCCACACTTTCGTTCTCTAAAAACATGTTTTTCGTTCTACATGTGGCATTAGTTTTCTACTCAGTTAGGCATATTCAATGTGAGCAAAAATAATCATAATATCAGCCATGGAAGTAAAGCAGTGAACGTTTGTGATGAAAAGCGTACCCCTCCTCCAGTTTAAAAGGGGAAGCATTTAGTGCCAGTGTTACCCACCTAGTTTTCTTTATGTGGGGAGAGGTATTAACCAGAAGATGAAAGGGATGGGCTAGGTTAACAATTTGGGGGGTTACTGCAGAATGTCTCTAGCAGTATTTGTTTATATCACCGCGCGTTTATATAGAGCCTTCATTAATGGATGCAGCATAAAGCGTGCGTGAGGATGAGAACATCGGTTTTTCCTCGCCCTCACAGTACGGGGAGAAGTGGTGGTGCTGGGGAGCGAGCAGCAGCGCTACATGGGCCCCGCGCCCTCCTCTTTACAGTGGAGGGCATCCGGAGAGAAGGGGCCCTATTAAAGTTGTAAGTGTCGTTTCCAATACACTGTGGGCCCGGGGAAGCCCGCCCGGTGCTGGCAATGCAGCGCAGGTGTAGTACGCGGACTCAAGAGACCGCGGCCGCAGTGCACGCAGCGCGCCTACTCACCCGAAGCTCGGAGAGTTTCAGCACCCTGGCCAGCCGCCGCTTCTCGTTCACCCCGATGTATCTCTGCTCCTGGAAGCTCTTCTCCAGCTCTCGCAGCTGCTCCGCGGTGAACTTTGTCCTCGACCGGGCCCCTTCCGGGTCCTCTGGCGTCTGCGGCTCCGGGCACTTCCGGCTGCTGCTGCTCACCTCGCAGTTCCGCGTCTCCTGGGGACTGGGAGTCTCTGGGGCCAGCCTTCGTCCGCAGCCGGGGGCTGTCAGCGCCAGAGTGGGGTCAGACCCTGAGAAGAAAGACAGAGTCAGACGTGTAATCATGTTACAGTCCCAAGGGGGGCGCCCTCTCTCTCTTCAAACTAAGCTCGAGCAGGGTGCGCGCCCATCCTTTCACTGTAGTGCTAATCAAGAACAGATTCACCCAATCCTCGCTAAAGTCGGCCAAGAGAGAGAAGAACCACAACGAAGACAGGAACTAGTTATTTAAAGACTAGTTTGCAATTTTATGTAGAAATACGTTAACATTCCTGGATTCATTTTAACATTTCGTGACAGCTGTCAAGAATGACGGGTCACATAGCGAGGTTTGTGCCCTGGGCCATACATACATAACTTTACACACTTTCAACATATGCGTCGTCTTTGTTGATTACGACATAATTCAAGGAAGGGTGTGGCCCACCCCCCACGTCGACCGTGTGGAAGGACATGGTGGGCACACGCTGTTCCAAATGATGTCTCGTTTTTATCACTCACAGCTGAGATCGGCAACTAGTTAAATGCAGGATTAGAATATACTAAAGCTGAGGATTTGTTCAGAAACGGGCATTTTACGTAATGCTGTTATTAGCAAATTCGGCAATGTCAGAGTAAATAGCGAAATCACTGGGACGCTGTAAACAACCACATACGCATCTATAACTCAATTCAGATAGTATAAATGAAGGAAATGTATCTATACTTTATACCTATTGACAGGAAATAAAACAGACCATCCTGCTCAAAACACCATGACTAATTTACACGCACTACGCAACTAAATTACTTCCGCGGAAACAGGTTTATTTTAACAGGTGTACACCTTTTTAGAAAAATATGTAACACAATTAGTAAGAGGTAATATATGTATGCAATGACCTATTGTATGACTGTATCATGCTGTTCAGATAGAACTTTCTAACAACGTATCCAGTCTCGTATTTCCTTATATTAAGAAACTACACAGAGCACTACCGCCGTGCTAGTGCTCTGTCCAGTTTGTGTACCCCGTGGTCGTGTTACCACCATGGACTACAATCTACAACAAATACATTAGATATTTCACAAACTCTACCATCACTTCTCTCCTTCTCCAATTATCTCTGTATTTTCATCTCGTGATATAGTCAAGTCAATGTGAAGTGCACGTTTTATACCGGGAAAATGCAGTTTTAAGAGGTATGTTATTATTAACTTTCATTGTGCACATCTGTTTTTATGTGGCAACATATTTCTGATCTTAAATGACTTATTGCGAAGTACTTGTCGCTTTTCAGCACTAGAAGCATTAAAACCGGATCAGTGAAATACATATGGACCAGCGGCCCTGGTCACTTACCCGTGGTCTTGTTTCTGCTCGGATACTCCCCGGCCGCACCATGTCCAGTCACGTGCAGCCTTGTATGGACCAGATGCCCTCTGTTGTCACTGCCCCAGGAGCGTGGGGTTCCCTGTGGGACTCGCTCCCCCTCAGCACCGTTGGACGTGCCGCGTTCCCAGGGGAAGGGGTCTAGTTCAGGCTTGTGTGGGGCCCTGTGGCTGCTCTGTGCCATCCACTCCACGGACAGCAGGCCCTTCCCGGGCAGAGGCGAGGCTGTCTGCATTCTTACACTTTCGAACTACTCCACGAAACTGCGAATCACTCCCCGAGCCTCCGCGGCAGTTGCTGCTTCCACACACTGGCTATTGCAACTTTCACCAGTGCCTGGCCCTTAAATGGCCGTGCCCAGGAAATGATGCCTCGGACAATAGCCCGAGGAGCGTGCCCTTAATCTCGTTGTGTTCAGGTGATTGTCACATCCGACTAATCCCTGAATTCAGGAGTTAACAAGTGCCGGGGTCCCGAACCTGGCGCCAAGTTCATCTACGAGGCGCTCCGGGGCGGAGTAATTGCATCTGGGCGCTTGTATCGCTGCGCAAATTACTTTAGAGTTTTAACCATTCATTGACTCCATTCTTGTAAATGGATAATGGGGAAATTGTACAAGTTATCTCGTATTTTACTGGCTTCCTTGAAGCTGCATTCTTTTAAGTGATACACTAACACAATGGCACCTGGATCAAAGCCTGCACCGCTGCGGGCCTGTCATGATGGTCTCCTATAATGTCCTGCGGGGCTCGTGTCGCCCACCTAATATGTCTGCTCCCGCCCCCCGCGCCATGGACAGACAGCCGACAAGAGGAGCGGCTGTCCCTGGCAAAACGTCTCTGCGAATAACCTGCGCTTTCCAATGGGAGATTTGTCATGCATCATTTTGCTGCAAATCGGTGCACTGATTCGCTGAACTAGCACACCACAGCTGTAAATACCAAGAGCGCCACCCATATGCACATCCATCTATCTATCTATCTATCTATCTATCTATCTATCTATCTATCTATCTATCTATCTATCTATCTATCTATCTATCTATCTATCTATCTATCTATCTATCTATCTATCCGTCCATCTGTCTACCCAAGTCTGTCTGTCTGTTGCTGCTGTGTCTGTAAAGGAGTCCCGGACACTTACCCGTTGGCGCACATTTGTCGCTGTTGCTGCATTTTGACCATCGCTTAATTGACACGGAACAAACCAGTGGAGCGGACATGTACACAGAGATCATATGTTAAATAAATATTGCGTCTATAATCCTGCCGGCACTGAGCCTCTTACCATGCAGACGCAGAAACACGCAAATTCTTTTCATGCACTTCATTGCAACCCAAAGGGAGTAATCCGTGACAGACCACAGAAACGACACTTTGTTTTGAAACAAATTACCTCAACGGATCTCACAAGCACACTGCCTTCGTAGAGTTAAGGGCACCTTTCAATTCTGCGACGAAAAATACTTTTTTTCTGACTGAATAAAGGTGACCGGAAGCATGAGGAAGTTGCGCTTTTTCTTTCCAGAACGTCCGGATTTCACTTTTTCAGCTCAGACTAGGACACTGCGAGAACGGGAGAAATCTTAAAGATGGCCAGTAAGTCACATGCTTTCCAGGATACCCAATCATTCAAGCTTATGAGGAAAGTAGATTTTGGTCATGAACATAAACGTATATTTTCAGTGATCCAGCGGTTTTTCCAGAAAGTGAAACTGCAGCTCTTATGTGGCCGGGGTGAAGGGCCCAGAAGGAGCCGGGGTCAGGACCACGTTCACCCGTTGAGCAGCTGCATGGAGAATTAAGATCTTACTGCAAGCTGATGCACGCAACTATTAAAATTGAATCAATCTTCCATGGACACTGATAACCAGAATAACACTATATTAACATAAACTATCAATATATAAATTGCCTTTAACTAGTGCTTCGTATTGTGGTTTTGTTGTTGCATTGATTGGCAAATTGGAGTTACCATACCTCCTCTGAATGGTAGTCGTTTTATCGACTTCGATAGGATGGATGGCATCGCCGGCCCTGTCGGGAATTTAAATCCTTAACCCCCATTATTGTGGACACAGATCTCAGAAAGAAACACGTTGCGAGTCAAGCAGAGTGCTCTTCAAGTTTTGCGTGCGAGGAACCACTTAATCCCATTTCTAACTGGAAATTAAATCGAATAAAAATGATATATGTATATTGTTCAGCCAATCCTTCTTTGGCTCTGCGTCAAAAATCTGGAGTAGGCTCCGAAGCACTTAGAACAACAACCTCACATATTGCTGTCCACAAAGAGGTGGCAGAATTCCATTTAAATAATTCATTTGATTATGTAATGAATAGCTCCTGAATTCAATTTATATAATGTAATGCATTCCTTGCTTTAGACTCAATTCTGTTAAGCTTTAGTCATATATGGTGGTACAATCCCGGATGGATTCGACAGCATCGGTATTATATACAGCCGCTATATAAATAAGCATTTGGCAAAGCCAATAGGTCTGCTTTGATTTACCAGTTCATGATGAAACATTTAAAAAGCCTGTTAAGTCAAAAGAAGACCAAAATAAACGATTTCTTTCTACACACAGTCAGGGCACAAGTCCTATAAAAAGAAGTGGGGGGACTGACCAAGTTAGGCAGTATGCAAGTGACATCATGACGCATGCCATCAAAGCACATGACAACACAACGGGTAATATTCCATGTGGCATCACAGGAAGTGACCTCACTGGAAGTGACATCACAAGAAGTGACATCAGATGCTAAGATCTCACACATATGTTTATCAGGTGCATCATGAGTACATTTAAGTGCATTATACTTAACAAATGAGATTTGGAGTCGAGGTTGTGTCAAAAAAGTGACGCAATCCTGACGCAAAATCTGGCCCTCAACGAATACATTTTTTTAAAACCCTGCCACAAAGAAATTGGCAGCAAGGAAAAGCATAGTTGTAGAAGTTCTGCTTAATTGTTTGCAAAGATTGCATAGTAGTATAGAAGATTAAGTTGTCTCCTGCAAATCATAATTACCCACTGTTCTTCGGGGTGTTTTTTGGGGGGATTGTTGAACCTTTAGTTTGTTGCTACCTTCTTCGGGTTTGTTATTCATGATATCGCAACACACAGTGTGCATCTTATACAATGTTGAGAGTATAAATGTACCACTAAATAATGCACTAGTGCTCTGATATGTGTATGTTATAACATGTGCCAACTGAAAATGCAATAAAAAAGTTTTAAAAAAATGTTGTCTCCTGCAAAGCATATCATGTAACATACAGATCACAGATTTTTATTCTCTGTAGCTAGGTAAGTGGATTACTGCTGGGCCTGGGCACAGTATTAACTGTCTTTTCAATTTTAACTGCTGAAAGAGTCCGGGTAATCTTCACTGAACGATGGGTGGCTTAACTTAAATTTTTCTTAATTTAATTTGAGCATTCTATTCACACTTAAATTTTCAGGAATGCGGCTCATTTAATATAATGCAACAGCGACGCTATTGTGAACTTAAGCAGAGATGCCCTGGTCCGCCATGTTTTTTAGTTACTGCTCTTTCATTTCATTCTTCAGCTGGAGTGCTCCTACCTGCACTCCCCAAGGCCAGTGAGGCATAGGCAAGGAGGTAGCATCAGGCATGGAGCGGGTTTGGAATCCTGAGGCGCGTCTGACCCTAAAATGGCGGCCGCAGCACCAAAGTGGGCAAACCTCAGTAGCAGAGGCCCAGGATGCTCCAGATAAGAGGCAAGTCACAAGCGGGAGGCATTTGGGACCACAGGGGAACAATGTGAAGACCAGACGTGAGGAGTGTACTGAGCTGTACCCAATGCCTGACTCTAAAATGGCCGCCACTGGAAACATCTAACACACCAATTTTCTAATAATGGCCACCATGAGTAGGCCCCTTTCCAATGCACTCCTTCTCCCCTTGTTGGGGAGGGATCCAGCATTTATACCCTGGAGTTTCAGAGACCCCTCTGAGAGAGTCCACAGTGACAAGGGAGTCTCACACAGCTGAGGCCTGGGTTTTTCATCACATTACCTCCGAGAGCACAGCACCGTACACCGGGACCGGCACGCTCAATGGAACTTTTGGACTGTGCCCCCCTAGGCGGAAACTATAACCTTTCTGTATGTATTGCGGTGCCCGAGCAACCTTTGGCCGATGACCGTTGGAGCTGTCCCATGCAGCTATAGAGGAGTTTGGCTCTGGTTTACCCCTCGGCCGTCACCTACCCAGCCGGATGTCCAACACTGTTTACCTCATCTCCCTGTTGGGCCTCCTACACCCTCCTCCTACTTCCCTCCATTATTCTCTGTCTACCTCCCCTATTCCTTCCCTCTCTCCGTTAATCTTCTCTCCCCTTGCCTATTTTTTACCTCATGTTTATGCTATGCTTTTGTACTAATGTAATTCCTGTAACTATGCTCCAGTAAATTATGTAACTTTGTAACCATGTTCTGAAACAATGTTTCTTCCTCATGTGAAGCGCTTTGATACCTCCGGGTCTAGCCAGCGCTATATATAAAACCCAATAAATATTATGCAAATTGGTCATTTTGAGATCGAAATAGTCCTTCGTGTATTCTAAGGCAAGTACTTCATGTGAAGTGGAATGATACACCAAAAATCCAATAGAATGAGGTGAGTGACCCTGCTCTGCAGAGTAAAGACAAAGCCCACTCGATGTATACTTGGTACCAATAGGACTTTCAGACCTAAGAAGATCCAGAGGTGGTCTGGCTAATCACAGACTTATTACAACCCTACTGGATACAAACAAAGGGTACAATCCTTGCTGACAAATTATCTATCTTTGAAACAGAAAGGAAATTAATTAATGCATAATAGACCGGACTCCAACCAAAATGTTCAGCCACTGGCAGCATTTCTATAATGTTCTTGATCCTTTAGATTCCTAAGGCTCACAATACAAACAGTAAATTATGTGCTTTCTTTCTTGAATATGGCGCCACTTTCGCCCAGATTGGCCAGGAGTGAGAATTGGTAAAATTGTTGGTTATAGAGTGGCGGCTACTAGGTGCTTATCGAACTCCACAGAAATGCTTGGGTGAGAGAAAGCTAAATGATGGCGAACCCTTAACACCTGAAAGAGACCCCCGCATGGTTTAATGCAAGGGTTCAGAACTGCTCCCCTACTCTTTGGCTTGTGACCTTTGGCTCTTCCCTAAGCACTAGGAGAAGATAAAAGGCACTCCCCTAAGTAGTATTACATTAGCAAGTTTTACCTATTCTGTGGACCTGCTCCTCCTTTCGGCCACCCTAAGACGGTTCCAAAGATTGATAAATACGTTAAGATCTTAGAATGTAAACATAAACTTGCAATCAGGCTAGCTAAAATAAAGGTCATGGCGTTCTCTGGTCAAACAAAAACAATGTAAAAGGAATATAAAAGATAGTAGAATTGAGGTGGCGAGACTGTTTTTTTTTTGTTTTGATTTAGAGGATTTGTCATGGATACATCATCTTAAATATATGAAAACCAGATGTGCTGTGATTGTTGTAGGCCTAAAGTAATGTAATTTGTGGAATGAATGAGTTAAGGTTGACAGTCAGGTCAGTATTACATTTATCGTTCATTCAGTTCTGTTGTATATGGGACACTGGTATATGGTTGGGCAAAAAATGTGCACATAGTCCAAATGAATATTCAGGTGATTCACCAATTTTTTATTGTAATGAATGGAAGTGCCACAAAGTAAACTGAGATTGGAGATTGTTGAGGTGTCAATATCTTTGATTCTAGACAGTAAATGTATAATTAATTTGTACAGAGTATCAAAGATGCATAGGGGACTTTTAAGGCAAACTTGAGCAAAAGGGAATATGGACCGGTACTGAGTTATATGCAGGGCTACAAGGATTATGCGATTCTGTGGCTGCAACATGTTCTGCATAATAATGGATTTGCCACATAACCCATCATCTGTTGCACAATTTGAAGACTTCACCAAATCAAATTAGGTTCTAGCTCAAACGTAGCAAAAAAATTAAACACAAAGGGGCCTATTAGGATTACGGGTGGATTGCCCCGCCGGCCCTGCAGGGGCGATCCGCCAGCCATGCCAGAATGACCCCCGCCATATTAGGATGGCTGGGGGTCCGCTTTGGTCGGGAAGACCGTCCGCCGCTTCTCCGCCCCTCGACAAGTCGACCGGGCGGAAAGCGTGCATAATATGATGATGGCGGAGATGAGCCTTTCCATGGCGGCGTTGCCGCCATGGAAAGGCATGTGGTTTCCACCTGCGGGGGCCCGTTGCGGGCCCCCTAAGTGTTGGGGGAGTGGGGGTGCACTTGGGGGGTACCTGTGGTACCCCCCTACATTGGCAAGGGCAAGGTGGCAGGCACCGCGTGGTGCCTTTTAGCTTGTGCATGCCAATGCACAATGTGCATTCCCAGCATTGTGGCGGGCGGTGCTGTGAACTCAGCCTGCCACAATGTTGGGAATGGGGGATGCCACCGCCACGGTGGCATCCTAATTGCAGGTGCGGGACCGCGGCACGCCTGTCGGACGATCCCGCATTCCGAAAGTCCGCCCGCCATCGTAATAGACCCCAAAGTGTCATGCTCTGTTCTGCTCATCAGTGGCAGATCCTTTGATTATGATTATAGGTTGCCTTTCAGTTGCAGGTTGATGTATTCAGGTGTTTAACAAGTAAAAATGAGGTGTAACGTTGCCTAGAAAGTATCAATAGTTATTGAAATGACAAAATATTAATAAAATACTGCAGCGAAATATTGTGCCACATTATGTCTTATATGTTGCCTTTCCATGAGGCATATTGTGTCAATCCTGCACATGATTTGTTCCTCCCTGCCACAGAATTCCAGTGGCCCTGCTTATATGATACTTCTTGGATTTGTCCAGAATATTCATTTAACATTTGAGCACTCAATCATCAGTAAAACAGACAACACTGACATTTCTTATAGGACCTTTTGAAATGTTATTTTCTTCCAATAGATCCTCATGGGTCATCTAACCATCACGTTTCACCGTTGGAACTAAAGTCCATTGACTTCTTCAGGGCATAATTATAAATTATTGAGTAATTTGTGTATTTTCCCATTTTTGATCAGTTATTTCTCCATTCCACCCAATCCTTCTAGAGTTACCAGTCATTTTGGATTATTCAATCCTATGATATTGTGGGGTGAGAATGCACCAACATTTTGGAGAGTAATTTAGATCTTGTTTTCATTTATACAAGGGAAAACGAGGTCTATGGAGTACTCCCCTAAAATTGAGATTTGAGGAGTTGGATGAATAAAGTATTATTTTTTTTTTTTGCAATACATCGGGTGAGCCACCCTATCCCTTTCTCCTACATCATAGCAGTGTTTTATTCCTATTAGATTTTATTATTTATTGGACATATTTTGCATCTGGTGAGCCCCTCTCTCACTTTCTCCTACATCATAACGGTGTATTATTACTATTTGATGTTACTATTTATTGGACAGATTTTGCATCTGGTGAGACCCCCCCCTCCCCACTTTCTCCTACGCATTGTTTTATTAATATTTTATATTATTATTTATCATACAGAGTTTGCAGGCTAATGTGTATGATCAAACATTTTATCAAGCAGTAAATAGATTACCATTACTGAAAGCTTTTTAGACATCAAGCGCACTATGCTTAATTTTCAAACAAGACATTAGCAAAACGGTACAAAGGCATTTTCCTCCTCGATCAATTATGACAGTATCAAGGTGGTTAAAAATCGAGATATTCAAATTTTACAGTGATTTTTCTGTGATCGTAACTTCTTACGCCTAGCCTTGACCGCAAATTGTATATTATTATTAGGGTTTCAACCATGTAAATCGTTCTGACGTGTACAATAAGAGGTCCGTACTATTTAAGTCCTCAAATAAATAAAGGCCTTGCACACATCTTTGTGATACGATGCTGTATCTTGCAAACTCTTGTTTCTTATTATACTGTGACAATAATAACTGCGTTGAGAACAGTGATAAAGGCCGAAATTTAAAATCGAGCGAGCGCGCGCCCAGACATCGCGTTCTTTTCTTATCTGCTAGCCGTTTTTATTGAGTAGATCAAAGGGGCGAGCGAAAGTTTTCTGAGATATAATGTCTGTGTTTGGGGAGCCCCGATAGGGGTGAGAAGTGGCCGCGAATGAGTGCCCCGCACGTCTGGCCAGCATCGTGGAGCCTCGGTAAACAGCCGGGTGACACGAGCACAGGGCGCGTCAGTCACAGGCGCCTGGCACGGCCGACGCACCAGTGGATAATGGCGCCCTAACTCGAGACTTTAAGCAGGGCCAGATAACCTCATCTCACATAATGTCGGAGTGTTAGCCGCTCTGTCGTGCGGCCACTTCAAAGGGAAGAAGCGCCTCGCGCCCCTTCACCCACAAGCCCACTTGTCCATAGAAACAAAAGGATGTCAGTTCCCTATCTCGTAGGAAGCAGAACGCATGGGCATTATGATTGACAAAGCTCCTATTTTTCAGTTGTCCAACAGGTAATGCATACGACTGCTCCAACGTGTGGTAGGATTGGGGTCCTGTACCCAGCTAGTGCTGTTTATTGTGCTGTATTTCTTTTTCGGGTCACTAAAGGGTTTTACGTAAGAATAATTAATTGATTTACCTCTCCAAATTCGAGGAATCGGATATAAAACGACAATCTGTCAGAACCCTTTTTGATGTTAAGGGGCCAATTTTTTAAAAAGCTTTATTTACATTTTCCAACAAACACAGGTTCCACATGAATGTGTGACAATTTGTTTTTATCTCCAACAGATGTCCTTTTCCAAGAAACAAATTAGTTTCGAAGCAAATGTATAATTTCCGGGAATTTTTCTAAGGGCATATGGCAAGGGTGGGCATTATAGGATGGTCTGCAATTTCTAGTAAGTCAAAAATTGGGTAAAAGTCTACCCAATTGTGCTACCATCTACCCAAATTTCCAAATCACAATTGCACTGCTGCTGGATGTCTGTCCTGAAAGCTTAATGATTCTATACCTTCCTCCCTTAATTCCTATGGAGTGTGGAATGTTGAGGTCTCCATTGGCGAGGTTTGAATTGGCCCAGGGCCAATCATGGCTCCTACAGACCTTCTGCTCCAATATTCAATATTTTTTAGTGTTTCTTCCTGGTTATTTTAGAACCATTCTACCTATAATGGGTGGAATGCTTTAATATAGTGGTCCCCAAACTTTTCAGAACCACAAACCACTTTTTAGAAGAATAAATGTTCGCAACCTACCTACCATTAATGTACATGAGGCGGGACGATTTTTGGATGTAACTAAACAATTATGTGGCATCACACTGTTATTTACAGGTAGCACAATTCCCATTGAAATGGCACACAATTTCCGAAGACATACAGTTTTACTGATAACATTATGTGTCACACAAACGGTAATGTGTGGACATCAGATTTCTGTGAATATTTATCATTTGTGCATCACCAAGTAAATGATTGATTTGATTAGATTGTATTAAAATCTCTGTTTCCAGCACACTTCAGAATTCGAAAAAAGTGCTTCATTTTTGCTTTTCTAACTGCAGGATAAATACAGCTCATATACAGGATTTTCATTTTATTGTGTATTGCAGAAAAGAACAACCTACATTGTCAAATAATTCACTTTAAAAACTCCTCTCACTTTGCAGTCAGAGTAAGAAAATTAAATACCAATCTGGCAAATATGACAAGTTAAACACAGAATTTAAAGGCATCTTAATTTATTGCTCTGACTTTCATGAACCCCCAAAAATCAGCTTGAGTCCCACCAGCTGGTCATGAACCACAGTTTGAGAAATACCGTTCTTATATCATTTTAGACTTTCTGCCTCAGACTAAACCAGCTGTTAAAGACCCTAATCTTTGCTATAGACCATAACAGAGGTAAGTTTAACAACCCTATAGCCAAGGCCAATGGAGTTATGCAGCAAAGGAGATCCAAAGTATGCAGCAGGGAGGACCAAATTGTGTGGCAAGCAAAGGCAAATTATGTGGCAAAATGCAGCACATTTTGTGATAATATTACTTCTTTATTTTGTCAGGAGCAGAAGGCAAGGCGACTGAGGCACTGACCAATAACAAGCAAGGAAACAAGAACGACATCGAAGAAAACCAATGGTAAGTAATGGACGGGCTCCAAGGCCATTTTTTGTTTTTACAAAATATTTCACCAACAGCACAGGCACACTCTCAGGCACAACTAA
The DNA here is from genome assembly GCF_964204655.1 of Triturus cristatus. Taxonomy (NCBI): domain Eukaryota; kingdom Metazoa; phylum Chordata; class Amphibia; order Caudata; family Salamandridae; genus Triturus; species Triturus cristatus. Next base: position 459,207,787 of record NC_140580.1, on the reverse strand, counting down.
ATGAGTTAGCCATAAAGAAAAAACCCAAATCTACTGCGCATGGGAAGGGGGTATTCTAGGGCATCCCATTTCGTTTTCCTGTGCAGTGTTCAAGACTAAATTTGAAATCCCTTTGAGGGAACAGAGAGGAGAAACAAAGATAAAAAAAAAGACACATGGAAAGAGTAAGCCTTGAATGAATTTCTTTGAGATATCAGTAGTTTTTTGCACCTAGTGTGTCTGATCTTCTGTCTGGGCACAACAAGTGTTTCTCATTATGATAGTGCAAAAGCAGAGATATGTGATACTGTGTCTTGCATTAAGCAATTCACTGTAGACTCCTCTGAAGATGACTCACAAATTAGCATTTGCTGATTTTTTTTGTAGATTTTTGAGGGAGGAAGTAATCTGGACTTGATTTCTGGAACCTGGTCCCCAAAACATAGGTTAAAATGGCCTGCCAATTTCTTAGATTTTTAAAAGCATTATGTAAACATGACCCAGTAGTAGAAAATCTACCAGAGCCGCAGCAAACTCAACTTAAGTAGCTGCACCCTCTAGTGTGCATCGTGGTGTAGTTTGCGCTGTTTTGTAAGCGTGGAACACTTTCTTCTGTGCTAGATCACAGTGCAAGCAGCACAACATGTCTTTTTCCACCCATTGGAGGAACTTCACAAAATCTTGCGGAGTGTTTTTTTTAGGGGTGGGCGGAATTTGCGAAATCCACTTTCGCAAATTATCGCAAAAATGTTTAAAATTATCGCAAACAAGCGGAAATATCGCGAAGATGCGGAATTTTTTTTCCCGCATGTTCGCAAGATTTTCTGCATGGTTGCGGGTCGCCAACTTACCCATGTGGTTGCTCGCGGGCGCGGCCATCTTGTTTTGAGTTGTCTCGCGGTGCATGATCGCGAGAAGAAAGACGTGATCGCGCGACGCATGACGTCACTGCGGGCGCGAACTGTCGCGAGACAGCGCAAATGGCTAAAATCAATCCAACATCTCATGGAGAACGCGACCAGATCAAGAAAACTTGTCGGCGAACGCAGGGATTCAGGGAAGGCGATCGTGCGCGAGAGAATGTATTATTTTACAGCGCGAGCAAGAAACAAATTATCGCCAAGCTGCGGAAAGCGGAAATTTAGACATTTTCGCGCTCTCCGCAGAACGCGAAAATGTCAAATTATCGCAATTTCCGCGAACGGAACAACATTTTTGCCCAGGCCTTGTTTTTTTGTAACACTGCGAAATTCTGTGGAGCCAAATTCTGCTAGTTCTGCCCTCCCCTAGTTTTTTCCTTTATGTGAATTAAATGAAAACAGTATTATATTTTAAAATTATAAATAGATATTAGTACTATGTATTTGAGGTAAACTGAATGTTCCCCAACAAATATGTTGCCAGTTACCTTTTAAAAGAAGGACATTTAAAAAAAAAATATATCAGATACATATACATTTTGTCATGGAATTAGAGGGAAAGACATGATCAAAAAATCCCTTTTTATGTGAAAATATGTTTTAGCCTTAATAATACTATAAAATAAGATATCCACTTGTTGTGTTTTCTCCTCCTTAACCATCATTTCCCCCCCATTTAATCTCACAGTGTTTTCTACTCTTTAACCATCGTTGTTCCCCCATTAATCTTGCAGTGTTTTCTCCTCCTTAACCATCATTTTCCCCCTTAATGTCGCTATTTTTCTCCTTCTTGACCATCATTTTTCCCCTTAAACTCGCTATTTTTCTCCGTTTTGACCATCATTTTTCCCCTTAATCTCGCTATTTTTCTCCTTCATGATCATCATTTCCCCCCTTAATCTCGCCTTTTTTCTCCTCCTTAACCATCATTCTTCCCCCATTAATCTCGCTGTGTTTTTCTCCTCCATAGCCATCACTCTTCTCCATTAATCTTGCCATTTTCTTCCTCCTTTCTCCTTTAACCATCATTTCCCCCCATTATTCTCGCTGTTTTCTCCTCCTTAAGTATTGTTTCCCCCCACTTAACTCGCTGTGTATTCTACTCCTCAACCCTCGTTTCCCCCCATTATTCTCACTGTGTTTTCTCCTCCTTACCATAGGTTTTCCCCATTAATTTTGCTGTGTTTATTCCTCCTTAGCCATCATTCTTCCCCTTAATCTCGCTGTTTTTTCTCCTCCTTAACATTATTCTTCCCCATTATTCTTGCTGTGTTTTCCCCTCCTTAACCATTGTTTTTCCCCATTAATCTCGCTGTGTTTTCTCCTCCTTAACATCATTCTTCCCCTTCATCTCGCTGTTTTTCTCCTCCTTAACCATCTTTCTTCCCTATTAATCTCACTGTTTTTCTTCTCCTTAGCCATCACTGTTCCCCATTATTCTTGCTGTGTTTTCTCCTCCTTAAGCATCGTATTTCCCCATTTAATCTTGCTGTGTTTCCTCCACTTTAACCATCATTTTTCCCCATTAATCTCGCTGTGTTTTATCCTCCTTAAACATCATTCTTCCCCTTAATCTCTTTGTATTTCCCCTCCTTAACCATCAATCGTTCCCATTAATCTTGCTGTGTTTTTCTCCTCCATAACCATAGTTTTTCCCCCATTAACTCCCTCTGTTTTCTCCTCCTTTCTCCTTAAACCATCGTTTTCCCCCATTAATCTCACAGTGTTTTATTTTATCCTCCTTAACCATTGTTTTCCCCCATTAATCTTTCTGTGTTTTCTTTTTCATAACCATAGTTTTTCCCTCATTAATTTCGCTGTGTTTTCTCCTCCTTAACCATCGTTTTTCCCTAATTAATCTCGGTGTGTTTTCTCCTCCTCAACTATCATTGTTGCCCCAATAATCTCAATGTTTTTTCTCCTCCTTAACCATCATTCTTCCCCATTAATCTCTCTGCTTTTCTCCTCCTTAGCCATCATTCTTTCCCATTCATCGTGCTGTGTTTTTCTCTTCCTTTCTCCTTTAACCACTGTTTCCCCCCATTTAATCTCACTGTGTTTTTCGCCTCCTTAACCACCATTTTCCTCACTAATCTCGCGGTGTTTTTCTCCTCTTTAACCATCATTCTTCCCCTTTCATCTGGCTCTGTTTTCTCCTCCTTTCTCCTTTAACCATCATTTTCCCCAATTGTTGCTGTTATTGTACTGGCATAACCTTGGCATTTTTCTGATTGTTCCATCTCTTAATTCTTTTTCCAGTTTCCCGCTTTTACCCCCATAACCTCTGTTTTTCCTCACATCGCCTCCTTCCTGCCAGAATCCCCCTCCCTCCCGCTTCCCAGCTCACACTGCCCCACCCAGCTTCCCTCCTGGGAACCTACTTAATGAAGGCCGAAGCACCCATCTGTGCCTGTACACCGCCCAGTGCCAGGGCCCTTGGCCCCTGTCAACCTACAGCTACACCAGCACCGAATTCCTAGCCCTCAACTCCGGACCTCGCAACGACTGAAACCATGCTTCTCCACGATCAACTGCTGGACCTTTTTCCTGCCACCACTGCCCCTTCCATTGTAACACAGAATCCCCTGTTCAGGAACCCTTGCCCACTGCCACCACTACAGGACAACTCCATTGCCTGCTGATCAACACCCGTTCACTCTCATACATGCCATTGAAATCTGGGACACCATCACATCCCTCACACTGGATTTCGTTTTCCTCACCAAAACCTGGCTCAACCCTTCATCAGTACCCGACATCACCACAGCCACTCCATACAGATACAAGATAATTCACCAGGACTATATCAATAAACACAGAGGTGGAATAGCCATCATCCACAAAGAAGATCTTAGCTGCACATCCACCACCAATAGTACCACCCCCATTTTGGAACACCACAACTTTCAAATCCACACCGACAGCAAAACAACAGTTAGAGGCACTCTCACCTACAGACCACCAGGATCTCACCCTGCCTCCTGCAAGGCCATCCACGGCTTCATCGCCCCTCTGGCCAACTCAAAAGACTTCATCTTCCACAGAAACTTCAAATTTCACATCGATGACCCCAACAGCGCTGACACCACTAACCTCCTCAAAAGCATTGGTACCCTCGACCCCGCGCAACTAGTCACCAACCCCACGGACATTGCCATACACACACTGTACCACATATTTTCAGCCAGCAACAGAATCAAGTACAGCCAGTCCTCTGATATCACCTGGTCCGATCCTCAGTTGTCCACTTCTACGTCACATCAACCCGCAACATCCCAATTTACCAGTCCAGCACCCCTTACAGAAGCTGGAGCAAAGTTACTGAAGACCTTTGGACCAACGCCCTCAACATCCCCCACTGAGATACCACCTCTAACCTTGAGGTGGCCGTGGAAAACTTCATCAAATGGATTACTGACTGTGCCAACATAGTCAAAGCCCTCAAACTCACCAAAACAGACAGACCCTCCAAACCCTCCAGCTGGGTCACTCCAGAACTTAAATCCACTAAATGCGACTGCAAAAGGCTTGAATGGTTCTGGCGGACCAGCAAAAAACCCAATGACTCAGCCAACTTCAAACTAGCTCTCAACGAAAGTAGGTAGTAGTGTTCCCTTGACAGGGAAATGGAATCGCACATCAAATGGTCACTTTGGATTTATGTACGGTCGGGATGTACGGGACAGAGCAGACAGAGCAGACAGAGCAGAAAACGGCGTTTACCTTTGGTTTGGAACGTATCAGGGTTCCATATACCATTTCTCCAGAAGGCGTATTGAGCCTAATATATACGGTTTTAAGGTCACTGCCAAGAGATTCTTTTGCTATATGAATAACGCGATACCCCGACCACCTATCTACAAGCAGGTGGTGCCATTTAAAGGAAAACAGACCCGAGAAAACTAGACTTTGGGCGAATTTTGCGCTACCCCCTTTTTTTAGAAGCAGGCGGTGCTGATTATATGAAAATTGCGGTTATCTTTATGATAGTGACATGAGAATGTGTTTTTGCTGCTCGCCGGATATAATACTTGGTCAGAAAACAGTTCGCCAGTTGCCTTGTCAAAGTCTAAGGGAAGACGAAACACGTGTTGGCAGTTTTTCTTTTGTGGATCTACCACCACAGGAAAATAAAATCACATCTTTGAAGAAATCCAGTGCGGTGGACTCTGCTTTTACTATAGACATGGAAATTTGGACTTTTTATTCTTGCCCAATAAGTATTGCATTGATTGTTAGTTCTATAGACTTGATATAAGGCTAGTACATAAGCCTGGGATTTGAACGTTTTTACAAATATGAGGGTGTTCTGAACATTTCTTTCTAACCTCTGTAATATAGCTCTCAACGAATACCACCAACCCCAGAAAATGACCAAGAAAAGGGCCCTCATCACCTGCCTTGAAGCCGGCTCTTACCACAGCAAGGAGCTCCTCTAAATCATCAAAGAGTTCTTTAATCCCGCAGCTTCAGAGAACACCATCACTCTCTCCTAGGACCTCTGCGACATCCTTGCAGACTTCTTGTACAACAAAATCACCACCATCTATGAACAGTGTTAGCTAGCATTAGAGCTCGCCTTGATCAAATCTCTCCCCTCTCTATCTCTAAAACCATACCCCTACCTAACGCACCCTCCCACCCCTGAAGATCATTGTCCTATCTTGCGCTCAACGATATCGATGACTTACTCAACTTTTACTCGATTATCCTAGACACCAACAAGATTCCTACGATGCAAATCAAAGCCATTCACGCAAACCCGAACAGAGAACCCCCCCACAACCTTAGATTCATAAACAATGACAACCTCATGAGAGTAAACATCATACAGACTCCGCCCCCCTTACACCGGTACAACTTAAATGCATACTACTCAACTGCAGGTCAGCCAGCAAACACGCCTCTGATATCTTCGACGTCATCCAACACAATGAGATAGACATCATCATCCTCACTGAAACATGGCTCAATCCCTCTACCACTCCTATCCTAGACCTCCTAGTGCCCCCTACCCATGACATAATTCATCTAGACAGAGCTATGAAGCTGGGAGGTGGCCTAGCCTGTATACATCGGAGCACACTCGCGGCCTCCCTCTCGGAGTCTTCTAGGTCATCATCATGCGAATACCTTTGTCTCAACATCTCCAGTAACAATCACCCAGTGTGCAAACTACACACATTCTATCACCCCCCTGGGGACAACCTCCCCTTCATTCAACAATTAATGAAAATCATCTCTGGCAATGTTGATTCTGTTCTGTCCCACATCTACCTCGGTGATTATAACCTCCACTGGTCTAACCCTAATGACCAAGCTGTAACATGCCTCAAATCTTTTTTGAGTGATCACAAGCTGATTCAACATTGTGACCGGCCAACCCATAATAAAGGAGAAACTTTGGACCTCATCATTACCAAAGGACACACCATCACAATGGATACCATCACCCCTTGTGATTGGTCCGACCACCACAGCATCTTCTTCCATATTATCATGGAAGTGTCTCTGAGGAAGGGTCAACCAATGAAATCAATGATTTGGAAAAGGGACCTTAGAGATATCAACACAGCTGATCTAGCAACCGACTGTAAATTTGCCCTCTCTCCCAAGCCGACATGTCTGAGGTTCATGTAGTCACCGACTTCTAAAACTCAACTATCTCTAGCATAATGGATTCCGTTGCTCCACTCCAACAAAACAATACCTCAACAAAAATATCAAAACCATGGTTCAACTGCAACTTAAACTCGGAACGTTGCAACCTTAGGGCTATCGAACGATCCTGGAGATCCAAACCATACTCGGACCAGCTACAAATCCTTAGATCGGTTAGGAGCTCCTATAACAAGCAAATCAAGAGAGCTAAGGAGGACTATTTCAGACCCCAACTTAATCAAGCTGCAAATCGCCCCAAGAAACTTTTTGAACTGGTTAAACAACAATTGGTGACTCTGAAGTCAGCCCTCCCTCATGTGATGATCTGGCTGCTTTCTTTACTGAGAAATCAAGACTCATCAATATTGAACTGGATACCAGGCGGGCTCTACTGCTATACAATGCATCTGCTCCCCGCCTGGCCCTAACGGACAAGATCGAACAGATGAGCCTGGGCAACAAGAACAACGCCTCCTGGGACACCTTTACCCCCTCAGTGAAAGAGACATTAAAAAAGGTTCTTCAGAGTATCAACCCTTCTAATCACTTCAGCGACACGCTGCCACCTTCCATCTTCAAAGAAATCAAGGATGTCTCTCCCACCTGGAAAAAGATTGTCAACATGTCTTTGTCACAAGGCACGATCCCGGATTGCCTAAAAGCAGCTCAGGTAACACCTATATTAAAAAAACCTACCACAGACAGCACTGACTTTAACAACTTCCACCCTATCTCTAACATCCCCATCCTCTCCTAGAAAAATGCATTCAATTGCAACTCTGTGCTCACATCGAAAATGTCCACCTCCTGGACCAACATCAATCTGGCTTTCGTACTGGGCATAGCACCGAATCGGCTCTCACTCACGTTATGGATGACATTTTAAAAATGCTTGATCAAAATGAATCGTGCCACTTTATCTTCTTTTGACCTTTCCAGTGCGTTTGACACTGTTAATCATGGCAACCACCTATCTATTCCAGAGCACAGGATGAGCCTGTCTGGTCCGGTGTTCCAATGGTTCTCGTCCTTTCTCCATCACAGATCCCAAAGAGTGAAGGCGAATCACTCTCTCTCCCAGCCCTCTCCAGTATCCATGGGTGTCCCCCAAGGGTCCGCCCTGTCTCCCATACTCTTCAACTTGTTCTTGGAACCATTAGCTAATGCACTAAATTCCATGGACATTCTCTTCCATATGTATGCGGATGACACCCAACTTTATCTCAAATCTCCTCCCTGGATAACATCACCTCACTCAACACTACCCTACTGACTACTCAAAACTGGTTAACTGTGAACCACCTCCTGCTCAACACCTCCAAAACAGAATTCCTTATCTCTCCTCCAAATCACACTGCTAAGCTAGACCTCTGGATGAATCACCTCACCGCCTTCAACTGCTCCCCCCTCATTATTGGCTCAGCTAAATCCCTCGGAATCACACTGGACAAGCACTTGAACATGAAGACTCATATTAGCAATGTGTGCAAGGGAGCTAACCACCTGTTGAGGATACTCAGGAATCTCAAACCTTTCCTCCCACAAGCTGACTCCAAACAAGTGGTCCAAGTGCTTGTTTTGCCAAGACTAGACTATGGCGGTGCTACGCTCTGTGGTCTCCCCAAATATACCTTGGCCCCACTAAGGGCCTCATTGAATGCGGTGGCCAGACTGGTTACGGGTACCAAAAGAAATGCGCACATCTCCCCAGTCTTAAAATCCCTAAATTGGCACCCTATGAAGCAAGAATGCAGCTAAAGATTGCTTGTCTATCTCACAAAGCCCTCCATTTCACCCCCCCCAGTTATCTAGCACAAAAGCTGGAACTATCCAAAGGGGGTAGACCTTCTAGGAGTGCCAACTCTCTCCTCCTGAAACATCAGATCTTTCGCAAAAAGAGAACATGTCCCCGAGCTCTCTCCCACCGGAAATACGTAGAATTTCCTCCAATGTTGCCTTCAAATAGGAAGTAAAAAGATCCCTTATGAAAAAGTTCTTACCTTAATAGGTTGATGGACCGTCTGCTCTAATGCATTGGACTTACACCTTTAAGCCCTGCGCTGGATTCAATTTCTTTTTTTCCTCCCTCTCGATGCACTTGCTCCCCACATCTCGCTTTGTACCAGTTATTTTCCCATTATTTTGCTGACCTCTTGTACTTGTAACCGTTCTTGTCCTGTGAGTTCTATTTTGATAATTGATTCTGTGTGTATTCCTATTTGACACATGTACTGCAACTGTTACCTTCCTTTTCCCACAATTGTAAAGCGCTCTGATATCCCTCGGGATCATGTTCGCGCTATATAAAACTTTATAAATAAATAAATACATTTCAAATCCCAACCACCCGTAGCCGACTTCAACATATTCTTCAACTCCACCGACTCCAACAGTAACAAAATAACCATGTGGGACCCACTCCACACAGACCACAACCACCATTATGAGCTCCATCCACTCAGGAGCTCCCAGGGATCCCTGCCCCCACCACATGGGAACAGCATCATCAACAAGGAACTCACCACAATCCTCAGTTCATCCATATCCTTTGCCTCCTTCCCAGAGGGATGGAAGTATGGGGAGGCCAAACCGCTCCTCAAAAAACCCAATGCACACCCCGAAGAACTCTAAAACTACCGTTCAATCTCCCTGCTCACATTTCCGACTAAAGTCTTGGAGAAAACAATAAACAACCAGCTCACCAATCACCTAGAAAACAATAGACTCCTGGACCCCTCCCAATCTGGATTCTGCCCAAATCACAGCACAGAAACCACCCTAATTGCAGCCACCGATGACATCAAGGCTCTCCCTTACAGGGGAGAAACTGCCTCCCTGATCCTTCTCAATTTCTATGCAGCCTTCGACACCGTGTCCCACTACACCCTCCTAACAGTCTCCACCAGATGGGGATCAGAGGAAAAGTCTTCAAGTGGATTGCGGCATTCCTTTCCGTAATAACTCTGAGAGTCTGCCTCCCACCCTACAGTTTGGCATCAAAGAATACCATCTGCAGTATTTCCCAAGGGTCCTCACGAAACTCAACCTTGTTCAACATGTATATGAACCCCCTGGCCACCTTGGTCAGATCCCATGGTTTGAACATTATTTCTTACTCTGACGACACTTAGCTCATCCTCTCCCTTTCCTCTCCCTCGCCACCACCAAATCCAGCTTCCACAGGTGCATGGCAGCATCGCCAGCTGGACGTAGAACAGGTGCCTTAAACTCAACACTGATAAAACTGAGATACTCATCTTTAGGTGCACCTCCACCCCATGGGACAACCCCTGTTGGCCAGGTGAACTTTTTCCTTCACCCTGTCTTGATTGCGCCTATCAGATAATACAGCTCTCACACAATAGCTCAACACCCAGCGCAGCCAAAGACTTTAACACAAAACAAATAACACCTTTAGAAAAGGGTTTTATTTTACAAAATGCAAGGACTCTCTCTCTTTAGAATAAGGTTTGGGGTTTTATTTTACACAATGCTCTCTAACAGAAAGGCTTTCCCAGATGTCAAATGCACAAGATTCAAATACACAAAGAGATATATATGTTTATATGCAAGCAATAATAACACACTTGGCAAATATAAGGCAAGAGTAATTCTGATGAATAAACAAGCAGAAAATAATATGAAATAAGACTCAGGCAAATATGATGGACGTCCTGCAAGAGATCAGAAAGATATATCTATCTATATACATCAGATGATTACTTAGGATGTGCACCTCAACTCACTCCTACATCACACAAAAAACACATCAAATGATCAAAACCACTAGCCAAATATCACAATAGCAATAACCAAAACTCAATACATCACCTGGTGCAAAACATTGCATCTCAGACTGGGTAAGTAAACAGCCGTGATTGAGAGCCTCAGCAACCAGGGTCCACTCTCTGAGGTAGACGCGTCCGCACCCACTCAGATTCCTAACTCCCGGTTTCCGAGTCAGCAACCCTCAGCTTTAAACATACTAGAAGGTTCGAGAACGACCTCGCCCCGGGCCAGAGGAATCTTACAAGAACTGGCCAGGCTCCATGCAAGCATTCCCACGACAGGAAGGAGTTCTCACGTCCCCTTCTCCAAATCTCGCATGTTCAAGCCTTTATCTTGACGAAGCTCACAAAAGCCTTTCGGAGTACATAAACAATCCCTCACAAAAACAGAAAGACCTTGAACTTGAATAACCCAAGCAACTTGCAAGCGCTGCTGTGCACGCAGAAAAGCTGAAGCAAGGCAAAGCCAGGAAAAAGGGATGACATGAGGCCATATCAAAAGTCAATAGTAAGAACTTAATAATTCTCATTAATGGACAACACAACTGTGCACAACTGCTTATAGATTCACACACTTCATCTCTCAATGTACAACACCGAGCGCATGTGTGCATCACTGCCCAAAACACTGCACTTCGAAACCAACGAGTACATTCGACAACTCTCTCTCCCTTTCACACTTTCAAATGCACAGCCCACACGTTCTATTTTTGGCAAGGCTGCCTACTCCATGACAGCTCCCACTGAAAGCAGCAAGATTACAAGAAAGAGAAGCAAGGCATGTGCAGGACCGTCGTGCATCCAGGCTCGGATGAAATAACACATTAAAGTCAGTTAAAATAATGGTAGTCAAAGGTCATCACTGGGTGTCAAATCACAAGAGTGCCTCTAGCACTACACACCCACATTTCACTTAAGGAACCTTGGCATCATTTTCAACTGCAACCTCACCATGAAAAAGCAGATAAACGCTTTTTCATCTTCCTACTTCCTCACTCAGCACATGCTCTAGAAAATCTTCAAGTGGCTCCCCATCAGCACCAAACGCACCTTCACCCAGGCCCTCATCAACAGACGCCTGGACTACTGCAACTCCCTCTATGTGGTGATCACCTCACAACAACTAAACAGACTATAGATCTTTCAGAACACAACAGCCCAGCTCATCCTCAACCTACACTTCACCCCTCACCTCAGAGCACTACAGTGACTCCTCATCAACAAACAGTGCCAGTTCAAACTCCTAACCCATGCCTACAAGGTCCTGCACAACAAAGGACCGGTCTACCTTAACCAAAGGGTGAATTTCCACCAACCTGCAAGATGACTGCGCTCCACATCCCTCTCGCTAGCCCACATGCCCTGCATCCACAGAAGCAGGAGCATCAGCCGAGACATCTCCTACCTGGCTGCTAATTCCTGAAACAACCATCCCCTCCACCTCCAAACGGCCCCAACCCTGCAGGAATTCTGGAGAGACCTAAAAATCTGGCTATTCAAATGACATCCCTCGGTAGCTCAATACCACCCCCTCCCTCCCCCCCCCACCCATGGATACCCTCAAGGGTGATAAGCAGTGCTTTACAAATCCTGTTTCATTTATTGATGCCTTGTTTTGGATTTAGGACACAATCCCTGCTCCAAAGTGCTAGATAAAGCACATAATCCCATTGCTGAATATATCAGTCTTCTTTGATGTTCTACTGTAAGTAAATGTTTCTTTTTGCGTGATAATCTCCAACGTTTTGGACTTTTGCTGCTGGTCTTTCAACTCTGAGAGTGTACTGAGGCCTGCTATGCAAATCTCAGTGCAAGTGCTCTAACAAGTTACAAAATGTTTGTTGAATTGACTACCCCCTATTGGCATAAGCTGACTTACTTTTAAGTCCTCAGTATATGGTACCAAGGGTACCCAAGGCATACCAGACAGAATGTCTCCACAGGGCTGCAGCACTGGTTGTGCCATCTTGTGTTCGACAAAGTACAAAATGGCTCCCAGTGTGCAACTGTAGCATGGAAGAGCAATTTTAAACTTCTAGTTCGACTTTGCCATTTAAACAATGGCAAAGCCCTCACTTTTCTGAGCAATATATATGTCTCCCCTAAGGAAGGCCTATAAAGCCTCTAGGCAGGGAGCTGTGCATTGTTAAGGAGGACATATGCTTTTAATATGCTCTTCCAGCAAAACATTCAAATTGTTATTTTTGCTGTGGAAAAGTTAGTAGCCCCATTGGCTAACAGAGAGTTACCGGCTGACTTCTCAGTCCCCCTAACTTCTTAATGGGAATACTAAAGTGGGTACTAGAAGGTATCAAATTAATTGTGGCATTAAACCTGACTTGATGCTCAAATAAAATTTACTGTCTGTTTTAAGGAAAGGCAACTTTTAGAAAGTTTGCTACTCTCTTGCCCAGTGGTCTAGCATGGTTGTGGCCACCAGACAGCCTTCTGTCCTCCTGGGAAGTCGATTTAATGACTCCCAGGCTCAGGAATAATAGAAGCCCTCTACAGAGAGAGGTGTTACCTCCCCCTTGCATGATGACACTCAGGGTGTGGGCCCAAAAGGTGACCTTCAAAGGAAAGCTGCCTTTGGTGGGCATATGGCAATCACACTCCTGAAGGGCTAGCCCTTCGTTCAGGTATGCAGACTGGTGACGGAAACAGAGAGGGGCGCCCATTGCCCAAACCGGTCTTCTTGTGGTCGTGTAGCACACAGGTAGCCATACCACAAGGGTGGGCTACCAAGCCACTAACATCCAAGGAAGGGTTCAGACAACTTGAGAGAGCACAGAATAGAGCACTCGGGTATTGCTAGATGCCACACATAACCTGAAGTCATCAAAGGGCGGGAGGGATCCTGTTTGCCCATTGGTTTGTGACCGAATCATCACCCTGGGCAATTTCCCTGTATAAATTTGGCACCCTTGGCACCTTGAACCTCAGATCACAATGGAACTGGAAAAAGGACCAAAAAAGGATTGCACTGCTGACCCCTGAACCTGACAAGAGAGTCTGTACTGGCTGCTGGACTGTGCCTACTGCACATTTGGCTAGCAAAAAGATAATGTGCCTGTGGCTCCTTGCTTGTGCAAAAGTCACTCCAGAGCCACAGATCAAAGAAATTACTTCAAGAGTTAGTCAACTGATGTCCTAGAACCAGGACAGGGCCATCAAAGCTGAAGAAGCCGATTCTTGCAAGTCAGTAGCCACCTTCTTTGAATCATCATTCAGCACTGCTGAGTAACCCAAGAGACCAATCCTCGATGGCCAAAAGTTGTACCTGAGTCTGCTCGACTCAGGAGGGTCATCTGAGTCCATACTGATCACCAAAGAGGGACACCAGCCTTCACCAAATGATACTGCTGGACTCACTGTGTACGGAGATCGGAAGCCCAGCTGCAGCTGGACTTCGACTGGCTCAAAGAGACTTTGACAAACTCCGATTCCTGTGGCCAAAGTCATACCATCTTACCCGTGGACCAAGGAATAACTGCAAGGATACTCCTGTCGACCTCCCAGCACCGAGAGCATATGCATCCTGCATCCCCAGCATCAGGACCACTCCATTAAAGTCTATGGCGGTCTTGATGTAAAGTTTGGAACTGGACTTGAGACTGCTTTTGTGACCATGCAACTGTCCAAATACTCCTTACTTGCCCCCCCCTGACCTTCTCGCAGTTGGATTTAGTCGCCACACTTGGGCCTGAGTAGCCGAACAAAACTCTTTCAAACTTTTCAAAAGGTTCCAGACTTTAAGGTTGCCAATGCTTGTTTGCACTTTGGACAAAAAAGTTGAGATTTTCGTTTTACTTAAAAAAATATATCTCCGGAACCCTGTGGTGAATTATGCTTGTCTAAAATTTCATGAAAATAAAATCCATTTTCATAAATTGGTGTCAGATTTCTTTTGTATATTGTGAATTTCTTATTTATTTGTTTGGTGTTTCTAAATGCTTTACATTAGTTCCTTTGTTTATGCCTTGCTGCTTAAAGCCACCGCTACCCAGGGTTGAACTAAAAGTTTTACAAACATACTTGCCTGTACCCAAGACAGTTTTGCAGAGTATTACACGGTAAAGTCGCACAACTATATCATATAATACACCACAATCCTCACATCTACCCACATGAGGTTTATAGAAATAAACAGGTGAAGGTTTGGAATTTTTCAATTGCTTCCTCTTCAAAGAAAAAATACTTACATTTTAATTGTTTGCTTTGGTAACTCAGCATTAAAATTTTTCATTTATCTTCTTTGATCTTGACATAGCTTTTCTTACTCTTATTTTCTGTTTTGTTTTTTAAACATTTTTTGGCACTTGATGTAATCAACACCATTTTATCATAATAATTTAGTACACACAGCACATCTGTTCAAACATTCCAAATCCATAGTCACTTAAACTCCATTTGATGCATGCATTACCTGCATATTATACCTCTGATATGCGAGTACCAGTCTCAGGAATTTCAAGTTCTATTCCGTTATATAAAGCCCAGCACCCCCCATATATGTTTGTGTTTCTGTGAATAGCCCCTGCCTTTATTAACCATGATTTCCAGAGTCATGCAGCAGGCCAATGGTGTTTACCATTTTCTCTAGTTGGAAGGGGGGGGAGGGGCTTCTGTATACACCAGTTTAGAACAATATCTCTCTCAGCTACCACTAGACCACATTACAGAATTGGCCTCTTAAATCTATTGTCATTCATGTTTGTTGATATGTGCAATAGAGGAACCTTAGGACTTTTACCTCTTTTCCAACTCTACATTTCACTCGGTGTCAAATAGACCCCTTCCCTAAAGAGTCATAGGGGCATATTTACAAGCTGGCGATAAAAAATTATCGCCACTTTTGCCGCCGTTTTCGGTCAAAAAGCAGTGATAATTTTATCGCCTAATTAGCAAGGCCACGCTAACGCGTGAAACCTTGCTTTAGCGTGGGGATTCCTAGCGCCCAGCTTTGCATCTCTAATGAGATGCAAAGTGGGCGTTCCTGACCTAACATGAAAGGAGAAATGTCGCTAATCGATATTTCTCCTATCATCAAGCCCCACACTATGAAGCATAGCGGCAGGAAAAGTAGCGATAACCCCTTTTATCGCTACTTTCCTTACGCCTGCTTCAGGACTGGCTTAGCCATGATATCCTATGGAAGGTGGATTGCATGGCTTAGTTTGTGATTCCCTATCAGCAAGCTAACGCTACACTACGTGAGATTATCGCTGGGTTTCCAGCGATAATCTCAGGTTAGGCAGTTACCCCCATATTTGTCATTAGCTTGTGTCATTGTCCTTCGTAAATTCTGGCTTCTGATTGGTAAATAAGCTTGTTAGTCCCTCCTTGGTACCGCCTTGTCTTCATTTGTAACCTCCCATGAGGACTGGCCCTTTTACTTAGTTTGTAACAAGGTATGTCCTATTTACTCTGTAAGCACTATTTTCTTTAATTAGTTTCTCTTACTGCAGGCATGACATGCTTCCCTGCAACATTCATTAACCACCACAAGGTCACACGGAAACCAAACAGCATATATCACATTTTGAGTGTTACAATTCGAATGTTCTCGCAAGTCATGACAAATATTGGCATGAATGAATTACTTTGTGTTCAGACTGGAATCACACATGAGGCAGCCGCCACACTTATAGTGTCCCACAATTCTGTCAAGACCCCACATAGATGTTATACTAGGGGCTTTTTCTGAAGGCAAAGCTGCTCCAACCAAATGGTCACGTAAATTCTTTCCTCTTTTGAAAGACAAAAGAGGTTCCTCATTAGTAATGCCAGTAGATTTCACTAGAGGCCAATGTTTGCGAACAATGGCCGAAATATGGCTACTTTGAGTACAAAAAGTAGTGACACATGGAATACGGTTCATTGGCTTTCGGATTATAGGTGTTAACAAAAATTTACGATGGTTATACCACGCTCTTTTCATCGATCTCTTCACCAATTTACGTGGATAGCCGCGTTGTCGCAATTTCTCTGCCAATTTGCCTGCCTCAACAAAGTAATCATTTTTGAAAAAACAATTTCTGCGAATACGCAAAAACTGCCCAAAGGGCAAGCCATCCCTCAGGCCTCTAGGGTGGTTACTTGAATATTCAAGTAAAGTGTTCCGGGCCGTAGGTTTTGTGAAAAGTCTAGTTATCAATCCTCCTTCATGAGGAAAGATCGTTAAATCCAGAAAATCAATGTGAGTCTTACTGAAATGAGAAGTAAATTTTAAATCAGGAGAACAAGAATTTAACCAACTCAAAAAATCAGTTAACTCAGTACATGTCCCGGTCCAAATAAAGAAAATATCATCAATGTAGCGTCGCCAATGGCGAACGCTACTAAAAAAAGGGTTGTACCTACAATCATAAATAAAGTTTTGTTCTAAATCATCCACAAATAAAATAGCAAAATTGGGGGCATAAGAAGCCCACATAGAAGTGCCTTTAGTCTGTAAATAAAACCGTCCATCAAATTCAAAATAATTCTTGGTTAAAGAGATTGTCAACAAGTCAACAATATACTCGGTTGGTACTATCATAGGGGCTGGACGTGTATCAAGAGCCTTCCTGATTATCTCAATTCCCTGTGTTTGGGGGATGTTGGTGTATAAAGACTCGATGTCTAAACACACCAACAACTCCGACTCCGGGCAAAAAGTCATTGTTTCGAGTTGTACAATAATGTCACCACTGTCACGTACATAACTTGTGGTTTTCATTGCTAAGTCCTTGATGAAAACATCAATGTATTTGCAAAGAGGTTCCAAGACCGACCCACAGCCAGAAACTATGGGCCGGCCTGGAGGATTTTCCATACTCTTATGCACCTTAGGAAGAGTGTACAATATAGAAGTCCTTGGATTTTTTGAGTTCAAATAAAGAAATTCTTTATTGCTAAGAAAACCAACCGATTTAGCATCAGTTGTCACATTTAGTATTGATTTCTGGATCTCAGCTAGAGGATTGGTTCTGAGCATCCGATAGTGCTCGGCATTACCAAGTTGTCTTTTAATCTCCAATTTGTATTTATCAATGGACTGAACCACAATCCCACCACCTTTATCCGCACTTTTTATGATTATGTCCGGATTCTGTTTCAGTTTGTTAAGGGCTTGGCGTTCAGGCAAAGAGATATTATATGGTATATATTCAAAATTTTTGTGTAAGCCAGTGACCTTATTTAATACCATGGCTTCAAATGCCAACAATTCAACAGGCATTTTACTAATCGGTGGATTAAAAGTTGATAAAGATCTCAGTCCAGAGGGATTAAAACAATCATTGCTCGTGTTACTCAAGAAAAAAGTCTTTAAACGCAATTTTCGGAAAAATTGCAAAAGTTCAATTTGGACTTCAAACAGAGAAGATTTATCAGTAGGCACAAAACTCAGTCCCTTCCTCAAAAGGGAAATCTCATCCATAGACAAAAGATGACTCGATAAGTTAAAAATAGGAATAGGTACATTATTTTCAAGGACAGAATCAGGGTTTAATGAGGGAGCCATAGGCACACCTTGATTGATCAACATTGAGCTTTTTATTATTGGGGAGGACCCCATTGATAGAACTTGCGGCGAGTCTGACGTTCTCCCGCCTGAAAATTCCAGCGTGATTGAGGAGGTGGCATCCCCCTCCCTCGTGCCCTCCCTCCTCTCCCACGCTGTTCTAAAAAAGGCGAATTATAGCCTCCAGTTGATGGACCCGGTCTGGGATTTATTTCTGCCACACCATCGTCACCAGAACAAAAGTAACCGCGTTCCTATTTTTACACTGACCCCATGTGGGGTAATTTTCATTGTATTGAGATTTTGTCTGAGAATAAAACTCATCCTGTAGTTATGGATGAGCCTTAAGCTGACTGAAATGTGCTATATCCCTTTGGATTTTAGTCGTTTTTTTATTTCTCTCAAACTTCTCAAAGTCAGCAATAGTCTTGTTGACTTTCTCGAGAGCAATTTTAGCATCATTGACAATATCACCTTCCTTAATTCGTCTCTCTAGATCAGCAATTATTTCCAGTTCTTTCTTACTATGTTCAAGGGCGGTATCAATACCGTGTACGAGCCAATGTCGAGAGCAAGTAATCCCAATATGACTAAACCCTTTCCTGAACTTTGGGTCATTAATGAAGATTACGGGGACATTGCGAACTTGCAGTCCCACAGGTATTACATCTTTTTTCAGATATTCAGTCGTCATGAGAGCATGTAGAGTGGTACATACATGCTTTTTTCTCTGCACTGTTCCAATTCATCAAGCAGTGCCTGTGTTTCACTAACAAGGGTCTTCTTCTTTTTTATTTTTCTTCTTTCTGTATTTCAATGTGTGCATTGTTATACATGTAATTTTAGTTCATTAATTGCTCTTTCATATTCCCTGCAACAATCAGCACGTCATACGTGCTTTCACGGGGTGCTTTGGCTCCCAAGATCAATGTGTATGTGTCTAGATCTATGTGTGTGTGTGTGGCTCTCTATGTGTGTGTGTGGTTCTGTATGTGGGTGTGTGGCTCTGTGTGTGTGTGTGTGTGTGTGTGTGTCTGTGTGTGTCTGTGTGTATGTGGATCTGTGTATGTATGTGTGGCTGTGTGTGTGTGGCTGTGTGTGTGTGGCTCTGTCTGTGTGGCTCTGTGTGTGTGTGGGTGGCTCTGTGTGTGTGTGTGGGAGGCTCTGTGTGTGTGTGGGAGGCTCTATGTGTGTGTGGGTGGCTCTGCGTGTGTGGCTCTGTGTGTGTGGCTCTGCGTGGGTGGCTTTTTTTGTAGGTGGCTCTATGCGTGGTGGCTCTGTCTGTGTGTGGGTAACTCCGTGTGTGTGTGTGTGTGTAGGTGGCTCTGTGGGTGGCTCTATTTGTGTGTGGGTTGCTCTATGTGAGTGGTTCTGTGTGTGTGGGTGGCTGTGTGTGTGGGTGGCTTTGTGTGTGTGGCTCTGTGTGTGGGTGCAAATGCAATAGGTCTCGCATTTGAGAGTGATTAAGCTATTGACATTGTAAATAACAATGCCGTTTCTTTAAATGTTTTAAAAACAAAAACATAAACAAGAATAATGTCATGAGCAATGACAACAGCTCTAACTTTAACAATGCCGAGACCATTGCATTGTAAATGCTTGTTCTTCTCCGTAGCCATCACTCTTCCCCATTATTCTTGCTGTGTTTTCTCCTCCTTAACCATCGTATTTCCCCCATTTAATCTTGCTGTGTTTCCTCCACTTTAACCATCATTTTCCCCCCATTAATCTCGCTGTGTTTTCTCCTCCTTAACCATCATTCTTCTCCTTAATCTCTTTGTTTTTCTCCTCCTTAACCATCAATCTTTCCCATTAATCTTGCTGTGTTTTTCTCCTCCATAACCATAGTTTCCCCCCCATTAACTCCCATCGTTTTCCCCATTAATCTCACAGTGCTTTATTTTATCCTCCTTAACCATTGTTTTCCCCCCATTAATCTTTCTGTGTTTTCTTTTTCGTAACCACAGTTTTTCCCTCATTAATTTCGCTGTGTTTTCTCCTCCTCAACTGTCATTGTTGCCCCAATAATCTCAATGTTTTTTCTCCTCCTTAACCATCATTCTTCCCCATTAATCTCTCTGCTTTTCTCCTCCTTAGCCATAATTCTTTCCCATTCATCTTGCTGTGTTTTTCTCTTCCTTTCTCCTTTAACCATTGTTTCCCCCCATTTAATCTCACTGTGTTTTTCGCCTCCTTAACCACTATTTTCCTCACTAATCTCGCTGTGTTTTTCTCATCTTTAACCATCATTCTTCCCCTTTCATCTGGCTCTGTTTTCTCCTCCTTTCTCCTTTAACCATCATTTTTCCCAATTGTTGCTGTTATTGTACTGGCATAACCTTGGCATTTTTCTGATTGTTCAATTTCTTAATTTTGTTTCTCCAGTTTCCCGCTTTTTTCCCCATAACCTCTGTTTTTCCTCACATCGCCACCTTCCAGCCAGAATCCCCCTCCCTCCCGCTTCCTAGCTCCCACTGCCGCACCCAGCTTCCCTCCTGGGAACCTACTTAATGGAGGCCGAAGCACCCATCTGTGCCTGTACACCGCCCAGTGCCTAATTGGCCCCTGTCAACCTACAGCTACACCAGCACCGAATTCCTAGCCCTCAACTGCAGACCTCGCAACGACTGAAACCATGCTTCTCCACGATCAACTGCTGGACCTTTTTCCTGCCACCACTGCCCCTTCTATTGTAACACAGAATTCCCTGCTCAGGAACCCCTGCCCTCTGCCACCACTACAGGACAACTCCATTGCCTGCTGATCAACATCCGTTCACTCTCATACATGCCATTGAAATCTGGGACACCATCACATCCCTCGCACTGGATGTCGTCTTCCGCACCGAAACCTGGCTCAACCCTTCATCAGTACCCGACATCACCACAGCCACTCCATATAGATACAAGATAATTCACCAGGACTGCATCAACAAACACAGAGGTGGAATAGCCATCATCCACAAAGAAGTCCTCAGCTGCACATCCACCACCAATAGTACCACCCCCATTTTGGAACACCACAACTTTCATATCCACACCGACAGCAAAAACAACAGTCAGAGGCACTCTCACCTACAGACCACCAGGATCTCACCCTGCCTCCTGCAAGGCCATCCACGACTTTATCGCCCCTCTGACCATAAACTCGAATGACTTCATCTTCCACAGAAACTTCAAATTTCACATTGATGACCCCAACAGCGCTGAAACCACCAACCTCCTCAAAAGCATGGGTACCCTCGACCCCACGCAACTAGTCACCAACCCCACAGACGTTGCCATACACACACTGTACCACATATTTTCAGCCAGCAACAGAATCAAGTACAGCCAGTCCTCTGATATCACCTGGTCCGACCACTCAATTGTCCACTTCTACATCACATCAACCCGCAACATCCCAAATTTACCAGTCCAGCACCCCTCACAGAAGCTGGAGCAAAGTTATTGAAGACCTTTGGACCAACGCCCTCAACTCCCCCCACTTGGATACCACCTTTAACCTTGAGGTGGCAGTGGAAAACTTCAACAAATGGATTACCGACTGTGCCAACATAGTCAAAGCCCTCAAACTCACCAAAACAGACAGACCCTCCAAACACTCCAGCTGGGTCACTCCAGAACTTAAATCCACTAAATGCGACTGCAAAAGGCTTGAATGGGTCTGGCGGACCAGCAAAAAACCCAATGACTCAGCCAATTTCAAACTAGCTCTCAACGAATACCACCAACACCAGAAAATGACCAAGAAAAGGGCTCTCATCACCCGCCTTGAAGCCGGCTCTTGCCACAGCAAGGAGCTCCTCTAAATCATCCTTGAGTTCTTTAACCCCGCAGCTTCAGAGAACACCATCACTCTCTCCTAGGACCTCTGCGATATCCTTGCAGACTTCTTGTACAACAAAATCACCACCATATATGAACAGTGTTAGCTAGCATTAGAGCTTGCCTTGATCAAATCTCTCCCCTCTCTATCTCTAAAACCATAGCCCTACCTAACGCACCCTCCCACCCCAGAAGATCGTTGGCCTATCTTTCGCTCAACAATATCGATGACTTACTCAACTCTTACTCGATTATCCTAGACACCAACAAGATTCCTACAATGCAAATCCAAGCCATTCACGCAAACCCGAACAGAGAACCCCCTCACAACCTTAGAGTCATAAACAGTGACAACCTCATGAGAGTGAACATCATACAGACTCCTCCCCCTTACTCTGGTACAACTTAAATGCATACTACTCAACTGCAGGTCAGCCAGCAAACACGCCTCTGATATCTTCGACATCATCCATCACAATGAGATAGACATCATCATCCTCACTGAAACTTGGCTCAATCCCTCTACCACTCCTATCCTAGACCTCCTAGTGCCCCCTACCCATGACATAATTTGTCTAGACAGAGCTATGAAGCTGGGAGGTGGCCTAGCCTGTATACATCGGAGCACACTCGCAGTCTCCCTCTCACAGTCTTCTACACCATCATAATGCGAATACCTTTGTCTCAACATCTCCAGTAACAATCACCCAGTGTGCAAACTACACACATTCTATCACCCCCCTGGGGACAACCTCCCCTTCATCGAACAATTAATGACAATCATCTCTGGCAATGTCGATTCAGTTCTGTCCCACATCTACCTCGGTGATTATAACCTCCACTGGTCTAACCCTAATGAAAAAGCTGTAACATGCCTCAAATCTTTTTTGAGTGATCACAAGCTGATTCAACATTGTGACTGGCCAACCCATAATAAAGGAGAAACTCTGGACCTCATCATTACCAAAGGACACACCAACACAATGTATACCATCACCCCTTGTGATTGGTCCGACCACCACAGCATCTTCTTCCATATTATCATGGAGGTGTCTCTGAGGAAGGGTCAACCAACGAAATCGAAGATTTGGAAAAGGGACCTTAGAGATATCAGCACAGCTGATCTAGCAACCCACTGTAAATTTGCCCTCTCTCCCAAGTCGACATGTCTGAGGTTCATGTAGTCACCGACTTCTAAAACTCAACTATCTCTAGCATAATGGATTCCGTTGCTCCACTCCAACAAAAAAATACCTCAACAAAAATATCAAAACCATGGTTCAACTGCAACTTAAACTCGGAACGTCACAACCTTAGGGCTATCGAACGATCCTGGAGATCCAAACCTTACTCGGACCAGCTACAAATCCTTAGATCGGTTAGGAGCTCCTATAACAAGCAAATCAAGAGAGCTAAGGAGGACTATTTCAGATCCCAACTTAATCGCACCAAGAAACTTTTTGAACTGGTTAAACAACAATTGGTGGAAGCACCAAACCACCCTGACTCTGAAGTCAGCCCTCCCTTATGTGATGATATGGCTGCTTTCTTTACTGAGAAATCAAGACTCATCAATATTGAACTGGATACCAGGCGGGCTCTACTGCTATCCAATGGGTCTACTCCCCGCCCGGCCCTAACGGACAAGATCGAACAGATGAGCCTGGGCATCAAGAACAACACCTCCTGGTACACCTTTATCCCCCTCAGTGAAAGAGACATTAAAAAAGGTTCTTTAGAGTATCAACCCTTCTAATCACTTCAGCGACCCGCTGCCACCTTCCATCTTCAAAGAAATCAAGGATGTCTCTCCCATCTGGAAAAAGATTGTCAACATGTCTTTGTCACAATCTACAAGAAACAGTGGTTCTTAGAACAATCAAGATACATATAGAATAAATATAGTCCAGAATCGGTACTATATTGGGGGATGTCCAGCCGGACAAACCTTTTTAATTTTTAAATAAGACTTTCACATATAAGGCATCATACTGATTGTGGGGCACAGTCCTGTATCCTTCAGAGAGAAATGGCATCACACAAAAACAGTTACATACAAGTGAACAAGGGCATTTCAGGCAAGACGGAAAGAGCTTGTCTACATTATCCAATGTTAAAAGCTTTTTACAACAACAAATGCACTTTTTTTACACAGTGGATTAATGTGCACGTTGTTAACTTAGGTCGACGACGTTTCGATCCTGTCGTAAAATACTAGGATCATCATCAGGACATAAATATCTGCTGGCCTGAGCATAAGAAATTGCCTGCGAAAGTAGAGAACAAAAGGGTTGACATAGAGAAAGGGGAGAGATTCACAAGAGATATGCGCAATTTAAGTAAGCATGCTAGTATGTGAGCATGCGTCTGATAATGGAACAGGGGAAAAGAGGAATGTGCTGGAGGAACCATGCGTTGGAATAGTGATCTAAAAGAACGGTTTAGCGAGTGATTCCATGCGGAGAAAATAGGTGATGGAGCAGCGAACTTCAGAAAATGGACAAGTGCTCAGAAAACGGCTTGTGTGGTGGCCGGAGATAGATAGAAGGAGCACGCATTAATAATGGAATAACAAACAAATGTCCACAAGCTAGCACAATGTTAATGGTGGCGGAGGTACCATGCGTAAATTAAGTGGGTACTAATGGCTTAGACAGTGTGAAATTATGCCGGTGTTGATCAATATAACAGTCGTGGAAAATTGAAGCAAGGGTGTGCAACGTTTTGCGCGGTATATACAAGGGAGAACGTGTGATGGCAGATGATTAAGGAAATACCTTGAGACTGTGAGTGCTACAAAAAATACCGCGTGGAGACACGGAAAGGAACGCTCACCCAATGAGCGCGAACAAAAATTATCCGGGAGAGGGATGGTACGGTGAGACCGTAGGTAGCTGTTAACAGATAAGCTCAAGCAGTTATGCCGAAGCATGTGGTATCCTAGGAAATACAAGGGAAAAGAGCATGAATGGAAGAGAACTACGGGGAAGGGTATGGATAAAAGAGAAAAGGGGGGGTGTATTACCTGTACAGGGACAGGCCAAGGAAACGGGTCCGCAGGTTGGAAATCCAACGTAAAGATTTAAGGCAGGGTGGCAATGCACTGTAGGGGGAGAGTGAAAGATCAGACGGACATTGCCAACAATCAAGGCAGTACGGGTGAAGGGATTACAGGGCGGGAGTAGAGCTTACCTCAATGCTGCCGGGTCCTCCAATACAAAAATTAGAGTGACGAGGAGGTAGGGTAATGCAAGGGTATACATATCATAGACATGCGCGGTGGGCAGGGGCGTTGGAATGGAGCGCCATTTTGGAACGGGCAAAATGGAAACAGATCATAGTCCTCTCTGCCACTATAACAATTAATGGTGTGGATGGGGAGTTCTGCAAAAAGGGGAACAAAAAGGGCAGAGAAGTCGAAGAAGGAGAGATAGGAAAAGCAATGGAAGGGCAGGGGAAAGAACCCGGGAGCAGGAGGATCATGTGTGCTTGTGGATTGGTGGAGCATTGGAAAATGAACTGTCCCAACATTGTTTCTAATGCACCAGTTCTCCAACATCAGTCTGGATTTCATCAGATTGCACAAAGCCCTTAGTCCAAATTTTAGGACTGCCCTAGAGGTTCAGAGCATGCCATGAATACCTCAAAATAGTAGTATGTTTACCATTCATGGATTGTGTTATGTATAAGCCTGGGCAAAGCACTACGCTACGCTCGCGTAGTTTGCGAAGTTTGCGCTACTTCGCACTACGCGAATTGCACGTAGCACAATGCAAACACGAGTAGCGTAGAGTACTACAGCGGTCATTTTGTGCTTGCTCGCGTTCCTCAACGTCAAGTTGGCGACTGCGAGCAAGCAAAATGACATCCCGGCGATACTTTTTCCTCGTTCACGATCAGCATCATCAAGTTGCCGATCGTGAGCGTGGAAAATAAACCTCCCGGCGAGCTTCTCAACGCGGGGAGGTCAGGTTTCTCATTGCGAGTGGTCGCATATCCTCGCGACCGTTCGCGATAAGAAACTACCAGTCCGCATTGAGAAAGCTGCCGCTCGAGTAGAAATCTACTCCAGCGGCAGAAAACGACCGCTTGCACTGATTGCACAGTGTGGACAAGCATCCGGCACTGTGCAATCAGTGCGAACAGCATCTTGCACAGTGCACTACGCAGTTTGCGAAGCTATGCGTAGCTCACGTAGTGCGAAGTGCACTCCGCGTAGCTTGCGTAGCGCTACTTCGCAAACTACGCCCAGGATTAGTTATGTATGGTAAAACATACTACTCATCTTATTGACTGGGTTCTAGTTCTTCAGCTATGAAAAACCTTTGAATTCCCCACTGTACCCCTGTTAGGAATATCCATAGATGCATTTGCTATTTCAAACCAAAGAGTTCCTCACCATATTTATGACCCAGTGTCCAATCTCCCTGGCACCCATTAGGGATTAAAATTATGTTTTGCTTAGCCCAACTTCTGCACCAACTGGCCAGATAGAGATATCCTTGGAAAATTAAAGTGTACTGTATTTTCTACTGTGGAAGATATGTCTTTAAATATACACCATCAAGAAGAAATGAGGTACCAGCACTATTGTGTGAGAGCATACATTGCCAAAGTGATGAGAATAAAACTGCCATGTCTCCCGATTTAACTGAAATGCTTTCACAGGTACGTCCACATTGTGGTCCACAGGGGACCAATAAAGTGGGGTTCATATCATCGATGGAGCCAATGAATGTGAAGATTGATCCTCAGAAGAAGTTACCTAGAATACCCCAGTACCCATTAAAGACCGAGGCAGAGGAACGATCTACCCTGTAAGCATATTTGATTAAGCATTTGAGTTTAGTGCCTACCTTGGCATGGCTGTGCAATGGAACCAGCAGATTCTATGTCAGGACCGGAGGCGAGGATTATGCTTTATCTTTTTTTACTTCAAAGTCAGCAGCCATTTTAAAGTCATCAAAACCAACAACTATTCCCATGATACATCGGAAATATCACAAAAAACAATAGAGTGTCCATGTCCAGAGTGTCCCCTGCTCTCTGCTCCAATCACAGGTCCCCCTAGGCACTGATAGTCCTCTTTCACTGTCCAATCTCCCTCTTTCTTTGCTGCTGCAGCCAGAGAAAAGTCACGTTTATTTCTTCTCAGTGATTTATAGACTGTCATTTGCCTTTTCCATGTTCTTGTGGTGTACCTATTTGCTAGGCTTATTTGCCATTAATGTAGAACTGATTCCTGCATGTTGGGGCAGTTTTGCCAGTCTCTGAGGGTTTTTTCTAGTTTCCCTCAGGCGCTTCTGGAGCCTTTGCGCTCTGTTTTCCTGTGTTTACAGCGCGGCGGGTGGCCGCCACGCGCCGTTTCTTTTGCCGTTTGAAGTGTTTCTGTGGATATTTAGGTGCGAGTCTGCCGCTACTCGGCGGACTCGCTCTCCGGCCACGGGAGTGTTCCTCCCTAGCGGCTGCGTGTTTGGTGTGGCTCGCGGTGTGAATTTTCACCGCTAGAGGGCGCATGTCCGTGTTGTTCTCCCCGTTGCGTGCGTTCCTGGGATTCCGCGCATTCCGCATGTTTGAAATTAGGATAGCAAAGCAACGAACAAGCCTCCGCCTGTCCGTACACCGTTTTTTACGGTCTGCGCTCTGCTATTAGGCAGCTATTCATTTCTACGCCCCCTGAACGCCTTAACAAGGTCTGTACTTTTCTGTGAGGCTGTGGTGGGATTATTGCACCCAGTCTCGGGGGTCTGTATTCTTAGGCCTATATATAACGCTCCTGGGAGTATGTATCTGCAAGTTAAGTCCTGCTGGGGCCCATTGATTGGACAGGCTGCCCTTCTATTGTTGCATCAGGGCTGTTGGGTCCCAGGGCTTGGCGCCCGAATGCAAGCTTCGTTTGCCCATAACTTGGCTGACCCCCAGCCTCCATATTACGTTGCTTCCCTCCGCCAGTCACTCCCACTAATCTACGTGGTGTTTCTCCCATTTACTTACCCACGTAGTGGTCTTTTTCTTCTATCCTAATGGAATCTCATGACGAGAATGCTTACCTGGATGACCAGGATGATCAGTGGGAGGAAGATCCGCTCACAGCGTTGCAGTGGGACGGATATTTCTATGATACAGTAGACTCTTCTATTCATAAGGCGGTGGGGCAGGCTATGGCCCCATTAGAAGATCGCCTCTCATGAAAAATTGAGCTGGCCTGCGACAAATTGGCCAGAGCAGCCCAAGCCATCCCGGCTTCTCTACCTTCCAGCGCGTCCATCACTGACCCTCAACCGCCTCCCTCTAAGCGGGCCAAAGACACAGGGGTTGACGCCGACGCCTTCGCCCGCCTCAAGCAGGCATAGCTAGCTAACAAACCCCCTCCTGCGGCTGCCATTCCTGGTGATTTGGCTCGCGGGAACGATGACGGGGCTTGGCCTTCACGCCCTTGTGGGCTGCCCCAGCCAGTGCCTGCCACTTCCGACCCTGGCACGGATGAGCAGAATCTCTGCGCCAATATACTCGATCCAGACGACATCTTGCACCCTAGATCCTCAGACTGAGCACCCTGTGACAAGGTCGCCCAATACGTCGCCAGCCGCATCCACTGACCGCTGAAGGCTTCAGTGCGTAACTGCCTTAGGGCGGAGTGTCCGAGCCCCTCTTTAGAAGGTAAGGTGGCGGCAACCCCCGAAATTGACCCACGAATGGTGACATTTCTACAAATATTTGTCAAGGATCCCAAAAAGGGAATCGACAGGTCGTGGCGGGTTTGCCAAGACAAGCTACTGGATATTCTTGGACCCATAACAAAAATTCTTGATATGGCTGAAGAGGCCAAATCATCGGGGGCCCTGATCTCTCCAGAAAACCTCTCCTCTTGGGCCCAACGCGTAGTGGTCTTTTTAGGAAATGCCAATCGCGCCTTGTCGATGGAGCGACAAAGATCCCTACTGATAAAGGTGGACCCCAAGCTGGGGGATTTGACAGATTCGGAGGTGGTCCCGTTGCCCAGGGAGGCCTCTTTGGTGAGCCCTTTATGAAGGAACCAGAGCGCTTCGTGAATACATTCACGTCTTTGGAAAGGGCGCAATCCTCTATTCGTAAGGTCTTTCACCCGCGGGTTTTCCGAGGGGCTGGTCGAGGCAGGGGCCGCTCGTCTGGCCGTCCCAACCAGCAGAGAGGAGGCTCCAACCAAGCATCTTATCAAGATCAAGCCAGATTCGGGAAATTCTACCCGACAAGGGGACGGTGAGGGATGAACCGTGGTGGCAGAGGCGGCGGTGTCTCCAGTTCTTCCGGTGAGTGTTCTCCCTTCTTCCCAACTAAAAGTGGGGGGCCAGCTGGCACATTTTTTCCAGGCTTGGACTTCTTTCATAGGCGACGTATGGGTACTCCAAACTGTCCAAGGTCTTCATATCGAGTTCCGCGGGGAGCCTTTCCAGCAGGCTCCGCTGCATCCCCTAGTGTTCTCTGAGGTGGATGCCACTTTGGTCGATCAGGAGGTCCAGTCTCTTTTACTCAAGGGGGCGGTGGTACAGTCCACCTTCCATGCTCGTGGCTTCATCAGCAATCTTTTTGTGGTAGACAAGGCAGACAGGGGCCAGAGGCCCGTGATCAATTTGAGCGAATTCAACGAGTGGCTGGTTTACCGCCACTTCAAGATGGAGGGAATCCATCTTCTCCGTGACCTTCTCAGGCCGAACGACTGGATGGCGCGCCTAGATCTAAAAGACGCGTATTTGACCATACCAATCTTTCCTCCACATCGGAGGTTCCTGCAGTTTCTTTGGCGGGACAAGGTGTACGAATTCACCACCCTTCCTTTCGGTCTATCCTCTGCTCCTTGGTGCTTCACCAAGGTTTTGCGTCCGGTGGTCGAACGTCTGCACGCGTCCGGTATGCGACTCATAGTTGATTAGGATGACATTTTGCTCATGGCACAATATCCCACGGCTCTGTCTCATCAGCTTCAGACGTCGGTCAGTTTACTCCAGAGCCTGGGCTTCATAATCAATGAGGCAAAATCAATGCTCGTCCCGTCCCGAAGGTGGTTTTTCTGGGGTTTTCCATCGACTCGGTCGCCACTACACTCAGCCTTCCATCCCGGAAGATGACGAAAATCCATCACGAGTAGAGGAGAGCGCTTACCCAGCACCATCTCTCCCTCAGACAGATAGCCCGCATCGTAGGCCTTCTGTCAGCATCCATCCAGGCCATTTTCCCAGGCCCTCTCCATTACAGGGCCTTGCAGCGTCTCAAGGCACAGCATCTTCGCAGAGGCCTATCCTATTCCCAGAAGGTATCTCTCTGTGCAGAGGCCAGGAAGGAGATTCAATTGTGGCTTTCCAACATGGAGGCCTGGAATGGACGTGCGATTTTCGGTTCTGCGCCAGATATCTTTATCGAGTCCAACGCCTTCAGATCAGTCTGGGGCGCGTGGTGTGGCGAGTTCACAACAGGTGATGTGTGGTCACCTATGGAGCAACAGTTGCACATCAATTGTCTGGAACTATTGGCGGGGTCGTTTGCGATCCAATGCTGGACCAAAGACTTGGTCCATTCTTGCGCTCTACTCAAGATGGACAACATATCAGCCGTCCGATATATAAACCATCTTGGGGGCACGCGATCAACGGCGCTCTCGGACATGGCAGCGAATTTTTGGAAGTATTGTCTGGACCATTATGTGTCAGTGACGGCGGAGTACCTCCTGGGTCGGGACAACCAGATAGCGGATTTTCAGTCCCGCCAACTCCACGACGGCAGTCTTTGGAGATTGCACCCGGGAGTTTTCGCAGATCTACAGTCACTGTGGGGTCAGTTTTCAGTGGACCTCTTTGCCTCTCACTTGGACCATCAGCTGCCCCGGTTCTTCAGTTGGAGACCGGATCCCCTGGCGGCGCAAATGGATGCATTTCTGCAAAATTGGCAGGCTGAGCAAGGACATCTATCAAACTGATAGGTCTATAATGTGATGGATTAAGTCTGTCTCCCTTCTTAAAAATTGTCACAATTTCTGCGCCCCGCCAGGTCTCCGGGATTGGAGCTCCTCTTACAATATCATTACTGAGCAAATTGATGTATGGAGCCCACAAGTGATTCTCATGTTTCCAGAGATCCCCGGGAATGTTATCTGGCCCTGGAGCTTTGCCCTGTTTGACTGCATTAATGGCTAATATAGTGTCTCTCAAACTAAATGTTAAGGATGTTTCATATGTATTTAACTCTGTACATTCATGTATCCACTCTTCCTCATCCCCTCCACACGAATACAATGTAGAAAAGTGTTTGACACAGATATTTTCCTCTAGAAACCTGTCCCTGGATAGGGTCCCTTCTTTAGTGCCTCTAGCTATAAGATTCCCAAACAATGTTTGGTCTTTTAGTTTACATGCTTGAAGCAAGTCCGTCCAAACTTTTTCATCCCATTCATTTTTAGCTAATAAAATGTTTTTTTTGGAATGCATTCTCTTATCTCTAACAATGTTTGTTTGATTCCCTTTTACAGCTTTTATTAATTCTAATTTGGCCTGGCAACAGGCTTTGTTGTACCAAAGTCCTTACTTCGGACGGTTGTTTCGGCAAGATTGTACTTTATTAGTCCCTTTTGAAAGGATCTCACTAAGTTGCTGTATCAGGTTCCCATGCACTGTTGTTGAGGAAAAATCCTTAGTATTAATATCAACTAGCGGCGACATGAGTGTTACATAGAGTTCGTAAATTTTCTTAATAATGGCAGCATTACCCATTACAGTGGGCCATTTTAAGGACCTGCGATTATTTGACTCTAAAGTATCATGTGAAGAGTTATAATCTCGAGGGAGCTTCTCCGTATGGAGCACGAATAGTGAGCTAAGAGTGGTCAAAGAGAGAGGCAAGTGGTCACTTTCTATGCGGTTATCCACCTTCAGGTCTATAAGCATTGGCCATAGACTTAAAGAAACCGGTATATAATCTAAGTGGCTAGTAGAACAACCTCTTTTGAAGGTTGGTTTACTTGGGCAATCTGATGGAAGTCGCCCATTGCAGGAACGTAGACCATGTTCCATTGTCATTTTTAACAGTTGCAAGGAGCCTTTTGTACAGGGTATTGTATGGCTTGCATCAATACTGGGGATATTATTAGCATTATCTTCTTCCCCATAGATATCTTCTAGACCCATAATGGTTCGAAATTCCTATTGAAATCTCCCCCTATGATCAACATAGTTTTATGGTCTAGATTATAGATAATGCTATCTAACTGGGCTATTGTCTCTGATTCTTTATTTGACGATTGGGGTCTATTATAAATGTTAATAATACAGATTACCCGTCCTTTAACATCTTGGGATTTTATGGCCAGAATGTCAGGACTATTAGAGTCTATCTGTTTAAAGTCAATGCCCAGTGTAATTTTTACCCAGATTATCAAAACACCAGAGGGTCTACCTTTATTTAGATTTGATGCCGGTATATAAAATGACCTGTAGCCTACTTTAAAGAAGTTTTCTACTCCCCATGTTTCTTGAAATAAAATGAGGTCCCCACTATTAATGTAGTCGTGCCATGTGGGATCAGACATATTTTTTCTTATTCCGGCAATGTTCCAAGAAATTAGTTTAACCTCGGCATTGTCCTTGCTATCAAATTGGTTATGATCCATATTTGTACCTTCGCCAATTATCGATATTAATAAGTTGTTATTTCCCAGTTGATCCATCGGGATGGGGTTCAAGCCCTGTTTGACTGCTTCCCTTGTATTATACCTGTCCTCATTCACCTGTATGGAGTTAACAGTTATGTCACTAATTTCCTTTCCATGAGTTTCTCCCGGTCAGTCTACCTCATCTAGCCCATATAATTCTGTAAAATAATTTTTTGTAGCTATCGGAGGATAGATGTTAAAACCTCCCGACATCACTTCATCAGCCGTGGTTTGCTGACGTCTATGTATTCGCATAGCCTTCGCGCTGTAGAAATAATTAAGATTTTTTACTCTAATAGAACCCCTATCAGTGTAGTGCTGTTCGTTGCAAATTAATCTTACTACATTACTATCTCTGAAATTGACAATAATTGTATCTCCTTGTATGTCTTTTAGTTTTCTTCCTATCTAATTAACCCTTCTAACAAACAGTATTTCTCCTTTCAAGTATCTAGGGATCGGCCTATTCTTGTTCAACCAGAATATCACTTTATTTTTTAGTTCTTGATAAGATTCTGGTTTCTCATTCTTTAATTCAGGGATGCCAGTGAGCACGATTACATATGGTAATGACTCTGGCGGTAGGTCAATCGTTCCCAATGGGACTTTCGTATTGGTATCATAGTTATCTTTTGTTTTTTGTACACTTTCAGAACAAACGTCCCTCCCACTCACATTTTTTCCCTCACTAGTTGTTATACCTTGTACACTTTTACCAGGGTTTTTTTTGTCTGTTTATTGCAAGTGGGACCCTTTTGATTCCCTACCTTTGTCGGTTGAACAGTAGCTACACCAGTTGCAGCCCCTGTAGCAATTACAGGATCCCCATGAGGTGGCGATATGTTCTCCATTCTCCCTCTAACTTCAACTTTTATCAGGTTTTTTAAGGAGGTAAAGTTGTCTAGAGTTAACTGTTCGAATCTCTGAAGCTTTTCATTTACCAATTTTATCCTTTCAAGGAGGGGGAGGATTATTGATCTAACAATATGCTCTGTATGTGCCATTGACCCTCCAACACCCTCAGTAGAGGCGGGAGGGATAATTTCAGTACGGCTACCTGCAATGATTTGGATAGGTCTCCCTTGATTATCGTCAGGCCTTGCGGAAACCCTTCCTGTAGGTAGACCTTGTTCAGGATTTACCAAGTCTACAGTTTTTAATAATTTTGGTTTCCTCCCTTTTTGTACAGTTTCTGTCCTTTTTCTTTTTATAGTGCCTCCAGCATTTGCTCGAGTTTCGAGATATCGGTTAACCATTTTGGGGGAAGAAGCATCAATAGTTAAAGAAGTCTCCTGGGCTAATATCAAATCATTATGATTTTGATGGCTTATTTCCTCATTGGTCAACGAAGTTGGTGGCCTGTTTAGTACATTTAAGGGGTTAACCTGCTTTGGAGGCCCCAAGAAAGGGGCGTCCAAACCCTCTAAGTCCGTTATATCATTTTTTGAAAAGGAGAACTCCACAAATATATCTTGGGACTTCAGAGTTGGGGTTTGTGAAAGTCTAGTAGCAGTAGGGAACATTGCAAGAGGTGGGTTTTGTGATGGCAAGTTGTTTTACCCTCTATCCTTGGGAGGTCTGCATAGGAATCCAAAAGTATAGAACCAAAGGAATCTACCTGTGTAACAGTAGTGTTAGGGTATAATGTGGGAAGGCACATATTTGGGGGGAGTGATAGGCGTCTCTCAGTGCTCTCTATGGCTGTTACAACAGCCCCTATTGTTTTCTGTAGCATCCTGTCTATCGCGGTCAAACTTGGCAAGGGAGTCATAGTGCACTTTTTCTGCCTGGTACTAGATCGTGTTGTAACAGGAGTATTTTTGCCCATGGTTCAGATGGCAGTACAATCTCTAGATCAATGATATCAGATACCTTAAGTTTGCGGTGGTTATAATCCAGGCAGATCGGTGCAGCGGGGCCAAGGGGGTTGGCCCAGCCCTGCCTCGTTCTGCCCCGGATGGCCACAGACGGCCCGCCCTTTGCCCGGGCTTAGCCCGGCTAGTCCTGCGCGCGATCCCGCAAAGCGGGGGCTGCGCTCGATTTTATGCACCTCCAGGCACGATGGTGACGCTAGGCAACTTCCGGTGCTGGGGAGGCTGGGAGTTGTAGTCCTCGGTCTCCCTCCTCACTGCGCCCGCGATGCGGTGGTGTCTGCGGCGGCGGGAGGGAGACGGCCAGCGGGTGCAGATGGAGAACGGGTGGAGAAGCCACCTGGAAACAACAAATGGCCCAGAGTCAGGGTCGAAAATGCAAAGAGCGTTGCCCCTGCAAGAGATCAGAAAGAAATATCTATCTATATACATCAGATGATTACTTTGGCTGTATACCTCAACTCACTCCTGCATCACACAAAAAACACCTCAAATGATCAAAACCACTAGCCAAATATCACAATAGCAATAACCAAATCTCAATACATCACCTGGTGCAAAACACTGCATCTCAGACTGGGTAAGTAAACAGCCATGATTGAGAGCCTCAGCAACCAGGGTCCACTCTCTGAGGTAGACGCGTCCGCACCCACTCAGATTCCTAACTCCCGGTTTCCGAGTCAGCAACCCTCAGCTTTAAACACACTAGAAGGTTCGAGAACGACCTCGCCCCGGGCCAGAGGAATCTTACCAGAACTGGCAAGGCTCCAAGCAAGCATTCCCACGGCAGGAAGGAGTTCTTGCGTCCCCTTCTCCAAATCTCGCATGTTCAAGCCTTTATCTTGACGAAGCTCACAAAAGCCTTTCGGAGTACATTAACAATCCCTCACAAAAACAGAAAGACCTTGAACGTGAATAACCCAAGCAACTTGCAAGCACTGCTGTGCACGCAGAAAAGCTGAAGCAAGGCAAAGCCAGGAAAAAAGGATGACATGAGGCCATGTCAAAAGCCAATAGTAAGAACTTCATAATTCTCATTAATGTACAACACAACTGTGCACAACTGTTTATAGATTCACACACTTCATCTCTCAATGTACAACACCGAGTGCATGTGTGCATCACTGCCCACAACACTGCACTTCGAAACCAAAGAGTACATTAGACAACTCTCTCTCTCCCTTTCACGCTTTCAAATGCACAGCCCACACGTTCTATTTTTGGCAAGGCTGCCTACTCCATGACAGCTCCCACTGAAAGCAGCAAGATTACAAGAAAGAGAAGCAAGGCATGTGCAGGACCGTCGTGCATCCAGGCTCGGATGAAATAACACATTAAAGTCAGTTAAAATAATGGTAGTCAAAGGTCATCACTGGGTGTCACACCACAAGAGTGCCTCTAGCACTACACACCCACACCCACATTTCACTCAAGGAACCTTGGCATCATTTTCAACTGCAACCTCACCATGAAAAAGCAGATAAACGCTTTTTCATCTTCCTACTTCCTCACTCGGCACATGCTCCAGAAAATCTTCAAGTAGCTCCCCATCAGCACCAAACGCACCTTCACCCAGGCCCTCATCAACAGCCGCCTGGACTACTGCAACTCCCTCTATGTGGTGATCACCTCACAACAACTAAACAGACTATAGATCTTTCAGAACACAACAGCCCAGCTCACCCTCAACCTACACATCACCCCTCACCTCAGAGCACTACAGTGACTCCTCATCAACAAACAGTGCCAGTTCAAACTCCTAACCCATGCCTACAAGGCCCTGCACAACAAAGGACCGGTCTACCTTAACCAAAGGGTGAATTTCCACCATCCTGCAAGATGACTGCGCTCCACATCCCTCTCCCTAGCCCACATGCCCTGCATCCACAGAAGCAGGAGCATCAGCGGAGACATCTCCTACCTGGCTGCTAACTCCTGAAACAACCATCCCCTCCACCTCCAAACGGCCCCAACCCTGCAGGAATTCTGGAGAGACCTAAAAATCTGGCTATTCAAATGACATCCCTCGGTAGCTCAATACCACCCCCCCCCCACCCATGGATACCCTCAAGGGTGATAAGCAGTGCTTTACAAATCCTGTTTCATTTTTTGATGCCTTGTTTTGGATTTAGGACACAATCCCTGCTCCAAAGTGCTAGATAAAGCACAGAATCCCATTGCTGAATATATCAGTCTTCTTTGATGTTTTTCTGTAAGTAAATGTTTCTTTTTGCTTGATAATCCCCAACGTTTTGGACTTTTGCTGCTGGTCTTTCAACTCTGAGAGTGTACTGAGGCCTGCTAAGCAAACCTCAGTGCAAGTGCTCTAACAACTTACAAAATGTTTGTTGAATTGGCTACCCCCTATTGGCATAAGCTGACTTACTTTTAAGTCCTCAGTATATGGTACCAAGGGTACCCAAGGCATACCAGACAGAATGTCTCCACAGGGCTGCAGCACTGGTTGTGCCATCTTGTGTTCGACAAAGTACAAAATGGCTCCCAGTGTGCAACTGTAGCATGGAAGAGCAATTTTAAACTTCTAGTTCGACTTTGCCATTTAAACCAATGGCAAAGCCCTCACTTTTCTGAGCAATATATATGTCTCCCCTAAGGAAGGCCTATAAAGTCTCTAGGCAGGGAGCTGTGCATTGCTAAGGAGGACATATGCTTTAAATATGCTCTTCCAGCAAAACTTTCAAATTGTTATTTTTGCTGTGGAAAAGTTAGTAGCCCCATTGGCTAACAGAGAGTTACCGGCTGACTTCTCAGTCCCGCTAACTAAAGTGTACTAAAGTGGGTACTAGAAGGTATCAAATTAATTGCGGCATTAAACCTGACTTGATGCTCAAATAAAATTTACTGTCAGTTTTAAGGAAAGGCAACTTTTAGAAAGTTTGCTACTCTCTTGCCCAGTGGTCTAGCACGGTTGTGGCCACCAGACAGCCTTCTGTCCTCCTGGGAAGTCGATGGATGACTCCCAGGCTCAGGAATAATAGAAGGCCTCTACAGAGAGAGGTGTTACCTCCCCCTTGCAGGATGGCACTCAGGGTGTGGGCCTAAAAGTTGACCTTCAAAGGAAAGCTGCCTTTGGTGGGCATATGGCAATCACACTCCTGAAGGGCTAGCCCTTTGTTCAGGTATACAGACTGGTGACGGAAACTTAGAGGGGCGCCCAGTGCCCAAACCGGTTTTCTTGTGGTCGTGTAGCACACAGGTAGCCATACCACAAGGGTGGGCTACCAAGCCACTAACATCCAAGGAAGGGTTCAGACAACTTGAGAGAGCACAGAATAGAGCGGGAGGGATCCTGTTTGCCCATTGGTTTGTGACCGAATCATCACCCTGTGCAATTTCCCTGTATAAATTTGGCACCCTTGGCACCTTGAACCTTGGCACCTTGAACCTCAGATCACAATGGAACTGGAAAAAGGACCAAAAAAGAATTGCACTGCTGACCCCTGAACCTGACAAGAGAGTCTGTACTGGCTGCTGGACTGTGCCTACTGCACATTTGGCTAGCAAAAAGATAATGTGCCTGTGGTTCATTGCTTGTGCAAAAGTCACTCCAGAGCCATAGATCAAAGAAATTACTTCAAGAGTTAGTCAACTGGTGTCCTAGAACCAGGACAGGGCCATCAAAGCTGAAGAAGCCTATTCTTGCAAGTCAGTAGCCACCTTCTTTGAATCATCATTCAGCACTGCTGGGTAACCCAAGAGACCAATCCACGATGGCCAAAAGTTGTACCTGAGTCTGCTCGACTCAGGAGGGTCATCTGAGTCCATACTGATCACCAAAGAGGGACACCAGCCTTCACCAAATGATACTGCTGGACTCACTGTGTACGGAGATCGGAAGCCCAGCTGCAGCTGTAATTCGACTGGCTCAAAGAGGACTTTGACAAACTCTGATTTCTGTGGCCAAAGTCATACCATCTTACCCGTGGACCAAGGAATAACTGCAAGGACACTCCTGTCAACCTCCCAGCACTGAGAGCATCTTTCAGCATCCTCAGCATCCTGCATCCCCAGCATCAGGCCCACTCCATTTAAGTCTATGGCGGTCTTGATGTAAAGTTTGGAACTGGACTTGAGACTGCTTTTGTGACCAGGCAACTGTCCAAATACTCCTTACTTGCCCCCCCTGACCTTCTCGCAGTTGGATTTAGTTGCCACACTTGGGCCTGAGTTGCCGAACACAACTCTTTCAAACTTTTCAAAAGTTTCCAGACTTTAAGGTTGCCAATGCTTGTTTGCACTTTGGACTAAAAAGTTGAGATTTTCGTTTTACTTAAAAAATATACCTCCGGAACCCTGTGGTGAATTATGCTTGTCTAAAATTTCATGAAAATAAAATCCATTTTCATAAATTGGTGTCAGATTTCTTTTGTATATTGTGACTTTCTTATTTATTTGTTTGGTGTTTCTAAACGCTTTACATTAGTTCCTTTGTTTATGCCTTGCTGCTTAAAGCCACCGCTACCCAGGGTTGAACTAAAAGTTTTACAAACATACTTGCCTGTACCCAAGACAGTTTTGCAGAGTATTACACGGTAAAGTCGCACAACTATATCATATAATACACCACAATCCTCACATCTACCCACATGAGGTTTCTAGAAATAAACAGGTGAAGGTTTGGAATTTTTCAATTGCTTCCTCTTCAAAGAAAAAATACTTACATTTTAATTGTTTGCTTTGGTAACTCAGCATAAAATTTTTGCATTTATCTTCTTTGATCTTGACATAGCTTTTCTTACTCTATTTTCTGTTTTGTTTTTAAACATTTTTTGGCACTTGATGTAATCAACACCATTTTATCATAATAATTTAGTACACACAGCACATCTGTTCAAACATTCCAAATCCATAGTCACTTAAACTCCATTTGATGCATGCATTACCTGCATATTATACCTCTGATATGCGAGTACCAGTCTCAGGAATTTCAAGTTCTATTCCGTTATATAAAGCTCAGCACCCCCCATATATGTTTGTGTTTCTGTGAATAGCCACTGCCTTTATTAACCATGATTTCCAGAGTCATGCAGCAGGCCAATTGTATTTACCATTTTCTCCAGTTGGAAGCGGGGTGGGGGCTTCTGTATACACCAGTTTAGAACAATATCTCTCTCAGCTACCACTAGACCAAATTACAGAATTGGCCTCTTAAATCTATTGGCATTCATGTTTGTTGATATGTGCAATAGAGCAACCTTAGGACTTTTACCTCTTTTCCAGCTCTACATTTCACTCGGTGTCAAATAGACCCCTTCCCTAAAGAGTCATAGGGGCATATTTACAAGCTGGCGATAAAAAATTATCGCCGCTTTTGCGGCCGTTTTCGGTCGAAAAGCAGTGATAATTTTATCGCCTAATTAGCAAGGCCACGGTAACGCGTGAAACCTTGCTTTAGCGTGGGGATTCCTAACGCCCAGCTTTGCATCTCTAATGAGATGCAAAGTGGGTGTTCCTGACCTAACATGAAAGGAGAAATGTCGCTAATCCATATTTCTCCTATCATCAAGCCCCACGCTATGAAGCATAGCGGCAGGAAAAGTAGCGATAACCCCTTTTATCGCTACTTTCCTTACGCCTGCTTCAGGACTGACTTGGCCATGATACCCTGTGGAAGGTGGATAGCATGGCTAAGTTTGTGAGTCCCTATCAGCAAGCTAACGGCACACTACTTGAGATTATCGCTGGGTTTCCAGCGATAATCTCAGGTTAGGCAGTTAGCGTGAGGATTTTTATCGCTGAGGAGATAAGCGTTGCTAATAGCACGCTATCTCAGCGATAAAAAACCACGTTACCCGGCGATAATTATCCTCACGCTAAGAGCGCTGAGCGATAATTATCGCCGGGTGTTGAATCTGATGATATGCCCCATAGTTCGCCACATCGCCCATTTGATTGCTACATCTAAGGCACTTTGGAGAGTCTATATGACCCTAAAGCCATAGTCTAAATTGAGTCATATATGTGAGATGCAGGTACTATTGTTATATCAGTCTAAACTGGGAAGCAATCAACTCACCAACATAAGCTTCCCAGGCCTCGCGGATTGTAGTGCCTGGAAGGAGTCAGGGGTATTGATCACTGGAGTGCACTTGAGTTATTTTATGAGCCCCATAGTCCCTGATTAATTAGTTGGTCTCCAAAGACTGGCATATGGTAAGTCTGCCAAGTCATTTGTATAAGGCCATAAAGCATACCTCGTATAAAGGTAACAATAAAACTGACTTTTGTGTACGATAAACTCCTTCTGCATCTCTTAAAATGAGTATATTATCATCCTCGACATCAGACATCTTATATTTTGGGTTTCCAATATCGTCCCAAGCCCATAATCATCCTAGACCTGCCACTTCTTGCAGTTTATTCTCAACCCACTGAGTCATTTCCTGGGTTAGTGTTTTACCCCACTGTGAAAACATAATCATGTGTTCCTATTGCTTTAACGATAATGTTTCCCTGCACCTGTATATCACAATGTGCACTGATATATTTTATAATCAAATGTAGCTGTCAATTGTTTACTAATTTTAAGTGCTCTTTAGTCTCAATATGCCCGCTAAGTTGAAAACCCTAGCATGTTTACAAGCCATTTTATTTGAGGTAGTACATGCACTTTTCTTGCATCTCGAAGTAAAGTATAGCCTCGCCTTCAATGTTGGCAACCAAAAGCATGATTTTAGGAAATTAATGAAATCAGCAATTTTTTCATACTTTTGCATCTTATTTTCAAGAATGTCTCATATTTTCTCACGGAGAAGATCCTACTGGCTGCTCATTAGATAAGTTTAACTAAAGTAACAAGTTTATGTCACATGTTTATGCTCCATAGACTTGTGTTGAAAGAAAAGTGTTTAAAAGCTGTAAAAAGTTGCATGCATTTTAGTATTAGTATTACATTCTCTATCTCACCTTTTGAGGTCTAGCCGGGGCAGCGCATGCGCTTCTCTGCATGGCATGCTGTATTGGAGTATGGACTTGAAGCCCCGCCCACTCCCCCCAATATTTGTCATTAGCTTGTGTCATTGTCCTTCGTAAATTCAGGCTTCTGATTGGTAAATAGGCTTGTTAGTCCCTCCTTGGTACCGCCTTGAGGACTGGCCCTTTACTTCGTTTGTAACAAGGTATG
Source organism: Triturus cristatus (assembly GCF_964204655.1). Classification (NCBI taxonomy): domain Eukaryota; kingdom Metazoa; phylum Chordata; class Amphibia; order Caudata; family Salamandridae; genus Triturus; species Triturus cristatus. The sequence goes on along the minus strand of NC_140580.1, from coordinate 459,166,412 downwards.
TCTTATTTACTCTGTAAGAACTTTTTTCTTTAATTAGTTTCTCTTACTGCAGGCATGACATGCTTCCCTGCAACATTCAGCGCGTCATACGTTCTTTCACGGGGTGCTTTTACAAAAAAAGGCATTTGTCAACTTGACAAACAAATGATTTGTTTAGTAAAAGCGCTCCATACCGTGCTTTCACTTTAAAAACAGCTGTGGACCTTTCTTTAGACACAGCTCGTCCAAAGAATATGGGCGTGGCCTCTATTATTTTGAAAGCCAGCATGGGGTGCTTGTAAACAACAAGCATTTCCAATGCAATAGATCTCGCACTTTAGAAACTTTGGCCTATTGGCATTGTAATTGACAATGCCTTTTATTATTGTAGGTTTTTTAAACACATAAATAAAAGGCATTGTCATTTACAATGCCGATAGATCAAAGTCTCGCAATTGTGAGACCTATTGCATTGCAAATGCTTGTTTCAACGAGAGCTCAGACTGGATGAAATGACAATTGTTCCCCGATTATTTGTTGTGCTGCTTTTTATTTTGACATTAAACACATGTTACATTTTTGGGCTGCTGGCCAAGTTACATTTTATTTTGACAAGTGCTGCATTGTTGGTGGGGAATATACTCAGCAGAAAGAAGACAAGAGTGTGCTGGCCGAGACCCCACATGACAACCTGAGGTGCCAGAGGTAAGGGAGACGATTCTTCAAGGGGTCTGGGGTGGAGCACGGCCCAGCATCGGACCTGGTGAATTGGCTAAAAGCGTGAGCATGACTGGACCAAAGAAAAACATGGTGCTTACTGTATATTCGCTTTCTTGTTTGCTTTGTATGGCCTGCACTGTTTTACTGTTGTTGAAGTATTGTTAAAAATGGTGCTCAAATGTCATTTGGCTAAGAGATGACTGGGAAAATAAGTTGGTTTAACAGGTAGGATTGGGAGGAGTCCAGTGAGTAGAAAATATGTATGAGTGTGAATCCTTGGTTTAGAGTGAGGGGGGCTCTAGACTTAGTGATTTAATGGGGAAGACAGGCAGGAGTGCCAGGACCTGAAGCACACACGCTTGAAGGATGAACTTGTGTGAGACAGAGAGCCCCCTGATCCAGCTGCCCAGGCGCCTTTCACAAGCCCATCTGGGCATTGACTGAAGGTTCGCTGAAGGCAAGTGGGTCTATGTGTGTGAGTTTATGATACCTCTAGTCACAATGTCAATGGCATCAGTTACCTAAGGAAACCCTATGCCATTTTCCATCTCCTTCTCAACCTCCCTCCATGGGCACAAGGCTGGCAGAGCCCTTGCTTGCTTCTTACGTGAGATTAAACAATAAGGAGCTGAGACGGGAGTGTTGAAAAATCTAAACGTGGAGTGTCCCCACTGAAAGGGCCTCCTACCAATGCTATGTAGCAACAATATGCAAGTGTTAACAATAGTGGGTGGGACTCACTAACAAGGATGGAAAGACGTCCTTTACTGATCATGGTACCTTTGACATAGAAAGAAGAGCCAACCTGCAGGAGAAAATAAAGGACCCAAAAATAAAACAGTCGCAGAGAAATACACTTTCTTCCTGGAAAGGCCTGAGGAGCCACACAAGTGTAAGGATGAATCTGAATTCAAAGGTATGAAAAATACCCAGGAGAAACTTGAGTAGCAAATGAGTCACCTTAGGGACAGTAAGGGCTCCATGTTCTCCATATCGATATACCCAGGTCACTGACAAACAGGAAAAAGATAAAGAAAGTGACAACCTGAGGGAAGAGGATCTACTGGATATATTTCCCATGCAGAACAATGGGGATGTGAGTGTAGTCTGCACGGAAAAATGCAGTGGTGCCTATGAGACTGCTGGCGACTGGAGTACAAGGAGATAACAGGCAAGCAAGTGCTGTGAAATGGCCATCTGCCAGTAATGCATCCAGTTATGTGGTGTGAACAACTAGGAAGGAGGCTGGTTCCACTATAATGGACAAGTCCAGTACCCAAGTCCCTTCCACAGTGTAGAGACCATTCAAGAACAAGGACTTGCTATTACCCTAGAAGGTTTGAGGCAGACGGCTGTCTAGAAGGTTTTTCCATTCTCCCCTCTTAAGTGATGTGATGAAGAAAATCCTTACTCTTCTGCTCTTCTTCTGTTGAGGATTCACCCCACAGCTGAGGGTAGAATTATGATCCATGTCCTTGGACACTCTCTCATTTAATGAGCATTAGGAAACAATTCCCTAATATCAGAAAAAAAACCTTAATCAGTTCTGAGAGTAGCTGCAGAGCATGTTTGAAATAAACAGACCAAACTTGGTACATATTAATTAGTTATTGGGGCTGGTGGTACAGAGCAAAGTGAGAGAAAGATTGGTGGAGAGGTAGACTTGGCCGACAAAGGAGAGTTTAGTGCAGCAAAGGACGTCTTGTTGAATGTGATCACAGATATGTGTCTGATGATAACTGATTGGGCTAAAAACTCAAACTGTAAACAAAGTAAGGGAGAAGCACTGGCTGATTATTTGGACAGACGTAAAGATGTGTTTGAAAGAAAGTCAGGTATTACCTCCCATTAGAAATGGCTCAGGAAGCTACGGGTTTTTTCTTTTGCACAAGGGATTGTTAGATGCCAATTAATGGCCATCTGCATCAGATAACTGACTAAGAATATTGCTGAGTTGGAGATGGCCACTCACCACTGTGTAGCTTTGCAAAAGAGAAAGAGAATGCAGAAGTGAAACAAATTTTTCTGAAAGTGCAAAAAATGCAATTAAGGGAGAACAATTAATGGTGTAGGATGGGGAGTTCTGCAAAAAGGGGAACAAAAAGGGCAGAGAAGTGGAAGAAGGAGAGATGGGAAAAGCAATGGAAGGGCAGGGGAAAGGACCCGGGAGCAGGAGGATCATGTGTGCTTGTGGATTGTTGGAGCATTGGAAAATAAACTGTCCCAACATTGTTTCTAATGCACCAGTTCTCCAACATCAGTCTGGATTTCATCAGATTGCACAAAGCCCTTAGTCCAAATTTTAGGACTGCCCTAGAGGTTCAGAGCATGCCATGAATACCTCAAAATTGTTGTATGTTTACCATTCATGGATTGTGTTATGTATAAGCCTGGGCAAAGCACTACGCTACACTCGCGTAGTTTGCGAAGTTTGCGCTACTTCGCACTACGCGAATTGCACGTAGCACAATGCAAACACGAGTAGCGTAGCGTAGTGCAGCGGTCATTTTGTGCTTGCTCGCGGTCCTCAACGTCAAGTTTGCGACCTCGAGCAAGCAAAAAATGACATCCCGGCGAGACTTTTTCCTCATTCGCGATCAGCATCATCAAGTTGCAGATCGTGAGCGTGGAAAATAAACCTCCCGGCGAGCTTCTCAACGCGGGGAGGTCAGGTTTCTCATTGCGAGTGGTCGCATATGCTCGCGGCCGCTCGCGATGTGAAACTACCAGTCCGCGTTGAAAAAGCTGCCGCTCGAGTAGAAATCTACTCGAGCGGCAGAAAACGACCGCTTGCACTGTGCAAGATGCAGTTTGCACTGATTGCACAGTGCGGACAAGCATCCGGCACTGTGCAATCAGTGCGAACAGCATCTTGCACAGTGCACTACGCAGTTTGCGAAGCTATGCGTAGCTCGCGTAGTGCGAAGTGCACTTCGCGTAGCTTGCGTAGCGCTACTTCGCAAACTACGCCCAGGATTAGTTATGTATGGTAAAACATACTACTCATCTTATTGACTGGGTTCTAGTTCTTCAGCTATGAAAAACCTTTGAATTCCCCACTGTACCCCTGTTGGGAATATCCATAGATGCATTTTCTATTTCAAACCAAAGAGTTCCTCACCATATTTATGATCCAGTGCCCAATCTCCCTGGCACCCATTAGGGATTAAAATTATGTTTTGCTTAGTCCAACTTCTGCACCAACTGGCCAGATAGAGATATTCTTGGAAAATTAAACTGTACTGTATTTTCTACTGTGGAAGATATGTATTTAAATATACACCATCAAGAAGAAATGAGGTACCACCACTATTGTGTGAGAGCATAAATTGCCAAAGTGATGAGAATAAAACTGCCATGTCTCCCGATTTAACTGAAATGCTTTCACAGGTACCGTCCACATTGTGGTCCACAGGGGACCAATAAAGTGGGGTTCATATCATCGATGGAGCCAATTCATGTGAAGATTGATCCTCAGAAGAAGTTACCTAGAATACCCCAGTACCCATTAAAGACCGAGGCAGAAGAAAGGATCTACCGTGTAAGCATATTTGATTAAGCATTTGAGTTCAGTGCCTACCTTGGCATGGCTGTGCAATGGAACCAGCAGATTCTATGTCAGGACCGGAGGCGAGGATTATGCTTTATCTTTTTTTACTTCAAAGGCAGCAGCCATTTTAAAGTCATCAAAACCAACAACTATTCCCATGATAGATCGGGAATATCACAAAAAACAATAGAGTGTCCATGTCCAGAGTGTCCCCTGTTCTCTGCTCCAATCACAGGTCCCTCGAGGCACTGATAGTCCTCTTTCACTGTCCAATCTCCCTCTTTCTTTGCTGCTGCAGCCAGAGAAAAGTCACGTTTATTTCTTCTCAGTGATTTATAGACTGTCATTTGCCTTTTTCATGTTCTTGTGGTATACCTATTTGCTAGGCTTATTTGTCATTAATGTAGAACTGATTCCTGCATGTTGGGGCAGTTTTGCCGATCTCTGAGGGTTTTTTCTAGTTTCCCTCAGGCGCTTCTGGAGCCTTCGCGCTCTCTTTTCCTGTGTTTACAGCACGGCGGGTGGCCGCCACACGCCGTTTCTTTTGCCGTTTGAAGTGTTTCTGTGGATATTTAGGTGCGAGTCTGCCGCTACTTGGCGGACTCGCTCTCCGGCCGTGGGAGTGTTCCTCCCTAGCGGCTGCGTGTTTGGTGTGGCTCACGGTGTGAATTTTCACCGCTAGAGGGCGCATGTCTGCGTTGTTCTCCCCGTTGCGTGCGTTCCTGGGATTCCGCGCATTCCGCATGTTTGCAATTAGGAACGCACAGCAACGAACGAGCCTCCGCCTGTACGTACACCGTTTTTTACGGTCTGTGCTCTGCTATTAGGCAGCTATTCATTTCTACGCCCCCTGAACGCCTTAACAAGGTCTGTACCTTTCTGTGAGGCTGTGGTGGGATTATTGCACCCAGTCTCGGGGGTCCGTATTCTTCGGCCTATATATAACGCTCCTGGGAGTATGTATCTGCAGGTTAAGTCCTGCTGGGGCCCATTGATTGGACAGGCTGCCCTTATATTGTTGCACCAGGGCTGGTGGGTCCCAGGGCTCGGCGCCCGAATGCAAGCTTCGTTTGCCCATAACTTGGCTGACCCCCAGCCTCCATATTACGTTGTTCCCCTCCGCCAGTCACTCCCACTAATCTACGTGGTGTTTCTCCCATTTACTTACCCACGTAGCGGTCTTTTTCTTCTATCCTAATGGAATCTCATGATGAGAATGCTTACCTGGATGACCAGGATGATCAGTGGGAGGAAGATCCGCTCACAGCGTTGCAGTGGGACGGAGATTTCTATGATGCAGTAGACTCTTCTATTCATACGGCGGTGGGGCAGGCTATGGCACCATTAGAAGATGGCCTCTCACGAAAAATTGAGCTGGCCTGCGACAAATTGGCCAGAGCAGCCCAAGCCATCCCGGCTTCTCTACCTTCCAGCGCGTCCACCACTGACCCTCAACCGCCTCCCGCTAAGCGGGCCAAAGACACAGGGGTTGACGCCGACGCCTTCGCCAGCCTCAAGCAGGCATAGATAGCCAACAAACCCCCTCCTGCAGCTGCCATTCCTGGTGATTTGGCTCGCGGGAACGATGACGGGGCTGGGCCTTCACGCCCTTGTGGGCTTCCCCAGCCAGTGCCTGCCACTTCCGACCCTGGCACGGATGAGCAGAATCTCTGCGCCGATATGCTCGATCCAGACGACATCTTGCCTAGATCCTCAGACTGGGCACCCTGTGACAAGGTCGCCCAATGCGTCGCCAGCCGCATCCGCTGACCTCTGAAGGCCTCAGTGCGTAACTACCTTAGGGCAGAGAGTCCGCGCCCCTCTTTAGAAGGTAAGGTGGTGGCAACACCCGAAATTGACCCACGCATGGCGACATTTCTACAAAAATTTGTCAAGGATCCCAAAAAGGGAATCGACAGGTCGTGGCAGGCCTGCCAAGACAAGCTACTGGATATTCTTGGACCCATAACAAAAATTCTTGATATGGCTGAAGAGGCCAAATCATCGGGGGCCCTGATCTCTCCAGAAAACCTCTCCTCTTGGGCCCAACGCGTAGTGGTCTTTTTAGGAAATGCCAATCGCGCCTTGTCGATGGAGCGACAAAGATCCCTACTGATAAAGGTGGACCTCAAGTTGGGGGATTTGACAGTTTCAGAGGCGGTCCCGTTGCCCAGGGAGGCCTCTTTGGTGAGCCCTTTATAAAGGAATAAGGGCACTTCGTGAATACATTCACGTCTTTCGACAGGGCGCAATCCTCTATTCGTAAGGTCTTTTACCAGCGGGTTTTCCGAGGGGCTGGTTGAGGCAGGGGCCGCTCGTCCGGCTGTCCCAACCAGCAGAGAGGAGGCTCCAACCAAGCATCTTATCAAGATCAAGCCAGATTCGGGAAATTCTACCCGACAAGGGGACATGAGGGATGAACTGTGGTGGCAGAGGCGGCGGTGTCTCCAGTTCTTCCGGTGAGTGTTCTCCCTTCTTCCCAACTAAAAGTGGGGGGCCGGCTGGCACATTTTTTCCAGGCTTGGACATCTGTTATAGGCGACGTATGGGTACTCCAAACTGTCCAAGGTCTTCATATCGAGTTCCGCGGGGAGCCTTTCCAGCAGGCTCCGCTGCATCCCCTAGTGTTCTCAGAGGTGGATGCCACTTTGGTCGATCAGGAGGTCCAGTCTCTTTTACTCAAGGGGGCGGTGGTAGAGTCCACTTTCCATGCTCGCGGCTTCATCAGCAATCTTTTTGTGGTAGACAAGGCAGACGGGGGCCAGAGGCCTGTGATCAATTTGAGCGAATTCAACGAGTGGCTGGTTTACCGCCACTTCAAGATGGAGGGAATCCATCTTCTCCGCGACCTTCTCAGGCCGAATGACTGGATGGCGTGCCTAGATCTAAAAGACGCGTATTTGACCATACCAATCTTTCCTCCACATCGGAGGTCCCTGCAGTTTCTTTGGCGGGACAAGGTGTACGAATTCACCACCCTTCCTTTCGGTCTATCCTCTGCTCCTTGGTGCTTCACCAAGGTTTTGCGTCCGGTGGTCGAACGTCTGCACGCGTCCGGTATGCGCCTCATAGTTGATTTGGATGACATTTTGCTCATGGCACAATGTCCCATGGCTCTGTCTCATCAGCTTCAGACGGCGGTCAATTTACTCCAGAGCCTGGGCTTCATAATCAACGAGGCGAAATCAATGCTCGTCCCGTTCCGAAGGTGGTTTTTCTGGGGTTTTCCTTCGACTCGGTCGCCACTACACTCAGCCTTCCAACCCGTAAGATGACGAAAATCGATCACGAATAGAGGAGAGCGCTTACCCAGCACCATCTCTCCCTCAGACAGATAGCCCGCATCGTAGGCCTTCTGTCAGCATCCATCCAGGCCATTTTCCCAGGCCCTCTCCATTACAGGGCCTTGCAGCATCTCAAGGCACAGCATCTTCGCAGAGGCCTATCCTATTCCCAGAAGGTATCTCTCTGTGCGGAGGCCAGGAAGGAGATTCAATGGTGGCTTTCTAACATGGAGGCCTGGAATGGACGTGCGATTTTCGGTTCTGCGCCAGATATCGTTATCGAGTCCAATGCCAGCAGATCAGGCTGGGGCGCGTGGTGTGGCGAGTTCACAACAGGTGGTGTGTGGTCACCTATGGAGCAACAGTTGCACATCAATTGTCTGGAACTATTGGCGGGGTCGTTTGCGATCCAATGCTGGACCAAAGACTTGGTCCATTCTTGCGTTCTACTCAAGATGGACAACATATCAGCCGTCCGATATATAAACCATCTTGGGGTCACGTGATCAAGGGCACTCTCGGACATGGCAGCGAATTTTTGGAAGTATTGTCTGGACCATTATGTGTCAGTGACGGCGGAGTACCTCCTGGGTCGGGACAACCAGATAGCGGATTTTCAGTCCCGCCATCTCCACGACGGCAGTCTTTGGAGATTGCACCCGGGAGTTTTCGCAGATCTACAGTCACTGTGGGGTCAGTTTTCGGTGGACCTCTTTGCCTCTTGCTTGGACCATCAGCTGCCCCGGTTCTTCAGTTGGAGACCGGATCCCCTGGCGGCGCAAACGGATGCGTTTCTGCAAAATTGGCAGGCTGTGCAAGGCTATGCCTTTCTCCCGTTTGCCATGATCACGAGAGTCTCGGCCCAGGTGCGCCACCAGACTGCGGACGTGGTTCTTGTCTCCCGATTTGGAGGTCTCAAGCATGGTTTACGGTTCTTCTGGAACTTTCTTGGGATTCTCCAATCCCACTCCCCCTCTTTCCGACACTTCTGCTCAATCCGGATGAAGTTCCTCATCCATTGATAGAGCAGGGCTCTCTCGCCCTCATGGCATGGAGGATTACAGGGGACGCTGGGCGGTCCCAGACCTTTCAGGAGCAGCTGATAAGTTCATGTCAACAATTGAGCCAACAGCACGATCAAACGCTACCGTTCCACCTGGAGAAGGTGGTGTCGTTGGTGTGTGCGACGGGGGCTCAATCCCGTGGCAACAGATGTGACCTCAATTTAGAATTTTTGGGCATCTCTGGCAGAGGAAGGCACGGCTTATAGAACTATCAATACCTTCCGTTCTGCCATCACGGCAGGTCACACCATGGTTGACGGCTCCCCGGTGGGTGAACACCCCTTGGTCTGTCGCCTTCTTCGGGGCATCCGCCTCTTGCTGCCGCCTGAGCCGCGGTACTCTCAACTTTGAGATGTTAACCAGGTGTTAAATTTGTTTCTGTCGTGGCAGCCGAATAGGTTCCTCTCTAGGAAGGAACTGTTGTCTAAACTGGCGATGCTTCTCTGCCTTATTTCGTGCAGAAGGGGGTCACTTTTACGATCCGCAGACGGACAAAGTGTGGAACACGATCTATATCTTACCTGGCATTCCCGGATTCCCCGAAGCTGTGCATGGTGGCTTGCCTCAAGGCATATGAGGAGATGTCGAAGAAATTTCGTCCTCGGGGGGAACAGCAATTGCTCATTGCACTTAGGAAACCTCATAAGGCGGTTTCTTCCCCCACCATTGCCCGATGGGTGAGGTGGGTCATGCAAGAGGCTGACATTGATCTTCGGATCTTCGGCGCTCACTCGGCCAGAGGAGCGATGACTTCTAAGGCATTTACCCTGGGAGCTCGTCTGGAAAACATTTTGAATGCGGTGGATTGGTCTTCCGACTCCACATTTAAGCGGTTTTATTTTAAGCCGATTATCGATATGGCTCAGTTGGTGGTGAGCGAGCTTTAAACTAGCATAATCCTCACCTCTGGTCCTGACATAGAATGAAAAATTTCCTAGCTATCGTAACAGAAAGTTTCAATTCTATTAAGGACTCGGAGGCGAGGATTATCCCACCCAGGGTACAAAGTCTCTTTGAATCCTTCCCTCCCACGTACTGGAGTAAGTAAAGTGTTTTAACGTTTCTGACATCACCAATGATACCGTATATCCTGTTGATCCATTGTTTGCCTTGCAGGCTAAACCTTAGCCACGATTATCGCTTATATTCTGTTTTGCGTTTCACGCGATTATGGAAAACAAGATTTGTGAAGCCTCTGGGCTGCCTGACCTACAGCAACAAAAGAGGGAGATTGGACAGTGAAAGAGGACTATCAGTGCCTCGGGGGACCTGTGAATGGAGCAGAGAGCAGGGGACACTCTGGACATGGACACTCTATTGTTTTTTGTGATATTCCCGATGTATCATGGGAATAGTTGTTGGTTTTGATGACTTTAAAATGGCTGCTGTCTTTGAAGTAAGGAAAGATAAAGCATAAGCCTTGCCTCCGAGTCTTTAATAGAATTGAAACTTTCCGTTACGATAGCTAGGACATTTTTCATTCTGGGTTACGCTGAAATGGTGAAGTCTTGGTAAAGTACGTCAATAAATATACCTGCAAACCCTTTCAGTAGTCTATTGAAACTAAAACATGCATTTTGTGAAAATTAAGCAATCATTGACTTCTGCATCTGTTTTATGCACCTGATTATGCCAAACCTTTTACTGTGTATTGTCATCAATTTAATAGATTTGCACTTGGAGTGTTGGTACTGAGTCATGGGGATCAATAAAAGCCCATACCTATTTTTCTTCAAAAGTTTACCCAGTCACAGCTGGGATCCCTCCATGTTTACAGTCTGTGGTGGTTACTGCAAATCTTGTCAAAGAATCTGAAAATATTGTATTGGGTTTTCCTTTGACTGTTGCTGTGCCTTATTACATGGGTGAGCTCCGCCTCACTACAACGTCCCAGCAACTCTCTACAGGCTGTCGCAGGATACCAGTTTATTGTTGTCTGCTTCTAATGTCATTTGACACAGCGTCCAGCCTTCAACCCTACCTCTTAATTGTCACACGCGAGGAACGGGAATCCTATGAGTGTATCCTCATCAGTGCCCATGTAGCAAAATTCTATAATGATTTAATTGATTGCTCATTCTTAACTGTGAGTTAACATATTTTGTTTGTGGATCATGCCTCAGTAATAATGATGGTGTTCTTGTTGCTGGTTATGCTGTAGGTACGTGTAACAGATTATGGACAGTTTTCTTTTGCCAAATGTGAGACCGGCTCAAGTGGTGGAGCTTGTTGATCTGACCAGAACCTGCACCCAAGCCAAAGAAAGGATAATGACTGTGTACACAGACTGTAAGTATGTGCAGGGCCACTGGCATTACGGGTTAGCGGAGGACCAAATTATGCAGCAGGGATGAATAAATTATGCAGCAAGGAAAAGGTAGATTTTGCAGCGTAATTCAGCACATTTTATCAAACTACTACTTCATTATTTTGTTATTTTTACACTTGTCAACACTGCCTTGACATTGGTTGCACCTCATTAGTACCAGTTTAACAACCAAATGTAGAAATAAGCAACATAAAGGTCGACAACCTTTGCAAAGGGCCTTCCACTATGCAGCAACATATGTTGCTGTATTTCTAGTAATGTTTGAATCGTTTGAGCTAGAAACAAAATTTATTTTTGGGTAACATCTGCGGATTATGCAGCAGTTGACGGGTTTTGTAGCATATGCGGCCGTATAATCACATAATTCCAGTGGCCCTGAGCATGTGTTTCAAGTAATATATAACTTTGGACTCTTATAGATACAAAGGGGGTTCTTATCATTGTCCGGAACCTCTAATAGGAATGGACAGCATAATTAATTAAAACTTTATTAATGCCTTACAATTACCTAAGAAGGTGGCAGTGGTGGAGTGCTGCTCACCAGCATCCTCCTGAATATATCTCAAGGGTTAATATCCTGGCTTATACAGCCATTAAACATACTACTTTGTCTAATACCACTAATGTTGTTATGTATGTTATGAGAACTGACTTGTTTTCAGTACCAACACTGAACAATTTGTCTCAGTTGCAGGAGCAAGACTCCTAAAAGAAAAATCAGCCCTGGTTCAAGCAGGAATGTAATTAGACACGTGGCTACACCAAATGTTGTGCTCCCCAATCTTGCCAATTTGTAACATGGGGTAGGCCTTGTAGATAGGAATGGCATGATATGTGACACAGCAACTCATTGGCATATGCCCTGGTTTTCTTCCATAGACCAGAATTATTGCCAGTACTGGGTTGTCTGCCTGTAAACACAATACCGGATATGGTATTAAGACTACACCGATGACGAACCTCAACCTTGGGACCCCTTTGTGCACCTTCCGATGGATTTCATCAAGATGCCATGGTATGCTTACTACTCATTTGTCCTAGTTATGATGTGCATGTTTTACAGGATGGTTAGGGGCATACCCCTCTACCTGTACACATGCCATCACAATAGCTAAGTACATTAGCTGAGCAAAATAACTAAGCAATAACTCGGAGATTTTATCCCTCAGTTTGGAATGATGTACTGGACTGAAAACGACAGCGGAACACACATTGTGTCAGAAGTAGCATAGGCAGTTTCAAAGGCTCAAGGAACAGACCAGTATTTATATTGTGCTATGTCTGCCCTTGAATACCATTTACCTTGGCAGGTCTGGACTGCTGTATTTGCTCCTGCATAGAGGGATTGATTGGTTGTTAGCTGCATTCTCATTGCAGTATGTGGATTCATTCCATTACCTAATTGTACTGAATGTGTCCTTAAAGGAAGCCGCTGCTCTTCCTTTTGGAACAATTCTTATGTACTGTTGCTGGAAAAGTGAAGGCAAACAAATTTTTTTTCTTATTACTGATTTGCATGCATTTGCCCCTTGATGTAGGGGGTCATATCCCTATAATTGATGTGCTTGTCATTTAAAATGACACTTGCATTGATCTCTTGCACCATGGGTACTGACTGTCAGGGTGTGCCAACATATCCTCCATTTCTTCTCAGGTCCTTGAAAATGTAACAATTCTTTTAACTGGAACATGCAAGATGTGACTCATCGTGCACTGACTGAGTCAGGATTTATCTGCGTGCACCATAAAAAATATGTGTCCAGTGATTTCATTGGAGTTAGTAAATGTGACTTTGTTATAATGAACATTAGTTTACAACTACCCCTTATGAATTCTGCCATTCCCATGCACTGTTAATCCATAAGCACTATCAGCAAGGAAGCTATGCAAATTTAATTTGTGGGCTCCAAGCCCATCCATGCTTGCTGACCTGTCACCCAGAATATATTATTCCTGCTATAAGACACTCTGGTGATCATCTTTTACAGTGGAGGCAGGATAGATAGATATGCTGCCGCAATTACTGCTATATTATTTTGTGCTTTAATTAAAAGTATAGTGTTATCATTGCTTAAGATGAAGTGAGAAGAAATGCAGATATCATGGAAGAGACTGTTTACTCCACCGCATTAGAATTAGGATTAGTGGAAGACCATGTCCTACAGCTTGTGTGGAATAAAATGGCATTAAATTACATTTTCGCATTAAAGGGGAGGTGGTTGTGCTACTGTAAGTTTTGAATGTTGCACTCATGTTACTAACACCTCACTCAGCACACACAAGCAAATAGACCACATTAAGGACAAAGCTAATAAACTACACAAGTTACAGAACAGGTTAGATTTTCATCTCAGTGGCATGTTGAGGTGTCTAGGAGGAATATTTGGGATCAGAGGAATGCAAATATTTGAAATATTCATTGCAATAATTTAATTGCGGTTCGACTATATGCACTGAAAAAAAATTCAATGTCGACCATCCCATGCACTTGTACAAATAAAGACACTACCAATACTTTTCTACTTGTTACAATTTGGAATGATGAGGACAGAGGTAATAAAGATGCAAAAGTAGAAATGTTGAGAATATTTGCAACAGAATTATTATAAATATATTTTTGCTCACAGCTAAAAAGAGTAATCATGTCTTCCCATTGTTTTATCAATAATGTCCCTCTGTACATGTATATCACAATGAGCACTAATATATTTTTATAATCAAATGTGGATGTTGTTTTTATTGGCCCGAAGTGCCCTTTAGCCTTAATCTGCCTGTTAAGGTTCAGGACTCTAGTACGCCTATAAACCATTTTATTCTGAATAGTATATGTGCACACTTCCTGCATATTTCAACAAAACATAGCCTCTCTTTCAATGTTGTGATTTTTGGATATGAATGAAATCAGCAGTGTATTCATCTATTTGTATCATAGTCTCAAGAACATCTCACATTTTCTCCATGAGACCATCCTATCACCTGCTCATTTGAAAATGTTCTCTGCAGTAACAAGTTTCTGACATGTGTTTATGCTCCATAGACTTGTACTAAGACAAAAGTGCATAAAAGCAGTAAAAAATCGCTTTAATTTTAGCATTGCATTGCCTATCTGGCCTTTGTATTTGAGAGCTCTAGTGAATTTAAATGACAATTGTCTCATGAATATTTACTGTGCTGCATACTATTTTTGCATTAAGCACCTGCTAGACCTGGGCTTCACGTCGAGTGTTATTTTATTTAACACCCATCCCAGACACGTTTCCATCTTCCTCCATAATCTCACTACAGTCTGAGTCCCCAGGAGAAGTGGTTTGTTAGATTTACACCTATATTACAGATGGAGTAGATTTATGCCATCCATGGCCAATCTTTTGGATGTAAAGGCAGGCTCATTGTAGGTATAATATAGTCACTAATTATGTGCAATAAAATATGATGCGTTCTAGTAGGACCCTATATCTGTGGTGGCTATTTCATCATCAAACTTTGACTTGACGCACTTGGCAAGTGCTGTTCCAGGGGTCTCGTGATTCAAAAGGAAATCATAAATCATAGAATTATATCATGTGGAGAAGATCTGTGTTACCTCATATGGGTAATTTTGAAGCTGATATAATATTCTCAGCAAGGAGACCATTTTAAGGTAGACCATTTTGAGGACTGCCACTCTTCCCAAAAGCAACAATGGAACGAGAGACTAAAATGTTATGTCATCACTCTGTTTTGAGTAACATGTAATTTTGGCGGTGTTGGAGATTTTCACACTGGTTGCTCGAGTGACAGTCTTTGTTTTGCATAATTAGCTTGAAGAAGGGATGGAGTAGGCTGTGCTTTGACAGGAGCTGGAAAACAAACACACACACAGGATGACTATTCTTACTGTTCACTACACAAACCCGTCTGCGGTGACCCAGCCAGGAGAGGGGGAGCAGGAATGGGCAGGGTTGGCCTTTGCACTGCTATTGGGGTCAATGTCACTTCGAAGTCCAGACAGCAAATAATATTACAAAGATTAACTCAATACACAAAAATCTAAGAAGGCTTATCTTATCTTCCAACTAGTCAGCCATCCACAAACATGTCAACCACTTGTGAGGGATGCTAAGGACTGGAAATGCGTCCAAACAACATCACTCTATCCACTTTTTAATCTTACCCCATCTCTCTCTTCGGGTTTAAACTCACTTTTTAAAGAACAGGAGGTGATTTTCCCCTTATTGCAAAAATTCCACCAGTGTCTTCTTCCAGACACTCTCCCTCCCAATGGAGGCGTTACTCACCTGGAGAAACAAGTACCCAGGTGCAGAACCCGATGATTACGCTACCCACTAAATCACCCCAGTGGAGATCATATATACCGCTGGTGGTAATTACTGGTTGAGAATTTCCAGGATAAATCTCGTGGGACTCTGGTATCAAGACTGATGTGGTTCGCTCTTCTTTTTGATTTATGGCACTAGACAAACCTGTCTGCAGTGACCCTGCCATGAGAGGGGGAGCAGGAATGGGCAGGGGTGCACAGCTACTGGGGCCAATGTGACTTTGAAGTCCAGACTGCAGAATGTTCCAACGTTTGCCACAATGTACTAAAAATCTAGGAAGGCTTACCTCATCTTCCATCTACTGAGCCGTCCACAAAAGAATTCCAAAATGGAGTCCAGTCCCATATTACAAAGCAGGAAAAGCACACTCCTTGCTCAACCTACTTCATCCACGCAGAGCAAATATGCACTCTGCATACATAAACAAGCATTTGCAATGCAATAGGTCTCGCATTTACGAGAGTTTGAGCTATTGGCATTGTAAATGACAATTCCTTTTATTTATGTGTTGATTTTTAAAACATAAATGAAAGGCATTGTCATTTACAATGCCAATAGCTTAAACTCTCGCAAATGCGAGACCTATTGCATTGCAAATGCTTGTTTCCATTTTCCATTCTGCAAGATAGTGCAAAGAGGGGGGTGAACATCATTAGTGTGAGCTTACCGCCTTCGTCGTCTCCGCTGGTCACAGGTGCGCAGCCAAAAAGAGCACGTCAGGAAATGGAAAGCGAAATTCGGAATTAGAGGTCAGCTTTTTTGTTTCTCAGATGCAGTTCACTGAGCGAGGGTTTTTTGCTCCTGGGCCTCAGCTGCGTAATTCTGTTACTAGCACCGACTTAAGCATTAGCTGGGCTTGTCCTGCCATCGGAAATTTGGGACGTGTAAAATTGTATATCGGTTCCTCTGCAGAGCATGATACTTTATAAAAGAACCCCAACAGATTTTTTCATCTTTGTGAGGAGGAGGTGGGAAACTATCACGTAAACGGTTAGGTAGTAATCTCGTAAAGGTATGCATGTTTGCTGTCTTTTCAGTAGGTTGAATAAAGGACTTATCTACTTCCCAATTAGCTGCATTAGTGTCCTCGCAAAGTAATTTTATGGTTGTCAGAAATTGGAAAAGCCGAGGGCTAATTACCCAAATTGTCCAGCCTCAAGTTGCAACTTGATTTAAACAAGCATGCAAAAAGTAGTTTGCCGAGCCCCCCAAAAAAGTCCCCAGAGTGTCACGCCGTCAGAGAAGCATCCAGTCCCTGCGTGCACATCTTCTGCACATCCGCGTGCACGCTTTGAATCGATTCCAAAAGGCCCTTGAATGGCGAGAGCAGTTCATGCGCGCTGCTAACGCCAGGCAAGACCTAAAAAGAAGTGAAGGACCTAGCTGGAGGGACTTGGCACACCTTTTAGTAGGAACATCTGTAGGCCTCTACCATATGAAAGTGATGAGCAAAAAAGACCTCTCCCTCCTGCTATAAACATTTGGTTCCACCACTTCCAGCCACTCTCATCCCTGTGAAAGACAGTGATCATTTTCATAAGTTGGTGCGCTTTGTGTGATGTAAGAGTAATATACTTATTCAAGATGTAGAAGTACCCAAACTGGATACTTATTTGTTTTTTTCGGTCTTACATATGTTGGTATGTGAACACTACCGAAGGAATTCCCAGCCACATCTACAACGCATGGATAGACTGTACCAAAGCGGCACATTTTGTAAAACTGTAGCTATTATTGCTGTTGGCATTAACAGTTGACAAAAGACCCGTGTCAATGTAAACTGGTACATGGTAAATGTCACAATACATTAATTTTCCCCTAGTCCATGGCCTTTTCTCTGGAAAATTACAACGCTCTCTATCATATTTTAGAATATGAATATCTGATTATAGCTGGGGATTGCTTGGCATCAACCACAATGACTGAATTACATTTTTATCTAAAGTTCGAGAATGGATAATGTAATGTATTTGTTGGTGCATTTACAGTGATATGTATTATGACTTTGTTTTACTCATCCAATACATACGTTTAGTTTCACTACAGATTGCATGAACTTATGCAGAAAAAAAGGGTCAGAAAACTTTTTCAATACAATTTCGGATATTTTCTGTCACATTAGGATGAGTCTACATAGGCTCGTTTAATGAAGGATTCTGCACACGATTCCCAACAAGCTAATGTTTCTGTGGGATTAATTAATCAGATAGCTATGATGTTAAAAAGAGTTCAAAGGAAAGTTGAAAGTATAAACAGAGCTAATGGAATTATTCAGAAATGGAGTACCAAATAATTTATCAGGGTTAACTAAACCAAATGGCTCTAATATTTTGCCATTTTGTTTCGCCAGATTGGTATCAGTTTAACGTGTATGCAACTATCACCATGTGAAAGATAAATAGTTGACATTTGCAATGCTTCTGATGCTGCATGGGATCATGTGTGGTGCGGTTTTCTTTAGTATCATTTGATCTAAAAACATTTTTTGTTCAAATCTGAAAATTATGAAAAAATGTGTTGATTCTGTGGCAAATTCGTGAAATCCATAATTTTGTGGAAAACTCCATTGACATGGAAGTGCATTGTTATAATGGCTGTGGCTATAATTTGTAGATCAAATGCACAAAAGGTGATGGGATGAATCCTTATGACTAACCAGTAGCAATAGCTCATGGTAGCATTCCAAACGATGGATCTTCTGCTGGCCTTGCCAACTTAGTTTGAACAGTCACATGCAAACTAGTCTTCACCCTGCTACAGTCAGAACATTCCAACCTGGTCAGTTCCTCCTGGAACAGAAACACAAGTAACTTAAGACTGTTCTCACCCTGATTGGGTCTCTTCAGTTGCGTGTAGCCTGGTTCTGATGGCACAATGAGCACAGGACCAATGCCTGGGCGTAACATTGGCACTTAGTTGTGTCCATCAAACAAACAAAAGGTGATGGGAGGAATGCTTGCAATAAGGTTAATAACTGGCAATTGCTCAATTTAATATTCCAACCCATCATTCTTTTGCCCACTGCACCACTTCAATTTGGACCCAGCCGTATGCAAATTATTCTTGTCTCTGCTTCAATCAAAACTGACCAACTCAAACGAACAGGCCACGTCCTCCCTGAAGAGGAACACAAGTAATCCAAAACCGAATTCGCCCTGACTGGGGGTATTCAGTTGGGTGTAGCTTGGTTCCAGTGGCTCAGTGAGCATAGGGGATCATATCTAGCACACCCTTCCCATTTAGAGCGGTACCACAAACACACAAAAGATGATGTGAAAATGCTTGGAATAAGTCTAACCACAGGCAATAGCTTGAGGTAGAATTCCAAACCAACATGTACTCAAGTGCTTTAGTCACACGTTTTATGTCTGGTTCTTCCTGAAATTAGCCAGTTAATAAGTGAAAAGATGATTTTTATATAATAATCTAGAGAAAGTTAAAACAGGCATTGTCAAATCCAATTAAACACGCCTTTCAATGGCGTTGCCAGACCTTTTACCTTTGCAAGTGCCTTTTACCGATGCTCTTCTCAATCAGTAAAAAATAAAAAAGCACTTGTTTGGTGATGTGGAACAGCATCGGTAAAAAAAGTAGCTGGAAGATCAATATACACACCTGGATCATCATGCATGTGCGCTCACATGTCATGAAGCAGCCTGATGTCCATCTTGGAAAGGTAAATTAAAAAACATAATTAGAAATGTTTTGACATGGATGTTTTTGGTTTAGAAATGTGCAATGAGTATCCCAGCATCAAACTGAAGATGTTGGGCCCTCCAAAAATAAATAAAATCCAACATAACTGGGTAAAGGAGGTCCAACGATGGGGCAGGCAGGCAGGGAGAGGTGGAACGCAAATGCTGATGAGCAGTGGGAGCAGCATGGGGAGCAATAGAGGGATTTGGATGGTTAAATAAAACAAAAACACAATAAAAGCCAAGCTAGACTGGTTTGGGTAAGAATCGCAATGGACAAGCTGCTTGGTAGAAACATGCAGATCCTGGGGAAGCAAGGATGCGAAGGAGAAGCAGCACACAGGGGAGAGAGAAAGAAAACACATGTATTCCCATGGACTGATGGATGCGCAAAAAGAACATGGTTCACAGATATAGAGTTGTAGAGGGTTCAAGTCATCCAGTTAAAAGGATGGTAAAGAAACTTTGCAACTAGGAATGGACAAACACAAGAAGAGGATGGGAAGTCGTGAAATAAGATGTAAGCAGATGATATAAACAAGAAAGTGAACCAATAATAGTAGTAGGCATAATCAAAGCTCACGGTGAGTATTGGTATTGTCCACAATAGGACTTTTTCAATGGACTGTTAAAAACTGTCTCTAGCCGAGACCTAAAAAGTGTGCTAAAACTTCAACTATATTGTCAGATCTAAAAATGTGCATAGACATGGATGAAATGCAGCCAGGTTTGCAAAATTAAGATGAATACATATTGAAGAGTTTTGTGGCCAACGGAGCCCTGGGTATGGGTAAATTCAAACCTGAAACCAGAAACACAGAGTAGCATTGACTAGACATAGCATTAATCTTTATAGTTAAAGTGAAAATGATGGTGGTCATATTGTTAGTCAGGAGGCATGGGATTGCCTAGCGTGCAGTTTGACCAAGATTCACTGGTGGGAAACATCAACATGTAATAGAGGTCTTATTTGTAAAGTTTAAATCCTCACTGTGAATGATGCAATAGAGTTACATCCAATAATAAATAGTACACTCGCTATTACCGAGCAGTCATTTTTCTAGTCTCCCTGGACTAATAGCGGGAAGTCAATGCTCATGTGGTGTGGAAGGATACCTCTTCGGTTGCCATTTATAAGGTAACAATCTCACATTCTTTATTGCCAATTCAGCACATGTTGAAAGATTTAGGAAAAATGTCTTATAGCCATCAATTTGCGAAGTGTGGCAGACATTATTCACATCATTCTTACACCACAAGTAGGTTTTTGAAAGAGTATATCTATGTTTCAGACTACTTTCTTGCAGGCCTTGCTAACCCAATAAGCAGTAACGAAGTTAACTCTTGCATAGCTTTTGAATGCATCAGTTGAGTCATGTTTTTGGTAAAGCTTGGGTGATTCAAGCACCACTGCTTTTGAGGAGCATGATTTTAATGTTTATGTATCCACCAGGGGGTTCTAAATGACATCATAGAAAATAAGAGGGAAAACCAATGTGTCGAAGGACTTACCTGGAGTCTGTGGCAGCTGCAGACATTTGAAAGTGGTAGGGCATAAAAGTTGCAGATTAGTGTTGTGTTGCGATTGAGCAGAGGGAGCATGAATGTAATAATGGGCTGGAGGGGGGGGGGGGTTCTCCCCCTGAGAAAATTTGGGGAAAAAGTGGGCAAATGGTGCATTTTTCAAGAAGATTTGGCAAAACAGCATAGTTTATAAAGCAGCTGTGAAAGTGCACACATACATACCATAGTTAAAATCACCCGAAAGGACATAGGTCAATTGCTAAAACCATAGTTAAACACTGTTCCATGGCATTCCGGCAGTCACCCTTATTTTTAGAGCTGAACTAAGGCTCCGATATTTATATTCGCTATCTCAGACTCCTGCCTTTCGGCCGGGGTATGCAACATAAATAGACACACGCAGACAGAAAGAGCACTTGGCAGTGGCACTGGTCGGGTCCCTGTGAGGAAGATGCTAGCAAACTCCAGTCTCTGAATATTTAAAAGCTGGACAGACTAGGACAGAAACACTTCCTTGGATACTTATTTTTCCTCAACTCATACAGATCTTGAGACAATCAATCCACAATCAAAAACAAATAAGAACAAAAATAGAACCAATTCATCACAAACATGAACAGATAATGAGGCCCAAGCAATACACCAATGATCGAACTCAGTGGACAAGGTCAAATTAAAAATATTTTATTTAAAAGTTATACAATTCATAAAAAGCATAATAAGGACAGTTAAAAAAACAAACTACATAGACAAAGGAGCAAATTCATACACTGTCCCTGACAATACAACTAAATGAATTATTTGAGAATAATTCATTTAGTTGCATTGTCAGGGACAGTGTATGAATTTGATCCTTTGTCTATGTAGTTTGGTTTTTAACAGTCCTTATTATGCTTTTCTCTTCTTTGATGTACTAGTGTACCCTACTTCCTTTGGGTTCTCAAAGGGTCCCTCTCCTTTTTCTGTAGGACAGAAACACTGCCAGGCGTTCATTCTTTGCTAAGGAACCCCCAGCTGGAAATGTTGACGACTCACCACTACTGCTCACAGCTGATGGGGTGTGTTTGATGCCACTGGTGGGATACATGTCCTGATGGGCCTACTTTTGCAGCTCGGCATGCATACTGGAATAGGAAGGGACATCACTCATTCAAATCAAAGGAAGCACCATGTCCCTAGTGGCAATACAAACGTTGTAAATAAATAAATGTAATCCCTGATATAGTTTTATTAAATCCAAGACACATAGTGAGTACATAGAAATACGTTTATTCTTTAGTCCATAAGTGCGTCCTCTAACTTCATTGCCCAGCAGCAACTGCCGCCCATATAATTCCCTCACAGAATATCCCTCTCTACAACGTACTATATTCCATGTTCTGTTATCAAGCTAGGAAATGCAAATGCAACATATCTCCTCTCTTTAATAAACTTTAAATAAAATATTGAAGTCAGTATACATACACTCATTCACACGGGTAAGTTAAATAACATTTTAGATGCTAGAACTATATGCAAAATATGATGAAAAAGTGAAATAATGGAATATTAAAATGTGATTGTAACATGAACATCAATTTCCACAATCAACTTCAGCGTCATGGCACACTGTTTATTTCCTGGCATTCCACACATTACCACCTTCCAACTCCACTGTATTACCCCTTTCTCTGAACACTTTACATGGGGTTGAGCACACAGACTCACCCTTCCTTGCCAACCTTCCTTTCCTATACCTAACTCAATCACCCACCTTAATTGAAGTATTTTTACAATTAGTTGATTTTTCATGCCTAAACTGATATCCCTGCTGATATCTCTCAACTCTGTCCTTAACCTTGTCCTTTGCGGCATTAACATCATAAGCAACCTTTTCTTTTTTGCACATCCGTCCCGAATACACCAATGAGTGTGGATTCCTTCCTTTTAACAAATAAAAGGTGTGACACACGTAGCGGGATGGCACGATTGAACCTCTCATTTAAACCATTCTCCCTGGGATGATATAGCACCGTACGATGATGCACAATTCCGTTTGTCTTCAAACATTCTTCCATCTAACTAGACACAAACTGTGGGCCGTTCTCAGTAACTATCTCCTTCAGCCATCCTTCATGCATAAATCCTCAGTCAAAAATGCAGTCACCCTGTCGGTATTCACACAACTAACAAACTTGACTTCAAGCCATTTGTTAAAGTAATTCACTAACACCAACGCATACTTACCTGCAAACCCTTTTGTGGGAAATGGCCCACATATGTCCATACCTAATTCTTCCACGGCTCATCAGGAAACTTTACATGAGTAATTGGCGTTTCCTGTGACCTATGGGTTTTATCACTTCTAGCGCATGGTAAACAATTTCTCACTTTCCTCTGAATCATTCAGTCCATGCCTGGCCATCAGAAACGGTTCTCTTGCCTTTCTTTTCATCACAGACATGCCTCCATGACCATTGTGTAACAAATCTATCACTTGAACCCTCAGTTCTTCAGGAACAACCAACTTCTCACACCTATACAATTTGCCATTCCAAGCATGCCAACTCGGCCCATACACTTTTGCATTCATCCAACATCACAATTTTTACTTACCCCTAAGCCAACCCTCTGACAAACATTCCTTAATGGATTTCATGACATTATCAGTTGAAAGCTTCAATAACCATTCATTTTCTTGAATAGCTCCCTTTCCACACTCGGATAAAGAAGCAACCACAATAGCGTCATCCTCTACAGCTCCATCTTGCATCTCTTGCTCGTTACTAAGCAACAGCAAACATGACAAGCAATCTGCATTATAATTAGTATGTCCTGGGACACATTTTATTTCAAATGGAAACTCTTATAAATAATACAACCATTTGGCCGAGGCTTTTCCAGCACCTCTAGTAAAAAACAGTGCAACCAATGGTCTATGATCCATCCTCAACTCAAATGCACGTCCCAATATGTAATTCTTAAAGTGCTTGACTGCCCACCAATACGCTAAAGCTTCTTTTTCAATGACACTATAGGTTCCTTCTCCTCCCCTGAGGGTATCAGACACAAAAGCTTCAACTCTTTCTTTCCCATCCTTTCTCTGCATCATAACTTCACCCAGCCCATACAGACTGACATTGGTCACTTAAATAGACTGGTCATTCACATTCACATTTCAAATTAACAGCGTTAATTATACAATCTTTTATCTTCACAAAAGCATTTTCACATGATGGTGTCCACACAAACTTCGTATTTTTTTTAACCATTCTCAATTCCTTCGCAATGCCGGAAAAATGATCAATTAATTTAGCATAATATTCTGACAATCCCAAAAATGATCTAAGCTGGTCTATATTTGTTGGTGACGCAGCATTCTTTATCACTGTTACCATCTTCAACTTTGGACCTCTACCATTTTCAGAAATAATATGCCCTAGATACTACACTTACTTTACCGCAAACTTACACTTGCCCAAACTCACAGTCAAATCAGCATGGCTTAATTTTGTCAAGACCTTTTGCAATATATTGTCATGTTCTTGTTCATCCTTACCCCACACCAAAATATCATCCTGGAAGAATTTTACATTGGATTCATCGTCAAACAACTTTTTCATAATTCTTTGGAAAACCGTTGAGGCAAAAGCTAAGCCAAATGGCATGCGCACAAACCTGTATAAACCTTCTGGGGTAATAATTGTTGTTAGGTGCCTTGAGGATTGAAGTAACTTAACCTGATGGTATGCTTGTGATAAATCCAATGTTAAAATACTTTTGCATGACCAATGGTTGTCAACAACTCATTAATGTTGGGGAGGGGATATTGATCTACCCAAATAGATTTGCTTAAGAGTCGGAGGTCCACACACATGAGGACTCCCCCATCCGATTTCCTCACCAAAACAATGGGACTTACCCAGTTGGAAGATTCCACTTGCTCGATAACACCTTGAGTCTCCAATCGACTTCATTTTTCCTTTAAAACAACTCTCATAGTAATGGGACACCCCTCAGCTTAGAAATAACTGGTTTGGCATCCTCCTTCAAAATGATTTTATCACAGAAACCCCTCAAACAACCTAATTTAGATGCAAAAACATTGGGAAACACATCTTTCCATTTACATTCACCACTCTGCTCAACAATCTTTTTAGTGTTAGTAAATAAGACCTGCACCGGATAATTTGGATCTAAAATAATGCCAAGCAGCCATTGATGAGACCACCCCAGAGGTTCTTCACCTCGCTGACAATGTAAATCTTGGACTGTACGGTTCACCCCTTAAAATGTATATTAGTAGAAAAACACCCCAAAATAGGTAACTTCTTCCCACAGTAACCCATAGGATTAATCTCAGTGGGAAACAAATTCTGCATGACCTAGGCTTTTGTATGTCAATGCATCGATAATCGTGTATGGGGAACAAGAATCCGCCCACACATCAACTCATTTTCCACAAATGGTCACTTTACACTATGGAGGATGATAAAAATCACCCACAGAATTCACCGACGCCTCCTAAATGACCAACACCTCATCATCCCCAGTATCAGATTCCTCAGCGTTGTGAATAACAGTTACATTTTGTTTACTTTTCCACTCCTGCTCTTTTCATGCACGAGTGAAATAACCCATTCGTCTACATTTATAGCATCTAATAGTAATTACTGGACAATTAGTAAAGGAAGCAACATGCTTTTCACCACCACATTGATAACATCGACTGTTAGACTTTTTGCTATCTCTAAATCCTTGCTTCAACGGCACTATCATCTCCTCAGCACGTGAATTAGTAGATTTTAGGTCCAATTTCTACCACATTTACAGTTTTCAATGTATCTCCACGTTTATCAAATTCTTGTTGTTTAAGCTCCGGGAAACATATGTTGGGTTTGCTGATGCCTTCCGGCACTTACGAGTGTCGGGCTTGCAGGAACCTCCGTCATACTCCAGATTTCCTTTCTTGCTTCTTGAAGCCTTCACTGGTCAGCCATCCTCGTCACCACTATTAAATCCAAGACACATATAGTGGGTAAGTAGAAATATGTTTATTCTTTAGTCCATAAGTGCGTCCTCCAACTTCCTTGCCCAGCAGCAACTGTCACCCTTAGAATTACCTACAAGAAACTCCCACTCCCCAATGTACTAAATTCCATGTTCTGTTATCAAGCTAGGACATTCAAATGCAACATATTTATATAGTTGTAGAATACTGTGCAAGCGTGCATGGGTAACATGTGTGTATATGGCTTAAATGTGTAGCTAATCACCCTCGCTTCATTCCACTACAGTAATACACAACACATTTCAGGACATCTAGTGTGGTACACTGCGTGTTTTGGCAGCATAAAATGTTCAGTCCATGGCCTACACAAATTGGGAGGATAGTTATAACTCAAACCAGAAACATGCTGCACAATGATTTCCAACGGTGCAATGGTGCAAGATATTGGCAATCGTAGAACACTGCATGATGAGAGAGAAGATGAAAACTCTGAGGGAGATAATAACCAACGACCAGCACGCGGCCATGAAAGAGACAGAGCATGTGGCATAACATCACCACAGACTATCTGTTGTTACATGGCCATCCCTGTTTCTGTACAAGGAAGAGAAAACCTAACTGCACAAAATGATTTATTGAGACCTTAGGTTAATGGGAATTCTTCTGAGAGTACAAATGCACCTATTTATAAAGTCAACTACAGACATATGAACATAACTGTCTCCAACCGCTCCCTCGTGCACAATGCCGTTACTGGCGCAACACACAAAGAGGAAGGAAGAGAGCAAGAAACAGAAATGGCCAATCACTGCATGGCTTCATAATAAAGCTAGACAACTTTAAACATTATTTGTGACTGCACCTCAACCACACAATGAGTTTTATTCCTTTCAAACAATGCTGCCTTTCAATTAATTTGTTAGACAGCTTTAAACAATAGTTTTGACTACAAAAACACAGGATGTGTGCAAGGTACACTGGAAAATATTACCCTACACGTATTTTAGCTAGTGGATGCCCAAAAAGCATCCAAGATCACAACATTTACATTCACCTATATTTTACCTTTATTCCACCTTGGTCAATGCTGCCTTTCATTTGTTAATTCAGACAGCTTTAAACAATATTTGTGACTGGACCTAACACACAATGTAAGTTGTATTTTGAACTTTACTGTGCCAAAAAACGAGCTTCAAGGACAAACTTTTACTGTGCTTTTACAAACAAATAGCATTAATTCTTAGCTCAAGCACACACGTTATCATATTCAAGGAACTGCTTGCCTGCTATACACAAACTCTGTCGCATTACGTTTCCTTTGAGATAATAAAATGTGCTTCTCACCTCTCTACACTTGCAATATTGCGGGGGAAATTTCCTTCATATATTTTACATGTGCACGTTAATTAATTTGCACCATTTCCATCAATTTAAATTACATTATTTCATAAACTAAAATTAAGCAGTCCTTTCCACTACACATGATGTGTATTTACTATAACACTACTAATTATCCGCCTTACTTGTTGTCAACCGCTATTCATCCCATTCTCTATATTAAGCACCGCCAACCCCCTTAAAAAAGTGCAGTGTTCACTATATCATAATACTTTTTAAAGAAATCCATTATACGTTTTGCTACTTACTTTCATTTCATATTTTAATTCAAAGCTCAAATCATCCCTCACACATTAACAAATCACAAACAAATAATAACTGCTTCACAGCAATTTAGAATCAAACTGCAAACATACTGTACAACCATAGTGCTGTACAACACAGCTAAAATAAACTAAATCAATAGCTCTTGCAGACGCGAGACCTATTGGCTTTGCCAATACTCATTGCCAGGGGTGCTTTTGGTTCTCCATCCCAGACCTGTCACAAAGTACATTTTCTGCAGAATTAAGGGGAACATTGACACTTAGCTAAGCTTTAAATACTGTCACAGTCCACCAGAGGAAAATCCCTTAGCGGCATGAACAATGCCAGGGTACAATAGAATTGTGGGCCAGTTTATCTATACAGTCTTCTTTTTAGGGAGAATTAAGAGCAAGAAAAGAGAACAGTGGAAAGCGGGAAAGAGAAAACTGCAAGTCCTGTGACTGTGGTGTGCGAGGAAAAACGTAATTCCGTATGGGTCACACGTCCTATAAAGACGTTTCCGCTTTCCAAGACGTGGCCGATTATTCTGATAATGCTGAGTTGCTGATGAAGTTCTTGGACTTTGGTCACGGTCCGGTAAGGGGGCTGGCACACCACTCACTTGTTTGGTTTAGCAGTGTGTGTGCTGTGGTGAACCTTTGTATCCTTTGGTTTTGATGCTGGACAGAGCTCCTGGATGGTTTTCTGAAGTGAAGAGTCTCTGGGTATTGAATCCTTTCTGTTGGCGAGACCCACTTTGTGTTCTCATGCGGATGGAAACGTATGTAGGTCATCCCGTCCGTTGGCGAGACACACGTTTGTGTACTCATGTGGAGGGAATTACTGAGTACAGTATTTTGTACATTGTTTAGGCTTCAGCAATCAGGTGCCTCCGAACTTTGGGGGAATCAGGTGTGTTTCCCCAACAGACTTTTCTTTTGTTTCTCTCCTTCGTGGTATTTTCTGAACACTGCGGTAGATTGTCAATCATCTTCTAGTATATGTTTTATGGAGTACTGCGACTGTGTGCTGGAACATTTTATTCTTTCGGTGCTACTTATTTCCATTAGCAATCATTATGAGTGATATGAAAAGAATATGCACACAACCCAATTGATGGAAATGTACTGGTGACTGTGCTTTGTCGCCTTTTAACAGGGGTTCCGTGTAGAGTGCCTGATGGTTTGCTCTTTCACCCCTCTGAACCTAAGCGTTTGGTATGGTCAGGTAGGTGCTCATTTATACATGCCTAACTATTGGTGGCTTAAGTAAAGGAGGTTAGAAAGCAAACGATAGCTAATATATTGTCCTTCCATTGCAGCATTCCATTAGATGGATTTGGGTCCTTTGCAATCTTCATTCTGATGATCCCACAACAAGTGAACGTGGAGGATATTTCTTTTCTTTTACAGGTATAAATGTCAGTTTAAAAGCCATCACTCAACTACAGAAAATATATAGCAGGCGTGATTCATTATATGCTTTTTTTTTACGTCTTAAAGTCTCCTTCTCTTTTGGTCCCCACCTAGCCTTCCCTCACTTGATCGGTTCAACAGTCTGCAATTACAGCAATTCAGGCTTGGTGCTATCAAGAGGTGGACCATTCTGAGCATCATTCTGATCCAGAGCATTCCTCGAGGTGACAAATACCTACTGCATACTACGATAGGGTTTCCACAGGTGAGCTTTTAAAGACCCAACAAGTAAGATTGCCTTGAATCCCCAGGATGTAGGGTCCCCAGAATGTAGGATGAAGGCTGTGGCGAGGGTGAAGGGAGCCAGTCTGTGCAGCCTGGCCCCTGCCGAGCTAATTCTTTTTCATTGAGAAACATATGCCTGGGTTCTCTGTACTGCTGGTGAAACTGCAGCTGCAATGAAGACTGCAGGCGGCACAACTGGCCCCAGGATCTATTTAAACGACGATCTGGGTCTATCCCTTATTGTACTGACATTACTCTAAATTAAATTCATAAATTGAAAACCACAGGTTACCAACCTCGCATGAGTGCAGACATTGCGGCATTCTTATATTCACAAATGTTTCTGGAAGTACATCTGGATACCTACTACACTGACAGGTTTCTGGAAGTTTTTCAACACGTGCAAGTCAAACCTATTTGTGCAAAAGATATGAGAATCAGACCCTGGCCCACTCACTTTGACCTTCAAGGATGGTGGTTTTTCTGACTGCGTCAGCCACCTGCATCCTTCTCCCCTCACTGGATACACAAGTATTATGTCTTTGCTTTTATCTTTATGCATCCTCATGTCCTGCAATGTTATGCAATCTTTTCTTTTCCTTTGTGTATGTAATGCGCTCTGATACCCATGGGTCTAACAAGCGCTATATAAACTTTATAAATAAAGTTCTACCACAGGGTGGTGTGCTGGGGCCTTGCACCCAAAGAGGATTTCAGCCAGTTACTCCCTTTAAGCCAATTTTTAGGTTAAGCCTATGGCAGCATGCATGCGCTGCCATAGGAAATCGACCTCTTGGAATCACTTCAGCTTTCTTCAAAGCACATGCATGTTGTGCTCACACGCTATTGGCCTTTGCGTCTGGCTTCAGCGCGCAATTGGCCAAAGGTGTGTGGATGTCCCAGCTTCTTTTCAAAGGTTTACTCCCAGAGCGTTTTGCTCTCAAGAGCCAGCAGCGGCGCGCAGGGGCCATCTGTTTTTAATCAGCATGGGCGCTTGGTTTACTACATGCAGTCTTTCTCTCAAGTTTCTTCTCATGGTGATGCTAAGGAAGGCTGCAACCTTCGGATCTTGACCCGACTCTTGGCAGAGATATTACAAGTGGCGGCATAATGACACCAGCACAGCAGCCCCCCGCTGCCAATGCGTGCCCTATTACTAACCAACAATTCAAGCATTCCTCCCTCTCTAGCATCCCTCTCAGTCATGTCTGTCCAATATCTTTCCCACCAGGGACTGTAGTGCCTTTTTCCCCGTACCTGCGTAACATGGCTCCCATACCGGGTCACTGCGCGTGACCAAGCGCTGCACGTGCAGACCTGTTCCTTGACATGCTGCACGAGCTGCAGAACTTACCCCCTCCAGACGCTGCACTGGTTGTGTGGGCATTCCCAGTGCGTACTGCATTACGTACTTAACAACACCCTTTGGGGCCGATTTAAGCCCCTAAAAAATTCTCAGAAAATAGGAGAAATTTAAATCCATCCACTTTATATGCTTGAAGCATTTTCATTTTTAGTCTTTTTATTAGTATTTAAACAATGTCGTAAAAACATGTCCAGTACACAACCGTCTCCTTGTAAATAGCATTCCTGCCCTTTATTGTATTCGGCCAGTCTTCTGGGTTTGTCAGCAGCCCCGAATCCGCCCCCTCCCCCCACCTCTCCAGATGGAAAGCGTGCTAGGGTTAATTTGCTTTCTCTGGCGTCATGCATCATCCAGCTCGGTGATACTTTAGCGCAGGGGTCTTCAAACTGTGGGGCGCGACCCCCAGGGGGGCCGTGGAGTGATGCAAAGGGGGTCGCGCCTTCCCAGTCACACTTCTGCCCAGGCCCAAGGGCTTCAGCCCCCCCCCCACACTTCCCCCGTCCTGTGTCTCAGCCCGGCTGCTGCAGTGAAACTTGAGCTGCTGGGGGCTCAGCTGGGCAGTGTCTGGATTCCTATCCCCGGCACCCCCGTGTTTTTTCACAGGTCTTTAAAGACCATTTGCATTTTAACATGCCTTTGTAAACTGCTTACAGAGGCTTAGGTTTTTTTGCTGGTTCCAGTACCCCCTGGGTCCCCACTGTGCCTATTCCTTACATTTGGATTTTACATTCACTGCCGTAGTGTGAGAATGCATTTCATGGAAAGGAATACAAAGTTGGCTTCCTGGGGGCGCCGTGAGTGAAAGTTTATTGTGCTTTTGAAGCACCTGCTGCAGCGGCAATTACCAGGCCTCACATAAATGTCAAGATAACTTGTGTGATTAATTATCTTCCTGGAGAGAGATCAGAATGTTGTATAGTTGAGGTTTTGACTTGGGTGATGTTAGTGCAGAGGGTTAATATGCCTGCTGCAAAGAACGTGTACCAAGTAGATTACAGAGTGCGTATGATGTGAAGAGATCAGCAGGTTACTGCTTTCAAAAGAGACATCCTTTTGTTACTTGCAATTTATAACTTAAAGTCCTAATAGAGAATAGTGAGCTATTAACTTTCATCCTAGAACAGCATGCACACTACAAAGAATACATTATTAGACCATTGATTAATGTTGCAAAAAGGGTTAATTTGGCTAGAAATCAATTCTTATTATTAAAGGAAACTCCCAACTATGCTGTTTCTTTTTCGACTCTGAGTTTGTGCTTCACCACACCAAGCACTCTTGAACTATACTGCCTACCAGTATGGATGACATGTGACTCCTATACTTTTAGTCCTTTGGCTTATGTAACATTTCCTATACACTGATTTACACACTTATGATTGATTGTCTCTGTGTAATGTGTGTGTGATGCAAAGTGCTTGGACACCCTACACTGGTATGAGTGGCACTATATAACTAATTCAATGCATCTGAGAGAGTGTGGTTATGGAGACTTGGTCACTGTTAAAGGGTGCTAGTGAGAGAATCCGTGGTGGGGTGGTCATTGGGGGGGCACCAACAAACATTGTCGCACAGGGCACCACCAGCACTAAAGCCGGCCCTGGGAAGTATGCACAGATAAGCGCTGAAAATACCGCTTTAGGTGACTGCTTTTTTTTGTACCGACTGGGCCATCAAAATAATCTGCTGGTAACCCTAACCATAGGACTGGAAGTTTGTTGCAGGATCAGCACATTATTTATTTCCTTCACCCTCGATCCCCGATTAATGCCGCAATGGTTTAACTTAGATATTAAAGTCTACGCACCCGTCAATAACATGCTGAGTTACTTCATGGGTCTGGGAATGCACCCTGCATTCAGACAACTCATTCCTCATTCTCGCCCTTCATTGTCACGCTCACCCTGCACTCACAGTGATCACAATGCACTCACACTGATCACCATGCACTTGCACCATTCACCCGCTCACCTTGCACTCACAGTGATCACTCTGCACTCACAATGCACTTGTCCTGCTCACACTATACCTCAACCTGCAGTCACACGAGTACACTACTCATCCTGCACTCATGTGACACTTCTCACCTGTCCCCCTCACTACTCAATATGCAACTCACTCAAACAAGCCCATCAGTAATCATACATTCATTCATCCCATTCTGAACTTGCATCCGCACCCAAAATGAGAGAGGACAGCAAGGGAGTGAGAGAATTTGATTGAAGAGGTCAGGTATGAGGAGAAATGTGAATTGCCGAAGAGAAGTGTGGACACACAAGAAGGGAGTGTGATCCAAAGGTGAGGGCTTCTGTTAGAACAAATGGGAGATGTGGAAGAGGAATGGGGGGACTGGAGAGGTGTAAGATACAAATAGACAAAAGTTTGAATGAAGAGACGAGGTGAATGAGAAGTGCTGAGGGGCACGGGAGGTGACAGGGCCAGAGAGGCCATGAGATAAATGTGAGAGACTGTTAGAGATGAGGGCAGTGAAAGGACAGAATGGCAAGAGGTGATTAAAGGTGAAGTGAGAGGTTGAATGGGGAGAGTTCAGAAGTTGTAAAAAGGGGTGAAAGAAAAT
This sequence comes from Triturus cristatus, assembly GCF_964204655.1. NCBI lineage: Eukaryota > Metazoa > Chordata > Amphibia > Caudata > Salamandridae > Triturus > Triturus cristatus. The sequence goes on along the minus strand of NC_140580.1, from coordinate 459,133,670 downwards.
GACCTGCAAAGTGAGAGAGGGATCCGGGGTTAGGAGAGGAGAGAGGGATGGAAGGGAGGGGGTGAGAGGAAAGCTGCATGGGTAAAAGGCTTAACTCTACACAAAACCGCCAGGGTTTTAAGGGACCCCTGCTTCTTCCGGTTAGGGCCAGGTGAGCTTCTAATGTGGCAGCACGTATTGCTGCAGAGTGGAAGGCCCTTCACAAAGGTTGACTTGAAACCTTTCTGATGATAATTGCTGTATTTTGGTTATAAATGGGTACTGATTGGGTGAAATCTTTCCTCAGCGTTACTGTGTGTAACAAATATCAAAATAATGAAGCAATGCTATCCCAAAATACGCGGCATCACATAACCTAATTTACATTTTCATCCCACGCAATTTAGTCAACAGGTTTAGACATTTTGTCAAGAGGGGCTCCTTACGCCTCAAAATGTTGACAGGGGGGTCTCGGCATCCAAAAGTTTGAAGACCTCTACTTTAGCGGGAGACGAGGGTCTCCTGGAGGGGTCGGCCTCCTCACAGCTGTTCAAACCCACCAGACAGAGCTCAGTGTTGGGAGTGGAGGAAAGGAGGGGGGCTTTAAACCCGAACACGTGTTCTTGTGAGTGGGTTCCATGACATATGATGTCAGTTTATTTTCTTTTTTTTGCAATTTACTTCATCGTGCATGTTGCAGTTCTTTTTCTTGGCAATTCTGACATTTCGGCATGTTGTTTTCCCCTCTCCCTTCTGCAGTTTCTGCAACAGATGCAGCGCTGCCGTCTCAGCCCCTCTTCCTTCTTCTATTCTCTCCATCTTCTTTCCTCCCGTGTCTGTCTCTCCAGTTTCATACTGGCCCCTACAGTCTCTTCCATCCCTATCTATATCTCTAGTCTATCCAGTGTCCTCTTCTCATTCACTCCATCCTGTCTCTCTCCTCGTCATCCCGTGTATCCCATGTTTACATCTCTTGCTTTCCCCCCGTTTTCAACGTCACCCCGTGTTCTCTCCATCCACCTGTTTATCTCTCTCGTCCTCTTTCCCTGTCCATGCCCACCCTTCTCTCGCTCCTTTCGCTTGTCCGCTTTCCTATCTCATCCAATATCTCTTTCTTCTCGCCCCTGTGCCCTCCATAGCTCATTACCCTCTTGATGCTCCCATATTTCATTCACAAATCGGCTTGGCAGATGCCTACCCGCTCATTTATGTCCCAAAAAAATGGCGCGCGCCCAGTGGCATAGCCCATGTGCCCTGGGAACCAGTAAAGGGACGGACACTGGCCCCTAGCTGCTGTTTTAGCTGTGAAATACAGCAATAACCAGGGTTCACTGGGGCCTTCGGGCCCAGGTGCCACTGCACACGCTGCACCAATGGAAGCTGCGTCCCTGCGTGCACCCGAGAACCTGCAGATCATAAACATCCCTACCTATTCTTGCACAAGCAGCTCAGCTCCCACATATGTCTTATCATGGCACTGCAGAGCCCAGCGCTCTACTGAGTATAGAGACCTGGCTCAGGGCCAGTAACCCACCAGCACACGAGTGCCCCCCACATCTGTGCAAACAGGCACGGCCACAAATTACAAGTGTATCAGTACAGGCCTTGACAGTCCAGGTCTGAACTATTGGTGTACATAGGTCTGTCCCTATAGAACGCGATCTCTGGCCTCAAGGGCGTCACGCAGACCTGCGGTGCAGGGTGCACCCACCCCCGAGAAGCCCCCGTTCAGCTCAAGGCCAATGAATATATGTGAGATTTCGGAGACTTAAGGGTCCCTCATCACATTCTGCTGGGAGGGGTGTACACTTTTGCGTAATGCCACTCAGGGGCACTGCCAAGCCATCACTCGTTATTACGTATGAAGGGGACTCGTCTGTTCCAAGGACGCTGACCTGACAGCCATCACAGTTTTGCTGAGGTACAGACGTCTGGCATAGACGGCCGCGGGTCGCTCTCGGTTTGCAACCACACAGCAGGGCAGCCACCACACTATTAAAATACATCTGGCAGCTAACAGGACGCCCATTAAGAACAAGCATTAGCATAGCCAATAGGTCTCGCCTTTGGGACCTTATAAATATTTAGCCAACAGTTGATGTTGTTGCACCAATGATATTGTGCTGGATAACTAAACACCTATAAGATCCCAAAGGCGAGACCTATTGGCTATGCCAATGCTTGTGTTTTTGTGCCAGTGTAGGATACAATAGGAGGCCCTAAAAGGAGCAATCATGACAATTTTTTGGCACAGGGCTGATTCAGCCTCAAGAACAGTTATCGACTTCCATGGCATGGTGATGTCAAACATCCGCGACATATATGGTTAATGGCTCAACGAATGGCGAGCTCCTGTGCTGGCTCTGTCCAAAACTATTCAAGAACGTGAAGTTAAGTTCTCGCGGTTGCGCTTACATTTTCATGAATGGGCAGAATAAAACCGCTAGCTCGACATTGCAGCCAGCCCTTCTGCTCTTTTGTTAAACTGTGAATACCCCTAAATATCAGCTAATTACCACAAACATAATTAGTGAAGAATTGCCTGTTACCTAATATCCCCTCTAACTCTCATGTGTATTGCATCTCGAAACAAATATTACATTTAATGTAATTCAGAATGCGTGTTGGCAGCTTGGTACAATGGAAGATGACTAAACACACACATTTGAGGATGTCATGCCATCGTCCCCTCGTTCCATCGTGTGGTGACTTCTGATTGAATGTGAGGTCGCAGATACACACTTGAATAGTTTTTAATGAATAAATGCCATTTGAGAAATAAAACGATTTGTAGTTTTCATGAATTAGATATGTTTATATTACAGGAGCAGCACATACCAATCCATTCCGCTCCCTACCACTAGAGGGCAGTAAGACATTTGTCATGTCTACACCGCTCAGCGAATTCACTGTATTTCTCATATTAGACAACTCTGTTGTACCTGTTTAAGGACCTAATTAGAATACTCAAGGATGACCCATTTCAACAATCATCTGACGTTGAGGATAGCTTATGTTTCAGGATTTTACAAAGTGCGTATGTCACCATGACAATCTCGGTTAATAAAACCCTCACATACTGCGCTATTGGATTCACAATATCAGAAGCCGTTTGACTGAAATCTTGCTGTCTTCTGCAGCCCTCCAAGATTGTTTCACGGGTGTCCTGGTCTGGCCGCAGATAGCTGTATCAGCCCTGCCAGGTTTTCCAGGTCCATGCGTACGTACAACATACAGAGAGGGCTTTGGTTTAACCCTCTGCAGTGGCGGCTGGTGAGGTTTGTGAGTGGTAAGGCTGGGCTTGGTCCTGAAGAGGTGAGGGGTATGGCATTTTTTGGGAGGTTAGTCGCCATTTCCTGTGCAAATCTTATTTAACAAAAAGGGGTGTGAGGTGGAAGCATATGTAAGGATATAGGCAGTCGCGTAGTACCCTGTGGCACTCCTGGGACATGGTGGAACAGCACCTGCTGCACAATTGAAACCTACTCTCCTGGATACAGACTCGGAGGGTGTATAAGACAATTGGCAAAAATAGGAGTATTCTGTCTGGGCGCTGGCATCCCTAATGCACCTTTCATGGAGCCCCCCTTTAGGTTTCATTACATGACTGTTCATCAGTCACCAGCCTCGGCGCAAAAATGACAATTTAGAGGTGGGCACACAAGCTATACTCATGCTTTCAGGGACTGGCACTCCGTTATTGCTTGCTAGGTTCAGCTTTCAGTCGAGGAAAAGGCGTGCACTGTGAAGTGGTCTTTATTCATTGTGACACCCACCTAACAGACTAACTGCCAGGGCTTTAAGTGGGCCGGGTCTGTCCGGGTCTGAGCACCGGCAGTTTTTTTTTGGGGCCCTCGAAACGGGTCTCTATCGGGCTCTATTTTCGTGGCTACTAAAGGTAGTCCGTTCTTTATTTTTATTTTTTCGGACCCGTTTTGAGGGCCCCAAAAAAAAACTGCCGGTGCTCAGACTCTGCCCACTGTTGCTGCACTGTTAGGTAACCTGACCCCGTCTCCCTTCGCCATCCTCCACTTTGCTGAACTTGTTGGGAACCTATCAGCTCAGTGGTCACGGCCTGACGTCCACGGCACGACGGCATGGCGTCATGCCAGGTGAGCTTTGTTGGAGGAAGGGAAATCCTTTAAGAGAGCCATTTTCTCTCGGGATTTCCCTTCTCTTCTCTTTTTCCGGCGGGAGAGCAACGGTCGTGGTGGTGCCAGCGCGGGACAAATCCAGGACCAGGAGCAACGTCGTGGTGGTGCCAGCGCGGGACAAATACAGGAGCAACGTCGAGGTGGTTGCAGCGCGGGACAAATCCAGGAGCAACGTCGAGGTGGTGCCAGCGTGGGATGCTGAAAAACGGAAGAGGCAGAGGACCCCAGGCAGCCTGCTCCAGCACGAAAACTCGACCTTCAGCATTTTCACCTGTGGAGCCCCATCCTTTCTCGGTAAGTGCAGTTTATGGCAGGTTGTGCACTATATAAATGCTAATTATAGCCCTCTGACAGTCTGTCCAAGTATTTGTTGACTCCAAGCCCTCTTCATCACCCAGAGATGGTATCCGTTGAGAGTGCTTGATGCATGCAGTCACGTGTTACTTCATCTTGCATTCCCTAAGAGGAATTGTCGTCGTCACCCCCCCACCCCCCCCAACCAGGAAGTAGTTTTTGTTTCGTGCAACACACAACTGTTGTATACTGCATACTTTGAACTGAGTGATCTGTGGACGTCGGAGTTTAAATTAGGGATCGGTGTTTATGATGTGGCAAGGTTGAGATGGTTGAAGCCGAGGCAGAATGCAGTGTGAGATTCTCAGTGTGTCAGTAGGTCATAGAGGCGTGCAGACTGCATGCACATCCAATCCGTGGCCTCTTTGTAGGCCACACGGAGTGACAGTCTCATATATGCCTAGTGCTAGTTATTTTGATTTAGACCACGCCCCTACTCGGATAGGCCACGCCCCTTCAAGACATTAACCACGCGCCTTTTAGAGCACCCCCAGTTTTTTTTCCCCACTTAAAGCACTGCTAACAGCCACACTCATACTGGGTCAGATCGCAATACGAAATGCGCACTAAAAGAATTACCGACAGTCGTTGCTGTCCCCTGTAAGGAAGGGAATGTGTATTATTGTATTGTATATAATCTGATGGTCAGACATTATTTTAATCTATTCTAGACCTTAAACGGGCCCAATTACAACCAACCAAATTGGCCTGGGTCCGGCAACTGTCACTTTTCTTTACCTTACCTGTGAATTTCTGAGTGACAACTCCTTCACAGACACACAACGTTGACGAGTCACCACATGAACCTGCAGTGTTGTGAGCAAGCAACTCCTTCAGTCTAGCTCACTAGCTGCCAGCACTGTCTGTAGTAAATCATGTGTCTGACCAGACACATCCCAGAAGTAAGATAGTGTCCAACTCAAGAATGAAATAATTCACACACCCGAAGCAGTCTCTCTCAGACACCACAAGTCGAGTCTGCGTAGACTCGATTTCTTGCCTTCACACCTGGAGCCAGTCTTCCAAACCCTTTTCCAACTTGTCACAGGGTGAGTTGGGAAAGGGTGGGGTGACAATGGTCTCTACTCCCTGATTGACATGGAAGCTTAGTGCTACAGGGCGGGCATCTGAAATGCCCTGGGCTAAAGTTACCCCCAAGTCATCAGGGGCGGAGACTGGGCCTTGATGCTAGGTCTTTGTTGAGCCGATGCCCTGACAGACTTCAGGGCTGTGAGATTGTCAGCCTGTCAAATACTTTGACTTTGGGCCCTCCCAGGGGAGAAAGAGCAAGTAGAGAAAGCGCCATGAGTCACGTATCAGCACTAGGGTGTGCTATCAATCACAGCAACAACTGTGAGTGGGGCAGACAGTGCTCCCAGTTCTAGCAACTTACTAGTGTGTATTGTTTTCATTAAAGCGGATGTAGGATTGCTATAATTGTTTTAGGTTTTACTGTGAATGTACAGATGTGGCGCCTTGATGCCCATACACAGAAACCGCCGCTGCTTGGCTGTATCCCCTTTGCAAACTGGTCTCTGAGTTGTCTGTCACGCGTTGTTATCAGCCCTGATGTCCACCATCTATGTAGGTTTTGTCCAGAAATTAGTACTAAGAGAAGTCTACTAGGCACATAACAAAGGATATTTAAAGATATTAGGGTTGAGGTGGAATCGATGCACAGGTGTCAGCACCATTCAAGGAACTAAAAAGCCTCATATTAAGAAACCAAATGTCAAAGTAGACATAAGAACAGTGTCTTGACTGATCTCATCCCGTCTGAAAAGTAACAGAGCAAATGGAATAATTCAGATCAGATTTGGTTCCTTGGATTGTTTGGGTGGTTGCGAAAGGAACTCTGCAAATCAGTTGGCTGGAAGTGATTTCAGACACTCCCAACAAAGGGTGTCCATATTAAATGGGGTGACCTGTGAAAGTAAGTGACATGACCAGCTAGCTACTGTGGCGCGTATTCAGTTACTGGCACAATTAAATATTCTTTAGTTGTAGGTCAAAATGTTTGAAATTGCGTTGTAATGAACTATTAAATATTTCACCTGTATTGCAGCACAGGGTTATGTAGTGAATGGTTTTACTTGTATACTTAACAGGGTGTCACAAATGCCAAACCTGTGCAGTATGTAGCATCATGCATTGTGTCAATTTACTTTGACATGTCATTAGCTTGCACTGCTCGATTTTTAAATCCTAATAGCTGCCGCTTTCTCTTGCGTCACTTAAAGTTTTGTATTTATGAAAAGCTAAATGCTGCATTAGTCCGTCAGCGTCAAGTGATAGATGGTTCAGCATCTGATCAAATTCTACCACTGTCCATCCTCCTCGTATTGCTTATAGACCAGCCCACCCTCCTCTCATTCACTCCCTGGGTCTGCCGCTACACCTTGCTGCTTTCTGCCATTATCCTAAAATGCAGAACAAAATCTTCCTTAACTGAAGACATCACAATATTTCATGATAATATATTTACAAACGTTTCCCAAGTTAAATAAACTTTTTAAAGTTTCCCTGTACTATACTATTGGAAGACTCGGTTGGGGGTGGAGATCTCCATATGGTAAAATATTGGGGAAACTTCTCTAAAATGTACCATAGGGAGATACCCACCCCAGTGGCAAAGATCTCTGCATGGTAAAGTATAGGGGAAAAGTTAGAACGTTTATTAAACCTGGAAAAAGTTTGTATATATATTTTTATATTATTTTTAATTAACATTATTTTAATATATTTAGTTTCAATGCAGAAAAAAACAAAAAATGCTTCAGCAATAATAAATCATGTAAATGCATTAAAATATTTTTATCAAGTTTAATTAAAAAAATTGTTTCTCACAAAGGTGAAAACAATATTTTCATTATGTATTAATATTGGGATAATAATTATTTAAAAATATATATATAATTCTATTTTAATACAATTTAATGTTATATTAATTTTTTTAGTACAAGGCGATTAACATATTTTATTAGTACACCAATATTTGCTATTTTTATACATTGTTTTAAACATAAAATTACAGTTATGTATATTAATACCTGCTTTAAATAATTTTATTTAATTTAACATTTTTATCTATGAGGTTTATATTTATGTCCCTTCTTTCATTATTTTCTATGGGAGGGTATGGCAGTACCAGGGGTTGACCATGAGTGGTGCTAGACTTACTACTGTGTTTTTTAGACTTACTACTGTTTTCTTAGTTGTAACTTAGAGATGTATGTTCGGCCCTATCCCCTATTTAGGTGGTGGAGACTTGTCAGTGTATGCTTTTGAGTAACTTTGCCCTCGGATTTTGTGAATAGCCAAACATCGTAAATTTACACAAAAGTTCAAGAGTAAAGTGGCACATGTAGTTCACCCACAAGTGTAAGTTACCTTTTTGAAAATCACTGTGTGTGAAAAGAGAATGAAATCTTGTGCAGCACTAGAAATTCTCGTATTCTGTTTGTAGAACTGTATGTGAGACGGGGAGTTATTCATGAAGTAAAGCAGAAGTTTATGGCATACAATTGGACGAAAAGTAACATGTCAACAATCAGAATGGTGGGAGGCATTTATATTTTTTAATTGGAAAATTACCTGTCAGAAAAAAAGAGAACTCATAAGAAAGGATAGAGGCCATATTACTTTATTCTCTCCGGTTTTGAGTATGTAGGCCTGGGGTCTCCAACCTTTTCTGCAATGAGAGCTACTTATGTTCAATGAAGACTCATCGAGAGTTAATAATATCATTAGTATTGTAATAGTGTCCACATCAGACAAAATTTCCTTAGTGGCCACCGTATGCAAGGTTACTACGTGAAATCACCTTAGTGCATCGATCATGGTTTCCAGCAGTAATGTAATAAAAGATTTGCCCATATAGAATGCCTCTACATAGGTATGGTTGCCAACTGGCCAGTTTTATATTGGTATGACTGGTATTTTAAGGCAGTGCCGCTAAATAAATTTGAAAAATCACCTAAAGCCTGTATTTTTTCTCTTTATCAGTACATATTTTAAACAGTAAATATTGGATGTATGACGTTACAACGCACACTTTTACAACGCATGCACTTACAACGCATTTTTTACAACGCATAATCCATTACAACGCATGACATTACAACGCAGGACACTACAACGCATTTTTAAAAAATACCTTTACAACGCATTACCATTACAACGCATACTACCTTTACAACGCATACCATTACAACGCATAATATTAAATTACATTTAAGGTAAGTATTAGATAGTATAGGGGTAAAAATTACTATTCTAACTCCAGGGGGTGCAACAGTAGGGTAAGTGTTGGATAGTGTAGGGGTAAAAATTACTATTCTAACTCCAGGGGGTGCATCAGTAGGGTAAGTGTTGGATAGTATAGGGGTAAAAATTACTATTCTAACTCCAGGGGGTGCATCAGTAGGGTAAGTGTTGGATAGTATAGGAGTAAAAATTACTATTCTAACTCCAGGGGGTGCATCAGTAGGGTAAGTGTTGGATAGTATAGGGGTAAAAATTACTATTCTAACTCCAGGGGGTGCATCAGTAGGGTAAGTGTTGGATAGTATAGGGGTAAAAATTACTATTCTAACTCCAGGGGGTGCATCAGTAGGGTAAGTGTTGGATAGTATAGGGGTAAAAATTACTATTCTAACTCCAGGGGGTGCATCAGTAGGGTAAGTGTTGGATAGTATAGGGGTAAAAATTACTATTCTAACTCCAGGGGGTGCAACAGTAGGGTAAGTGTTGGATAGTGTAGGGGTAAAAATTACTATTCTAACTCCAGGGGGTGCAACAGTAGGGTAAGTGTTGGATAGTGTAGGGGTAAAACTTACTATTCTAACTCCAGGGGGTGCAACAGTAGGGTAAGTGTTGGATAGTTTAGGGGTAAAAATTACTATTCTAACTCCAGGGGGTGCATCAGTAGGGTAAGTGTTGGATAGTATAGTGTAATATTATGCGTTGTAATGGTATGCGTTGTAATGGTAGTATGCGTTGTAATGGAATGCGTTGTAAAGGTAGTTTTTAAAAATGCGTTGTAGTGTCATGCGTTGTAATGTCATGCGTTGTAATGGATTATGCGTTGTAAAAAATGCGTTGTAATGGTAGTGCGTTGTAAAAGTTGCGTTGTAAAGGTTGTTCCCCGTAAATATTAGAATAAAACCCTTTAAAATGTGTTTTGCAGCTGTTGTAATGACCCTTTGCTGACAATTAAAGTTAACAAAGGCAGAAAGGGCACATTAAAAATGAATACAGAAACTTGAAACAAAGTTCTACTTAAGAACGAGGTCTGGGCCCTTGCGCAAACGTGAGCAGATGACTGTTTTGTTTTGTCTGAGAAAGGTGGCAACCCTATGAGTGGTTATACATAACAGCCATATCTGCAATGCCTCTGGTCCCAAGGTAATAACATTTGTAACATGCCTCCCCAGTGCCACATGATTTTTCACTTGAATATCAGCTTTACATATATTTTGGAAATTCAGCCATTCTTCTTGAAATATCAGCTTATGAGTTCTTAAAATAAACACATTTTCATCTTGAATACATAATCTCAATTTTGGTGTATGCATATTAATTCAACCGAGCAAAAGCTTCTAATTTTAAAAACTAGGTTTCAAACAGGAAAGCTGCTTTCAGTTTGCTGGAGAGTTACCAGCATTTCACAAGCTACTCATTGGAGAAACCTGCACTTTGGTATCTAAGCTCCATATATGGTAATTATTTTCTGACTTGACAGGAGTAAATCAATCAATCAATCAATCAAACACTTGTAAAGCACGCTCCTCACCCGTAAGGGTCTCAAGGCGCTGGGGGGGAGCAACTACTGATCAAACAGCCAGGTCTTGCGGAGTCTCCTGAAGGTCAGCAGGTCCTGGGTCTGATGTAGGTGGGTAGGGAGGGTGTTCCGTGTCTTGGCGGCGAGGTGGGAGAATGATCTGACGCTGGCGGTCGCTCTGCAGATGCGTGGGACGGTGGTGAGGGCAAGGTCAGCGAAGCGGAGCTGGCGGTTCGGGGTGTAGAAGTCGAGTCGGTCATTGAGGTATGCTGGTCCACTGTTGTGGAGTTCCTTGTGAGCGTGGGTGAGGAGCTTGAAGGTGATTCTCTTGTTGACAGGGAGCCAGTGCAGGTCCCTCAAGTGGGCGGTGATGTGACTGTGGCGGAGGATGTCGAGGATGAGGCGTGCGAAGGCGTTCTGTATTCGTTGGAGTCTCTTCTGGAATTTGGCCGTGGCTCCCGCGTAGAGGGCATTGGCATAATCCAGCTAGCTGGAGACGAGGGCCTGGGTGACCGTTCTTCTGGTTCCGGTGGGGATCCATCTGTAGATCTTGCGAAGCATGCGGAGGGTGTTAAAGCAGGAGGAACAGACAGTGTTGGCTTGTTAGGTCATTGACAGAGAGGAGTCCAGGATGAACCTCAGGTTGCGTATGTGGTCGGTGGGTGTCGGCGCAGTTCCCAGCGAGGCCGGCCACCAGGAGTCGTCCCAGGCGGAGGGGGTAGAGCCGAGGATGAGGACCTCTGTCCTGTCCTAGTCCAGTTTCAGGTGGCTGCTCTTGAATTACTCGGCGACGGCCATCATCCCTTCATGGAAGTTGGTTTTGGCGGTGGCGGGGTCTTTGGTGAGGGAGAGGATCAGCTGGGTGTCATCGGCGTATGAAACTATGTTGAGGTCGTGCGATCAGACGATGTTGGCGAGCGGTGTCATGTAGACATTGAAGCGGGTCAGGCTGAGGGATGATCCTTGGGGTACGCCGCAGGTGATCTTGGTGGCTTCGGACCGGAATGGAGGGAGGCGGACTCTCTGGTTTCTGTCAGTGAGGAAGGAAGTGATCCAGTCCAGGGCTTTGTCACGGATCCCTGCATTGTAGAGGCTTGTGCAAAGGGTGTGGTGGCAAATGGTGTTGAAGGTGACCGAGAGGTCCAGGAGTATGAGGGTCGCAGTTTTGCCTTTGTCCAGTAGGGCCCTGATGTCGTCGGTGGCGGCGATGAGGGCAGTTTGGGTAATGTGGTTGCTGTGGAACCCGGATTGGGATGAGTCCAAGGTGTTGTTTTCTTCGAGGAATTGGGTCAGTTGTCTGTTGACTATCTTCTCGATAACTTTCACTGGGAACAGGAGCAGGCAGGTGGGTCGGAAGTTCTTGAGGTCCTTTGGGTCTGCCTTGGGTTTCTTGAGTAGGGCGTTGATCTCAGCGTGTTTCCAGCTTTCTGGGACGTGGCGGTCTCGAATTAGCTGTTGAAGATCTTACGGAGTTGGGGTGCGATGGTGGAGATTGCTTTGTTGAAGATTTTGGGGGTGGAATGTTACCAACAAACGTTTGGGAATGTCCACAAAATGGGTGGTCACCACATTTTCCCATCCTTGAATTGCTGCATGTGGAGGAGAGGAGGGCTTCTTCTTTCCTTAGGTGTTTGCAACCTATTAACTATTTCAATTGCACAGTGTAGCACCTACTGAGCCAAGAGAGAAACCCAGCACAGGCAGCCAGAGAAAGAAAAGGCTCTAATGTTTCACAATGACATTCATTGCCAGAGCTTCAGGGCCGGTGGCTTCAGAAAGTAATGCAGAATTACTACCTGGCAGGGTTCTGTATCAATGAGTAAATATGGAAATGACACCTGCTCCTGCAGTGAGGCACATGCTTTCCTTGTGCACTCCATGTTTGGCCCAGTGACTGACACCATATCTATTCAAGGCCCAGCAAGAACATCCAGTGGTATAGGCACTGCAGTGCTGCCTACCTGTAATTTTGGATTTCTGTGTATTGCTCTGTGTCCCAGTGCTGCTCACCTTGACACCCTTTGACACAGCTCCCCCTGGTGGATTTCCTGTTGGCCAATGCAGTATACTGTGTAGAGGAGGGAGAAATGCACACATAGGCAGTCTCATACACTGGCCGTCGTTGCACAGCACATCTTTGGCACCCCCACAAATGCCCACATTGCTCTTTCCACCATGCCTTTAGACCATGACCCAGAAAGGAATGGGCCCTTCTAATGAGGGTTGTCCACCATGTGATGCTTCTGGGTGGGATCTCGCTAGAACCTGGAGGAAAAGGGTGTCAGGAGACTTGGGTAGGGGGATTGCTCAAGCTATCTGGGAAAGGATTGGTGGAGTCTGCTTGGTATGAGGAGTAGGGGATGTAGGCTCCTTGTGACCTTGATCATTTGTGGGGTCCGGCTTTTGTAACAGAGGCAAGCGGTTATCCCTTCAGTATGGTTTAATTAATCCATGTTCCCTTTCCCTCTTTCAGGCATGTCTCTTCCATGGGTCAATCCTTTATTATGCAGTTACTTGGGTCACCATTTAAGGCTGCTCATGAAAGGGCCTGACAATTCACCAATCTCCTTTGGTGCTCAAAGGCTGAGATCCTGTGAAGGGAAAACAGATCCAGACATTTCAAGCAGCTGGCGGAGAGGAACAGAGGGTGTAAAGGATGTGGGCTCCAAAAACGGGATAGGTCCAGGTTTTCTTCAGTGAGTGTAGATCCTCCCGGTTTTGTCTATCATTTTGCCAGCAAACAGTACTCCCAACACTCTGGGGCCTTGGGGTTCTCACATGCCCAATCATGCAACTCTTTTCCGTAGTGCACAAAGTGAAATCCCTATAGGTCTTTAATTTTCTTCTCCTTGAGTCTCTAGATAGAGATTATTTGCAAGGTGTAGCAAATAGAAATTTTTCTCATGGTCACTCCAGATTTTTTTAACCTTTTTCTTGACCCTAATGTTGCTGGTTTTCAAAAATCTGTGCACTGTGCCACTGTTATTCAGTGAAACAGTACATGTACTCTAGACCTAAAAAGAAATTGGTAACAGATTGGTTCCTCCCACTTGCTCTATTTAACTTTTATGATTGGCAATAATGCATGGTACACAAAATGAACAAGTGACATGGGACTTAAATATCATATATGGGTTGTAGTGTGTATTTAGACTATTCACATATATGACAAAAATATGTGTCTGCCAGGTGCACCACTGTGCTCTGGCTGGACTGCAGTTTAAAGGCTCTGCAGTAACACATGGCAAAGTAATGGTGCCTTCGCCATGTAGGAACAACTACTTTTATAAATCATCCATAAAGTGTACCTTGAAAGTGTACAAGGCAGTGTGTCTAACATATAAAAAGTGCTACACTATATAGTCAACAAGAATTGGTAATGCATCAGTTTCGCCTATGTAATGAATAAAGAGCTGTTTTCATCAATTATCATCGGGGAAAAGGAAATAGCTCCCTGACAGATAACACAGCAGTGGAGAGGATGTGGTGCAGTGGCCAGAGCTGCAGACTCGAGCTTGGTGGATCCCAGTTTGAGTCTCGGCGGCACCGCACAACATCCTGCGAGGCTCTGCAATAAACTTAATCACTCCGGGTGATACATTGTTATATAAATATGCTGCAAGAGTAAAAGGCAAAACTTTATGAAACCATTAGTTCTACCACAGTGGAAGTTAACAGAATTTCTGCGGTGGGAAACTGATAAGAAACAAGCATTGGTAAATGCAGGGAAATAGACTACAGCCAATAGAAATTGAGGAAAGGTAAGTGGCATGCACAGGAACCAATGAGAAGCCAGGAAAGAGAGGAGGCGGGATGTAGGTCTAGTTTAAGTTTATATTAAAAACAATAGATTTCTCAAGCACCGCACAAGCGCTGTGCAGGCGAAATCTAAAAAGAGAGCCCTCACAGTGATTGAAAGTCAAACTATTTCACTCTGATGGTTCAACCACATTTTCCATAAGCCTAGGTGTGATTACAATATCTAATTCCATATCGCCTCTTAGGAAAGTGCTAGCAAATGTGTTGAGAGATGTTTCTCACTTTATTTTCAACAAATGTGATTTAATTGTGAAATCAGGTTTTGGCTAACTTGATTGGAAAATTAATTTATAAGAATATACTTAAGGCTGCCTGGGTCAGAACTGGCTTAAAACCAGTTCTATGATTCATCACACCTCCAGCGCTTGAACGCACATTATTGATATGGAGAGTTAACAGCCCTGACTCAGGCGACAATGGCCAGCCTCTGGGCCCAGGAAGGACTGGTTGGCGTTAAATGCTGACCACTTGGCAAAGATTAGCTATCTGGAAGGGGCAGAGACAGCAGACAGATCAAAGGACAGCCTTGACATTACCTCTTTTGACTTGCAGATGCCAGGAAAGGCTTTATCTATTCATTCTCAGGACCACCCTAGATAGTCTGGTTCCAGCCCCAATGAACGAATGAATAAGGTTTAACCCTGTCAGGTGGTAGAAGTGCTCATATATATATATATATGTTATGTTATGTTATGTTATGTTATGTTATGTTAAGTGGCTATTTATAAAGCGCACAGCTACTCAATTGAGTGTCCCGGCGCTGAAGCAGGATGAAGGCCCAGCCGAACAGGGTGACCCCCGCGCTAGAAGTTTAAAGCTGGAACAACCACGTTTTCATTGATTTCCTAAAAGCAAGGAGATCCTGTGTCAACCTTAAGTCCACCGGTAGACTATTTCACAATTTTGCCGCTTGCACCTGGAAGGAGCGGCCTTCCGATGCATGCCCATAGGTGTCTAGGGGTACTGGCCAGCTGGAGTGCCACCGACCTAAGTACACAGTGGGGGCGGTAAAATTGGACTCTCTTCGCAATATACCCAGCTCCCAAGCCATGTATTGCCTTAAAAGTCAGAACCATTGCTTTGAAATTGATCTTTTGCGAACAGAGAGCCAATGCAAGGTTTTCAGCTGTGTGGTCATGCGAGCTCTGGGGCAGAGCATGAGTATTACTCTTGCTGCAGCGTTCTGGGTCACCTGCAGTCTTGTCAGTAGACAGCCCCAGGTAGAGTACATTCGCGTAATCCAACCTGGAGATTATGAATGCCTGGATCACCGTTTTCCTGTGGGTGACCGACAGGAGGGGCAGGAACTGTTTCAGCATTTTGAGAAGGCCGAAGCAAGAGCCCGCCACTGATTGGATCTGTGCCTGCATGGAAAGATTTTCATCCAACTTCACCCCTAGATTTTTCACTATCTTTACGGGGATGTGGGAGGGGACATGTCAGCGGGCCACGAACTGCGCCAGAGGTTACTGGGGCGGTGGCCGAAGAAGATAATCTCCAATTTGCCAGGATTACATTTAAGCTGGTTACACTGGAGCCAGGAGAATACTTCTGATAGGCAGCTGTTAATCATGTCTCCCTTGAAATTAAGGGTGGGCGGAATTTGCGAAATTGACTTTCGCAAATTATCGCGAAATTGCACAAAATCTCCGCGAGCATGCGAAACTTTCGCGAAGATGCGGAGAAAGCTTTTCCCGCCCGTTCGCGATGTGTTTTTGAATGCTCGCGGGGAAATATATCTCCAACTTGCCCATGCGGTCGCTAATGGACGCGGCCATCTTGCTCGCGATGCTTATTTCCTGTTCGCTATCGCAATGACGTGTTCGCGATCGCAAACTCTCGCAGGATAGCGCGACCGGCTACCAACAATCCAACATCTTGTTGCGTGCGCGAACGGATAGGAAAACTCATCGGCGAACGCAGGGACCCGGTAAGTCGCGACCGCGCGCGCGAGAACAGCATTTTTAAAGCGCGAACAAGAAAAATACTTACGTTTCGTGGCAGGTTGTGAAAGTTTTGACATTTTCGCACACTCCGCGGAACGCAAAAATGTCAACATATCGCAAATTCCGCGAACGGAACGAAATTTACCTTCCAGGCCTACTTGAAATCCATGTCTTTGTTACAGGTGAAGAGCAGCTGCGTATCATCGGCGTACAATACTATTTTTGCGCTGGGAGTGGCTAATGAGCTGAAGCTAATGAGCTGAAGATGGGTTCTGCCATTTGGAAACACAGGCTTCTGGGTAATTTTACAGTAAGACAAAGAGGAAGGTTTGCAAAAAGAGGTGGAGGGCTGCAGGATAAAAGTTATGATTGACTGGCAGTATTTCTTAAATCACTGGTTAGGTGCCTATTAAAAATCTGGCACCTTAACCGCCACCTACTGAGAACATTCCTGGACCTGAGAAGACTCCGCCTGAAGAAGATTGGCTTGCTGGAAGTAGACTCCTGAATTCTGATGGAAGAAGAGGATCCACTCAAGAACTCAAATACTCCAAACTCTTGCTGGCTCCTAGGGACTGGAACTTCTCTCCAAGGGTCAAGTAGTTGGCCGTCTGTTTGCCTGTTTCTTGGATACAAAAGCAGATCTCCTGACTCCAAGAGAACTTAGCCGATCACGAAGTAGTAGACCCTGCAGGCAACCTGGCTGATGAGAGATGCTGCGACTAGAAATATGTCCTGAGGCATAGGCTGCTTGACTTGCCAGAAGGACCTTTCCCAGCAGTTGGGTAAAAATGTGTGTTAGTCATCTAATCCACCTCCAGAGGACAGGGACAAGGTTCTGAGGCTTGACTAGGGAGGTCTCACTATAAGAAGCAAGAAATCCAGGCTCATCCCACTCGAAGGTTTTGTTCAACACCTCAAACAGGTTCAGATAGAAATTGCCTCGTGAAGCCCTGCCTGGCAACAGCTTTTAGCCAAGTGCCTCTGATGAATTTTGACTTCCACAAAAACGACTATGTCTGAAGATCAAAGCTTGGACTAGGGCAAGGCAGCAAGCACTCCGACTGGTGAAGCTCTCTCGGTGCCCATGAGATTCAGCATTGTCCCGCTCTGAGCTTTTGGATCTGACTCTGAGGTACCCTAGCCAACAATGGCCTTGGCCCTTGCTCCTCTGGAAGACTGTGACTTTCATTTCAGAGATTGAGTCTGACGGTATAAACTTTGACTTGGATGATGCAATTGGTATATCTTACTTTTCCTCCATCATGGCTGGTCTGAAATTGCACTATGACCCCAGTCAACAGTGGGATGTTGTATTTGAATGGCGTGTTACTTTGTCTATATGTTTTTTTATTTTGAAATGTTAAATTTTTTATCTCATGTTCCCCTCACCTAATTGTGATGATATTGGTGTCTTTTTCTCATTAATGTTTCCAAATTGGTTTAGGAATGTTATTGTTTTGGTTTTCTTTAACACTGTTGGCACTGCTTGAACATCATGGCACACACTTCTCTGGTAATTGCGTACCATAGCTTGAGCCAGGGCTACCTGAGGTTGAGCAGAGACACTCTTAGAAATGAAAACGTAGAACTGTGTCTTGACATGACCACAATGTGTTTATTAAATTGAAAGGAGTCACCGTCTCTCAAACTAATCCCAAAATCTGACAAAGGGCATCTTGGGAGTGAGGAGTGAAGGATGGCCAACATATAGTTGCCTTACTGGTGTTCTCCTGTACTCCGGGTAGATTCCATCAACACTGCAATTTTCATACACCACCCATCCTAGTACCCGCTGGTTTTGGAGGGAGGGCCTTCTTCTTTGTTCCTCTGTGCCCCCATCTCAATGTGATGGTTTGACCTAATAATCCATGGTAAAGGGGAAGGAGAGGGTAGGGCTGGTGACCTGTGTGGCATGAATCAGGCCTAACCAGAAAATCATCTCCCCATGCATCTTACTGAATAGCCTCATTAACTTGTACTAACACTATGCCCAGGGCTTTACGTGGAATAATAAAACTAGGGGGTCTCTCAAAGGGGCGTGGTCAATGTAATTAAGGGCGTGGCTTAAAACACGGAAGCTAAAAATCTGTGTTTAGCACAGTGTGCCGCCTGACTTTGCTGTTCCTGTCATTGCGTCCAGATATATGATATAACAAGGCACATCATACCAACAAGTCAGGACTATTGACTTTGTCAATGGTTGCTAGTTGCGTAACATAAATAAGCAGCAACTATGGCTTGTATATAATATTGAAAAAACTTCACTTGCAGCCCTGGTGACAACAGGGCAATGTTGCTGCTCCTGAGTTTCAAAAAGAGAAGGGAAATCCAGAGAGAAAGTGACTCTCTTTAAAGGACTTCCCTTTCCCTACAACGCTTACCACACGCACATCGATGTGCCTGCTGTCACTGCAGTCCGGAAAAAAATAAATGGACCGCCTCGTGTCAGACCCCAAAACAGAGCCCGATAGAGACCCGTTTCGAGGCCCCCTTAAAAAAACTGCCGGTGCTCAGACCCGGTGAGACCCGGCCCACTTAAAGCCCTGACTACGCCGTGTGAGACTAGGAGAAGACACACAGGACACAGGGGATTGTTGTTGGGAACTTTGAAGCAAAACTGGGATTTATGATATTCCAAGTTAAGTGTCTTCACTTTGTGCTGGATTTTCTTCATGCTTGACAGACAGAGGATTTGCCTCTCAACACTAATGTTTCGAATGTTTCATGATACGTTATGATGATATAATGGGGATAGCATCGGTCAGAAAAGTGTAGGCTATGCGTCTATTGGATGTGCATTAAGGGTTTCTAAAGAAATGGGCTATGTGTTTATCAAATGGGTGAGGATGAAAGGATAGCAGCACAGAATACACCAAAAAGGAAAAGGTGGTTTGTGGAGGTAGATGTACACAACAGGTAAATCAGGCCTGCTTCTCCCTTTAGGTTGAGCTAGGGTGCTCTGTTATTGCAGCCCATTTCCAAGACATTTGCTTTCTGTAGGGCAGTGGTTCAAGTGGTACAACAATGACAGCGGAACGTGGAGGCCGAAACAAGACTGCAGGATTGGATAATGAAACGAGTTACAACAGTGACAGCAGGACTTGGAGGGCAGCAAGAATGTAGAATATGACCACAAAAAGAGGCCTAGCAGTGTTAGTAGGGCTAAGTGTGACCGCTGCAGGACTTTGCAGGCACAAGAGGTGTGAAAAGAGAGTACGCGTAAGCATACTGACAGGTAATGACACTTGAGTGAGAGTAGCTACAGCACTCCCATAATAGTTCATACACACATTTGTCCACATTCTAAAGTTGTTACATCTAATATTCAGATCGGTATTGTAACACAGTAGCAGCTCACTAATATTGCTGCAAATAATCTCTGTGACGCCCTCACATTTCTCATATGTGAAGTCCTGTTTTGATTTAAAAGAAACATTTTTATGGATGTCGCATGAAACATAAACACATTTCTTTGCAAAATGCCTGTTATGGACTCTCACACCTCACTCATATTAAAAATTAAATTTAAGGGAAACAGAATTTAAAACAATCTGTTAAAGAATTAGTAAAGGTCATCAGGGCAAGACTCTCTGCAGAACAGAGCTGGCACTATCGGAGGGGCACCGCTGAAAGACTGGGGCCCCGGGCCAGAGCCCACTTTGCCCATGCCTTAAAACGTCTCTGCTTGAAGGAATTAAGCTTGCTTCACTACTGCATGCTGGCCCTATTTCTTGATTAAGGCAAACTTTGACTGCTGCTGCCAACTTTGTACCTGTTGCATGGGGGATGGAAACGTGCTTTGTGTCTACCCAAGTAACACCTGTTCTGTGTGGGAGTGCACTGCCGCTGAGAGACTTAGTGACGTCATATGGGTTTCAAACTCCCAAGTGACTCCATGGCCCGTGTGACACCTTCAACCAGACCTAACAGTCAACATTTCTGAGGTTTTTAAAGGGTAAAGCTATTATGTAAAAAAAATAAAACTATGAGTCACAGAATTCAACGCACTGCTAGCATACAAATATCCACCTCTGGGCGAAGATGTCATACTTGACATGGGCTCTTTGGCAGCTATGGGGTTTATGGTGATTTTGTCCCATGAAACAATCAGTCATAGTTTTTTTTTGTAAGGACACACCACTTTCTAAAACAGTAAAAGCAAAGAAGCATTGGCAAAGCTGCAAATGCAGACCTGTTGGTTTTAGGCTGCCAATGCAAACCTGGGGCTGTATTATACAATGCGGTGCATTTTCCTTGTTAGGACTGGGCACACCTTTCAAATGGTGCGCTCTGCGCTCACAAGGAGAGTGCGCTGTATTAAATTGATTGTACTGTCCCTAGGGGAGCCGTGAAGTGGTGCTGGCCTGGGGGCAGCGCATTCAAGTGAAATATGGAGTGTCTTTGAAGCAGTCACTCTGTGTTTCACTCTTCAGGGGTCAACCCACCTGCACTTTTAAGAGGGGAGATACCTTTGCAGTGGATGCAGTGAGTGACTGTACCCACCTGCAAGAGGGATATCTAGATGGTCCATAGGACGCCCTTCACCCTCTCCAGACGAATGTCAACAGGGGACACTCTGAAGGTGGCGCACTGCCAGCGTGCATCCTGACAGCTTATTTACCTTTATGCCCGCATTTATAATATGGTGCGGGTGGAAGAGCAAAGACTTTCCCTCATTTGCATGGGGGCGTTGCCCCATGCATATGAGGGAATGTCCTCTGATGATATCGCTGGCACCATATGTGCACCAACACTATCTATAATACAGAAGGGGCCGCACAAGCGTCTGCAGCCCCTTCTTTAATACCAAAGTGCCCGGGGGCATGCAAAGCGGGTGCAAATGCCCGTTGCACCCCATGGCACTTTGTATAATACATCCCCTGTTGGATTTGTAAATGGGTTTTCGACAATGCTTCAGACATGGCAAAAGGAGAAAAATAAACACAATTTAAGCTGATGCTTTGCAACATTGGCAGAAAAGTAGAAAAACACATGACATGTGTTCCCAAATGCTCCATCATGCATATATTGCCTGTATTAGGATGCTACAGCTGCCCAGTGTGATGACATATACGTGTGCATATATTTCTAAGCATGCACTCTCATACAGCAAGTTGTGTTCATCATTTTCTTTTTAAATGTATCGTTCCAATATGGTGGACACCAAACTTGAGCTGTAATTTTAAAAAAACATGCACATTTGCAAGCTCAAATGCCCATTTTGAGCAGTCTAACAGCAAACTGCAGATGTTGGGTTCTCCAATATGTTTTTTAAAGAACATTTTAAAATTATTTTACAAAAACACAAGGACCATGACAGAAGGGCAGGGGTGCAACGGAAGAGTGAGTAGGGAAAAAGCCAATGCAGGAGGGGGTGAACAATGGTGAAGCTTAGGCTAGGGTACAGAAAAATGTAAAAAGCAAGGCTGGAAGGGGAATGCACTAGAAGAGCTATCGGAGAGGAGGGAGCAACATGAAGAGCAATCAACTGCTTCCACTCCCACTGCTGAAAGAAAAAGTAGTTCCCTGAATGTGAACAGTGGAAGGACACAAGTGATCCAGTTGAAAAGATGGCTGCATCAAAGCGCCATCCACTGAGTGGCTGTGTCCTGCCATTGAATAACAAATAATTAATCCTTGATTTCCTCTAGTCCAGCGGTGTCCAGTGTAGGTCCAGACAGTGCTGTACCACAATATCACTGTTGAAATACTGACCAGCAGGTAGATCCTGGCAATAATTACTCCAAAATATTGTCTCATCACAGCTAATACTAGCAAATAAACACTTACCTTGATAACATTTCTGTAGTCAATATTATGTTCACGCTATATCTTCAAGTCGATATTTTACGTGCGATATTGTGGCATGGAACAAGCTAGAATGATAAGACATAAGTTTGATTTCTAGGAAAATCTTTACCTATGCAAACTGCTACCATTTACACTCACAGAATGTTCATTTATTGTTGTGCCCTCTCTGAACATGCCAAGGAAAACAAGATAAAGTCAGTTTGCTAACTTGTAGTTTAAACAGTAGGTTGGAATCAAAGAGGACCCCTTGGTTGTGGACTATACTAGAAGTTTGGCAGATATTCTAATGAAGATGTCTAATAGACTGAACAACAAGTAGAAGATGTGGCCTAACAACCAGAGTTACCAACTTTGGAACTGTGAAACCAGGTGTGAGTCCCAAGAGTGACCAAAAGATATTTTAAGACATGGGCAAAGTGCAGAATAGCTCAGGGTCCCCTCCTTTCAATGGTCCCTCTGAGAAAGTGAACTTTCTCTCTAGTTCACTTCTGTGTATTTTTGTATCTTAACATTTAATGTGTATTAAGTATTTTAAGGCAACATAGAGCTCGAATTCGCAAATAATGGGTAATAAAAATCAAAATTGTTCGAAAAAGGGGCCCTCAAAATAATGTTTGCCTTGGGCCCCCAAAACTCTTGTGTGAGAATGGCTACATCTTCTCAACACCCAGTGATTTTCATCAAATTTCACCGTGCCTTAAAAAATAAAAATGAATCTGATTCTTATGACTAACCAGTAGCAATAGCTCATGGTAGCATTCCAACCGATGGATCTTCTGCTGGCCTTGCCAACTTAGTTTGAACAGTCACATGCAAACTAGTCCTCACCCTGCTACAGTCAGAACATTCCAATCTGGTCAGTTCCTCCTGGAACAGAAACACAAGCAGCTTAAGACTGTTCTCACCCTGATTGGGTCTCTTCAGTCGCGTGTAGCCTGGTTCTGGTGGCACAATGAGCACAGGACCAATGCCTGGGCGTAACCTTGGCACTTAGTTGTGTCCATCAAACAAACAAAAGGTGATGGGAGGAATGCTTGCAATAAGTCTAATAACTGGCAATTGTTCAATGTAATATTCCAACCCATCATTCTTTTGCCCACTGCACCACTTCAGTTTGGACCCAGCCGTATGCAAATTATTCTTGTCTCTGCTTCAATCAGAACAGAACAACTCAAACGAACAGGCCACGACCTCCCTGAAGAGGAACACAAGCAATCCAAAACCAAACTCGCCCTGACTGGGAGTATTCAGTTGGGTGTAGCTTGGTTCCAGTGGCTCAATGAGCACAGGGCCCATATCTAGCAAACCCTTGCCACTTAGAGCGGTACAACAAACACACAAAAGATGATGTGAAAATGCTTCGAATAAGTCTAACCACAGACAAGAGCTTGAGGTAGAATTCCAAACCATCATATACTCAAGTGCTTTTGTCACACGTTTTATGTCTGGTTCTTCCTGAATTTAGCCAGTTAATGAGTGAAAAGATGATTTTTATATAATAAACTAGAGAAAGTTAAAACAGGCATTGTCAAATCCAATTAAACACGCCTTTCAATGGCGTTGCCAGACCTTTTACCTTTGCAAGTGCCTTTTACCGATGCTATTCTCAATCAGTTTAAAAGAAACAAATGCTTGTTTGGTGATGTGAAACAGCTTCGGTAAAGAAAAGCAGCTGGAAGGTCAATATACACACCTGGATCATCATGCATGTGTGCTCACATGTCATGAAGCAGCCTGATGTCCATCTTGGAGAGGTGAACTTAAAAAACATATTTAAAAATGTTTTGAAATGGATGTTTTGGTTTAGAAATGTGCAATGAGTATCCCAGCCTCAAACTGAAGATGATGGGCCCTCCAAAAATAAATAGAATCCAACATAACTGGGTAAAGGAGGTCCAACAATGGGGCAGGCAGGGAGAGGTGGAAAGCAAATACTGATGAGCAGTGGGAGCAGCATGGGTAGCAATAGAGGGATTTGGAGGGTTAAATAAAACAAAAACACAAAAAAGCCAAGCTAGACTGGTATGGGTAAAAAACGCAATGGACAAGCTGCTTGGTAGAAACATGCAGATCCTGGGGAAGCAAGGATGTGAAGGAGAAGCAGCACACAGGGGAGAAAGAGAGAGAAAGAAAACACATGTATTCTCATGGACTGATGGATGCGCAAAAGGAACATGGTTCACAGATGTAGAGTTGTAGAGGATTCAAGTCATCCAGTTAAAAGGATGATAAAGAAACTTTGCACCTGGGAATGGACAAACACAAGAAGAGGATGGGAAGTCGTGAAATAAGATGGAAGCAGATGATATAAACAAGAAAGTGAACCAATGATAGTAGTAGGCATAATCAAAGCTCACGGCAAGTATTGGTATTGTCCACGATAGGACTTTTTCAATGGACCGTTAAAAACTGTCTCTAGCCGAGACCTAAAAAGTGTGTTAAAACTTCAACTATATTGTCAGATCTAAAAATTTGCATAGACATGGATGAAATGCAGCCAGGTTTGTAAAATTAAGATGAATACATATTGAAGAGTTTCGTGGTCAACGGAGCCCTGGGTATGGGTAAATTCAAACCTGAAACGAGAATCTCAGAGGAGCATTGACTAGACATAGCATTAATCTTTATAATTAAAGTGAAAAAGATGGTGGTCATATGGTTAGTCAGGAGGCATGGGATTGCCTAGCGTGCAGTTTGACCAAGATTCACTGGTGGGAAACATCAACATGAAATAGAGATCTTATTTGTAAAGTTTAAATCCTCACTGTCAATGATGCAGCAGAGTTACATCCAATAATAAATAGTACACTTGCTATTACCGAGCAGTCATTTTTCTAGTCTCCCTGGACTAATAGCAGGAAGTCAATGCTCATGTGGTGTGGAAGGACACCTCTTCGGTTGCCATTTATAAGGTAACAATCTCACATTGTTTATTGCCAATTCAGAGCATGTTGAAAGATTTAGGAAAAATGTCTTATAGCCATCAATTTGCCAAGTGTGGCAGACATTATTCACATCATTCTCACACCACAAGTAGGTTTTTGAAAGAGTATATCTATGTTTCAGACTACTCTCTTGCTGGCCTTGCTAACCCAATAAGCAGTAACGAAGTTAACTCTTGCATAGCTTTTGAATGCATCAGTTGAGTCAAGTTGTTGGTAAAGCTTGGGCGATTCAAGCACCACTGCTATTGAGGAGCATGATTTTAATGTTTATGTATCCACCATGGGGTTCTAAATGACATCATAGAAAATAAGAGGGAAAACCAATTTGTCGAAGGTCTTACTTGGAGTCAGTGGCAGCTGCAGACATTTGAAAGTGGTAGGGCATAAAAGCTGCAGATTAGTGTTGTGTTGCGATTGAGCAGAGGGAGCATGAATGTGATAATGGGCTGGGGGGGGGGGGGGTTCTCCCCCTGAGAAAAATTGAGGAAAAGTGGGCAAATGGTGCATTTTTCAAGAAGATTTGGCAAAGCAACATAGTTTATAAAGCAGCTGTGAAAGTGCACACATACATACCATAGTTAAAATCACCCGAAAGGACATAGGTCAATTGCTAAAACCGTAGTTAAACACTGTTCCATGGCATTCCTGCAGTCACCCTTATTTTTAGAGCTGAACTAAGGCTCCGATATTTAAATTCGCCATCTCAGACTCCTGCCTTTCGGCCGGGGTATGCAACATAAATAGACACACGCAGACAGAAAGAGCACTTGGCAGTGGCACTGGTCGGGTCCATGTGAGGAAGATGCTAGCAAACTCCAGTCTCTGGATATTTAAAAGCTGGACAGACTAGGACAGAAACACTTCCTTGGATACTTATTTTTGCTCAACTCATACAGATCTTGAGACAATCAATACACAATCAAAAACAAATAAGAACAAAAATAGAACCGATTTATCACAAACATGAACAGATAAGGAGGCCCAAGCAATACACCAATATTCGAACTCAGTGGACAAGGTCAAATTTAAAATATTTTATTTAAAAGTTATACAATTCATAAAAAAGCATAATAAGGACTGTTAAAAAAACAAACTACATAGACAAAGGAGCAAATTCATACACTGTCCCTGACAATACAACTAAATGAATTATTTGAGAATAATTCATTTAGTTGCATTGTCAGGGACAGTGTATGAATTTGATCCTTTGTCTATGTAGTTTGGTTTTTAACAGTCCTTATTATGCTTTTCTCTTCTTTGATGTACTAGTGTACCCTGCTTCCTTTGGGTTCTCAAAGGGTCCCTCTCTTTTTTCTGTAGGACAGAAACACTGCCAGGAATTCATTCTTTGTTAAGGAACCCCCAGCTGGAAATGTTGACGACTCACCACTACTGCTCACAGCTGATGGGATGTGTTTGATGCCACTGGTGGGATACATGTCCTGATGGGCCTACTTTTGCAGCTCGGCATGCATACTGGAATTGGAAGGGACATCACTCATTCAAATCAAAGGAAGCACCATGTCCCTAGTGGCAAACTCTTGCTATACAAACGTTGTAAATAAATAAATGTAATCCCTGATATAGTTTTATTAAATCCAAGACACATAGTGAGTACATAGAAATACGTTTATTCTTTAGTCCTTAAGTGCGTCCTCTAACTTCATTGCCCAGCAGCTACTGCCGCCCATATAATTCCCTCACAGAATATCCCTCTCTGCAACGTACTATATTCCATGTTCTGTTATCAAGCTAGGAAATGCAAATGCAACATATCTCCTCTCTTTAATAAACTTTAAATAAAATATTGAAGTCAGTATACATACACTCATTCACACGGGTTAGTTAAATAACATTTTAGATGCTAGAACTATATACAAAATATGATGATAAAGTGAAATAATGGAATATTAAAATGTGATTGTAACATGAACATCAATTTCCACAATCAACTTCAGCGTCATGGCACACTGTTAATTTCCTGGCATTCCACACATTACCACCTTCCAACTCCACTGTATTACCCCTTCCTCTGAACACTTTACATGGGGTTGAGCACACAGACTCACCCTTCCTTGCCAACCTTCCTTTCCTATACCTAACTCAATCACCCACCTTAATTGAAGTATTTTTACAATTAGTTGATTTTTCATGCCTAAACTGATATCCCTGCTGATATCTCTCAACTCTGTCCTTAACCTTGTCCTTTGCGGCATTAACATCATAAGCAACCTTTTCTTTTTTGCACATCCATCCCGAATACACCAATGAGTGTGGATTCCTTCCTTTTATCAAATAAAAAGGTGTGACACACGTAGCGGGATGGCACGATTGAACCTCTCATTTAAACCATTCTCCCTGGGATGATATAGCACCGTACGATGATGCACAATTCCGTTTGTCTTCAAACATTCTTCCATCTAACTAGACACAAACTGTGGGCCGTTCTCAGTAACTATCTCCTTCAGCCATCCTTCATGCATAAATCCTCAGTCAAAAATGCAATCACCCTGTCGGTATTCACACAACTAACAAACTTGACTTCAAGCCATTTGTTAAAGTAATCCACTAACACCAACGCATACTTATCTGCAAACCCTTTTGTGGGAAATGGCCCACATATGTCCATACCTAATTCTTCCACGGTTCATCAGGAAACTTTACATGAGTAATTGGCGTTTCCTGTGACCTATGGGTTTTATCACTTCTAGCGCATGGTAAACAATTTCTCACTTTCCTCTGAATCATTCAGTCCATGCCTGGCCATCAGAAACGGTTCTCTTGCCTTTCTTTTCATCCCAGACATGCCTCCATGACCATCGTGTAACAAATCTACCACTTGAACCCTCAGTTCTTCAGGAACAACCAACTTCTCACACCTATACAATTTGCCATTCCAAGCATGCCAACTTGGCCCATACACTTTTGCATTCATCCAACATCACAATTTTTACTTACCCCTAAGCCAACCCTCTGACAAACATTCCTTAATGGATTTCATGACATTATCAGTTGAAAGCTTC
Source organism: Triturus cristatus (assembly GCF_964204655.1). NCBI lineage: Eukaryota > Metazoa > Chordata > Amphibia > Caudata > Salamandridae > Triturus > Triturus cristatus. The sequence continues at coordinate 459,105,854 of NC_140580.1, read as the reverse complement.
AATAACCATTCATTTTCTTGAATAGCTCCCTTTCCACACTCGGATAAAGAAGCAACCACAATAGCGTCATCCTCTACAGCTCCATCTTGCATCTCTTGCGCGTTACTAAGCAACAGCAAACATGACAAGCAATCTGCATTATAATTAGTATGTCCTGGGACACATTTTATTTCAAATGGAAACTCTTATAAATAATCCAACCATTTGGCTAATTTGCACGTGGCTTTTCCAGCACCTCTAGTAAAAAACAGTGCAACCAATGGTCTATGATCCATCCTCAACTCAAATACACGTCCCAATATGTAATTCTTAAAGTGCTTGACTGCCCACCAACACGCTAAAGCTTCTTTTTCAATGACACTATAGGTTCCTTCTCCTCCCCTGAGGGTATCAGACACAAAAGCTACAACTCTTTCTTTCCCATCCTTTCTCTGCATCATAACTTCACCCAGCCCATACAGACTGACATTGGTCACTTAAATGGACTGGTCATTCACATTCACATTTCAAATTAACAGCGTTAATTATACAATCTTTTATCTTCACAAAAGCATTTTCACATGATGGTGTCCAAACAAACTTCGTATTTATTTTAACCATTCTCAATTCCTTCGCAATGCCGGAAAAATGATCAATTAATTTAGCTTAATATTCTGACATTCCCAAAAATGATCTAAGCTGGTCTATATTTGTTGGTGACGGAGCATTCTTTATCACTGTTACCATCTTCAACTTTGGACCTCTACCATTTTCAGAAATAATATGCCCTAGATACTACACTTACTTTACCGCAAACTTACACTTGCCCAAACTCACAGTCAAATCAGCATGGCTTAATTTTGTCAACACCTTTTGCAATATATTGTCATGTTCTTGTTCATCCTTACCCCACAACAAAATATCATCCTTGAAGAATTTTACATTGGATTCATCGTCAAACAACTTTTTCATAATTCTTTGGAAAACCGTTGAAGCAAAAGCTAAGCCAAATGGCATGCGCACAAACCCGTATAAACCTTCTGGGGTAATAATTGTTGTTAGGTGCCTTGAGGATTGAAGTAACTTAACCTGATGGTATGCTTGTGATAAATCCAATGTTAAAATACTTTTGCATGACCAATGGTTGTCAACAACTCATTAATGTTGGGGAGGGGATATTGATCTACCCAAATAGATTTGCTTAAGAGTCGGAGGTCCACACACATGAGGACTCCCCCATCCGATTTCCTCACCAAAACAATGGGACTTACCCAGTTGGAAGATTCCACTTGCTCGATAACACCTTGAGTCTCCAATCAACTTCATTTTTCCTTTAAAACAACTCTCATAGTAATGGGACACCCCTCAGCTTAGAAATAACTGGTTTGGCATCCTCCTTCAAAATGATTTTATCACAGAAACCCCTCAAACAACCTAATTTAGATGCAAAAACATTGGGAAACACATCTTTCCATTTACAGTCACCACTCTGCTCAACAATCTTTTTAGTGTTAGTAAATAAGACCTGCACCGGATAATTTGGATCTAAAATAATGCGAAGCAGCCGTTGATGAGACCACCCCAGAGGTTCTTCACCTCGCTGACAATGTAAATCTTGGACTGTACGGTTCACCCCTTAAAATGTATATTAGTAGAAAAACACCCCAAAATAGGTAACTTCTTCCCACAGTAACCCATAGGATTAATCTCAGTGGGAAACAAATTCTGCATGACCTAGGCTTTTGTATGTCAATACATCGATAATCGTGTATGGGGAACAAGAATCCGCCCACACATCAACTCATTTTCCACAAATGGTCACGTTACACTATGGAGGATGATAAAAATCACCCACAGAATTCACCGACGCCTCCTCAATGACCAAAACCTCATCATCCCCAGTATCAGATTCCTCAGCGTTGTGAATAACAGTTACATTTTGTTTACTTTTCCACTCCTGCTCTTTTCATGCACGAGTGAAATAACCCATTCGTCTACATTTATAGCATCTAATAGTAATTACTGGACAATTAGTAAAGGAAGCAACATGCTTTTCACCACCACATTGATAACATCGACTGTTAGACTTTTTGCTATCTCTAAATCCTTGCTTCAACGGCACTATCATCTCCTCAGCACGTGAATTAGTAGATTTTAGGTCCAATTTCTACCACATTTACAGTTTTCAATGTATCTCCACGTTTATCAAATTCTTGTTGTTTAAGCTCCGGGAAACATATGTTGGGTTTGCTGATGCCTTCCGGCACTTACAAGTGTCGGGCTTGCAGGAACCTCCGTCATACTCCAGATTTCCTTTCTTGCTTCTTGAAGCCTTCACTGGTCAGCCATCCTCGTCACCACTATTAAATCCAAGACACATAGTGGGTAAGTAGAAACATGTTTATTCTTTAGTCCATAAGTGCGTCCTCCAACTTCCTTGCCCAGCAGCAACTGTCACCCTTAGAATTACCTACAAGAAACTCCCACTCCCCAATGTACTAAATTCCATGTTCTGTTATCAAGCTAGGACATTCAAATGCAACATATGTCTATAGTTGTAGAATACTGTGCAAGCGTGCATGGGTAACATGTGTGTATATGGCTTAAATGTGTAGCTAATCACCCTCGCTTCATTCCACTACAGTAATACACAACACATTTCAGGACATCTAGTGTGGTACACTGCGTGTTTTGGCAGCATAAAATGTTCAGTCCATGGCCTACACAAATTGGGAGGATAGTTATAACTCAAACCAGAAACATGTTGCACAATGATTTCCAACGGTGCAATGGTGCATGATATTGGCAATCGTAGAACACTGCATGATGAGAGAGAAGATGAAAACTCTGAGGGAGATAATAACCAACGACCAGCACGCGGCCATGAAAGAGACAGAGCATGTGGCATAAAATCACCACAGACTGAGTGTCTGTTGTTACATGGCCATCCCTGTTTCTGTACAGGGAAGAGAAAACCTAACCGCACAAAATGATTTATTGAGACCTTCGGTTAATAGGAATTCTTCTGTGAGTACAAATGCAAAAAATTTATAAAGTTAACAACAGACATATGAACATAACTGTCTCCAACCGCTCCCTCATGCACAATATCATTTTTAGAAGGAACAAATATTTTAGTGATATAAATCACAGAGGGAGGGGGAAAAAAGGAAAGGGAGACCAAAGGAAAATAGAAAAGAATTGTATATTGTAGGTAGTTTTTACAGCACTACAGTACAATAAAAGTACAAATGACCAAAAACACACATAGGTGAGCACTGAGCGTGCTAGTGATAGTGAACGGCGCAGTGACACAATGAGTGAAAAACAGCGTGAACGGCGCAAATTAAGATAATAACAATGTGGTCGAAGGAATAATAATATACAATCTGTTATGAACACATTTTTTCTCAATGACCACAAATGAGCCAAAAAGTTCTTTGCTGGGTTTTGTCGACGGCGTTTCAGCCTGGTTGGTTTCAGGCCATCATCAGGACTATGGTCATAGTTTTAAAGTGTGCTGGGCGTAGTACAACTAAAGTGCAGGGAATCCTTTGAATTGCTGAAAAACGGACATAAATCAGCGTGTGATCAATCGTTTGGGCACTTAAGGGACAACATCCGAAGTTTGAAAATGGCCGGGAGCAGTAAATGTCCGGATTTCGAAGAAGGGGTATCAAATCTAGTAAATTGTTCGAGGGCAGAGACGCTTTACTCGTCTCGTCGCCCCTTCACTGTTGGATTTACTCCCCGTCTTCTGGATTACCAATTTTGGATCCTCTTCCCCCGAACAATTTACTAGATTTGATACCCCTTCTTCGAAATCCGGACCTTTACTGCTCCCGGCCATTTTCAAACTTCGGATGTTGTCCCTTAAGTGCCCAAACGATTGATCACACGCTGATTTATGTCCGTTTTTCAGCAATTCAAAGGATTCCCTGCACTTTAGTTGTACTACGCCCAGCACACTTTAAAACTATGACCATAGTCCTGATGATGGCCTGAAACCAACCAGGCTGAAACGCCGTCGACAAAACCCAGCAAATAACTTTTTGGCTCATTTGTGGTCATTGAGAAAAAATGTGTTCATAACAGATTGTATATTATTATTCCTTCGACCACATTGTTATTATCTTAATTTGCGCCGTTCACGCTGTTTTTCACTCATTGTGTCACTGCGCCGTTCACTATCACTAGCACACTCAGTGCTCACCTATGTGTGTTTTTGGTCATTTGTACTTTTATTGTACTGTAGTGCTGTAAAAACTACCTACAATATACAATTCTTTTCTATTTTCCTTTGGTCTCCCTTTCCTTTTTTCCCCCTCCCTCTGTGATTTATATCACTAAAATATTTGTTCCTTCTAAAAATGATATCCAACTGAGACGTTGTTGTTCTGTTATAACTATTGCCCGGTCTCTGCTGGGAAAACGGGTGAACTCCTGTTCTTTGTTCCTTCCCTCATGCACAATGCCATTACTGGCGCAGCACACAAAGAGGAAGGAAGAGAGCAAGAAACAGAAATGGCCAATCACTGCATGGCTTCATAATAAAGCTAGACAACTTTAAACATTATTTGTGACTGCACCTCAACCACACAATGAGTTTTATTCCTTTCAAACAATGGTGCCTTTCAATTAATTTGTTAGACAGCTTTAAACAATAGTTTTGACTACAAAAACACAGGATGTGTGCAAGGTACACTGGAAAATATTACCCTACACGTATTTTAGCTAGTGGATGCCCAAAAAGCATCCAAGATCACAACATTTACATTCACCTATATTTTACCTTTATTCCACCTTGGTCAATGCTGCCTTTCATTTGTTAATTCAGCTTTAAACAATATTTGTGACTGGACCTAACACACAATGTAAGTTGTATTTTGAACTTTACTGTGCCAAAAAACGAGTCTTAAGGACAAACTTTTACTGTGCTTTTACAAACAAATAGCATTGATTCTTAGATCAAGCACACATGTTATCATATTCAAGGAAATGCTTGCCTGCTGTACACAAACTCTGTCGCATTACGTTTCCTTTGAGATAATGAAATGTGCTTCTCACCTCTCTACACTTGCAATATTGCGGGGGAAATTTCCTTCATATTTTTTACATGTGCACGTTAATTAATTTGCACCATTTCCATAAATTTAAATTACATTATTTCATAAACTAAAATTAAGCAGTCCTTTCCACTACACATGATGTGTATTTACTATAACACTACTAATTATCCGCCTTACTTGTTGTCAACCGCTATTCATCCCATTCTCTATATTAAGCACCGCCAACCCCCTTAAAAAAGTGCAGTGTTCACTATATCATAATACTTTTTAAAGAAATCCATTATACGTTTTGCTACTTACTTTCATTTCATATTTTAATTCAAAGCTCAAATCATCCCTCACACATTAACAAATCACAAACAAATAATAACTGCTTCACAGCAATTTAGAATCAAACTGCAAACATACTGTACAACCATAGTGCTGTACAACACAGCTAAAATAAACTAAATCAATAGCTCTTGCAGACGCGAGACCTATTGGCTTTGCCAATACTCATTGCCAGGGATGCTTTTGGTTCTCCATCCCGGACCTGTCACAAAGTACATTTTCTGCAGAATTAAGGGGCACATTGACACTTTGTGGAAATATGGATTTTTCTGATCAGTTATGTCCCCTATCTTGGACCCCAACGGTTTCATGTATGAATCACAAGTACATGTATGCTCCCTCCAGTTCCAGTTATGAAGACGCAAACCCATGTGCGTCCACCGTCAACATGTCCTCTTTCAGATCCGCCATGAATAGGCCGGATATTCCATTCCTAAGTATGAAAGGCCACCGGCTTTATATGGTTCACTTATGCCATTTTACAGTCCAGGCAAGTAGGCCCTGATTCTGTCATCAAGCTTTTCTTGCTTTCTGCCTCTGAAGCTCCAGTCTGAGCCTGCATCTGTGACCATGAACTTTGTCTCATTCCCTGCGCGGCTCACGAAGCCTGACATCAGCCTGTTGCCTGCCAAGAAACTGTATTTTACCTTCGAAATTATCTGCTCCGTTCCCTGCCCGATGCATTCCTGTCTAGTAGTTTAAATAAACATTCTTCCAGCTACCGAGCAAAGGCCCGGCTTCTCTGTCTTCATGCAAGTAATTCATAGCCCTGTTACTATGGAAGATTCCTGCCCTCGCATCTAGTGTAGACACTTAGACGCTTGTACACGCACTAACAGTCAGTATAGTCAGTATAGAATAAGATTCTACTCTAAGAGACCTCTCTTTTGGATAACATGGTTCTTTAAACATAGGATGTTAGATATGATTTGGGGATTAGGTTGACTTGACCCTCCAGACTTCTGTCGCCACATGTAGAGCTAAATGTCAAGTCCCCTTCACCCCCTAGTCGCACGTCAATCATGCGTCATACTGCTGCGCGCGCATCTCTGCCAAGTATTTCTGCTGACATTGCGAAATTATTTCATAGGTCCACCCATATGTGACATCATAACCAATGACGTTTTCCTTGTTACACCCAATTACGCCTCCTTCAGCTACGCATGTGAAATGTTATCTTTGCTATCAATTGTTACGCCTCTTGCATTGGCTTCACTGTAATGCCTATTGTATAAAAGTGAATAATTATCAATAATGTATGTACTTCACTTCCTGAACCTTCGTGGTGATGGAACTTGGAGCAACCGATTATAATCGACCATTGGAATAAAGCCCATTCCGAACCTCTAATACCACGGATTCTGCCTCTTATTTACTGAGCTATTTTATTATGTTTCTGTATCAAATTAAGTCCCGGTAATTAAATTATTTACCACAGGAATGGCGCCCGAATAGGGACACTTTCTCATCTCACGCGCCGGTGGTGCGTTGCAGGCCCGGTCTCCTGCCACAGCTGGACGGACAACAACGCGTACCAGCAGGATTTCCTGTATCTCCCTCCGGTCAAGCGGGGGCGACTGAGGCTGCGATCAACACCCAGACGAGGCGGTGAGAAGTGCGAAGTATCCCGACCAGAGCCTAGCTGAGAGAGCAAGATCCGAGGTATACAGAGGCCCACCAGTTTCCGAAGTCCCGAGTCGAGTCCAGTTTCCGAAGTGTTCGAGTCGAGTCCAGTCCGGTTCAAGTTCAGTTCAGTTTCCGAGGCCTTCCGTTCCGAGCTACCCGGTGAGTACCATTACTGGGGAGGCGTTCTGGCGTGCACATAAGTTGTGCCGGTCCAGACGGGTTTGGGTACACAAATCCGGTCTGCACTGTTTCAGCAGTGTATCTGTACTGTTTAGCAGTATATCTAGTATACCTAGTATATAAATTCAGAATAATTCAGTTAATGCCGAGTATTATGTTCAGTAATTAAGTTTCCTTAGATCGTATCATCATTGTTGCTCAGTTAAATGTTAAATGTTAAATGTTTTTAGTACGTTCTGCATATTGTGGTATGAATGACTGTTCATTATTGTGATTACTGTATTAAGTTTGTTCAAGATCAAGTATCAGATCAGTTCTTAATATGCCGCTCTTTTCGAAATTAAGACAGATCACAACTAGAAAAGGGGTACTCGAAGAAGCTGTTCCTATTCCTCCTAGGGACACTCCAGGGTACTTCATGTATCATAAACACGGCTTAGACGCTATATTATTTCTTGATTTATGGGTAGACTACACTAAGGAATTACCAGAAAGTCAGAGGTGGCCCGCGGCTGGGACCTGGGATGCAGAGTGCATCGTGAAAGTAGAGGAAGAATTATGGAAAAAGAAAGCTAGACAATCACAGAAAGACGCCATTGAATTATGGCGTAAAGAATCGTATAGACGTACAGAAAAAGCACGTAGACAGGAAGAGAAGAGTAAAGAGAATTCAAATGAAGTCCGAGAAAATCTATTAATTGAAGAAGGTGCACGAGTGAAATCAGAACAAGTAGACAGACAAAGACATGCCCTTATGAAGGGTATGTATCCCCTTCTGGCCGAGGGATTACCTAAGGCTACTGCGGGGATACCAAAAGACTTGCCACCCCCATTATTTCCAATAAAGGTACATCCCAAGGGGCATCCTAGAACCGCAGAAGATGTTTTTCTTTCCTCATATTTAGATGACGCAGCTCCCGAGTATGCTAACCCCGCCCCACATAGACCGTTGGCCGGGGAGGTTCAACGCCGAGATCCTGTATCTGTATCTCTACAGCACCAAATCCTGACACAAGTCCCGGCAAGCACATCTGTTTCCACATCTGTTCCTACAGCTGCTTCTACAGCTGTGTCCACACCTATAGTTGCTGTATCGCGTTCAACGAATCCTTTCACGCCCGATACCCCAGATGGGGCTACGGGAGGTGCTACCAACATTTTTTCTACGCCACCCAGAATAAATAAACTTACCTTTCAAGAGTCAGCACATCCACATTCCCTCCATCCACGTACCCCCAAACTCATAAATGCCCGTACGCTTAAGGAACTTCTTATAGATTCTAGATATGACCCTGTGCCCGGAAAAGAGGACGAAATGACCCTGGCATCATTACGTATCAGACGAGCCGCGGTGTATTTAGGGAAGTTACCAGGAATGACTATGCATCTAGATAATATATACCATTTTGTCCAAACAGGGCGAGATTCTGAATGTATTAACAGAGCTATGGAATACCAGAAAGTGGAAATACAGGGGGAACTGTTACGTTTCCTCATAAATTGTGTGATCAGAAATCAAGACCGACCGGGGGTAGACCCGGAAGCAATGCAAATTCTTACCAGATGGAGCCAGAATATATCAGAAGGGAGACATGATAAGCAAAACTGTATAATAGCCATGTGCCGAAAGATCCGTAAAGAAATAGAACGCCTACACGAAGAGAGATTAGCGGTAGACCAGTTTGAACAAAATGAGGAGGAAGGATCAGGACTGCCCACAGGACAGTCAGAAACCATAGCCTATGTAGGTAGAGGAAGATCTTGTAAAAGTACTAGATGTCTTACTGACCCGATACGTCCGATATGTCTAGAAAATAACAGGAATTTTCAAACACCTATAATAAATATAAGGTCCCCCGAGCAGTCGTTCCAAGCCGTTGACAAATTACTGCGAGAACGAAGGGGTTATCATTTTCTCGATTCTATGGATGAACAAGAATTAGCCAGGTCAGCCGTTCATTGGGTTGACAGTCCCGGAAAGTATGATGATGATACAGTAGCACACACATTTTTGAATCTCACCCCAGATGAACAGCGTTTAGCTGGGATTTATATGATTCAACAACTTCTTATACTATATAAAAGCCAACATTCAGATCCTGGTCCCTTACCTGATATATTGACTGAATTACTCACGAATAGATGGAGAGGTTCAGGTACTAAGCTAATTAAAGAAATACTAGAATCAAGAAAGCAGTACATTCTTTTTATATGCCCAGAACATGTCTCACTGCCCATTAAGGAAAGAACCACGTATTACATGGACAGACAGAATCCCTTACGAGAAGTACACCCAATAAAAGGCGAGGACAATGAGTTTAAACGTGTATTTGTATACACGCCCATATCGAAAATAGAATTGTTAGAAATGAAGAAAGTGGTACCCAGTCATGACAAAGACCCAGCGGGTTTCCACCGAGAAATTAAAGACATGTTACTCATGGGAGAGTATACCTATCCCGACATTATGACCATATTAAAGGTATTGATGCCTGCTGGCATTTATGAAAAACTCAAGGAAAAAGAGTGGGAGGTGGGAGACCAAAAGATAGACTGGACAGCATTAGAAAATGAAGAAAAGGCCCGAGGTCCAGGTTCGGGGCTTGGGGACAAAACTAAAGCACTACCAGGTTTACTAGTACAGGTACTGCCACGTTTATTAACCACGAAAAAGGAAGACTGGGGTGCAATTTCAGCCTGTAAACAAAAGCAAGATGAAGACACTAGTGATTTCTATGCACGATTTGAAAAATGTTTTGGTATAAATAGTGGCATAAAAGCAAGTAGCGAATCATACCCACATCTGTTTGTGACAAAATTAGTTGAAAATTCCTTGCCCCAAGTGAAGAATAGAGTATTAAAATTCGAGAGTACCTGGCAAGGTAACACCCCATCACAAATGTTACAAATGTTACAGTATCATCACAATAGAATTAGAGAGGAACAAGATCATGAACAAAGACGCATGAAAGACACGAAAATGAAAATGCTAGTCTCCCAGACAGTTACAGCTGAAGGACATAAAAAGGGTACGGCACATTCCGGTGATTCAGCAGGACCTGTAAAAGGGACATGCAACTATTGTAAACAACCAGGTCATTATGTACACGATTGTCCAGTCCTGAAGCGTAATATCGCCACAGGTATTACAAAAGAAAGACCACGGCCACTTAGACAGGATCAGAATGAACAAGGAGCCTTGCAGCATGCACAGTCCATGCCAGCTCCGCAACAGTCTATACAGTTTGTGCCAGCTGCACCTGCGCTGCCTGTTGCTGCCACACAAACCACGACACGACAGCTGTACCAGACCGCACAGTATGACTATCCTGATTATCAACGATATGCATGAAACAGCCTAGAGAGGGAAGTTGACTTACCCCTTATCGAGATCCCTGTAGACCAAGAAGGACCTTATGTACATAGTGAATTATTAGGTCAAGACAGAAAATTTTTACTCGATACAGGGGCAAGTCGAACAACCATAAAACGTAGTGAAGTTCCAGGGGCACCCCTCTCAGGCTCACAGAATATTTCCCTTGGTTTTTCAGGAAAACCTATTGTTAATGAAGTATCACAGCCTCTTCCACTTACGATAGGACCCTTGACCAGAACTACAGATTTATTGCTTACTAAATCATGTCCAGAAAACTTGTTAGGTATAAAAACACTGAAAGCTCTAGGAGCTATAATATGTTGTTCTCCGGAAGGAGTAAGATTGTTTTTACGTGATTTCAAAGGTCACTATGTGTCTCGAGACATGGATCCCCGACTACAGACTTTACCTACCCATCTATGGGCACAAGGCCCTACGGATGTTGGTTGCATGAATATTACACCATATCGAGTTACACTAAAGGCAGGAGTGGTACTACCACGAATGCGGCAATACAAGTTACCACCAGATGCTGTAGTGGCTTTACTACAAATCATTGACAAGCTCATTGCCCAAGGAGTGGTTGTAGAAACAGACTCCAATGTATGTAATTCACCGATAATTCCGATTCTTAAACGAACAGATCCGAAGGCCCCGCCAGTATATCGATTGGTTATTGATTTGCGCGAATTGAACAAATGCATTGTGCCACAATTCCCTGTGGTCCCAGATATCTCGTCCTTACTGACAGCTATTGATTCCGAAGCAACATTCTTTACTGTAATTGATCTCAAAAATGCCTTTTTCAGCGTCCCAATAGATCCGGAAAGCCAATATTTGTTCGGATTTAGTTTAAATGGACGTAGCTTCAAATTCTCACGCGCACCTCAAGGATTTACAGAAAGCCCCAGCATCTATAGCCAAGCACTGAAACGAGAACTCGACAGTATCCACATGCCAGTTAACACTGCCTTGCTTCAATATGTCGATGATCTGCTGATCACCGCTAGAAGCGAACCCGAATGTGAGAAAGCATCACTGACAGTTTTACGATTTCTAGCCGAAAAGGGGCACAAGGTGTCCCCTTCTAAGCTGCAATTCTGTGTCCAGCGAGTTGTTTATCTTGGACACTCGCTGTCCAAGGAGGGAAGGCAGCTTACACCCGACCGCATTCAGTTAATAGCTAACATGCCAATACCCAAGACACAAAAGGAGGTGCGGGCTTTTATAGGCCTCACTTCATATTGTAGGCAGTGGATCCCTCAGTATGCATTTCTAGCAAAACCACTCATTCAGTTGACAACACAGGAGGCAGCCACATCGAATGTTCTCCCTTGGACTCAGGAACATACACAAGCTTTTGAAAGCTTAAAGAAAGCTCTATGCCAAGCACCTGTTTTAGCAACACCATGTTACAGAAAACATTTTACACTCTTTGTTACAGAACGAGAAGGTACTGCTTTGTCAGTACTCACACAGGAACAAGCAGGATCACACAAACCGTGTGCTTATTTTTCTAGAACATTAGATCCCGTAGCTCAGGCTCTGCCTGCGTACCTGAAATCAGTGGCAGCGACAGCTTTAGCAATCAGACAAAGCGATGCCATAGTGTTAGGACATCCATTGACAGTACAAGTACCACATGCAGTGGAGGTTCTTGTGAATCGAACGCAAACACAACATTTGACTATAGCAAGACTTACAGGGTACGAACTAACACTGTTTCAGCCACATATAGAAATCAGACGTTGTAACACATTGAATCCTGCCACACTTTTACCTGTAAATGGAACAGACCCACTAGCTCATGACTGTATTGATGTTATTACAATCACGACGAAACCCAGACAAGACTTGACAGATGTCCCATTGTCAGACCCAGACCTGACGTTGTATGTAGATGGTTCATGTATGAGAAAAGGTACAGGAGAACTAGTGGCCGCTTACGCAGTCACAACAGACACTGAAATCATTGAAACAAATTGCATAAATACCTTGTCCGCTCAAGCAGCAGAGCTTGTCGCTCTGACACAAGCCTGTATTCAAGCCACAAATAAAAAAGTCAACATATACACTGATTCACGTTATGCATTCGGAGTTGTACATGACTTCGGCGTGCTGTGGCGAGAGAGAGGTTATTTAACTTCTCACGGTGCCCACATTCAGCACGGACCCCTCATTCATGCTTTATTAGATGCAATACATCTACCCACTGCAATATCAATTATGAAATGTAAAGCTCATACGAAGGTTACTGATATCATTTCTCAAGGCAATGATCTAGCTGACAGAACAGCTAAACAGACTGCTCAAACTCAAACATCCGACATGACAAAGACAATAGTCCCGACGCCAACACATTGTATGACGGTTAAAGATCCTACTCTTGACGTAATTGATATACAGACACATGCTACACCAGACGAAATAAAGAAATGGACTGAATTAGGAGGGATCCAAACGGATCAAGGATGGTTGATGAAGGAAAAGTCTGTGTGGTTCCTTCCTGATTCAATGGTCCAGGTTATAATTAACACTGTACATAGTCTAGCACATCTAGGAGAAAAAGCTATGCTAGACAGCATTCAACACATTTGGTTCAATAAACATTTACGAGCTGCAGCCAAACAAAAAGTTCGTACCTGTATGATCTGTTGTCAGTTCAACCCAGGAAAAAGCGTTCCCGTAGAACAGGGTGGATTTCAGCCTCCTGATCACCCTTTTGAAGTCCTCCAGATGGATTATATCCAGATGGAACGATGTCGAGGATTCAAATATGTTCTCGTAGTTGTTTGTGCTCTTTCCCGTTGGACGGAGGCATACTCGGTTTCAGATTACACGGCCCCGACTACTGCCAAACAGTTAGTTCGAGAATTCTTCCCACGATACGGTTTACCACGTGTTGTTCACTCAGATAACGGCCAGCCGTTCTCATCCGAATTAATGAAACACGTTTCACTTTTGTTAGGCTATCAGTGGAAATTCCACTGTGTCCGACACCCCGAAGCAGCAGGTCTCGTAGAAAGACATAATCAGACCCTGAAAATTAGATTGTCCAAAATATGCAGAGAGAAAGGTGTCGACTGGGTAGTAGCGTTACCAGTTGCACTCTTTTACACAAGAATGGTAGCACACTCTCGAACAGGGCTATCCCCGTATGAAGTGATCTTCGGCAGACCACCAAATATGTGGGGGACACCTATACCACGCAAAATAACTGATATTGACTGTAATATGCTGACAGATTATTTGGCTTCCTTGATGTCTGCACTACAATCTTGTCGTTCACAGGTAGCTGCAGCTTTTCCTGACAACACTGAGGTGAAACCCCATGACGTAATTCCGGGGGATCTCGTTTTAGTGAGGAACTTTGATCGAAAGACTCAGCTGGATCCTAGGTGGAAGTCACCGAAATTGGTCTTGCTCACCACAAGGACAGCCGTGAAGATCGAGGGCAGAAAAGGCTGGATTCATTCAAGTCATATCAAGAAATTTCATGGACTACCAGCGGATGTGAATACCACACCTCGTGTGTCTTCACCCATTGACTCAAAACTTCCTTTTGTTGAAAAGAGTAATTCCGAACTTTATAAACTAAAACTCAGATCCAATCAGTCAAGCAATTTGATTGTTTAAGTCCTCTCCGAGGTGAAGCGGTTGAATTGTCTCTGACATGTATCCCTTGGACCTGAATAGAGAATGCACCCGAAAAATGTTGAAACGACAGGCGTACTGTAAATCACTGCGTAGTCATTGTACAGTGACGTTATTAATTTTGTTTTCCTTAAGTCTTTTAATAATTACTGCAAGTATATTGTTGCATATATATTATCCTATTTTTAGACACGTTTATAATGTTACTGCTGAACATTCTTTTAGTGAATTACCTCCGCTTGAGTTGTCTTATAGATTTGCGCTGCGCAATAACACGTTTATTAGTATGTTACATCATTCCCATCAGGTTAGCAATGCTACAAATTGTTGGATATGTGGCCGACTCCCTCCCTATCAGAATTATAAAGGAATTCTACCTCTCTTTCCATACCCGTTAACACACAACGGCTCCTGTGGAGCATGGTTTAGCTTAATCAATTCCCTAGATTCGAATTCTGCAGTTTATCAAGATAACTGGGTATGGGGAAATTTGAATTTAGTTTTACTTAAGGTCTGCTATCCTAACAAGGAGGGATTTCCCCAGAGAACAGGAACTGATCTAGAAAATGAAGTGTATGGATTAGGTAATTTTACGCTTAATCTTATGATCCTAAATGTCGAATCCGAAGCTACTCCAATTTTGCCCGCTATGTCAATATTTCCAGTAAAAGGTGAATTATGTGTAAGAAAGAATGGTTCCATACATATGGGCCATAGTAGATGCACCACTGTAGTAGAATTTAGTGATCAAGGCAAGTCTACATTTAGAGCTTCCCGCCATTCCTATTTCATATGTGGTCAGACGGCATATGTACGTTTGCCTCTAGATTGGGATGGTACCTGCTACATTGGATTTCTTTTGCCGCCTGTTTTTCTAGCTCCTCCTGATTATCACAGAAATACTCATTTAGTATATACTAGAGTAAGGAGAGATCTCCCGATAGTCGATTACACTGAAACAGCATGGGAAAAATACACAGATTTCAATAAAGGTCTCTTTCCCTATATAGGTACAGTTACTAATAGTAAGCTGATACGTAGATTAACCAGAACCCTTGAAGCAGTAGTGAACGAAACTATTTCCGCCTTAGGCAATTTAACAGAAGAGCAGTCTGCTATGCGGATTGTTGTGCTTCAAAATCGTCTTGTCCTTGACGTCATCCTGGCCGATAGGGGCGGAGCTTGTAGGGTCATCGGATCAAGTTGTTGCATTTTCATACCAGAAAATTCGCCATCTGTATATAAAGCCATAACTCGCCTTCATAAGATTGTAAGCCAGATACACCAGAATCCAGGCACCTGGACTTGGTCCGGTTGGTTTTGGAATGTATTATCTACCTTTGGATGGAAGGTCCTATCCTTCCTAGGTATTGGCTTTCTCATACTATTCAGTTGCTGTCTATGCCTACAATGTGGACCAGCGATTTGTGGTCTGTGTGCCACATCGTGTGTCCCATCACCAAGATTTCATTCGTCCCAGAAGAAAAAAGAAGAACAAATGATGCTATATGAACAGATCAATGGATTGATGAAGATTGATATCTCTTGACGGGCAAGTAGGGGACAAGGAGGGAATGTGGAAATATGGATTTTTCTGATCAGTTATGTCCCCTATCTTGGACCCCAACGGTTTCATGTATGAATCACAAGTACATGTATGCTCCCTCCAGTTCCAGTTATGAAGACGCAAACCCATGTGCGTCCACCGTCAACATGTCCTCTTTCAGATCCGCCATGAATAGGCCGGATATTCCATTCCTAAGTATGAAAGGCCACCGGCTTTATATGGTTCACTTATGCCATTTTACAGTCCAGGCAAGTAGGCCCTGATTCTGTCATCAAGCTTTTCTTGCTTTCTGCCTCTGAAGCTCCAGTCTGAGCCTGCATCTGTGACCATGAACTTTGTCTCATTCCCTGCGCGGCTCACGAAGCCTGACATCAGCCTGTTGCCTGCCAAGAAACTGTATTTTACCTTCGAAATTATCTGCTCCGTTCCCTGCCCGATGCATTCCTGTCTAGTAGTTTAAATAAACATTCTTCCAGCTACCGAGCAAAGGCCCGGCTTCTCTGTCTTCATGCAAGTAATTCATAGCCCTGTTACTATGGAAGATTCCTGCCCTCGCATCTAGTGTAGACACTTAGACGCTTGTACACGCACTAACAGTCAGTATAGTCAGTATAGAATAAGATTCTACTCTAAGAGACCTCTCTTTTGGATAACATGGTTCTTTAAACATAGGATGTTAGATATGATTTGGGGATTAGGTTGACTTGACCCTCCAGACTTCTGTCGCCACATGTAGAGCTAAATGTCAAGTCCCCTTCACCCCCTAGTCGCACGTCAATCATGCGTCATACTGCTGCGCGCGCATCTCTGCCAAGTATTTCTGCTGACATTGCGAAATTATTTCATAGGTCCACCCATATGTGACATCATAACCAATGACGTTTTCCTTGTTACACCCAATTACGCCTCCTTCAGCTACGCATGTGAAATGTTATCTTTGCTATCAATTGTTACGCCTCTTGCATTGGCTTCACTGTAATGCCTATTGTATAAAAGTGAATAATTATCAATAATGTATGTACTTCACTTCCTGAACCTTCGTGGTGATGGAACTTGGAGCAACCGATTATAATCGACCATTGGAATAAAGCCCATTCCGAACCTCTAATACCACGGATTCTGCCTCTTATTTACTGAGCTATTTTATTATGTTTCTGTATCAAATTAAGTCCCGGTAATTAAATTATTTACCACAACTTAGCTAAGCTTTAAATACTGTCACAGTCCACCAGAGGAAAGTCCCTTAGCGGCATGAACAATGCCAGGGTACAATAGGATTGTGGGCCAGTTTATCTATACAGTCTTCTTTTTAGGGAGAATTAAGAGCAAGAAAAGAGAACAGTGGAAAGCGGGAAAGAGAAAACTGCAAGTCCTGTGACAGTGGTGTGCGAGGAAAAACGTAATTCCGTATGGGTGACACGTCCTATAAAGACGTTTCCGCTTTCCAAGACATGGCCGATTATTCTGATAATGCTGAGTGGCTGATGAGGCTCTTGGACTTTGGTCACGGTCCGGTAAGGGGGCTGGCACACCACTAACTCGTTTGGTTTGGCAGTGTGTGTACTGTGGTGAACCTTTGTATCTTTTGGTTTTGATGCTGGACAGAGCTCCTGAATGGTTTTCTGAAGTGAAGAGTCTCTGGGTATTGGATCCTTTCTGTTGGCGAGACCCACTTTGTGTTCTCATGCGGATGGAAACGTAAGTAGGTCATCCCGTCCGTTGGCGAGACACACGTTTGAGTACTCATGTGAAGGGAATTACTGAGTACAGTATTTTGTACATTGTTTTGACTGCAGCAATCAGGTGCCGCCGAACTTTGGGGGAATCAGGTGTGTTTCCCCAAAAGACTTTTCTTTTGTTTCTCTCCTTCGTGGTATTTTCTGAACACTGCGGCAGATTGTCAATCACCTTCTAGTATATGTTTTATGGAGTGCTGGGACTGTGTGCTGGAACATTTTATTCTTTCGGTGCTACTTATTTCCATTAGCAATCATTATGAGTGATATGAAAAGAATATGCACACAACCCAAGAGATGGAAATGTACTGGTGACTGTGCTTTGTTGCCTTTTAACAGGGGTTCCGTGTAGAGTGCCTGATGGTTTGCTCTTTCACCCCTGTGAACCTAGGCGTTTGGTATGGTCAGGTAGGTGCTCATCTATACATACCTAACTATTGGTGGCTTAAGTAAAGGAGGTTAGAAAGCAAACGATAGCTAATAAATTGTCCTTCCATTGCAGCATTCCATTAGATGGATTTGGGTCCTTTGCAATCTTCATTCTGATGATCCCACAACAAGTGAACGTGGAGGATATTTCTTTTCTTTTACAGGTATAAATGTCAGATTAAAAGCAATCACTCAACTACAGAAAATATATAGCAGGCGTGATTCATTATATACTTTTTTTTTACGTCTTAACCCCTTCCCTGCTCATGACGGAACCGTTCCGTCATGAGCCACGGTTGTCGTGTGCTCATGACGGAACGGTTCCGTCATGACAATCCTGCCGGCGGCCGCTCCGCCTGCGCGGCGCTGTTTCCCCGCCTGTGCGGGGCGACAACGCAAATGGGCGGAGTCATGACGGAACCGTTCCGTCATGAGCACAGCTCAACTGTGGCTCATGACGGAGCGGCTCCGTCATGAGCACAGGCCCGCCGCGCTGCCCCCCTGCCCCCCCCAGCGCTGCAGCGGAATGTCCGCAGCAGCGAAGGGGTTAAAGTCTCCTTCTCTTTTGGAACCCCATCTAGCCTTCCCTCACTTGATCGGTTCAACAGTCTGCAATTACAGCAATTCAGGCTTGGTGCTATCAAGAGGTGGACCATTCTGAGCATCATTCCGATCCAGAGGATTCCTCGAGTTGACAAATACCTACTGCATACTACGATAGGGTTTCCACAGATGAGCTTTTAAAGACCCAACAAGTAAGATTGCCTTGAATCCCCAGGATGTAGGGTCCCCAGAATGTAGGATGAAGGCTGTGGCGAGGGTGAAGGGAGCCAGTCTGTGCAGCCTGGCCCCTGCCGAGCTAATTCTTTTTTATTTAGAAACATATGCCTGGGTTCTCTGTACTGTCGGTGAAACTGCAGCTGCAATGAAGACTGCAGGCAGCACAACTGGCCCCAGGATCCATTTAAACGACGATCTGGGTCTATCCCTTATTGTACTGACATGACTCTAAATTAAATTCATAAATTGAAAACCACAGGTTACCAACCTCGCATGAGTGCAGACATTGCGGCATTCTTATATTCACAAATGTTTCTGGAAGTACATCTGGATACCTACTACACTGAAAGGTTTCTGGAAGTTTTTCAACACGTGCAAGTCAAACCTATTTGTGCAAAAGATATGAGAATCAGACCCTGGCCCACTCACTTTGACCTTCAAGGATGGTGGTTTTTCTGACTGCGTCAGCCACCTGCATCCTTCTCCCCTCACTGGATACACAAGTATTATGTCTTTGCTTTTATCTTTATGCATCCTCATGTCCTGCAATGTTATGCAATCTTTTCGTTTCCTTTGTGTATGTAATGCGCTCTGATACCCATGGGTCTAACAAGCGCTATATAAACTTTATAAATAAAGTTCTACCACAGGGTGGTGTGCTGGGGCCTTGCACACAAAGAGGATTTCAGCCAGTTACTCCCTTTAAGCCAATTTTTAGGTCAAGCCTATGGCAGCATGCATGCGCTGCCATAGGGAATCGACCTCTTGGAATCACTTCAGCTTTCTTCAAAGCACATGCATGTTGTGCTCACACGCTATTGGCCTTTGCGTCTGGCTTCAGCACGCAATTGGCCAAAGGCGTGTGGATGTCCCAGCTTCTTTTCAAAGGTTTACTCCCAGAGCGTTTTGCTCTCAGGAGCCAGCAGCGGCGCGCAGGGGCCATCTGTTTTTAATCAGCATGGGCGCTTGGTTTACTACATGCAGTCTTTCTCTCAAGTTTCTTCTCATGGTGATGCTAAGGAAGGCTGCAACCTTCGGATCTTGACCCGACTCTTGGCAGAGATATTACAGGTGGAGGCGTAATGACACCAGCACAGCAGCCCCCCGCTGCCACTGCGTGCCCTATTACTAACCAACAATTCAAGCATTCCTCCCTCTCTAGCATCCCTCTCAGTCATGTCTGTCCAATATCTTTCTCACCAGGGACTGTAGTGCCTTTTTCCCCGTACCTGCGTAACATGGCTCCCATACCGGGTCACTGCGCGTGACCAAGCGCTGCACGTGCAGACCTGTTCCTTGACATGCTGCACGAGCTGCAGAACTTACCCCCTGCAGACGCTGCTCTGGTTATGTGGACATTCCCAGTGCGTACTGCATTACGTACTTAACAACACCCTTTGGGGCCGATTTAAGCCCCTAAAAAATTCTCAGAAAATAGGAGAAATTTAAATCCATCCACTCTATATGCTTGAAGCATTTTCATTTTTAGTCTTTTTATTAGTATTAAACAATGTCATAAAAACATGTCCAGTACACAACAGTCTCCTTGTAAATAGCATTCCTGCCGTTTATTGTATTCGGCCAGTCTTCTGGGTTTGTCAGCAGCCCCGAATCCGCCCCCTCCCCCCACCTCTCCAGATGGAAAGAGGGCTAGGGTTAATTTGCTTTCTCTGGCGTCATGCATCATCCAGCTCGGTGACACTTTAGCGGGAGACGAGGGTCTCCTGGAGGGGCCGGCCTCCTCACAGCTGTTCAAACCCACCAGACAGAGCTCAGTGTTGGGAGTGGAGGAAAAGGAGGGGGCTTTAAACCCGAACATGTGTTCTTGTGAGTGGGTTCCATGGCATATGATGTCAGTTTACTTTCTTTTTTTTGCAATTTATTTCATCGTGCATGTTGCAGTTCTTTTTCTTGGCAATTTTGACATTTCAGCTTGTTGTTTTCCCCTATCCCTTCTGCAGTTTCTGCAGCAGATGCAGTGCTGCCGTCTCAGCCCCTCTTCCTTCTTCTATTCTCTCCATCTTCTTCCCTCCCGTGTCTGTCTCTCCAGTTTCATACTGGCCCCTACAGTCTCTTCCATCCCTATCTATATCTCTAGTCTATCCAGTGTCCTCTTCTCATTCACTCCATCCTATCTCTCTCCTCGTCATCCCGTGTATCCCATGTTTACATCTCTTACTTTCCCCCCGTTTTTAACGTCACCCCGTGTTCTCTCCATCCACCTGTTTATCTCTCTCGTCCTTTTTCCCTTCTCTCGCTTCTCTCGCTCCTTTCGCTTGTCCGCTTTCCTATCTCATCCAATATCTCTTTCTTCTCGCCTCTGTGCCCTCCATAGCTCATTACCCTCTTGATGCTCCCATATTTCATTCGCAAATTGGCTTGGCAGATGCCTACCCGCTCATTTATGTCCCAAAAAAATGGCGTGCACCCAGTGGCATAGCCCATGTGCCCTGGGATCCAGTGCAGGGACGGACACTGGCCCCTAGCTGCTGTTTTAGCTGTGAAATACAGCAATAACCAGGGTTCATTGCACCCGCTGCACCAATGGAAGCTGCGTCCCTGCGTGCACCCGAGAACCTGCAGGTCATAAACATCCCTACCTATTCTTGCACAAGCAGCTCAGCTCCCACATATGTGTTATCACACTGCAGAGCCCAGCCCTCTACTGAGTATAGAGACCTGGCTCAGGGCCAGTAACCCACCAGCACACAAGTGCCCCCCACATCTGTGCAAACAGGCACGGCCACAAATTACAAGTGTATCAGTACAGGCCTTGATAGTCCAGGTCTGAACTATTAGTGTACATGTAGTGTACATAGGGCCATGTAGTGTACATGGCCCTATAGAACGCGAACTCTGGCCTCAAGGGCGTCACACAGACCTGCGGCGCAGGGTGCACCCACCCCCGAGGAGCCCCCGTTCACCTCACGGCCAATGAATATATGTGAGATTTCGGAGACTTAAGGGTCGCTTTTCACATTCTGCTGGGAGTTGGGTACACTTTTGCGTAATGCCACTCACGGGCACTGCCAAGCCATCACTCGTTTTTACATATAAAGAGGACTCATCTGTTCCAAGGACACTGACCTGAGAGCCATCACAGGTGTGCTGAGGTACAGACGTCTGGCATAGACGGCCGCGGGTTGCTCCCTGTTTGCAACCACACAGCAGGGCAGCCACCACACTATTAAAAGACATCTGGCAGCTAGCAGGACGCCCATTAAGAACAAGCATTGGCATAGCCAATAGGTCTCGCCTTTGGGACCTTATAAGGGTTTAGCCATGCAACAGTTGATGTTGCACCAAGGCTATTGTGCTGGATAACTAAACACTTATAATATCCCAAAGGCGAGACCTATTGGCTATGCCAATGCTTGTGTTTTTGTGCCAGTGTAGGATACAATAGGAGGCCCTAAAAGGAGAAATCATGACAATGTTTTGGCACAGGGCTGATTCAGCCTCAAGAACAGTTATCGACTTCCATAGCATGCAGTGGTCGAAGTGGGCGGGAACGGCAGGGCACGGCATGCCCCTACTTCTTTAATTCTATAGATTCAGTTCCCCTACTTTTTTATTTTGAACATGCGTCCCTGGACGTAAGAACTATCCAAGGCCTGCAGAGAAGCCTCGGCATTTGTGGCTGTTCGGGGACGGACGGGGAGCAGAGAAGGAAAAGGTCTCCGTCTCTTGCTTCCTGCCCGGACAAGACAAGGAAGGTGTCAGCTTCTGCTCAGCCGCTGGCAGCTGCCCCCCCCCCTTCTCTTTCTTACTCCTATTCCCTCTCTTTCTGTCTAGCTCCTCCTCACTTAACGAAAACTGTGACTCAAGAAATGGTTCTCACCCTCTCTTTCTTCCTGTCGCTCAGTTGTTCCCCTGTGAAATGGATGCAAAAAAGAAAACCACTTTTGCTGGAAATGCCGTTTTGACATTATTCTATTCCAAAGTGCAGCCACGGAAATAAAAGGTTCATAATATGAAACATCAATAACTAAATAAAGCAAGACGGAGTGTTCTTAAAGTGGCCAGATCGGTTTTATTCAAACCCCAAAAACATTAGCGTCACTTTACTCAGTTTGCCAGTGAAGCGCTGTTTTCCCCCGGTGGGGAAGTGCGCCAAACCTGGAGGTACTGCGATACCTGGTTGATGGGTGGATTGGAAAACAAAATGTGTACGGCGGCTTGGTGTTCATGAATGTGGTCTTTTTAAACCATACTGCTTACGTTTTGTAAGCATATAAGCAGTGGACATTGAAATGGGTCCTTTCTGGGCCCTGTAGTTTTCAGGCAGAAGCACTCACTGATTTCTGAATAGTGAGTGTAAAAGCGTTAAGTTGACCATGTTGTTCCTGCTTACATTTCGCATGCTTTATTTAATCTTTCATTCCCTCTGAGTGTTTGCTTTTTCCAGGGTGTTGTTACAATTTCCTTTAGGGAGCATATTGCTCTTGCCTAGTGCGTAATTTGAATTGAGTCGCATCCAGTTGTTTATAGCAGGTCAAATTGGATTGTAGTTGAAGGCAGTGTGAATTTCACTCAGTGGGCAGTATGGTGTTCAGTGAGGGAGCAGATGTAGCACTGGGGGCAGAGCTGCCGAATTTAGAACTTGGGAACCAGGTTCAGCCTTCATGAGCAGTCCCCCAGACCACTCTCCTGAGGGAGCACATTTCCATGCTAGACCTTAGACGGCCTTGCAAATCCGGAAAAGCCATGGTGTCTTAACACCAGCAGGTGGACCCTAGTAGTGGCAAGTGTGGGTTCACCTTGAAGGCTTGCTCACCACAATCCATACTGAAGTTCACCTCCAGTCTTGCAGGCAGGCCTACGAAGTAGCAGACCCTAGAGCAACAGTGACTCTGTCACTGAGGTCACAGGACCTCTGACAAGAGCTGGCTCTAGGGCGGTGCGACCGGTGTGACCGCAACGGGTGCTGACTTTGAGTGGGGGCGTTGTATATTACGGTTTTAAAAGCACTTGCTGCCTCCTTTCTGGTAAGGGTTGGTGGAATTTGCGAAATTGCCTTTCGCAAAATTTCGCGAAATGGCAAAAAATCTCCACGAACACGCAAAATTTCGCGTGCTCGCGGAGATTTTGGGCTGATTAATGCATTACTGAATTTGACCTTCAACTGGGGCACCTGATTTATTTATATCTGTAAGTGCTTCCTGTTGAGGTTTAATTTTTGTGACAGGAGCATCATGCCAGAAGGAATCCTGCCCTGAATATTTATCCAAGAAGATGCCACCGTTTTGTGCAATACCTCTACTCAACTGGAGTACTTTCTACTGACTAATCAGTAAGTGCTACCTCGGTGGATAAATGTATAGTGCTTTTCCTACACTACAGCTGCGTAAAGGGCCAGAAGAGTTGTCTCCAGCGACCATGTGTGTCTGTAACTTTTGCCACCGCGTCGATGGGCGCCGGGGTCCCTCAAGTGAGCTGTCCATCATAGTGGGGAAAGGGCAGGAAGACGTTACACACCGCTGGTGTGTGGGCTGGAGCCAAACGGGCGAGGCTTCTATGCAGTTCACATGCCTCTTGTTTATAAAGGGTCAGAGACCGACCAGAGCAGCAGATGAGGAGATAGAACCTCCTGGTGTCAGGAACTACACGGGGATTGCGCTTGAGAAACTCATGGGTGCACAGAGCTCCATCAAGGAATATAGCAAATTGTTGACGGTAGATATGGGGAGAAAGCACAGCTGCCTAGCCTCCACCGTGCTCACAAATCTTTTGTGCTGATTAATGCGTTACTAAATTTGACCTTCAACTCGGGCACCTGCTTTATTCATATCTGTAAGTGCTTCCTGTTGAGGTTTAATGACAGGAGCATCGTGCCAGAATGAATCCTTCCCTGCATATTTCCATTCCGCCACGGATCGCGGAAATTTCGACATTTTTGTGTTCCGCGCGGAACGCGAAAATGTCAAAATTTCGCAAGTTCCGCGTACGGAATGGAAATTGTCGCCCACCCTTACTTCCTGGCCTACAGCAATTTTCGCCAATAATAAAAATGTCATGATAACTCTGGTGAATAAAAGTCTTCCTAGAGCGAGATTGGAGTTTTGTCTAGTGGAAGTTTTGACTCATGGAAAGATAGCGCAGAGGTTTTTTTTGTTGTTTTTTTTAATTAATTTATTTCAATTTCAGATTCAAAAAGAACACATACAGATGGTTATGCTGTAGCAATTGATGACACATTAACAGTTCGTACACTCGGGATGGCAGGAGATATTGACAATGAATTAGATGACAATCGTAGACAGACAAACACTTGATAGTAATCAATCGGGTATACAATGTGGCAGTAGAGGATTACAGTACATTAATGACATGAGCAATCAGACATCAGTGATAGTCAACAGGTATGCAGTGAGCGGGCCCCAAATATCACGAGGTTTGGAAGTACTAGGCAATTCCTCAGCATAGATATCGCAGAGGGTTAATGTGCATGCTGCTAAGAACATGTACCATGTCCATCTCAAAGTGCACATATTGTAAATAGGTCAGTGGGTTACTGCTTTTGTCAGTAAGATCCTTTTGCTACTTGCAGTTTATAAGTTAAAATCCTAACAAAGAACAGTGAGCTATTAACTTTCATCTTAGAGCTGCATACAAACTGCAAGGTATAAACTAGAGCTTTATGTTTATTTTCCCTAAGCCTTTGATTATCCTAATGTTGCAAAAAGTGTTCATTTGGATAGAAATCAATAATGATTATTAAAGTGACCCCCAATCATGGTATTAAGTTTTAAATTCTGAGTTTGTGTTTCTCCAGATCAATCACTATTGAACTATACTGCCTACTAAAATGGTTGTCATGTGACTCCTACACCTTGTAGTCCTTTGTCTTATGTAACATTTCCCATACAGTGATTTACACACGTAAAATTGATTGTCTCTGTGTATATTGCTGACAACCAAAAATCCATGGCTCGGAAACAAATGGCTTGTGCTTCCACTTTTAAGCCTTTTTGGGACATTCTGTGATTAGAAACATATCCCACTTTGTGAATTTATTTAAATGTCAATAACTCATATAAATCGTTAAATAATCATGTGTATCCATTGGTTGTATTACATAACATAATAAACTGTAACTGGTCAGTGAAATGCCAAACAAATACTAAAGATTGGGATGTTTTGCAATCCTGGCCACACCTCTAACTCCGCCCACTGATCCAATCCTCAGGTTATTCCCGCCTTCTGATTCTCCGCCCACAGTTCACCTACTTTTTTTCCCCCACTTCGACCACTGATGGCATGGTGATGTCAAACATCCGCGACATATCTGGTTAATGGCTCACCGAATGGCGAGCTCCTGTTCTGGCGCTGCCCAAAACTATTCAAGAACGTGAAGTTAAGTTCTCGCGGTTGCGCTTACACTTTTATGAATGGGCAGAATAAAACCGCTAGCTCGACATTGCAGCCAGCCCTTCTGCTCTTTTGTTAGTCTGTGAATAGCCCTAAATATCAGCTAATTACCACAAACATAATTAGTGAAGAATTGTCTGTTACCTAATATCCCCTCGAACTCTTATGTGTATTGCATCTCGAAACAAATATTACATTTAATGTAATTCAGAATGCGTGTTGGCAGCTTGGTACAATGGAAGATGACTAAACACACACATTTGAGGATGTCATGCCATCGTCCCCTCGTTCCTCCTGCTGCGCTGCCATCGTGTGGTGACTTCTGATTGAATGTGAGGTCGCAGATACACACTTGAATAGTTTTTAATGAATAAATGCCATTTGAGAAATAAAACAATTTGTAGTTTTCATGAATTAGATATGTTTATATTACAGGAGCAGCACAGGGTTTTAAATACCAATCCATTCCGCTTCCTACCACTAGAGGGCAGTAAGATATTTGTCATTTCCACACCGCTCAGCGAATTCACTGTATTTCTCATATTCGAAAACTCTGATGTAAGTGTTTAAGGACCTAATTAGAATACTCACGGATGACCCATTTCAACAATCATCTGACGTTGAGGTTAGCTTATGTTTCAGGATTTTACAAAGTGCGTATGTCGCCATGACAATCTCGGTTAATAAAACCCTTTACACATCTGCGCTATTGGATTCACAATATCAGAAGCCGTTTAACTGAAATCTTGCTGTCTTCTGCAGCCCTCCAAGATAGTTTCACCGGGCGTTCTGGTCTGGCGCAGATAGCTTTATCAGCCCAGCCAGGTTTCCCAGGTCCATGCGTATGTGCAACACACAGAGAGGGCTTTGGTTTAACCCTCTGCAGTGGCGGCTGGTGAGGTTTGGTCCTAAAGAGGTGAGGGGTATGGCATTTTTTGGGAGGTTAGTCGCCATTTCCTGTGCAAATCTTATTTAACAAAAAGGGGTGTGAGGTGGAAGCATATGTAAGGATATAGGCAGTCGCGTAGTACCCTGTGGCACTCCTGGGACATGGTGGAACCGCACCTGCTGCACAACTGAAACCTACTCTCCTGGATACAGACTCGGAGGGTGCATAAGACAATTGGCAAAAATAGGAGTATTCTGTCAGGGCGCTGGCATCCTTAATGCACCTTTCATGGAGCCCCCCTTTAAGTTTCATTACATGACTGTTCAGCAGTCACCAGCCTCGGCGAAAAAATGACAATTTAGAGGTGGGCACACAAGCTATACTCATGCTTTCAGGGACTGGCACTCCGTTATTGCTTGCTGGATTCGGCTTTCAGTCGAGGGAAAGGCGTGCACTGTGAAGTGGTCTTTATTCATTGTGACACCCACCTAACAGACTAACAGCCACACTCATACTGGGTCAGATTGCAATACGAAATGCGCACTAAAAGAATTACCGACAGTCGTTGCTGTCCCCTGCAAGGAAGGGAATGTGTATTATTGTATTGTATATAATCTGATGGTCAGACATTATTTTAATCTATTCTAGACCTTAAACGGGCCCAATTACAACAAACCAAATTGGCCTGGGTCCGGCAACTGTCACTATTTTTACCTTACCTGTGAACTTCTGAGTGACAACTCCTTCACAGACACACACGACGTCGACGAGTCACCACATGAACCTGCAGTGTTGTGAGCAAACAACTCCTTCAGTCTAGCTCACTAGCTGCCAACACTGTCTGTAGTAAATCATGTGTCTGACCAGACACATCCCAGAAGTAAGATAGTGTCCAACTCAAGAATGAAATAATTCACACACCCAAAGCAGTCTCACTCAGACACCACAAGTCGAGTCTGCGTAGACTCGATTTCTTGCCTTCACACCTGGAGCCAGTCTTCCAAACCCTTTTCCAACTTGTCACAGGGTCAGTTGGGAAAGGGTGGGGTGACAATGGTCTCTACTCCCTGATTGACATGGAAGCTTAGTGCTACAGGGCGGGCATCTGAAATGCCCTGGGCTAAAGTTACCCCCAAGTCATCAGGGGCGGAGACTGGGCCTTGATGCTAGGTCTTTGTTGAGCCGATGCCCTGACAGACTTCAGGGCTGTGAGATTGTCAGCCTGGCAAATACTTTGACTTTGGGCCCGCCCAGGGGAGAAAGAGCAAGTAGAGAAAGCGCCATGAGTCACGTGTCAGCACTAGGGTGTGCTATCAATCACAGCAACAACTGTGAGTGGGGCAGACAGTGCTCCCAGTTCTAGCAACTTACTAGTGTGTATTGTTTTAATTAAAGCGGATGTAGGATTGCTATAATTGTCTTAGGTTTTACTGTGAATGTACAGATGTGGCGCCTTGATGCCCATACACAGAAACCGCCGCTGCTTGGCTGTATCCCCTTTGCAAACTGGTCTCTGAGTTGTCTGTCACGCTTTGTCATCAGCCCTGATGTCCACCATCTATGTAGGTTTTGTCCAGAAATTAGTACTAAGAGAAGTCTACTAGGCACATAACAAAGGATATTTAAAGATATTAGGGTTAAGGTGGAATCGATGCACAGGTGTCAGCACCATTCAAGGAACTAAAAAGCCTCATATTAAGAAACCAAATGTTAAAGAACAATGTCTTGACTGATCATCCCGTCTGAAAAGTAACAGAGCAAATGGAATAATTCAGATCAGATTTGGTTCCTTGGATTGTTTGGGTGGTTGCGAAAGGAGCTCTGCAAATCAGTTGGCTGGAAGTGATTTCAGACACTCCCAACAAAGGGTGTCCATATTAAATGGAGTGACCTGTGAAAGTAAGTGAAATGACCAGCTAGCTACTGTGGCCCGTATTCAGTTACTGACACAATTAAATATTCTTTAGTTGTGGGTGAAAATGTTTGAAATTGCGTTGTAATGAACTATTAAATATTTTGCCAACTCACCTGTATTGCAGCACAGGGGTATGTAGCGAATGGTTTTACTTGTATACTTAACAGGGTGTCAAAAATGTCAAACCCATGCAGTATGTAGCATCATGCATTGTTCCAATTTACTTTGACATGCCATTAGCTTGCACTGCTCCATTTTTAAATCCTAATAGCTGCCGCTTTTTCTTGCGTCACTTAAAGTTTTGTATTTATGAAAAGCTGAATGCTGCATTAGTCCGTCAGCGTCAAGTGATAGATGGTTCAGCATCTGATCAAATTCTACCACTGTCCATCCTCCTCGTATTGCTTATAGACCAGCCCACCCTCCTCTCATTGACTCCCTGGGTCTGCCGCTACACCTTGCTGCTTTCTGCCATTATCCTAAAATGCAGAACAAAATCTTCCTTAACTGAAGACATCACAATAATTCATGATAATATATTTACAAACGTTTCCCAAGTTAAATAAACTTTTTAAAGTTTCCCTGTACTATACTATTGGAAGAATCGGTTGGGGGTGGAGATCTCCATATGGTAAAATATTTGGGAAAGTTCTCTAAAATGTACCATAGGGGGATCCCCACCCCAGTGGCAGAGATCTCTGCATGGTAAAGTATAGAGAAAAAGTTAGAACGTTTATTAAACCTGGAAAAAGTTTGTAAAGATATTTTTATATTATTTTTAATGTACATTATTTTAATATATTTAGTTTCAATGCAGAAAAAAAACAAAAAATGCTACAGCAATAATAAAACATGTAGATGCATTAAAATATATTTATTAAAATATTTGTATCAAGTTTAATTAAAAAAATTGTTTCTCACAAAGGTGAAAACAATATTTGCATTATGTATTAATATTTGTATAATAATTATTTAAAAATATACATATAATTCTATTTCAATACAATTTAATGTTATATTAATTTTTTTAATACAAGACGATTAACATATTTTATCAGTACACCAATATTAGCTATTTTTATACATTGTTTTAAAAATGAAATTACAGTTATGTATATTAATACCTGCTTTAAATAATTGTATTTAATTTAACATTTTTATCTATGAGGTTTATATTTATGTCCCTTTCATTATTTTCTATGGGAGGGTATGGCAGTACCAGGGGCTGACCATGAGTGGTGCTAGACTTACTACTGTGTTTTTTAGACTTACTACTGTTTTCTTAGTAGTAACTTAGAGATGTACGTTCGGCCCTCTTCCCTATTTAGGTGGTGGAGACGTGTCAGTGTACGCTTTTGAGTAACTTTGCCCTCGGATTTTGTGAATAGCCAAACATCGTAAATTTACTCAAAAGTTCAAGAGTAAAGTTGCACATGTAGTTCACCCACAAGTGTAAGTTACCTTTTTGAAAATCTCTGTGTGTGAAAAGAGAATGAAATCTTGTGCAGCACTAGAAATTCTCGTATTCTGTTTGTAGAACTGTATGTGAGACGGGGAGTTATTCATGAAGTAAAACAGAAGTTTATGGCATACAATTGGATGAAAAGTAACATGTCAAGAATCAGAATGGTGGGAGGCATTTATATTTTTTAACTGGAAAATTACCTGTCAGAAAAAAAGAGAACTCATAAGAAAGGATAGAGGCCATATTACTTTATTCTCTCCTGCTTTGAGTATGAAGGCCTGGGGTCTCCAACCTTTTCTGCAATGAGAGCTACTTATGTTCAATGAAGACTCATCGAGAGTTAATAATATCATCAGTATTGTAATAGTGTCCACATCAGACAAAATTTCCTTAGTGGCCACTGTATGCAAGGTTACTACGTGAAATCACCTTCGTGCATCGATCATGGTTTCCAGCAGTAATGTAATAAAAGCTTTGCCCATATAGAACGCCTCTACATGGGTATGGTTGCCAACTGGCCAGTTTTATATTGGTATGACTGGTATTTTAAGGCCCTGCCGCTCAATAAATTTGAAAAATCACCTAAAGCCTGTATTTTTTCTCTTTATCAGTACATATTTTGAACAGTAAATATTAGGCTAAAACCCTTTAAAATGTGTTTTGCAGCTGTTGTAATGACCCTTTGCTGACAATTAAAGTTAACAAAGGCAGAAAGGGCACATTAAAAATGAATACAGAAACTTGAAACAAAGTTCTACTTAAGAACGAGGTCTGGGCCCTTGCGCAAACGTGAGCAGATGACTGTTTTGTTTTGTCTGAGAAAGGTGGCAACCCTATGAGTGGTTATACATAACAGCCATATCTGCAATGCCTCTGGTCCCAAGGTAATAACATTTGTAACATGCCTCCCCAGTGCCACATGATTTTTCACTTGAATATCAGCTTTACATATATTTTGGAAATTCAGCCATTCTTCTTGAAATATCAGCTTATGAGCTCTTAAAATAAACACATTTTCATCTTGAATACATAACCTCAATTTTGGTATATGCATATTAATTCAACCGAGCAAAAGCTTCTAATTTTAAAAACTGGCTTGCAAACAGGAAAGCTACTTACAGGTAGCTGGAGAGTTACCAGCATTTCATGAGCTACTCATTGGAGAAGCCTGCACTTTGGTATCTAAGCTCCCAATATGGTAATTATTTTCTGACTTGACAGGAGTAAATCAATCAATCAAACACTTGTAAAGCGCGCTACTCACCCGTAAGGGTCTCAAGGCGCTGGGGGGGGGGGCAGCTACTGATCGAACAGCCAGGTCTTGAGGAGTCTCCTGAAGGTCAGCAGGTCCTGGGTCTGACGTAGGTGGGTGGGGTGGGTGTTCCATGTCTTGGCGGCGAGGTGGGAGAATTTTCTGCCGCCGGCGGTGGCTCTGCAGATGTGTGGGATGGTGGCGAGGGCAAGGTCAGCGAAGCGGAGCTGGCAGTTCGGGGTGTAGAAGTCGAGTCGGTCGTTGAGGTATGCTGGTGCACTGTTGTGGAGTTCCTTGTGAGCGTGGGTGAGGAGCTTGAAGGTGATTCTCTTGTTGACAGGGAGCCAGTGCAGGTCCCTCAAGTGGGCGGTGATGTGACTGTGGCGGGGGATGTCGAGGATGAGGCATGCAAAGGCGTTCTGTGTTCGTTGGAGTCTCTTCTGGAATTTGGCCGTGGTTCCCGCGTAGAGGGCGTTGCCATAATCCAGCTTGCTGGTGACGAGGACCTGGGTGACCGTTCTTCTGGTTCCGGTAGGGATCCATCTATAGATCTTGAGAAGCATGCGGAGGGTGTTAAAGCAGGAGGAAGAGACAGTGTTGACTTGTTAGGTCATTGACAGAGAGGAGTCCAGGCTGAACCCCAGGTTGCGTGCGTGGTCGGTGGGTGTCGGCGCAGTTCCCAGCGAGGCCGGCCACCAGGAGTCGTCCCAGGTGGAGGGGGTGGAGCCCGAGGATGAGGACCTCTGACTTGTCCGAGTTCAGTTTCAGGTGGCTGCTCTTCAATCACTCGGCAACGGCCATCATCCCTTCGTGGAAGTTGGTTTTGGCGGTGGCGGGGTCTTTGGTGAGGGAGAGGATCAGCTGGGTGTCGTCGGCGTATGAAACTATGTTGAGTATGAAACTATGTTGAGGTCGTGCGATCAGACGATGTTGGCGAGCGGTGTCATGTAGACATTGAAGAGGGTCGGGCTGAGGGATGATCCTTGGGGTACGCCGCAGGTGATCTTGGTGGCTTCGGACTGGAATGGAGGGAGGCGGACGCTCTGGTTTCTGTCGGTGAGGAAGGAAGTGATCCAGTCCAGGGCTTTGTCGTGGATCCCTGCGTTGTAGAGGCGTGTGCGAAGGGTGTGGTGGCAGACGATGTTAAAGGCGGCCGAGAGGTCCAGGAGTATGAGGGCCGCAGTTTCGCCTTTGTCCAGTAGGGCCCTGATGTCGTCGGTGGCGGCGATGAGGGCAGTTTGGGTAATGTGGTTGCTGCGGAATCCGGATTGGGATGAGTCCAAGGTGCTGTTTTCTTCGTGGAATTGGGTCAGTTTTCTGTTGACTATCTTCTCGATAACTTTCACCGGGAACAGGAGCAGGCAGATGGGTCGGAAGTTCTTGAGGTCCTTTGGGTCTGCCTTGGGTTTCTTGAGCAGGGCGTTGATCTCTGCGTGTTTCCAGCTTTCTGGGACGTGGCGGTCTCGAATGAGATGTTTGAAGATCTTACAGAGTTGGGGTGCGATGACGGAGCTCGCTTTGTTGAAGATTTTGGGGGTGGAATGTTACCAACAAACGTTTGGGAATGTCCACAAAATGGGTGGTCACCACATTTTCCCATCCTTGAATTGCTGCATGTGGAGGAGAGGAGGGCTTCTTCTTTCCTTAGGTGTTTGCAACCTATTAACTATTTCAATTGCACAGTGTAGCACCTACTGAGCCAAGAGAGAAACCCAGCACAGGCAGCCAGAGAAAGAAAAGGCTCCAACGTTTCACAATGACATTCATTGCCAGAGCTTCAGGGCCGGTGGCTTCAGAAAGTAATGCAGAATTACCACCTGGCAGGGTTCTGTATCAATGAGTGAATATGGAAATGACACCTGCTCCTGCAGCGAGGGACATGCTTCCCTTGTGCAATCCATGTTTGGGCCAGTGACTGACACCTACCATGTCTATTCAAGGCCCAGCAAGAACATCCAGTGGTATAGGCACTGCAGTGCTGCCTACCTGTCCCTTTAGATTTCTGTGTATTGCTCTGTGTCCCATATGGCCCTGTTCAGTAATGCTGCTCTCCTTGACAGCCTTTGACACAGCTCCTCCCTGGTGGATTGCCTGCTGGCCAATGCGGTGTACTGTGTAGAGGAGGGAGAAATGCACACATAGGCAGTCTCATGCACTGGCCGTCGTTGCACAGCGCACCTTGGACACCCCCACAAATGCCCACATTGCTCTTTCCACCATGCCTTTAGACCATGACCCAGAAAAGAATGGGCCCTTCTAATGATGTTTGTCCACCCTATGATGCTTCTGGGTGGGATCTCGCTAGAACCTGAAGGAAGAGGGTGACAGGAGACTTGGTCAGGGGGATTGCTCAAGCTCGCTGGGAATGGATTGGTGGAGTCTGCATGGCATGGGGAATGGGGGATGTAGGCTCCTTATGACCTTTGTCATTTGTGCGGTCTGGCTTTTGTAACAGAGGCAAGCGGTTATCCCTTCAGTATGGTTTAATTAATCCATGTTCCCTTTCCCTCTTTCAGGCATGTCTCTTCCATGGGTCAATCCTTTATTATGCAGTTACTTGGGTCACCATTCAAGACTGCTCATGAAAGGGCCTGACAACTCCCCAATCTCCTTTGGTGCTCAAAGGCTGAGATCCTGTGAAGGGAAAACAGATCCAGACATATCAAGCAGCTGGGGGAGAGGAACAGAGGGTGTAAAGGATGTGGGCTCCACACGGGATAGGTCCAGGTTTTCTTCAGTGGGCGTAGACCCTCCCGGTTTTGTCTATCATTTTCACAGCAAACAGTACTCCCAGCACTCTGGGGCCTCGGGGTTCTCACATGCCCAATCATGCAACTCTTTTCCGTAGTGCACAAAGTGAAATCCCTATAGGTCTTTAATTTTCTTCTCCTTGAGTCTCTAGATAGAGATTATTTGCAAGGTGTAGCAAATAGAAATTTTTCTCATGGTCACTCCAGATTTTTTGTAACCTTTTTCTTGACCCTAATGTTGCTGGTTTTCAGAAATCTGTGCACTGTGCCACTGTTATTCAGTGAAACAGTACATGTACTCTAGACCTAAAAAGGAATTGGTAACAGATTGGTTCCTCCCACTTGCTCTATTTAAGTTTTATGATTGGCAGTAATGCATGGTACAGTAACATGAACAAGTGACATGGGACTTAAATATCATATATGGGTTGTAGTGTGTATTTAGACTATTCACATATATGACAAAAATATGTGTCTGGCAGGTGCACCACCGTGCTCTGGCTGGACTGCAGTTTAAAGGCTCTGCAGTAACACATGGCAAAGTAAATGTGCCTTTGTCATGTAGGAACAACTACTTTTATATATCTTCCATAAAGTGTACCTTCAAAGTCTACAAGGCAGTGTGTCTAACATATAAAAAGTGCTACACTATATAGTCAACAAGCATTGGTAATGCATCAGTTTTGCCTATGTAATGAATAAAGAGCTGTTTTCATCAATCATCGTCCGGAAGGAAATAGCTCCCTGGCAGATAACATAGCAGAGCAGTGGAGAGGATGTGGTGCATTGGCCAGAGCTGGTCACTCGAGGGTGGTGGATCCCAGTTTGAGTTTCTGTGGCACCGCGCAACATCCTGCGAGGCTCTGCAATCACTTATTCACTCCGGTTGATACATTGTTATATAAATATGCTGCAAGAGTAAAAGGCAAAACTTTATGAAACCATTAGTTCTACCACAGTGGAAGTTAACAGAATTTCTGCAGTGGGAAACTGATAAGAAACAAGCATTGGTAAATGCAGGGAAATATGCTACAGCCAATAGAAATGGAGGAAAGGTAAGTGGCACGCACAGGAACCAATGAGAAGCCAGGAAAGAGAGGAGGCGGGATGTAAGTCTCTTTTAAGTTTATATTAAAAACAATAGATTTCTCAAGCACCGCACAAGCGCTGTGCAGTCGAAATCTAAAAAGAGATCCCTCACAGTGATTGAAAGCCAAACTATTTCACTCTGTTGGTTCAACCACATTTTCCATAAGCCTAGGTGTGATTACAATATCTAATTCCATATCGCCTCTAAGGAAAGTGCTAGCAAATGTGTTGAGAGTTGTTTCAAACTTTATTTTCAACAAATGTGATTTAATTGTGAAATCAGGTTTTGGCGACCTTGATTGGAAAATGAATTTATAAGAATATACTTATGGCTGCCTGGGTCAGAACTGGCTTAAAACCAGTTCTATGATTCATCACACCTCCAGTGCTTGAATGCACATTATTGATATGGAGAGTTAACAGCCCTGACTCAGGTGACAATGGCCAGCCTCTGGGCCCAGGAAGGACTGGTTGGCGTTAAATGCTGACCACTTGGCAAAGATTAGCTATCTGGAAGGGGGCAGAGACAGCAGACAGATCAAAGGACAGCCTTGACATTACCTCTTTTGACTTGCAGATGCCAGGAAAGGCTTTATCTATTCATTCTCAGGACCACCCTAGATAGTCTGGTTCCAGCCCCAATGAGTGAATGAATAAGGTTTAACCCTGTCGGGTGGTAGAAGTGCTCATATAGATATATATGTTAAGTTAAGTGGCTATTTATAAAGCGCACAGCTACTCAATTGAGTGTCCCGGCGCTGAAGCAGGATGAAGGCCCAGCCGAACAGGGTGACCCCCCGCGCTAGAAGTGTAA
Organism: Triturus cristatus; assembly: GCF_964204655.1. Classification (NCBI taxonomy): domain Eukaryota; kingdom Metazoa; phylum Chordata; class Amphibia; order Caudata; family Salamandridae; genus Triturus; species Triturus cristatus. The sequence goes on along the minus strand of NC_140580.1, from coordinate 459,069,583 downwards.
AGCTGGAACAACCAAGTTTTCAGTGATTTCCTAAAAGCAAGGAGATCCTGTGTTAACCTTAAGTCCACCGGTAGACTATTCCACAATCTTGCCGCTTGCACCTGGAAGGAGCGGCCCCCGATGCGTGCCCGTAGGTGTCTAGGGGTACTGGCCAGCTGGAGTGCCGCCGACCTAAGTACACAGTGGGGGTGGTAAAATTGGACTTGCGAGCTTTGGGGCCGAGTATAAGTATTGCTCTTGCTGCAGCTTTCTGGGTCACCTGCAGTCTTGCCAGTAGATATTCAGGCAGCCCCAGGTACAGTACATTCGCGTAATCCATCCTGGAGATTATGAATGCCTGGACCACCGTTTGCCTGTGGGTGATCGACAGGAGGGGCAGGAACTGTTTCAGCATTTTGAGAAGGCCGAAGCAAGAGCCCGCCACTGATTGGATCTGTGCCTGCATGGAAAGATTTTCATCCAACTTCACCCCTAGATTTTTCACTATCTTCACGGGGGATGTGGGAGCGGACATGTCAGCGGGCCACCAACTGCGCCAGAGGTTACTGTGGTGGTGGCTGAAGAAGATAATCTCCGATTTGCCAGGATTACATTTAAGCTGGTTACGCTGGAGCCAGGAGAATACTTCTGATAGGCAGCTGTTAATCATGTCTCCCTTGAAATCCATGTCTTTGTTACAGGTGAAGAGCAGCTGCGTATCATCGGCGTACAATACTATTTTTGCGCCGGGAGTGGCTAATGAGCTGAAGCTAATGAGCTGAAGATGGGTTCTGCCATTTTGAAACACAGGCTTCTGGGTAATTTTACAACAAGACAAAGAGGAAGGTTTGCAAAAAGAGGTGGAGGGCTGCAGGATAAAAGTTATGATTGACTGGCAGAATTTCTTAAATCGCTGGTTAAGTGCCTATTAAAAATCTGGCACCTTAACCACCACCTACTGAGAACATTCCTGGACCTGAGAAGACTCCGCCTGAAGAAGATTGGCTTGCTGGAAGTAGATTCCTGCATTCTGATGGAAGAAGAGGATCCACTCAAGAACTCAAATACTCCAAACTCTTGCTGGCTCAACTTCTCTCCAAGGGTCAAGTAGTTGGCCCTCTGTTTGCCTGTTTCTTGGATACAAAAGCAGATCTCCTGACTCCAAGAGAACTTAGCCGATCATGAAGTAGTAGACCCTGCAGGCAACCTGGCTGATGAGAGATGCTGCGACTAGAAATTTGTCCTGAGGCATAGGCTGCTTGACTTGCCAGAAGGACCTTTCCTAGCAGTTGGGTAAAAATGTGTCTTAGTCATCTAATCCACCTCCAGAGGACAGGGACAAGGTTCTGAGGCTTGACTAGGGAGGTCTCATTATAGGAATCAAGAAATCCAGACTCATCCCACTCAAAGGTTTTGTTCAACACCTAAAACAAGTTCAGATAGAAATTGCCCTGTGGAGCCCTGCCTGGCAACAGCTTTTAGCCATGTGCCTCTGATAAATTTTGACTTCCACAAAAATGACTATGTCTGAAGATCAAAGCTTAGACCAGGGCAAGGCAGCAAGCACTCCGACTGGTGAAGCTCTCTCGGTGCCCATAAAATTCAGCATTGTTCCGCTCTGAGCTTTTGGATCTGACTCTGAGGTACCCTAGCCAACAATGGCCTTGGACCTTGCTCCTCTGGAAGACTGTAACTTTCATTTCAGAGATTGAGTCTGACGGTATAAACTTTGACTTGGATGATGCAATTGGTATATCCTACTTTTCCTCTATCATGTCTGGTCTGAAATTGCACTATGATCCCAGTCAACTGTGGGATGTTGTATTTAAATGGCGTGTTACTTTCTCTATGTGTTTTTTTATTTTGAAATATTAAAATGTATATCTCCTGTTCCCTTCACCTAATTGTGATGATATTGGTGTATTTTTCTCATTACTGTTTCCAAATTGGTTTGGGAATGTTATTGGTTTTTTTTTCTTCAACACTGTTGGCACTGCTTGAACATCATGGCACACACTTCTCTGGTAATTGCGTACCATAGCTTGAGCCAGAGCTACCTGAGGTTGAGAAGAGACACTCTTAGAAATGAAAACGTAGAACTGTGTCTTGACATGACCACAATGTGTTTATTAAATTGAAAGGAGTCACCGTCTCTCAAACTAATCCCAATATCTGACAAAGGGCATCTTGGGAGTGAGGAGTGAAGGATGGCGAACATATAGTTGCCTTACTGGTGTTCTCCTGTACTCCGGGTAGATTCCATCAACACTGCAATTTTCATACACCACCCATCCTAGCACCCGCTGGTTTTGGAGGGAGGGCCTTCTTCTTCGTTCCTCTGTGCCCCCATCTCATTGTGATGGTTTGACCTAATAATCCATGGTAAAGGGGAAGGAGAGGGTAGGGCTGGTGGCCTGTGTGGCATGAATTAGGCCTAACCAGAAAATGATCTTCCCATGCATCTTACTGAATAGCGTCATTAACTTGTACTAACACTACGTGGTGTGAGACTAGGAGAAGACACACAGGACACAGGGGATTGTTGTTGGGAACTTTGAAGCAAAGCTGGGATTTATGATATTCCAACTTAAGTGTCTTTGCTTTGTGCTGGATTTTATTCATGCTTGACAGACAGAGGATTTGCCTCTCAACACTAATGTTTCTAATGTTTCATGAAACGTTATGATGATATAATGGGGATAGCATCGGTCAGAAAAGTGTAGGCTCTACGTCTATTGGAGGTGCATTAAGGGTTTCTAAAGAAATTGGCTATGTATTTATCAAATGGGTGAGGATGAAAGGAAAGCAGCACAGAATACACCAAAAAGGAAAAGGTGGTTTGTGGAGGTAGATGTACACAACAGGTAAATCAGGCCTGCTTCTCCCTTTAGGTTGAGCTAGTGTGCTCTGTTATTGCAGCCCATTTCCAAGACATTTGCTTTCTGTAGGGCTGTGGTTCAAGAGGTACAACAATGACAGCAGAACGTGGAGGCCGAAACAAGACTGCAGGATTGGATAATGAAACGAGTTACAACAGTGACAGCAGGACTTGGAGGGCAGCAAGAATGTAGAATATGACCACAAAAAGAGGCCTAGCAGTGTTAGTAGGGCTAAGTGTGACCGCTGCAGGACTTTGCAGGCACAAGAGGTGTGAAAAGAGAGTACGCGTAAGCATACTGACAGGTAATGACACTTGAGTGAGAGTAGCTACAGCATTCCCATGATAATTCATTTACTCACCTATCCTTCCACTCAGCTCAGTGGATTAAGCCTGTGCTGCAGACATCTCTTAACCTGCTTACCACTAGTGCCTGAAATGTCCACTATCTTTGAGGTTGGAAGTTCCATACCATTACCTCTTGGAGCCTGCCGGCCTGGGAGGCAGGGGCATCTTAAGGAGTTTGGGGGCCTGGGGCCAAACGTATTTTGGGGGCTCCTGTTCAGACCAGCGTTGAATTTATGATCCAATTTCAGCTCCTTCATGCTGTCTTTGGCCAGGTCACTGACAGTGCACAGACACATTTGTCCACATTCTGAAGCTGTTACATATAATATTCAGGGATAGTGACGTGTGTTATCAGTATTGTAACACAGTAGCAGCTCACTAATATTGCTGCAAATAATCTCTGTGACGCCCTCACATTTCTCATATGTGAGGTCCTGTTTTGATTTAAAAGAAACATTTTTATGGATGTTGCATGAAACATAAACACATTTCTTTGCAAAATGCCTGTTATGGACTCTCACACCTCACTCATATTAAAAATTATATTAAAGGGAAACAGTATTTAAAACAATCTGTTAAAGAATTAGTAAAGGTCATCAGGGCAAGACTCTCTGCAGAACAGAGCTGGCACAATCGGAGGGGCACCGCTGAAAGACTGGGGCCCTGGACCAGAGCCCACTTTGCCCATGCCTTAAAACGTCTCTGCTTGAAGGAATTAAGCTTGCTTCACTACTGCATGCTGGCCCTATTTCTTGATTAAGGCAAACTTTGACTGCTGCTGCCAACTTTGTACCTGTTGCATGGGGGGTGGAAACGTGCTTTGTTTCTACCCAAGTAACACCTGTTCTGTGTGGGAGTGCACTGCCGCTGAGAGACTTAGTGACGTCATATGGGTTTCAAACACCCAAGTGACTCCATGGCCCGTGTGACACCTTCAACCAGACCTAACAGTCAACATTTCTGAGGTTTTTAAAGGGTAAAGCTATTATGTAAAAAAAAAAAAAACTATGAGTCACAGAATTCAGCGCACTGCTAGCATAAAAATATCCACCTCTGGGCTGAGATGTCATACTTGACATGGGCACTTTGGCAGCTATGGGGTTTATGGTGATTTTGTCCCATGAAACAATCAGTCATAGTTTTTTTTTGTAAGGATACACCACTTTCTAAAACAGTAAAAGCAAAGAAGCATTGGCAAAGCTGCAAATGCAGACCTGTTGGTTTTAGGCTGCCAATGCAAACCTGGGGCTGTATTATACAATGCGGTGCATTTTCCTTGTTAGGACTGGGCGCACCTTTCAAATGGCGCGCTCTGCCCTCACAAGGAGAGTGCGCTGTATTAAATTGATTGTACTGTCCCTAGGGGAGCCGTGAAGTGGTGCTGCCCTGGGGGCAGCGCATTCAAGTGAAATACGGGGTGGCTTTGAAGCAGTCACTCTGTGTTTCACTCTTCAGGGGTCAACCCACCTACACTTTTAAGAGGGGAGATACCTTTGCAGTGGATGCAGTGAGTGACTGTACCCGCCTGCAAGAGGGATGTCTAGATGGTCCATAGGACCACCTTCACCCTCTCCAGACGGATGTCAACAGGGGACGCACTAAAGGTGGCGCACTTTCAGCGTGCATCCTGACAGCTTATTTACCTTTGTGCCTGCATTTATAATATGGCGTGGGTGTAAGAGCAAAGAGATCCCCTTATTAGCATTTGGGCATGGCCCCATGCATATGAGGGAATGCCCTCTGATGATATAGCTGGCACTGTATGTGCACCAACACTATCTATAATACAGAAGGGGCCGCACAAGCGTCTGTGGCCCCTTCTGTAATACCAAAGTGCCCCGGGGGCATGCAAAGCGGGTGCAAATGCCCGTTGTACCCCAGGGCACTTTGTATAATACATCCCTGTTGGATTTGTAAATGGGTTTTTGACAATGCTTCAGCAATGGTAAAAGGAGAAAAATAAACACAATTTAAGCTGATGCTGTGCAACATTGGCAGAAAAATAGAAAACCACATGACATGTGTGCCCAAATGCTCCATCATGCATATATTGCCTATATTAGTATGCTACAGCTGCCCAGTGTGATGACATATACTCGTGCATGCATTTCTAAGCATGCACTCTCTTACAGCATGTTGTGTTAATCATTTTCTTTTGTAATTTATCGTTCCAATATTGTGGACACCAAACTTGAGCTGTATTTTAAAAATCATGAACATTTGCAAGCTCAAATGCACATTTTGAGCAGTCTAACAGCAAACTGCAGCTACTGGGATCTCCAATATGTTTTTTAAAGAACATTTTAAAATTATTTTACAAAAACACAAGGACCGTGACAGAAGGGCAGGGGAGCAACGGAAGAGTGAGTAGGGGAAAAGCCAATGCAGGAGGGGGTGAACAATGGTGAAGCTTGAGGCTAGGGTACAGAAAAATGTAAAAAGCAAGGCTGGAAGGGGAATGCACTAGAAGATCTATCGGAGCGGAGGGAGCAACATGAAGAGCAATCAACTGCTTCCACTCCCACTGCTGAAAGAAAAAGTAGTTCCCTGAATGTGAACAGTGGAAGGACACAAGTGATCCAGTTAAAAAGATGGCTGCATAAAAGCACCATCCACTGAATGGCTTTATCCTGCCATTGAATAACAAATAATTAATCCTTGATTTCCTCTAGTCCAGCGGTGTCCAGTGTAGGTCCAGGCAGTGCTGTACCACAATATCACTGTTGAAATAGTGACCAGCAGATACATCCTGGCAATAATATTGACTCCAAAATATTGTCTCATCAGTTAATACTAGCAAATAAACATTTACCTTGATAACATTTCTGTAGTCAATATTATGTTCACGCTATATCTTCAAGTTGATATTTTACATGCGATATTGTGGCATGGAACAAGCTAGAATGATAAGACATAAGCTTGATTTCTAGGAAAATCTTTACCTATGCAAACTAGTTCCATTTACACTCACAGAATGTTCATTTATTTTTGTGCCCTCTCTGAACATGCCTAAGAAAACAAGATAAAGTCAGTTTGCTAACTTGTGGTTTAAACAGTAGGTTGGAATCAAAGAGGACCCCTTGGTTGTGGACTATGCTAGAAGTTTGGCAGATATTCTAATGAAGAAGGCTAAAAGACTGAACAACAAGTATAAGATGTGGCCTAACAGCCAGAGTTACTAACTTTGGAACTGTGAAACCAGGTGTGAGTCCCAAGAGTGACCAAGAGATATTTTGAGACATGGGCAAAGTGCAGAATAGCCCAGGGCCCCCTCCTTTCAATGGTCCCTCTGAGAAAGTAAACTTTCTCTCTAGCTCACCTCTGTGTATTTTTGTATCTTAACATTTAACTTATATTCAGTATTTTAAGGCAACATAGAGCTCGAATTCACAAATAATGGGTAATAAAAATCAGAATTGTTCGAAAAATGTGCCCCCAAAATATGTTTTGCCTTGTGCCACCAAAACCCTTATGTGACAATGGCTACATCGTCTCAACACCAAGTGATTTTCAGCAAATTTTACCGTGCCTAAAAAAATAATAATGAATCTGATCTTGTGTAATATAACCTAGTGCTCATGTAAAGCGCCCCAATGCCCTTGGTCCGAGTTAGCACTATATAAAACTGCAAAAAATAAAATGGAGAAGTCATGCCACTAAAGATGAGTATTTCAGCTTTATTAAAGAAGACACTCACCGGGTTGGCAATCAACGAGCATGAAAGGCTATGACAATACAAACAGCTCTTGGTCTGGTTGTTTAAACGATTATATATTCAATCCATGATCATTAATGCCTGAATACATTTTTGCCTACCTTGCCTATTCAGAGGCAAAGGAGTGAAACCAATACTGTGATTATTGATGAGGTCGGGGTGGCTCCTCCATGTGGGCGGAGGAGCGTTGTCCCACTGCTTTCTCGCAGTGCGAGAAGCAGAAACATAAAATGGTATAAATATAATTTCATGTTTCTGCTTCTCGCACTGCGAGAAAGCAGAAGAAGGGTTTGGTTGGGGGCGGGTTGAGGAGTGGCTATCCCAATGTTATGGGCACTGACTGTTTGGTCAGCCCCAGGGCCAACCAAACCAGTCATGAGCACTCTCCTGTTTTCTCCATGTAGGCTATGATTTCAGAATGGTAGAGCCTGATTGCTTCCTTGTATTCTTGCTTATTCAGTTCATCGTAATGTTTCCTCTATTTCCTTTCTAGCTTTTTGCACTCTTTCTCGAGTGTTAACAGATGAGGGGAGAACGGCAGGGATTTTTTCATTTGCTATGAGCCCCTCTTTGCTGGGAGGACTTGGTCCGGAGAATTACTAATCCAGTTAAGGAACTTAGAATTTGCCCTAGATATATGTTTCCCCAAGTCAAGATTGGTTTTACTGAGATTGGACGTCCAGAGTTCATTATCGAGTTTGGACTAGCAGTGGTCCTTCATCTTAGGTCATGGAGGGGCACTGGGTGGGGAGGGAAGGTACAAGGTGATGGCGATCAGGTAGTGATCTGACCAAATTACTGGGATGGGTTGCAGAACCTGCAGATTGTGGCGATGCTAAAAACCAAGTCGATGGTGTGCCCTTTCTCATGGGTACGACCCTTGCTCTTTTGTTCGAAATTGTAGACAGGTAAGATCCTGGAGAAAGCTGCTGGCAGTGTCCAATGTGCTGTACTCAGCATGACTGTTGAAGTCTCCCAACAGGCAGAAGTTGGGTGTATTCAGGGCCATATCCGCGATTGTCTCCGGGGGTGGGTTGAGGAAATGGGGGGAGGGGGGTGTTTGGCCTGCAAAGTCTGACCCCAGTGTAGGTGAAAGTTGGGTTAAGGGAGATGGAAAAGGAGAGGCTTTCCCAGTCTTGTAGAGTGGAGAGGTGAAAATGCAGTTAAAGTTGTCTTTGAGGATAATGGTGATGGCCCCACCTCCTTTGTTTTCGCGGTCTTGCTGGATGAAGTGTTATTATCCTAAGGATAAAGGACTCAGAGCCCTTGTGTAGCCAGGTTTCTGTCAAAAACAGGATGTCAGGGCTATTCTCCTGAATCAGGGAGAAGACATCCAGCTTGTGACAAACCAGTGACCAACAGTTAAAAAGAAAGAGGCATATGCCTCTTTCCCCTTTTGCCCCCTCTAAAGTGAGGGGGCTGGTGGCTGAAGGCAGAAAGTGCAGGTCTTGCATGATAGGTTTGGAGCTTTGGGATCAAGGGTATGGGCGCAGCTGTTGTGTACACAAACCTGAAGGCTTTCGGAAGGATGCCCCTTCCTGCACAATAACAAACCGCTTTTAATACAGGCACCCTTGCAGATGAGTAAATGATGATTTTGTGGGTTGGAGAGCCAGGGGTCCTGGGTCCGGACGGGGCAGACTTGTTCTCCAGGGCTGGGGCAGACTTGTTCCCCAGGGCCCACTGATCAAAGAAACTATAGGGCAAGGTACTACATAGTTAACATAATGAGGTAAAAATAAGCAAGATTAGGGGCTTTGTTGAATAAAAGATAATTTATAATGGACTTTAATCCCAGAGGAAGATGATTCAATTCTATACCTAACAAAATTGTAATGGACCATCCACACTGTCTGGCTCTCTAAAACCTCAGCTCTTTGCCAAACAAGGCTGACACAGACCTGAGGTTTCTGGCCAGATGTTAATGTACTACCTTGTTTAGAAGATGTTTGTGTCCGCGTTTGTAACCAGCTCAATGGATTGTATGGAGGACTTTAAAGTGAATGTATTTCTTGACAGGTACCCAATGCAGGTCTCTCAAATGCTTTGAAACCAAGTCCCACTTAGGAATGTCAAGAATGAGTTGAGCGAAAGAGTTTGTCCATCTCGAAGTTTGTCGATCAGGATGCAGAATGTAGCGCACATAGAAAGAGGAAAACACCTTCATGGATTATTTTTGTGCAGGAGGGTGCCCCTTCCTGCAGAAGAAAAATCCTGCCAGTAATTCAGGCACCTTTCCACCATGGTGCAAGGCAGAGGTGCAACTGGAGCCAAATTTCGGAGGGAGGGGTACTAAAAATTTCGGGGGGGGGGGGCTAATTCTTCCAGCAATAGGCAGAGTGGAGATAAAGGGTTGTAAAAACAACAAAGCCTCGTTCACATGTTAATGGTATTTTAAAGACCTGTGAAGTATTCGGGTGCTGCTGTGATAAGCTCAAAAACAGTTTGTGTGCCCCGAAATCTGTCTCAGCCCAGGCTGACACACACGATGGGGGGACTGAAGCCCTTTGAGCCCTATGGGCATTACGGGCCTGGTGCAATGGTGCCTACGTTGGCGCTAGACTGCTGAAATGGCACCAGCACAGGGGGAAAGGACAGGAATGCACTGTAGTGGATAAATACAGTGCATTCCTGCCAGTGCTTAGTTTGTTAAAAAAAAATAAGTGCCAGGGCTCTCATCAGGAGGCCACTGCAGCTTGCACCACACATTGTCTCTGCCATGCTGCCAATGACAGTAACAAGACAACTACTAACCATCACACTCCTACAGTATGACAGTTCGGACTATTTCAGGCCCCCACAGCTATAAGAATAGCTTAGGCGGTAGGTAATAGTCATTTTTAATGTATATTAAATTAATAATTAACTGTTGTTTGGGTCATCTCTAAATTACCTAGACAGCTCTACCTTGTGGCAGACTGTCACATGTGCCGGTGTTGACAATTAAGTGCCAGTGCTGAGCACTGGAAACCACCGGCTCAAATTAAGCACCGATTCCTGCCCTTTCTCTGTGGCTCAGGGCAGCGCAGCAAGGTAACTTGCTGCACTGCCCGCAATCCCAATCTGTGTCCCCATTGGTGTCTGCGTGCCCTGTGCCACCAAATATGCCCCCAAGTGTGAAACCACAGTGAGTTAATGCACCTGTCACAGAGGTTTGTGTGAAAGCTGTAGGCTAGCAGCTCCAGTCCTAAAGAAGAGCTTGAGAGGGCTTCATGTCACAGTCTTAATTCCTTGTATGGCAGCTTTTTACCAGCAGTGCATTCACTGTGTGGGTTCTGTATTACCACAGCCCTAACCCCTCTGTCAAAAAAAGAAAACTTAAAAAGCAAACTCGTTGAAACATGTTTACAAACAATACGTCACACAAAGACTATCTCAAACACCGTGGACCCCAAGCACCTACCCAACTCCGACTCGCAACAAACTGCCTGTTGAATTTGCCCAGTGGTCAAAGTGGGCAGGATAGGCAGGGCACAGTGTCCCCCTACTTTTCAAGGAATCCATTCCCCTACTTTTTTATTTAAAAAATGCGTCCCAGAACAGCAGAAATAGCCAAGGCCCATAACTAAGGGTGGGCATTCGTAGTTGTTCGGGGACAGGCACCGTGGGCAGAGAAGGAAAATTACTCTTTCTCTTCCTTTTTGCCCAGAGAAGACACGGACAGGGTCCACTTCTCCTGCTCTGCCACTGGCAGCTGCTCCACTCTTTCCTCCTCTTATTCCCTCTCTTTCTGTCTCGTTCCTCCTCACTTGCTGAATGAAAACCATGACTTCAAGAAACGGCTCTTACCCGCTCTTTCGTCTCCTTTCTGTCACTCACTCCCCTGTGAAATGGATCCAAAAAAGATAGAAACACTTTTGCTGGAAATGTTGTCTTTTACTGAAATTTTTCTATTCCCATGTGCTGTCTTGGGACAGAGAGAAAAAAAAGATTCAAAATTCGAAAAATAAATAACTAAGTAAAGCAAGACAGAGTGGTCACAAATTGGCCAGATTGATTTTATTTACACCCAAACACATTAGCGCCATTTTATGGAGTTTGCCAGTGAAGAGTTACTTTTGTTTTCTCGTCTTTCTTTCAACAGCATTGTTTTCCCAGGGTGGGGAAGTGCATAATTCCTGGAGGTACTCCAATACCTGGTTGATGCGTGGAGTAGCAAACGTTTAATGTGATCCTTATCAGCGGTTTTCCTTTTTTTTGGTTTATAAAATGTGTTCAGGGATGTGGTCTTTTTAAACCATACTGCTTATGTTTTGTAAGGATATAAGCATGGACACTGAATCAGGTTCCTTCCGGGTCCTGTAACCCTATCCTTTATTTTTCAGGCAAAAACACTCATTGATTTCTGAATAATGAGTGTAAAAGCGATAAGATAACCATGTTGTTCTTGCCTACATTTCACATGCTTTACTTAATCTTGCATTCTCTATGAGTGTTTGCTTTTTCCAGGATGTTATTAGGCTCTTGTCTAGTGCATAATTTGAATGGTGGCTTTAGCGGGGCACAATTGGGTTGTAGCTGAAGGCAGTGTGAGTTTCTCTTAGTGGGCCAGTATGGTGTTCAGTGGGGGAGAAGATGTTGCACTATGTCCAGGGCTGCCGACTTTGGAACGTGTTAACCAGGTTCAGTCTTTATGACCAGTCAACCAGACTACTGTCCTGAGGGAGCACATTCCCATGCTAGACCTTAGAAGGCCAGGTTAGACCTTAGAAGCCTGGTGTGTTAGCACGACTAGGTGGACCCCAGTGGTGGCATGTGTGAGTTACCTTGGAGGCCCGTCCACCACAATCCATACTGAAGTTCACTTCCAGTCTTGCGGGCGGGCCTACAGCGCAGCACACCCTAGAACAAAAGTGACTTTATCATTGAGGTCACAAGACCCTTGAGGCCAGTCCACTTCTCCCACTGCTACCTCCATTGTCCTTGGTTCAGTAGTAGTAGTGCAACTCACCAGGGATCCGCAATGCACATTTTGCATGCACACCAACCAAGTTTTGCAAATTTCATGGTCTCTCTGCTTCACGCAGAAGTACTTTTAATATGTGCTGCCTGCTTTGGGAGAGCTTGAATTATGCAGCAACGGGGAGCAAAATTATGTTGCAGTGTTGACTAAATTATGCAGCAAAAAAAGGCTGCATCATAACGAGGTACATTTTCTGATACTTTATCATTTTGAAATTTTTACACATACTAACAGTCTCCGCAAACATGTTGCCTTATTAGTACCAATGTAGCATACAAATGCAGCAGGGAGAAAGGTGACCAGTCAACATTTGCAAAAGTCCCCCAAATTCACAGTAACACAAGTCACATTTTTTTTAGCAACTTCTGATCCGTTTGAGCTGCAAATATTTTTTAGTTATAATCTCCAGATTATGCAGTAGATGATGTATTATGTGGCAAATATGTCACAGCCATAGTTATGTCGAGAACATTTGCAAAATAGGATATTTTGCCATTCATGTTTGAACTGCTGTTGTGGAAAAAGGGAGAAGTGCTGGTGACAAAAACTGCATGGTTCGGTTACAAATCGCTTGTGATTCCACTTTTAAGCATATTTGGGACATTCTGTGATTGGAAACGTATCCCACTTTGTGAATATATTTTAATGTCAATAACTCATATTAAACCTTAACCAAACATGTGTATCCATTTGTTGAATTAAATATTTTAATAAGGTGTAACTGGTCAATCAAATGCCAAACAAATACTAAAAATTGGGATGTTTTGCTCTTTCTGACCACACCTCTGACTCCTTCCATTGACCCAATCTTCAGGTAATTCTCGCCCACAGTTCCTCTACTTTTTTTCCTCACTTCGACCACTGAATTTGCCTGCAAGACTCTGCGCCTCTGCCCAGCAGGCGGCACTTTAGGACATCGAATGAAAGTGATAGCTACATGATTTAAGATAAATTTCTCAGCAGGGAGCCAAATAACATGTGCAAGCTCTACAAAAAGCACCTGGCTTGCTAGGTAAGTTGTTGTAGTGTTGTGCTGGACACATTCTAGTGTTCCAGCATGTACTAGTTACCAGCCACTCCCTTGAGGACTTGCATACATCCTCCCAACACCCATCCAGCACAGGTGTCACCGGTCAGGTGACCCTGTCAATATAAGTGCCCGAGTGCACGTGCCCGTGGCCAGTTTTAGGACCCCACTTACGGTGTCTGTGTTACTCATTACATAGTAGGTGGGCCTGGGGCCCATGACTTCACAGTTGTGCCCTCGCTACACAAATGCTTACATCTTTTTCTGAACAGGCAAAATGGGTGTGAGCTGCCAAGGCAATCTCACCAGTTCACAGCAGGGTTGGATTGGGGCCAAACATTGGCCCGGGCACACCAAAAAAAAGTGGCCCACATTTGCGTATAGCCTTTTCGCAAAACACTGCTTCAGTGAAGTTTTGAAAAGAAGGGGTGGGGAGCATGTTTTATTAACTGCACTTAGATACAAAAAAATGGCACAGATTTGTTAACACTGCTGAGCCACACATGGATGCAAGTGAGAACACCTATGCGCAGGCCCCTGCCCCCGCTCAATCACCATACATTAATGGGCCGCCCAGCGAGAGAAAGAGAGTGATACCTCCGCCCATCTGCCTTCAGAAAGGCCACTCGGGCACCCACTGGGCCGCTGGCGGCAACCTAACAGCACAGACAGCCCCCAGGCCCCAAAAAAGCAGCCCACAGCTAGACCTATGCGACCGGCCCTTCGGCCATTTCCCGGGTGCCGCGTTACCAATCCGAACCCTGGTTCAGAGCACGTAACAAGCCCAAGGTGCCGTGCCTCGCTACACTAAGGAAGCAAAGTAGGGTGTATTTTCCACTCAGTAATAAAAAAGTACAACTACTCTCCCAACAGCTAAACTCTGGTGGCCCAGAAACGTTTTAACTCATCTAGGGGCATATTATCAAGAAAGGGCGTTAAAATTATCGCCGCTTTAGCGGCAGTTTTCTGCCTCTAAAGCGGCGATAATTTTAACGCCGTGCTTGATAATATGCCCCCTGGTCTTTATGGTAATGGTTAGAAGATCAATCTATCCTCTAAACAGGCTCAGATTCAAATATCTTCAAGTAAATTGCCAGATTAGTCCAGTTCGGCTACAATGAACACTACTACATACATTTCTCCAGCAGGTGGTGCACTTTGCATCAGAAAGAAAGTAAGTGACAGTGGAAAGCTCTATTTCGTACTATTTGTTTAGCGCAAAATGCCTCCTCACAATGAATGGATGCGATGACGCGTTTCAAGCTAGGGTAGGTAGGCTCACGTGAATAGAGAGAACCGAGCCGGAACAAAGCCAGTGTATTGGGTTGTCTTTAAGAGCCTTAAACTGAGTTCGGCCATAAAAAGTCCTTGCAAAAATACGATAAAGAGTCTTTAAAATTATATAAAATCTAAATTAAAAAAGGTTATTTTCTTAACATTAGTGTTTCGTTTTGAGGGATATTTTTTAACAGTAATTTTTTCTAAACATGAATTTTAATGAAAGCGTTCAAAACTCCATTACCCTGATGACAATGGCATGAGTGAACCAAGAATGAGGTTTGGCATATGGACTGTATGCATGTTGTTTTATGCGGACCAACATTATTGCCTAGTAAACCCTTGATAAATGACGTAGTTTGTATAGCACTCATCCTGAACCGAGTTACTAGAACGAAGGTGCTTTCAAATTGATTTCTCCAGGAGAAGGAGACACTATTGAATAACAAGATGTGACTTGGATTACACAAGTTGGTCATGGGAGGAATTTGAGCCCAGGATATTGTTTTAGGGTGACAGTTTGTGCAATAAAAATCCCATTAACCAGATCCTCCAGAATATTGCGATTTTGAGATTTACAAAAAACAAACAAAAAAACACGAACTGGATCCTCTTATAAAAATCCAGCGATGTTTACAAATGTGCCCTCAAAATTGGAGTTTATAAAAAGAGGCTAATCCTCTGTTCATTGGCATTATGTTGCCACTAAGCCAATGAAAGGAGAGTGGCAGTGCTTAATTTGAGCGGATGGTTTCTGGTGCTCAGCACTGGTACTTAATTGGTTTCCGGTGCTGGGCACCCACACTTAATTGTCAACCCTGCAATTATGACAGTCTGTCACATGGTGGTGCTGCTCATCTAATTTAGAGATGAGCAGAACAACGGTTGTTTATGAATACAATATACATTAAAAATTCATAATACCTGCCTCTCCTGTCATTCCTTTAGCTTTGGGGACCTGGAAAAATCTGAACTGCAGCACGTTCAGGTTAGAGAGATGGTTCGTAGCTTTTTGGCAGCGATGACAGGGGCGAAGGGTGGTGCAAGCTGCAGTGACCTCCTTGTCAGGGCCCTGGCACTTATTATTTTTCAAATTAAACACTGGAGAGTGAGCAACAAACTAGCAGGCAGCACAGTGTTGCCTTCCTTGCAAATGCACAAAGCCCCCTCCTTTGCACTTAACCGGTGGCCCGTCGCTAACCTTTTAGTGTGCCCCTTTAGAACTCTGCATGCCTATAATCCTCAGTCCTGACCCCCACAATCCACTCTACTTTGTCACTCCTCTCCCACCATAGCCCCCCTCCCTCTCCCTCTCCTGTGTCCTGTCACCCCTGACCTCCCCACATGTCTTCTCTACACCATCCAGCCCCCTCAGCCGCAGCCCGTGCAGGTAAGAGCGGTAAGAGCGGTGGGGCCGGGTGGAGGGAGGATTTCGACAGACGACCAAGAGGGAAAATTAACCATTTATCTAATTGTCCCTCGTGGTCATCTGTCGAATCCCCCACAACCCGGCCCCACAGCTCTTACCTGCACAGGCCGCGGCTGAGCCCCCTTCTGCACAGTGACTCCTCTCTTACTCACTTCCTCCACTGACTAATTTCGGACTCCACCCTCGAGTCTCTTCTGCCCCTCACCCCTGCACCAGTGTCACCCCCACAACCCCTTCTGCCCTGTGCACTGCAGGGAAGGCAGAGTGTCTGATGCCAGAGAGACCAGAGGTTTCACATTGCAATCTGCACTGTGTGGCATGAGACATCTTCCAGTTCAGGTGCTGTGCTGCTGGAGACTCTGCAAGGTTACAGATTGTGACATATCATAGTCTGTAGCAGTGACAGAGCACAGACCATGCAATTATTTTGTGCTAGCACATTTTCTGCCAACTGCAAATTTACAGCAATTTGAGGTTTCGGGCTACAAATGTTGCTTTTATTTACTGCAAATTTGCCAACCGAAGCAGCAAAATCCTGGTGTGTCTGATTAACATAAACTAACATGTATGTAACATAACTGTTGAAAAGTGGGTTATTGGTGGGGCAAATGTAGGTCTGCCACTGGCAATAAGGCCACTAACACATGATAGGACTCAGCATAGGTCTTAGAAAAGTTTTCCTATGCTCAACCCTTGGTAACGTTGCTGCGAGCAGACAGGCTTAACTTCAAAGACAGGCATGTAAAGCATTCAAAAACACCATTTCAGTAAATAATTAAGACACAACACATAATAAAAATCCAACACCAATTTATAAAACTAGGAAATATTTGCATCTTTAAAATGACACCAAAACGACAAAAATCCAATGTAGGGAACCAGAGATATGAATTTTCAAAGATTTATTAAAATATAGCACTTAGAAGATTATAGCACCATATTGTGATACCTGCTCGCGATAGACAGGGGCAAAGTCAAAGTTTCAGGCCGACCGCGATGGAGCCCTGGGCGGCTACAGCTTGCGGCAGGTCCCGGTCTCAGTTTCTACCTTCACACTTAGAAAATGTTCTGGAGCTTTTCTCCTCTAGGCCACTCGAAGCTCCCAGCCAGTCTGGATTTGGTGAGGGTTCGCCGGATTGACTTGTGACGAGGTCCCGGTCAACTTCCCTGGAGCGGACTTAGAACATATCTCAAAATCGCTTCAGCAGGACAACCCAGGAATCCAGGCCGGCACGCGGTGGAAGGCAGGCGGCTTGGCTCTTGCGGTTGCTCCCGGTCACCTTTTCTACGAGCGGACGTAGAAACTTTTCTGGAGCTTTTTCTCGCGGGGTCTCTCAATGCTCCTCATGTAGCCGGATCCGGTGAGGGTTCGCCGGCTTCAATTTTCTTCTAGTCCCGGTCAAACTCTGGAAGTTGGACCCATGGAGCTTTTAGCGGGACAAACCTGGTTGGCTAGGCCGGCTTGCGGTTGAAGGCAGGCGGCCTGGCTGGCCAGGTTGAGT
The DNA here is from genome assembly GCF_964204655.1 of Triturus cristatus. Classification (NCBI taxonomy): domain Eukaryota; kingdom Metazoa; phylum Chordata; class Amphibia; order Caudata; family Salamandridae; genus Triturus; species Triturus cristatus. Next base: position 459,052,464 of record NC_140580.1, on the reverse strand, counting down.
CGGTCCGTTTATGGAGCTTTTTTTCAAAGTTGCTCCTAAGTTCTCTAAACTTCTTGAACTTCTTCCTGAAGTTCCTCAACGAGTCCCAAAGTCTCAAACTCACTCCAAGGGTCTGGAAGCTCAACGATGGTCCTTGAAAGTTGAGGACTTCAGTTCCCACTATCCACTGGTACAAAACCCTTCCAAATCCACTGATGGTTCTCCAAGGTGTAGATTTAGTTGGTGATGTTCCAGATGAGCTCTTTTAACCTGTAGCTTTCAGGGAGTCCACTCTTTAGTTCTATTTCAGCAAGATATTCCACAGGGTTGTAGTTTTCAGATGGTGCAGTCTTCAGAGGTCAGGCCTTAGAAATCTTTGCACAGCAAAACTTCTCAACAGGGCACTTCTTGCTTCAGTAAGTTTCAAGCAGCAGATCTGGAGGGCTCTGCCCCTCTCAGATACTTATTCCAAGTTCTCTGGGTCAGGCAGGAGGTCACTTCTGACCAATGGGAGCAGGGTAACTCCTCAAAGATATGACCACATCCTGTAGAGTTTGGCATTATTCTGTCTCAGAGTGCATCAAATCTTCCAAATCCGTAATGGCTGATTTTCCAGCAAGGAAGTAAGAGCTGGCTAAACACACCCTAGGATGGCTAATTTACTTAGACTCTCTCCCCTGCATCTGCTCATACCTTCCTTAATTCTATCATCTACCTGAGGTGGTAAGTTCAGAGTTGTAAATGACACTGGTCTCTGCTCTCCTCTTTGAAGAACATAGTTTACGACTCCTCCCCCTGGCCTGCCATTCCTATGGAACAGCACACTGCCCTCCCAGCAGAGCTGGTCAACCCCAGGGACTCTTTATCACTTCTACAAGGCAGCCTGCTAATCCACTTAACGCTGACCAATCAGGGCAGACCACTGGCTGATTTTGGACTTACAAACAGGAAAGTCTTATAACTTCTTGTATGTACACTATAGGATAAATTCAACAATATAATATTGTTGGATTTATTACTACCATTCTTGGAAGTCTTTGCATGACATTTCTAGCCTTTTCCAATCAAGAACAAATTAATAAATAACTTCCTACCATGTTGACCTATGTAACAGGGGATTCGCAATGCGAAAAATGACTTGGGCCATTTTTCCAGCACCAGGACTTACAAAAACATATTTTATAAGTACTTGTCTTATATCTACAGGAACCCTACCTTATGTGCTAATAGGGGAGACTTTAGGGGTTCTGAATCTGTAGAAATATTGCAGATCATCCCTTCACAGTGCTCCTAGCATCAAAGTCGAATTTGAGCAGCACTTTACCACAATGTGGGGAGTGAAATGTGAAATTTGCAGCAGGCACCACTAGAACGAGCAAAAACAACAATTGATGGACAGAATGCAGAACAATGTCATACATTCACCCCAGTACAGAGATCTGGGCCTAAATCCATCGTTTTTTTGCTCACCATGCCGTTCCAGTTTGAACCCAGCCATATGCAAATCAGTCTTGACCCTGTGCCTCATGGGAACAGTCCAGCCCGAACTGCCAAGCCAGGTCCTCCCTGGACTGGAAACAAGCATCCTAGGACCGGTTTCTGGCATTTCAGCCGTCTTCAGCCAGGCTTGCTTGATTTCCAGTGGCATGGAGAGCAAGGGACCCACGTCTGGGCATACCCTTCCCACTCGGGGTGACAAATGCAAAAACAACAATTGATGGACAGAATGCAGAACAATGTCATACATTCACCCCAGTACAGAGATCTGGGCCTAAATCCATCGTTTTTTTGCTCACCATGCCGTTCCAGTTTGAACCCAGCCATATGCAAATCAGTCTTGACCCTGTGCCTCATGGGAACAGTCCAGCCCGAACTGCCAAGCCAGGTCCTCCCTGGACTGGAAACAAGCATCCTAGGACCGGTTTCTGGCATTTCAGCCGTCTTCAGCCAGGCTTGCTTGATTTCCAGTGGCATGGAGAGCAAGGGACCCACGTCTGGGCATACCCTTCCCACTCGGGGTGACAAATGCAAAAACAACAATTGATGGACAGAATGCAGAACAATGTCATACATACATGCCCCAGTTGGCAGGGTATGCTCAGACGTGAGTCCCTTGCTCACTTTGCCACTGGATTCAAGCAAGCCTGGCTGACAACGTCTGAAATGCCAGAAACCGGTCCTAGGAAGCTTGTTTCCGGTCTAGGGAAGGCATGGCTTGGCAGTTCGGGCTGGACTGTTCCCATGAGGCACAGGGTCAGACTGATTTGCATATGGCCATGTCTGAACTGGGGTGGCAGAGTGGGCCAAAGAACGGTGATGGATCAAACCCAGATCTGCTGACTGGGTGTGAGTGTTTGATTGGTTCTGATGCTCCGTCCATCACCACCCCCTTTTGTACCGCTTTGTTCGCCATGAGTTGGCAGGGTATGCTCAGACGTGAGTCCCTTGCTCACTTTGCCACTGGATTCAAGCAAGCCTGGCTGACAACGGCTGAAATGCCAGAAACCGGTCCTAGGAAGCTTGTTTCCGGTCCAGGGAAGGCATGGCTTGGCAGTTCGGGCTGGACTGTTCCCATGAGGCACAGGGTCAGACTGATTTGCATATGGCCATGTCTGAACTGGGGTGGCAGAGTGGGCCAAAGAACGGTGATGGATCAAACCCAGATCTGCTGACTGGGTGTGAGTGTTTGATTGGTTCTGATGCTCCGTCCATCACCACCCCCTTTTGTACCGCTTTGTTCGCCATAAGTTGGCAGGGTATGCTCAGACGTGAGTCCCTTGCTCACTTTGCCACTGGATTCAAGCAAGCCTGGCTGACAACGGCTGAAATGCCAGAAACCGGTCCTAGGAAGCTTGTTTCCGGTCCAGGGAAGGCATGGCTTGGCAGTTCGGGCTGGACTGTTCCCATGAGGCACAGGGTCAGACTGATTTGCATATGGCCATGTCTGAACTGGGGTGGCAGAGTGGGCCAAAGAACGGTGATGGATCAAACCCAGATCTGCTGACTGGGTGTGAGTGTTTGATTGGTTCTGATGCTCCGTCCATCACCACCCCCTTTTGTACCGCTTTGTTCGCCATAAGTTGGCAGGGTATGCTCAGACGTGAGTCCCTTGCTCACTTTGCCACTGGATTCAAGCAAGCCTGGCTGACAACGGCTGAAATGCCAGAAACCGGTCCTAGGAAGCTTGTTTCCGGTCCAGGGAAGGCATGGCTTGGCAGTTCGGGCTGGACTGTTCCCATGAGGCACAGGGTCAGACTGATTTGCACATGGCCATGTCTGAACTGGGGTGGCAGAGTGGGCCAAAGAACGGTGATGGATCAAACCCAGATCTGCTGACTGGGTGTGAGTGTTTGATTGGTTCTGATGCTCCGTCCATCACCACCCCCTTTTGTACCGCTTTGTTCGCCATAAGTTGGCAGGGTATGCTCAGACGTGAGTCCCTTGCTCACTTTGCCACTGGATTCAAGCAAGCCTGGCTGACAACGGCTGAAATGCCAGAAACCGGTCCTAGGAAGCTTGTTTCCGGTCCAGGGAAGGCATGGCTTGGCAGTTCGGGCTGGACTGTTCCCATGAGGCACAGGGTCAGACTGATTTGCATATGGCCATGTCTGAACTGGGGTGGCAGAGTGGGCCAAAGAACGGTGATGGATCAAACCCAGATCTGCTGACTGGGTGTGAGTGTTTGATTGGTTCTGATGCTCCGTCCATCACCACCCCCTTTTGTACCGCTTTGTTCGCCATAAGTTGGCAGGGTATGCTCAGACGTGAGTCCCTTGCTCACTTTGCCACTGGATTCAAGCAAGCCTGGCTGACAACGGCTGAAATGCCAGAAACCGGTCCTAGGAAGCTTGTTTCCGGTCCAGGGAAGGCATGGCTTGGCAGTTCGGGCTGGACTGTTCCCATGAGGCACAGGGTCAGACTGATTTGCATATGGCCATGTCTGAACTGGGGTGGCAGAGTGGGCCAAAGAACGGTGATGGATCAAACCCAGATCTGCTGACTGGGTGTGAGTGTTTGATTGGTTCTGATGCTCCGTCCATCACCACCCCCTTTTGTACCGCTTTGTTCGCCATAAGTTGGCAGGGTATGCTCAGACGTGAGTCCCTTGCTCACTTTGCCACTGGATTCAAGCAAGCCTGGCTGACAACGGCTGAAATGCCAGAAACCGGTCCTAGGAAGCTTGTTTCCGGTCCAGGGAAGGCATGGCTTGGCAGTTCGGGCTGGACTGTTCCCATGAGGCACAGGGTCAGACTGATTTGCATATGGCCATGTCTGAACTGGGGTGGCAGAGTGGGCCAAAGAACGGTGATGGATCAAACCCAGATCTGCTGACTGGGTGTGAGTGTTTGATTGGTTCTGATGCTCCGTCCATCACCACCCCCTTTTGTACCGCTTTGTTCGCCATAAGTTGGCAGGGTATGCTCAGACGTGAGTCCCTTGCTCACTTTGCCACTGGATTCAAGCAAGCCTGGCTGACAACGGCTGAAATGCCAGAAACCGGTCCTAGGAAGCTTGTTTCCGGTCCAGGGAAGGCATGGCTTGGCAGTTCGGGCTGGACTGTTCCCATGAGGCACAGGGTCAGACTGATTTGCATATGGCCATGTCTGAACTGGGGTGGCAGAGTGGGCCAAAGAACGGTGATGGATCAAACCCAGATCTGCTGACTGGGTGTGAGTGTTTGATTGGTTCTGATGCTCCGTCCATCACCACCCCCTTTTGTACCGCTTTGTTCGCCATAAGTTGGCAGGGTATGCTCAGACGTGAGTCCCTTGCTCACTTTGCCACTGGATTCAAGCAAGCCTGGCTGACAACGGCTGAAATGCCAGAAACCGGTCCTAGGAAGCTTGTTTCCGGTCCAGGGAAGGCATGGCTTGGCAGTTCGGGCTGGACTGTTCCCATGAGGCACAGGGTCAGACTGATTTGCATATGGCCATGTCTGAACTGGGGTGGCAGAGTGGGCCAAAGAACGGTGATGGATCAAACCCAGATCTGCTGACTGGGTGTGAGTGTTTGATTGGTTCTGATGCTCCGTCCATCACCACCCCCTTTTGTACCACCACTAGAACGAGGGCAACAAAATGGACTGGCGATCAAGACCTTGCCACCACTGTCAATAACTGTGCACTGTTTGAGGAGCCCGTCACATATTTTGCAGTCTCTATTTCCCATTGTTTATCCAATGTGAAAAGCCATTTAAATGTTATTTTGAGGACTCTATTTCATTTGATGTCATTTGCATATACATCTTTTCTATGTTTCCACAAAAAAAATGCAGGCTTGACAGACTGCTTCCTTTCTCAAAGCCACTGTCACAGCAGTTCAACTATTCTATGTGCCCTCTGAATATGAGGCTTTATGGGTAGGAAACACACTAGGTGCTTGCAGGGCCAGCTTTAGAGTTAAGGGTGACTGGTATGACAATCTTTTTTGGCACCCCAACCCCCAATAACCTCCATCTCCACGGACTCCCTCACTACCACCTGCCATAGTGTCACTCAAATCTCCACAGTCCCTTTCTTGCATGCCTTTATTTTGTTTTATAGTGCTACTCATACGAACCATAGGGTGTCAGAGCACTTTGCATCACACACATATTATACACAGTGCTTAACCCCTTCGCCGGGGCACAAATTTTGCCGCTGCGCTGGGGGGGGTTTGGGGGCAGCGCGGCGCCGCCATGCTCGTGACGGAACCACTCCGTCATGAGCCACGGGCGCGCTGTGCTCATGACGGAGTGGTTCCGTCACGACTCCGCCCACTCGTGCTATTCGCCCGCACAGGCGGGGAATCAGCGCCGCGTGGGCGGAGCGGCCGCCAACGGCTGCAGCATGACGGAACCACTCCGTCATGAGCACACGGCGCCCGTGGCTCATGACGGAGTGGTTCCGTCATGAGCAGCGATGCGGTTAATTTGTGTAAAAAAACAACAAAATAGGTGCTGGTGTCCAGAGCTCTGCTCAAATGCCCAAAGCCAGTAATATTAAATGTTAGTTTTCCAAATACATTGTTTTGTAATCTGTCATGCTTTTGATCCACTACCAGTCACACACTGCACCTTTATCTCACTTTTGCAGTTTCCTGCTTTCTCCCTCTGTGGCTTTTTTTCTATTTTCCTTTTCCTCTTTCTTCCCCTTTGTGTGTTTATTTATTCCTCTCTTTCTCTAGGTAAATGTGCGATGAGGAAAAATAAGTGACGGTCACCAGAAATGAGTGGGGGTGGAACCTAAAGACAACCACTGGATTCAATTGAGCACTGGTTACTCAGAGGCAATGAATCGTATGTGTATAAAGCATTCTATAGCAAATGTTACACAAAACAGTGAGGAATACCGTTGTGTGATCTGCATGGTATACGTTCTTTGCAGCAGGCACATTAACCCTCTGCGCTTCATTATGAGTCAAAAATGCCACTAGACAAAACTTCATCTCTCTTCAGAAGAAAGATGAATCACCTTGACATTTTTGTTGTTGCCTGAAAACTACTAGACAGCATGGAAACAGCAAGTACTTTTAAAACCAAAAGTTATTGAACACATCGGCTGTACCACCCTAAAACGGGCCTATGGAAATTGATTGGTCAGTATGGGCTTGACTTTGGGGTTTGTAGGCTTTTTGGGAAAAAGACAAATGGGGATTATACCTGAGGAATATTTTGGCCATAAAATCCACAGTTTTCTAGAATTTTATGCTGTACAATGGATCATTTGATTTCATTTTTTTCATAAACCAATCCAACTAAGCAAACCCCACTCTCTTAAAGTTTGCACTTGTCCAGTATGCTCGTTTGCATGCTGTACTTTGATTGATACTTTTCACCCCATCAAATTGAAGGGGAGGGATGTGGTTTTATAGCCAGAGCTGTTGACTTTGGAACTGGGGAGTGGGGTTTGAATCCCATCCTCGGCGCAACATCAAGTGATCTTGGACGAAATAATGTATGAATCCATGAGTAATGAAAACAAATCTGACCCTGTGTAATGTAACTGGTGCTCATTTAAAGTGTTCCAGTGCCCAGGAGTTTGCACAATGTAAAACTGTGAAAAAATAATATTTTAAAATTAATTTATTGGCATTTATTTTTCCCAACATATCAAGGTGGTGTCTTAACCGATGGAGTCTTGGCCTGGGGATAGGAAATATTTATATTTTGAATAAAACATTTTTAGAAGGTACTGTGGGTCATAAAAAAAAACATGCTCATCCAATCCTTCGCCTCTCTGCAGAGGAACTGCACGTGTTGAAATATTGGCAAGGCAAAAGTAAAGGAAATTTGTCGCTTACAGGAGAGTGGGTGTGTTGGTTATGGGGGATATTGAAGTGAAGGAGCTCCAAGGAAGTACATTCAAGATCAATTTAACAAACTTGAAAGAATGGAAAGCTAACATGGCCCTTCCAGAAATCAAATTCTTAACTTAGAGATCATTGCCATCTAACCAGCCATCAGGACTTGAAACTAATAACTTGCAGATCATGGCATATTTTGTTTGCCCTTCAGATAAGTCAACAGGTAACTTCTTGGCATGTCATTCACTCCCTTGCCAATCACTATGATTCTGATCTCAGGGGAGCTTTCATGATGTCTCATGCCAAACATATTGAGAACACGCAAGTAATATTTCGCTTTTTGATCGCTAGGCAGAAGACTCTTATTCAAGCAGCAGGAACATCCAAGGAAGTTAATTAAGAAGGTACGCATTTGTTTTTGAGTGATGGGTAAAGGGGCAGTGCTGAAGTTTGCCCTCACTAACCTTTGAACAAGTAACTTGCAAAGCCTCAACGGTGGTGTACAGCATATACATACTGCAGCAATTATAGAAGTACCTACTTAAAGCCTGGATGAGCTGGAATGACTTTTTATCCACTTATCATAAAATTATTTTTTTGTCCATATTTTTTATTTATAATATAAGAAGAATTTTTGCAAAGATTTTTTTGAAACTACAAACCCTGCTCTACCTTATGAAGCTGTAAAATTGCAGCCATGTACTTTTCATTAACATGCAGCTTTGGAATTTTGTATCTTAGGTAAAGCACACATTTGAAATGGACCGTTTCCTGCTGCCAAAAGATGGTAGAGTGGTCAAGCGAAAGGCTGAAACAGAAACAGATGAAGAGAGAAAAGCTGCAAATACACGGAAATATGATGCCTCCTATTTGGACTTTGGGACCTGCATTGTTGTTAGTGTAGAAAGTAGACCACAGTGGGTGGTTTGCAGCATGATCTTAGCTAATGACAGCTTGAAGTCAACCAAACTGAGGCGTCACTTTGAAACAAAACATGAGCCTCTGGCAGGAAAAAGCAGAGATTTGTTTGACAGGAAGTTGCATTACATAACTCAGCAGAAATAAGTGGTGACACATGCGGCAAATACTCCAGCAAATGCATTAAAAGCATCATACCAAGTAGCATATCACATTGCTAAAAACAAAAGGCTATTTGTAGATGGAGAAAAAGAGATTCTCCCAGCATTGCTCGACGTGGCTAGGACAATTCTTGGTGAAAAAGCAGCAGAGAAGTTCAAAAGCATACCCATCTCAGACACAACAGTTTGCCGCCGCATCTCTGACATGTCAGAAGATATCCAGGGACAGCTCATAGCCCGGTTGAAATTAAGTTTGTTTGCTGTACAATTAGATGAAGCAACTGATGTGTCAAAGGATACTGTTATGAAACACTAATATTGGAAGATTTTTTATTTTGCAAGCCAATCAAAGGGCGGGCAACAGGTTCTGATTTGTTTGACATTATCAATGACTTCTTGAATATCCATGCCTTAAAATGGGAAAACTGTGTTGGAATCTGCACAGATGGTGCTCCTTCAATGTGTGGTGCTAGGGCTGGCCTAAAAGCTAACGTGTTGAAAGTGGCTCCACATATTCTGTGGACCCACTGTATGATACACCGGGAAGC